>NW_026126416.1:25622500-26848750 GCF_943737965.1 Phodopus roborovskii | reverse complement strand
CTTGTATTTTTCTCTGTAACTGATAGGAACTGGCACTTTGTAGGGGCCTTTTACATCCATGGTTTCTGGGCTAGAGTGTAGCTCAGTTGTCAGAACACTCGCTTAACATGCCCAGATCCTGGGTTTGATCCCCAACACTGCATATGAACCAGCCATGGTGAGGTACACCTATAAGAACAGCACTCGGAAAATGGAGACAGGAGGATATTGGCCTTGTCATTGTTTTGTAACACAGCATAACAGCTATTTTACATTGTGTCAGGTATTATGAATAATCAGAAGTGGTTTAAAGGAAACAGGAAGATGTGCACAGGTCAATGCAGACACCATAGCATTTTGTCTCAGGCATAGAATATCCTTGTATACTGTTACTTGGATATTGGTTTGGTGTGTGTAAATAAGTGACTTGGGTTTTTTTGTTTGTTTGTTTGTTTGTCATGTATTTTATATACTGTTTGTTAATTACTAAGGACTTTAAATTTCTTTTTTCTGACACATCCCAAGGAAGTAATCCGTCACTTTCCAAACTTCACCTGCTAGGGAGACCTGTTTGAAAGAGCTTTGGAATTAGTACAATTCGGATGTTATAAATCTTCACATCATAATGTTATTAAATTTCATTAATTTGCTAGTGTTTTGAAGCTATCTCATATACAGTTCATGTATTTTTTATAAAAGGACACATGAACAGAGAAAGAGCATGTAAAGAAGGCTGGGATAGTTTGGTAGGGGACACTAAGTGGGGATATTGAATATGGCCATCCTTGTGTGGCTTATGCAGGTATAGTTAGGTAACAGTACCCAGATAATCTTTGCCTTGTTTGAGGCCTATTTTATAATTAGTATATAAGTGTATCCTATTTATGTATAATTTATTTTATTTGCAAGAGTGTGAATATCTGCCTCTTTTTTAAATCTTTAGTGTGGGGGTGTTTTGTCATGTATGTCTGTGTACCATGCATGTGCCTGGTGTCCTTGGAGACCAGCAGAGGGCATCAGGTCCCCCAGACCTGGAGTTACAGATGTCCTGGGAATCGAACCCAGATCTACTGGAAGAGCAACAGTGCTCTTAATCACTGGGCCAGCTCTCCAGCCCTCTCTTTAATTCTTAAGTGTATCATAATATCTAATGTAGTGTAAGTGCTGTGCAAATATTGAGGAAATAGTGACAAGAAAATATCTGCATACACTCAGTTCAAACACTGTCCTACCCGCCCCACCCCAAACTCCCAACCTCCCGCTGCTTCCTTCTGCCTGTAGTAATCCCCTCATATCTCATGTGTTCTGTTCTCCCCAACCGCATTTCCTTAGTTTTTCTTGACTAGCAGGTTTCTTTCTACTCACCTTTACTGCCACTTAAATATACTATTTAGTGTTTAGCATCTGGTATCTACAGATAAGAGAACACACTACATATTTGTATACTTTTTAAGTATGTGTGATTTTACTGTATTTAATTTTCTAATGCTCTGGTTAGGTTAGGAACATTTCATAATGCTAACCTCTCTGGACTACTTGGAGAAGTTTGAAAGAGCTTCCTCCCATTGGGCAGTAGCTCAGCCCATGGAAGCTAGAGGACCAGGCCACCTCAAGAAGCAAGAACTCAAGGAAAAGTTGTAGGCATGTATTTCATGGGAGGATCCTGGAGCACAGTCAGAGTTAAGCTAATTGCTAAATGTCTTAGAGAACACAGTAGTTTAGCATGTGGATTATGAACGAAATTATGGCCCAGCTGCTCCAGCAGTCTGCCATCTTCAATATGTACTTAAGTGAAGATGCTCTGCATAAGGCATCTTGTTTTTTCTTCCTTAGGCCTAAAGCTGAGATCTCGAGACTTTCTGCTTCTCAGATTCGGAACCTCAACCCTGTTTTTGGAGGATCTGGACCGGCTCTTACTGGACTTCGTAATTTGGGGAATACTTGTTACATGAACTCAATATTGCAGTGCCTATGTAATGCTCCACATTTGGCTGATTACTTCAACCGGAACTGCTACCAGGACGATATAAACAGGTAAAGGACCATTTCACTTCTACAGTACACTGTTAAAAAGGTAATCTAACTGTAATTTCTGTCTGCCTTACTCTGTTTGGTATTATTATAACTAAGAACCCAAGACTAGGTAATTTTTTTTAATAAAAGAATTTTAATTTTTAAAATTTTGTGTCTGAGTGTGGATATGCACAAACTTGGGCACATGTTCCAGCCAGCACTCATGTGGAGGTCACAGCACAACTCTCAGGAATTGGTTCTCTTTAGTGTGGCCTCCAGGATCGAATCAGCTTGTCAGCTCACACATGGTGGAAACCTTTACCACTGAGCTTATTTCCTCATCGTTGTAGAGGTTGAGAGTCCAAGGTGAGCATGTCAGTATCTCATCTGTGCCGTCCCAGTGTAGCAGGAGGTGGAAGGGCACGGGTGAGCCCCTCACTGTTGCCTTTTTTTTTTTTTTTTTAAGTAAACCCAGTCCGGACCATTAGGTCATGTCCTTGCCTGTCACCTCTCAAGGTCTTTTTTTTTTTTTTTTTTTTTTTTTTTTTTTTTTCCTTTTTGTGTATTTATGGATGTGTCTTTAGGAATATATGCACATGTGAGTGTAAATATCTGAGGAGTCCAGAAGAGAAAGCCAAATCCCCAAACTAGAGTTAATGGATAATTGTGAGCCACCATCTGGATGTTAGGAATCAAACCTGGGTCTTTTGCAAAAGCAACAATTCTTCTTTGGGGCCTATTCCTAGTCTGTGTGCAATACCTAAATTTTGGAGAGACATACTCAGACGGTAGCATTTGCCACTCAGCTTCAGAGGAGTCAAATTAGTAAAAGAAAATTGCCTTTATCTAGAAGAATACCAGATAGTTATGTCAGCTCTGGTCATAAAGGATGAACAAGATGGCAAACATCGTCAGGGTTATAGTCTCCATCTTTGACTGCAGCCTGTTGATGGGTGTGAGGAGCAGGGCTTGCGCCAGGATATGAAGCAAGTGGGAGGGCCACAGCAGTCAGGTTCGGAAGTGTCTGACCCAGGCCTGCAGGTGGTGATTCCTTTGTGTGTTACACATGTAGTCTTATGCTTATATCAAGAACCCACTGTAATGTTAAAATCTTTTCCCTTTATTCATGTATGTATTTATTTACTTTGGTGACTTGACTTGTACAGGTCAAATTTGTTGGGGCATAAGGGTGAAGTGGCAGAAGAATTTGGTATAATCATGAAAGCGCTGTGGACAGGACAGTATAGATACATCAGTCCAAAAGACTTTAAAGTCACCATTGGGAAGATTAACGACCAGTTTGCAGGATCCAGCCAGCAAGATTCACAGGAACTGCTTCTGTTCCTGATGGATGGCCTCCATGAGGATCTAAATAAGGTAAGAGTGGCTCCTGAGCTCTGCTTGCTTCTTCTGTCTTTGTAGTAGTTTAAATCCCCGTTCACCAGCCGTCCTTCAGAGATAGTAACCGTGCTGAGCCTGCGTCTGCTGGGCTCCCAGAACAAAACCAAATGTTTGCATTGTAGAATGAGACATAGGGGACTGGAGCCCTGATCTCAACATAAAATTTATTTTCTATGTGCGCATTTCCTCAAGTGAATTTTTTACAGTAGTTTTGAATTATTTTTTTAGTGATTCCCCTCCCCCATGGAGTATAATTTTCCACTTGTGGCAGCATGCCATGTCTTGGATTCTTAGATTAGAAATGTGCAACCTGGATTTGAAAAGTAGTATATAGTTATTTGCTCAAGTACTAATAAGAAATATTGAACAATTGACAAGTGGTAAAATAGCTATTGGAGGAATTTTTGTGACCCTCATACTAATGAAAGTCAAGTCATTCATGATTTTATTAAACAACTGTAGTCTGAACATGTTTGGTATTTATATATTATTGCATATTTGTGTGTTGTGTATGTTATACCGTGATGTTCTTAGACTTATCTTCCAAAATAAGAATTGTTCCATATAACCAATGATGATGCATCTAAATAGCTTTTATTAAAGCAGTATCTCTACATAAGGACCACCTCCATCTGTACACAGCTTCTCTTAGCACCAAAGTTTTACAGAGCCTTTAAGGTCATGGTTCTCAACTGAACATAAACACAAAAATTGAAGCTATTGTGGTGGCTCACACCTAAGACCAGTACTCAGGAAACTGAGGCAGGAAGATTGTTACCTCAGGGACAGCCTGGGCTACATAGGGAGACTGTCTCAAGGGGTCAGGTATATGTAAATTCAAGAGCTTATACTGTTATAACCCTGAAATTGCATCTATTGGATTTTATCCCTAATGCCTGGTTACATGAGATGTCTTCTCTTCAATACCATGCTATTGGCGCTAGCAAAATGGCTCAGCTAGTGTAAAAGCACTGGTAAAGCCAAGTCAGGTGACCTCAGTTTGATCCTCAAAACAAAAGTAAAGGCGTCCAGAGGGAACCACCTCACAGAACTGTCCTCTGACCCTCAGGCACCTTGACACATGTGCCCATACACATACCATATACACACACTCTCTCAGTAATAACAGTAAAATCTTTTTTAAAAAATGGCATTGACTTAAAATGTTACCAGTACATATTATGTATGACACATGTACATTACCCCACCTTACTCTCTCGCCCACCCCCACTCTGGTTAATTTCCTTCTTCCTTTTATACTTTTTCCTGTAACTCAGTGAGTTTCATTAATGATTCAGAACCATAAGTAAGGTTTGTTTACTGGAACATGTGTACCTTGTCAGTGGTATCTCACTGAAGAAAATATCTCTCCTTCCTCCATTAATGGATCATTAACTCTAAATCCTCAGGGGAGTCACAGGGACACATGAGCACCTTTCCCTCCGATGGTACTAGCCCAGTCTTGCTCAGATCTGATAAGGGCAGTCACAGCTTCTGCGAGTTTGTGTGTGAACAGTTGTGTCTTGCACACCTCTCGGCCCTCCCCTTCCTTCCACTATTCCTCCATGGATCTCAGAGTGGGTGATGGGGTGTTCCATTTGTGGCTGGACATTCAGCAGTCATTCATTCTCAATACATTAACCAGTTAGGAGGCTCCAGTCACCATTGACCCTGCAAGAGTAGCTTCTACTCTGAAGCAGAATTGAGCAGCTTTAACTCAGTGGGTCAGTCTTCAGCACTGACAGAAGTAGAAGTTCAAGCCTCCTTAAACACTTCAAATAAAAAGGTCCAGGTTGTAATAACAGCCAGGTGTGGTGGCACACACCTTTAATACTAACAATTGGAAGGCAGAGGCATCAGGGTCTCTTTTTTCAAAGATAGCCAGGTGTGCATAACAGCTCCAGGACTGCCAGGGCAACATAGTGAGACCCTGTCTCAAAACAAAACAGAACAGAACAGAAGTTCAAGCCACATTCCTTTCAAAATCAGTGGGTTTGATTGGTAGAATTATTTTGTAGTACCCACTGTGATCAGAACTCCTCAGTGTGGCTAAGTTTGTAAAATGTTATTTAGTGTTATTCCTTGAACTTCATATTTAACTTTCAACACCAAACTCTTAGATACTAACAGGACTGAGTAAGTTGTTCTCCTTCCTAGGCTGACAATCGGAAGAGGCATAAGGAAGAGAACAATGATCACCTCGATGACTTTAAAGCAGCAGAACATGCGTGGCAGAAACACAAGCAGCTCAACGAGTCCATTATTGTTGCACTTTTTCAGGGTCAGTTCAAATCCACAGTGCAGTGCCTCACCTGTCACAAAAAGTCCCGGACATTTGAGGCTTTCATGTATTTATCTTTGCCGCTAGCATCCTCAAGTAAATGCTCATTACAGGTAAGTTTAAGATAAAGAGAAAACGGGTTGGTAAAATGTTATTTGTAGCACGCCTTTAATCCCAGCACTCGGCACAACACTCAGGAGGCAGAGGCAGGCGGATCTCTGTGAGTTCGAGGCCAGCCTGGTCTTGAAGAGCTAGTTCCAGGACAGCTTCCAAAGCCACAAAGAAACCCTGTCTTGAAAAACAAAACGTTATTTGTGTGTGCATAGAAATGTGCTTCATCCTGACAGAATACGTGAGCTACATCCTAGCCCTTGGAAATTTTTATTACTGTCTTACTATTGTATGTGTGTGGGTATTTTGCCAGTACCTGTCTGGGCACCAGCTGCATGCAGTGCCCACAGAGGTGTGAACTGCCATGTGGGTGTTGAGAATTGAACCTAGGTCTTCAGCAAGAGCAAGTTCTCTTAACTGCTGAGCCATTTCTCCAGCTGTAGCCCTTGACTTTTTGAAATGGATCTTGCCATAGAGCTCAGACTGGCCTTCAACTTGAGCTGTTCTGTCTGATTCTACAGTGCTGGGAGTACAGGCAATGTCATCAGGTGCGGGCAGAAGTTTGTTGGCAGCATTGAATGCAGAGTCTGTGCATACTGGAGAGGCGCTTCACCACTCAGCTTTCAAAACTTCTCAAAAATGCAAACTTTTCTGGATAGGGGTTTGGCTAACTTAGGAAGTTTGACATTAACACAGATCTGTTTCTATGTACTCTGCTTGGGGATCAGACATATTGGTTTCCACAGAACAGCCGAGTAAGTAATAGAATAGCTTGTGTTGATGCCTCCAGTCTTCACTTCCTCCAGTACGTCCACCAGGCATCCCCAGGATACGACGTCCTTGTGTGTGCTATGCTGACCCTCTGCATAGCATCCCTCCTTATCCAGACACTACTCCACCTTATGAAGGTGACCGTGTGTCTGCAGCACTCCTGAAGAGGGAGGGCCTCCTGACACTCCATGAGGAAGTGAACCACTTGAGTACTCACGGTGTGTTTTTTGCCACTAGGACTGCCTTAGATTATTTTCCAAAGAAGAAAAGCTCACGGATAACAACAGATTTTACTGCAGCCATTGCCGAGCTCGGCGAGACTCTCTAAAGAAGATAGAGATCTGGAAATTGCCACCTGTGCTGTTGGTACACCTGAAACGGTAAAGCTCTGCCTGTGCACTAGCAGTCGATGGAGGGACTGAATGTCTGTGTTCTGTGTTCTGTGCTGTCTTTTAAGGGAGCCTAATGAAGATTCTCCAGCAATAACTATTGGCAGAGATGACAGCAGAGTAACAGTACTTGTTGTTTTATGTCATTCCATATGATTCTGTTTCTTAAAAAAATAATGGAACTAAATTATTGCATTTCAGATAACAAAAGTTTAAGTCACATCAAGTGAAATGTTATACAGTATAATTCTAAACAGATTATCAGATAAAAATTAACATCAGATGCTGGAGAGATGGCTCAGTGGTTAAGAGCACTTGGCTGCTGTTGCAGGGGACCTGGGTTCAGGTCCCAGCACCCACATGGAAGCTCACAACTGCCTATAACTCCAGTTCCAGGCAGTCTAGTGCCCTCTTCTGGCTTCTATGAGTATCAGGCATAATCATGCAAAGCATCCATAGACATAAAACGATAAAATGTTTTAAATTAATATTCAAATTATAAACTATAACAAAATTAATGTGTAACATGATGGCACATACCTGTAATTTCAGCCTGGGCTTCATGAGACCTTGTATCCAAAAATAAATAAATAAAAAGTAAGATGAAAAATTATGCTTTTAAAAAAAAGTGAGTGCAGGACATGGCTGCACAGCTCATGTATGGAGGTCGGGAGTCAGCTTTCTCCTGCTTTTTGGTTGTTACCTTTCTTTTTTCCTGAGTCAGGGTTTCTGTCCTTGAACTCCCTCTGTAGACCAGGGTGGCCTTGAACTCCCAGAGACCCGCCTGCCTGTACCTCCAGAGTATAAACATTGTCTTGAGTCTAAGCTAGTGGGAGGAGAGGGTCCCACACAGCAGAGCACACAAGGAGAGCAGCACGGATGCTGTTTTTTGTGATCCATTCAGGAGGCTGTGCTTTTCTGTTTAGAGACAGGCTCCTGTCCATATACCTCAGGTGAGCCATGGCCCAGCCAGCTTTCCCTTAGTGCCGGTACAGGTGCACACCGGCACACCCAGCCTGGATCTGCTTCATAAGAAAACCCTAATGATCATCTTAGTTGTGAAGGATGTTTTGCTTTGAATCAAGCATTTATATTGAGTTATTAGAACCAGTTGCTTAAGTCAGTTTCGACAATGTTTAGTCTTCTGTCCTTTACAGTTTGGACAAGTGTGTCAGCTGTCACTTGGTACATTGTGGCAATATAAATGTGTTTTTAAGTGAGTATAGATTTGTTCTGTTAAAAGTTCTAGTACTGAAGGCTCTAAAGCAACTGTAGAATTGAGTTTTTGGAGGTCTTTTTGTATGTATAGTGTCATGGGTTTGAGCCTTGACATTGTGAAGAACTGTGAGGTAATTACACAGGTTGGAAGGAGCTGAACACAGGTCTCCCTGCAGTTCATTTTTAGTTCTGTTTTCCCCCAAGTACAGGCGTAATTCTAGAGTTGTTCTCCCTCAGCACCTCCCTCATGTAGCCCAAATAATAAAAACCCAGAGATACTGGGTTCAAGCTGAAGATCAGAAAAACAAAGCAGCCAGCCACTAGAGAGTTCTCATCTCTACGAAGGTTGGATTGATCTTGTCCTCAGTGAAACTGTACATTGAATACTCTGCATTCCTGTCTCTATCCACCTTATATTCCTATCTAGTGTTGGGATTGTGCACCACCACTGCCCGGCTTCTATAGCTAACTAGTGTGGGTAGCTCTGCATTCTGACCTTCAGGCAAGCTTTATTTGTTAGATCATAAACAAAGTATCACCACACCTTCACTCCCTTGTACTTAGTGTTGTAGCTGGCCCAGGAAGAGGAAACCTGAATGGGAGCTGCCTCTGCCATTCTCTCTATCTGGGCACATTGTCTGCAACCTACATCTAAATAAAAGTGAAACACATCTTAATCAATCTTTCCATTACTAAAACAGAGGCTTTACTAATTCTGTTCTGTGTATTGTGAGTGCAGGCAGACATTTGTCATGCTGCAGAGGACAACTTTGTGGAGTCACTCCTCTCCTTCCACCCTTGTGTGGGTTCTAGGTGTCAAGCCCAGGTAGTCATCGGGTTTGCATAGCAAGCGCTTCACCCACTGAGCATCTTCCTGACCTAAGACTTCACAGATGATGTGAGCTTTAAGAGTGTGCCCTGAATTCCATGTAAATCGTGAAAATTCACTCCTCTTTCCTGTCAGCCTCACTCCTGTGATGTTTGTTCTGCAGATTTTCCTATGACGGCAGGTGGAAACAGAAGCTGCAAACATCTGTGGACTTCCCCTTAGAAAATCTTGACTTGACTCAGTATGTTATTGGTCCAAAGAACAGTTTGAAGAAATATAACTTGTTTTCTGTTTCAGTAAGTATCTTGTTAAACTGAAGATGTTTTTAAAACAGGAAGCTCCAGCACTTTCTTAGGAAAGTAAGAACAGCCAAGACTTAGAAATAACTGACTTGTGCTAAGTAATGATTCCGTTTCTGTTTTTTCTTGCTTGATACAGAACCACTACGGCGGTCTGGATGGAGGTCACTACACTGCCTATTGTAAAAATGCAGCGAGGCAGCGCTGGTTTAAGTTCGATGATCATGAAGTTTCTGATATCTCTGTGTCTTCTGTGAAGTCATCAGCAGCTTATATCCTCTTTTATTCTTCAGTGGGACCACGAGTAACTGATGTAGCCACATAGAGGTGTAGGTTGTGGGCGTGTTGATGTTTCAAATCACAGAGGCACATCTCCTAATGCTTACAAAGATAACGGATTGCTGCAGCTGGCTATGTAGAGGAATTCCAGAATAATGGGGGCTGTGTTATTAGCACCATATAATCAGGTCAATGCTGTTTATCAAAAAACAAAAGCAAAAAGCAAACAAAACAAAACAACCTGACATTTAACAAGTATTATAGTAAGCATCCCTTACATGTATTTATTTCAAAACAACTTTTTTAGTCTGCCCCAAAGTTACAAATAATTCACTAGCTGGACATTTATTATTCTACTGGTATCAAACCATTGTAACCCTTGTTTTCCCATTCACTGCTATAGCCTTTCTCATTTCTAGTTCCAGCTTGATCCACTGTGGATACTCTAGAATACCTAGCACAGATAGGAATGTATATGTACATATTTATTGCACTCTTGCACATCAGATCACTGTACATAGTTAACGTGTCCTTCTGTGAAAAGCCTAGGAGGGAGGGTTTTTTTTTTTTTTTTTTTTTTTTTTTTTTTTGTCCTTTTCTAGGTAGCTGCAGTGCTTTCTTGAGGAAACGACAGGGCAAAACTATTTTTCTGTTGGCTTTGGGCTGTATTTGTGCACTAAATCTTTATTCTAAAAAAAAAAAAAGGAAACTTTAATTTTTTAAAAAGAATTCATTTACATCTACATTAAAATCTTAATGAAAAAACTCATTTGAAACATTGTAAGTAGTCTGTCTTTCATCTTCAAACCTCACCATCACCACCAATTCTTTGAGGTAGGGTCTCATTATGTAGCTCTGGCGGTTGGGAACTCAGCAGCTGGTCTTGAACTCACAGAAGTCCACCTGCCTCTTAAGTGCTTTTATATATACTTTATTCACCATACAGATTTCTGGCATAGTTATTCTGTAGAATTAGAATTCAACTCCCACCCCACCCCATACACACACACACAAATGTGGTACTCAGACTTTAAAAGCTGGAAGTCCGTTACAATAACCCCAGACTCCTATCAAAACC
This sequence comes from Phodopus roborovskii, assembly GCF_943737965.1. Lineage (NCBI taxonomy): Eukaryota > Metazoa > Chordata > Mammalia > Rodentia > Cricetidae > Phodopus > Phodopus roborovskii. The sequence goes on along the minus strand of NW_026126416.1, from coordinate 26,838,102 downwards.
CTGAAGAATTAGGGAAAACAGTGCTGAGTCGGCATGCTGTAAATTGAGCTACTGCAGCAAGAAGCACAAATCCTCCAGAGCAGTGATCAAGAACCCTGGCCTTCCCGGGACAGCAGCAGTGAGAAGCTACACAAAGGGTTTTTTTTTTTTTTTTTTTTGTGTGTGTGTGTGTGTGTGTGTGTGTGTGTGTGTGTGTGTGTGTGTAGGATTTCATACAGTACTATGTTTACATCATTCCCACCCCATCCTCTTAATTCCTCTCATGTTCCCCAACTCTCAAATTCCTTACCTCTAAAGTCCCTCCTGCACACACCCCTTACTGAGTCCCTTTTAGTGTTGCTCATGTTTTTAGAGCTAACCACTTAAGATTAAATGTCAGGGTTCTCATCCCTGGAGAAGACTGATTCTTCCTGTCTTCTTCCCCACACCCTGTGACAGGGTTTCTCTGTGTAGTCCTGGAACTCACTCTGTAGGGTGCAGCTTCCTTATTGCATACAGAAGACACTGCCTCATAGCAGATGCGCTACCCCTCCTCCCAAATGTTCACTGAGCTGAGATGTTGTGGTTGTGCTGCAGAAGTATCTTCTGGGGCCCAGCTCCACTTGATCTGCATTTTGATTAGTAACAGCCTTCAGTGATAGTCTCCATCTGATGCAAAAAGCTTCTTTGATGGGGGGTTGGGTACTACACTCACCTGGGCTAGCTATTCAGAATGAAGTTGAGAATTACACCAGCAGTAGGAGAGTCTCCTCTAGTGTCCACATCTCACCAGTTATGGGTAGTTGGGTAATTGACTCATTTTACCAGGCATGGGTTCCCTCTTGAATGGTTTAAGTCCCCTTAGTCCAATTAAACAGCTGTTGCTAATCCCCAAGATGTAAGTGCCACCACTGCTCCTATTAGGTCACTTGCCTCGTTGGCCATTGTGGTTTATAGGTGTCATAGCTGACTATGACTACTGATTGCTTTTCTCCCTTGGCAGCGTACATAGCGTGTTGAGATACTGTGAGACTTAGTCCTCAAGTGCAGGCTTCCAGGTCAATTCAGCTCGATTCCTTCAAGTCCTGAATCTTAAAGGATGTGGTGTCCTCAGCAGAAGGGTCTTAACCTTCAGGTTCTGGAAGACAACTAAGGGCAATAGTCCATATTGTTTTGGGAGTCTCTTCTAAACAAAGATGCTAAAGGTGTTTTGGAAAGTGGTTATTTAACTTACATGGGGGAAGGCTAGAGCATGGGTTTCAAGTTGTAAGATTTATTTTTATGATATTTTGCCTATGTGTGTTTATATATAAGTGAACCTTATAGGTGCTAAGAACTGAGCCCAGGTCCTCTGCAACAGCAAGGGCTCATAACCCCTGGGCCATCTTCAGCCCCATGAGTCACATTTGCACTTAAAACTTTTCCCCTGTGCTAGTGATCAAATTTTGGATCTCATGCATACTGAGGAAACAACCTATATAGTCACATGTATAAACAAAAATCATTTGTGTTGGTCTGGATAGATGGCTCAGTGAGAACTTGAGTTCAATTCCCAGAACCCGCATAGTGGGAAAGAGAATGAACTCCTAGGTTACTACCCTCTGACTTCCATGTGCACATAGATACAAAACAAGTATAAAGATTTTTGGAAAATAACTTGGTACTTATAATGATGACATACAATAGAAACCTGCCTTATCAAACACTGGCCTTTGAAACCTGCAGTTCTTAGGCCCCTATGATGGCAGTGCTAGGCTCCCATGCTACCCTGAGTGAGGCTGTGTGTGAGATTTAGAAACCTTAGCGATGTAAGTAACTGGTAAGGGTTTAATGACAAGGCACACCATGCATTTTCTGACGGCTTGTTTGCAGTGATCAGAAGTGCTGTCCTAGCTCTTGGGTTTCTGTGTCGGTATAGAAAAGGGCTGGCAGCTGTAGAACAGAAGATACGCTGTAGCCGTTTGAACTGAAGTATCTGGAATCTCACTGACTCTGGTGTCATCAAAGCTATACCAGGCCTGAGTCACTGAGTTCTTGCAGAAGGCAGTGTAGTGGCCACCATCCAGATCGCCAAAGTGGTTCTAGGAAAGAAAGGGTGTAAGACATGGTTTCTACATGCAAAAGCTCTGGTAGAATAAAAATGACAAAACCAAAAAAACTTTTTAAATTGTCTCTTATACTGAGGAAATAGTTTTATCAAGTCTGACTTTGAATTGCTTGTATATTGTACTCTTTAATAGAATTATAAAGGAAGTGAGATAACACATATAAGGTTTTAAAATTTGGAGATAGTCTTCATATGGGTGTTTAGCCTGCATATATGCATGTGTACTATATAATGCCCAGTGTCCATGGAGGCCTGAAGAGGGCATTGGATCCCCTGGAACTGGAGTTACAAATGGTTGTGAGCTTCCATGTGTGTGTAGAGAACTGAACCCTGGCCTTGGTGTCTCAATGCTGCAACAGCAGAACAGTAGCTGGCAAAAGAAACTGACCGCCAAGGCCTAAAATACATTCTAGCTGGCTTTTTACAACATTTGCTGACCCATCATATAAAGGAAAGAAAATACATCAGATGGTAACCTTAGAGACATTTCCACCTTGCAAACCCTAATCTTGCATATGTGAACACAGGGAAAATGACACAAGTCCTAAACTAGATGTAGCTCATCCCTGTACTTCTCAAATCCTGTAAAACCATTAATACTAAGCATGGCTGAAATCCCAACACAGGAGGCTGGGGCACTCAGAAGGTTGAGGATCATATAGCTTTTTATTTTAATATGTTTCCCTGCGTGTATTATCTGTGTACTGTGTGAGTGCTGGTGTATGCAGAGGCCAGAGGAGAGTTTTGGGTCCCCTGGAACTGGACTCACAGATAGTTGTGAGCTGCCTGCCATGTGGGTGCTGGGAACTGAACCCAGGTCCTCCGCAAGAACAGCCAGTTTTCTTAATCACTGAGCCATAGCTCCAGCCCCTTTCAGCCTTTAGGAGATTCCTTGTGCACTACAGAACCAGCACAAAGGAGGTAGATGCCAACTGATGTTTCCTTACTCTCCATCTTGTCTCTTTTCATATCATAAAAGTGGGGGGAGCAGATTGAAGAGCAGAATGAGGTGAATGGTAACCAGAGCATTTGAGCCACGAAGCCACACAGGGGGGTCCTGGAGAGCAGGGCTTAGGCGCCAGAAAACAAGAAGCTGGACTGAGGTTGCCACACCTCAATGGAAGGACAGACTAAGACACTTGCCACCAAAGCTGATGACCCAAGCTGGGTATCTAGAACCCACGTAAGTTTGAGGAGGCCTGGTCCTACAGGCTGACCTCTGACTTCCACAGGTATGCATACGTCTTTCAAATGTAAAGCCATTAGTCCTAGACATGGTGGCTCAAATCCAAGCCCAGGAAGGGAGCTGAGGTAGGAGATCATGAGTTGGAAACCACAAGGCATCCAGGTATGGTGGATGTCTTGTAATGCACCAGTACTTGGGGTATGGTTCAAGACCTGCCTGGGCTACAACAGCATCTGTTTATAAATAAACATATTTTTATTTATCTGGTTTTTTTGAGACAGAGATTCTCTGTATCGTGAATGTCTTGGAACTCACTCTGTAGACCAATGTGGCCTTGAACTTATAAGAGATCTACCTCCCTTAGCCTCCTGAGTGCTGGAATTAAAGTCACATGCCACTGCCCAGCTTTTGATTAATTTTTTGTTGTTGATTTTCGAGACAGGGTTTCTCTGTGAGACAGCCCTGGCTGTCCTGCAACCAGCTCTTGTAGACCAGGCTGACCTTGAACTCACAGAGATCCACTTGCCTCTGCCTCCTGAGTGCTGGGATCAAAGATGTGTGCCAACCCTGTCCAGCACTGGTTAAATATTTTAAGAACTGGGTATTAGCAAGCAAGGAGAATGAACGAGCTGAAACATATGTATTAGTGGATGGAACAAATGGCACTGTCACATTGCAAATCAGGGTGACAACTCTCCAAGGGTTAAGAGCATAGTTAGCATATAATTAAACTGTCCACACAGTGGCATTAATGGTAAGTCATAAAGTAGAGCCATCCCAAGCACCTCTCAATGAATGAATGCAATGTGTTATGTTTACATAGTATAATGTTATCTGGCAACAAAACAAAAGTCATGCTCGACCCAGGGAAACACTGTAGAAATATGCTGAGAAACAAACAACGTTCATGCCTTTAATCTACTCTAGAGGCAGAGGGACTTAAGGCCAGCCTGCTCTACAGAATAAGTTCCAGGCTGACCAGGGCTATATAGCAACATTCTGTCTTAGAAACAAAACCCAAGACAGGCAGTTTTATGATTCCGTTTGTGTGGTGTGCCTAAGATGGCACATCAATAGAAACAAGAAGTCCCTACGCGGTTGCTAGGGGCAGATACAGAGAAGAACTGAGTAGTGAAGATTCTTTTAGGCATACTGAAAATGTTCTAAGGGACAAGTATATAAATACAAAACCAAACCCACTGAACTATACACCCCTGAGTGAAGTTTACAGTTATCCAAAGACAAAAAGATAGCTTCTAACCTGCCAAAAATTGAATGTATTTGTTAAATACAGACACACACCCACACACACTGTCATCTGTAACAGTGTCACCCATAGATCCACGTGTGAAGATCTTGTCCCCATAGAGGATGGTGGTAGAACCTTTAAAGATGTGGACTAAAGAAAAGGCCTTAGGTCAATGGGTGTGTGTCCCATTTCCACATGTGCGTCACTGCCCTGATGGGCCCCTGCTGAGGCATGTTAGGCAAATAAATAAATAACTACAATGCAGTAAGATTTGGTTTTTCCCAGATGTGAACCTAGAGATGCTCACATGCCAGGCAAGCAGTCTCCCACTGAGCTTTATGGTCTTAGACTTCTAATGCAGTAAGAAAAACACAGGCAATATGATCAAAAAACAGGCAAAACACTTAAGACTTGTTTTCACACACAAAAACAAACCTCAGTGGGGCACGTTAGTACACCTGAAATCCCAGCACCCAGGAAGCAAGTTCAAGGCCATCCCATCCATGGTGAAAGTTCAAGGACAAACTGTCCCACCATGCAAGCAACTAGAACAGCCCTATAGAAAGCTATCGAGCACAACAGGGACCTAAGGCAACCACACTTCCTGGTGCTGCTGCTAATGTGTGATCTGGAGCGACTGCTTAGGAATGCCACAGTCTGAGTTTACTAATACCCACCCACCAGTACCACACTCCTAGAAACACTCTAAAGTCCGGGTGCATCTGTCTGTTCACCAGAACATGCAAGAACAACCACAGCAATACTCATCATTAATGGTCTAAAGCCCACCAAATGAGTAGGTTACGGTGTGTTTCACAATGGACCTATCCAGGGATGAGAATGAACTATAATGTGTAGCAGTGTGGATAACTGTTGCAAAAGGACCAGATCCTGATGAGGACATACTACAGGATGCATTTGCATAAAGCACAAAAGCAGAGTTACTGTGTTAGAGGTGTGGTTCTGCACCTGAAGAGGGATGAAGGCAGTTACATACTGATGGTGATGGCCGAGCCCTGGTTTTGTTTTGTATTATGCTTGTTTTCCGAGACAGGGTTTCTCTTCATAGTCCTGTCTGTCCTGGAACTCACTCTGTAGACCAGGCTGGCCTTGAACTCAGAGATCCTACTGCCTCTGCCTCCTGAGTGCTAGGATTAAAAGTGTGCGCCATCACTGTCCAGCATGAGCCCTGTTCTTATTGCATGGATGTGCTCACTTGAGAGCTCACCAAATTGTATACTTAAATTTTATGTCTTCCTTCAAAAACAATGTTTTGGAGACAGGGTCTAATGTAGCCCAGGCTAGCCTCAAGCTTATACAGAGAAGATAACCTTGACCTTCTGGTTGGCCTCTACCTCCTGAGTGCTGAGTGCTTAGATCATAGGTGTGCACCACCAGTGGCCATTTATGGTGCTGTAGATTGAAACTGTGGTGATATTTTGTTTATGCTATAACAAGTAAAGCTTGCCTGAAGATCAGAGCACAGAGCCAGCCACACTAGTTAGCCATAGAGGCCAGGCAGTGGTTGCACACACCTTTAATCCCAGCACTCAGGAGACAGAGGCAGCTGGGTCTCTGTTAGTTCAAGGCCACCCTGGGCTATATAAAATTATCCAGTCTAAAAGAGAAACAGCTCACACAAAGTTAATCTTAGCACTTGGGATCACACACCTTTAATCTCAACACTAGGGAGATGAAGACAGGATGATATGGCTAGGCAGAGAGGACTATAAATAAGGTAGGAGGAGACAGGAGCTCGGTGCAGTCTGAACAGCAGACAGTCTGAGGACAGGATCACCCACCCTTTTGGTCTAAGGATTCAGTAGAGGTAACAGGTCTCTCTTGTGGCTGGCTCCTTTACTTCTCTGACCTTAAGAGTATTTACCCTGATATCTGACCCTAAGGTTTTATTAAGACCTATTAGAACTCGTGCTGCAGAAACCAAGGCTTTGGGGATCCTGGGCAAGCAGTCAATCAACAGCCACATCCCCAACCCACCAGTTTTTCATTTGCATAGAAACAAGACTTTCTACAAGGTGTTTTAAGAGAAACACCAGCATTCCCCTGTACTTTCTCAAGGAACCAAGCAATAAGTACAACTGCATTGTGAGGTGAGTTACTGAGGGAAAACACTGGACATCAGAAGAAAAGCAAACAGACCCAGAGACCCAGGGACAACAGTACAGGGGCATAAACTAGAGACCAGCTCTGTAGCAGTGAGGAATTCACTGCAGGGTCAGGATGACAAAGACAGCCCACTCCATCAGCCATGTGGATTATGGTGAATCTGGCTAGTGGAAAGCCTGGCAGCCCGCACAGGCTTGCAGCTGAACTAGATAACTAATTGGATCCACATCCAACAAGTTATCATTTTCCTGCCAGTCTTCAGGAGCCATCTAGATAAGGGACCTGTTGTCTAAATGGAGTGTGCATGGTCCATCTCCAAGGCCCTACAGACATTCCAGTGGAGAGCTGCATCACGAACCAAACAGCCCGGCCCTCCGACTCCCACTCAGCCTCACTGAGCAGCCAACGTAGGTGGTGTAACATGGTGGGGACCTAGTGGAGCCTCCAGAGGCCAGGTGCATGGGGCCTCGCAGGCTCACACAGCTAGCACCGAGTCACTCTGGCCACCCCTCTTCCCCACTGCTGCACTTAAGTATCTGCCACGCCTCACAGACGCAGAGAGGCGGCGTTCATTACCTTTCAGCAGGGGTAGCACCAAGTTTAGGGCCAAAAGGTGCCTTTGAGTCTGAGCTAGAAATATCAAATCATGTTGTGAAGGCTTCTGAGTAGTAGACTCACCAGATGCCTTCCAGTGCCTGAGGGGTGGGGCAGCCTCCAGCAGCTCAAAGGGGGTCTACTATGACTGAAGGGGAGAGAGAAGACACGCTCTTGATTTTTTTCCTTCTTTATTCTTCTGTATTCTCCATTCTTTATTTTCGTGATTACCTTCTCTTATTTTTGATGCTTTTCTTCTAAATTAATCTTTACTCTTCTTATTCTCTCATTCTTAATGTTTTCCTTTTTTAAAAAAATATGTTTATTATGTATATAGTGTTCTGCCTGTCCCTGCAGGCCAGAAGAGGGCAGATCTCATTACAGATGGTTGTAAACCACCATGTGGTTGCTGGGAATTGAACTCAGGATCTCTGGAAAAGCAGTCAGTGTTCTTAACTTCTGAGCCATCTCTCTAGCCCCAATATTTTCCTTCTAACTCCATTCTTTCCCTACAGCTTACATACCACAACAAAATCTTTCAGGCAATATAAAAATTGCAATGTGGCTACTTTCTGTTTTTCAAGTGGATGATTACAATGAATACAAGTAAACATCATGTTTTCCATATCCCTTACATGATTAAACATTTTACATATTACAAGTGAAAAATTATTCCCAGGAATTCAAATACATTCATACCCAAGCAACTTGTTATAGATTAACAGAGTGTAAGCAAGCAAGACATTCTGCTCAATTCTTTTACTGGCAGGCTTCGCTGTGTGTTTACAAAGAAAGGTGCTATCACTCTCTTATCTCGAAAGGTAATCTTACAAGGAATCTTAAAGGAATCACAAACCTAAACTTCAAACCTGAAAACCAATCCGTCAGCTCTACTTTAAGTCTTTAGGGTGCATATCCACTCATCAATAGTGTTTCATATCAGGAGACTGAGGGCAGGACTGGGTATAAGGAATTGATCAGCATCTTTGGTCATCAACCCATCCCAGCAAGAAGGGCGTATCAGCTATTGATAACTGGGCTGCTTAGTTCTTGGTCCCTGACCTGAAAGAGTCCCTCATTCAACTATGCGCCTTTCTAAAACTTTTAACAAAAGCATCTTAATCTACATTATCTTCAAAGCTTTGCTTCTGCTATGATGCACCTGTGAACACATCTCCCAACATTGAAAGAATTTAAGCTAGTCAAGTTACTGGAACTCAATTGTTTTTCTTAATCATTAACCTGAACTGAGTTCTGTGCACCTCCTTAGGTGAAACTCATAAGCCCTAACCGTGGGACATTTCCTTGTTTTATTTTTAATCATCAAAACTCTACTTAAACTATTACTATCATCAATTAGTTCAGCTTAAGAAAAAGTCATCTTCATAATAATCCACAGGTAAAAATGCCCAGTGGAATGGAATGTTTCCATGAAAAGAAAACACTACATTACAGGCAATGGGGATCTCCCCACACCTTCACCCCATGCCAGATCCCAGAGAAAGATGGCAGTGGCCAACATGAGAAGGCACAGCAGAAGCAAAAGATATTGTGGAGTCTGTGGTCTCAGGGCCTTATCTGAGAGTCACCCTTCAGGGATTCATCTCCTGATGAGCTGACACCTTGAACTTCAATTGCCGTCTGCTCCTCTGACATGACCACCAGATACTGATACCAGATGCCACACATTGATACCAGATTGCAAAAAAAAAAAAAAAAATTGTCACTTAATAACCCCAAACTCAACCAACAGAAGTGAGAACTGCACTTCTTCAAATCCAGACAGAGGTTGGAGAGGAATGAGTGTTTCTGATAAGAGGGTTCCAGAACCAAGGGACACTTTCTCCAGACAGCACTCCAGCATAGCACCAAGTAGGCTGGGAATAAACCTGCCTCAGCCTCTGGCAATTCCAACAGACCAGACTGGAGCTGGGATATGCTTTTGTTAGCAGTGAAATGGATGGTGGTGGTGAATTTAGAGTAGTCTGTGTTTGTGAATCCTGTGTGTGAGCGGTTTTGATTTTTACATAGAACAACCAGGTACAGATCTGCAGAACCAGCAGGATAGAGCTGTATGGTCTTGATTATCAGTCAGGACCACAGGGTTAAAGATGAATGGGAATGTAGGGATGGTGTTGTTCTTTTGTTACAGTTATAACCCCGCCTCCCGTCTTCTGTTCCCGGTGCCTCTGTGTCTCTTCCCTTCCCACTCACTCCCCTTTCTAAATAAACTCCTCATTTAAGCTCTATCTGCCTGGTGTGTTATTCCTCCCTCCTCAGTCACCCTCACCTGCTATGCTCATCCACGTGGTCCCTTACCTTGGGACTCCACTCACTTGGAACTGGAGTTACCTGTGGTTGTGAGCTGCCACACGGATGCTGGACCAAACCACCAAGCCAAAGATGCCAAAAATATGCAGAAATGACAGCATCATCAACAAATATTACAGAGAAACTAGCAGCTACATGTAGAAGAATGAAAGTAGATCCTCTTACCATGTACAAAAATCAATCCCAGATATATCAAATACCTTAACACAAAACCTGAAATGTACAACTAACTATAGGAAAGGGTGGGAGTATATGCAAGACATGAGCATGGGCAAGGGCTCCACAACACGGTTAGCAGCTAGGGAAATAAGGCAAAGTGGGACCTCATGAAACTACACACAGTAGATGTGGCTTTCGCCTGGGTGTTATGAAATGACATACACATGAAATTCTATTCAGTACTAAAAGAAATCAGGCACTCTGCAAGAAAGTTGATGGGACTGGAAAATACTGTGTCAAGCGAGTAATAACCCAAGCCCCGAAAGACAAACCCTGCATATGTAGACCCTCAATTCAAACTTAAGATTCTATGTTAAGTCTGTTCTAGTTGTCTTCTCTGTTGCTGTGATAAAACACTGACCGAAAGGGGAGGGATGGGTTTGTTTGGCTCACAGGTCCTAATCTCAGCTCATTACTGAGGGAAGCCAAGGCAGGAACTGAACCAGAGCCATGGATGCTCTCTGCTTACTGGCTTGCTCCTTATGGCCTGCTCAGTCCACTTTTTATACGACTCAAGACCCATCTGCCCAGAGGGACACTGCCCACTGTGGGGCAGTGTCTGAGCCTGCTCCAGTGAGTCAGTGGGGTCCCTGAGTAGCGGCCTGAGGACTGAGAAATGGCAGATACTGGACCACCCTCTGAAATCTATCCTGTTTCTGTCTATTTCTTCACCTGCCATGTCTCAATCCTCACGCCCCTGCTCAGGGAACCCAGCTGACTCTTTGGAGCAGGCTCCGGGACAGCTGGGCCCTCCACATCAGGGAGGAGGAGACACTGGATCCCTGAGGCTTGTTGGTTAGCTAGCCTAGCTGATCGATCAATGAGAGACCTTGTTTCAAAAGTAAGGTGGAGGGGCTAGGAAGATGGTTCAGTGGTTAAGAGCACCTGCTGTTCTTACAGGGGACCCAAAAATCAATGCCCAGCATCATCATTAGGCAGCTCACATCTGCCTATAGGCTACACACCCTCTTCTGACCTCCAGAGGTATCCTGGAGAGAGAGAGAGAGAGAGAGAGAGAGAGAGAGAGAGAGAGAGAGAGAGAGAGTGTGTGTGTGTGTGTGTGTGTGCGTGCGTGCACATGCACATGCACACACAGGCTGGCCTCCACACACAGATGCCCACATGTGCACATGTACCATGAACACCTATACCTCCCTTCAGGCATACACCTTCTCAAAGAAAGTATGATGGCAAAGTACCACAGCATTGTTCTAGGCAATAACTTTTTAAAAATGTGATTCCAAAAACTCAGGCAGCAAAATTAATGCAATAGATAATAGATAAACTGAATGGCATATGAAGAAAACTAAAGAGTGGAGGGAAGACCCATAGTATGCAAGAAAATATTTGCAATCCAGATATTTGATAAGGGTTAATATACAAAATATGTAAGAAAACAACTCAAGCAAGAAACACTAATTTAAAAAGCAAGTAAAGGACGCAAGTAGATATTTCCCAAAAGACAGGGTTGTAAGGATTACACAGAAATTTGAACAGTGTCTGGTACTGTTCAAATTAGGTAAGCATAAAATGAGAAGCCTGGGGGTTAAGCTCATCAATGAGGGGCTGGAGAAATGGTTAGCAATAAGAACACTGGTCACTCTGGTTGCTCTTCCAAAAGACCTTGGTTTAATTTCCAGCACCCACATGGCAGTTCAAAACTGTAATTCCAGTTCCAAGGGAGATGGCTCTCTCAAACAAACATGCAAGCAAAACCCCAATGTACATTAAAAAAAATTCCTGATCAGAAACAAATATGAGAAATTAAAAAACTAAGATCTAGGAGCTGGGCGTTGGTGTACGCCTTTAAGCTCAGGAGGCAGAGGCAGGTGGATCTCTGTGAGTTCAAGGCCAGCCTGGTCTACAGAGCTAGTTCCAGGCTCCAAAGCAATACAGAGAAACCCTGTCTCAAACCCCCCCCTCCCCACAAAACACACACACACACACTAAGATCTAGGATGCAGCATCTTTAAAACTCACATTCATTAGCATCTCCATCTGATGGGAGAAAGAAGCCACTGTGAACCCCAGAGTGTGGAGAAAACAGCTGTGTGGAGAGGAAGGATAAATGGTATAAAGGAGACAGATGGCCTACAGAGGGGTAAGAAGCAAGCACTGGCCAGGTGGTGGTACACACCTTTAATCCCAGCACTCAGGAAGCAGAGACAGGAGGATCTCTGTGAGTTTGAGGCCAGCCTGGTCTACAGAGCGAGTTCAAGACAGGTTCCAAAGCCACAGAGAAACCCTGCCTGGGGGAGGGGGTGAGATGCAAGCACTATGCAAGTCCAAGAGCGGTTCTGAACCACAGAATGTGGAAGACTAGACATAATCCTCTCCCCTCTTCTCACTTAAATATTTTTGAGACAAGGACTCACTATGTAGCCCTGGAACTCACTACATAGACCAGCTGACCTTGAAATCAGAGACCTGTTTGCCTCTGCCTCCCGAGTGCTGGTGGCACTCACCACCACGCGTGACTTCATTTTTAAAAATACACTACTGAGCAATAGATGAACTGGCAGGATCAATTTCGGCATATCAGAGGGTCCTGTGACAGGATTGCACTCTGGAAGAATCCTCACCATCTGACATAACAGCTCACACCACAATCCACGAGTTCAGACGACGACTCCCTGCTCAGGTTGGTTCACGTGGGAGATTCTGGGGAGTGGGTGTGAACGATACCCCTTCCTTTGCTAGGACTTGTCACCAATCATAGCTGACAGAGGCAAAGGGAGCCCCTGGGATAGGCTTCTGCCAGGCATTGGGTCCTGAGATTGTAAAGTGCCTAGTGTGTGGGTGCTGGCGAGCTATTAACATGGGCCTGGCCAAGACTCACAGCTCTGTCTGCAGCGGCCACCAAGAAGAGGGGGGGAGGAGGCAGAGGGAGGGACGTTCTATTCCTTTAGTATTGGAAGTTTCACTAGAAAACTCACCACCACTGCACAGAGGTTGTACTTAGGATGTTTCCGGAAAACTGGACAGATGTAAGGAGTGAGGTCCAGGTTGGTGAGTGGGTACCGGATATCTGCCCTCAGCTTCCTCTTCACGGAGCCCTGGATATCAAATCTGGAGAGATAACAAACGCATGAAATTCAAAGTGTGTAAGCCACGTGTGAATGAGGTCCGTGTCCCTAGACACATCCCACATACAGCCAGAGTAACTGTAGAGATGATTGGTACATAAATTACATCCTTACTGAAATATACTTAGAAATGCCAGACCACCACCAAAGTGAGTCAGCAAGAGACGGTGCAGCCTTCAGCAAGCCCTGCCTGGTGGGAGGAGGCAGGATGAGAGTCAGCCTGGAGACAGAAGCTGCACAGACCCCAGTCCAACCACCGCCACTTCTTTCTCTTCGCCTTCTCTCCCCTCCTGCTTCCTCCTCCCACCCCACCCCTCTCCCTAGAGTCTCGCTATGTAACCAGCATGCCTGCATGCTGCCATGCTTCCTGCCATGATGTTTAGGCGGAAGGAGGCCTCAGCAACCCCCCCCCCCCGCCTCCTCCCTGTCCAAACCCTGCCACTCAGAAAACTCACCAAGGGGCGCTCCTCCCCCTGAGATGCTCAAGACCACGGTATTTACGACCCAGACCTAAACCTGCCATGTGATTTCTCCTCTTTGCTCTGTTTATTAAACCTGGTCCTATTCATTTGGCTGGATTTGGCTTATTGCATTGGCAGGTAAACCTTCAGCCGGGGATTTCCAAAATAACATCAATGATGATAGACTAACCTCTGAACTGTAAGCCAGCTCCAATGAAATGTTTCCTTTATAAGAATTGCTATGGTCCTAGTGTCTCTTCACAGCCATAGACACCCTGAGACACCCGGTGACCTGGTCTAGCCAGGGATCATCCCCAGAAACATAAAGAGTTTTATAGACCAGATGTTCATGCTAATCAAAACAGAGACTTTATTTCCATTTGCCCAGAATGAAACAAGGCCAATGTCTACCAGCTCACTAGTTGAGAAATAACTGTACATTTACAAAAAGGATTAAAACACAGCAATGACAAGGATGTGCCGCATACATACACAGGCCACCTCAAAAGCATTGTATCAACCGAAAGGAGCCAAACTCAAAAGGCTAAAAGCAGCATGGTGTAGGGTGGTCAAAGAAAGGCAAAACCACAGGGACAAAAACAATTAGTAATTCCCTGGGGTGGGCGGTGGGAATGGGTCAGGGGTAAAGGCGATCGTCACACAAGCCTAAGGAGTGAGCTGAGTTTAGATTTCTGGCACCCATGTCAACACAGGAAGCATGTGGCCACCTACAACCTCAACACTTAAGGGGGCAGAGACCCCAGCACAAGCTAACTGGATGATCCAAATTGGTGGGCTCTGGGTTCACGCCAGAGACACTGCCTTACACATACATGGTCGAGGAAGACACCAGACATCAACCCTTGGCCTACACATGCATGGGGCCTCACACACAGGCATCCACATATTTTTTAAGTAATCCCTGGGCTTATGGCAAAGGGAGAGAACAGTGGTAAAGAACCACAGAGAATTTTCTCAATGGCAGGTGTTGTCCATACTTGGGTTGCAACAGATTGTAGAGTTTCATAGACAAAATACATTTATATGTGTAAATATATCTTTAAGAAATTCATTTACTTTAAAGTTTTATGCCCCTAAGTGTTTTCCCCTCGTGTATGTGTGTACACCACACGAGGGCCTATAGCTTCTGAAGGTCAGAATAGGGCCTCAGGTTCCCTGGTTTGAAGGGGCTGTGTGTCAAAGTGCACATGAGGAGATCAGAAGGCATCTTACAGGAGCTAGTTTTCTCCTCCTTCCATCGTGTGGATCCCAAAGGCCAAGCTTAGCTCATCAGGGGATGCCCACTGAGCTATCTCTCTGGCCTTCAACTTTATTTCCTAACATATTATCATAGCATGAGTGAGCGAGTTAAATGCTGTCTCACTTATATTAGTGATTGCTGGGAGAGGACCCGTCCATTGTGGGTGGTGCCACTTCTGGGCTGGTGGCCCTGGACTCTGTGAGAAAGTGATATCACCCACAATGGGCCGGGGCTCCCCCATCAATCAATCACTGATCAAGAAAATGCCCTTCAGGTGGTGGTGGCACCCAGGAGGCAGAGGCAGGCAGATCTCTGTGAGTTCAAGGCCAGTCTGATCCAGAGCTAGTTCCAGGACAGCTAGGACTGCACAGAGAAACACTGTGGAGAGAGAGAGAGAGAGAGAGAGAGAGAGAGAGAGAGAGAGAGAGAGAGAGAATGTCCTACAAACTTACCTACAGCCTGATCTTATGGAGGCATTTTCTTAATTGAGGGTCCCTCCTCTCAGATGACTCTAGCCTGTGTCAGGTTGAAAAACTGACTGGTACAATTATCCCTTGTCAGTCTGACACACAAGCATATCACTTATTAAACATCACCTTTTCATTCTTGCTGTCCCAATATCTCATATTAACATTACGATACAAAGCACATTACAGACTTCTCACCCGACCCCTTCCATCCTTGGGCTCCAGTTGCTACTGAGGCTGAACCTTCACCAATGGTCTCTCCCAGTCTTTTGCAGCTCTAAGCCTCAGCTGTTCTTCATGACCCCTTCATGGCTTCAAAACCAGTAGCACATGGGACTCCACACATAACCAAGTTCAGCTGCCGGCACAAGGTACAACCTCGGCCTGCTGTGGACCACAGCTTCTGCATGCTGACTCTAGGGAAACACTTCTCAAGTTTAGCCAGTGACACTGGTCTCTTCAGTCATTGCTTATTCCTCACACCCAGACAATCATCATCAATTGTCACAGTAAACAGAGGTTTCACTTCAGGGACCCTGGATCTTGTTATTCACAGCTGGTTTTTCAGTCCCAGCTGACCAGAACCACAAATATGCTATAGCTCTGAGTTTTTCAATAGCTTTCAAATTTCCCTCTGGAACTTCACAAGCCAGTCCTCTATGGTCTCCAGAGCTCTTATCTTCCAAAATCCTGCAGTACAGCCCACTGGGCTCTCAACACTCACTGGCTTTTCTAGCCCAAAGTTCCAAAGTCCCTCCACGGTCCTCCCCAACACAACTTGATCAAGTCTGTCACAGCAATACTCCAGTATCCTGGAAACAAGTCGGTCTCTGATGAAACATCATGACCAAAGCAACTGGGGAGGAGAGGGTTTACTTGGCTCACCTTTCTACATCTCAGTTCGTCATGGAAGGAAGTCAGAGCAGGAACCCGGAGGCAGGAGCTCATGCAGAGGCCACGGAGGGTGCTGCTTACTGGCTTGCTCTCCACGGTTTGCTCAGCCTGCTTTCTTCTAGAACCCAGGACCACCAGCCCTGAAGCAGCACCGCCCACAACAGGCTGGGCCCTCCCCATCAATCACTAATTTAAAAAATGCCCCACAGGCTTGCCTGCAACCTGACTGCTATGGAGGCATTTTCTCCACTCATCCTTTAGATGACTACAGCTTGTGTCAAGATGACATAAAACTAGGCGGCACAGTCACTCTAGTGAAAGAATAGGTAAATCTACACAGACAGAAAATACATTAGAGAAATAGGAACCATGGAGAAGGAGAAAGAGAAGGTGTGGCTTAGGGTACAGGGCTTCTGTTTGGGTATTGGAAAGTTCTGGAAAATGTGGTGACTGGCATTTAACATTGTAAAGGTAATAAATACAAATGGATTACACACTTGAAAAGATCAAAATGATAGATTTTATGTTGCATATATTTTATTACAAAATTTAAAAGGAACTACATATTAAATTGAAATCAATGAGTTCATGAATTGGACACTTTATTTTTCACTTCTCTGGCTCTGAGGATGAAACCCAGGGTACTTTGCAGCTTAAGCACCCACTCTGCCACTGATTTTAGAACAAGCTACATGTTAAATGGATAAACTATTAGCATGCAAATGGCATCTCAGTAAAACTGTTGAAAACCATCTGCCCACAAGATGTCAAAAATCCACATACCTTTTTAAGTGAAAAACAATTATTTTTGGCGCTTTGGAAATAGTGGCCCTCACAGCTGTTTCTTGCTTGATTTCACAAAAGGAACAATGGATTTGGTTGTTCCAGGTCAATGTGTCTTGTTGGAAAAAACACTGGAGACAGTCCTGTTGGGGGAAAGAACATTTGGTGACCTGGGATCCTGCTGACATTAGAAGGAAGCAGAAGATGGTTGTGTTTGTTCATAATCACAGCTTGTCGGCGGTACAGGAAGGAGGACTGTGGTTTAAGACCAGGCTTGCAATACAAGGAGACCCTGTCCCTCAAACACACACACACACACTGAAAGAGCTCTGTAAACGTGCTTGTGGGAGTGTTCCTAAGGAACAGACCCAGGAGTCATGCCCCATCACCACAGTCCTATAAAAATCTACCTAGCTGGGGCTGGTGGCTCCCACGTTTAATCCAGACACAGGAGGAACTCTTTAAGTCCAAGGCTAGCTTGTTCTACATAGCAAGTTCTAGGCCAGCCAGGGCTATACAGGGAGATCATGTCTCAAGAATAATAAATAAAACTCTACCTAGCAACAAGTGATGTTTTTTTCACTGAGCTGCTGACATGAGCTTAGGTTCTTTCCCCATAACTCTATGAATTATCACTTTAACTTTTCTGGTTTCTTTCAGAATAATGCAGACTTTGACATTCCTACTAACAAATCAGACAGCTGTTTTCTATTACAAATCTGCTGTCTCAACAAGGGAGGGAGGCTCTGAAAATCGACCGTGTCCCATGGTTTGCGTGACAATTGACAGTAGCCGACTTAAAGCGCACACGGAGGAGCTGATGTCTCCGGCCAGGCCCTGTTC
Source organism: Phodopus roborovskii (assembly GCF_943737965.1). Classification (NCBI taxonomy): domain Eukaryota; kingdom Metazoa; phylum Chordata; class Mammalia; order Rodentia; family Cricetidae; genus Phodopus; species Phodopus roborovskii. The sequence continues at coordinate 26,820,515 of NW_026126416.1, read as the reverse complement.
CCGGAGTTCTTGGCTTAGAGGAGGAAGGGTACAAACTGTTCTCATCAGTTCTGCCAGTGCTCCATTCAAGGATCTGGAATTCTTTCCAGTAACCTTTAACCTTTCGATCTAAAGGAAAACAAACTGAGAAGCAATAAAGCTCTGTTCCCCAGCTACCCAGCTACAAAGACAAAACGCCAGCAGATGTTTTCACAATCGCGCGCAAAAAAAAAGTTTGCCAAATTCTGCAAGAAAAGTGTTCCCCAAGTCTTGATTGTCCCCAACCCCCAACCAGCCACTTCCTTCTTAGACCGTATCCATGTCACCCCACCTCCCTGCTTACAGGCTGGTTAATCAGAGAGGCTTACTAAGCCACCAGATTCCTCTCTGTTCCCATCCAACACAGCCCACAGCCTCCATCCAAAGTATAAGTCTAGAGTCAAAGGGGTGGGGGGATGGCTAAAGGGTTAAGAGCATTGGCTGCTCTTGCAGAGGATCCAGGTTCAGCACCCATGTGCTGGCTCACAACTGTTTGAACTGCAGTTCCAGGGGCTCTGACGCCCTCTTCTGGCATTCTTGGGCACCGAGCATGCACATGGTGCACATAAATGCATCCACGCACACTTGCATACACTATATAATAAAATAAGTTTTTTTTTGCTTTGTTTTGTTTTTTTAAGAGGCTGTTACAGCTAGTCCTGGCCTTACACTGGAGTGTGGAGGTGAGTCTTCATAGACATCACAAACTCCCCATCTAACGAGACTGAAGAAACTTCATCCATATTTATAATTTTAAGTGAGGCTTTGTCTTGAGTACATTTAGAAATACAACTAAATTCACAGCAACTATTAACAATAGGTTGCTTTCCCAAAATAAATAAATAAATAAATAAAATGCTGTTCATTCTTGGACTTCCTTTGTTTATATTTTTAAGGCATACAACAGCTGTCTCCTACTAAAATTGTAGGAAATAACAGTCATGACTAGAGTCGCAATATCTGAGAGACTCAGGCATGGTTACTTGAACCCAGGCTAGCCTGGATGACACAGCAAGAAAACCCTGTCTCCAAACAAGGAAATAGACTCAGGAACTAGGGACTCCCTACCTGAAGGGAGCACTCATATTCGGATGGGATGGGGAGGGAGAGGACAGTGAAAACTTCATTCTTGTAGGTGCAGTTCTCACACTTTAAGCATGTGATGCTGTAACTGAGCTGTCCTTCAAACAGCCGGGTGATGATTGACGTTTCACTGGCCATCACCTTCCGGTAGCATCTTTGAGCAGACCTTTTCTCGTATGCTCTTCTTCGACAGTGCTGTGTAAAGGAACAAATTCCTCTTGGTCATCTAGTGGCTACAAAAACCATGGAAAGCACAACAGCTGCTCTTTCTATTAGAATGGTACATTTCAACTAGAAAGCAGTTAGTTTGGATTCAGCCAGAACACTAAGGCCTTGACAGCATATGCCATGTGTGAGCTCTGATAACTCACCTATTTCCCTTTCTAGATGAAATGAAAGAATGATAATTGTCCTGGCAGGAAAAAAAAAGGGAGACATTTGTGTCCTCCTTTTGGCTATCAGAATACTAAAAATAATGGTCCTTGAGAAACTGGATTGCTGCTCTCACCACTGAATGAAGCCTGGTGTGTGTGGAGAAGGAGCCAGTCTCCCAGGAAGAGATTAAACAGTTAGTTGCAACAATTTATCAGACTATCCCACAAGAAAGATAGCCACCAAAACAATAATGGGTCAGTGATGTGTGGGGCTCACTTTGAACAGACTCTTAGTTATATACACTTCTAGACACCTATTTACACCTAAACCTCATGCCAGAGCCCTAAAGTTGACTCTGGGATCACCAAACGTCCAGTGTTACTGTCTCTAATTGTACTCCTGAAGAAGATGGGTGTTGACCCGAGATTGTTAAAGCTTTGACCCTTTAAAAGCGTTGATAACAATTTGGCAAGCCAGGCAGGCACTTGCAAGCAATGTGGCCCTCAGTGGAGAGGACAGAGGACAGATTCAACAAGCCCCACACTGCCCTTAGAACGATTTTCTGGGGGCATTTCTGATCTTTGGTTTCAGCCAGCGTGAGCTACTTTGCACCTGAATTTAGCAGAGAGCCCAGTGTTTAGACACTTTGTTCTGAACAAAGGTGACTTTCTCCTGGTCAGTTTGCTTCTGGTTGTCTTAGAGGCTTTTTTGAGCTGCTTGACTTCTATTGAACCACTTGGGCTATTAACCCCTTGAACGTCTGAGCAAATCTGGAGTACTGTTAGGCTACTGGGCATCTGTCATGCCAAGGAGAGCTGGCATGTGAGTATCTCAGATCTCTTCTGTAATTCCTGCACGTGGGGAGGGGGAGAGGCTGAAGCAGGAAGATTAGGAGTCAAATACCTGCCAGACAGGCACAGTAAGACTCTGTCTCAGAAAAAATTAAATAAAAATAAATATTAAAAAATAATTTAGGCGCCGGAGAGATGGTTCAGTGGTTAAGAGTACTGACTGCTCTTCCAGAGGACTTGGGTTCATTTCCCAAAACACACATGGTGGCTCTTAACTGTGTGTAATTCCAGTTCCAGGGGCTCTGATGCCCTCTTCTGGTTTCCATGGGAACTTGGCAAGTGTGCATATTAAATACAAATTTTAAAAATATTTTTAAGTTAAACAAAGAGAAGCAAACCAACCAACAAGCAACAAATATCCTAACATGCACATTTTTCTCAGGACCCCAGTACCCAGAGCTCTGCTATACTCAGTGGAGAGCAGGCCATGAAGATAGAGCACACACATGCACACATGCACAGACAGACAGGCAGGCAGGCAGACAGACAGACAGACACACACACACACACACACACACACACACACACACACACACGAAAGCAGATATTTCTGATAACGGTGCACATCTCCCAGCTCAAGGCAGTTCCTTCTTACTTTCTTCAAAGCTTCATGAAGTTCATTAAGGACGTAAATCAGGAACTCCTGAGCATCTTGCTGTGTCTTTTTCAGGAAAGCTGGGTAAAGGCTGCCAAGAGCCGACAGAAATATCTCTGGTGAGACGCAGTCTGAGTCCCCAAGCCACATGTCTGTCATCAGGTAGGCAAAGGCGGTGGTGACCTCACTGCAGTCCCTGTCAAGAAGAGAGGGGCAAGGAGCAAATATTCCCTGCTGATTTAATGAAAAGCAGAGCCTTAGTGGTAGGAGCACAGGACCAGCCCATGCCACTGTGCCACTTCTGCCTGTCCACCCTGTCCCGCTCAGCCGTGATTTGTTATGGAGGGCCCCACAGTGCCTGGGCTTGTACAGCCCTCCACAAGGACTCCATCCCCACCCTGGGGGAACTGGGGTGGGGCAGAGCTCAGTGGAGAATGCCTCTTACTTCTGAAGAGAGGTGATGTACTTTCCGGAGAGGAAATACTCCACCAGTGGAGATATGCTGCACAGGCACTGCAAGATGGCGTTCATGTAGCAGGTGTTGCCCAGGTTGCGCAGTCCCGTCACGCCCTGGAAGTGTAGCTGGGTCTCAAACTCTGGAAGGGAGTCATAATCTGCACACTCCGAACTGTGTGGGCCATATGGAAGGAAAGTGTTTGCAGGGAAGAGGGTAAGTGCAAGTGACAGAGAGGCCCTCTCAGCTTAGGAAATAAGATCTCTTGTGCAGCTCAGAGGCAAGGCCTTGTAACCTAGGCAGTCTTGGAACCGACAGTGCCCCTGTTCCACATCTCAGCTACCTGCCACCAGCTTGGCAAGAAATGGGTTTTGTTTGTTTTGCTTTGAGATAGGGTCTCTCTATATAAACCAGGTTAGCCCAGAATTGGCTATGTAGACCAGGCTGGCCTTGAACTCAAAGCAATCCCCTAGCCTCTGCCTCCTGAGTCCTAGGGTTAAGGATATGCACTGCTATGGCTGGCTAGGGAGGGTTCCTAATGAGTTTCCTTTCAAACTTTCCACCAAGGACCGCAGGGTTTTAACTTGGTGTCTAAAACTGCACCACATAGCCTGGAACTCTGAGCAAGGGTCTGACATAGTTTTCTTCCCAAAACTACAGTAAAGGATGGAGCAGAGCAGCCTTCCAGGTCCTAGCGCTGCCTGACTGAAAACACAAACCTTCCTTTAAAAACCACAGCCCGAGCCAGGCAGTGGTGGCACATGCCTTTAATCCTGGCACTCTGGAGGTGGAGGCAGGCCTATCTCTGTGAGTTCAAGGCCAGCCTGGTCTACAGAGCTAGTTCCAAGGCAGCCAGGGCTACACAGAGAAACCCTGTCTCTAATCCCACCCCCCCAAAAAAAGCCCAAAGCTTGTCCTTTTTCTGGATAATTCAATTATTGGTAAGAATAACACTATTTAAAGATAACAGTAACGTCCATGGATATCTTGCACTTAGTCTATGTTAAGTACTTAATATACATTCCCCATTAAATACTTGTAACAGCCATTCAGAGTACAAACAGTTCTTCTAAAATCCCATTTACAGATATGATAACAGGCTTACATGAATTAGTCATTTGCCCATAGCAGTATACCAAGGGGAAGTATAGTGATGCAGAAGAAATAAAAATGTTTATCTATCTCATCTATTATTTGGAATTACAGCATATACCGAGAATGTATATAAGTATATTGGTACCATACTGAGAACATGATACGTACACATAGTAGGAACATATACATTCATGTTAAGAGCACAAATGTGTATATATACATACAGATCTGTACATATATGCACACATGTACATATACACACATGTACAGAGGAAAGGCAAAAGAAAATAGACTCAAATTATTACTATGCTAATAACTAGTTATTATATATTTATCATATGGGTTCTTTTGTTGTTGGTTTGGTTTGCTTTTTTCAAGACAGGTTTTCTCTGTATTGTTTTAGAGCCTGTCCTGGAACTTGTTCTGTAGACCAGGCTGGCCTTGAACTCACAGAGATCCACCTGCTTCTGCCCCTTGAGTGCTGGAATTAAAGGCTTGTGCCTCCACTGCCCAGTTGTGATGTGGGTTTCTTATGCCTGCTCATTTATAGAATATAATCAATGAGTCTGGTAGTGTGCCTAACATGTGTGAGGCTCTGGGGTCTGTCCCCAACACCCGCTCCCCGACAAGCACAAGGGATACTCTACCTCCTTATGGGGTTGTTGCAAAGGTTATAGAGGTACCATACTAGGAATTTAGCCTAGATTACACAGTGAATGATATACTTTAAAAGAAAACTGGGGGCTGGAGAGATGGCTCGGCAGTTAAGAGCACTTGCTGCTCTTTCAGAGGACCCTGGCTCATTTCCCAGCACCCACATGGTGTTCCACCGCAACTATCTAACTCCAGTCCCAGGGGCTCTAGTGCCCTCTTCTGGCCTCCAAGGGCACTGCTTTGTCACACTTACATGCTGGCACCACTTTCATACACATAAAATATTTTTGTATTCTAAGACAAGATTTCTCCATATAACATTCCTGGCTGCCCTAAAACTCTCTGTAGACCAGGCTGGCCTCAAACTCACAGAGATCCCCCTGCCTCTGCATCCCTAGTGCTGGGATTAAGGCGTCACCACCACCACCCCACCCCACCCCATCCCACCCGGCAATAACAATAAATCTTAAACAAAATACAATGACTTATTTAGGACGGCTTAATGGTAAGAGATGAGATTGGAACGTCTGCCCGGCGTGCTGAGATGAGAGGCACTGCAGGCTCCAGGAGGCCTCCTTTCCCTGCCCAGCTTCCTTTTATTATGTGGCCTATTTCAGTCGGGTCACTTAACACCTTTGTCCTTTATGATCTTTCTTTCCATGTCCTGAATCTAAATTGGTGTCCCAGGTACGGCAGTCTCTCTCGGTACCTCTGCTCACAGTTACACCCATCTGAAAAATGCCCACTGGTACATGGAGGGTCATTTTCATTTTTACTCACTGATGTCACAGAGACCCTGGACTGACTGCTTAGGAAGTACATGTATGTTACCTCTTTGGGGTCCTTCATGGGGCAAATCCTGCAGGGCCCTCCCAAATACAACATTTGCCCCAGCTCCTCTGAGTAGGCTCTTCCCCATCCCTCTGGTTACGTATAAAGGCACACATAGAGGCTCACAGAGCATAGTAGACGCGGAGGTCATCTGAAGGGAAGGGCCGTTGAGAAGTCATTTTAATGGGAGCACGTTGGATTTTTCACTTCCACTCAGGAGCTAAGTTTGATCCTTTTAACTTCATTTCTCCCAGACTGTTTCCCTGGTTTTGTTTTTGTTTTGTTTTGAAAGCTCTCCCCCTCCCCCTTGTGGTTGCTGCAGACTGATTTCACCCGACTCAGGCCTGCTCCGACTCGGGTCTCCTTGCATCACAATTGTTTCCCTTCACGCCAAGGTTCTAGTGTGTTGTCGAGGGACACCGGCATTTGTCAATGTTCTCAGGATGAACTGTCCATGTCACTGCTCTTCCTGCATTGCTCCGTTTCCTCCTGGGTGTGTGTATGCCAGGCACAAGCACACACAGTGGTGCTCGTCCCCTGGATTAGTGGACGCTATAGCAACTCTGCCCTCCCCCCACCTCCGGCCCTTGGCAGAGCATCTCTCACCCTATGAAGGCAGGCAGATTTTCTGAATCCAGTGCACACTGGCTGCAGTGGGGCTGCACCAGGAGTACTCCTTGGGAAGAGACACACAGACACATTACCTGTAGTACACAGGTATATTATAAGATTTACAAGCTATGACCTCTTAGCTCAGGTTATTCCCAGGGACATGTGCTTCAGACCAGGGAAGAGGACAGCATCCTCACTCAAGCAAGCACGTGGCTGTGACTTGGGAAAGCATCTGTGCTGGGGCCCTTGGTGCTGCTGGCCTGCTCTTCCCTGAGCAGATCTACCAAGGCAGCCAATAACAGCGAATATGGATGAGGGGAATGGGAGGCACATATGACTCAAGACAGCCATCCCTAAAAACATACCCAAATATGAGCGACAGCTTATGGAAGCTGGACTCCAGGAGCATATTCAACAGGTCTTTCAATTATAAGCCACACACTATACCTTCCCCACCCCTGCACAATGGCTAAGAAACATCAATTATATCCACTATAACCCTTGCTGTGTGTGAATTAGAATTCACACCCATGATCCCAACTCCAAACCTTTCCAGATTTATTCTAGTTTTTTCCTCATATTTCACTGATGCATGGGACTTGCCTGCCATTCCACTTCCCAGAGCATGATACTCTTGACCCAGCTGCACACCAGGGTACTGCCCCACGGCATGCTCTTACCTCACTCGGCTCACACTAAGTTACAGGAAGATGCAGCTGGCTCTTCATTGTTCCTTCTCTCTTCGGTGGTTTGTTTTTAATCTGCTCCTCTTTATTTCTTTTTGTTTTCTAGTTACCTGAAAGTTGTGCGGTATTTTCAAAATCTACTTCCATGTACTTTAGATATTCTGACAATATGAAAGTGTGGTCTATGTCCTTTTAATATATTTATATGACTAAAGTTGAGTAGAAAGGGTAACTATATTATTTTTAAGCTCTGGGTGATAAATAACAAATTTGTGTGAACATTTATATTAAATCTACTTAATATCTCCTGGTGAGGCTGGGAAGTAAGTTCAATGTGACATCGTAACAAACGAAACTGCTGTCTTGGCAGCTGTCTCCTGTGAGACTCTCCTGTGCAGTTAAACATCCTTGAAGCTGCAACTCTGGCTCTCCCTGATGTATTAGGAATTAAAGCGCCAGGCACTTTGGCACAGTTACAAAGCACCTATTTACATTGTGGTTTTGACAGCCCTTTTCTTGTAGGCTTTTCTAGAATAACACAGGGAAATTTATAAGAAAAGGAGAGATCAAGTGCATGACGTTTGGGGAGGACACTTCACTCCTATAATTATGAAATTCATTTCACAAATATTGACAAAACCTTGTAAAATCCCCAGCACATAATCCAGTCGGCCGACCCCTTCCTGCTCAGTCCCCTCCATCTCACTGGGTTGTTAAATTTAAATCATAGCTGAATTATTTACTTCAAGGAGACAAAGAGAAATCTCTAGTAAGAGACTCTAGTAAGTGTGAAATCTAGGAGAGTGAGGTTTGCCCATACTTAAAATAATTTTCACTGGGTGCAATTTTGAGATCAGTGGGACCTTTCTCCACCCAGATAGACGTGATCCAATACTTGGGGTTCCAGAAACTCAACACCCATCAAAAGTTAACTCAAGGCTGTGGCTCTTGAATTCATTCACAATGACAAAGATTAAACATGCAAAGTGAAAGCATTCTTTCTTGGGAGAAATCAAAGAAAAGTGAGAAACCAGGGAAGAGTAAGTGGAAGGGCTTCTAAGAATGGAATATACATTGAACTGGTTGGTTGTCTAAGGCCTTTTTATAGGGTTTAGAGTAGAAACTGGAAACACTGAGAATCTTTCTGGGCACACCCCTTTAATCCCAGCACTTGGGAAGCAAAGGCAGGTGGATCTCTGAGTTCAAAGCCAGCGGTCTGCAGAGCGAGACACAGCCAGGGCTACATTGAGAAATCCTGTCTCAAAAACAGAGAATCCTATTGCAATTGGTTGACTCTCTGCACACATCAATTAGACCAATTAAAGGTGTACATACTCTGTGCATGCACTTCTGGCCCACTCAGAAAGGGGCATGGTCACCTCTGAAGCCCTCTGTTCATCTCTGATTTGCTTTGTTGCATTTGGCTAGTTTGTTGGCTGTTAGTCTGGCCCTGCATTACCAGCTCTGCTAACCTTGCAGATGTTGCTGATCTGACCTGGATGGGGTCTGTGAGTGTTCATTAGTTCTCTTGGCTCTCATGTGTTTTAGCATAGTGGGAAGTGACTCCTATCAGTTACCAAGACGTAGCCACAGTCCTTTTTGATTACCACACACTAGCTCCTTGTCTATGGGGTGGTGTCCTCTGGACGTTTCTTGGTAGAAGCTGTCTTCACCTAAGTTCAGTCTGTTACATTTAGTGGCATTACAAGCAAAGATTTGAAAGCACCATCTTCCAGAGCTTCATGGAGCTGCCCACCCAACCTGCAAACATCAACTTGCTTCCCAGATGTAGGGTAAAAGGGACCAAGGAAGAAACACCCTGTCCCTGACTAGATCCAAGACTGGACCCTGACTTGACCCCAGACCAAGGCTTGAAAATCCACCAATCTCGAGCTTGCCCCAGAGTTAAGTTGTAGAATTTCACCAATCCCTGAGCACAGAATCCCATCAATTCCTGAGCACGAAAACCCACTAATCCCTGGGCTTGCCTCAGAACCAGGCTACAAAGCCCCACCAATCCCAAGCCACCCAAGAAATCCTATATAAGGTCTGTACCCTATTTAGTTTGCCACTGTTTCTCACAAAAGGCAGCCACCCTTTGGGTGTGGTCTGTTAATATTTTCGTGGGAGAGAAGCCCACTGTAACAACTTTCAAGGGAGCAGATCAGAGAAGAGCTTCATTGGGGAAACCCTTCCTTGCCACAGCAGAGTTGCTACACTTGCACTGGGGAAATCTTTCCCTGGAGCAGAGTTGTAAGGTGTTATAGTTATGGTGACTTTGTGGTATTCCTTGGTGCCCAACTACCAGGATACCTTTATATCCAAGCTGCAATGATTACACCAGAGTCCCTGGTTTTCCTGTCTCATATCCAGCTGTAAGCCATCACCACTCCCTTCCTCAATGTTACTAACCCTAGTTTCCATCTCTGTGCCCCTCAGCACTGTGGTTACAGATGATTGTGCAATCCCAACCAGTTTGCTCAGTAAGCACTCTTACTTGCTAAGACATCTCCCCAGCCCTTCCCTCCCTCCTTTTTGAGAGGTCTCACTATGCAGCCCAGGCTGGCTTTGAACTCATGAGCCTTCTGCCTCTACCTACTAAGTGCTGATATTACAGGTTTAAAATACAAGTAACTATTCACATTATAACTTATGGTTTTTGACAGTTTGGATGTCAGTACTGATTTCCACCTCTTACATATTTCCATTATTTAGACTTAAATTTTTTTTTTCAATTTAAGCTTTGCTGACATGTATATATGTGTACCATGTGTGTGCTTGGTGTCCTCAAAATCCAAACAGGGTGTCAGATGTGCTGGAATTGAGCTTATGGGTGGTTGTGAGCCACTATGCAGGTGGTGGGAACCAAACCTGGATCCTCTGCAAGAGTAACCAGTGTTCTTTTAAATTAATGTGTGCCAGTTATAAGATATTTATACACTGTGTGAAGGTGTAATACACTGTGATTGGTGTAATAAAAAGCTAAACAGCCGATAGGCAGGGAAAATAGGCAGGACTACCTGGCAAAGAGGAACTGGTGATGAATCTAGGCACACAGAGGGATGCCAGAGGAAGCAGGATGGGCCGAACATGGAAACATATAGATTAATAGAAATGGGTTAAGTTATAGGAGATAGTTGAAAATAAGTCTGAGGTCAAGCTTTCATATTAATAAGTCTCCATGTGTTACTTGAGGATTGGTGGTACAGAGAGAGACTAGATATAGCCAATGTTTTGTCTGTACATGCTTTGTGCACATGTGTGCCTGTGGAGCCCAGAAGAGGGAAGAGGATCCTCTGGAACTAGATTTACAGATGTTGTGAACCACCATATGGGTGCTCACATGTGGGTCCTCTGGGACAGCACCAGTGACCACTGAGCCATCGCTCCTGCCCAATTTAGACTTTAAAAAAAAATTCAAATTAGGCTTCTTAAAAGGATATTTTTATGTTGCTTGTATTGATTTTTGGCCCTTTCGTCCAGTGCTGGGTAGAACCTAGGGCTTCCTGTATGTATATGCTAGTCAAATGTTCTACCTAATCTTTTCCCTAGTTTTACTCTTAAAGTTTAAACCAAAAAATGCCATAAAAAGTTGAGTTCTGGGAGATGGCTCAGTTAGTAAAGTACTTGCCATGCAATCATGAGCCCCTGAGTTCTATCCCAGAACCCATCAGAGGACCAGATTGTGGTGATGAGTACAATCATTGTGTTAAGAAAGCAGATACATGAGGATCCCTGGGGCTTGCCAGACAGCCAATCTTGTCTACTCACCAAGCTCAAGAGACCCTGCCTCTACAATCAAGGTGGATGGCTCCTGGGGAAATGTCTGAGATTGACCTGTGGCCTCCACCAACACATATCCACATACACAGATATCAAAGAGAAATCAGGGCTGGAGAAATGGCTCAGTACTTAAAGAGTGCTGGCTGCTCTTGCAGAGGACCCAGGTTCTATTTTCATCACGCACAGGCTGTTCACAGCTGTATGTGACTCCAGCTCCAGGGGATCCAACACCCTCTTCTAGCCTCTGAAGGTACCAGGCACTCAAGGGGAGCAGACATGTGCAGCAAAACACATGTACACAAATATAAAGTAAAGAGAAATGTATAAAGTTGAACAGAGAGGGATGGAGAAATGGCTTGGTGGCCAAGAGCACTGGTTTCTCTCTCATGGAGATCACACAAAGGTGATCTCAGCACTTGGGATCACACGCCTTTAATCCCAGGATTTGAGAAGTATAAAAGGAAGAAGCAGCAGTCTGGGATTGCAGTCTGAGATTTGATGAGGAGCAGTGCAGTCTGGAGATGCAACCCAAGGTTCAGTAGATCGCCCTTTTGGCCCGAGGTAGAGGTAAGACCTAATGGCTGGCTGCTGTGCTTTCTGATCTTCAGCTTGAACCCCAATATTTGTCTCTCGGTCTTTTATTTTTTGTGCTACAGATAGGTATACTTCTTGGATATGTGAGTTCAAGTCCAGTGTGCTCTACATAGTGAAGTCCAAATGTCTCCACCTCTGGGGTGCTGGGATTAAAGGTGTGTGCCACCACACGTGGCTGATATATATGCTCTTAATGTGTATCTAATATACTTTCATATATAATGTATGCAATATGTGACATACAAAGCTCTAAAGAAAGCTTTTGGGTGAGAAAGGGTACAAAGGCCATGTTGTCCTGATGGATGCTGTACACCAACATAGTATCTCTGCTCCCACACTATAACAAGAGCCTACAAAAACTAAAAATGTATCATAGAGACAATCAGAATATTTCTGAGCTTAGAACCCTCCTAAGGAAAAGCCCACAAATTTGTGGGCCCTCCCAGCACAAGATGTCCTTTGTAAAAAAAAAAAGTAAGTTGCAGTAAATAGGGGGAAATGTTTTTCTGCACAGGACTACCATCATATTTCCAAGCAATTAACAGCTATTTACTAGGAATTCTTGCCTTAGCTGTCTACTCAAACATGTTCCACATAATCGTTTGGCTTTGTGATTTTTTTAAAAAATATTTTATAGTCTATGGACTATTTTGCCTGAATGAGAACATGTGTACCATTTTCATGCCTTGATGCCTTTGGTGGTCAGAAGAGGGCAGCTGATCCTGTAGGACTAGAGTTACAGATGGTTGAGTCACAATGTGGGAACTGGGAACTGAACTAGGTTCTCTGGAAGAGCAGGAAATGCTTTTAATTACTGAGCCATCAAGCCAGGTGTAGTGGCCCAAGAATTTAATCTTAGCACTTGGGAGGCAGAGGTAGGGAGATCTTTGTGTAGGGTGAAGGGCCAAGGAAAATCACCCTGACCCTGACTTGACTCTAGGACCAGGACATGAATTCCCACCAATCTCTGAGCTTGCCCCAGAGTCAGGCTACAAAACCTACCAATCCCAAGCTCTCTCCCTGGAAAGCCCCCCATCATTCCCCTGCCCCACAAACGCAGAAAACCCACATAAGCTCTGTGCCTTGTTCAGTTTGCTGCTGCTTCTCATTCTAGAGATAGCCACCCTCCTGAACTTTTCCTTCCTTCTCTCATGAAGTTTGTTTTGCAGTTTGACACTTGAAGGAGGAGTCCAGCTGCAACAGCTTTTGCTGGAGCCAGAGTAGAATGGAGCAGAGAGCAGAGCAGAGCTGAACACTTTGGCTGGGGAAGCTTTCCCCAGCAGACGAGAGCTGTGACATTTCTCCAGAGCAGAGCAGAGCTGTACCAACTTCACTGGGGAATTTTTCTCTTGAGCAGAGCTGTAAGCTGCTACACTTAGTGACTCTGTGGTATTCCTTGGCTCCTGACTGCCAGGATACCTTTCCATATCAGCTGTGAGGCTTATACTTCGTGAGTTCAAGGCCAGTCTGGTATACAGAGTCAGTTCCAGGACAGCTAGAGCTACAGAGAAATGCTGTCTCCAAAAACCAAAACTCAACCCCCCCAACTGATTTCAAAGGACAATTTTAATCTTTTAATAAGGAAAAAGGAAATTAAGCTAGTGCCATTTAAAAAGTGGATTACTAATTTGCTTCAACAATCAAAAGCAACAGTTGTTTGGGATTTACAGATATACTCATTCACTCATTCTCCAGAATTAACCAAAATAGAACAAAACAATAACAAAAGAAAAAAAATTAAAAGGAATTGGATCTGTTTTGAGTGAAATGTTCAGGAAATATTAATTTTTGTTGCTGTGATAAGATTTCCTGACAAAATTCAAGTTGGGAAGGAGGCTGGTTGTACAAATGCAGTTCCCTATTCAGCATTTCAGGGAAGCTCCAGCCAGGAAGTCACCATACCCACAGTCACACAAAGGGAATGACTGCCTTGTGCTCAGCAGCTGCCCTACTCTTGCACAATCCAGAACCCAGACCTGGGAATGGCTAAACTTTCCACATCAATGAAGACAAGCCCCTCTCCCCCCAATAGAAGTGCCCGAGGCTGACTTGAGATAGATAATTCTGTTTCTGGTTTGTTTATTTTTTAGAGACTGGGTTTCTCTGTAGCCTTTGAGCCTATCCTGGAACTCACTCTGTAGACCAGGCTGGCCTTAAACTCAGAGATCTGCCTGTCTCTGCCTCCTGAGTGTTGGGATTAAAGACTTTTGCCACTACTGCATGGCATGCTAGATAATTATTAACTGAAACTCTCTTCTCAGTGACTCTACACTGTGTCAAAGTTGACAGTTAAAAGTGACCATCAATGGTCATTGGACTTGACAGTCAATACAGGACACTGTTTAAAGGTGTGGGAAAACCAGCATGCCTGGGTTTGAACCCTAATATAGCTACAGACTAGAAATCTCTATAGTAACCTTGCTTTCTTTTCACCTACAAAATAGACTAGCATCTATTCTACAGGAGTGTTACAAGGATTAAGTATATAAATTATTTAAAAAATACTTTGCATACTATAAGAACTAAGTTTTAATATTATTTTGTAAAAATAACGAAATTAAGCATGAACCAATTCTTTTTCAGATGAATTGGAGATTAAGAACAACAAAAGTCATGATGTAATGGGCTAGAGTGCTTGCCATTAAGCACAACGACCTCAACTACTCAGTCCCTGGGACCCACACGGTGGAAGGAAAACTGACTCTGGTAAGCTGTGAGTTTAGATCCCCAGACCCATGTGAAAGCCAGCTGCCCTAGCCCCAGAGTGTACTATGGAGAGATGGAAGGAAAAGAGAGAAGAACACATACAAGGCCCAACTACCCTCTGTCCACAGTGCTGAAAGTGTCCAAACAAGGCTGGGGCCACTGGTAAGACAACTTAGCAGGTAACGCTTGCTGCCCACCCCTAAGGACCTGGATTTGATCCCTGGAACCCACATGGTGGAAGGAGAGAGCCAGCTCCTGTAAATTACCCTCTGACCTCTTCATGTGCACTGTAAGATGTGCACATCTCTCAGTCAAAATCATTAATAAATGTCAAAAAACCATTCCTAAAATAAAAGGAGAGGGCTGACCCCTGAAGTTGTCCCCTGACCACACATAACCCATGACAGATCACATGGAGACACACACACACACACACACACAAACACTGAAAAACCATACATTTCAGAATGAATATTCATTAAACATCTGTAAACAAGAATAAATTTAATTTCTTTTAAAGATTTAATGATATACAAAATGTATATGGTATAGTATCTTTAAGTAATACACTTTTTCTCTCCACATCAACATTAAACACTATTTAAACAGCTTATCTCTGCTTGCCTTGTCTGTATCTATGAGATACACTATTGAATACAAATAAGCTTTACACTGCTCCCTTCCAAATAAAAATTAAAATTAGTACCTAGGAAATGAAAAGAAAGAGAAAGCATAAAACTTGAGTCAAATGATAAGGTTTTCTTTTTGCTGAATATGAAAAAATATCAGGGCAATTAAATTACATTTTATTGGTATAAAGTTGGATTGTGATCTCCCTATACTGAATAAGGATAACCCAACAACTGATTTCTTAAATAAGTACCAAAAGCAGAATTCACATTGACACATTCCTACACAATTTTAAATGTGAGAGCTCACACAACACTCTGATTGGATACATTAAGTCAGTAAATCTTTGGAGATGTATGCAACTGCAGGTCGTTACTATTGTAACTTTCCTTGCAGGACACACCCATTTAACAGTGAGTTAGTTCTCATTTACCATGGCTTTCTTTTACTTAACATTGATAAAATAATATAAAAAAAAAAAAAAACCCTTTGCACAATTTGGGCTTTGTTTAACAAGAAACTGGCTGTATCCATAAACAGAATCTAAAGTTTATTCTTAAATAAAATCCCTCTTAGAAAATGGTCTTCGTGAGGTCCTGGATTTGATACTAAGGGGGCGGGGGCACATACATAGTTTTCAGTGCAGGCTTTTGAAGATGCCTGTGAAACTACAATAGTAAGGAGTCGTTTTTCCTGTGATCACAGACCTAGCTGAAAGCTGGAATCATTATCATGCAGCACATCAAACTGAGGAAGACATCTGCCATTTAACCAGAGAGCTATGTGGTTAGGCTCATTAGCTGAATGGCTGTAACTGAGCAGCCAAAACAACTTAAAGACACTTGACTTTGGCTAATGGTGCTGCACTGAGTGACAACAGAGCAGAGTTTCAGAGTTCTGCTGTAAGAGCCCTTCACAAGCTGAAAGCACTAACTTTTTAACCACTGTTACATGTCCCAGCTGTCATTGTATCAAGGTGCTTATCAACAAGAACAAGAACATCAGCCTCTAAACTATGTGTGGGGTCAGAAAGCTCAGTTTGCACACACATTTTTATATCATCAATTCCCTTCTAAAAGGAAAAACGACAGTCACACTTTGTGAAATGTAGGCAAAAATCAATGATTCAGGACTACAACATCAGACGAACAGAATTTGTTGCTTCTGATTCTTTGGTGGAATTTCCAGATTGAAGATTCAAATCTGATGGCTCATCTTGAGGAAATATAATTTTATCAGGCGTATAGTCATTCCTCTTCAGATCTATATTCACAATCCCAGCAAGGGGGAAAAGTCAGTATATTTACAAATGAAAAATTAAGTCATTTTCTACAACAAGTTTCCTCTAAACAGGTCAGATCTACTTCCTTAAATCTTACACTTAATAGTCAAACATTCCTATACAATTATTACTTGAGGACCACAAAAATCAGTAAACATATATCAATGAACACAGCATACGAGGTGCTGGCTTTTGCAATCATGGGAGTAACAGTACAGTAACAGAAGCACTGTACAAGGCCCTGTTAATGTGAAGCTGAGGAGAGCAAAGTCTGAACCAGAAACTTCCCATGCTCATGGACTGTTACAGTAAGACTGTGAAAACAGCCATGCTACCAAAAGCTATCTACAGATTCGATGCAATCTCCATCAAAATTCAAAATTCCAACACAATTCTTGACAGAAACTGAAAAAGAATTTTAATTTCATATGAAGCACAAATGATAGCAAATCCTTTTTTTAAAAAATCATCATGATTTTAAGTGATATATTACAGAGTTATAATAATAAAAACATCATGGGGCTAGCATAATGGCCCACATGCTTACAGTTACCTGATTTTTGCCAAAGAGGCCAACAGCCTGCCTCACTGGAGAGAAAAGGGGATATTCAACAAATGGTGCTTTTCAAACTGAACTGCTACATGAAGAATGAAATTTGATCCTTCTCTCTCACCCAGTACAAAACTCAACTCCAAACATATCAAAGAGCTCAACATGAGATCTGATGCACTGAATCAGATACAGGATAGAGTTGGGAATTGTAGTGAGATAGTCTTTCTGTGGCACTGACCACGCCCATTGGGGGGTGGAGCGATGGGCGGAAGTGACCTGTGGAAGGAGGTCGGAGGGAGCCAGGAAAGGCGCTCTCTTTCTGGCGTGACTCGGACAGGAGAGGATCGGGTTGAATTTCCTGGTGTTCATTTGTCTAGGTTGTAAGTTATTTCTCCCTGAATAAACATCTATTCAGCCTATTTGTTTATCCTGATCCTTATTTACCGCAATAGGGAATAGGCTTGAATTCATTGGCACAGGACAGGATTTCCTAAACAGGACCCCAGCAGGCCAATTAACCAAGTTTTTGTACCTATGGCCTTATTATTATAGTAAACAACTTGGACAACAATTTATATGGCATATGAACTAAAATACGGAAGTCAGGTACAGTGATAAATGTATAATTACCATATCCCAGAGGTTAAGGCAGCTGAATCCTGAGTTCAAAGCTAACTTGGACTATATAACAAGAGAAAAGGAGGGAAAGTTTTTACCTGGAAGTTTAAGCTTTCGACAGCAAGAATTACAGTGGTGTTTGGCTCGGAAGTTTTTTATCGCATCTTCTCCTAGATTGGCAGGACCAAAAACCATGTCACAGGATCTGTAGAAAGGGCAAATAAAGGGAGTTTACTCGAGTGGAAACATGGGATTTAAAAACAGCAAATTATGACTCAATGACAGGCATTTAAATCTTATTACCTTTTTTCTTCAGCTTTTATTACAGATGGGTCAGTCAAGTTTTCACCAACACCTTTAAATGTATACATAAAAAAAGACAACATAAATTATACAATCAATATAAATATTTATGCTTAAATAATAAAAAGGTTTAGAGAGATTTTATAGCATTGATCTTAATTACACTGTTAAATTATTCAAAGAAGTATTTTTCTCTCTTGATATTTCATAACTGTATTTTAGCATTCCATCATATCTGATATGTGACTAAAGTTACATCTCAGAGTGGGTGAGAGTAAGCACAAATGTTGATATTTGATTACACCATGTAAAGATGTGTCACTGTGATTGGCTTAATAGAAAGCCAAGTGGCCAAAAGGTAGGCAGGAGGTATAGCAGGGACTTCTGGACAGAGGGAGCTCAGGTAAAAAGAAAGGCAGAGTTGCCAGTCAGACTCAGAGGAAAGCAAGATAGGCAAAATGATGAGGTAAGGAACATTGGAAGAATGTAGTAGATTACACCCAAAAGCTCCTAGTGGTTCCCAGCATCTGATTCAATGTATAAAGGTATACACAAGCTGCCTCTGGTTCGGCTTCACTAGAAGTGTGCTTTGCTATTTGAAGGCTTTTTAAAAAAGTCCTATAGAACATTTGTTCTGCATTTAAGAAAGCTTTGGCTATTTGTTTACTTATTTATTTTTACCTTCAGTCTTCCCCAGAGGCATTAAAAAATTGGTTGAACCTTTTTTGAATAATCATAAATACTCAAACCCACCACAGTGAAACTCCATTAAAATGGTCCAGTTTCACAAATGGAAAACTAGAATTAAAACATGATACCAGGGCTCAGGTGGCAGAGTGCCTGACTACCATACACACATCTCTGGGTTCAAGCCCCAGCACTGCATAAACTGTGAAAGTGACATACATCCATATTCAAGGTCATCCTTGAACAAAGTGGAGTGGAGGTCAGCCTGGGACAAATAAGATCCTACTTCACAAAAACAAATAACAAAAGAATACCAAAAGCAGAGCAAAGCAAAACAAACACAACATATTTCTATTTCCAAAAAGGGTTTTAAAAACATTTAGAGTTTGTGTAAATATGCACATGCTATGGTGCAGTGTACAGAGGTCAGACAACAACTTTTAGCAGTCAGCTGTTTTCACTATGCAGATTCTTCAGATCAAAACCGTATGCCAGGCTTGGCAGTTCAGTCATTTCCTGGGCTCTCAATACTTCTATGTTTTTACCCAATGGATTGGAAAAGACTAAAAATTCTCAATACTCTTATCACTAGTGGATAGAAAGGTACTCACATACAAGGCTGAAAAGTCAGGACCCACAACCTTTTCTGAAATAAAAGCTGTACTAATCTCTAAACTAAGCCAATGTAGGGACCCACTGACAAATGAAAGCAGCAACAACTCTGTAGCAGCAAAAGTTCCAACTGGAAAGTCTACCAATGCAGGCATACATCATGCACCTCCACACTATTATAAATCATCACACTGGTACTGAAAGTAGTAAGTTAGACTCATCAGTTACATAAAGGTCACCTACAAAGTTAGGTTGAAAACATGCATTTTGTAACCCTAGTTTTGGGAAGTCTAGCACACCATATCATACCCAAGTAATTAAAAGAATTGTACTAATCTGTGAGAGTGATGGGAGTGGTGATTGTAGTTTCTGGATGTCTTCACAACAGCAACAAAGACAGGAATATTTTGGTCTTTCTGTATCATGACATTGTCTCAGTAATCATCTAAAATATCCCTACAAAAAATGGCTCAGTTGGACTTAGTGGCATAGGACTGTAACCTCAGCTACTTGAGAAGCTGAGGCAGAAGAAATGCAAAACTCAAGGCCTAATTGGACTACAGGCAGAGTTCAAGGCCAGCCCAACAACTTAGTGAAACACTATCTCAAAGAAAAAGGAAAAGGGGCGGGGGGAGGGGGGAGAAAAGGAAGAAAAAGAGGAGGAGGGGCTGGAGAGATGGTAGTGCAGTCAAGAATACCTGCTGCTCTTCCAAAGGACCAGGGTTCAATTCCCAGTACATACATGGCAACTCACTACTGCCTGTAACTCCAGTTTCAGACCTCCACAACACCAGGAACACTTCTAAATGCTAGATACCATGGAGGCAAAATTCATGCATATAAAATACAATTTAAAAATCTTTAAAAATGGGTGTGCATGTTGGGGAACTAGCAAGATGGGCTTAGGACCTTGCTACCTGAAGATGCAACTCTTGAGAACATCAGTTTGATTCCCAGAATCTGGGAAAAGATAGAAGCAAAAAAGCCAACTCCACAAAGTTGTCCTCTGACATGTATCACCTGACCCCCACTCCCCACACAAGTACTAGGCCAACTTGGGATGGAAAGTAAAACTCCACCTTAAAAAAAGGAAAGACAACCAGATCCCATTACTTAAAACCCCAATGACTATGCTGTCACTGTGACTTATTTTACACCCTCTGTCAGCCTCATGTGTAATATATGAATAGGTGAGAACCTACTATACAATTTCACTAGAAGGTAATTAAATTAGTAATAGATTTACCTTGTAAGTCAAGTACCAGTAACTCCCCTCTGGTATATTCATAGGTCCAGTGGCTAAAGGCTAGCATGATCTCTTCCAGAGTGTTCGTTGGAATAATTTCATCACCATTATTATTATTGTATTTTCTAAATTCTCCAGTCATGCATTCTTCTACAGCAAACCACTGCCCTGCTGAGTGGCAGTACAGCAGGAAAACCTCAAGGAATCTTATAGAAAAGTCACAGACAATAACAGAGGGATTGTTAGTAAGATTCTAACTGATAAGCAATATGTATAATAAATACCCAACATCAATAATGAGTGCCAAAACAAAACAAAACAAAACCCCCAAAACAACAACAACAACAAAAACTACTATACAAATAATACTAAGCTCTCACCAAATGTAAAGATTTACCTTGGAGAATATGGTATAGATTTGGGTTTCATCTGATTAAAGGCAAATGTGAGCTTTTGCGCGGCTCTCTGTTGTTGGATTTCCTACAGAAGGGGAGAAATGCCTTGATCAGATGGAGGGAAAGAAGGAGGGAGAGGGAACTGGGATCAATACGTAAAACAAGAAAAAAAAAAAAAAAGGATTTCATGTTAAAAGTTAAAAACACGGCTGGGCATTGGTGGTGCATGCCTTTAATACCAGCAGAGATAGGCAGATCTCTGTGAGTTTGAAGCCAGCCTGGTCTACATTGAGAATTCCAGGACAGGCTCCAAAGCAATACAAAGAAACCCCTGTCTCAAACAACAACAACAACAACAACAAAACAACAACAACAACAAAACCAAAAAACAACAACAAAAGTTACACTACGAAATTCAGATTATATCTTTCAGTTACATTTTCATGGATACTTACTCTGAGACAGAGATGAAGAACTGTATCTTCTTTATAAATACTTGACCATGTGTTAACCACTTCAGGAAGAAAAGACTTTATGATATAAAGATGCCCTGATTTTAGGATATCATGTTCTGACCAGGTACACTGTACTTTGACTGCTCTTCGTAAACCTCCTCCCATTTCCTCTTTACTTAAAAACTCTATTTTGGCACAGAGGCCTAGCTGAGACCAAGAAGACATGCTGTTATTCAGTATACTGGGAGAACTCTCTTCCAGACGATACACCGTGACAGGCTCACCTACAACACAAATGGACAGTTTAAGATCAACACATAACTTTAAAAATAACATAGTAGAATAAATATCTGTAAGTATCTATGGCTAATATTAAGTAAGGTAAAATAAAAATACACTTCCTTGAGAGGGGATGTAGCTCACTGGCTAAAAATATTTGTTAGGTAAATATGAGGGAGGCCCTGAGTCCGTATTTCCAAAACCCATGTAAAAGGCCAGCACATGGGTACCTAGAACCCCAGTGCTACTTGGAACTCTAGCCTTTATGAGCTGCCAGCCTAGTTCCAGATAGTAAGAGATCCTGTCTCACAGAAATAAGGCAAAGAGTGATAGAGATATGCTCTATGTGTTCATACCAGCATGTTTTGAACTCATGTTTAAAGGTAAACATGTTTCAAATTATGATAAAGACGAACTGTGTGGGGGGAATACACATACACATGAGGAAGTGGGTACCAGAAGGTAACTTTATTTCTCAGCAGCCATCCACAAAAGCTCAGTTACTCCAGAGTACCCCAAAATGACAACACAGGCTGGCACACCTGGCTTCTTCACATGGGTTCTGGGGAATGAACTCATCTTCTTACTGACTGAATCAACTTCCTTAGTTCTTGAGGACAAATTCTTAGGAAGCAAGTAAAACTTTAAATAATTCTAGACAGGTTAGAGAAATCTGCTGCACACACGCTATGATGTCAACTGTCTTACACTTCTGCTGCCTGACAATTGATCAAGGTCTCTGAAATAGGCACATAGAATGCTTTCCAATGCCCGCACCTCCTTCACTTCATAGAATGGTTTCTAAGGCTCCCTCCTAATTCAGTATTCCTTGCCCTGCTAGTAGGCAAAGAAGGTACATGAAGCTTTTATTTCTTCAAAGGAATCCTTCTCATTTTCTCCTGACACATGTTCTAAGTCATAATCAGAGATCAGTGGGGAATGCTTCTTATTTATTTTTGGGGATTTACCTCGTGGAGGTACAGGCACGAAGGGAATACTCTGTGATAACCTCATCAGGTTATTTCTTTCCACAGCTGCAATGAAATAGAGAGAAATGATGAAATCTCTAATTATTCAAATATCAGTAAATTTTGTTTTCAGTATCACTTACCTGAATAATAGTAATTTGTATCCATAACGGGCTTAAATGGAGAAGCAAGACCTAAAATTGTAAATAAACCAGACTGTTTAAAAAGGACTTGAGCAGCATAAATTTATGATCAGACATTCTCAAATAATAATCTTAAATTTCTTTCACAACCTCTCTTAACCAGCAGGGAGAAAAGAAAGGAAGGTAACAAAACTACTATCAGATATCACATGACCCTATTTCATTTTGGCACAATAGTGGCCACTGTGCTCCCAACACTTGGGAAGAAGCACATGATGCTCCACTCTCCAGCTCTTGATAAATTGCACTTTCACACCTGCCACTCAAAAACAAAACAAAACAAAACTACAAAAAAACTGTTCAGTTTCTTGCCTTTTGGGTTGGGGACTATCTAACCATTTTAGGTGATCTAACATGAGAAGTGAGCTCCCGGGATGTAAAGATAATTCAGGTCCCTTTCTCCACATCTACTTTTTATATATTTATTTATTTTGAGGATTTCATTTTTAACCACAGGAGAAGAGATGGGAGAATAACAGATCTGTGATGTGCTAAGTTTTAGAATATAAATGAAAAGGAATCTACTATTTCACAGGTAATAAAAGCCAACAGTTTTAACACTGTGATAATATAAAAAGATGTAGTATATATAGATACTTATACACAAACACTTGCATCATAAGACTAAGAGGAGGGTAATTAAGGGTGCCTGGTTAATAAGGGTAGAGGCTCCCTCACACAGGGTAAGAAAGAGATAGCAATCTGCAAGACAGTGGATTACTAGGGATACATTTACAAGAATATCTGAAGTGCTAATGTACATGCTACATTTGAGAAACCCCAGGCAGTTTAGTATGAATGAACAGTCTGTGGAGCTTTCTGAACATCACCCACTGACACTCAGTCCACAATCTCTAATTCCACAGGTCTGTGGCATTACACAGATGACTCTACAGTGATTTGAATATGCAACCAAGATTGCAAATTAACGAGCAAGAGCATAAGCATACCTGAAGGAGGTGAAGCTACAGAAGCAGGCAATATCAAATTGTGAAGAGCCTAATATGTCATGCAAAGAAAGGACACTGCATTTTACTGAATGACAATGGGAAAAATGTAAAGCAGAGGAGTGGCAAGATCAAATCTTTCAGGAGAATTATTCTGGTGGTAGCCCGAAATAACTACACTGAAAACCTATCTGGAAGGCAGTAACTACTGAATATGAACATATGCATCAGTTATGACCCAGCAATTTCACCCTTAGGCATATAACCAATGGAAAGTAAATTTGTTACCAAACAACATGAACAAGAATGCTCACAGCAACAGAAAGCATAATGATTACACACTGGAAGCTACTGAAATGCCCATCAATTAGAATGGATAAATTCAATATATTCAAACAAGAAAATAACTAATAATGCACAAGCTACAGTAATACAATAATACTGATGAATCTCATAACAATTACATTCTCTATGACTCCATTTCTATTGTAGCATAAAGTAAGCCCATGTTAGGATGGAGGCCACAGCAAGAGCCTGGAATATTAGCAACATTCAGGTTTTGGGTGCTGGTTAAGTGGGGAGTGGCAACAGAAAAGCGGCCATCATAATTCACCTCTATTAAAGATGAATTCGATAAAGATAAAATACTTCTATTAAAGATGAAGTCGAAAATGTCTTCCCTATGATAATGTAGTAAATGCTTTAAATTATGACCTTTAATTTTCTGAATTAAGTCTACCACACACTCACCATTTAATGTTCCTCCTTCAGGTGGCCTAAAGAAATATAAAAATTAACATAAGCTGTGCAACCTTAGTTTTGACTATCATTTAACTTTTGATTTTATAAGATTATCATAATTATTTAATGAAATGCAATTAAAGGAATACAGATGTTCAGATCTCTATGTCTGAATAATCGCCATTCCCCTGCCCCATGCATGTATTTATTTACATGTATCTATATTACCAACAACTGTACTTCCACTTTATGGCTACATAGTTATTATTTTGATGCCAAATTGATGGCTATTAGATCTTAATGGAATAATACTTTTATTTCATGGTTCAGAATATGTGGAGACTCTGTACTGTGACAACACCAAGAAACGATTTTCTATGATTTCAGAAGTACTCCAACAGACTGATATAAAAAGGACCGAGGCATCATTTCGCAAGACTGAATATCCAATGTCCAATCCATTTATTTATAACAAGTCTTGATTCTAAGTGGGAGTTCTTTGAATCCCAAGGGTTCATATGCAACTGAGAGTTATAATGAAAAGGGGAGTGGGATTCGACCAGGATGAATTCCAGGCTTAGTTCTCACACTATGCAGCTCTGAGCCTCACTTGGAACCTGAAGTTCAAGATCCAAAAAGACCCTGGAAACACAGCCACCATGGCCTCTTTCCAATTATCATATTCCAACTGGCCCTAAAGGTTATCTTCACTTTAGTAAAGATTTTCTTGTAAAGAATATTTTGATCCAACATTATCCCCTTTTCTGATGCTGGTGAAACCACTCTTTCCTCAGAACTTGATTCAACCTCCATTACCAAAAAAGAAAAAGGAAAAACAAAGCAACAACAGCAACAACAAAAACAACACACACACACACACACACACACACACACACACACACACACACACACACACACACACACAAACACCCGCCACCAAACTTTTGTTTATTTCTTAAGGCTTTGATTATATAGACATAATCCTGGAAGGGGATTAAATGTGGTTAAGTTTTAACCTAATTATGTCAACACCATTTACTTAGACTCACAAAGTGGAGATATTGAAATACATTTTGCTTGAAAATGGCCTTTCTTCCCCAGGAGGAGTTATCTGGGTGTACTGACAAATGGGTGTCAGTCATTCAGGGGCAATTACCTATCAGACTGCTTTTTGTTTACTCTTCTAGCTCTGGATTTGTCAAGATATTCAATGGATAATTTTTCAGTACCCAAGCTTTTTAAAGTATGCCATTTATTACTGTTCTAATCATCAAGGCATTCTCTAAAACACACATATATATACATATGTTATGTTTGTTTAGAATGACTGACAAATACATTAATATTAACCAAGTAATAACTGAAGTATCCAGATATGTCTTTCCACAATTTATTCAAGAGTATGTTGAAATAATAGAAATAGGAAGATTATAATAAAGCTTTTACAGCTAAGTTCTTCCAATTTCCTATCTGTAAAAATGAGAAATGTTACAAGTATCTTAAAAGGAGTATAAACAAGGTAAGACAGAGGAAGAACAAATATAGTATTCATTAACTCAGATACATTTCAGGTCATTAAGACAAGACTTACTTACATTTCTCTGTTTGATGGTCTATCTCGTAACCAGTCCTTCAGTCAAAAGCAAACACAAAAACTTAAAATATAGTAGTAGCTCTCTAGAACCAATGTTAACTATTTAACATTCATTTCTTAATATTTTTTTAAAATGAAAAGGCTGAGAACTTGTTTTACACAACTAATAACCATAAAAGGGAATAAGTACATTCAGGAATGTTATTTTCTACAAGAGTTGTGTTTGTGTCTCTCTGTGAACCCATGTGGTTATCCTCCTTTCTCAATGCTTGGCTTTACATGGATGCTGGTAATCTGAAACCAGGTCATGAGGCTTGTATAGCAAGCACTTTACCTACTGACTCATCTCCCAGCCTCCGGGATTTCTAGTTTTTCAAAATCTTTGTTTCTGAGGACAATCTTATTCTCCAAGCATGTCTCTGATTCTAAAAATAATCTGTGCTTCTTGCCAAAAGAACACCAAAGTATAAATAGAATTGAAATCACACCAACTAAATGCAAATAAGATGGAAACACAAGCATTAAGACACTGCAGCCACTTTATACACCCATGCACATAATTTCTATTCAGCAAAGATAGTAGTCACATTTCTAGACATGTTTAACTTCCCTAGACAGTGATTAATATTTTTTAATTTGAATTTTTATGTATTTAATCAATTTAGGAAATCCCAATTGGTTCACATTTCTTCAAATTCTACTTTCTCATGGCCAGTTATATGTACTTCCCTGCCCCCAATCCCCATTTCCATCGAAATGTACTTTCATCTGTATTGCATTCTGGCCTTACTTAGTAATTCTCTCTTTAGAGCACTTCACCTGTTACCCAACAAAAACATTCTGGGCTTTAATCTTGACAAGATATTACTGTATAGCCAGGTTGGTATGGGATTTACTATGTAGCAAGGCTGGCTTAAAATATGTTCCCTCTGTTCTCTGTCCCCTCAGGCACATGTTCTACACTCATGAAGGTTTTTTTTTTTCTTTTTTTGGTTTTGTGAGACAGGGTCTTTTAAGGAGAGTTTACAAAAACCAAACATTTCCACAGGTGGCTGGGAATGAATTCATATAATTAGTTTAAATTCAAACAAGAAGTCTTGGTTTTCTTCCACTGCCACTATGTACTGAGGTCAGTTTTCTAAGGAAAACTGATTTTAAAGCTTGATATAATTACCCATAAAATACTAATCATGGTTTTTTTTAATATTCATTAGTAAGTGTATTATATTCTTGTCAATATGCCACTTAATTGAAATATACAAACCGGCAACAAAGCTGCTTTGGAATCTACTTCTGGGGAATCTTCTGTAGATGTTCTTCGGCTTCTGTTTTCTGCTACAAGAAATTAACAAGACATAATTGAACAACTTTTTTTTTTTTTTTTTTTTTTTTTTTTGCAAGACAAGGTTTCTCTGGGTAGTCCTGGATCTTGATCTGTAAACCAGGCTGGATTCAAACTCTTAAGAGAGCCACCACCCACCTCTCTGCCTACCAAGTGCTGGAATTAGAGGCAAGCACCGCCACTACCTGACTAAACAACTAAACTTTTAAGAAGCAAAGCATACCAAAAAAAAAAAAAAAAAAAAAAAAAAAAAAATTCTTTATTTATTATGTATACAGTGTTCTGTCTACATGTATGCCTACAGGCCAGAAGAGGGCACCAGATCTCATTATAGAGGGTTGTGGTTGGGAATTGAACTTAGGACTTCTGGAAGAGCAGCCAATGTTCTTAACTTCTGAGTTATCTTTCTAGCCCAGCAAAACATTTTCAAAACAAGTCCTCTCCTATTTTCAAATCACCCCTACTAACAATCAAAGTTATTAGTTTCTTGTGCATCTTTCTGGACTATGTTTCAGTCGGTGTAAGTATGTACCATATAACCCCTATCAATTCACATAAACAGCAGCATAACACATATTTTGAGGGTATCTTTTTTTTTTTTTAATGGTTAGGTGGCTTTGTTTTCAGATATGGGTGTCATTGTATGATTCCCCAGGCTGTCCTGGGCTTAAAAATGATCCTACTATTTCTGCCACCTTAGTATCCATAACTATAGATTGTGAATGTTTTTTAACTTTAAGCTTGGAGATGTTTCATTGAAGTACACAGGTGATTCCCTATTATTATTGTTGTTGTTGCTATGGTTGTTATTATTATTATGTCTCCACTAGGTTAAGAAAGCTAAAATCTAGGCACAGTGGTACATACCTCTAATATAATTATTATTTTAAAAGGGGTCCTACTTTGTAGCCCTGGCTAGCCTGGAATCTGATATATAAAGAACACACTTGCCCCAGCTTACAGAGATCTACTTGAATTCTGGTTTTATTATCAATACATTTTTTAAATTAATTAGGATTCTCTAAGGCTGGAGTTACTTAAAGTGGTGAGCCACAATGTGGGTTCTGGGAATCAAATCTGGATCTTCTTAAGAGCAACCAGTGCCCTTTACAGCTGAGCCACCTCTCTAGCCTACCCATTTTTAATATTAACTTTTATTTCACTGTACAGACATATAATAATGACGTCAGACAAACAACTGGTTGACACGGCTCTGTTCCTAATCTTTTTTGTTTTTTGAGCCAGGATCTCTTTGTAGCTCTGGCTGTCCTAGAGCTCGCTATGTAGACCAGGCGGGACTCAAACTCACAGATTTGTCTGCCTCTGCTGGGATTAAAGGTGTGAGCCATCAAGGCACAGCTTTGTTCCTAATCTTTTACTCTGATAATATTGAATGCTATATTGTTCTTCCCACTCTTGACTTAAGATTATATAGCTTTGTTGTCACAATCATTTTTTACAATCCCAAATGAACTTTAAAATATATTTTTGTAAAATGAAGAAATTAAAAATCTTAAGAAAATGTACAGGGAAAAAAGTAAGTTATTGTGGCACACCTCTTCAATTCCAGCACTTAGGAGGTTGAGGCAGGGGTACTGCTTTGAGTTCAAGAGTCATAATAAGACCTTATCTCATAAAACAAAAAAGTTAAAGTAAAAAATAACACAATGAAACATTACAAAATGCAGGGTAAAACTTTAATAGTTGAAAATGACAGACTATCTAACATTCTAAGTATCCCAAGGAAATATAGTTAAATATTAAGGAATTTAGGATGCTGGCTTACATAAACTCGTAACATGACTACACTGGTGAGAAAGAGTGAAGGCATGTGTGTCTGTGTGTAGGTGTTCAGTCTGGAAATGGAATTTCTACAGTAATATGTACTGTACATAAACAGATTAAAAGAAGTGATGGTGAGGGGGCAAGAAAGCACTGATTTTAAAAAGAAAACTTCATAATTATTCAACCTTTCAATTTTAGGCATTTATATAAAAACAAAGCCAGGAATGGTATTATGCATGTTTAGTACCAGCAACTACGAACACTGAGGCACTTGTTTGAGACCAGCCTGGCTACAGTGAAGCCTTATCTCAAAAACAGGGCCACCAAACATGGTGATACACCTATAATCCCAGCCCCAGAAGGCTGAGGTAGAAGCATCAGAAATTCAAGGGCACCCTCAGCTACACAGGGAGTTTGAGGCCAATCTGGGAAACATGATTCCCTATTTCAAAGAAACAAACAACCAAAAAGTAATTACCTGATATGGCCAGGCAGTGGTGGTGCATGCCTTCAGTCTTGGCACTCTGGGAGGCAGAGGCAGTCATATCTCTGTGAATTCAAGCTCAACCTGGTCTACAGAGTGAGTTCCAAGACAGCCAGGGCTACACACAGAGAAACCCTGTCTTGAAAAACCAAAAACCAAACCAAACCAACCAACCAACCAACCAAACAAACAAACAAAAAAAACCCCACATCTAATATGGAAATATCACAATGGCACAGAAAATAAAAAACTAATATCACAAAAGAACAATATGCAGCTGGGTGTTGATGGCATATGCCTTTAATCCCAGCACTGGTGAGGCAGAGGCAGGCAGATCTCCGTGAGTTTGAGGTCAGCCTGGTCTACAGAGCAAGTTTCAGGACAGGTTCCAAAGCAATACAGAGAAAAACCTGTCTCAAAAAACCAAAAGGAAAACATATATTGTTATAAATGATTACATAAGGGTGAAGACTAGCAACATGCCCGACCTCTGACACTGTGATACAATGTAGTCACCAAGTTCATGCTTAAGAATTGCATAATTAAGCTTTAAAGAAAAAAAATTACCAAAACTCTTAAATGCTTTACTAAGTCACTACTTCACTACTTTGTGTTGGCCTGTATTTGTAGCTATCCATGGCTATATATGACCTGCAGGCTACAAAATGAATATACTGGCTAAATACAGATAAAAACAATAGTGGTTCAATGTGTGTAGTTGGAATGAGAGGTGATTTTTTTTTTCCCAAAGTGTATTCTAATTTCAACAGATTTTAACCAAGTTAAACTAGAAAAGTAAATCTGTTGAAGAACTGATACAATCTGTAAATGTTAAAATCAGGTTTAAAAGACTTTAAATTTCATTTTTTCTGACTAAATATATATTATATGTATCATACTCATTGTGTGTGTATGTGTGTGTAAATGTAAGGATTACATTACTCATTTCCAAGGTTACATTAACTATTACCATGATTTTCATCTTTTGACTCGCATACCATTTATGACTAAGGTACTTGATATATACTTAAAGCTTAGTATGTCTGCTAATAGAATTCATAAGGTCAAAAGACTCACCTTGTTCTGTTCGAAGAGAAGCAGAAATCTTGTGACATTCACTATATCCAGCAGCACCCACATGTTTCAAAGTGTTTTCAGAAGGAGTATCATTCTGTATAGATTGTATATATATATACATAAATTTTAAAAATAATTGAACTTCAAGCCATTGTTCTTTGTAGAAATTCTTTTGTTCTCTAATCCAGTATGCTTTATTCTACTTGAGCATTAAAATATGTATAACAGATCTGATTACTTGAGTATGAATCTCAAAAACTATTTACTCATCTGAATGAATCCTTTTTATACTAATACTCATTCTTAAGATGTTTGGGAAAATAAAAAAAACTGGGGAAAAGCTGAAACTAAAAGTATTACTTTATAAAAGGAAAAAGTAGGTGCCACCATGGCTCAATACATACTACTTTGTAGGAACTGTGTGTCAAACTTTAATTTCTTTGAAATTGTCCTAATATGTGAATACAGTATTTCAATCTGTCTGAAGCTTTCCTTTTGCTTTGTATTATTCATACATTTAAAAAGGCCTGCTGTGCCAGGCAGAGGTAGCACATGCCTTTAACCCTAGCACTTGGGGAGGCAGAAGCAGGTGGATCTCTTATGAGTTTGAGGCCAATCTGGTCTACAGAGCTAGTTCCAGGATAGCTAGGGCTGTTACACAGAGAAACCCTGTCTCAAAAAACAAAACAAAACAAAACAAAACAAAACAAAAAAACAAAAAAACAAAACAAAAAAAAAAGCTTGCTGTCTTTCTGACCTAATAATTACTTTGCATTTTTTATTAAAAAATTTCTACAACTAGACTTTTCATAGTTCTAGGATTCATCCAAATTCATGAAATCATGATAACATAATTTTTTTTCAAACTCCTATCCCATTCTCCAATTTATACTAACAATTTCCTTCATCAATTTCAAATTCAGCCCTCTTACTAAAATTCTTTTGTTCAAGGTTTACTTCAACAGGAATATTTCATTAAATATTTATGTTTCAGCTATTCTAGCTATAAAATATCTTAGCTACTTCTCTCTGACTTTCTTCTTTCCACACTAAGTCATCACATCATTTTCTTTTTCAAGATTCATTTTTATGTATGTGTCTGTGTGCATGCTATATATACGTGGCTACACACAAAGGCCAGAAAAGAACATGGGATCTCCTGGAGCTGACTGTGATACAGATGCCAGGACCCAAACTCAGATCCTTTGGGAGAGCAGCAAGTGTTCCTAACTACTGAGCAATCTTTCCAGCCCCATACTGCTTGTCAACTCTAACACTATTATACAACCTTTAAAATACTTTTGAACCTTCATTAAAGCATTATTGCTGCAATAATCTACCACTTTCATTAAATTATTACCTCAAAAGACTAAGCATCAGCTGGGCGGTGGTGGTGCATGACTTTAGTTCCAGTACTTGGGAGGCAGAGGCAGGTGAATGGGTCTCTGTGAGTTCAAGACCAGCCTGGTCTACAAGAGCTAGTTGCCTAGTTCCAGGACAGCCTTCAAAGCCACAGAGAAACCCTGTCTCGAAAAACCAAAAAAGATAAAACACCCTTGGCTATGATGGTGCATACTCTTCACATTGTAGGTAATTTACACAACAATGCTATGAGTCTTGACTTGGGTTTTACAGTCTGAAGTGTTATTTTACCCTGAACTTCATGTTCTACATAGAGGAAGTGTTTCACACAGTAAAATAATGCCACGAATACATTAAGTTATTTGCATATATAAACAAGAAAATATACTAATTTTAAATTTCAGATTATAACAGCTTTCCTAAGATTTATGAATATCCAAAAAGTACTTCATTTACCTATAAAATCCACTTCAGCTGGAAACTATTCAATAAAACCCCTAAATTAATACATAGCACATAGCATATCCCCCACCACAGTAATCCTAAAACAAGTTCCAATAATTTATGTCTTCTGGTTTTTTCTCCTTTCATCATCACACCCCAGCTAAAGCTACCTAAAATGTATCCAGCTCACCTATCTAGCTTTCTCCTTCAATATCATCATATATAATGAAAACATCCACAACTTTAAAAGTATGCCAACAGAATTAAAATGGATAGAAATACTGTGCAAAAAAGCTGAGTGATAGCACTTGCCTGCAATCCAGTTGCTGAGAAGAGGCAAGGCAGCTAAGGATTTAGAAACCAGCCTGAGCTCAGGTTACATGAGACTGCCTCAAAAATACCATTAAGATTTAAAATGGGAGTGAAGAGGGACTGTGAGTGAAGAACAGTCTCAGGATGGGTACACTAAGTTTACGGACTGCCTCATTTAAAGGCTTCTGTGAACACTAAGCTGAGTTTCTTGATTCCCACACAATGAGCTGTTACTGGATATTCAGGGACCTCTGAATACACCATGATCACATTTTATATATCATCCTACTGCTCCTCCTTTGAAGCAAGAAAATCATGCAACTATCTTCAATAGATATCATGTTCACAGTGTTAATGCAATACATCTGAGTCTGCCTTTTACACACAGGGCAGAATACAACAACCCTGACAGCAATGACACAGTTAAGGCTGGATCATATGAGGAGTGATGACTCAGAGAGCATGTCAGTTATTATATCCCTGGCTATCTCTTTAGAAGCAAATCTTCCTTCCTTTATTTGTCATTTGATCATTTCTAAAATGTAAGTCCTTTGAGTGAGAGAGGCATTAAGACACTTCAAGGAACTCATGGTATTATTGTAGCTACATCACTACTCTGGGGGTGATGAGTAGTTACGGGCAATTTACAAAAGCAACAGAAACAAAAACTAATTTTTAGGCAAGAAATACATATGTTTATTTTTTTGCCAGTTGTTCCATTCACTCACTAGATGTCAGTAATAATTATTAATATTTTATATGTGTATATTATAAATAGCTTTTTAATTTCTAGATTCCAAGTTCTTTGAGAGGAAGGATCATGTTTGAATAAACTTTGGGTCCTTGAAGAAAAGTTAAGCTCAGTAACTACTACACAGAAAATTAACAGGGAAAAGCATTTTTAAAAATTAAATATTTTATTTTAGTTAATGAAAATGCAAGTTAATTTGAACCTTTTCATGTTTCTCTTTGAAACATAACAGATTCAAATATCTGGGGTAATCACACCAATGACCATAGTTTCAGGTATCTGATAGTTTCAAGTATACGGTAATCATACTAATACTGCTACGCTATATTTTACTGAAAAAAAGTTTAGTTCTATTTAGAAGAAATGATCACAGAAGTGAAATTACATTTAATTGAGTTATTATAAAGTATCACTTACGGATAATAGTTCTTTTATTTTGTTTGATGTTTCTTTAAACCTCTGTAAATCCATACTATCTCTGTGTCCTTAATAAGGGAAAAGGAAAAAAGGTTACAATAAAAACTTTTTCTTCCTTATTAGATGAAGTAAAATCTTAGAAAAAATGATTTAAGTTGATCTTTCAAGTAGTTTTTAGGCTCTATAAACCTTCCTTTAGCTCTTTTTTATAAGTCATACTGAAAATACCTATCAGGAAGGTGGCCAACAGCAAACACAAAGGCCTCCTATTGAGAACCTCACAAACAACCTAAATCAACCTTAGAATTAAAAGGAGACATTTTACTCTTAACAATGAAATATAAAATAGACTGAGACAGGCATAGTGGCAAATATGTGGAACCTCAGCACTTTGGAGGTAGAGGCAGAAGCAACAAGATGTTCAAACAAGTTTAGGGGAAACTTGAACTTCGTAAGATTGGGATAAATTTAATGTAGGAAATGTTATTTAATTCTCCATATAAGCTAATAGTAAGTATCAGTAATATAATAACTAGAAAGCATGCCAGGTTCGCCTTAATATTAATCTTTTACAAAATCTTATTAACAGATTCTCCAGATAATTGTTACAGTGTCTACAACTAGGTAAACTGATAGGATGGGAAAGCTAGAAAAACAGTTAAAGACTAGAGTAGGAAGCCAATGGACAAAGACAGGACAAGGCAAAAGGCCTCAGGTAGACCTTATAATAGTATGAATATTACTATAAAAGAACAGGTTATTATTACAAAAACCTCTTTAAATACTTTAATACTCTATCGGGAGACAATTACAATACTATATTCTCCCAAATCACAGAGCTGAACTAGACCTATGACACCTTCTCTCTTTATTCTTCTCTCTGTGGCATACTGCCAGCTTTTAAATACACTTAGGTCTATATTACCATGTCACAGAAAGACAATCTGTCCAGTATGACAGACTATGTTTTCAGTAATGGGCAGGACTGGGAAGCTGAGGTAAGAGAATTCCAAGTTCAAGGATATGAGCTATACAGCAAGACCCCACTGTCAGTTATAACTGTTTTTCCTCTCAAGATTAAGCTTTTCAGGGAATTGTCCAACTACCCTTTTATGCTCTCCTCCCACTCATGCCCCACCCACCCTCCCCCACCCCGCCAAATAATTTTCAGAAATGTCAGTAACAAATGATTACTGTCTTAAGCTATCCTAAGTGTAAGAATTTCTACCTGCCTGTTCTGGTGTGATTGTGGCATTTCGGTTGTAGTGAGCTGCTTTCTAATGAATTTGAGGCTTGCTCCACAACAGATCCATCCTGATACTGTAAACCTATGTCTGCTAATTGGCTAACTGTTCTAAATGTTTGTTTGTATCCACAGACCTGGGCTGCTCAGCTGTGGTCAAAGAAGCTTCTTTTTGCAGTGGGTAGCAGTCAGTACAGAGATTCATAACTGTTTAAGGAGCTGAGAATCAATGATGGTGAACGTCACCCCTTAAATAAGACAATGCTCAGGGAACAGTGTGGAAAAGGAGGTGGAAAGAATTGAAAAGGTAGTCTTTAGTACTGGTTCCTTAGTGCACAAGATATCTTATAAAAAGTGGGAAAGGGGGCTGGAGAGATGGCTCAGGGATTAGTAATACTTATTGGTCTTGAAGAGGATCCAGGTTCAGTTCCCAGCACCCAAATAGTGGCTTACAACCATCATTAACTCCACTTTCATGATATCATGACATGATATTTTCTTCTAACCTCTATGGGCAACTGACACACCTATGGCACACAGACATATATGCAGGCTAAACATCCTACACATGAAGAAAAATCTTTACATAGAAATGTTTTCATCTTTAGATATATGACTGGACTGTAAATACAGACATATATCTGGTAGAGTAACAAAACTTGCTTTTAGGTAAACCATTTTTTTGTTTTTATTAAAAGTTTTCATACTGCCTAATGTATTACTGTTAAGTAATGAATGACTGTTCTGACCCTGTATGCCTAACGATAACTGCTTGTAGTACACTTTTCACTTTTCAACACTGTCCTGGATGTATATGAAATTACACAGGCCCAGCTTCTAACTTCCCTTGTAACTTTTTACAGTCCGATTCAGTTATTTTTTTAATATTTTTAATATTTCTGATTCTCTTAGAAGACTATATGAAAAGGCCACCTGTAACAAGTACATTTTTACTAATTAGCCAATTACTTTTCTAAGATAGCATTTCTGACATCAAAAGCAACACTAATATGCAGTAAGATTTACCAAACTTACCCACAAATGCTCCAAATTCTATGTTATCTCCTTCTGTAACTCTATAGAAAATAGGTTCTGGATCTTTGGTTGAAGATTCCAAGTGGCTCTTGCAACTTGGCTGGGATGGAGTACTCACAGAAAATTTGGTTGGTGGGGATGACATATGTGGTGAACTATTAGGTGAACTGCCTAGTTTCTGACTTTTATTGAATACTTTTAAGATTTCTACCCCATGTCGCCTCTGTCGTAATTCTGGGGGAGAAACAGCACTTGGGAATAAGGCACCACAGGAGGAACCAGCCTCTGGAATGTTGAATTCTTTTCTCTGGGGTATCACAGGCAAATCTTGACCAAACAGGCTATACTGGGGGTCTTTTTCATCTTTCATAAAAATGTTACAAAGAAAAGGATTATTACTTTCACGATCACCTTGAGGAAGAGAGGAACTTAGTGTATTTACAATGCTATGCTTTTTCCACATAGGCCTTACAGGAACATCGTCAATAAGATTCTGGGCCAAGTGTTTGGAAATACTCAATTCTCGAGTGATCTCATGGTGAACTTTGCTAGCTTCTGAAGCTTTCTGGGCTGTAAGTGTTTTTAATGTATCTACTGTCAGGGCTGAGAGATCTTGCAGATGACCAATTTGAGAATCTAAAGACTGTAACGATCTTTTTATGTAGTTGACACGATCTCCAACTTCTTTAATCTGAATGCACATCTGCTCCACTCTGTAGGGGGATAAAAAGGGCATTTTACAGATGTGAAAATTAATGTAGATGGAACAGGGAGATGGCTCAGCAGAGACCAGATCTGGAAGCTGATCAGGAGAGGAAAGAGAGAATGTCTCTAGCAAGGCTGTCCTCTAATATCTACACTCAAGCCACAGCATACATACTCCCCACATGTCATGCATACATAGGAACAATTTTTTCCACCCTGAAACAGGGTTTCTTTGTGTAACAGCCTTGGCTGTCCTGGAACTTGATCTGTAGCCCAGGCTAGCCTTGAACTAACAGACGTCCACTTGCCTCTGCCCTGAGTGCTGGGCACCACTGCCTAGCAGTTTTATATTTTTTAAAGCAAAACTTCATATGCATTTATCAGTTTTTAATGACTAGGTTATTATTTGTGAGCTACACAATAATTAAAAGAAAACATGCAGATTACTTTTTGTAGTCTAAATGGATGAACGGTAAGGGTAGGAGAAAATTTACTTGTTAAATAAACTGCAAAAATAAAGTAGGGTTATAAGTTTGTACAAATTATACCTTGTGTTTCAGAAGGATGAAGTGTTAATATAATCATAATTAAAATACAAAGGGCCCCTCCCCTCATCCCTTTTGAAACAGGGTTTCTTTGTGTAGTTCCAGCTGTCCCGTCCCAGAATTCTCCCTGTAGACCAGGCTGGCCTTGAACTCAGAGATTTGCCTGCCTTTGCATCCCAAGTGCTGGGATTAAAGGCATGTGCCACCATGCCTGGTTTAAAATACAAAGATTTACAAACAAATTTTGTTTCATAGGTTATCTGAGTCTACTTCTCACAAAATGTATAAACAACTACATATACAAAGCTCTACCATTAAGTGTTGTACACAAACACCACATGCTTCTAATACGAAACTAAAACAATGTAAAGAAACAAAAGCTTTAAAATAGCTATGATAGCTTTACTTTTATTTTCTTAAAAGTTAAGAACATTAATTCTCCTCTCCTTTATAACCATAGCCAAAAAAACAAGAACACTGATGGCCAGACTAGGAGATATAAGCACTTTCCTAGAAAGTGTGAAGCCTGAGCTTGACCACCAGCATCACTAAAGAATTAGTAAGAAACTAGACAGGTGACTCGGTGGTTAAGAGCACTTGCTGGTCTTTCAGAGGACTTGGGGTTTAAATCCCACCACCCTCATCGTAGCTCACAACTGTCTGTAACTTCAGTTCCAGGGGATCCAATGCCCTCTTCTGACCATAAATACACACGTACCCGCACGTACTCATTAAAACACTCATACACATAAAATAAAAAGGTAAAAATATATTTATGAAAAGCAGAATAAAAGCTTATAACACGAGATCTACTAGGTTACATGTAGTATATGTAAAAAACTTGATTTATCAATGTTTATAAAACTTTCTATTTGATAAAATAAGCTGAATAGTGAATGTGTATCAACAAGATCCATTCTAACATACAGTCAGTGATAATTAAAGAGCATATCTACCTTTCAAAAGTGACACGGATTCTCTCTTCACTCCCAGAATGGAATTTATCGTCCTTTTCATCAAAATACATCTCAACACACTGCTCTTCAAAGTCATGAAGTTTCTTTTGATCTTCTTCTGTTAAGAAAAGTTCTAAGGAAGACCAGAAAGGAATTAGAACATAAAACAATGAATACCACCCATCAGGTTTTCAAACTTCAGCTCCTGTGTCTTTTTCTCTTTCTACTTATTTATTTTTATATACAGGGCTTCTCTACACAACTTGTTTATTTATTTATCTTATAGATGGTGTCTCTCAACATAGTCCAGGAACTCATAGATATCCCCCTTCCTTTGCTTCTCAAGGGTTGGTTTTAATGCAATGAAAACTATGCCCAAAGTTTTAGGTATTTTGTCTCCTTTTAATTCCTTTTCTTATACTATGTTGATCCTATTTTTTGTTTAGCTCTCATCACATATCTCATCAGAGAAATTTAAGAAATACTTTTATGAAGAAACCCACAAAAATTTAGGCACAGCCAAGTAGTGGTGGTGTACACCTTTAATTCCAGCACTCAGGTGGCAGAGGCAGGTACATCTCTGTTGAGTTTTCGAAGCCAGCTTGATCTACAGAGTTCCAGGTCAGTCAAGGCAACACAAAGAAACACTGTCTTAAAACACAACTGACATGATGATTTACCTCAGGCTGTACAAAGATGCACCAATTTTGTTTGTTTATAGAATGTTAAGAATGGCTTTCTAGAACAGTCAAAACCACATAGTTTACATTACTATTAACAAGAACAACAAACCCTCAAGTGCCATTCTCTCCAAAGAAGTTAAACATTGACTTTTATGTATCATATTGTTTTGTTTTTGTTTAAATGATCAATAGTTTATTCTGAGGCCAAATACAAGTTGCTATGGCTCAGAAACAGAGATTTAGATTACCCAATTCCTCGTTCAAACATGGGAGCAGTTTTGTGGTAATACCTTTTTTGCACAACTAAAGCCTGCCTGGGGGTCAGAGAATGGAGCTTGCCACAAGCTAAGCATAGAAGTCTGTACAGATAGACAGAAAGTGTCATATTAGGCAGAAACAGGATATAAGCAGGGAGGAAGAGGCAATTGTTCTCTTCTCTGCTGAGATGCTAAGGAGGTAAGGTGTGCTGTGGTTTGCTCCTTCTCTCTGATCTCTCAGCATTTCCCTCTATATCTGACTCTGGTTTTTTATTATCTAGACCAATTAAGAACTCCTTTCACAAGTTTCATAAAGTCATAAATCAAGGCATTTTTTTCAAATACACAGAAAGACAGTTATGATCTGATGACACTTCACATTTTTAAAAGTTTCATCTGTAATCAAGATGTTATGTCCAAACAGGCTGGGAAGTGAAGAGGTGCTGCAAGGAACAGCTATTTAGTGAACTAAAGATTACTCAAGATAAATAGATTATAATTAGGCCCTGGACCTACCTGCACATTCCAAGCTCTCCACTGCCACTGAGGTTTTAATCAGTCAGACAGACCTTGCAAACACTACATCTTTCAGGGAATCCTTCTTTGTTGTCCCCTGTTGCTGGCACATGACATTTTGTGCACATGGGAAGGGGGTTATATGTCATTATTAAATATACTGTAAATTCCCATGTAGCTAGGATGGGCTGTTCATACTATCTGATATAGATGAGGCTGAGCAGTACGCAGGAGAGCAGATGCTAATCCAGGTATGACTTTTTTGTTTTTGTTTTCCAAGACAGAGTTTCTCTGTGTAGCCTGGCTGTCCTGGAACTCTGCTCTGTAGATCAGGCTGGCCTTGAACTCATAGAGAGCCACCTGACCCTGCCTCCTGAGTGTTGGGTGTATGCTACTATACCCAGCTGAAAAACTTTGTTGTTTTCTGCATCTGACATAACATTTATATGCGATAAAAATTTATACTTGAAATTAAAACAATCAAGAACACTAATGAAATGAAAGCAGCAGATGAAGGAAGCAGACATCCTAATCAACCAAGGGCTTGACACGTGTCACCATATCTTTTAATTCTAGTATTCTTCTGGCCAGTTTGATTTCATAGCTATCACTTTATGTACTTGCTCTAATACTGAAAAAGACTGATCTTTAATATTCAACTTATATAGTGCTTATTTGCAGATACTCAAACTGTATCTAAAATTTCTTTATGTTGAGGCAAATTTTAAGTTTTCACAATAACCTAATCCAAAAGGCTTTAAAATCAATCCATAGCATTCAAGTATAACAATGAGAAGAAAAACATTTTCCTTAATTTATTTTACTTACTTGGTCCATCAGAAGTCTTATCTTTCTTTCTTCTTTTGCACACACAGCAAAACAGAGAAACTATATGGCTAAGAATGATAAGTGGAGGTGGCAGAACTGGTTTTTCATGATAAGCCATAATAAAATGATAGCGCTGATACTTCCATACAATATTGGAAATTGCCTTCACTTGTAAATATACATTGCTAGAATGAACAAAAACAAAGCAAACAATTATATCCTGAAAATTTAAATATTAAATACTTCACTTTAATTCTGTACTACATACTTGAGTATACTTTCATTCAGAAAAAGTAAATGAAAAATTATAACGTATTTAAGCAACATGAAAAGTTGATATTGTTGAGGAACTAAGGACCTCAGAAAAATGGGCAGGAAAAGACTACTTCAGGCTTTTACAAAATTATATGTAATGGATAAAACAGCCTTTAATCCTAGCACTTGGGAGATAGAAACAGACAGATAACTGTGAGTTCCAGGCCAGCATGATCTACATATATATATATAATTAGTTCCAAGACAGCCAAGGCTATGTAGAGAAAGACCTGGTCTTGAAACACAGAATGAATGAATGAATGAATGGATGAATAGATGCAATCCCAGAGATGACTCAGTGGTTAAGAGTACTTACTATGCAAAAAATAAGAACCTGAATTAAAACCTCTAGCACCCATGTATAAATCAGGTGTGGCTGCACATGCTGTAACCCCAGTGTTTACAGAGAAAGAGTTTCATAAGATGCACTAGACAACCAGCCTAGGTGAAATAGTAAACCTCAGGTTCAGTGAGAAACCTTGTCACTAAACAGCTATAGAAGGAAACACTTGGTATCCTCCTCATTTCTCTACATATACACAGACCAGTACACATGCACATATCCCTACACCCCCAAAATTAAGCTTAGTTTAGGCACCCAAACTTAAAAAATAATAGTTAACGTTGAGTAAAAATAAAAACTAGATGTTTTTTATATACTATCAAAATTGGCAACCAATAAATATAATACCAAGTGTCAGCAGGAAGTTAGGGGCACAGCCTTATTCTGATGTAAAGCCAAACAGCACTAGAAGTACATATCCTCAACAGTTCTGAACAGTTAGAGAGGGAAGGAAAAAATATTTTGAAAAAATGTTTATCAGCAAAAATTACAACCTAATTGAATAGTTTAATATACTGGCACAAAATATGATCTAGATCATGGAGAATGACATACTCATTAGAAACTGATAAATGGCCAGGCAGTGGTGGCACAGGTCTTTAACCCCAGCACTTGGGAGACAGAGACAGGCAGATCTCCATGAGTTCAAGGCTAGTCTGGTCTACAGAGTAAGTACCAGGGTAGGCTCCAGAGCTAAACAGAAAAACCCTGTCTCAAAAAACAAAACAAAAAACTGATAAATGAACATTAATTTTTGCTTTAAAAAATATAAAATTACCAAGTGTGGTGATACTCCTTTAATCCCAGCACTTGAGAGGTCAAGGCAGGTAGATTTCTG
Source organism: Phodopus roborovskii (assembly GCF_943737965.1). Classification (NCBI taxonomy): domain Eukaryota; kingdom Metazoa; phylum Chordata; class Mammalia; order Rodentia; family Cricetidae; genus Phodopus; species Phodopus roborovskii. The sequence goes on along the minus strand of NW_026126416.1, from coordinate 26,778,427 downwards.
TGAGTTCTAGGCCTGCTTGGTCTACAAAGTTACAGGACAGCCAGAACATGCAGAAAAACCCTTGTTTCAAAAAAATCAATACATACACAAACACACAGTAAGATTATTTTGAGAAACACAATTTATATATTCAGAAAAATAATATTATGGATGTCACCTAAATATCATGTGTAATTACTGATAATTCTGTGTTTTTCTGTAATTTTCTAGCAATCTAGGATAAAGATTTAAATTATAAAACATTTTTTTTCCTATGTGTATCATGTGCAGAGGCCTCCTCACCATGTAGGTCCTGGGGAATCAAACTCAGGTCATCAGACTTGTTAATAAGCACCTTTATTGACTCATTTTACCAGTCTTTTGTTTTTTTTTTTTTTGTTTCCCAAAAGATTGTATTTATAAAGACACTACATGTTGAGGGGTAAGACAAGCAGACCACACAGGCTCATTTGCTAGGCAGCTTAGCCAGACTAACAACCTCCAGATTCAATGAGACTCTTCCTTAAAAAATAAGGTGGATTAAAAAAACTAACAAACAAAAACAAAAACAGCTGGGCATTGGTGGCACACACTTTTAGTCTCAGCACTTGGGAGGCAGAGGCAGGTGGATCTATGTGAATTTGAGGCCAGCCTGATCTATAGAGTGAGTTCCAGGACAGTCTCCAAAGCTACACAGAGAAACCCTGTGTCCAAAAAACCAAAACCAAAACCAAAGAAAAAATTAAGGTGGAGGGCTAGAGAGATGGCTTAACAGTTAAAACTGCTGGCTGCTTTTCCAATTTTGGTTCCCAGGGTTCACATGTAAGCTCACAATAGTTTGTAACTCCAGTTCCATGGATCTATCTGGTACTTTCTTCTGGTCACTGTGGGCACTGCATGAATGAGGTTCAGACACGCATGCAGGCCCAAACAAAGAAAATAAAAACTAATACTTAAAATAAATATATGAAGTGGAGAATGAACAACAAAGACACCCAATACCTCCCACCAGCCTCTACTTCACACACATCCTCACACACATGTGAATGAGTACACACATAACACAGACACATACAAATTTTATGTTGAAAAATAATAAAACCTAACATTTAGAATTCCTTTGATTTGAAAATTCATGTCTTATTTTTAATTTTCCCAAGATATTCTATTACTTTAGGTGTTTTGAGATTTTAAAACTCAGTCTCTCACTCAAAATGAGAACTCTGTATCAATAAATATACTAAGTAAATAAAATTCTTACTTGAAAAATGCAATAAGAAGATTAACCATAATGATATACTGTACAAAGAGGTAGACTGCTTGAAGAAATGGAGTCAACCATGTGCCAGGACCACAGATTTCCTTGATAGTGGAATCATTTGCACACACTTTGGGAAAAAAGAAAAAAATTTTTAAATATAACAGTTTAGTGTTCCAGGTTCTTTGTCTCGACAGAAAATTCTGAGCATACGCAAATCTGCTTAAGAGTTTAAAAGACAAGGATCTCTGACAGGTGGCCATTGGAGCTCTGCTTTACAAAGTCTCCAACACTTAGGGGTATGGGGCCTTCTGTTCTGCCACTCCACTACACTGCATACAAGCAAGGACTATTACATGTTACAGCTATCTGAAGGCAGGATTAGACTGAGGGTAAAGGTAGATAAAACCCCTGGATAAAGTGAAATTATAACATTAATATAAGAAAAAAACACCTGAACCTAAAAAATGTATGACAGATCCATACATAGTAAACTCTATGGAGTTACAGACTTCATTATGTCTCCAAAGAGTACTAAAATGCATTTTAAATATAAAATTACTACATCTGGGGTTTTGAGAGATTGCTAAATGGCTTAAAGTGAGGATCTGAGTTCGTTTCCCAGCACCTACGTATGACAGGCGACTCAGAACCATCTGTAAGTACAGCTTCAGATATATCCCATGCTTCTGGCCCTCACAGGCACCCACACTTAGGTACACATACCCACACACAGACAAATGAATATACACATAATTAAAAATAAACATATATTTTTAAATGACTAGTTTTGAATTCTTTGTTTTCCATTACTCTTACCTGACACCTTTTTGAGGCTAGGACACAGCTAAACACAAGCAAAGAAGGGCATAGTTTTCATAGCCACCAGAATTATAATGAATAACACAAGATTCATTTGGGCAGGGAAGGGATGTAAACCATCATGATTAGAGATAATTCTTTATATATAGTTATAGTATACTTTCAGTTAGTATTTTGTCACTTTTAAAATGTGTGTATTACTGAAGTTCTCATCATCATCAATAGGTATGCTGGCCTCAAAATCACAGACGTCACCCTGTCTCTGCCTCCCAAGTGTTGGGATTAAAGGTGTATGACACTATGCCCAGCTTGCATGTTTTATAACAACCACACATTAAAACAGCATTAGAAAAATAGCAGGCAACAAAACCCTGAAAAATGACACTGAATGAGAAGCCATTAAATAAAAATTTTGACAGGAATGTAAAACACCAGTATTTTAGTCACTAGGTGGGTATGAGAGATGCAAGTGTGGGGCAGGGAAGACTAGAGAGAAACCAAATACACACTGTATACGCTACAGCTCAGATGCACCTCTGGAAGCTACTGTCTATCAGCCAAACTCAAAAATTACCTCAAAGAAATGTGCAACAGATGTAATGCTTTTACCAAGAATGTGTTGAATAGAGAGGGGGTGCTTCATTTATTAGTTTATTCAGGTTTTCAAAATTTTGATAAGCTTGTAATAAATCAGTTATCCCCTTAAAAAGTTACAATTATTTAAGCTTTTCAATTTTCATGTAGGGCCATTACTTTTGCCAGTAACACTGTGCTTGATCCAACACCAAGCTGACTTGGTCTAGGATAAGCATGGTAAATAAGCTCATCCCATGAAAGGTGACCTTCCAAGAGATAAGCCAAGACCGGACATGAACTAGTGAGATGGAGACAGGTTTCCTCCTCTAAAGAGATTTCCTCCTCAATTAACCAGCCCCAAACACAATTCTACTTCTGAACTTTCTATTATGTGAATTAGTAGATAGCCTCATTGTCTAAGAATTTAGGGCAGACCTCTACCACATATGGTTGAACAATTTTTAAAACACTTTTTGATCCACATATTGTTTTTTTCTACTGTTAATGCATTGTGAGGGGATTTAGGCTGTAAGTTTGTCTGGAAAACACAATATTTTTAAAATGTAATTCTGACTTTATAAGATAACCCAAAGATGATTTTGCAAACATAAATCCTTACCATCAATTTCATATGCATAAACTTCACCAAAAATCATCCAGTATGGATGAAAAACTATATCTTTAGCAAGAGACCAAGATGGTGCTTCGTGAGGATAAAGTATTGCCTTTCTGGGAACACCAAAACTAAGTAATACAAGAGCCATTATCACTACAATGTAGAACATATTGGCCACCTGTTTAAAAAAAAAAAAAAATGTTAAAAAACAAGAGAACTTAATTCCTGAAACAAATTTCATCCTAAAAGGTGTTTCTAATGTTCTAATAGATAGATAGTGTTTGAGTTTCCATTTATTGCTGATAACAGCATTCAGGAAAATGTTATCACCACATAAACCCAATGAAGGAGACTGTATTTAAAAAATGACTTGGGGGGGGATGACCAATAACAATGACCAGCGAAGCTAAGCAAGTCGCAGATGTCTTTGTCTCTACCTGTATCAATAATTCAAAACACAGCCTATCTAACAAATATATCAAAAACTATGGTTTACATGGGCAATTAAGAGACTTAATTCTAGTAAATCAATTAACAATGGAAGTGTAGACTTTTCTCTACCTTGCCTCATATGAGATAAAGCTTAAACAGAAAGAGTGGAGATGTAACCTTTGGAGGAAGCAAGATAAATAAAGGCTACCAGGATTATTATTACTTCTTACAGCTCCATATGAATCTATAATAATCTCAAAATTAAAGAAAAATGGCAGGAGCAAAAAAGAGAAAGAGGAGGAAGAAGGGATAGAGGGTGCAAAGGAGAGAGTGAAGGGAGGGAGAGAGGGAAGGGAAGGAGAAAAGATTAGTGTCAGTGAGCGACCCTGTCCACAAGGAACAAGATGAGGGATAACAGAAGCTATCCAGTGTCATCTTCTGTCCACCACATATGTGCATATACATACACATACACACACACACATATATACTCCCCTCCCCACCCCCATACACATACACCACAAACACATTCCAAATCATACACATTGATGAAATATCCTTAAGGAATGGCAGATTCAGAGTATGAGGCAAATAAACCCAACAAATATTTGTGAGCCCAAGTAAAGCTATATTAATATAATTTTAAAGAAACAATTAACTCATGAATATCAGCAGACGTTTCAACTTACCATTTTCCCAATCATCATTACATAAGGTCCTGCCTGTTGATTTACGGCTAGAAAATCTAGCAAACGCACATACCAAAATATTATATTAAGACAGTAAATTAATCTTCCAGCCACAAAAACATGATTATCATATGCATTCATAAAGTTCCATTTTGCTCCAAATCTTAGTCCAAATCCAATGAAGAAAGAAATTATGGCAATTGTGTCACTGACATTGAAGTAGTCACTAAACCACACTTTGATCTTCTGGCTGATTTTCCCAGCTTCAGACATAAAGACCTAAAGGGTTACAAGAAAAAAAGATTGAATCAAACCCTTTCTATTAAAACATATTTAGAGGATCTAACTATAACATCAGTGAAGAATTTTAGTTATATTTTAGTTTCAAAGTATTTAAGATCTTGTCTTGTATCTGAAGATGTATTTAATAATAAAACAGTACATTAACAGATAAAAGACAACTTACAGGGTCCGTCATGGTCGAAAATACGTTTAATCTCAGAACCTAGAAGGCTATATAGTAAGAGCCTGTCAAAAAAGCCAAAGAACGCACAAAGACTTTATAAATGAATGCCTTGCTCAGCAAGATGAAGGAATTAGGAAGCTGGAATATGAAATGCTTTTGAAATGTGTGTGTTTTTTTTTTTTTCAAATCAAAGCAGTATTTGAATACTGCTGGCAGTATATTCCAAAGATGCCTTATTTGCAGAAAGTAAATTAATTCAATGATTGGACTAACTATATATCTTATTAAAAACGTCTACTAACCAAGTAATTTAAAAAATTACCTTTTGTGGGCACACACCTTTAGTCACAGCACTAGGCAGAGGCAGGCGGATCTCTGAGTTCAAGGCCAGCCTGGTCTACAGAGTGAGTTCCAGGACAGGCTCCAAAGCTACACAGAGAAACCCTGTCTCTAAAAGTTAGACCAAACCAAAAGAAACCAAAAACAAGAAAGAAAAAAAAAAAAAAAATTACCTTTGAGTAATATATTCACAGCTACAAAATAAGAGTGTTTCCCAATAGTGAAGCCTGTTTTTGCTTTCCTCTCTCAATTTCCCTTCCCATGTAAGGCAGATACAATTAGTACCATTCACACAAACACATGCAAAAAATAATATGGATACCTTATCATTAAACAAATTAATTTCAGCCGTCCTGGCAAAATAACAGATTTCAAAAACACATGGACTGCAGTCATTAGTTATTTTAAACTCCTGCAGTAGCAAAGTAGGAGGGAAATACTATGTCTAACTTCTAAATTTTCCTTATTTTCTTTTTTCCCCCCCTTCTGTTTCTTTTTTTAGTTTCTTGAGACAGTGTCTCTCTGTGTAACTGTCATGGCTGTCCTGGAAATTGCTTTGTAGACCAGGTCTCTAACTCGCACAGATCTGCCTGCCTCTGCCTCTTGAGAGCTGGGAATGAAGGCGTGGGCCACCACCACTGGGTTACTTCTACAATTTCATGCAAAGCAGAGACTTGAAATAACTATTCACAAGTGTGTTACACACATATAGCTACTAGTTTAAATAGGAAATAAAACAAATATCTGGGTAGTAGTGCAACACACCTTTAATCCTAGCTGAGGATTCGAGGCTGAGGCAGTAGAGTTTGAAACCAGCCTGGTCTACAGACAGAGTTCCAGGACAGGACTCAAAGTTACACAGAAAAACCTATTCGAAAAACAACAACAGAGTAAATAAATTAAATGTTCATTTTTTATTTTTAAAATAGAGTATGAAGTTACCCAGGCCCTCAAATTCATTGTATAGCAAAGGATAACCCTGAACTCCTAAACCACCGAGCCTGCCTACCAATGCTGGGGTTATAGATATACACTACTCCTCCCTGTCTTAAGCTTTTTTTCTTTTTCTTTTTTTTTTTTTAAAGGAAAGAAAACTTTTTCCCTTCCTCAAAATTAGGGTGTTACAAAATTGACAATTTTTAAATGGAAAAATAAGAGACACAAGAATAAACCCAATTGGTGACTTGGGGCAAAACAGGACACTCCAGTGAGTTTACAGTGTAAGTGAAAAATGGAAACTTACCTTTCATTTTACCTGACTACTGACATGCACATTCAGTATTTCTGAAGTGTCAAAGATCATGGAAAATTTGAGGAAGTTAAGGATAAAAATAAAATCTATGCTTTGTTTCTGAGACAAATTCTTACATTTGTAATAGCAAAGCAAACAAATTACTAATAACCATATTATTTTGTTTTTCCGGAAAAAAAAAAAGGGTTTCTCTGTGTAGTCCTGGCTGTCCTACTTGCTTTGTAAGCCAGGCTGGCCATGAATTCAGAGATCCACCTGCCTCTACCTCTTGAGTGCTGGGATTAAAGGTGGGTGCCACCAACGCCTGGCTTAACACCATTCTCACCCTTTTTTAAACCATGGTTTTCAGAATGGCAAAATAAACATGCTCCAGACTTCTATTTATCACTACTGAAATTACAGTAACATACTCACACCACAACAAAATCAAAGAATCCTACACACATATATACATAAGTTATTGGAAAGAAAAAATGTAAACATACCTCACGGACTTTCTCAATAGCATAGGTAAAAATATAAGCGATAACAATCCATTCTTGAACTGAAGGTAACTGTTCCATTTGTACAAGAACTACAAATGTATAGAGCATCAGAAATCCTAAGTATGCCAACTAATAAAAAAGAAATAAAAGTTACATGAATAAAACTGATCACAAAATAAAACATTATGGACATATTCATGTATACATAAAATCTAATTTGAGCTATGGTAAACTAGGGAAATGTAAAGACAGATATTCAAGTGGCAACCTGGGCTAGCTATTTTAAGCAGCTATTCATATGCAAATATTAGCAATCTCATTATTTCCATTAGTGGGATAGAATTTGGGGATCAGATAACAGAGGTTTGCATTACCTGCATCTAGAAGGAACAAGACATTTTCATATACAGAAGAAATGTAATAAATTAATCTCAAGGTAATTAGCCATGAGTATCACTGAGAACAAACTCTGAAATATCCTAACACAAAACTATCTGTCAATTGTGGCAACTGTCTAATGCTGATGAAAGTGAACAAACACCATTACTTTGCTTTCCTGGGAAGGGAAATAAAAATTCATTCCTTTAAGCACATGCCACCATATACAAGCATCAGAAATTTATAAGTGCAGCACTTGTAGGCAAAAGCCAGCCTTGCTTACATATCAAGTTCAAAATCAGTCTGGCTACATGAAACTCTATTTCAAATAACTCCAAATCAACTTTTCAGACAAATCCCATAGCTTGAAGGAGGGGCTAATTTGATGTATTTCTTCAGATATGTTCCTCCCTAGAGGATGCTCCAACAAAACAGCCAACTAGAGGTTTCTAACTAGAGAACTAACAACAATGAGCAAAAACTACATTTCAACATATAGATACATTCTTCTGTGGATTTATGCTTTTGTCAATACATTTAGCCCACAGATTAAGAGAAAAGCCAATGCAGGAAAGCAATGGAGCACATGACTAAGGAAATGGCCATTGTAAACACAGCCACTAGAGTGACCATCTGGATTACTGTGGGCCTTCCATTTTAAAGCAGCAATCTTACTTTCTGAACACTTCTGTGTGCTATCTGCACAACCCTAAAACACAAATTACAAAGTTTATCCTTTTGAGTTGACCTTTTAGCATTATTTTTGTTTTTATTATGATGATGTTTGGTGTGTGTGTGTGTGTATGTATGTGTAACACAGTTCACATGTGGAAGTCAGAAGACAACCACTGGATTTAGTTCTCTTCTCCCTTTACAACTATGTTGATAGATGTCAGTATTTTAGATTTTCCCCCACTTCTATTAAGTACTGAGGGTTGAATGCAAGGCTTCACACATGCTAAGTATGTTGCTCTACTACTGGGCCATACCCACAACTTTATTTTTAATAAGAAAGTTATCATTGTTACCTTCTGTTTGTTTATTGAAGACTACTGTCCTGAAATTCCCTATGTAGATCAGGCTGGCCTTGAACTCCCTGGGATGCACCTGCTGGGATTAAAGGCAAGTACCACCACAACTAGCTCATATTTGTTACCTTCTAGAAAGGTGTATGCTTATTACATTAGTTAATAAATTTTATTTCTAATCAGAACTAAAATTTGCTAGTGCTTATTATACTAGGCACTGGCAACTTAGATGAAGTAAGGCAAATGTAATGTATTTTCAGTGATCTCAATTATATAAAGATTAATATGGATTCCAGACTCAAAGTTTTCTTTTGGCTGGGCAGTGGTGGTACACGCCTTTAATCCCATAGCTTGGAAGACAGAAGCAGGTAGATCTAAGTTCAAGGCCAGCCCTGGTCTACAGAATCAGTTCCAGGACAGTCAGAGATACACAGAGAAATCCTGTCTTAGAAACAAAAACAAGGTGTTTTTTTTTTTTTTTTAAACCACTAAGCTTTCCCCAGAACTTAAAAACAAATAAACCAACTTAAAAACAAATAAACCAACCCTGCCAAACCAAACCATGAACATAACAATTTAAAAACATACCGTGTTAAACCAAAACTTTACAATTGGTGCATGATAAAAGGCATAAAACTTTCGTGTGATTGGAAGTTTTTTTGATTTAATATGTATCTCCATTTCATTCTTTCCTTCACTGTTGTCCAAAATCCTTACTTCTTTAAATACTTCCTAAAATTAAAAATATGCACTTAGTTTCTACTAACTCATATCAAATTTACATATGCTCTGAAGTCTTCTATCCTTACCATGGGTATCTCTTCTGTTATGTTGTGAAAATTATTTTCACTGTCCTCCATAGTCATCTGATGAGCATCTTGAGATTGTGGGATATGGGACATTTCAGCCTTGGTTTTATACTCTAGCATTAATATGGCAGGTGGAACCAAAATACTTAATATGACCTAGAATTTTTAGAAACATGTAAGTTTGCATCTTAAAGCATCTGAAAACAGTACATTAAATATCTTTTGAGTGCTAAACATTTTACCCTATAACTGTAGGGGAAATTAAAAATTCATTTTTCTTTATATACAGTATCGCCTTAGTATTATGGTAGTTGCAGCATTCATTACAGACTGGTCCTTTAAATAAAGTTATTATAATTTGTTAAGAAATACTTTTATTTAGTCAAAGCTTAAGCATTATGAAGGTGCTATTGTTATTTTACTTGAGATCTCTCTTGTAAATACCCCATGCTGAAGCATGATGACTCATTTTACAGCTAAGCCAAAGTTTAGTTCTAAATCATTACATATCACTCTTACACAATCTTCTGCCTTCTAATTTTTTATTGTTAATACAGATGTAGGAGAGAATAAAAAGTTTCAAGAATGTAGTTATCTCTCATAATGTCAAAACTGAAAGGACTAGTCATTTTACCCAAATACTTAACCTTAAACCCTACACCAATCTCTACTATAAACTAGGCACATGGATACATTTAATTCAGTATACTTCAGTAACACATTAAGTTAGTATATGATAGGCCTGGAATTTTACAAATTAGTAATCACTCATTTCTTCATGTTCTAATTACCTTGCAAATCATTTTACCAGACATGTATAGGTTAATTTTTTTATACTTTGTATTCCATTATATACTTTTAAATCTATTTTTAAGATATACCTTATACCAGGAGTTTTTTCTCATATTCAGCCGTCCCATCCACATATCAGATAACAACATCTGTGTACAGGTATGAGCTACAAAAGGTCTGAGTCTCGAAGAAACTGCTAATTTAAGGCAGGTTGAATTACTCCAGTTTTTCAGTTCATAAGTGAGTAATTTCATAGCCATGGTTTCATCTTGCCTGAAGGATTGTTCCAGTAATTCAACTGCCAGTTGGCCAAAATCACTACAAAACAAACAACCCACAAAAGGTTTGCTTTTGCTGAGAATATAACATCTTTAAGCATGTTAGATAGAAACTCTAGTATCTTCTCCAAACAACAGAATAAATAAAATATAATTTAAAAGTTAATAGCTGAGTTGGATGGTGTTGGCACATGCCTTTAGTCCCAGCACTCGAGACACAGAGGCAGGAGGATCTCTGTGAGTTTGAGGCCAGCCTGGTCTGCAGAGTGAATTCCAGGACAGCCAGGGCTGTTACACAAAGAAACCTGTCTCAAAAAGAAAAGGAGAGAAAAAAAAAAAAAAAAAAAAAAGAGCTGGTTTAGCAGTTAAGAGCACTAGCAGCTTTTCCAGAAGGCCTGGGTATGATTGATTCCCAGCACCCACATGGCAAATCACAAATGTCTGTAACTCTGTCCCAGGAGATATGACACCCTCTTCTGGACTCCTTGGGCATCAGGCACACAAGAGGTACACAGACATATATGGGAACAAAAATACCCATACATGTAAATTATAAATATATATATGTATGTACATACATACACACACACACACACAGACACACACACAGACACACACACATATATATATATATACACATATTTTTTTTTTTTTTTTTTTCTTTCTTTTTAGGTTTTTGGAGACAGGGTTTCCTCTGTGTAGCCTTGGCTGTCCTGGAACTCACTCTGTAGACCAGGCTGGGCTCAAACTCAGAGATCCACCAGCCTCTGCCTCTTGAGTGCTAGGATTAAAGATGTGCATCATCACTGCATGGCCAAAAAAAGAAAAAGAAAAAAAAAGAAAGAAAGAGTTTATCCATATTCCATATTCCCAGTCTACAAAGTGTACTTTTTTACCAAGTACTCTTAAATTATCCTATAACTTTATTTTTTCTTTAATACTTATTTTTAAGTTAATTTTTATGGTATGTGTGTGCACTATAAGTGTGCAGAGACCACAAAGGTCAGAAGGCAGCATCAAATCCCCTGGAACTGGAGTTATGGGGGGAGTTTTAAGTTACCATGCAAGTGCTGGGAATTGAACACAGGTCCTTTGGAAGAGCAGCCAGCACTCTTAATCACTAAGCTATCTTTCCAGCTCCTCTACATTCCATTTCAAACATAGAAATAGGAACAATGTAGTAGGGACTAATTTAATCATAAGAAATAACATACACAGTCAATTCCCACTTAAAGAATCCCTTTAAGATTTTTCAGTAACAGCTGTTAATGTCTTACAAAATTGGCTTACTTGGAGATAGGAAGAAGTAAATATCTATTATAAAACTTTCACTGATTACCTTTCCAGATTGATATGAACACTATCTTCCAAATAAACTATAAACTTATAAACTGTTTTATTCTTTAGTATCTGTGATTACATCATCTAAAATGTCTTCCTAGCTTAAATTTAGTTCATTTCTTAAACCACACCTCAAAACAAACATTCTTTTAAGAAAAAATTATTTATTTTATGTACATTGGTGTTTTGCCTCATGTGTGTCAGGATGTGGGTGTTGAATTCCCTGAAACAGTAAGTACAGATACTTGTGAGCTGCCGTGAGTGTGCTTGGAATAGAACCCAGGTCCTCTGGAAGACCAAGCTGACCCATCTCTCCAGCTCCACATTCTTTCTTTTACATCCCAAACAGAATTCTTTCCCCCACCCCCTTTTGTTTTTCAAGACAAGGTTTCTCTGTGTAGCTTTGGAGCCTGTCCTGGAACTCGTTGTATAAATTCACCTGCCTCTGTCTCCCAAGTGCTGGAACTAAAGGCTTGAACCACCACCACTTAGCCTTATTTGCTTAATTGCTACTTGGTATACTTATTTAACTTCTCCCATTTTTTCTTGCCTTCTGAAATGTTTAACACATCAAACAGAAAGTTTCTTTTCAAACTTTAAAATTACATAATACACCTAAAATATTTCTGTCTTAGTTATACCAATAAAACCAATCCCACTCCCCCACCCCACCACCCCTCTACCCCCCACCAGCCTACACACATTCCTGTTAAAGACATAGCACTGGAGCATGCAGGCAAACACTCTCATGTGTTAAAATGTCCACTTACTTGGAATACTGTTTCAGTTCCTCTGAAGTGTCATCTACCAGGTCACTCTGCTTTGCTTCATAAGCCATGGAACGATAGATCTTACAGGCAACCAATGCCTTAGCCATTGACTCTTCACCATGCTGCCAGAGAAAGCGGGCCATGACCTGCCTCTTCATAAGGCAAGCCCAAATTAATAATTCATTAAGGGGATAAGGAAAGCGCTTGGTTTCTGGATCATCAATATCTACAATTTCATCTTTGGTTCTTTTCTTCTTCCCTTCGTCCATAGTTGTATCCATCTTCAAGACAAATAAATACTGTAAGACTCAAGCAAGGTAAGGCCACATGAGGGCAGGGGGTTTAACTCTGTGGGACACAGTCTACCTACTAGGCAAAGACTTTGGACCTGACCTCCAGCATGACAGTAATGACAGTGATAACAAGACCATATGACAACCATCTAAGTGAAACTTTTTTTTGACAGAGTTTCTTTGTATAGTCTTGGCTGTCCTGGAGCTCACTATGTAGACTAGTCTGGCCTCAAACTCACAGAGATCTGCTTGCCTCTGCCTTCTGGAGTGCTGGGATTAAAGCATGTACCACCACTGCCTGGCTTAGTGAAACTTTTAAATAAATATCCTTTATTCAATTTCATAATTGCTGTATCAAAATAATGTAAATTTCATACTTTTTATTATAATTCATCATTTTATAAAAGTGTAATTCAACAAAAAGGCTGAGGCATGATCATACTATTTGAACTAATATCTGATAAAATATAAATTTAATAAAAGTTTAGTATATACTAGAATAAAAGTTAAAGTCTGTTAATTTTTAAATCTGGTTATTACTATAGGTAAAACTGGACAAACTTAATAGAATTGTTAGTTCATAATAATTCTCTTTGTTTATGGAAAAAATAGTCAAATATATAGGAAAAAAAAGTTACAAACCAAAAGTTAATTCTCACTAAATCAAAGTTTTTACTTAATACTAATTAGTAAAAAGCAAAATTTAGGAAGGATAAAATTTTCATTTTTAATATGCTGAACAAGCCTTTTGGAGGGTAGTGTTTAAGACATTGTTTCTCCGTGTATCCCTGGCTGTCCTGGAACTTCCTCTGTAGACAAGGCTTGGCCTTGAACTCAAAGATCCACCAATCTCTGCCTCCTGAGTTCTGGGATTAAAGGCATACACCACCACTGCCCACTCAAACCCATTTTCTTTAAAGAATAAACCAACATACCTTTGGTCTATAGGGTTGGGCTGTTTTAATGAAATGATTGTGTCTCATTTTTTCCTTTTTATCAGCTCTATTGCCAAAAGTTTCATGACTCTTTCGCAACTGAGGAGTGCTGCTGGAGGTATTTCGACCTGACCTCTGAAAATGAGAGCAATAATTTAAATTTAAAATGCTAAAATGTTATTAAAAAGTCCAGGATAACGTATAAACATTTGTAAATGTTTGTCTATATGTAAAAATTGTTGGCTTAGGATTTTAACTACCACTGTGTATCATGATGACTGCATTCATCCACCTCTTGCTTTAGTTTCCTCTCCTTTTTTTCTGTAATAGAGCTATCTCTAACATTGCCAAGCCTGGTTCAGTCACCCAAAGAACTGGTTTACAAATATGTACACACTACCAACCAACTTTTAAAAAGTAATTAAAACATAATTACTTTTAGCCTGAATGTCAGGTTTTGTTTTAGAACAGTTTAAGTAGCAGTGGCTTGCCTGGAACTCTTTGTAGATCAGGCTAACACTGAACTCACAGAGGTCCTCCTGTTTCTGCCTGGTGAATGCTGGGATTAAAGGTGTGCACTGCCACACCAGCTGAAATCTCACATTCAGACAATTATCACTGTCACTATTCTACTGAAACTAACACTTTGTCCTTTTTATGATGCTGAGCATATAATTTAGAGACTGACTGATACAAACTAGGGAATCATTCTACCTTGGAACTACTTCCATCCCTTTTTTCTGGGGGGGGGGGGGAGGGTTGTTTTGTTGTTGTTTTGAGACAGAATTTCACCAGCTAACCTATAACTTACTATGTAAACCAGGCCGGCCTGAAACTCACAGCCATCCTCTTGCATCTGCCTCTCAAATGCTGGGATTATAGGTATGCTCCATCAAACTCAGCTCCTATAACTAATTTTTTACATTTAACCACCAAAACTATACATACCCGGTTATTCCCTCCAAGACTATTATATATTAATCGAAAACGTTTTCTTGTGTATGTGCATCTGTAGGTTCCTCCCATGAGATATTCAATCACAAGTCCAATATCAATTAGAGTGATCTTGTATCCTGGAGGAAGATTACCCTGGAAACAAAATATTAAATAGAATAATATTACTCAATATTGCCTTGCCAGACCTAGGAATAGGCATAATCTGCCAAATTAAGAACTGTTACTTGTTATAAGAAGTTGGGCTGCCAAAAGTTATCTTTACAGTAGAAATAAATGAGTGGTTCCTCATAAGATGATGAGGTTATAACATATCTAAAAGGTCTCAGGTATGGTTTGGATCAGTCCAACCTAACACTAAAAGACAGCCCATTTTTATGCTCCCCCCAACATTCTACACATGGAGGAAGAGACAGAGGAGGAGGAGAAGAAGAAGAAAAAAAGTTTATTAATAGTACATTTACAGTAGAACATAAAAGTTTCACAAAATAAATTTTAAGTTACATGTAGTGGCACACACCTTTACCTCGTACAAAAAGCTATTGTTTCTACTCTCATTTTAAAAATGCACTTACAAAAATAAAGTGTAAATGACTAAAAGGTAAAGTTTTCCTATAATGAAGACAGTTTCTTACCTGTTTGACATCTCGAATGAGATGGAACAGCATTGGATTTGTTGGACCTTGTTTCTTTAGGGAAAAACAAGAAGAAAACTATTAGCTTTGGTCTAAAATAAACAATTTCCCTTTTTGTTACTTATAGTACTCACAATGAGCCTCCTGAATAAACACTAAAAACTTCTTTGATAATGGGATCAATTTTTATTTTTACTGCTTTATATTTGGTTTATATTTCACGGAGAAACTTCATTATCAACAATGAGTAATCCTTTTAATTTTTATACCAATTAAAAATAGAACACAAGTAAGGTTCAGTGTAATCATACCAGACAGTATTAATGGATAAAACCAAAATAAGACTATAGCCCTATTCAAAAGAAATTTGTAACCCATGGTGGAAGATGCAATTCTTCTTAACTAGTCTGGCAGTTTCTTGGAAGTAGAAGAGTATGTGGCCTGCATCATGCACAGAATAAAATTTCAGTAAATGAAGATAGAAAAAAGCAGGCCAGCATATCAAGTAATCAATGCTTTTCTAAATAGCTTGTATGTTTAGAAAATGGTAGGTAATATTCTCAGCACACACAGTATCTGAGGTTGCAGGCACCAAACAAAAAGGTGAGTGAGAAAAGTAGGTAGGGTAAAAATGTGGCTACCATCTAACACAGTGACACAGGCTTTTAATCCCAGTACTCTAGATACAGAAGCAGCCCAACATTTATGAGTTCAAGGCCAGCCTGATCTACATTGAGAGTTGCAGGTAAGCCATGTCAGCACAATGAGATCCTGTCTCAGAACTTTAAAATCACCATTGTCTATTTCTGAAAATAATTAAACTATATGGTGTAAACACAAAAGAGTCTACAAAGGTTTCTAAACTACATGAAGACACAGCAAAGTATATTATTATAAAAACTAAAAAACTTGATCAAGGAAGGAGATTAAAGATATAATATAATAAAGAAAATTAAAATGCAACCAGACAGTTGTGGCATACACCTTTAATTCCAGTGCTCAGGAGGCAGAGGCACGCAGATCTCAGTGAGTTCGAGACTAGCCTGGTCTACAAGTGGGTTCCAGGAGAACCCTGTCTTGAAAAACCAAAAAGAGGAAATAAAAGAGAGGAAATAAAATGTTTAACAACTGTCCAGAATTCAATTGGAAATGACCAAAGTCAATTAGAAATGATGCTAGGAATAAATAAATAGTAGAAATTGATGAATTAGTATACAATTTCTAGAAGCTATAAAACCTGCTTTGTTCAGAATTCCTTACTGCATAGCTCAATCAGATATGCACTAGAGCCACAGAAAACTAATGAGGAAGTATTTATCCTCCCTAGTGGTACTGACATGAAATATAAAACCAAGAGAGAAAGAATATTAAGTTTTTACAAGAAAAATGACAAAAATACACCCAAAAGAAAGATACCAGAAGTTCAACAACCATGAATTTAGAAACAAGGAAAATATTGTGTACATTTTGCAATAAACCTAAGAGTAAAAAAGACAAAATAAAACATCATCCTCTAAGTAAGAAGTTGATCCTACACTTTTAAAGGTAAGAAAGGAAAGGAAAGATGGGCTATTATGTCAACATCACTTTTCCTACATGGCTACAGAAGGGCTTCTAAAACCAGAGACTGTCATACAAGAATTCATAGTAAGAATGGTTGTGTTTCTCCCCCACATAACAACTAAGACACTGAAAACTGTCAATAGGAGCGTATATTTTTTCAGATAAAATGACATTTTAAAGGACAATAAAACAGTGAACAAAGAAGTTTATCAGACTTACAGTGTTATAAAGTTCTTCCAGTCTGGGAATGGTAAGAAATTTATGCATGCTTACTCCATTTTCAATAAGAAGTTTTACAAATGAAACTCTATCCATTACAAGAGCATCAAGCATAGCTTGTTCCAAGGATCCAACCTAAAGAATCAAATTAATAAATATATTTCACATGTTCCAACTATTGATTCCTTAAATACAAGTCCTCATAATTTATACCTACATGTTCTCAAATAGTGAGAACAAAATGAGAAAGATACAAAACAGTGATCTAAAGTATATACAGAATGGACCTACTACCTTTCACAGGATTCCCTAAATAACATCACATAAATGCTCTAAGTATGGAGGAGGGAAAAGCTGCAAAGCCCATCACCAATTAAACTGACAAAACAGGTCCAGGAGATGCTCAGTGCATGTTTAAAAAACCTTTTTGTAGAAAAAATTATTTTGAAAAAAATCACTGTTTTACACTGCTATTTTAAATATTCTGATTGTGTCCTCAAATGTTTTCCACGCAACTAATCTTTTATCACCACCTTCAATCCTCCAATTCATCCTCTTTTGTCCTCACCTAGAGGATGAAAAAAATATACATACATACATACATACATACATACATACACACACACACACACACACACACACACACACACACACACACACACACATTTTGCCCCCTTTTGGTTTTAAGACAGGGTTTCTCTGTGTATCCCTGGCTGTCCTGGAACTCATTCGGTAGACCAAGCAGGCCTTGAACTCACCGAGATCCACTGCCTCAGCCTACCAAGTGGTAGGAGTAATAGTGTGCAACACAACACCACTGTCTGGCCTCTGATGTACTTTTTATTTACCTGGTAACCACACATATTTGCTATACATGATGAAATTTCAAGACAGAAGCATGATTTTTTTAAAAAATATTTTTCACTACTCAGTTTTGTGACAAGGAAAATATTTTGATGTTATACTAAAATATAAGTGCAAACTTAGAAAAATGTAAATTTTTCTCTAAGTTAATAGCTTACACTTTATCATGGATGTTACTCCTATTTTAAGTGTCTATTATGTTATTATAACATTTACAATCTAACCTACTCAATTTTACCTTTAATTCTCTGCTCTACTCTACATATTATATTTACCCTGTCTCCCTTATAACTAGCCAGACACTTTACAGGCAGTGCATACAGTGGGGGAAGGAACCCAAAAGACACTCACCCTCACAGAATTTACTTTCTAGGAATAGAAAGATAAAATTACGAATACGTAGTAAATGGGGCGACTGTATAGGAACCAGACTTTTAAAACCAAGACATGTCACAGTGAGTTCTATACATAGGGCAAGAGTTCTAAGACTTTACCCTTAGATTTTAACAGATATTATTAAAAACCTTATTTAAAAAACAAAGTTATTAAGCAAATACAACTTACTAACATTTACACTTGGGGCAGAAAGGTAATATGTGAGTATAAATCACAGTCCCAATAAATACTTTCTTATAGTCACTCTTCTGCAGTGGGACTAGTTCCAAGGACCCTCTTCTGATAACAAATTCACAGATGCTCAACTTTTAACAAAATGATGTATACTGTCTGAGGTAACACAAATATCCTACATCTCTAGATTACTTAAGATACTTACTTTCATAGAGAGATGTTAACACTATATTGATTATGGAATAAGAAAGGAAACTTCTGTATAGGCTAAACTATATAGTACTCATTCTGTGGTTGGAGAAATCCATGGATATAAAACCTGTAGCTATTAAGTGTCCACTATAGTTAATTTCATTATATTGTGCATTTAGGTTACCTACATACCAGCCACTGTTGTCCATACACAAATACATGATTTTTGGCAATATCAACTCTGTCCCATGCCAGTGTAAGGATTAGCTGGTCAAATGCAGATGCATTAGTACCTAATTGAGTAAAGAAAACATTTGGTGAGTATATCTCCATCAATTTGTAAACATTTACAAACTCCCTAGAACCCTTAAATTTATACAGGTACTGTCCACCACTATGGAACTAAGTATAGGCATGCATTTTATGCCTGTCGACTCGAATTCCATCTCCTGGCCCCACATGATAGAAGGAGAAACCCAACTCAAGTTGTTCTCCAATCTCTCCATGTGCATCATAGCATGCTTGAGTGTGTATGGGCATGCACACCACATATAAATAAACAAATAAATAAATAAATAAATAACCACAAGTAAAATTTTAAAAACTGAATAAACAGAAACAGGGAAGGGAAGGTGGCAGAGCAGACAAAAATATCTGCTCTGAGTCTAAGGACCTGAGTTACAATCCCAGCACTTTTTAAGAAAAAAAACAAAACAAAACAAAACAAAAAAACAAAATGATGGTAACACAAATGCAACCCTATGGCTTAGATGGGGAATTTGCTTGCCAACCAGTCTCACTGGATCAGTGAACTCTAAGTTCAGAGACCAAAAAGGCAACAGATTAGGATTGTCATGACAATAAAGTCAAGTAAATCTACAGAGCAAGTCTGACTAAAAACACAAGTTTAGTTGCTGGCTTATGAGACTCACTATACATATCTTTCCTTAACAGAATACATAATTTCATTTTGTATGTATTAAACTTTTAAGCATGAAATAGTTAAAACATTTTAGTGCACAGATATTAGGTTGCTCTGAAAATTTTCAAGTATAATTTAGCACATGTTTGATTAATTCAATAGAATGATTCTCTAGAAGGTAATTTCATTTTGCCGGGCAGTAGTGGCTTACATATTTAGTCCCAGCTTGGGAAGTAGAGGTAGGCAGATCTCTGTGAGTTCAAGACCAGCCTGATCTACAAGAGCTAGTTCCAGGACAACCTCCAAATACACAGAGAAAAACCCTGTCTCAGATAGATAGATAGATAGATAGATAGATAGATAGATAGATAGATAGATAGACAAACAAACAAACAAAAAAACAAAACAAATCACTTAAAGCCGGGTGGTGGTGGCTCACACCTTTAATCCCAGCACTCGGAAGCAGAGGCGGGTGGATCGCTATGAGTTTGAGGTCAGCCTGGTCTACAGATTGAGTGCCAGAACAGCCAGGGCTGTTACAGACAAAGCCTGTCTTGAAAAACAAAAACAAACAAACAAAAAGAATATCAGCTTAAGACTTCTGATACATTCAGGAAGCTTGTACCATTTATATAGAAGATCTGTATTTCTCTATGTGGGAGGGAAGGTAGTAGCAATTATTTAAAATTCATTTCTATTTTATTATTGTTCTCTCTCCCATCAAGCATGTAAACACACACACACACACATATCCAATCTCAAAATGAAAATCAAAACAAACAAAAAGCCAATAATACAAAATAAAAAAAACCAAAATGAAACAAAATCTCCCTTATAAAAATAAACCATGGATTCCAGGGCAAGTCCAATACTCAGGAATAACTGGCCAATATAAAATCTGTCACAAGTTTAAAGAGATAATTGAGCCTTGAGGCACAAAGTTAGAAAAATAAAAATAAAAAGTCTACAAGACAGAAAACTACAAATTTACAAGACTAATTAGTTGTCAATTAAAAAGTTAATGTGTTTTTCATTAAAAAAAAAACTATTGAGAAATCCACTCAACCTTTAGCTAAATGAAAAGTTCTACCTTATATAAATAAGACAAATTAAAGATAATATAAAATTTTAGAATTTTACATTTTAGTCAAGCATGGTGGCTCAGACCTTAATCCAAGCACATGGAAAGCAGAAGCAGGAGGTTCTGTGTGAGTTCCAGGACAGCCAGGGCTATGGAGAGATAGACCGTGTCTCAAAAAACAAAATAAAAATAAAAACAAAACAAATTTTTTAAAATCCCTCACCTTTTAGCAGTGCAGTAAGTATTGCCACATCTATATCTTGATGTTCCTCTGATCCAATGTGGAAAACAGTGATCTATTTCAAAATACATCAGTATTATATCTTAATTTTTAAGCTAAGGTATTATAAAACAATTTCAACCAATACAAAGAAATATATGAGATACGTATGTATGTATAGAAACATATCTACAGGATTGGTAAGATGGCTAAGTGGGTAAAGGTGCTTTCCACAGGTGACAATTTCACTGAGGATAGCCCCCGTAGGCTCATGTTTAAATGTTTGGGTCTCAGTTGGTGGAACACTGGGAAGAATCAGTAAGTGTGGCCTTATAGGAGGAGGTATGTCACTGTGAGCGAGCTCTGAGGTTTCGAAAGCCTACACTATTCCCAGTTAGCTCCCCTGCTTTGTGATTATTGTTTCAACATGCTACAGCTCCATGCCTGCCTATTGCCATACTCCCTGACATGATCATCATGAACTCACCCTCTGAAACTGTAAAACCCCATTAAATGTTCTTTTATAAGTTACCTTGGTAATGGTGTCTCTAAACAGCAATAGAAAAGTAATTAAGAAACAATATAAACTAAGTTCAGTCTCCAGAAGCCATGTAAAAGTAGAACTGACTTCACAAAGTTGTCCTCTGACCTCCATTCATGCCCACAATCACATACACACATGTAATACTAATAATATTATTATAAGAAAACAGATTTTTGAAGTCACTTAACATATCTCTATAACTACACAGATTTCTAAATCTATAGACATAAGTGATCTAACATTTCAACTCAAACAATGAAACAGAAAATTCAGACTACATTACCAGGCATTTCCAAAAGTAGTTTGTTTCATATGACAATCTTTTTAACCTCTCTTACGTCTGTCAGCTGACTAAGCAGTTTGTGGGTAAAAGCTAGAGATTAGCTCTCACTATGGTGTGACCACTTACTCAAATGATTACTGTATTCCTTTTTCTTTTAAGGAAAGTTCTTGAAATATAGTCCTAGCTGTACTAGGACTCATAGGCCTCATGCTATAACCTCCAGGTGCTAAAATCATAGGTGTATACCACTATGCCCTGCAACACACGCATTCTTTGAGGAGGCACATAAATCATATGAAATGTAAAGCCATTTAAGAAGCTTTTACCTAAGTACTTTTAAGAACGTAAAAGATGATTACTACACAAGTACAAAGTTTTCAACTAACTTCACTTTATAGAGAACAAAGCTTGCAATGAAAGACAATGCAAATCAACACTGATCAGAGCCAAAGGCCAAGAACTCACAGCAAATTCATGTTCCTATCTACTTACAGAACTTTCAAAATTTTATCTCTGAAAACATAAACCTATGTTTACATGTATAAAACTAAGCAGCATAGACCTTTAATCTAGTAGTCTTCAACAGAGTAAAAGGCTTAAAAAACTTTCCCAAACATTTTATGAGAGAAGTCACTAGTAGCTGTAATTCTTTGTGTATGTGTGTGCGCGCGCATGCGCGTGACACACAACATCCACTAAAAGGCAAAAGGCAATTTGCATGAGTTGGTTCTCTCCTTGTACCAGGAAAAGTTGCAGGGATCTAATTCAGGTCACTGGGTTTGTGGCAAGCACCTATAACCAATGAGCCAGTCCTGCTGCTTGTTCCTCTGCAGTCTTCTTAAATACTAAGCAGAGTCAGTTGAGACAAAGTTATGAAAATTCCAATAAACACAATGTCTCAACACTACATAAAAATTAGTCTTTCTATGCCACTAAGCTAAAGACCAAAAAGCAAATAACAGAACAGCTTTAAAAACTTAAAACACAAACTTAAAACTAAAGTACTATATGAATTAGAATGCTTTAAAGGAAATAAAGATTTGTTCTGCTGAAATCTACTCACAAGCTCTTTTTTTTTCATGCACTCCATCAACGTTTGAAATAAATGAATTGCTTCACTCTGGCCAAAGTTAAATGTTTTTTTGATAGTTGATATAATATCAGGCTCCGCTGCATCAGGAAGATTCCTGGTAGAAGAAGAAAAACAACTTACTTCACTCATTTCATCTTCTCTGTAGGATCAAAGCGAAGTACAGGTAGACCCATGCAAGGCTTCTGAAGGTTCTGTAGTAATATTAATAGTAACTTCCTGAGACACCCATTATTAATCTATGACATAAGAAAAGGAATGGAGTATTTTCACTTTGAATTGTTTTGTGAAGTTTTAAACAAAGTATGTGGTGTAGTATTAGTACTCAGATTTTACAAGGTATCATAAGGATAGTTCTGTATTATGGCTTATAAAACAATTTACCAAGGTGTCTTCAACATGACATATTTACACAGCTCAAAGTATCAAAATGTAGGAGTTCATGATCAAAGTCTTCATTTGCCTAGTTTCACTTCAGTTCTTTTCAAGAATCACAGTCAACCAGCGTGATGTTTTGTGGAATATTCCCTTACACTGTGTGAATATATGTTGCTGTGATGGGTTTAAAGAAGTTGATTGGCCAATAGCTGGATAGAATAAAGTTAGGCAGGAGAACCAGACTAAGGACAGTGGGAAGAAGAAGGAGTCAGGAGTTGCCTGGCCAGCAAGACACAGAAAGGAAACAGAAGGTGCAACATGAAAGAGAGGTAATGCCATGTGGCAGAACGAAGATTAAGATAAATGGGTTAAGTTGTAAGAATTGGCTAGTAACAAGCTTGAGCTATTGGCCAAGCATTTATAATCAATAATAAGTCTTAACTGTGGTTATTTAAGAGCAGCTGCAGAACACAGAAAAACACTACCTACAGTAATGTGAGAAATTTTCTTTTTCTTTCTTTTTCTGTTTTTTTTTTTTTTTTTTTTTTTTTTTTTTCTAGACAGGGTTTTTCTATAACCCTGGCTGTCCTGGAACTAGCTCTATAGACTAGGTTGGCCTCAAACTCACAGAGACCCACCTGCCTCTGTCTCCCTAGTGCTGGGATTAAAGGCGTGCATTACCTGGCTGAGAAATTTTCTTCTTAAAAGTATGAAATGTCTCACAAGTTCAAATGTAATCCTCGCATAAAGGGCATACTACTCTCTGCATCATGACAGTTTGAGTGTGTGTGCTGCCATAGTTAGGTGAGCACAGGTATCTCCTCTGGAAACAGAGCCATACTTCTTCCCATGTAGTTAGCTGCCAAATATTACACACAGGTTTCATCTTTACTAATATTCAGCTATAACCATTCCACTGCATAGATATGCCAAAATTTATTTATTTAGACCCCCTCCTGGTAATGTACGACTATGTCACTATCTTGTGTAAATAACCCTACAAGAAATTTTATACAAGTGTTTACCTGTAGAAACTATTACATGAAATTAAACTATCAGGTGAACGGTATATCTCTGAAGCAATAATTATTTTCTAAAGATGACACTTTAGTTCAGTCCAATAGTGTATGACTCAAGCTACTGCCTTAGGTCTGAACAAAGTATTTTATTAAATCTGAGATATTCATGCTCACTAAATAGACAAAAGAATCCTACTGCACAAGTTACAAGACTCTAATATAGTGTAAAGTCTGCTATACTCCACACTCACCCTCCTTCTTCTGTCTGCTTATGGATATATGCTAGTAAATCTGCAGCTCTGCCTGTCCCTTCACACACAACAACTGGAACAGGGGGGCTTTCCTGAAGATACTCCAGTACTGTAAGGATGACATTTGGCCCACCTTCAAATATCAAAGCCACCACAGGAA
Organism: Phodopus roborovskii; assembly: GCF_943737965.1. NCBI lineage: Eukaryota > Metazoa > Chordata > Mammalia > Rodentia > Cricetidae > Phodopus > Phodopus roborovskii. Next base: position 26,753,944 of record NW_026126416.1, on the reverse strand, counting down.
CACCTTGCCCAATTCCTAAAAAGGATAAAAATTTAATTAGCAAATCTGACAAAACTTAGTAATTTAATCTTCTTTATTTTAGATAAAAATTAAAAATAAAATTTAATATGAAACAGTTGGCTTTACTTTAAGCACTAGATATTAGTAACAGCCAGGTTCATGTAATGGAGCTCTAAATAATCACTGAAATTTGTTCGGGTGATAAAATCAGGAAATTCAACAAACATTTAGTACCAACTAGAATGTGTATAATTACTGAAAATAAACTTTCATATATTTATTAAGCTCTTGGTAAGATACTTATTAGTATTAATCTGTGGCTAGGTTCTTTGCTTTTTATTATTTTTCAAAGTCTCACCACATAACCCAGGCATGTCTAGCATATAAGATCCTCCTGCCTCAGCCTCATGAGAACTGTGATTACAAACAACCAAGAACCACTGGGGGGGGTTATTTTACATTTTAATACTGCATTGGTTGAATTTCTAAAATATACCTACATTTGTTTATTTTAGTAAGAATTTAAGACCTCTGCAAGAGGAAAGAAAGAAATTAGAATACTAATTTTCATTTTTACTACAACCTAAAGTGTGGTGACAAAACACAAAATACTTCTAAGTATAGGTTTATAAAACATTACTAGTTCTCAAGATGGGCAAGATGGCTCAGTGAGCAAAGCATCTGGCAATATGAGTTCAACTGCCAAGTCCCATAGCGGACCTTGAAAACCAGCTCCCAGGAGCTATCCTGTGACCTCCAGTCACCCACACACAAACACAGAGAGAGGGAGAGATGGAGTAATGAAATAAAAATAATTTTATCTAAGATTTATTTCCTTTATAAACGTTTTGTACACATGTTGGTCTGTGCACCACATGTGTGCCTAGTGTCCTTGGAGGTCAGAAGGCATTGTATCCTCTGGAACTGTTGTTACAGACAGTTGTAGGCTACCATGTGGGTGCTGGGAACTGAACTCAGGTTCTCTGAAAGAATAACAAGTGCTCTCAACCACTGAATCATTTTTCCAACCCCAAGAATATTTTTCTTAATTACTGGTTTACACAAATGTTGTGACTCTACTATGTGTGCTATTCTGCAATTTTGTAGTTCTGTATCACTTCGTCAGAGTTCATCTTTTAATTAATTAATTATTTTTAAAATATTTTTTCTTACTTTACATATCAATCCCAGTTCCCCAGAGAGTTCATCTTCTTTGTGAACAAGGGTTACAGAATTCCTTCTACTTATAATAAAATACAGAGGTTAAAGGAGAAAGTTCAGTCACAGTTGGAATGGAAAATCTGTTCCAAGGATATCAGCTTTTAAGACTCATTTGCCAATAGCAATACAGACTCACTTTATAAACTTTAGGCAAAACTCAATCTTACTGAATTGGTATTGCATTTTTTTTTTCCTTCTGTTTTTTTCATGACAGGGTTTGTCTGTGTAGCCCCTGACTGGCTTCAAACTCACAAAGATCCACCTGCCTCTGCCTCCAGAATGTTGGGATACATACACCACCACTACTATATCACTATCTTTAATGTCAAAGTTATATATTAGAATTACCACACATTAAGATTGTTGGTAAGGCCTTTAATCCCAGTATTTGGGGAGCAGAGGCAGATGAATCTCTGTAAATTTGAGGCCAGCCTGATCTGCACAGCAAATTCCAGGACAGCCAGAGCCATTACACAGATAAACCCTGTCTCAAAAACAAACAAAACCTGTTAGTAAGCATTTTAAGCAGGGGTTTACAATAACAACAAAGTTAAACACAATTTTTTTTTCTTTTTGGATTTAGCCATAAAACTTAAATAAGCAACTTAAGTCTTATCATTTTGTTTAAATCTGCCATTTTTGGCTACTTTGTAGGTTCTCTTGCTATGTAAAGAAAAGTACTTACTGGAAAGGACATGTTACTTTTAAGTATGCTGCTGGCTATTAATAAACTTTGAATAATTAAACAGTAAAAAAAAAATCTGTTAACTCCCTTACTGGCATGAATTCTTTGCTGATTAATGGTTTTTTCAAGTTCTCTTCTCAGTCTGACTTCTGCCCCATACTTTCCAACAGTGCCATCATCCACCAATATGAAATGGGAATGGAGATTATTCAGAACATTCAATTTGCTCAGGGGATTCAATAGGGTTTGATAAGGAGCAACCACCTAAACAAGAGCAAAACAAGAGTCAATGGACAGAAGTTGAATGTAATAAAGTGTAAGTTAAATTCTGAAGTGACCCACAGATAAAATGTAAAATTCTATTTTCATTTAGATATAAAGAAAAAGCATTAAGTTTTTAAGTATTTGAAGATGAATAACAGATTGAACCACATAATTACATCATGCTTCTTTTTGTGAAATTATGTTTTTTATCATCACATGCAAATGGAGCAGTTAGGAAGTGTGTATATGTATGTATATACAATGCTAATAAATTATAAGGTTAGTAAGTAAATAAATACAATACAGAAGACAATAATAAGATAGTGTTATTTCAAAACTATAAAAGCAACCTTTTCAAGCTGACATTAGAAATTTAACAACACTTGAAAATGATCCCTATAATTGAGTTTTGTTACTGTTTTGTTTGAGACAGAATTTCATTATATAGCTCCAGTTTGCTGGGAACTTGCTACTTAGATCAAGTTTGAGACAGGCCTGCCTCTGCCTCTGCTGCTGTATCACGTCATTAAAGGCCTGTGCCACCAAGCCCAGCCAGTTTATTTTAATAGGCTCATGAATATCTATAAACCAATTCACATCTTCAATCTATTTAAATAAGCACTATCATTTGATTCCTACTCTTAATGACAAAATTAATCTTTAATGTTATAATCATCAAGCTGATCTTTGAGTCTGAGGCCAGCCTAGTCTACAGAGCAAGTTCTAGCATATCCAGAGTTCTCAAAAAAAAAAAAAAAAAAAAAAAAAACCAATTACAATACAAATATGATATGAAAAATATGTCAAAATAATAGTCTACATGAAAGACAAAAAACAAAAAATACTATATTCTAAGCATTTATATTAATAAATGTATTTTCCAAAGGATCAGAAATGGTCACTGAAATTTTTGTTTTAAACTTAATGAAAGTATAGTATAGCCTATCAAGTTATTTCTATTTATATACAAGCTCAAATTTAAGACATACAAAAATCATTCTTACATCTCTCCCAACAAGATCATTTCTGTTTTCTATTACTCCCCATGGAGCTATTCCAATTGTGCAAATCTTTCGAGATGATCTGGAAGCATGCTCTTTGAGGGCATCACCAACATGTTTTGCCACACCTGTTCATACAAAATTTATTCACCATTAGAAAAACCCTGTATTTACAATTATGAAGTTTCTTTAAATAGAAGATTCTAAGGCTGTAAGATCTAAAGCCAAGCTCACCAACATCAAGTCCATTGCAACTGTCCAAATCACATGTAAATAGAATCCTATCACATTGGTAGGTAGACCTAGTACTAACAAACTGATCTTTTAGCTTGCTTCTTTGAACATATCAGATCTCATCTTTCATATAAAACACAGAAAATAAAATTTTCACTAATCTTTTCCCACTGCCTTCCTTGCTTACAATCAATTTTCAAAACACATTCAAATAATCTTTGTTCTTACCAATTAACAACTTCACTTCCAATTAAACCTTCACTTCCTATTCAAAAGGAAAGGCCACAATGTTTGTAATGGCTCGTAGAACCTTAAAAAGTCTGTAACCTATGATGGGCTACTCTTCCACATCACCATACTTTTATCATCTCCCAAGAAATTCTGGCCAAAATTCCTTGCTTACTTCCCTTTCTGTTACATAGGAAACATCTTATTCTCACAATACACTAGTGATTTTCTCTTCTTACTTGCTCTGTCCCAAGTTTTTCTGTTCCTTTGTTTCCTTCCATCTTTCTTGAAATGTCATCCTATCAGTAAAAATCTATTTACTCTTGCCAACGTGACTGAATCGAGAAGAGACTAGTAAAGCTCCAGTCTAAATGTCTGATGTTGCCAGACACATTTGATCATGAATACTCTGATGAGATAAATGAATTCATGCCATTATTTAGAGGTCACAAAGAATAGGAGGTGGGGCCAAGCTTAAGGAAGTAGATAAATCCCTAGGCACATGTCCTTGTTTTTTCTTATGTTTCACCTCTCTGCTTCTAGGCCACTATGACATGAACTGCTCTACCCTGACATGACCTTCCTACCATAATAGACTGATATTTGAACAATATATATCCTACAGCTCAAAGAATGTTTTACAATGAGGCTCAATAGTTAATTATCAATAATGAATAAATGAGATGCTTAAGGTAATTTAAATAATTATGTTTAGCTTTAATCATAAAAATAAACCCATCCTCCTTAAATTCAAAGCCTAAATATTATACAAAAGATCTTAAATGAAGACAGAATAATGGATGAAAAACTAATTTTTGAAGGCCATTTTTTCACAATTTTATTTTTATGTATATACATGTCTGCATGTGAACCACATATGACCCTAGTAACTGAGAAGGTCAGAAGGTGGTTTCAGAGTCACTGGAACTGGACAATTTTGAGATGCCATGTGAGTGCTGGAAACAAAACATGTCTTCTCCAAGAGCAGCCAGTGCTCTTACCTGCAGAGCCAGCTCTCTCTCCCCTAGAGGACACGCCTTTACCAATACCAAAAGATCAGACTATCATTCTTTTACCAGTTTATCAGCAGTCAGAAAATGGAAACACTTTGCTTTACAGTAGAGTCAACAAATATTTTGTTGTTTAGGGGAAGCTGTAAGCATTATGGTTGTACAGAGTATTTATTTACTAGTCTTTGTTACAAGTACTCACCTTTGCTATTAGGATAGTATAAACTCAGGTAGTATAAACTCAGGTAAATATGAATGTGGTTATGTTCAAATAAAACTTTATTCATAACAACAAGGATTAACTACACTGGACTTGGCATACAGGTCAACTTTGCCAACTTTTGCTCTAAAGTGTATATTTTAATAGCCTGAATGACAACCAAGCAGATTATGTTATTTTTATCAGTGATATTACCAAGGATTATAGATTAACAGAAGAATAAAATATATTTATAATTTATTATTTCAAATGCCTAACTGATAAGAAAGATTGACAAGTATATTTAATAAAACTGACAGTGTTCATATTACCTGTGTTTACTCCTCCAGTTAAAATCCAAGCTCCAGTTGTAACTGCGGCTTTAATAAGACCCTTTCCAAGCAACTGCTTGATTCTTGGGTGAAGCTCAAATTTCTGCATTCCTCCATGTACAGAAATAACAAGTTTGGGTAACTCCATTTGCCATTCTTTAAGCAGAAGTTGCAGAATGATTTCAGGTTTGGTATCATATGACAGTCTCACATACTAAAACAAACAAACAAAGGGCCAAAATAACTATGTTCACTGATTTAATAATGCAACATCATCTGATATTCAATAAATCAGATATATTAAGTTATCTCAGCAGCTGAGAAGCAGATGTGACAGATCTCTTGAGTTTGAGACCAGCATGGTTTAGTGTTGCTACAAGATATCTGTACACTGTGAAGATATTGTGCTGTGATTGGCACACTAAAAAGCTGAATGACTAATAGCTAAGTAGGAGGTAAAGGCCAGATTTCTGGGGAAAGAAAGGAGGAGGAGGAATCTAGGCATATAGGAGAAGGTAAGAGACATGCAGTTACAGATGTTCTGAAAGTTCTTAACACTGTAGAATGATGAGAGAGAGATGTGGTTAATTTTTAACAGAGTAAGTTTAGAGCATGCTTTAAAAAAAAACTGTTGTATATTACAAAATTACACCAATGAACAGAAGAATGAAATATGAATAAAGGAAGCCAATAATAAAAAAAATTACTTAACAAAAATAATGTAAGACAAGGGGATATAGAAAAAAAAAGAGAAATAAGGCAATAGCTAATACTATGATGGTTAAACTTAAATTCAAATACAAAGATTTAATTTTTTTTTTTTTTTTTTTTTTTTTTTAGTTTTTTGAGACAGGGTTTCTCTGTGGTTTTAGAAACTGTCCTGGAACTAGCTCTTGTAGACCAGGCTGGTCTCAAATTCACAGAGATCCGCTGGCCTCTGCCTCTCAAGTGCTAGGACTAAAGGCGTTTGCCACCACTGCCCAGTTCAAAGGTTTGATTTTAAAAGACAATCTATATACACTACTAAAAAGATACTTTTGTGGATTTGATTTTGTTCAGCCGACAGGCTTTTTCTATACTAAATAGCGTGATCCCAAAAGTGGGCTCAAGTGGTCATCGAACTTTGGCTTCTCAGGTAGCATTGTGACAGGCACACATCACAATGCCTAGAAAATGATATCCTCTACCTACAAAAGGACCTTGCTAACACATCCCCCATGGAGGGGTAACTGCCTTAACCTAGAGACAGGAGAGAAGCCCTAGTCCCTACTTCACATGACCTGTCAGAGCTACATGACCCCAACTGGATGGCATTCCCCTACATATGGAATTGGGGTGGGGGGATGGGAGGGGAGGGTGGTTAGGGTGCATGTGAGAGGGAAGAGAGGGTAAAAGGGAGGGAAGGATCGACATGTAAAATAATAAATTAAAAAAAAAATGCTCTGAATCAAAAATTTAAGTTAAAGGAAAAGTTACCGGGGAAAAGGATTTCTATTTTTGTTTCCACAGAAAATGAAAAGCTGTGGATTCCTTCCAGACTAATGTGGTTTGATCAAGCCAGACCGCCTGAAACAGAGTACCAAGTGATCCTACATTCAAAACAGCTGGACAAAGTAGCCTTGCAGACTACAGCTAGGCTTTCTGCATCTTCTTAGAATCCCTTACCAGCAGGAAGTAGTTTGGAAAAAACGATGCCCAAATTCCCAAATATTGTCTATAAATGTTTTTCATTTAAATGGACTTGGTTATAATAAATAAATAAATAAACAAACAAATAACTAAATAAATAAATAAATAAATGGAAAAAAGTTTAAAAGGGAAAGGAAAGAAAGGCTTAGCTGTCCTTTCAGAAAACACGGATTATATCAATAAAAAAAACTTTTTATAATGATAAATGATTTAATCTACATACAGTAATTCTGTGTTTATGTCAATCCATATGAAGAACTTTAATATATGTACTGCACCTTACTTTCTTTTTTGTTACTACACATATTACAAGATAAATGAAACAAAAAATAAGTAAGTGACATACCTTAGCTCTGTAGGAATGAGAACCCCCTTGAAAATTGATGACTCCATAAGCATCTGTTGGACTCTGTTCCGTGTGCTTTTCCACAGACCATTCTTCTATTGCCTGATTAAAATGTTCACCCAATTTCACATCGGAGTATTTCATGGCAAGACTTGCAGTAAAGCAAGCATGTTGCTTGACCAAACGGCCACAAAAACACCTAAAGAGAAAAGGCAAGAGTATATAAAGAGCCATATCACCAGACAGTGGTGGCACTTTTAATCCCAGCACTATTCTTGGCAGAGGCAAGTAGATTTCTGAGTACACTTAACCCCAAAGCCACCTCTCCAGCCCTCAACATATACTTTAAAGTATGTAACATTTGCCAGGAGGTGGTAGTGCACTGCATGCCTTTAATCCCAGCCCTGGAGGGGAGGGGGGACGACAAAAGCAGGCAGATTCTGAGAGTTCGAGGCCAGCCTGATCTACAAAGTGAGTTCTAGGACATCCAAGGTTACACAGACAAACCCTGTTTCAAAACACACACAAAAAAATAAAGTGGGAAGGGAGGACATGTCACTAAATAAAACCAAGTATTAGAAATAAGCACCAAGTATTAAGAATATGCCCCATATAGTTGAGGAAAATATGAACACAATGAAGGAGAATTGGAAGACATCTTAAAAGTTAGAATAATATAAAATAGCTCAACACATATAATTTATGCCTCCAAAAAGGAAAAAATGGCAATCAAAATATGAAGCATGTTGAAGGAAAGAAAATTTCCAAATTTGAAAATTCTTGAGTCTACATATTAGCAGTTCAACAAAAAATAAACCAACCAGGCATAAACAAAACCATACTAGAGGCAGGAGTGGGTGGCATGAATATCTTTAGACCCTGCGCTTAAAATAGTCAGAAGCAGGTGGATTTCTGTGAGTTCAAAGATATCTAGGACTACACAGAGAGACCTTGTCTCAAAAGTAAATAGAAAAATACGTCAGCAATACTAGGGCATTGCTGAAAATGGCGAGGAAAAAAATTCTTAAACTAGAATATAACCTAATGAAAACATAAATAAATAAAAGGTGTAGTCATGTGAATATTAATTAAAAATGATAAATTCTGGCCAGGAATGGTGACATATACCTGTAATCCAACACTTAGGAAGTGGAGGCAAGAGGAGTAGGAACTCAAGACCAGCCTCAGTCAAGAAGTTTAAAGCCAGTGTAGGCTACATGAGATCCTGTCTTCAAAACAAACATGTAAAAAGAATTTTGACTGTAAAGAAAGAGAGGTGAGAAAATCTATGAGAAAATTAATCTATGTTAATTTTATGTGTGTTGAGTATATATCTGAATATATACGTGCATCACATTCAGGCAATTCCAACAGAGGCTAAAACCAGATACTAGATCCCCTAGAACTAGAGCTAAAGAGGTTTGTGAGCTGCCATGTAGATGCTGGAAATCAAACTTGGTTCCTCTAAAAGAGCAGCTAGTGTTCTTAACAATAAAGCCATCTCTCCAGCTTGCTACTAACCTCTTTTAATGGAAAATCACAAGTAAAAGACATTCTATATACTATACATAAATTATCTGGTCTCTTATTTCTCTCCAATTGTTTTGTTTTGTTTTGTTTTTTTAAGACAGGGAATTACTGTGTAACCCTAGGTGACTGGGAACTCACTATATGAGGCAGCCTTGAGCTCAGATCTATCTGCCTGCCTGTCTTTTTGAATACTGGCAAGCCTACTAACCACATCTGATTGGAGATGTCATTCTGTAAATATGTCTCTCTTATTGGCTAATGAATAAAGCATTGTGTGGGCAAATATGAAGACAAGATAGGCGGGACTAGGAGACAAGGGGAATTCTGGGAGATGTAGTAGGGAGAGTCAAGATGTAAGGGCTTTAGGGAGGAAGAGGTCTGAACCCTCTCTCCAGTAAGATAAGACCACTTGGAAACACTTAAATTGAAAGAAATGGGTTAATATTTAAGACCTAACCAGTAAGAAATACTAGTAACAGGCCAAAAGCTTTATATCTAATACAGTGTCTCTATGTGTTATTCAGAGCTGACGAGGCTATAAGAAATTGGCACCTGCAATGTGGTTACTAAGAACTTCCACTTAAAACTTAACAAAAGCTTAAGAAAGGATTTTAAAAACAAAATAACAGCAACAAACAAGTCATATTGGTAGCAGCATTTTTCTTGGTTGTGCTGTTATGCTAGAGACAAAATTTGCACAGCTACTTTAAGAGAGATTTCCTGAGTTGACATTAGCGGCAAACCCTGCTAACAGCTTAATGGGATGTACGACAGCTGGCAATGGCAGTGACCACTTCTCCAAGCCAGCAACATGCTGCTGGATGGCAGCATAGACCAAGGCAGTGAGCACAGCTCTCAGTGCTGGCAGTAAACGTACACCAGCCATCTTGGATTGACCTCAGCTAATAGGATGTGGCTTTCATTTTAGCAATGTTGTTTAGCAGATAAAAGACTCAGGACCAGAAGGAGATAAAGATTTACAGTAAAGACAGATTCAGATAAAAAATAAAATAAAACAAAAACCTCTAAAGATTTACAGTGTATCAGTGTGCTTTAAAATATACTTAGGCTTGGGAGAGAAAAAGAAACAGGATAAAGTGGTTTAAGGAGATAGCTGGGTGTGGTGGCACACGCCTTTAATTCCAGCACTTGGGAGGCAGAGGCTAAGCAGATCTCTGTGATTTCAAAGTGAACCTGATATACAGAGTTAATTCCAGGACAGGCAAAAGTTACAGAGAAATCCTGTCTCAAAAAATGAAAAAATAGAAGTAAAAGAACTAGAGTAATAAAAAAGCCACATGAAGATGGAAAATACACAGAAAGTCTGGATACTATATGCTATTGTATTGTCTTTGAATTGCTCAATTGCTAAGGAAGGAACAACAATTGCTACAATACACTTGATTATCAATGATGCTGAATTAATCTAATTTATATATTTTAAAAATACTTTGACTTCAAAATTTAAGTCTAAGGACAAGTTACTGGGGGGGGAAATTTTTTCTATTTTTGTTTCCACAGAAAATGAAAAGCTGTGGATTCCTTCCAGACTGACATGGTTTGATCAAGCAAGACCTCCTGAAGCAGTATCCCACGTGATCCAACATTCAAAAACAGCTGGGACAAGGCAGGCTTGCAGACCACTACAGCCAGGATTTCTACATCTTAGGATCCCCAAGATAGCGCACCCTACAAGCAGGAAGCAGTTTGGAAAGAATGATACTCAAATTCCCAAATATTATGTTTGTTTTCATTTAAATGGGGTTGGTTATAAATAGTTAATGATCACAACCAATCTCTTTTTAAAGGTAAAAAGGAGATTATGGCATAGAAATGAATGTTTTGGAATGGATTTTCATTTATTGATACAATTTAAGGTCAATTGTGTGATAAGAATATTTCTCTTGTTTAGGTATTGTGTTTATAAAGTTCATGTAAAATGTAATGTACAATTTAGTACAGATTAAAGATAGTTACCTACAACAGTCAAAACTTATAGTTAAGTTAGTTAGGCTTTCCAGATATACAGAGATATATTTCAAATGGATAGGCATTCTTCAAACCTTTCAAAGACCTACAGAATATGGTATTTAAAATGGTTTAGGGTTTTTCTTAACAGTGAGACATAAGTGCTCCTGGCAACACCACCTGCATCAGAAAGGAAGATGGACATCAAAGAACTCATTATGTGTTTACTTCCAATATGGCAAGACTAGCCATTCAAGCAAGATATTGCTCTTGTCTGGACTGTTTGACTTTGTGCTGTATAAACTGGACATACAGGACCCACAGAAAAGTGACTGCTGAAACAAGATGGACATTGCTACAGGGTTCCATCTAAATGGAAGAGTCTGCCAGACATTTTGCAGGACACAGAGAAAAGTGACTGACAACTGCCAATACAGGTGGACAGTTTAAAGTTTCCCGCTTTGCTGATACACTATGGCCTATAGGCTGAAGATGGAACATTACAGAAGAACTTTAGGCAACTGACCAGGCAGCAAGATGTCTCTGTCATTTCTAGAGTTTATATATTATCCTTCTGTGGTCTTTGACAAAGTTGAAGACAGATAGTTATGGTTATAGTTTTCCTTAGTTGGGACTAAAGATAAATTACATATGGGGCTTTAGACTCACAAAGATAGGATAGATGGAATATTTTCTTTAAATTTTGCTAAATGTTAATAGACTGAATATTGTTAACTGTGGTTCTTATTTGATAACTTTTTTGCTATATATTGCTATGTTAAGGTTAAAACCCTTCTTTTTCTTTAGACAGAAAATAGGAGATGATGGGAGATGCCATTCTGTAAATATGTTCCTCTTATTGGTTAATGAATAAAGCACTGTTGGCAAATAGGAAGGCAAGATAGGTGGGACTAGGAGACAAGGATTCTGGGAGGTGTAGTAGGGAAAGTCAAGATGTAGGAGCTTGAGGGAAGAACTCCAGACCCTCTCTCTAGTAAGATAAGACCACTTGGAAACACTTGGATGTATAGAAATGTTAACATTTAAAACAGAGCTAGCCAATAAGAAACGCTAGTAATAGACCAAGAGCTTAATATCTAATACAGTATCTCTGTGTGTTATTTGGGGCTGACTCTGCTCTGGGTCCAGGCGGGAAAAAGTACTTGTAACACGCATCTTATATCTTGCACTGTAGTTTCCTGATAGAACCACAGTGTCTTTCTTTAACTGTCAGCTCTTCCTACAACCTGCTTTGCTTGTCAGAATCCCCTGTCCCTCCCCTCTCTGTTCTACTAACTCACTCTCTCAGAACCCTACTCTGGTGTCTTTATCCTATTATACATAGCAATGTTTTTCATATCAGTTATTTTTCAAAACTTCTTCAATGCATGCTAAACTTACCTGACAAGCTGCTGACAGATCTGACATCCTGGAAGACATCTATAGAATGCAGAAAGGTAAATTATTACTTCATGAAAAAGCGTTTAAAGTAAACTATATTAAATTCATACAAAAGTATGAAACAAATGAAAATTATAGTACATAATTAATTTCAGTAGATACCGTAGATCACATATACCTTGGCTTATATATTCAACTAACCCTTTAAATTTTCATAGATTTATATTTTAAGTATCATTAATTTTAAAATAAAACTAATATTAATTTTTAAATAAAACTAAACTACAACAGAGTAAAATGACAAGTTTAATTAAATAAAACCATGTTTACATGTAATAAAAATCTGCAACTAAGATTTAAACACAAACTTTAAAAAAAAAGATAGTTTCCTCAATGTATAAAGAGCCTCCTCCTGCTACAAACAGGCCAAAAGCTTTATATCTAATACAATATCTCTGTGTGTTATTGGGGGCTGCTGAGGCTGTGGGACCAGGCTGATGGGAAAACTGATCGTAACACTCTATCATGAATAAGGTACTACTACTATACTAATACAAATGATTCAGACAACGAACTCAGCCCTCCAAAGCCCTCTCCACATTGTTTTTAATTCAGGATTGCTTTCAATGAACCTGGGAGTTGTTGTTTAAGCGAGAGTAGCTCAGGTCAGCATGGCCCCCAGATGTGCCTGCTTCTGCCTATCACAGTGCTTTGTTTATAGGCACATGATACTACACTCAGTTTTTAGGTGAGTGCTAGGGATCTGAACTTATCATTGACTGCTTTTTACCCAGGTCTCCCTGGAAAGTATGTCAAGGAATGGACAGTACCACAATATTCAGTTGAGGTGAATTTGTGGCCAAAAAGTGATAGTGGAAAGACTTTTCATTTAAAGTATTTGATAACAGTTTGTGGTTTCTTTAAGGTCTGGTGAGTGCTTATATTATTTCTACTGCAGATTAAAACTAACAAAATCACAACAAACTCCTTATCAACAATACAATCTATTGCTTTCATTTGGGGGAATAAGGTCTCACTATGCAGCCTTGACTGACCTGAAAACTGACTATACATAGACAAGGTTGGCCTTGAACTGTACCTGTCTCTGCCTCCCATGTACTAGGATCAAGGCTTGCACTACCACACCTTGACAAATTTATTGTTTATTAGTGGTGATGTTTTAGAAGTATCTTGATAGTTTCTGTTTTGGTTTGCTTTTATAGAGTTTCTCTGTAGAATATTGGCTGTCCTGGAACTCAGTCTGCTGGGGACTTGGAGATCCACCTGCCTCTACCTCCCAAGTGCTGGGATTAAAGGCATGTCTCACCACCCTTGGCTCTGAATCTATTATTTTTAAAAAAACTAAAAAAAAATTACACTTTTCTTGAAGAAAAATGGTGTCTTAGGACTAGCATGGTAGCACCCTAAATACGAATTTCGGTGTTAGAAACTACTCCTGTTTCCCTGTGATATAACAGAACTCAAGAAAGAAAAAAAAAAAATCACAGAATCTACTTCAAAGGATATTAAGGTTATCTAATAATCAAAAGAATTTAAGACCTTTGCAGGGTCTAAAAAGTTGCCTCAGTCAGTAAACTGCTTGCCACACAAGCCTAAAGACCTGGATCTAGATTTCCAGCATCCACATTTTGGAAAGAGAAAAAGAGTGAGAGAGAGGAAGGACTAGACACAGCACTACATGCCTGCAACCCCAGTGTTGGAGGGCTCCCTAGAGCTTGTAGATCATCCAGCCTGGCCACTGGGTGAGCTGTTTCAAAAGGTACAATGGATGACGCCACATGAATGCACACATTCCACATGAACACACACATCCATATGTTACAAGCAATTTCCTGCCAGCCTGGTCCAAATAACACAGAGACTCTGTATTAGATACAATGATGTGAGCCTGTTACTAGTGTTTTAATTGGCTAGCTCTGTCTTAAATATTAACCCATTTTCTATCTATGTAAGTGTTTCCATGTGGCCTTATCTTACCGGAGAGAGGGCCTAGACCTCTGCTCTCTTGATCATACATGTTGAATCTCTTCCTACCTCTTCCCAAATCCTCCTTGTCTCCTAGTCCCGCCTATCTTGCTTTAGCCAACAGGGCTTTATTCATTAACCAATAAGAGAAACATATTTACAAAATGACATCTCCCATCACCCATAAACACAGGTACTCACAACCACACAAACACATATATAAATACAAAATTAAAGAAGAAAAAACTTTCCAGGATTTACTAAACCTAGAGAACATTTTTAAAAATTTCAAATTTATGACATATACTATTATGGCCAACTAAAAATAAAGAGGCAGGGTAAGTCAAGTATGAACTGACAGTTTCAGCAGACCTGGCAACCAGAGGACTGAGTTCAGGAGTTCAAAAACTAGCCTAAAACAACAGAAAAATGGGCTGGAAAGATAGCTCAGCAGTTAAAGAGCACTAGCTGCTCTTAAAGGATCCAGTTCTGTTTCTAGAAAACACATGAGACTCACAACCACTTGTAACTACAGTTCCAGGGAATGAGAATTGTCTTCTGGCCTCCACAGGCATCACAAATACAAATCATACACTTAAATGTATGCAGGCAAAACACCCATACATATCAGGCACATTAAAAAAAACAAATAAAAACAAACAAACAAACAACAACAACAAAAAACTGCCAGATGTGGTGTTGTCCTCCTTTAATCCTAGGCAGATCCTAGGCCAGTTTGATCTTCAAAGTGAGTCCCAGGGCAGCCTATTACTTTGAGAAACCCTGTCTTGGAAGAAAAAAAGAATTTTTCTTTCTTTTTAAAATTATCTTATTTGTAATTCTGTGCATATGTGTGTAACTGGGGGAGGATATATATGTATGTATGAATGAAGCAGAGTTTCAGATCCTCTGAAGCTGGAGTTGTAAGCAGTTGTGAGCAGACTGATGTGGATGTTGGAAATTGAACTTGGGTCCTCTATAGGAGCAGTCAACACCTTTAGCTTTTGAGCCATATCTCTAGTCATATTGTGATTATTTCTTGAGCTATTTCACAAGATCAACTTTTTCTATATTTATAATGTCCTTAACTGTCAGATTCCTTTTCTCTCAAAGCCATTTTAAAGATCAAAAAGGCAATTAGATATCTATAATCTCTGGTGACGGTTTTACAAGTAAATATTAATCTATATGCATATACAGGTACATGTGACAGGTCTTAGGTTTGATCTCCAAGCAAGAAGGCAGGGAAATGCCTACTGTGTTCATATTCTTCAGCATCAACCATAGTGTGCATATTAAGACGCCCAATAACAAATTCTGAAGTATCTTTAGTTCTCAGGATTGGGGTGGTAGTAGCAAGAACTTTATTGTAGCCTCTATTGCTCTTAGACAGGTTTCACAGACAGGCAAATCCCAGAGCAGCCAGATGGTGGTGGCACAAGCCTTTTATCCCAGCACTCAGGAGGCAGATACAGATGGATCTTTGCGAGTTCGAGGCCAGCCTGGTCTACAGAGCAAGTTCCAGGACAGCCAGGGCTACACAGTGAAACCCTGACTCCAAACAAAACAAACAAAAAAAGAAATCCCAGAGCACTGGTGCCTTGCTTAGTCTCCCTTTCCATTCTAAAAAAAAAAAATTAACAGTAACCTTAAATTATTACACAACTTTTGTTAACTACAAGCAAATAACAATAAATTTACATCTAAATTTCTAGAAGATTCTAGAAGAAACCAACATGTGCTTACCTGTGAGGGTCTTTGGAGCTTGGTATAATATACACGCACTCCCTCTTGGTCAAAGTGCTCTCTATCCAGGATTTCTGGGACTAAAACAGAGAGTTCAAGGATCGTTTACAAGTTCACAGCCTCCTAACCTAAGGAAATAATTTCACAACAGATACACAAAAATGTGTACGGTATTTAATTTTGTTTGAATCTATTAAGTAGATGCTATATACTATTTTCAGTGCTGGCACACCTAAATCGTTAAAATAATTCCACTTAAATCCAACATGAATTAACAGTACTGTGCCAGAGGAAACAAAACAAGTGAGAGACTCTCACAGTAAGCCTCAAAGGGAGTAATGTGATCCTAAGCCATTTAAAAGAGCCAAACGTGACAGCCACATTTAATTCAGAGAAAATAAAGGCCTAGCCCAAGCTATCAGGCATTTCTAGAAAGCTTAAGGGCACATAATAGCTAATGGTATTTCCCATACAAAATGACAGCAAACAAAATTCTAGCCAAAGGAAAGATATCAGAAAAAAAAATGTTAAACACCAACAGAAATACAGCAGGTTATCTTATGATCCACTCAGAAAGTAGCCAATCTTTCTGACAGGACAGGCACTCGTAAGTACCTGGATGGGAGATACAATAAGTTACTAAACAATTCTAAACATTTAATCTACCTAGTCTGTAAGATCAACCATGTCAAGCAGATTCAAAAGACAAAGAAAAAATTTCAATGAGAAGAACTAAACAGTTCTAGCTCACATGCATTCAACACATTTCTCTCTCTAATCAGGTAAGGTATTTTTAAAATGTTTTGTTTTGTTTTTGTTTGTTTGTTTGTTTGTTTTGAGACAGGGTTTCTCTGTGGCTTTGGAGACTGACCAGGCTGGTCTCGAACTCATAGAGATACACCTGTGGTGTGCCACCAGCACATGGCTTAAAAGTTTTAACACAATTGTCAGGCGGTGGTGGTGCAAGCCTTTAACCCCAGCTTGGTCTACAGAGTAAGTTCCAGAACAGGCTCTAAAGCAATGCAGAGAAACCCTGTCTAAAAAAAAAAAAAAAACAAAAAAACAAAAAAACAAAAAAAATGTTTTAACACAATTAACAAGTTCAACTTGATGAACACCTGCCTATTTTTACATCCCACATAAAAAAGACCCATTCACTTTCTTTTATCCATAAAGAATGTATCAACAAATATGTAGATCACACTGTAATTAACAAAGCACAGATAAAACTAGCCCTCAATATTTAAAATAAAACACTTAAGAATCAAGATAAAAACCATAAGTATGTAAAGTTCTTAGATGTGAATGATGTGTCAGTCTGTTCTAGTTTGCTTCCTTGTTGTGATGACAAAACACCACAAGCCCAAACAACTAGAGGAAGAAAAGGTTTGTTTTATCTTATATTTCAAATTAACAGTTCATCACTGAGAGAAGTCAAGGCAGAAACTGAAGCAGAAATCATGGAGAAATGCGATTTATAATTTCACAAAGCTACCAGGTCCACTTGCTTAAGGATAGCACCACCTATAATGGGCTGGGCCTTCCTACATCAAGTAACAATAGGAATGTGCCCTGAGACAGGTGCTGGTAGTACATGTCTTTAGTCCCAGCACTCAGGAGGCAGATGCAGGTGGATCTCTGTGAGTTTGAGGCCAGCCTGGTCTATAGGGTGAGTGCCAGGACAGGCTCCAAAGCTACACAGAGAAACCCTGTGTCCAAAAACCAAAAAGAACGTGGCCTGCCAGGTGGTGGTAGCACATGCCTTTAATCTCTGAGTTCAAGCCAGCCCAGCCTAGTCTACAGAGTTCCAGGACAGTTGGTACTACACAGAGAAATCCAGTCTCAAGACCTGATCTCCCATCCCCCCAAAAAGAATATGCCTTACAGACATGCCCACATTAGGCCAATTTGAAGGAAGAAATTCTTTTCTTAATTATTTTATGTTCACTGGTGTTTTGCCTATATGTATGTCTGTATGAGGGTTCCTCTTCACATATATATATATAAAGTTGACAACAGGCTAAATATAGTCTAAATTGTGTGAGAGGAGAAAGTATAGCCTTAGAGGATGGATGTAGGGAAAAAAGAGGACCTGAGTTCAGTTCCCAGCACTCACATGAGATGGTTCACAACTGCATAGAATTCCTACTAGAGGATCTGGTGCACTCTTCTGGCCTCTGCCAGCACTGCATTCAAGTGCCATTTACATACAGGCATACATACAGTAACAATTATATAGTTTCTTTTAAGCTAAATATAGTGGAGTACACATGTAATTCCAGTAACTGGGAGACAAGAAAATGGAGCACCTTGAGATTCATGCCAGCATGGACTACCCACAAAGACCCAGTTTCAGCATATCTCTATCTCTATCTCTCTCCCCCCCCAAGAAAGAAAAGATAAATTAAAAAACAAAAATCAATGATATAAAAACCAAAATTACAAAAAAGCAACACTGGTCCGGTGAGGTGGCTTTGTGGATAAAGGTGTTAACCTGAATCTAATTCTTGAAGCCTACATATAGGAAGATAAAACTGACTCCCCCAAGCCCACTTCTGACCTTCACGTGTGTAGACATACACATGCACCAAATAAATAAATGATGATGATGATAAAGCAAAAGCAACAGGAAGGAGAACCAAGGGTATGAGGTTAAGTTCGAAGAAATTCCCTAAAAGAGTAATTAAAGATTGTAGAACCATAGCTGAGTGTCAAAGAAATTCTTAGCATGTTCAGGCCCTGAGTTCAATTCCCAGAACTACATTAAAAAATTTTTTTAAGTTATATCCTACACAAGCACACGCACACAAGCATGCATACACGTGCAGACACACTCAGAGACAATACTGAAGAATTTATTAGACGAAACAAAATTAGGAGTGAAGGTCAAACACAATAATGATAAATCTTAATTCATTTCAAATTCACATCTGTTTACAAACTTCAATCATTTTGATCTCATTCAAATTCTGTTTACTAGAAAAGGTTCCTTTGAATGCACATACTTAGAAAAAAATTATACCATGGCCCTCAACCACAAATCACAGATGAGGCCCTATGGAACTTAGGGTCTTTTGTCAACATTTCTTACATGACAAAATTCATTTTGCATAGCACTTCCAGAAACTTCTTAGTCTAAACTAAAATCTTGCTATTTTCTGAAGAATGTGTTTCTCTCCCATCACTCAGAGAAGAAAATATATGAGGAAATGTGTAGGTTCACTACCATGGCAGTCTTTTTACACTACCTGAAACTTCACTGATTTTTTTTTGGCTGCTTTTGTGTACTTGCAATTCCTTCCCAAACTCCCACCTGCCATCATTCTCAGTCTCTTATCCCACTATTGAGAAAAACCAAAGTAAGCAGAACAAAAGTGCAACAAACTCTGATTAGAACTGGCAAGATGGCTCAGAGGGCAAAAGTACTTGTAGCACAAACCTAGTAACTTTAGTTCAATTCCTGGAAAAAGACTAGAGGAACATTAAGAGTTTATAAACCAGTCTGGACTATAAAGTCAGATCCAGCCTCCCTAAAAACAAACAAAAGAACCCAAGACAAAAACAACAAAATTGCCTTCTTACTGGATCAACATTCATTCACTTTTCCTTATGTGACAACTACATTCCCACTCAAATCCAACCACTGGCCCCAGATCCCATCTCACTCTAAGCCAAGGACATTCATTCTTCACTGATTCTATTTTTTTCCCCTTAAGTTAATTGACTCATTCCCATCAGGATGCAGCATATTATCTCTGACTCTTTAAAGACAAAACTTTTCTTGACTCCACTTTTTTCCCTCAAGCTAAGCTGTTCATGTTTCTGCCTCTACTTGCAAAGAACACTGGAAGAAAATGTTGGTTTTACTCTCTTCATCTCCTCTAACAGTTTCTAGAACCTACTGTCAGATTTTCAGGTCGACTCTCCTTATGTTTCACTGTTACTGAAACAGGGCCTTCCTATGTAACTCCCTGCTTGGCCAGTAACTATGAAGATCAAGCTGGCCTCAAACTCAAAAGATCCACCTGCCTTCCATGTCAAAATGTTGGAATTAAAGGCATGCACCAATCTCTGAAATGTTTGACAGACCACCAACTGACATTTTTTAGATCCCCAGAATTAATTCTGTCTTTGTCCTCACTTATGAAATAGAATCACTTAATAAAGTCAATCATTACTGACTGTTACAACATGGTCCAATCTTTTCCTTGCAGATTCATTCTCTTTCCCCGTGGGTGTTTTTTTTTTTTTTTTTTTTGTTGTCCTTTTGTTTTTTTGGGGGGGGGGGCTTCTAGGGATTGAATTCAGGGACATGCCCATAATTAATAACATTTTCTGCCACTGAGGTATATACTGAACCCTCTCCAATTGTTTTTCTTTTCCTTCCTTTAAACAAAGACAAGCTCACTGGGCAGACCTGGCTGACCTGAAACTCCAGAGCTGGAATATGCTGGTCTCAAACTCAGAGATCTGCCTGCCTCTGCTTCCTAGTGTTGGGATTAAAGGGGTATATCCCCATGTCCAACTTCCTTCCCAATAAAAAGCTTTATTTTTACTTGGTCCAAGACCTGGGAGGGACAAAGCTGCCTAGTGGCTTGAGAGGTTAGGGTGAAGGTCCTGAGGCTGGCTGGTGCAGACAGAGGGAGACCCTCAGAAGGTGAGGCCTCCTAATCATGCTTGAGAATGAGCTGCTCAAAGAGACACTTGCCCAGAGATGGCTGGGGCCCAATCAATCTATGGATGTTGGTCAGGTGGTTGACCATCTTCTTGATGAGCTTTACCTCGTCATCCAAGAAATGGTAAAGACTTTTAAAAAGCAGACATTAGGAGGCAGGAAGTGCTGATGTACACCTTTAATCCCAGTACTCGGAAGGCAAAAAAGCAGGCAAATCCCTGTGAGTTTGATGCCATCCTGATTTACAAAGCAAGTTCCAGGACAAGTTCCAAAACTACAGTGAAACCCTGCTTCAAAAAACCAAAATAAATAATAAACAAATAAATAAAAAATAAAAAGCAGACATTGTATAACTCACAAATTTCCATTTCTACATTCTACCCCAACACTGAAAAAAATTACAGGCCAAGTGTGATGGTGCACATCTTTGATTTCAGCACACGGGAGTGAGTTAAGGACAGCCTGGTCTACTAAAGAGACCTGTCTCAAAAACAAAAAATTGCCTTTCAATCCAAATCTTCTACTAAACTCTTATGTCACATATCAACCGTCTGGCATTCAACTCTTTTGATACCTAAGATGCACGTCAAACTTAAAATTGAACCTTCACAAAAACACTCATTCTTCATGCAGTTTTGCCTATATCAGCAAATGGCAAATTAATTCTCTCAATACTGTAGTGACTGAAATAAAAGTCTTTCGTGCAGAGATTACAAGGGCCACCAAGCCCAAGTAGCCAAGCAAAGTCATAAAAAGAAACTACACCTAAAGCGCTTCCACCAGGTGGCATGTAGGCAAATGTGGGTGCATTTTCTTGATTAATAATTGATACAGCAGAGCTGAACACACTGGGGGCAGTGCCAACCCTGGGCAGGAGGTCCTGGTTCGTATAATAAAGCAGGCTGATCTAGCACAGGATCAAGCCAGTAAGCAATGTTGCTAAGTGACTTCTGCCTCAATTCCTCCCTGCAAATTCATGTTCTGACTTCTCTTGGTGAATGATGGAGTGTGACCTGAGAGCTGTAAATTAAAATAAACCCTTTTCTCCTCAATTTGCTTTGATCATTTCAGTGATTATTTCAGTCACTGTAGTTTTTCACAATAGAAACAGAAACCTAACTAGGATTTAAAAAAAAAAAAAAAAATGGTACTTAGATTATGGGAGACAGAAGCAGGTGGATCTGAGTTCAAGGTCAGTCTGGTCTACAGAGTGAGTTTCAGAATAGCCAGGGCTACACAGAGAAACCCTGTCTCAATAAATAAATAATATGCAAAAGCAAATTTAAAAAAGCACAAAAAAATCCATAACAAATAAGTTATCAGAACTTGGGGGAAAAATGAAAAGGCGAACAGCATCACTGAGGTAAACTCTTGTGGGAAGTGGTTTTTCCGGTTCAGTATACAGAAGCTGAAGTACGGAGGGAACCAAAGCTGTACCTCATGTTGGCAGCTGAACTTGGTCATGTATTAGAATAATACCTGGTTCTAAAGGCATGAAAACAGTCAAAGAGAGAAGCTGGGACCTGACACTATAAGAGATCAGGAGAAGCCAATGGTAAAGATGTAGCCTCAATTGCAACAGAAGGTCTGAAGAGGCCAAGCTAAGGCTTGGTGGCATGTAGCAGGGTCAGAGTCCCTGAAGAGAGCCCAGGAGAGGCTACTAATCAAGGTGCAAACTAGTTGCAGTAGAGACTCCAGTATTTTGGTGATAGGGGACAATCAACAAGGTCAGCAATAGCTATGAAACGGAGCTAGCCTGAGACTATGATCCATGGTACGTATGAAGAGACAGAGAGGTGGAGCTACTCATGCCCTTTAGAGTCCAGAAGATCATGAGTCCCAGATGTCTGACAATTAACATTACATCAATGGACCTTGGTTTTGCTTTGATCTGAATGTAACTGTGCTCCCGTTCTTCCCTCTTGGAATAAGTATTTAACTTGTTTTTAGATTTTACAGGAACCCATGGTTATGAAACCTTAGCTATTTTAGAGACTTTGAACTTTTTTTTCCCCTGGAGGGTTTTGTTTTTCAAGATAGGGTTTCTCTGTTTAACTGTGGCTGTCTTGAACTCACTCTGTAGATCAGGCTGGCCTCGAACTCCAAGATTTGCCTGCTTCTGCAACCACCACCCAACTGAGACTTTGAACTTTTCAAGTTTGAATTTTTAAGACAGTTGGACTTTTAAATAGTTGGAATGTTACCACAAACAACATAAAATATCTTGGTGTAATGTTTACCAAACACATGAAAGGCCTATATAATAAGAACTTTGAGTCTTTAAAGAAAGAAATTAAAGAAGATACCAGAAAATAGAAAGATCTCCCATGCTCTTGGATAGGTAGGATCAACATAGTAAAAATGGCAATCTTGCCAAAAACAGTCTACAGATTCAATGCAATACCCATCAAAATCCCAGCACAATACTTCACAACCTTGAAAAACAATCCTCAACTTTATATGGAAAAACAAAAGACCCAGGATAGCCAAAACAACCCTGTACAATAAAGGAAATTCTGGAGGCATCACCATTGCTAACTTCAAAACTCTATTATAGAGCTATAGTTCTGAAAACAGCTTGGTATTGGCACAAAAATAGACAGGTAGACCAATGGAATCAAATTGAAAACCCTGATATTAACCTACACACCTACAAACACCTAGTTTTTGACAAAGCAGCTAAATTTATACAAGAAAGCATCTTCTTCAACAAATGGTGCTGGCATAACTGGATACTGGGTGCTGGTTTGTAGAAAACTGCAGAGAGAACCATATCTATCACCATGCACAAAACAAGTCCAAATGGATCAAAAACCTCAACATAAACCCAGCCACATGGAACCTCTTAGAAGAGAAAGTGGGATATAGCCTTGAACAAATTGGTACAGGAGACCGTTTCCTGAACATGTATCACCAGTAGCACAGACACTGAGATTGGCAATTAATAAATGGGATCTTCTGAAACTGAGAAGCTTCTATAAGGCAAAAGACACAGTCAACAAGACAAAACGACAGCCCTCAGAATGGAAAAAGATCTTCACCAACCCCACATCTGACAGAGGGCTGATTTCCAAAATATACAAAGAACTCAAGTAGTTGGCACCAAAACACCAAATAATCCAATTAAAAAGTGGGGTACAGAACTAAATAGAGAATTCTCAATAGAGGAATCTAAAATGGCTGAAAGACACTTAAGAAAGTGCTCAACATCCTTAGCCATCAGGAAAATGCAAACCAAAACAATTCTGAGATACCATCTTACTCTTGTCAGAATGGCTAAAATCAAAAACACCAAAGACAGTTTATGCTGGAGAGGGTGTGGAGAAAGGGGAACACTCCTCCACTGCTGGTAGGAGTACAGCCACTTTGAAAATCAGTATGGCAGTTTCTTAGGAAAATGGGAATTAGTCTACCTCAAGACCTAGGAATTCCACTCTTGGGCATATACCCAAAAGATGCACAATCATACAACAAGAACATCTGTTCAACTATGTTCATAGCAGCATTGTTTGTAATAGCCAGAACCTGAATGTCCCTCCACTGAAGAATGGATGGAATAAAGGTGGTACACTTACACAATGGAATACTACTCAGCAGAAAAACACAATGGAATCCTGAAAAAAATCACAGGCAAATGGATGAACTAGAAGAAACCATCCTAAATGAGCTAACCCAGTATGTACTCACTCATATATGGATTTTAGACATAGAGCAAAGGATTATCAGCCTACAATTCACACTGCCAGAAAAGCTAGGAAACAAGGAGGACCCTAAGAGAGACACATATGGTTCCCCAGAGAAGGGGAAAGGGACAAGATCTCCCGAGCAAATTGGGAGCATGGAGGGAAGGGAGAGGGAGTTAGGAGAAAGAGAAGGGGAGAAGAAAAGGGGAGAAGTGGGCATCAGGGAACAAGAAGATTGAGACAAGGAAAGAAAAAAGAGAGGAGAACAAGAAAACAGACACCATAATAGAAGGGGCCATTATAAATTTATGGAGAAATCTGGCCCTAGGGAAATGCCCAGAGATCTACAAAGATGAACCCAACTAACAATCTGAGCAATAGTGAGTGGAGAGGCTACCTTTAATGCCCTTCCCCAATAATGAGATTGACTACTACTTTATATGCCATCCTAGAGTCTTTATCTAGCAGCTGATGGAAGCAAAGCAGACAGACACCCACAGCTGAACACTAGCCAAACTCCTGGAATCCAGTTGCAGAGAGGGAGGAGTGAAGAGCAAAGGGGTCAAGACCAGGCTGGAGAAACCCACAGAATCAGCTCATGCACCCCAGTCTGATAGCTGGGAAACCAGCATAGGACTGATCCAGACCCCCCTGAATGTGGGTGTTAGTTAGGAGGACTGGGCAGTCTATAGGGCCTCTAGTAGTACATCAGTATTTATCCCTAGTATATGAATGGTTTTTGGGAGCCCATCCTACTTAGAGGGATACTTTCTCAGCCTAGACAGTCTAGGCCCTCCCCCAAATGATATGTCAGACTTTGAAGACTCTCCATGGAAGGCCTCACCCTCCCTGGGGAGCAGAAAGGGGATGGGCTGGAGTTTGGTAGGGGTGAGAGGATGGGAGGTTGAGGGAACTGGGATTAACATGTAAAACAACTTTGTTTCAAATTTAAATTAAAAAAAAAACACTTCCAGAAAAAAAATAGTTGGAATGTTTTATATTGTGATATTAATATAAGATCTGGAGAATAAAAAAAAAGAATTATGGTTTAATAGTAATGTAGAAGTGTGTCAAGTCGACAAGGGGTCAGTTGTCCTGATCATTCTGTCAACTTGACACAAGCTAGAGTTATAGGTGAGAGTTCTTAGATTAACCATAGAGCAGATAAATCCAATCCTGCCTTTTGGCTCTTGGGGGAAAAGAAAATTTATTCTTTACTGATGTGTAACTGACAAATAAGAACTGTATGCTAGTTGGGCATTGGTGATACACGCCTTTAACAGAGGCAGATGGAGCTCTGTGAGTTCAAGGCCAGCCTGGTCTACAAGAGCTAGTTCCAGGACAGTCTCCAAAGCAATACAAAGAGACCCTGCCTCAACAAAAAACAAAAACAACTGCATGCTTCCAGAACAGCCAAGACTGTTACACAGAGAAACCCTGTCTGAAAAAACAAACAAACAAAAAGACCTGTAATATGATGGCATAGCCTGTGATTCTAGCACTTAGAAGGTAGAAGCAGGAGACTGGGGATTTGAAGTTAGTCTGGGCTACACAGATAGTTTCAGTCTAACTGGATTGCAATTCAGGCCCAGTTTCAAAACAAAACAAGAAAAGTAGTATTATCTTCAAGGTATGCAATTTGATGTGATGTGATTGTAATTAAACTAATGCATCTATTATCCAAATAGATTTCAAGTCTACAAAGCAAATTTCAAGTATACAAAACATTATTCATCAAGTCAATTAGGTTTCCAGATTGTATTCCTCTTGTGACTATAAGCTGAAACACTTTAAACATTATTCCCCGATTCTCCCCCAATGTTATAATGGATCCAGGTCTAAAGTATTTAGGTCTTTCTATCTCAGAGCAAAAATTTGGACCCGGGACACAGGATTAGAAATAGGAAGAGACAGTTTCAGGAAGGAAAAGTACTCCTGAGATTGGGAGTAGGCTAGTGACCTGAGGGGAAAGCCCCCAAAGTGCTGGGCTGCTACCTCTCCCACCTACCCCACAGCCTCTTCTTGAGCACCTCTCTTCCATATGTAAAGGGCTTCCAGTCTCTGTCCTGACACTATACCACTGTACTCCTGGTAACCACTGTTCTGTACTCTGTTTTTGACTTTTTAGATTCCACGCGCTTTCAGTCAATAAAAACCCTAACTACAATACACACATTCATATGTATGTAACTTTTTGATATGTTAATTTTAGTTACCTTAAAACAAAGTAAAAAAAAAAAAAAAGTCTAACAAGCAGTGAAATCAGCAACATTGCTTAAAGCTGATCAGCTATTGAAAATCAGTAATTTTCCTGGCAATGGGTAGTAAAAATCCCAAAGGAGGGTGAACAACTATTAAAGGTTCTATTAGCTAATCTGGCATCATAATTTCAGTCTTAGACCGTCCCCAAATACCTGGAAGAATACGGGAAGAGGTGAGCTTGCTGAAAATATAAACAGTGACTCTTTTGGCCCCAAGCTGGCTAAGGCAACACACAGGGTCTGGGACTGATATGGAACACAAAAGCTTTGGGAT
The DNA here is from genome assembly GCF_943737965.1 of Phodopus roborovskii. Classification (NCBI taxonomy): domain Eukaryota; kingdom Metazoa; phylum Chordata; class Mammalia; order Rodentia; family Cricetidae; genus Phodopus; species Phodopus roborovskii. Next base: position 26,727,211 of record NW_026126416.1, on the reverse strand, counting down.
GAATCCATAAATGAGGCAGGCCCCACAAGAACTGAAATCAGTGAGTTCAGAATGCAGAACTGGGGTGGGCATCAGGAACTAAGGAGTTTCTTCTTGGTTTTCAAGTAATTTAGCCAGGTTTAAAATGTCACAGTTCTGAGCCAAACACATTCTAACAGTGTTGCTCAAAGTAATCCAAGAAGCCCCTGGATCATAATATGGGTGGGGAAGGGGAGAGGGGTACATACACACACATACACACACTCTTTAAGAATATTAAAAACCATAAAGAAGAGTAGTAGTTCCCAACCTTCCTAATGCTGCCACCCTTTAATACAGCTCTTCAATTGTGGTGACACCCAATAATGAAGATATTTTCATTTCTATTTCATAACTGTAATTTTTGTAATTTCATTACTGCTATGAATTGTAATGTAAATAATTCTGGAAGTAGAGGTTTTCCAAAGAGGTCAAAACTCATAGTTGAGAACTGGGCTAGAACCAGCTTACTAGTTAATATTGCATACTACATGCATTAGTTACTTTCCTGTTGCTGTGCTAAAAAATACCATGAACAAGGCAACTTATAGTGAAATTTATTGGATCTTACAGTTCCAGGGGGATAAGAATCTATCATGGTGGGGAAATCGGCATGAACAGGAGGCTAAGAACTTAAACCTTTACCATAAATATGAAGCAGAGAAAGAATTGGAAGTAGGTTAGACTTTTTAATCTCAAAGCCCACCCCCAATAGCATACTTTCTTTAGCAAGACTGTACTGCACATAATCCCCTCAATAGCAGCACCAAGTGGGGACCAAGTGCTCAAATGCCTGAGGCCATGGAAACATGTCTTACTCAAAGCATATACTTAGCAGTAGATTCTCTAAATAAAGGGACTTTTTCCTAACAGCAGAAGATATGTCAAGTAAATATACCCACCCACCAATAGCCAATGATAATGTTTGGATATGTAACAAAAATTATTCTGAAAAGGGGATACCTAAAGAAGTACTGAGGCATTATCTACTAGAAATCCTGGTTTTTACACTATAAGCAAATGGTATTAATACATGAACTGTCCCTGAGTATTTTCATAGTTCTTTATTGATACATACATGTTTCTCACTCCTTAATACAGGATTTACTCTCAAAGGATCTATTTGGTTTAGTAGACAACTTTTCCAACTACTAAGAATTCCCTCACATAGTTTAATAAGTCTTTACTTTGTCAGAGTAAAATGAATAAAACTGAGTTGCATGTAACCTATCTACATATAAGGAACTTAGCAATAAAGTAAATTCTACTGGGTTTCATGTCACTGGAAAAAATATGGTATAATAATAAAAAAAAAAAAAAAATCACAACTGCTGGTGGTTGTAGAAGCCTTTAATCCCAGCACTCCAGAGGCAGATCAAGTTCCAGGACTGCCAGGGCTAAACAGAGAAACCCTGTGTCAAAAAAAAAAAAATTTTTTTTTGTAGCAATGATTTTACTTTTTAAGTACAAATATTTTTATATTTATTATGTATATGTGCCATGAGCTTGTCAACACTCTAACATGCCAAAAGAGGGTGTCAGATGCCCTGGAGCTGGAGTTACAGCTAGTTGTGAGCTGTCCAATGTAGATGCTAGGAACCAAACTGATTCTCTGGAAGAGCAGCAAATGCTCTTGACTACTGAGACATCACTGCAGCTTCCAATCTTACTTTAAAACAAAATCAAAACCAAGCTGGGCGGTGGTGGCGCACACCTTCAGTCCCAGCACTTGGGGGGTTGGGGGGATGGAGAGGCAGGCAGATCTTTGTGAGTTCTAAGCCAGTGTGGTCTTCACAGCAAGTTCCAGGACAGCCAGGACTATTAAATAGAGAAACCCTGTCTCTGGAAAAAGCAAAACAAAAACTAAAGAACTTAACCTTAACACCTTTCCCATCTGAAAGCTCACAAACATACATCTCCTTAAATACCAAGCTCCACTCCGACAGATCAATACCTAGTCCACCACTCAGTAACCTGAGAAACTTTAACAAGTAATTGTGCTTCCCTTCTTATACAATTAATAGAGAAGTGTTTACTTCATAGTTTTCTTGAGTGATTAATCTATGTAACTGGCATATGTAAAACATTCAGAACAATGACCACATCTAAATGCTACTAGCTATCAAATTTGTTTCAAGCCTATTATATCTTGTGTCTGTTATAGTAAATCATATTCTTAAAGATTAAAAGGTAAGGGGAAAGCTCTTGTTCTCATATAAAAAAAAGTGCTTCTCCAGTCTCCTCCTCATAGTAACAGCTTCTTGGCTACCTTTTCTTCTATCACTTTGGGCACACTACCAAATTGTCAAAAGTGGGTAACCACACCTGTTAAATTTCACTTTGTGTATACTTTTGCAATAAGTAAACTTTGTCAAGGCTGCTAAAATTCTTGATATGGCTTGGCTTAGGAGCCTTTTTACTTTCCATGAGTAAAGGAAAAGGTTAAGGTTTCCAGCACTCTGGAATTTAGATAGTTGAGGTATTAGATTATTAGTGTGTTTGAATAATGGTAGGAAAGACAAAAAAGGGCTTCACAGACTTTAATCCTAGTGTAGTTCCTGACGTCAGAGAAAAGTGACCATCTACCTTTAGAAGTTAATAACGACAGCAGGCTATGACATTAAACTAGGTGGAGCAGCATACAACTATAGTTACAGTTATTCAGGAGCCAGGAGGCCCAGGAGGTAGAAATCTGCCTGAGAAAAAAGCCAGACCCATTCTTAAAAAGAAAGAAAGAAAAATGATTTTATCTGATAAAGATACTCAGGAATAGCCAAGTCTACCAATGCTGAAGAACTGCTCACCTTCACAGAGGAAAACTTAACAGGTACTAAAACTTCTAAATCTTCAGGGAATGAGCATACTACCAACCATTTTCTACATATAAATCAAACTGAACCAAAAAAAAAAAAAAAAAAAAAAATCAACAAATCTCTAAAAGTACTAATGCAATTCAAATTAGAATCAGTAACTTTTAAAAATAAACTGAAAGGTTCAATTCTCCAATCATATACATGAACCATCTCAACTAGTCTAATAGCTACAAAATACCATTTAAAGGTGACACACTAAGCCAAGTATAGGTCCACCCTTTTAATTAATCTTAGCAATTGGGAAGCAGAAGCAGGAAGACCTCTATGAGTTCAATGCCAGTCTGGTCTACACAGCAAGTTCCAGGCCAGCCAGAGTTAGTAAGATCCCATTATTTAAAAAAAAAAAAAGTGACACCTGGGGCTGGAAAGATTGCTCAGCAGTAAAGGGCACATACTGCTGTTTCAGAAGATCAGAAACTGATTCCCAGTACCCCCACCAGATAGCTCACAACCACCTGTAACTCCAGCTTTGGGGAGATCTGACAACTCTGGCCTTTGCAAGCAACTATGCATGTGTACATACATAAAGACCAACACACACACAAAATTAAAAACAAGTGACACCCACCTAAGTGTTTACATATTCACATAAATGGGGAGGGAGTTCGATGGCAAAAGTCATTAATGGCTACAACTAAAAGTATTATGTGAGTAAGTTGAGGGAAATTTTACAACTAAGGCTAATAACAAATCCACTGGTCAATCTTTTTTGTTTTTTTAAAAGATGGAAGTATGTAACCCAGTGTTCAAATATTGAACAAAAATATAAGGATACAGTGTCAAATATCTCTATCTAGAACGTTCCAACTTCAGTTTTACAAGTGCTTACTTTAGTACAATTAACCACTTCAAAACTTTTATTTACCCACCTCCAATACTAAAAATTGAACCAAGGCATCAAACATACTAGGTAAGCATTTAATCTACCAGTGAACTATATATCTAGTTATAAGTATTTTTATCTTAAGTACTGTCAATCATCATACCTGCACATTTTAGGCAATGACCAAATGCAACATAGTTTCATTTCACAGCTGATCATAAACAACTCTGAAAAATATTACTGCACTCAAGTGACATAATTCTTTAACTTTTAAATAGTTTCATCTTTTTTTTTCCACCTTTACCCAAGGAGCCATCTCCATGACCTGTAACAGACTCTTGTGAGTTGCTCTCAATTTAACAACACACCAATTCACCATTCATAGCACTGCTTTCTGTAGACTCCAACACTTCCAGAAGAACTCACACTTCACTACATGACATGCTACTTTCAGATATCTACTGCTTACCTTTATAACATTCCTACCAGGACTGTGTATCTTGTCATACTGTACTCATTACAAATCATGTCTAGTTTTGTACAACAACAGTGTTAGAAAAGAATGTTCTTCTCTTCTAGAGGTTGGTTCCCTTGCACTAAAATTACCAATTCAGAAATGCATCTATTCCAGGTTAATTCCTACTGTTTTTAAAGATTTATTTTGTGTGACACACACACACACACAGAGAGAGAGAGAGAGAGAGAGGGAGAGAGAGAGAGAGAGGGAGAGAGAGAGAGAGACATGTGCCCATGAGACCAGAAGACAGTATTGCACCCCCTGTTGCTAGAACTAACTACCAGTGGTATAAGCCACTGGGCATGGGTACTGAGCACCCATCTCCAATCTTCTGTAGCTCTTAACCACTGAGCCATCCCTCCAGTACCCAATTCCTCCTTTTTAAAAAAAGTCTTTACTTTTATTTGTATGGGTGTTCTGCGAGAATGTACATGTGTGCATTGCAATGCATGCAGTGTCTGTGGAGATCTGAAGGTAGAACTAGATTCCTCTGGGATTAGAGTTACAGATGGTTGTAAGCCACCACAAGAGTGCTGGGAATCAAACTCCAGTCTTCTGCAAGAACAAGCAGTGTTCTTAACCTGAGCTATCTATCTCTCTAGCCTACCACCTCTATTCCTATTCTTTACCTCTATCACTTTACAAGCCTAATCAAAATAATCCTTTTCTCTCCTGGGCTGTCCTATCTACACATGTCATAGTAATCCAGGTAATTGTATTAAACTCTCCTTTTATGTTGAGTATATTTATATCGCCCTTCAAGAAACCATGAGAGACAATTTGTTTCATGAAGAAATATGTCTACAATTAGACAAGTAGATTATTTTATAAACTAGTACAATGTATGATGTTCAAAGGCAGATTTGTCTATGGGGCAAGGGATGCAGCTCTGTGTTGGAGCAATTGCCTAATTCACTTGAGACTCTGGGATCTAGTCCCATCAATGCAAACAAACAACATAAAAGCAACTGGAGAAATGATTCAGCAGTTAAGTGCACTTGCTGCTCTCCCAGAGAAAATACAAGTTGGGTTCCCAGCACCCAAGTCAGGTGGTTCACTATAGTCTATAATACCAACTCCAGAAAATCCAACATCTCTGGCCCCTGTGGGAACCAACACTCATGTGCACAAACCCACATGAAGACACACACACACACACATACCTACAACTAATTTAAAATAATAAAAGTAAATCTTCAAAAAGAAAAAAAAGAGTACTTATCTAGCCTATCTTTGTTACTCCAGTGTATCACAGTACTTAGAATACATAACTTAATAAGCAACTGACTATCAAATGAGAAAGAGAAAAATTTCCTGTAGCTATGACAGATAATTTTGTTGTAGGGTTTTATGTTTGTGTGGGGAGGCTGTTTTTTATTTTTGAGACAGGGTCTCACTATGCAGCTTGGGCTGGCTGGAACTTTGTCTCTGCCTCCAGGAGCACTGGGATTAAAGACATGCACCACCACTCTAGACAGATAATTGGGGGGTACCTTGTAACTTATATTGTTATTTAGTCAGCTGACCGACTAAAATTTCTGAAACCACATTTTTATTCTGTTATAGTGTCAAAGTAGAAGCTACTTACCAGAATTGTTTTAAATAACAATTCACAGTAAAAATTACACAGCATAGACCCATTCATTATACCTAAGTTAATTTTTTGTCAGATTAATCTAAATGGGTAAGGAAATTAAACTGAATTATTGAATAAAAAACCCACCTAGTGGTCAAGCATGGTGGTGCAAGCCTCTAATCCCAACATCCAGAAGGCAGATCTGAGTTGAAGGCTGCTAGCCTGGTCTACTGACAATCAGGGCTACACAGAGAAACTCTGTCTTCAAAAAACAAAACAAAAACAAAACCCCATATTTTAAATTATCCGAAGGTTTCACTAATAATTCAATTGCATACTGAAATGCTAACCATTCAATTTAATAGAAGTCATGATGTAAGCAGTGCAGGAAAAATAAAGTTAAGGATCAATTTTGGCTGGGTGGTAGTGGCCACCCTTTAATCCCAGCACTCTGGAGACAGAAGCCCGCAAATCTGAATTGAGGCCAAACAGAGTTCCAGGATGGCAAGGGGTACACAGAAAAACCCTGTCCCGAAAAACAAAAGCAAAACAAAAGACTCTTAATTTCAAATTTTAAGTGAGATTATTCTCTCAACAAGTTTATCCATGTCCAAACAATAGTTAAGTTCACACTATGAACCATATATGGTGAATTACTTACAAAGTAATTTTGGGAAACAATTTCATCTGTTAATGAAAACATTTTTTAATGCTGAGTTAGTATGTTGAAATTTATGCTATTTACCATCTAAAATGAAGAACTAGATATATCACTGGATAGTCTGTATTTAACAGTTTTCAAGGCACTTCGATTAAACTCACCCATCAATAGAGTCCTTTAAATCAAAGCCACTTAAGTACTTAAAACAAAATGATTTAGTGGAGGTAGAGGGATTTGAACTTTCCTTTCAGGATAGAAAAAACCAGGAATGATGACTGACAACTGTAATCCCAGCGCTCAGGGATCCAGGCAGGTAGGTAACTCACTGGCAGTTTCAGAATTTGAGGCCACCCTGTGGGCTACACGAGAACCCCCGTCTCAAAAAAAAAAAAAAAAAAAAAAAAAAGTCGTCTCCACTGACACATTACAAACGAAGGTGGAAATGCAATATTTACTCAAAGTATAACTCAGTACTTTAAAAGTAAAACCTTGATGCAAGTTTGGCAAGGCACTTCTAAACCTAGCCCAGAGTGGTGGCGCATGTCTTTAATCCCAGCATGGAGTGGCAAAGGTAAGCGGATCTCCGCGTGTTTAAAGCCAATCTAGTCTACATTTGAGTTCCAGGACAGCCAGGGCAACACAGAGATTACCTTGTCTCAAAAAATAAAGAAAAGGAGGAAAACGAAACCTGTCAGACTTCGCCAAAGGGAGACCAGTTTGCACAAAGCCTATCAAGTTAAACTACTGCCCAGGAATGCCTTCCCTGCTCAGGTCCTGGATCTAAATGGCTTTCTTTGTAAGAAAACTCCAAATCCGGTTCCTGGCCTTAGCAACAACAAAAGCTCTAACCAAGACTGCAACGCACCGACTCCCTCCTGTCTGCACCTTTGCTTCCAAGTGTCTGGGACAACAGATGAGGTAGTTCGACGCAGACCTGGCAACGCACTGTCTCGGCGTCCCAGGAACTGTCCTTCCCCGTTCCTTCACTCTTGCTTAAAAAAAAAAAAAAAAAAAAAAAAAACCCGAGCCCCATCACCGTCTACAGCATCAAAATCACTCCCGTTCGGCTAAAACAAAACAAAAATGAAGAAGAAAAGAAAGAAAGACAGAAAATGTACCTGTAGAGCGTTTGTGGCACAGTCAACAAGTCACGGCTCGGAACCCGCTCCCTCCCCGTTACCGTTAACACGCCAGCCCTCCCTCCTTTCCCGTGTCAACTCGGCGACTCCTCTGCTAGCGACGGCGCCCCGGAGGGCCGCAGAGCTCCCCGGAGCGCCGCGCAGGCTCCCGCGAGGCCCGCCCGCGCCAGGCCCGGCCGGCTCCGTACCATTCTCCTCACGGGGCGGACTCCGGAAGGGCAGCGGCTCCTCCTCCTCCTCCGCGGCCTGCAGCCATCTATCGGAAAGCGTCTCCGGAGGCGGTGGCACGGGCCACCGAACAAGGACAGCCCCGGGAAACCTTCTCAGAACTAACTCAGCTCCGGCGCTAGCAGCAGAAGTCGAGTCTTTCATAATTGTGCGACCAGCTCCGCCGGGTGACTGGCCACAGGGACGCGCCCGCGCCAGCGCCCGCCTCCGCCGGAGACGGGCCGAGGCAGCCACGTGACGGGCGCGTCGAGTGCGTCGCGCGGAGGGCGCGTCACGTGAAGGGCGCGCTCACTGCGGCCCACTCCCGAAGCTCCGCCCAGCCGTCGGCAGGGAAGGGCGGAGCTGCCGCTTTCCCGGGTGCTGCCAGCTTCGGCTTCCCCTACCTGGGCCAGTGAGAACTTGTTCCGCTTCCATGACAAGCCCCCAGGGTTCGCCAAAAATAGCTCTCAGAGCAGCGCATGCCTGTTTCTTTTGCTATCGCATTTGTCTATGTTGGTTACTAGTGATCGCTACCCGCACGTTATCCTTTCGCATCAAGGGTGCAATTATTAGTAGCATATTTTATGATTTCATGTGCATGTGTCTCTTGCCTGAATGCCATGTCTTGTGTCCCAAGTGTGTGCAGTGTTCTCAGAAGATCGCGCTGGAATTCCAGACAATTAGTGGGGTTTGAGCTTCTTGAAGTCCGGGTTCCTGACCTTGAACTCTGAATTCTGCTTTTAACTCCACAGTGCTGGGATTACAGACGCTTGCCATCCTGGAACAGTGTTATTAGACTAGGAGTAATAGCACTCAAAAGGTTAACTCAAGAGGACTGCAGTAAATTCGAGGCTAGCCCGAGTTAGTATGACATCATCTTAAAAACACAAAACCAAACCTGCTTTTGAAACGTCTTTTTCTGCTCATACAGATTTATAGCCTCCTGCCTCTATCGTTTCTCTTTAAAAAAAAATTAAAAAGCAGGGCGTGATGATGAACGATTTTAACCCCAGCGCTCGGGAGGCATAGGCAGGCGAATAGTTGAGTTGAAGGCCAGCTGGTATATGTACATAGCAAGTTCCAGGCCAGCCAGGGATACATAGTGAGACCCTGTCTCAATAAAACAACAACAGCGAAAACAGGTTTACTGATAAATAATTCACACATTTAGGTGTACAGTTTGATAAAATTCGATATGAAATCATCACTACAATCAAGGCAATGAACAAATTCACTAACCCCAAGGCTCTGGCACCTTTTTTTTGTTTTTTGTTTCTTCCTGTGTCTGATCATCACAATCACACCCTCTAACTTCAATTGTCTCTAGGTGTCTGAAGGGAATTGGTTCCAGGACTCTCCATACCTATAATAAAACCAGCGGATGTTCAAGACCCTTTTATAAAATGGTGTATGTTTGTATATAACATACACCCTCAAGTATGCATTAAATTTGTGCAATACCTAACAAAATGAAAAAAAATATATTTCTTCAGAGGTTAACAAAATGCTCAGTATAGATATAATTTTATTTCCAAATATTTTGGAATATTTCCAGATCCCTTCTTTGGTTGGTTGAGTTCACAAATGTGGAACCCAAGGATAGGGAGAACTGACTGCAATGGCCTGCTTTGTCAATACTGATGTATGTCTGTACAAGCTGAAGTTCTGTACAGAGTGCACTTAGCTTGTTTTGGCCTAGCTACTTTCATACTGCATAATTATTATCTCCCAAGCAATATGACCCATAGGTCACTGAAGCAGAGTCTCTTCAACAAAACTGACCCAAACACTGTTTCTCTAACAAGTTTTGAGGTGCTGGTAAACAATCTTCAGGCACTGAGTACTCCTTCCCTATCTTGCAGGACTAGGAGGAACTGGGTTTTTAAATGTTTTAATTGCTGGCCCTGGTGGCACATGCCTTTAGTTCTAGTACTTAGGATGTTGAGGCAGTCACATCTCTGTGCATTCAAAGCCAACCTGGTCTACATATGAAGCTCCAGGCCAGCCAGGACTACATAGTAAAGAACCTGTCTAAAAAGAAAAGGTTTTAATATATATGTTATAATAGATTTCCAGCCAAGATCTTTACTAACTTATGTAGTCATTCAATAAATACCTTTTTTACTCAACTGGAGCTATCATTTCGTGCCTTTAGTGGCTTTATAGTCTAGAAGGTAGGGCAAACAAGAAAATCAAAATATAATGAAATTAAAGTACTTTATTTCTTGGGAACTTTTTGTAACTCAAATCATTTTGTGCCTATAGCAAATGTTTCTCTCCTTTCATGAATGATATAGTAATAAAATGGTAAATAATCTTCAAAATTCTGGTAAATTGAAAAACTTAGATTGGGAAATGGTGAGTGGGAATAATTTTAATTAAACTAACCAAAATATAGAGGCAGGAGGGAGGGCCTAGTCCCTACTCCAAATGACTTGACAGATTTAGATGACCTCTCCTGGAAGGCATCACCCTACGTGTGGAGTGGGGAGGGAATGGGATGGGAGGGTGGTCAGGGGGCATAGGAGGGTGAGAGAGTGAGGGAGGAAAGGAAAGAGGGACAGGGGAGGGAGAGAGGGAGGGAGAAGGAGGGAGAAAGGGAGAGGGAACTGGGATCGATATGTAAAATAAGAAAAATAAATTAAAGAAAGAAAACACAAACTAAACAAAATAAATTTCTACTATTCAGATATCGGACAGCCTTGAAGTTTTTTAATACTCACCAACAGTCATTCTGAAGACTAATTTATTAGATAAAAAAATATTTACTAAGTGCCCAAGAATGTGTCAGGAATAGCTGGGTGTGGTGACACAGGCCATTAATCCCAGCACTTGGGAGGCAAAGGCAGGCATCTCTCAGAGTTTAAGGCCAGCTTGTATATGTCAGGCACAGTTCTATTTAATGTCAGTGATTGTCTTAATTCAGGTTTCTATTTCTGTGATGAAACACTATGACCAAAGCAACTTGTGGAGAAAAGGGTTTATTTTCCTCATATATTCAATATAACAGTTCATCATCAAAAGCAGTGAGAGCAGGAACCTAGAGGCAGGAGCTGATGCAGAAGCCACGGAAGGGTGCTGTTTACTGACTTGCTCCATATGGCTTGCTCAGCCTGCTTTCTTCTCTCTCTCTGTCTCTCTCTGTCTCTCTCTGTCTCTCTCTGTCTCTCTCTCTCTCTCTCTCTCTCTCTCTCTCTCTCTCTCTCTCTCTCTCTGATGTTTTGAGACAAGGTTTCTTTGTGTTGCTTTGGAGCCTGTCCTGGAACTAGCTCTGTAGACCAGCTCTGTACTCCTTCCTGCCTCTGCCTCCTGAGTGCTGAGATTAAAGTCCTGTGCCACCACTGCCTGACTTTCCAGCTTGCTTTCTTGTAGAACCAGGACCACCAGGCCAGGCATGGTACCACCCACAAAGGTGGGGTCTTCCCGAATTAATCACCAATAAAGAAAATGCCCTACACACTTGCCTACAACCTGACCTTATGGAGGCGTTTTCTATTTTCCTTCCTTCCTTCTTTCCTTCCTTCCTCTCTTATAATATCTTTTTTAATTTAGCATAATTTCTTTATTGATTCTTTGGAAATTTCACATCATGCACCCTAATTTTTGCTAACCTCTCAGTTCCCCCCCATATCCTCTCCTTACCCCTCCAATACACCCCCAAAAAGTTTTTTAAAAATCAGATGAAAACAAAACCATCAAAAAACAAAACAAAACAAAAAATCTTCACTCTTCCATCTTTCCCTCATTTCTAGTACCTCTTCATTGTTTTGATGGTGTTGGGAGTCAAGGTTTGTCACACAGCATACCCTTTTGACCAATCAACTTGACTGGCAAATGTTCATTGCAATGAGTCATTGGTGGTTCAAGGCCTCTGGTTTCTGGTATACCATCATCACTGGATCCTCACTGAAACTCCTCCCCAATATCCCAAGACCTGCAGGTATCTTTCTACAGGAACAGTAGGTCCTAGATGGGGTAGATGTTAGGGTGGGCCAACCCAAGGCCTGGCTGTAGGCCTGGGAGGTAGATGATTTGGTCAGTCTGGGTCACTGGAGCAGCCCCTCCCAGGTGAGGGGTGGAGCCAACTCCCTACACCTGTGTAGGCATTTTCACAACTGAGGCTCCCTCCTCTCTGCTAGTGTCATGTCGACATATAACTATCCAGCACTGTGACGAACAGGAATGGTAAACAGTTTCAAAAACTGTTTAGTAAACAGTTCTTTCTCCAACACCTCTTTCTTTTAGGAACTCTTTTCCATTTTGGTCACTGGCATGTATATTTCCCATCCTCACAGCATCTCATTCTTCTCCATGCCCTTGGCAATTATTTAAAACAGTTTAGTTCAGGGCTGGAGAGGTGATTCTGTGGTTAAGAGCACGGCTGCTCTTTCCGAGGACATGGGTTCAATTCCCAGTACCCATATGACAATTTATAACCATCTGTAATTCCAGTCCACTTCCTCTTCTGAATGGGCTTTGTATGTATCAACCACACTCTGGTGCACAGACATACATACAAGCAAAATACCCATACACATAAAATAAAAGTAATAATTTTAAAAAAAGTAAAACTAGCTGGGCAGTGGTGGTGGTGCAGGCCTTTAATCCCAGCCCTCAGGCAGCAGAGGCAGGCGGATCTCTATGACTTTGAGGCCAGCCTGGTCTACAGAGTGAGTTCCAGGACATTCAGGACTGTCCCACAGAGAAACCCTGTTTCAAAAAATCAAAACAAAAATAAAGTAAAAATAAAGCAGTTTAATTCAAGTTCGCAAAATGGTTTAGTGGGTAAAGGTGCTTGCTGCAGAAGTCCAGAGATCTAAGTTCCTTCCTAGACCCCGTGTTAAACTAGAAAGATAGAACACACACACACACACACACACACACACACACACACACACACAGAGAGAGAGAGAGAGAGAGAGAGAGAGAGAGAGAGAGAGAGAATAGGAATTTAAAACATGAGCTATCTCTCCAGCACACTCCTTATCTTCTTATACTACAATAATAATCATAATCAGAATAACATATTTAAAGGTAGTGTCCTGTGGGAGGTCTTTAGGTCATGGGGGCACTGGCTTTTGGTTACCTGAAGTGGGTTCTTGTAAGAGTGAGTAGCTAGCCTCGCTAATACCCTCAGTGTTTCACATTGAATAGGGCTGACCTCATGTTCTCAATGGGGTATTGTAGAAATGAAAGTGCATGACTTCTGAGGCTTGATCACAAAGAACACTTTGGCTTCCATCTTGCTCGTTTAATCACTATTCAGAGAAAGCTAGCTGCCAATCTGCCCTTCAAAAAGTACACATGACAACTAAGATCTCCTGCCAATAGCCCGTGCCTACTTGCCAGCCATACAGGTAAGCCATTGTGAAAGGCTTCAGCACCCTCATTAACTTCAAAGACCTCTTAGAGGAAATCAGCTAAGCCATTCCTAACACTCTTACCCTTGGGAACTGTGAAAAATACTGTTTATTGTTCTTGTAAGCCTCTACATTTTGGGATAATTTACGTAGCAATATCTAACTGATAAAATTATGGTATGACTAAATAATTATTTCATGGTATAATCTAATTACACCTGGAGATGTTTGAAAATCATCAAGGCAAATTACAATTGAGTCTTGTGAAATTACACAGAAAAAAGGGAGGGCATTCCTAGACAAGAGTATACTACAGAAAGGCATAACCAACCCACATTGATCCTTTTAAGTGGTAAGAGGCCTGGGATTATTGTAATGAGCCCAAAAGAATTACCCAGAATGAATGTAATAAGAATTGCACTCATAACCTGTGAATCTTTTCCTGGCACTTGTTGCTCTCAAAATAAATTTGAGCCAGGCATAGTGATGCACACCTTTAACACCACAACTTGGAAGACAGAGGCAGGAGGATCTCTGGGAGTTCAAGGCTAGCCAGGGCTACATAGTGAGACCCTGTTTCAATAAAACATACATACACATATTAAAAACATCCACATACCTTAAAATCTTTTCATTTTAGCCTTGCCTCTGGATACCTCTAAACACTCTTCTGTGAAGAGTCCATTATTAGTACAACTTATAAGTTTCTTATTTCAAGAATCTGTAGCCCTCCCCTCAAAACACATGCAACTTGGGTTAGGAGCCTTTTCTGGAATGCTCATTCACATTGCATACTGTATATTTTTAGTTATGTGTCTACGTGCATAAGACTGAAATTGTCTCTAGAAGCTACAGACGTTGGATCCCCATGAAGCTGTAGTTACAGGGAGTCGTGAGCCTGCTACTACATGGGTGCTGTTGACTATCCCCTGGAAGAGCAGTATTCGCTCTTAGCTGCAAACCATTTCTCCCGCCCACCAGTTCCTTCTGTGCTCTAATTATCAACTTATTTGTCTTTTGCCCACTAAACAGTCAACTGAATGAGGATCATAACCTTAGCCATCTTCCCCAGTGTATCCCAGCCTACCATTTAATGACATAAAGGCATTTGTTTAAAACCAAACAAACCTAAAGGACTGGCTGATTCTCTAGTGATCCAGAACTCAGTTCTCAGTAACTGTATCGGCCACCCACAATTGTCTGTGACTTCAGCGCCAGGGGATCCAACATGCTTTCTGTCCCCCGAGGACACGTATACAAGTGGCACACACACACAGACAGAAGAATACACATATACATAAAAATAATAAACACCTTCATGATATGTAATTTAATATGTAACTCTGTCCTCCAATTCTGCATGAAGAGCATCATTTCTAATTGAGAGGAGATGCTGGTTCTTAAATTGTGATTTTTTTGTTTGTGATCTAACAAATAAAGCTAGCCACAGCCATAGAGGCCAGGCAATGGTGGTCCACACCTTTTATCCCAGACTCAGGAGACAGGGGCAGATGGATCTCTGTGAGTTCAAGACCACCCTGGGCTACATGAGAGTAAATCAGTCCAAAAATATCACACCTTTCATCCCAGCACTTGGAATGACATGTGTTTAATCCCAGTACTTGAGAGGCAGAGGCAGGAGGATCTCTGTGAGTTTGAGGTCAGCCTGGTCTACAAAGTAAGTTCCAGGACAGCCAGGGTTATTAGTTAGAGGAACCCTGTTTCAAAAAACAAAACAAAACAGCTATCCCAACATGGATGATGGCTCACAAAATCTGGGAACCTGAGCACTATACAAATTGCTGGCAGCTCAACAAGCAGGAGACTGTCTCCTTCAGACAGCCTTTTCTAGGCACTACACTTGTCTAAGAGTTACTAAGAACAAGTTACTGGGGAAAAGGATTTCTATTTTTGTTTCCACAGAAAATGAAAAGCTGTGGATTCCTTCCAGACTAATGTGGTTTGAGCAAGCCAGACCCCCTGAAACATCGTCACAGGTGATCCAACATTGAAAACAGCTGGGACAAGCCAGCCTTGCAGACTAAAGCCAGGATTTCTTCATCTTCTTAGGATCCCCATGACAGCGCCCCCATCAGCAGGAAGCAGTTTGAAAGAACGACGCCCAAATTTCCAAATACTGTTTATAAATGTTTGTTTTCATTTAAATGGGGTTGGTTATAAATGGTTAATGATCACAACCAATATCTGTAAAGGTAAGAAAGGAATTATGGTATGGAAATGAATATTTTGGAATGGATTTTCATTTATTGATACAATTTAAGATCAATTTTGTGATATGTATATTTCTCCTCTTGTTTAGACATTGTGTTTATATAGCTCATTTAAATATAATGTATAACTTAGTACAAATTATAGATAGTTACCTATGATAGTCAAAACTTAGAGTTAAGTTACTTAGATTTTCAAGATGTATTTGATATGGATAGGCATTCTTCAAACCTTTCAAAGATGTACAGAATATGGTATTTAAAATGGTTTACGGTTTTTCTTGACAGTGAGACATAACTGCTTCTGGCAACACCACCTGCATCAGAAAGGAAGATGGACATTGAAGAAACACGTATAGAGTTTGCTTTCAATATGGCAAGACTAGCCATTTGGGCAAGATACTGCTCTTGTCTGGACTATTTGGCTTTATACTGTATAAACTGGACATGCAGGACCCCAGGAACATGACTGCTGATACATGATGGACATCGCTACAGGGTTCCTGCTTCAAGGAAGAGTCTGCCAGACAGTCTGCAGGACACAGAGAAAAGTGACTGACAAACTGCCATTACAGGTGGACAGTTTAAAGTTTCTTGCTTTGCTGAAGAGTCTGCCAGACACACTATGGCCTATGGGTTGAAGATGGAACATTACAGAAGAACTTAGGGTGACTGACCAGGCAGTGAATTGTCTCTGTCATTTCTAGAGTTTATATTTATATGTTATCTTTCTGTGGTCTTTGAGGGAATTGAAGACAAATAGTTATGGTTATAGTTTTCCTTAGTTAAGATTAAAGATAAGTTACATATAGGACTTTAGACTCACAAAGATAGGATAGAAGATGGAATATTTTCTTTAAATCTTGCTAAATGTTAATGGACTAAATATTGTTAACTATGATTCTTACTTGATAACTGTTGTGTGATATATTTTGCTTTGTTAAGGTTAAAACCCTTCCTTTTATTTAGACAGAAAAGAGGAGATGATGGGAGATGTCATTCTGTAAATATGTTTCTCATACTGGTTAATGAATAAAGCACTGTTGGCCAATAGGAAAGCAAGATAAGCGAGACTAGGAGGATTTGAGGAGGTGGTAAGGAGGAGTCAGCATGGAGAGACCTAAGAGAACAGAGGTCCTGGCCCACTCTCTGGTAAGATGAGACCACATGGAAATACTTAGATTAATAGAAACGGGTTAGTAATTAAGACAGAGCTAGCTGATAAGAAACTAATAACAGGCCAACAGAATTATATCAAATCAGAGTTCCTGCTTCAAGGAAGAGTCTGCCAGACAGTCTGCAGGACACAGAGAAAAGTGACTGACAAACTGTCAATACAGGTGGACAGTTTAAATTTTCCTGCTTTGCTGAAGAGTCTGCCAGACACACTATGGCCTATGGGCTGAAGATGGAACATTACAAAAGAACTTCGGGTGACTGACCAGGCGAGTAGTCTCTGTCATTTCTAGAGTTTATATATTATCCTTCTGTGGTCTTTGAAGGAGTTGAAGACAGTTTTAGCAAAACTAAAAAAGCAAACAAAACATCAACAAAACCTTCCTGAAATTATTTAAAATTGCTTCACAAATCTTGACAATATAGAGGTTTGCTTCCAATGTAAGTGAAAGCAGGAGACTCCAGTCTTTATGCAGCATAGCTAGCATTAATTATATGGTTTCTTCCAGGTCTCTGTTTTCTGATTCCTCAACATTATCTTAAGTTCTTGTGCCTCTATAAGCTGGGTGTTATCAATAACCATATTGAACAGAGAGGCATTGTACAGAGGGCAGAGTCAGCTATTCAGGTACTGTATTATCCCTTCCAAAGTTGTTCTCAAGCTGTGTGCTGTGTTCCCTATTGTGACAAAAAGACCCATATGAGCAACACCCATAATAATATAAAAAAAGATTACACATTTTTTAGTCTTTTACAAAATCTTTCCCTATTCTGCTTAATCAGTCAACTTGTTGGGCTGTGTAGTTATTTCCACTTTAGTCATCCCTCAGACCTCTCTCTGGGAGGGGCTGCCACCAGTATATCTCTAGTCAGCTGAGAGGGGTCACCATATACCAACCCTGAGGCAGAGGTGTGGTGAGCCAGCCCTGAGGGGGAACTGTCCCCATTACTCATCTGTCTTGTGGCGGCATGGGTGGAGGAGAGTTGCCCCCCCCCCCAGTCCCAGGTATAAAAACTGGCTGTGAGGTCACAAGAATGGAAGACCTGTCCCTGCCCCCACTAGCTGCAAAGCTCGTGTGAGCAGGCCCTGCACCTCGCCTGGGTAATTCGCTAGAACTAACCTTAATGATGGAAGTGTGGGTGAACCAGAAGTTGTAAGCATGGGAGAGGTGTCCCTACTACTTGGCTGTCATGTGGCAATGTGGGAAGGTGAGAAATGCCCCCCTTTATCCCGCCCCTTACTGCCTGCAACAGACTAGAGAGCTGACCCTCCCGCTTACCAGCTGCAGCACTCCGGAAACAGGCCCTGGCCCCTGCCTAGGCAGTGCAGCAGAGATACCTGGTGGTCATAGGTGAGGGTGAAATGGCCTGGGTGGTATGAGCATAGGAGAGCTGTCCCCATTAATCATTTGACCTGTGGTAGGGTAGCATGGTTAGAGGAGAGATGCCTTCCCACCCATCAACACCCGAGACAGATGGAGGAGCTGGCCCTGGGCTCATAAGAGCAGGAGGGCTGCCCCTGCCTCTCACCAGCTGCAGCACTCAGGAGAGTGGCCCCTGCACCTCACCTGGGCAACACCATCGAGCTGGCCCCGCTGGTGTAAGGATGGGAGAGAGGACCCTGAGGGTGTGAAAGCAGGAGAGCTGGCCCCACCCCTCCCTCATTGCTACAAGAGCTGAATTAGCTGGGGCAATGCTGGAGAGCTCACCCTGGTGGTGAGGACAGGGGAGGGTTGGTATACTGACCAACCCTGAAGCCGCCCAGGAACAGAACCAGGGTTATGACCAGAGTCCTTGATTTCCACGACTCAGGGCAACAACAGATAACCAGAGGAGTCCCAGTGAGGGCCCAGCAGAGGTAGTGTAGTGAAACCAGGCCAAGGACTCTGCAATGAACACTTGCAAGTAAAGATGTATGGACAAAGGGGTTTACTGCATGACTCGCTGTGTCACACTGCAGCTTCCATGGTGAGATTTTTATTTTTTTTCCCCTTAAACTTTGTTTTATTTAAGGGGGGCAGGGGTGGAGGGCGGATGCAAAGGAACAGGGAAATGAATGGGATCAAGATACATCATGTAAAAGATACATAGAATAAAGAAAAAAGCGATTTAAGATATTGACATTAAAACTCAGTATATGAAATGTCCAGATAACATAACATTTTTCTATTAAAGTCTGATAGTCAAGAATGTTTGGCAGTCAGTACAGAATCTTTTATATAAACAGAGGGTGATTAACCAGTTTCAACAAATTTTGCTCTGCTTTGGATAGATTAGAGGATTTTTAAAAGATACTATTTCAAAAGCATTATCCTCAGTCACAAATAGAAAACTTTTTCAATGCCAACTACAAAAACTTGGAATGTTTTTAATTAATCTTTAATACCAGTACCTTGGTACTGTTGACATAAAAATACAGCTCTCACCTCAAAGGGGATAGAAGATAGTTTATTCTGGAGCACAATATGAGTGCCCATAGCCCAAGAACACAGATTTAGGTTATCTCAAATTCCATGGTCCAACATGGAATTGGTTTCATGAAGTTTTATGGTAATAGAAACTAAGTTATAAATTAGAAATCTTTTCAAATACATCACTGGGTACATTGTGTGGATGGGTTATAGAACTGGGGGAGGGAGGAGAAAACCCTGCTATAGGCTTTAGACACTACCTGAGAGCATTCTTAGCCCTTTGATTGGTAGAAGTGGGGTTTTATTAAGTTAATACATTCCAAAAGGTAACTGCTAGTCACAGCATGTTAGTTCGACTTCGTTAGTCACAGGTTATGTGAGGAAAGACAGTCTGAGAGATGTGATTAGGGTCTGGACCTGCATCCTCCGCCTTCTCCACACCCATGAAGTTCTAATTGGTCAGCCTCTCCACGACTCCCTTTCACAGCAGTCTGGCATGCTATAAGGACTTAATAACTATTTCCTGAATGGCTTAAGAAGAAGCAAGCAGGTACTCTTCAACCATATGCCAATATGCTAATTAGCTATACAATGGACAACTAAAACATTTATAAACTTTTATTATATATGAACGTATTTCTACCTATTTATGGAGGGAGAGTATGGATAAACCAAGGGTTTTAGGAATGTCACACAAGTGCTCTGCCACACAACTGCACTTTAGGACTCTCAGAGTTTCTTTTCTTTTTAAAATGTTTAGTGCATGTGTGTGAAAGTGTATATGTGTGTGTGCGTGTGTGCATGTCTACAACATTGGAGAACTGGGTTCTCTCTCTGCGTGAATTGAACTCAGGCTGTGTTTTAGCTTGAGAGCACCATTACCCATTGAGCTGACTCCCTGGCCCTCCCTCAAAATATTTGTAAAGGGAGAAACATATCTTGCTTAAGTACATTTTACTTTGTTTGTATGTGTGTTGAGAGGTCTGTTTTGGATCAGTGTTCAAGATTGCCCTCAGGGACTCACATGTGCTAAATATGTTCTCTACCACTAAGTTACTCCTTTGGCCTTCTCCACAGTTTTAAAAGTCTTCCTTTGATGACAAGATTTGGACAAAATCAAAAACAAATCACCAGAGCTGGATGTGATGGCACAAGCCTTCAATCCCAGCACCCTGAAAGCAAAGACAGGCAGATCTCTGTGAGTTCTAGGCTAGCCAGGGCCACACAGTGAAGCCCTGCCTCAATACATACATACGTACGTACGTACATACATACATACATACATAAAATTACCAGTAGCCATTTCCCTTCAAATTTAGCAAAGCTTCTTTGTTAGAGAGACAAAAAGATAAAAAGCCAAAAATAAAAACAACATCCTCCATTCTCCAGCAGCTGGACCCTAACTGCTGGAAGGCTGACTCAGTGACTTGAAATGCCTAATGGAAACAATTCTGTAAGAAGTAAGGTTTCTGGTCCCACTGCCACGCCAGCCCCAATTAGCGCACAGAGACTCTGTATTAGATGTAATGCTGTTGGCCAGGTACTAGTTTCTTATCGGCTAGCTCTGTCTTAAGCATTAATCCATTTCTGTTAATCTAAGTACTTCCACGTGGTCTTATCTTATCGGAGAGAGAGGCCGCCGGTGTTCTGCTCTCTCAGTCTTCCATCTTGACTCCTCCTTTATCCTTCCTCTTTCCTCCTTGTCTCCTAGTCCCTCCTGTCTTGCTTTCCTATTGGCCAACAGTGCTTTATTCATTAACCAGTATGAGAAACATATTTACAGAATGACATCTCCCATCACAATTCCAGTCTAATGGTCCCTTCGTGTATGGTATCACACAAATGGCCCAGAAAGCAAGACCAGGTAAGTGCTTTTAAGGGCTCTGTAGGAGCCCCATTCTGTCTCAGAGGGAGTCATCCTTACCCTCCGTGCCCCACCTGTCATTTGTTCTAAGCATTTCTTCCCATACCTCCTATTCTTTATCAGAACATTTGTATCAATTCTGGTCAGTAAATGCAATTGTCCCTAGGCCTTCGACTTGTCATTCTGGACTCATTAATGAAGATTATTCCTGCTGGGACTGCAAACTGAGTATATGATGAATGAATTATTTTGGCTTATTTAGCACCCTATAATAAGCTATAGCATTTTAATGATGTAGCTATCTATCCCTATTATCACCTGATTTAGTTCCTGAAAAGAAAAAAAAAAAAGATACCATGTTTTTTTTTTTTTAATTATTATTGTTGTTTTGTCTTTTTTGTTTTTGGAGCCTGTCCTTGAACTCACGGAGGTTTGCCTGCCTCTACCTTCTGAGTGCTGGTATTAAAGGTATATGCTACTACCACGTGGCCTGAATAGTTTTAAAAATAAGGTTTTCAGGGTCTGAGGGGCAGGTAGCACACACATTTAATCTGAGCATTCAGGAGGCAAAGGCAGGTGGATCTCTGATTTTGAGGCTCGGGCTATAGAGTAAGACCTGTATCTTAGTTATTTTTATAATGCTATGAAGAGAAAACATGACCAAGGCAGCATACAGAAGAAAACATTTAATTGGGGGCTTGATTAGCGTTTCAGAGGGTGAGTGAGTGCATGATCACAATGGCAGAGGCATGGCAACAGGCAGGTAGGCATACTGCTGAAACAGTGCTGAGAGCTCACATATTGGCTCACAAACAGGAGCAGAGAGCCGCACTAGGAATGGAGTAGGCTTTTGAAACCTCAGAGCTAGCCCCATCGATAACACCTCCTTCAACGAGGCCTCAACTCTTCATTCATCCCAAACAGTTTCACCTACGGGAGACCAAGCATTCAAGTGTATGGACCTATGGAGACTATTTTCATTCAGACCACACCGGAACTCTTGCTTTTCTGATGCATTCTAGTTTTGGGGCTCTGGGGTAAGCATTGTTAATTTTAATACATTAGCTTTAGTGCTTGGAAGCAAATCAAGGGCCTTATATATGCCAAGCACAAACTCTCTCTCCCACAGCCCCTACTTTCAATTTAATTTGATCTGGGTCATTTGGGACAACCAAACAGATGAAACCTTTAGACACTAGACTTCATGGGATCATAAAAGTGGAATGACCTTAATTCTGCTTCCCATTTCCTAATATAACAAGTTACATTTCAAACTAATGTAATTTTTAATAAATTAATTTCATTTAAACTAAATATAAAACAAACTCCCAGTTGATTATTTCTCCTTTAACTCAAACCACATACATTTAACTATTTTCTGCCATGTACCTTTCAACTTTCTGTAGAAAATATGAATAAACCAGTTGTTAGTATGAATACTTTTATAATACAGCACTAAAGGGTCAGATGCAGTTTGTACAGAATTGCACCCCTCTTCTAACATGAGTACCTTAATTAAGAGAGTAACAATGGACTTTTATAACTTTTATTTTGAATACTTAATAGAAGCATAAAATAGAAAATGCAAAGGCCACAAGGCTCCAGGCAGAGGGGCTAACTTCTTCTTGCTATGTTCTAGCCATCTCCTTTTCTCTATGAGGTACTCTGTATCTTTCCAGATACCTGGACCAATGGAATGAGGCTCCTCCCTATCAGGGAATTCATGGGGGGGGGAGCGCATTCTCATCATTTCAAGACTACAGCACACATGTAAAGCAATCTCAGAAAGACAGTAGATGGCTGAGGAAGGACCTCATTTCCTGGAGTTTGATCTTCAGCTCTACAAAAACAAACAAACAAACAAACAAAAAACCAGTATGATGGCATCAAGGAGAAACATCTGCAATGCTCTCAAGAAGTGAGATACTTAAGGTTTTTTTTTTTTTTTTAAATCAGTGTCGTCTGTGCATATATAATGTATGTATGGGCACCATAGTGTGTGGGGGGGAGGCTGAGGACCATTTTTAGAGTGAGTTTTTTCCTTTCCCTGTGGGGTCAGGGGACCACTTTTAATCAGTGAGCCATCTTTCTGGCCTGCCATGGTACTTTCGTCTTTTAATATTTATTATTTTTATTTATGCATATGTGGAGTGTGTGTGTGTGCTTGTGTTGAGTTTATGTGCATCACATGTGTGCAGGTGCTCATGGAGGATAGAGGGTGTTAGGTCCCCCAGAACTGCAGTGGTGAGTCCCTAATGTTGTTGCCGGGGTCTTATGCAAGATCAGTAAGTGCTCTTAACATCTGATCCATCCCTTCAGCCCTGAGGTGAGCTACTCATGATGATATTTTGTATATGATCTAATAAAGTTTGCCTGAAGATCAGAGTGCAGAGCTAAGCCACTAGTTAGCCACACACACACAGTAAGTAAGTCACTAGTTAGCCATAGAGGACAGACAGTGGTGGCCACACCTTTAATTCCAGAACTCAGGAGACAGAAGCAGATGGACATCTATGAGTTCAAGGCTACCCTGGGCTCACATGAGAGTGAATCAGTCTGAAAGAGAAACTGAGCTCATGCCTTTCATTCCAGCTCTAGAGAGGAATAATATAAGACAGGAGCTTAGAGAAGTCTGAGGTTTCTTGGTGGAGAGCATTGCAGTCTGCAGTCACATTAAGGACAGGATGGATCACCCCTCTTTGGTATTAGTCTTGGTAGAGGTAAGAACTCTCTAGTGTCTTGGCTGCTTTGCTTTTCTGATCTTCGGTTTGAACCCCAAAATCTGTCTCTGGGTTTTTATTAATCCTGCTACACACATTTTCTAAAAACATCAAATCAAATCAACCAACCAAATGAACAAAAATGTCTGCTGTTGCCCAAGATGGTGGCATACACCTATAATCTCAGTAAGTGGAAGGTGAAGGTAAGTAAGATCTGAGTTCAAAACTAGCCCCAGACACAGCAAATTTCAGGCCAGACTAGGCTAAGCATGGTACTCTCATAACAATGGATAACAACAAACAGATCCTGTGGTATGTGGTATTGCAAGCCTGTTTCTCAGCAGTTCAGAGACTGAGGCAGTAAGATCTAAAGTTACAAACTAGCAAGCTCCTGTCTCAAAAGGAATCTACACATACTGTACAATATAATTTTCAATTAAGTCTCGCCTATGAAATCTGAATTTTAAAAATAAATTGTCAACCCTGAATAACTGCAAAATTTCATGTTGTTTCTTTTTGTGAGTGTGCATAATACATGGACATGATCTAGTGTGCCTTTGGTTCATTTTCAATAATTTCTTTTGCCATACCAAAAAAAAACCCAAATTCAATTTTTCATTTTAAAATAAAATTTATTGAACACTGCAGAAAATTCAATACACTAAAAGTTGTCTTTCTTGTCAGAATTGGCACATGATAAAGAACTTCACACTGCAAAATTAACACTCCAAAATTTAAGTTTTAAATCATGTTCCATAAAAAGTAAAGTCTAGTAGTGTTATAAAAATATCAATTTACACTAGCTTACATAGAAAAAGTATTAGAAAAAGAGTCTCATATACAAACCAACCATCTAAGAAGTAAAAATCCAATTATGTATTTTAAAAGGGTATAAGGGGAAAACAGACAAAAGCCACTGAATTTATGCTCACTTCTCCTACTGGGAAGTTGCAGGCTAACCAGATATACTTTAGATATTTTTTAAATGTATATTTCAAAAGAATAGCAAGACTGTTTATAATATTTTTAATGCCTCATCAAAACCACTTTATGGCTAACTGATCATGTACTACAACCTTGAGTTGATTCAACCTATTTTTATTCATGGGAAACTATAAAAGTTTCTTTAAGCAACGTAGTCTTACCAACCAGGAAGACGACTCCTAGCACTGAAAGGTCACTGACTGTAATCAAGCCAAAAGAGAATCAGCTTAATAGATTAGACATGTTTTCATCAAATGTAAATGTAATTTCCACCTCTACCTTGAACGCAAACTGAGGAGCTGGACACGCAGCTCAGTGGTATAGCACTTGCTCAGACTGTGCAAATCCTGGATTAGAGTCCTGTGATTGAAGAATAGTTATAAAATTATGAACACTGGCCAGGCAGTAGTGGCCCATGTTTTAATCGCAGCACTCAGGAGGCAGAGGGAGGAGGATCTCTGTGAGTTCAAGGCCAGCCTGGTCTACAGAGCGAGTTCCAGGACAGCCAGAGCTACACAGAGAAAGCCTGTCTTGAAAAATGAAACAAACCGAACAAAAAATGTGAACACTGAAAGAGCAAAGAAAACTAGAAATATCATTAATATTTATTAAAAATATGACATTCTACCAGAACCTGTCTGCCCATGTAACTAAAATACATAAATGACAGCAGCATATGGTCCTTCAAAGGGGTATTAAGTTATACTCTACTATAAAGAAATTGCTAATTAAAATTAAACTTTAGAAGCTAGAAGAAAATAAAATGCATTTAAGAGCAATAATTTCTATTTTCTAAGCCACAAGCATAGATCCTACTACCAAGTACTTTATTTTGTAATAAGTGCTAATAAATACAATAAACTTTATTTTTAAAGGGTACTCAAGAGGGGGAAAATTCCAATTTCCCTACCTCTTAAAAGTTACTGGTGTTAGGTAAGCAAGACAGGGAGAGATGGCAAATTTTCAGAGTCAAATTTTAATCTCTGGTATCTATTCACTTTTATTTCCAAGACCCAGTATTTATGTATTTTATTTTCTTTAAGGAGCTATTTTTGTCTATGTTTCCAAGAGGGCTGTTTAAGTACATATGAAATTGGCAGTGAGGATAGAGACTCTGGGAAATTCTTTTTGTTATTTATAGCCACTTAGTAAGTTGTTTCATTGGCAGTGCTGGGGTAGGCACTTGAAACATGGTAGGCAAGAACTCTAACACTTAGCCCATATGCAAGACTTTAATTATAACAATATGATGGTTGGGTAAAAGAGACTTTGTTTCAAATAAGTTAGAATTCAGATTTTTCTGGATGTATTAATGTTTTACTGGGACAATGGTTTAGATTAAGAATTTAAATATTAGTTACAAATTAATGAAACCAAATTATTTTTAAAAATTGTGTTATTTCAACATAGTTTTTAAAACACTAATTTTCTTTTACATTCTTCATAAAATGTAACTGGTGACTCAAAGGAGGATGCAGATGTTAGTAAAACAGTTGTATTTTGGCAAGCATTTTATTGACATTGTAAGTGAAAGTACAATTGGAATTGTAAAAATGGCACTTAACTTGTATCTCATAGGGCATCTCGTTTGCTGTAAACAGAAGACCACAGACCTGTACTGGATAGAAAGGGGCTGTCAGTGCAGCCTCCCTGTCATTTACTCAGCAAAAGTTAACAATTAAACAAAAGCATCTAATTGAACTTTAGTTCAAATATCAAAGGTCTAGCCCATTTTTCAATGCACTAGTTTTTACCTTTGAATAAGCTGAATTGGTTTTAACATTAAAGATTGGGTTTGTTCACACAGCGTGTGCATCATTATTTACAAAGAAATGCAAAATCCTGAGCTTTTGTAATGACTTGTCACTTGGTACTTTCTTTGAGAAATTAAAATAATTTGAGAGATAATTTCACCTCTAATTTCTATAAAAAAAAAAACCTGAGATTCTGCAAAGAATGAAAAGAAAATTATTTCTTTCAAGTTGCAAGTCAGCAGAGTGATGACTGTTCTAACTACTCATTTTGGAGGCGAGGAAACTGATGAACAAAAGTACATTTGTACCCTGAACAGCACACATCCCTCCAAGGTCGGCAGGGCTCAATTACAGAAAGAGAAGACTGGGAACCGGGGTGATGACAGATAATGGGGAGACTGTCAGGATTATGAACAATAAATTATACATATGATATCTAGTCAGATAAGAAAAAATTTAAAAGATAAAACCTAATCAATGGAATCAAATTTCAAAGATCAGAAAAACCAAAATAAAATTTGAATAAGTACAGACATTTAATCTATATCTTCAAGTAAATGGAGTACTGACAGAAACTAGATTCAGTTTTTGTATCCTCCAAATGTTTATTTTTATATATTATGTTTCCTTCTAGCTAAAAAATAGTCTAATATAATACATACTCAGCCTGAAGCAATTTAGGTGCTCAAGTTTTAAAAAGGGTTACAAGTTTTTAAAAACATAAAACTACAAGGCAGGAGAGATGGCTCAGCAATTAAGAGCACTGGTTGCTCTTCCAGAGGACCTGGGTTCAAGTCCCAGCACCCACAAGGCAGCTTACAGCCATCTGTAACTCCAGTCCCAAGGGATCCAATGGGCACCAGGCATGAATGTGGTGCACAGACAGACATGTATACAGGAAAAACACCTATACACATGAAATAAAAATAAAAGTAAAGAAAAATTTTAAACTTAAACTATAAAGGGATGTGTTACTATGTACTCCCTTGTATTTTTAAAAACTTCTAAATAATATAAAGACCAATTTTTTGCTGCTGAATTGCTTTCTTGAACAGCCTTAAGAAGTTATTCCTGTAGAGGGGATAAGATTTGCATAAATCGTAAACAAAAACATCTACTCAAGAAACTTGCGTTGACATTTATAAATGATCTACCCTTAGATTTTGGAGAAATATTTTAGTAAGAAAAGTACAGGAGAGGGTCAAGGTGACTTTTTTTTTTTTTTTTTTTTAGAAAAATATAATGTATATAGTACATTTGGAAACTACAGAAACCGATAGTTTTCATTGATTGTGAAGGCACAACTTTAAAAGAAAATGCATTTTCGCTATGTATGATGAATTTTACCAGCTCATAAAAATATATGGATTGGCAAACAGCACTGCAAATGTTTCCAATTTTCAGTTCAAACTTTGATTTAAAACTTGCTGGGCATGCTGTTCCACAGCTATAGTTCCAAACAATGGGGAGGCAGAGGCAGGAGAATGTGAGCTGCAATACCAACTGTCTCAGAAAGCAAAATAAAAAGGGTGGGGGGGGGTGGCGAATTCTAGTCGTAAAAAATCAACAGCACATCATTGTAGGTCCATGCAATTACTGCTGCCCAGCCTGCGCATCAGTAGTCACTGGGCTCTCTTCATTTGTTGAATAGTCCAGATGGTCCATCACCTAGGCATAAATGAAAGTCATCAGAAAATGCAAATGCTAAACTTGCCTTCCAGTCTTCATTAATTTGACAAAAGTATTCTGGTTTTGTGGTGTGTGTGTGTGTGTGTGTGTGTGTGTGTGTGTGTGTGTGTGTGTGTGTGTGTTTGCATGTGTGGATACATGTGTGCATCCCGCTAAACAGGCACATGTATGCACATATGTGTGGTTATCTTCCTCAACTGCCTTCCACTTTAGACAAGCATCGTTGCTGAGCCTGGAGCTTGCTGACCAGAGTTCCAGGGGTACTTCTATCTCCATCACCCACCTTCATTGAACTTAGCTTTCTGTTTTCTTTTTTTATTTTTAATATAGAGTCTCACTTATGTAGTCCTAGGTAGCCTGAAACTAACAGATCCACATGTCTCTGCCTCCAGAGAGTTGGAATTAAAAGGCAAGTGTCACCAAGCCTGAGCCCTTCTACATGGCTTTTAAATGAGTGCTGGGTATTTGAAATCACACCTTCATGCCAGTTCAGGAAGCTCTTTACTAACGGAGCTACAGCCCCACCCCATCCCGTTCCCTTTCACTGAAAATAGAATCTTTTCTCATTCAATACACCTTGATTACAGTTTCCCTTTCCTCTATTCCTCCCAGTCCTTCCCCACTCCCCTCCCCTCCAGATCTAACTGAACTATTTCCCCAGCCACCCCTTCCCCCCATTTTTAATCCAGGCACTCAAGAGGCTGGGGGGGGGGCAATCTCTGAGTTTGAAGCCAGCTTGGTCTACATAGTAAATTGCAGGACTGCCAGAATTACCTTATCTCAAAACCAAAAACAGAGTAATCTTGGGACAAGAAAAGAATGGCTCAGAGATTAAGAGCACTTGCTCTCAGTCTGGTCTTTAGCACCCACTTTGGTGAGATCACAACTGCACGTAATTCTAGTACCAGGGGGATCCTTTGCCTCTGACCACCATATCTGTATTAATACGTATACACCCACATACATACACATAATTAAAAATAATAAAAGTAAACCTTAACAAACAAGTAACCTTAGGGAACCAAGCATTCCTTCTGAAACACTGCCCAAGTCAACATCATGCTTAACTTCTCAGGAGGATGCATATGGGAGTCCTGAGTTCCTTTTACAGCATCGGGATAGGCAACACTAAGAATTCCACAACATGAGACATACAGTGGAGATGTGGGGAACTTCATTTAAATCACATTGATAATTACAGACATACACATAGGTGTATTTAGGGCCCTTTCTTCTGACAGTAGGCCAGTGCTGTGGGAGACCTGGAGCAGCCATGAGACAGGATGGTAGGGGATGGAGAAGACACAACATTTTTCTTCTCTGTGATCTATGTACCTGGCAACCACCCTGGAGAGTAAGAGCTATGTACCCAGCATTATAACAGGCTTCTGCTTTCCTAATTCTTAGGTATCACACTGGGCACTATAATTCCAGCACTAAATATAGATATATTAATTAACCAGTCATGGTAGTACATGGCTGTGATCCTGGCACACAGGAAGTTGAAGTAGGAGTCTGAGTTTTAGGCAGCCTAGACTACACAGTGGGACACCCTCCCTGTGTTCCAAAAACAAAGCTAAACAAACAACAAAATAATTTCAAAGTCTACTAGCTGAAAAGTTATCATTTCTATTTCCTACTTCCTAAGATTTTAGTAAAAACAATAGAGAAATACACAGAACAAGCATGAGGTATTTATAAAAACTCAACGAACCAACACAGTCATTGAAATTAACTGGCAAAAAATGGTATTCCACATTTGTAAATAGGCAATCTGTATGGGAAATTGTCCTTTGAAACTGGGCCAGCAAACCTTTTCATTTTCAACGTTCTACTCATTTAGAACTAATCTCTGAAAACTGCCTAATAAATTAGCCTGAGTAACTGGAGCTCCTGATCCTCAAGCAGTCACTGTAAGTACCTTTGTATCCCTACTCGTGACTTACAGCTTGTGACTTCTAAAAATAATTACAAGTACCAGTGACATTAGCACACACACTGTTCACTGGACATCAACAAGCTGAGAGCATCGGAGCAAACAGCCGGTTTGAAGCTATTGCGTGGATTTCTTTCCATTTGATTTACTTTTGGAAAGACAAAATACCACACAACAAGCCTTACACTCCACTTCACTTTTCTCTCACGTGGGTGCTGGGGTCCTCTGCAAGAACAGTAAGTTCCCAACCATTAATCCATCTCTCGAGGCCCTGTACACTTTTCAAGATTTATTTTATTTTTAATAAACAAAATACATTCAAGTGAGTGCAGGAACCCTCTAAGGTGTGTTGGATTCCCCAGAACAAGGGTTACTGACAGTTGTGAGCTGCTTGGATGTCAGTGCTGCAAGCTGAACTATGGTCCTTTAGAAGATCAATACAGGCTCTGAACCACCTCTGCAGCCCACACTTCTGTATTTCTTATTTGGGGGAAAAAACAAAAAACAAAAAAACAAAAAACAAAACCAAAACAAGGGCTGGAGAGCTGGAGGAGTGGTTAACCGCACTTGCTGTAACCCTTCCTTCAAGGAATCTTCTAGCCTCTACAGGCACCTCCCCCACTGAGCACAAATCCATCTTAAAACATTTTAATTAAAAATAGAAATACAAGCTGAAAAATCATGCCAGACTCTTATAATCACAGCACGCAGGAGGGTAAAGCAGGAGGATTTCTAAAAGCCTAAGGTTATTGGGCACTACATTTGAGTTTAATACAGCCTGAATTTCAGATTAAGGTCCTGTCTTAAAAGACTCAAAACCTAAACCCAAATCAACCAATAAACAAATATATATTACTTTGTAATTAGAACACAGAGAAAGAAGTTGCTAAAGTAAAAACAGAGTTTATAGACAGACTTTTAGAACACTAGCTGCCAATGACATTAACTTATATTCACTTCAGTATAACAGAGAAGGCCAGATGTGCTGTAATGAGCATATTTTCATATCAATTTTACCATTTCCCAGAAAATCCCTTAAGAAGAAATGTCAGTATATACAATAAATTCTTTTTGTTTTTTTTTTTGGGGGGGTTGTTTGTTGTTTGTTTTTCAAGAAAGGGTTTCTTTGTGCAGCTCTGGCTGTCCTGGAATTCACTCTGTAGACCAGGCTGGCCTCAAACTCAAAGATTCACCTGCCTCTGCCTCCCAAGTGTGGGGATTAAAGGCATGCGCTGCTGTCACCACCACCCAGTGAATATTAATATACAGAGAGCAGACTTTTTTGCAAGAAATTATAAATGAGATACATAAAAAATAATAAGAAGGGGAGTTAGGAACCACTGACAGGCTCATTTAGCAGCCTAGCCCTCCCCCCACAGGAGGCAGAAGGAAGTTCTCTACCCTAGTGCAGTGGTTTGAATAGCAATGGCCCCCACAGACTCATGTGCTTGAATGCTTGGCTCATAGGGAGTGGCACTATCAGGTGTGGCCTTGTTGGAGGAAGTGTGTCACTGCGGGGGTGGGCTTTAAGGTCTTCTATGCACAAGCTATGCCCAGTGTGTCAACACTGCTGCATGTGGATCAAGATGTAGAACTCTCAGCTCCTTCTCCAGCAACATGTCTGCCTGCACATTGTCATGCTCCTTGTCATGAGGATAATGGACTAAACCTCTGAAGCTGTAAGCCAGCCATAAGTTAAATGTTTCCTTTATAAGGGTTGCCAGGCTCATGGTGTCTCTCACAGCAATAGAAACCCTAACTAAGAAAAAGGTAGGTCCTTTATCCATACTCAACATTAGAGCTTCCCTAAGCTCCCTTCGGTTCTCAGAACATGACAGCTTTCTTCCCTTGGAATATCTGAAGACATGGCTCCTTTAAGATGAACATATAGTCCAGTTTTTCAATGAGATTTAACAGTTTTTAGAAGCCCTTCTTTAAATCACCCATTAACTTGTCCTGAATTCTTGGCCCTAGATGTTCTACCCCTAGATACCATGACACTTTGTCATTACCAATGCACTCATTACAATTTATGTCTAGTGACTCTGTCTGTATTTCCTAGTAAGTTTCACAAGGCCACAGGAGGAGATACCCTTGAAACTTGTTCATCCTGTAGAGTCAGTTTCTGAAGTCATACTTAACTCATAGAGCTGTTCAATAAAGTCATTAAATGCAGAAATAGAAAACTATTAAAAAAAAGGATAAAGAGCCATTTTGAGGATAAGACATTCAAAAATTTGTAAGTAGTTTGGGAATACTTTTATCTTACTAATTGATTAAAATAGGGTGTCTAACTTGCTATGTGTTTGAGGTTGGCCTTGAACTCCTCATCTCTCAGTCTCCATCTCCCAAGATTAGGATTACACTATACATGACTGGCTACTCTTTTATTTAAACACACACACACACACACACACACACACACACACCCTATGAGAGCTCTAGGTTTGATTTCCAGCATTGGGGAAAAAATTGATATGGGTATCATCTTCATGAAAAAATTACCAGCTATCTTACTAGTTTAATGAAGGACCTTGTGACCATAGACACCTTCTGTATACATTAATGCAGGCTGAGCCAATAGTACTGATAAGTGGCTAAGGTAGATATTATTATTTTATTCAAATCTCCAAAAAGAAATTGCAATATTTGCCAGAAAGAGTTCTAAACCAGTGCCTTTTAAATTATAGAAGCCCATAACATAATGGTGGCCATCTCTTCTTAAACACTACAAAAGATACAGTGAGATATTTGAACTGGTTCTCTGGTAAGAACAGTTACAGCCACCTACTCCAAGTGTCTCTCCGTTCACATGACTGCTGTCACACATCCATGAGGACAGATGGAAGGGGGCAGTTCACTTTACAGCAACAAATCAAAAATAACTAACAAAATGCCTCTGGGAAGGGGCCAGTACTGAGTAGGAAAGGGCTTCTCAACTCTCTTCAATGTCGATGCAAACCAACGTTTCTGGACTTGCAGGAACATTTAGGAAAGAGAAATAAAGAGATTCTGAAATTACTATTTTCTTTGTTATAGGAATTTTAAAGGAAGGACACTCTTGATCCACTTAAGTCTGACATGAGTACCCACCTGAAGTTAGTTTGGTACATTCAAATGCTGGGAAGAACACGTATTTTCATTTTCAATACCTTAGGTCTCTTCCTATCAATTTCTAATGTGAGTCTCGAGCTTCAGCATTTATTTTAAATAGCTGTGTCTTGCACGTTTACGGGGGCTTGGATATATGTTGCAGTGCTCTATTTTCCCAGTGTCTTCTCACGATGACATTACAGGGCTCCGGCATTCACTTACAGTGGACACCAAGAACCCATGCCACAGCAGGCAGATGCTGACGGGGTGAGGAACTCGGGGCATCCTAGGGTTACATTAAACTTCTGACACATAAAGATTTGTTATAATGGGCTATAGCATAACAGCCAGTGAATTATAAAGTATAAGCACATACCTGATAGCTGCTCCCTTTCCAGAACTTTTTCATCTCCTTACGACTCCAAGCAACAACTGAGGCAGCAAGAAGTGTACAAGGTACCAAATAGAGGAGGGCGGGCTGCCCCTTCTTCATCAGCACCAGGACAACAAATGTAATTATCATGCCAATAGCATAGGCTGGGGGGGGGACAGAAGCCAGCTCAGTTTTACACTTCCAGGAGTGGGGTCTTCCTTCCCCCATTAAAGCAATAGTTTCCAAATACTTCTGAAGACATCTTTAAATAAGACCTGTTTTAAAAATTATGTGTTTGTATCTGTGGCTGCAGGTTCCTGCGGTTAGAGGTGCCCCAGGCCCTAGAACTGGAGTTATATGCAGATGAGCTCATCTGAATATGTAAATCTCATCTTAATTATGTAAAGATGTTTTGCTTTTATCTCACCTTGCCTGCCTAAGACACCTGATTGGCCTAATAAAGGGCTGAATGGCCAATTGTCAGGCAAGAGAAAGGACAGGCGGGGCTAGCAGGCAGAGAGAATAAATAGAAGGAGAAATCTAGGCTAAAAAAAAAAAAAAAAAAAAAAAAAAAAAAAAAAAAAGAAAAGAAAAAAGGAAAAGAGGAGGAGAGTATAAGAACAAGGGAAACACCTGGGACCAGAAGGCAGGCAGCCACTGCCAGCAAGCCAGCCAGCCAGACATGAGAAGCAGCGGAAGATTACAGAAAGAAAAGTAAGAAGCCCCAAGGCAAAAGGTAGACGAAGAGAAACAGTTTAAGTTGAAAGAGCTAGCCAGAAGAGCACTGAGCTAAGGCTGAGCGTTCAAAACTAAGTTGGCTCTGTGTCTTGATTTGGGAGCTGGTTGTTTAGCAACAAGAAAAATCCTGGTGCAGAACTGGGTGTTATTCCATTACAAGGTGCTGTACTTACCACTCAAGCAAGCCTCTTTTCTTGTTTCTATGTGGGGCCTCTGTGTCCCCTTCCCTCCATCCTCCTCTCTTCTTTCTCTCCTTACTTCTCTCCAGTCCTCTCTGCACCTCCTTCCCTTCCCCTCACTTAACTTTCTTTCATGATGTTGGGGGTTCCCATTTATAGTGCCATTGTTCTCTCCCAACATGGAGATTAACTCTACAAGAACTAGAAAGTCTTAAAGGGACATCTGTGGCTCTGGCTCAGGCCATGTGGCCAAGCACTCAGAGCTTGTGGTGCATGGATGTTGAAATACCCACCCAGAACACTCAGAGGTAGCAGAGCTTTTTCTATTCAGTGTCCTATTGTTAACATTTCAATAACAGAAACAGAGGTGATGACTGCCCTGCTGTACCAGGGAGCTAACAACTTACATTGATTCATTTATATACTCATAGTTATTTATACACTATGCTAGAAAAACGCAGTAGTAAACATTTTAGATGCTACTTGTGTTCCAGGTATTTTAATAAACATATATAAAACCTCAACTTTTTTTTTTTTTTTTAAGGCACAGTCTCACTACATAGCCCTGGCCTAGAATTCCCTCTATAGACCAGGGGCTAGCCTCAAATTCACTTAGATCCACCCATCTCTGCCTCTTGAGTGTTGGGATTAAAGGCGTGCTCCTGGTGGAAACTCAACTTTTAAAGTCTCTAAAATGCTGTACTATAAATTACAGAGTATGATTGTCCCATTAATTTGTTTTTGTTTCTGCGACAGGGTTTCATGGAACCCAGCCTAGCCTTGAACTTGATAAACAGTCAAGAATGCCCTTGAACTTCTCATCTTCTGGAGTACTAGAATTACAAATGTGTACCACTATTTCTGGTTTTAATTA
This sequence comes from Phodopus roborovskii, assembly GCF_943737965.1. NCBI lineage: Eukaryota > Metazoa > Chordata > Mammalia > Rodentia > Cricetidae > Phodopus > Phodopus roborovskii. The sequence goes on along the minus strand of NW_026126416.1, from coordinate 26,692,018 downwards.
TCCTTGTTTTTTTTTTTTTTTTTTTTTTTTTTTGCGGGGGTAGTAGCGGTCAGAGACAGGGTTTCTCTGTGTAGCCCTAAGTGTCCTGGAACTCACTTCGTAGACCAGGTTGGCCTCAAACTCAAAGATCCACCTGCCTCTCCCTCTGGAATTAAAGGCATGTGTACCACACTCAGATTTATTTTATGTTATATGTGTATGGGTGCTTTGTTGCATAGAGATATGTGCACCATGTGCATGTCTGATGCCCTCAAAGGTCAGAAAAGGGAATCAGATACCTGAGATTGAAGTTACAGACAGCTGTAAAACACCAAGTATACGCTGGGTCCTTTCCAAGAGCAATATGTCCTCTTAACTAATGTGATGACATTTCAGCCCAACATTTCATTATTTAAAATCATAAAATCTGACCATCCTTATAGGTTATTTGAATAACTTTTAAAGTAAATGTTTTCTTAACTTTTTAACTAAATTTGCTGTTTCATTTATTTCCATTTTTAAAAAAGTGGTACTCAGCTGAATGGTGGTATGTCAGACCCTTGATCCCAGCATTAGGGAAGCAGAAGCAGGCAGATCTCTGAGTTCGAGGATAGTCTGGTCTAAAGATCTAATTCCAGGACACTAGGGCTACAAAGAGAAACTCTGTCTCAGGGAAAAAAAAAGAAAGAAAGAAAGAAACAAAGGAAAAGAAAAGAAAGTGGTACTTATTGAAAGGAAAAGTATCAATTCAAGATCCCTTCAAGGCCAGCTTCTTAGTACAAAGGAAGTTTATTTGCCCCAGAGGAACAAAGGACTGCCTCTAGATAGTGAGGAGACAGACACAGCCCACAGGCAAATGGCAGTTTATAAAGTTAAAAGGGTGAGGTATACAAATTTTGATTGGGCATGTTAATAAGGGCAGACAAAGGAGTCTTTTGATTGTTGGACCTAAGTACTTTGATAGCTGGATCTTGGTATTCAGCCTCAGGAGGAGGAAGTGGCCAAATAAGGTGATAGATCTTGGAGGCTAGCTTTAGGGATATGATCTAACAGGTTTTTATTTGTTTGTTTGTTTAAAGTGGGAATGGGGACAAGGGCAAGGCCTGCCAGAGCCATGCTCACTACATGTGAGCTGATCAGAGTACCTGCACATAGCTCCCCACCAAAATACAGCTTTTCAGACCAAAGCTCATATTCTTAGTAACTCTATTTTGGGGGATGTATTTCTTGTGTTAGCCTTTAACATTTACTATTTATGTGTATTTATGTATGTATATATTGAGTCAGGATCTCACGGATTCAAGGATGCTCAGACTGCTGTAGCTGAGGATGATCTTTAATTCTTGGTCCTTCTGCCTCTATCACCCACATGTTGACATTACAGGAATACCATCACATTGGTGTATGTGGAGCTGGGGGCCAAGCCTAAGGCTTATGCAAACTGGGCAGGCACTCCACATCTGCTTTCATAATTTAATATTTAAATACTATTTTATAGATTTATACCTAGGGCTATGCACATGCTCTATAACACTTCATGTAAAACTCATAAAAAGAGGGAAACAGACTATTTTTTAGCCCTTTGGTTCTTTTTTTCTCCATATAATATAATGCAACACAATAAAAAGAAACAAACTTTACCGATTGTGGATGAAATAAAGTATACAGAAGAAGAACCGGTCTGAACATCAAATCTTCTACAATATGCAATCAACAGGCCTAAAAGAAAATCCACATTATTTTCTTCAAACAGTAGTGATATTACAAAATCAACTGGGCAACAATACTGGTTGTATTTCACTTTCTTTTTTTGTACTATGAGACCATTAATTAAAGTATCTTAAATTATGAACCAACTTTCACATGTTGATTTTTAAAAATGTGATAGCATATTTTAGACATTTCCCCTAAGCCACTCACAGGTATTTGAAAATTATGACCTTTTTAGCTGTTCAATATTCCAATCAATAGAGTGAGGAGATAGCCTATGAAATGGGATTGTCTGCAAACACATCTGATAACATCTAATATCTAAAACATGTGGGGATCCCAAATAAGCCAACAGTAAGAAAAAACATAACCCAATGAGAAAATGGGCAGAAGACTAACTACATCAGCAATTCTTGCATTTGCCTAGTAGGGCTAAGGCCCTAACAACAAATAACAAAAAATTTAAAACAGGCTAGGCATGGTGGCATAAGCTTGTAATTCAAGGACTTGGGAGACCAAAACAGAAGGATCATGAGATTGAGTCCAGCTTGGGCTACACAGCAAAGACCGTTTTAAACAAACAGGCCTATGATGTGACTCAGCAATTCCACTACTGGGCAAAAATCCAAAGGAGGTGAAACTGGCATGTAAAGAGACATGTTCCATATTCAGAACAGCCAATCTCAGTGCTTACTAATTAATGAATGGAGAGAGAAAATGTAGTGCATACACAAATAAGTACTATTCATCCCTGAGAAGGAAAACTGGGCTGCAGGTTTGGCTCAGTGGATAAAGGGCTTGCTGCTCTCACTGTCATGAGTTTGGATTCCCAGCAGCAACCTGTGGTCTCAGTACTGGGGAGAAGGAGACAGATGGATTCCTAGACCTCAAAGGCCACCCAACCTAGCTGAATCAGCAAGCTCCATGCTCAGTGCAGAATACTATCTCAAGAAATAAAGACTGAGTTGGAGAGATGGCTCAGCAGTCCAAAGCACTGACTGCTCTTCCAGGGGACATAGGGTTCAATTTCCAGAGCTCACATGGTAGCTCACAGCCATCCGTAATTCCAGTCCCAGGAGACATGATACTGTCTCCTGACCTCCACAGGCACTGCATGCACATAGTACATAGACATATGTGCAGGCAAAACACCTATATACACAATACATAAAATACAAACTTTAAAGAGCCGGGTATGACGGTGCACAATTTAATCCCAGCACTCAGGAGGCAAAGGCAGAAGACTCTCTGCAAGTTCAAGGCCAGCCTGGTTTACAGAATGAGTTCCTCAACAGCCAGGGTTATTGTAGAGAACCTGTTTCAAAAAAAAAAAAAAAAAAAAAAAAAAAAGTGGTGGTACATGCCTTTAATTCCAGCACTGGAATTAAAAGAGACAGGAGACTCTGTGAGTTTGAGGCCAGCCTGGACTACATAGTGAGTTCAGGACAGCCAGGGCTAAACAGAGAAATCCTGTCTCCAACAGCCCCCCCCCCCGAAAAAAAAAAAAAAAAAAAAAAAAAAGAAAAAGAAAGAATGAATGAATGAATGCAAGGGGAAGGGACAGCAATCAATCTCTGGCCTCCACACACCAAACACACATACACACACACACCACACATACCACACACACACCACACCACACCACACACCACACACACTAGGGGAAGTGAAGTGGGGGAGAAGATGGAAATGCTGTCTTTTGTGGGACTAGCACTGTGATAAATCTGTAGGACACTGTATTAAGCATCAAGCAGCCAGCCAAAGAAAAACAAATAGGATCTTATCTCACTTGTAACTAAAACTCAAAGAGTTGAACTCATAGAAGTACAATAAAATGGTGGGATTGAGGAGTGATTGGGGATACAAAATTCAGTCATATAGAAATAAATTCAGAAATTCATCGAACTCATCGAACAGCACACTGACGGTAGTTAATAGCGATATATTATCAAACTGTCCCGTGACAGACAAAAGAAAAGTGAGGCAATGCATGTCAATGAGCTTGTCATTCTACACTATACACATATTTGGGAAATATGTTGCATATAATAAAATACACAATTCCATTTTTCAATTTTTTAAAATGAATAAATATGTGTGGGTTTAAAATATACTGGAAATACATAAAGAAAGTAACTATAAGAAATATTTAGAAGAATGACTTAAGTTTTTTGTTTGTGGTAGAGTGCTTGCAAGGTGCCAAAGCAATATAGAAAACCCTGTCTTGAAAAAAAAAAAGTTTTTTTTGTTTGTTTGGTGTTTTTTTTTGGGGGGGGGGTGTTGTTGAGACAGGGTTTCTCTCTGTGTAGCCCTGGATGACCTGGAGCACACTGTGTAGACCAGGCTGACTTTGAACTCACAGAGATCCGCCTGTCTCTGCCTCCTTCAGCAAATCCTACTGGTATGCACCACCACAACTGGTATCTTTAAGTTTTAATGAAAGTAATTTTATTTAAAAACCACTTACTAGCTGGGCATTGGTGGTGCACTCCTTTAATTCTAGCACACAGGAGGCAGAGGCAGGCGGATCTCTGTGAATTCGAGGCCAGCCTGGTCTATAGAACAAGTTCCAGGACAGGCTCCAAAGCCACAGAAAAACCCTGTCTTGAAAAACAAAAACAAACAAACAAACAAAAAAAAAAAGAAAAACCACTTACTTATGTCATGACTATGAATGCTTTTCCTGCATGTATGTGTGAGCACCATGTGTGTGCCCGCTGCCTATCAGAAGAGGGTATTCTATCCCTTAGAACTGGAGTTACAGAGTTGTGAGTGACCGAGTAGGTCCTGGGATTAAACCTGAGTCCTCTGCAAGAACAAGTCCCATAACTGCTGAGCCATCCTTCCAGCCCCAATACTAAGAATTTTAAAGAGCAACTCTCATTTGTACATGCAAATATGAAGGGATAATTCAATACCCACTTTTAGAAGAAATTTTTTGAATATTACCAAAGAAGACAACTCATGTTGTACATATTAAGTATTTGTAGATGTCCATCTCCAATGTCTAGCCAGATGAGACCACTTGCTCCTCTCCTCTATAACTCCCCCACATCTAGCCTAGGTCTCGCATCTAATGTCCTGACCTAGTCTGGCCACTCCTGTCTGTCTCTCTCAACCTCTAGTTTCCCAACAGATCCCTGGCTGCCCAGATCTATAGGCTACTGTGATCCATTTCCCATCAGCTGTCTTTTATTATAAAGCGATGTAGTCCAGGCTTCTGTTGCTACTTCAGCACTACCTTGCTGACATTGCTAGAGCACTTACGTCTTAAAATGTAACTATTGCTGTCAAGCAGGAGGGAAAGAAACTGTATTATTATTTTCAGCTTTTGGAAAGGATTACAAAATATGCTCTACTGGAGAAGGTTAAATGGATCCTTGCTGTTTCAAGAGACTTTTCAGCCAGCAAGCATTTTACTTTGACCATTTTGAGTGGCGATTTCTCTTTTACCCTTCAAAGGGAACTTTTTTTTTTAACCTTTGTCATTGATCCCAGTTCTAATGACAACCAAAGAATGCAGAGCCTTGAACTTTTACCAGGTGCTTTGATATGACCCTTAAAACCATACGTATAGTTTTGCTAAAATTATTATATTCACTCACCTGGTACAATAATATCTCCAAAACCCAATATTGAAACAGGCACGAAGCATACACTCATTACTGAGTAACAGATCAGCTTTGGCACCCTGATAAGTACTGGCAACTGTAAGAAAGAAAACCAGAGAGGAGAGGGGAGGGTGGGGAGGGCGAAGGAGAGGGATTGAGAGAGGGAGAGAGAGAATGAGCCAATACATCTCTTCCCAATCTCTCTTTTAAGAAGGGAAAGACTGACACTGTAATAATTGTTTTAATGTTTTTTTTAAAAAAATTGATTAAAGGAAACATGGAATAAGATGATATAAACATATAAACATACACATACATAATACATATATACACTCTGTACAAAAACTTAAATAAGACATGTAGTTTTAGGAAATTAAATACAAACATGGAGGGTGGACAGCATTAATGCACCCCCCCACAGCTGACCTTTCCATTTTTCTTTTCTTGTTATCAAGAACAGGACTCAGTCTTTGATATGTTTTTTTTGTTTTGTTTTGCTTTGGTCACCCTACATTTTTTCCCACCCAAAGAGTCTCCTCTCAAAGGGTATGATTTTAAAGTCCAATGAACTTATCAGAAAACAATCCTTACTTTCTCATGGGGAGCTGAGGGTTGAGCAGTGGCTTCCACAAAGTTTCCATCATTCTAGGATGAAACCCAAGTCAATAGGTATTTAATAATTTAGAATAACTAAAAAATGGCTATATTTGTGAGAAATAAGTTTTATAACATCTTAACATGCACCCATGACCAATGAGTTACAGGAGGAAGGCAAAATTATGAAACAGACAGGCAGACACTAACTGGCTGGACACTGCTGTTTATATCATCCCCACCTTTTCAGCATTCCCAAAAGGCCCAGCAGCAAGTTCCACCATGATGCTCTCGCCGTTCTAAAGGGAGGAAGGTATGAGATGTTGTTTAGTCTTCTAAAGAAAACAACCTGCCACAATGCAAGTATGATTGACAGCCCATGGCACACAGCCTAGTGCCAGCTAAACATGGGCTATCAACTGCTTCTTCCTCAGACTCTAGAAACTGCAGAAACTGCAGTCACCTGAAACAAAATTCAGCTAGCACACTACTTCACTTTACTGGAGCTCAATAATTATCAGATTGGCATAAATACCAAACACAGATTATTCAAGTGTATCTGGAGATGTGTATTATACTGACTAACATCCAACATGTTAATTCATTATAAACTTTTAAGTATTTCAATTTTTTAAACTACGTATACTATGGTTCTTAGTCATTTTCAACATCAGAAAAGAAAAAAAGAGAGAGATACTAAAATCCTTTAAATTTAGCTTTCTACCAAATGTAAGTAATCTTATGTGAAAAAAATATGCATTTGACCTTCTGGGTATTTACCACAACAAAACTGTGAAGTCAAATTTGAAAAGACCCAACCTTATAGAATATGTGAACCTTCTCCAGCCCAATTCCCATTGAGATTCAATCCTGCCTCCTTCCTTTGTTCCAATCATAGAATTTTCCTGAGTGGTAGTTGAGATCCTCAGTCTGCTAAAGTCTTTTCTGCAGGCTAGACAGGTGTTCATTACAACGTTTTCTCCTGTAGCCTGGTCTGCTTAAAACTGAAACTTTGAGGTAGCAGGCTAAAATGCACAAAGCATTCTTTTTGTTATTGTTTATGTAGCCAAGAATGATTCGGAACTCCTGGTCCTCCTGCCTCTGATAAAGGTATACGCCCTCAGCTTGACGAATCTACTTTTATGTTTCATACCAAAAAAAAAAAAAAAAAAAAAAAAAAAAAATTGCATCAGGAGACTAGGGAGAAGACTAGAAGACACACAAAGCTGAATTTTAATGAAAACTGTAAAAAATCAGGAATGAGCATCTGATATTCATTTTTAGTTACTTAACAAGAAAAAGCTCAAAACTGAAAACCAAGAAGGTATTAAACAAACATTTACAAAAATGAGTTCCAAAGAGTACCTCCAGTTGACTCTACTACAGCAGAATGCTAGAAATCACAAGCCTATAACAAAAAACAAAACAAAACAAAAAGGATGAAAAATGTCCTAGTCAGACAAGAAAGAGTAAAAGACCTCCATCCTTGGCCTGTCTTTAAATTTTAATCTGACATTGAAGTGATACCGGGTTTAAGGTGGAAAAACCGTACTCTGCAGCCCCAGCTATATAAAGCCCATGTGTAGCTGCACATCAGTACATGTTGTGGGCTAACTGCTGGCCTCAGAGGGGCTTTATGAAGACAATGTTTTCACTTGTTTGCCTGCTTTTTGAAACAGGGAGTTTCACTTAGTCCTGGCTGTCCTGGAACTCACTCTGTAGTAGACCAGGATGTCCTTGAACTCCTAGACAACTGCTTACCTCTACTTCCAGAGGGCTGGGATTAAAGGTCTGCGCTGGAATCAACAAAGTTTCACTTTTATTACAGGATGGTGTATTCTACAAGACTGTTTTGTACCAAATAAATGAATACAAGCTTGGACAACTGTTTTTGGCTCAGATCTCACTATGCAGTCCTGGCTGTCCTGGAGCCTGATTTGCAAACTAGGCTGGCTTGCAACTATGGCAATCCTCCTGCCTCAGCCTCCTGAATTATAGGCACGTTCTGTTTTGTCTGGCTTGAAAACATGCTTTTTAAAAGTGCCCAGTTTTCATTAAAATTCACAATGCTAATTTAATGTTTTCCTTTCCTTTTCTTTTTTAAGTTTACTGTTGCTCAGTAACACTGAGTTAAACTACTCACCTTAAGGCATTGGGAAGTGTTTGCAAAATAGTCTGGGTAGTAATACTTTGTGATAGTTTCAATTTTGTTTTGTTTGTTTTTTGTGATAGGATCTTTCTGTATAGCTCTGGCTGTCCTGGAACTCCTGTAGACCAGGCCGGCTTTGAACTCATGGAGATCTGCCTACCTCTGCCTCCTGAGTGCTGGGATTAAAGGCATCTTTATTTCCTAGGTGCAATTCTGGCAGTAAGTGTCAGAAGTATAGTTTTTGCAGTGGTTTCAGACATGATATTATCTAAAGAAATGATAAAATCCCAATGGAGGGGGCTAAGATGTAGGTTAGTGGTAGAGTACTTGCCTAAAATACACAGGTCCTGAGTTCTATCCTGAGCACAGCACTAACAATAATAAAACCCAATGGGAAGAAAGGGTCACTGTGAATACAGAATAGCTAAGAGACACAAAGAATAAAGGGCCAACATAAGGTTACAAGGCAAGGTACAACATAAAATGTTGCATGATGGTGGTGCACGCCTTTAATCTCAGCACTCAGGAGGCTGAGATGGGGATCTCTGTGAGTTCAAGGACAGCCTGGTCTACAGATCAAGTTCTAGGGCAGGCTCCAAAGCTACCCAGAGAAACCCTGTCTCAGACCCTTCTCCCTCAAAAAAAGATAGCGAAAGCAGGAAAACTAAATAATATGTTTGTAATATGAAAAAATGTCAAGGGACGATAACAGACAACTCACACAAAACTCCTCCTTAAATTCTTAAGGAGTTGAAGGTAAAATGGAGAATGTATGACTTATGAGCCCCAGAAACAGAACAGACAAAATAGACAGAAATAAAAAGTGAGAGTGAAGGGCCCTGGGTTGAATTTCTAGTGAGGTCAGCCTCACCCTGACCTCAATGACTAGCCTGGATACAGGGGACCTTTTTGGTACAGAAAAAATCAAACTGGAGCAGGAGGTGGTGGTACACGCCTTTAATCCTAGCACTCAGGAGGCAGAGGCAGGTGGATCAAGTTGGGTTCTACCACTGAAGTAAAAAAAAAAAAAAAAAAAAAAAAAAAAAAAAAACAATTCAACTACAGAAAGCTAGCATGGCTTCTCACTCAGTAGACAGGGACCCTGAAGCACAAGGGATATTTAAAATGCACAGGATGGGTTACCAGGTACTACACTCCAGGCCTGCAGAGTTGGTGTGCTGTTCTTGGTTCTCAGATATGAAGGCAACAATGACACATTTCTCTCCCTTTCTTTCCTCTCTCTAAACTGTCCACAGTAGACATTGATGATAAGAAAAACTTACTTTTAAAAGGAAAGAAAAATTGGACATTCTCACTTTATACTAATCACAAGTTCTTTATTTTCTCTAGCAATTAAAAGCTTGAAATACCCTCTACTAAAAGGCAATTCCCTTCAGGGAATTAAAGTTCACTCTAAGTTACACAATCTGCAAAACCAGCACTCTCTGAAGAAAGTTATAGTTCTTTTCTCCAGGCTGGCAAGATAGCTCAGCATTGAGAGCACCCACTGCTCTTGAGAGCACCCACTGCTCTTGCAAAGGACCTGGGTTCCTACACCCACAAAGGGTGGCTTACAGAAGCCTGGAATTGCAGTTCTAGAGGAAAGAACGCCCTCTGCTGGCCTCCATGAGCACCAGGCATGCATGGGGTACACATACATACATGCAGGTACTCACATACACACATAAAATAAAAATAAACTTTTAAAAACTTAAGGAACGGTGTGTGGTACCGTTTAATCTAGAGGCAGGCAGATCTGTGAGTTCAAGGCCAGCCTGTGGTACATGGAGAGTTCTCTACATCTCAAAGTAAACAAATGGATTTTAAAATCAACTTCATCTTTTTTAATGCTACAACATGAATTTAAAATGCATGTATGTTATACCTTTGTGATGAATGGTGTTACGAAGACAAAAAACACATCATAGACCAGGAGAAGGCCTAGCAGTATCACACATGACTGTTGGGAAAAAAAGGAGGGGGTTAAAAGATCAAACTTTCCACATCTAAACTAACACATCAAATTACTTTGCAAATATAAGTAAGCATGGGAATATACATTTGAACAGTATTTTAAAAGGCATTTCATGGGTATTACTATGCTTAATTTTATTTTATACATCATTTAAGAATCCTTACTTTCTGTATCCCATTTGCTTAAAAACATCATTGAGTTGAAGAATGTTCTTCCTCATGGGGGCTGAAGAGATGGCTCAGTGACTGGGAAAACTAGCTGCTCTTCCAGAGGACCACGGTTCAATTCCCAGCACCCACATGGTAGCTCACAACTGTCTGTAACTCCAATTCCAAAGGATCTGACACCTCATACAGACATATATGCAGGCAAAACACCAATCAATGCTCATAAAATAAAAATAAATTATTTTAAAGAGAAATGCTCTTCCCCAATATTTAGTCTTATGAAGTTTTATTAAATGAGTATGAGTGATGAAAAACATTCAGCTAGCAACTCAGTAGCTGTCCTTGCTTTGGAGTTAGAAGTGAGAACAGACAGGCAGGATGAACTCTGAAGACTGGGAATGGTCTGAAGCTTATTCGGATGGAAGTTACAAAAGCAATACATACACGTGCAACATTTCAATAGTGTAATTAAAATCAGCATGTTCTAGTATATGCAAATCATACTGTTTTAAAAAGAAAAATGTTATTATAGTTATAAAAGTAATATATTTTACCTTGAAATTAGGTAACTTCATTGTTTTTATTAAATTGAGACAGAAAGCAATTCCTAAGATATCCTGTAAAATCCAGGCCCATCTATAATGAGAGAGAGAGAGAGAAAGAGATCAACCTATTGTTTCATTCCATTACTTTTAGATGAAAGTTAAACAACTACATCATTAAGGCTATACCATTCTCATTACGGCATTCCACAGGAACACATCATAATCAAGCACATTTTAAGTCTAGGTGTTTAAAGCATAATTCAATTTCCTTCCCTGTACAATTGCAAATCATTAGCCTAAGATCTGTTTATTAACTGGGTTTGGTGGCTTATACCTGTAACCTCTACACACTGGTGACAGAGGAAAGCAGGTCATTGCAAATTCAAGGCCAGAGTGGTTTACATGGCAAGTTCCAAGTTAGTAAGGGGCACAAACAGAGATCCTGTTAAATAAAGTATTCATTGAAAAATTATCAGCCCAGTGTGGATGTCACACACCTTTAATCCTAGCACTTACGAGGCAGAGGTAGGCAGATCTTTGAGTTTGAGACCAGCCTGAGCTACAGAGTGAGCTCCAGGACAGCCAGGGCTACACAGAGAAACAAAGAAAACAAAATTGCCTTGTTTTAAGATATGTTCTGGAATAAAAAACAAACAAAAATTTCCATAATACTCATCATAATGATTAAGAGTCAGGACAAGACATAAAACACCACATCCTTAAATCTAAAACAAACTAAAGTCATCATACCTATCCTCATTTCTAAACACAGCCCACACAACAGCGACAGAGATGCACAGTCCAGAGAGGAAAACCAAGATCACTTTAATATTTTTGCCGCAACAGGAAATCCTAAAAATAGATCAAAATAGTTCATTAGTGCTATAGGTAAAATACAGTGTTTACTTGATTAAAAAAAAAAAACTGCGACAAACATGAACAAGAAATTATTGAAATATTAATATAGATGTCATGATTTTACATAAAACCAATGAGGCATAATAACTAGTTCAACAAAACCCTTTATGGCAATGGAATGTTCTCTATGTTTTCCAATATTGATGGCAATTAGCCACATATGACTATATGACTACTGAACACTTCAAATGTACCTCAGGGATTCAATTTGAAAATCTCAAACACAAGTTGGGTAGTACTGGTGCATGCCTTTAATCACAGTACTCAGGAGGCAGAGGCAGGTGGATCTCTGTGAGTTTGAGGACAGCCTGGTCTACAGAGCGAGTTCCAGGACAGTCAGAACACAGAAACCCTGCTTCAAAAAAAAAAAAAAAAAAAAAAAAAAAGCAAAACAAATCCCAAACACATTATTGAATATAAATTTGGATCTAACATATACTGAATATACAGACCTAAAGCAACACCTCAATTTTCCTGTATTAAGTTCAAATATGAATTACAGCATTCATTCTCCAAGAGATACATACGTGCACTGTCCACATGGCATCCTATGAACCAACGCAGCAAGACAGTTGTACAGACTCATTGCTGATGCTATGCAGAAAATTGCTATCATAACATAAACTGGAAAAGAACAATACAGTTATCAATTCTTTAGCTCCCTTTGTTATATCATATTTTCAATATAGTAACTATAATGTTATCTGGGGGTATTTGCTAAGCTGCAAATATTTATAGCTTGAGTTTTAAAGTGGGGCATGTTGCATGTGATTTTTAGTTGCAATATACACTGCTAGGGAAGTGTTTACTGGCTGAAGATCTACATTTTCTACTTTTCAATAATTCAAAGTGACATGTTTGTTATAAGTTTCTATGACATTAATTACAGATATTTATAAATATTTAAATGTAAGAACAAAAGGACTGATAGACTTTTGTGCATATGTATGTTTGTTTGTATGTATGAAGGTGCATACATGTATTTGGATATGTATAGAGGCCAGAAAACAACCACAGTTTTATTTCTCAGATGTCTCGTTTTTCTTCTGTTTGTTTTACTTTTGAAACACAGTGAGTCACTGGCCTGGAAGTTTGCCAAGCAGACAACTCTGACTGCTCAGCAAGCTCCAGGGGTCAACCTGTTTCTACCAACCCATGCTTGAAGTACAAGACTGTACCATCACATAGGGATTTTTCTACATGGTTCTAGGACTGAACTCTGGTCTTGTTTGCATAGTAGGCACTTCACCAACATAACTATTCCTCCAGACCTTTTTGTGCTTTGAGACATGTCTCAAGTAGCTCAAAATGGCTATTTAGTCAGGAATGGCCTTGAAAGCCTCTTGTCTCTACCTGAGGTTACAGGTGCATCATCATACCCAGCTTATTTGACACCTGGGATTGAACCCAGGGCTTTGTGCATACTAGGAAGGTACACTACTAACTGAGTTATATCCCAAGATAGATTAAGAAACAAAAAATTTTGGTAGCCCTGTCTGACCTTGAACTTGCTATATACACATGTATAGACATGAATTTGTAGAGATCTGCCTGCCTGTGCCTCCCTAGTGCTGGGATTAAAGGTGTGTGCCACTGGGCCTGGCTTTGAATTAACAAACTATTAATATTTTAGTAATGCAATTTAGGAATGAGAACAAATATATGCCTTGGGTATCAACCATGTTATCCATGTTTTCCTATAGAGAATTTATCTACAACAATTTGACTTATGTCAACATTGGTGGCATAGTAACCACCAGTTAAAGAATAGCCTGGGCTGTGCAGAAAGTACTGGTCTAGCCAGAACTACACAGTAAGATGCCGCCTCAAGGGGAGCCCGCACACATACACACACACATACACACACACAAACAAAACACTCAAATCCATGCAAAGACACTTTGTTGCAATGGAATACCAAGGTAGTAAAATTTAACAAGCATTCTATATTATCCAGACTTATTTGAAAATTATTTAAAGATATTTTGCCTCTGTGTTGTTATAAAGGAGGTAGGATTATTATACTTACAATATTCCTTTTCTGAACTTTCTAGAAAATATTGTGATAGAAATATAAGCTGTACCTCAGTGTGGAAGTAAGAAACAGAGATGGTCTAAATAGAGTAAATTTGGGGTATCCTGGTTCTGAGTGAAGTTCGATAAGCCACTCTAAGTCCCCTGGTGCTCATATCTAACACATCAAGTTCATGAGAAGTACACTGGGTTGTTGTGAGGATTAGATAAGCAAATGTGTATAAAGTGTATGCACACTGGTGATTAGTGTGCTAAGAGGGGCAAGACAGACCCTTCATGGAAGTCTTGGTATACCTTCTGCCAAGTTGCCCAACCTAAATTTTAACAGCCTGGCAGGGCATGTTTCCCAAGGTCATCACAGAGCTTTAGAGCCTCGTCCAGTAGTGTACTACCACTTAGAAAATGATCCCATGTGAAGAAGAACCTTATTATCATAACACATTTCCAGTTGGTTTTGTTTTAAATGTAAGAAGTTTACTGGAATGCAGACTCAAGATGAACACCAGTTATCTTTTTCCTAAGTATATCTGAATCCTCAGATAGTGAGGGAAGCCTTAGCAATTCAGTTCAATTATGTCAGTTATTATAATACACTAGGAAATAGCAGCCATCTTAGCCATGAAGACTCATTTTGGGCAAACAAAATTTCAAAACACTACAAAAGACACTGGCCAATCTTAATTTAGTCCCATGTCCTGGGATAATTAGGAAGTTGAATGATTTCCTTCTCACATCAAAAATTTCACTTGTAAATCCTCTTTAAAAATTATTTTTAATTATATGTATGTATGTGTACCTGTGTATGGGTATGTACATGTTTCTACAAGTGCCTGAGGAGCCCAGGGGCATTGGACCCCTGGAGCTACAGTGACAGTTGGCTGTGAGCTGCCTGACGTGGTACTAGGAACCAAATGGATCCTTCACAAGAGTCCATGGTCTCAGCAGCTGAACCATCTCTTCAGCCCCAATTCTTCAGTATCTTGAGATAGGATCTCATGCATAGTTCTGCAGCCTAGGTTGGCCTAGAAATTACTACATATCCCAGGCTGGCCCCACACGTATGTCAGTCATCCAACCTCAGCCTCCTGATATATACTAGTGAGTGTGTATGTGTGTGTGTGTGTAATTTGTTATTTGAAATTTGAAGTAGCTCAGTAATTGAAACCTGACATTTTTTGCACATTAAGCAAATTATTTACATTATTTACTTGTTCTGATTTTTTTTATTTAACATAATTTTCAGATGAATGTTTTAAATGGAAAGATGATTCTAGTAATGTAAATGGGGGGGAAATGTTCAATACAGCACACATAAAATCCAGTTTGTTATATTTTTGGCTATAAGCTTAGCCTTTAATGGCTGAGCCATCTCTCCAGCCCTAAAATCCAGTTTCTTACCAAGCCACTTATAGAAGAAATAGAGCAAGACGATCATTACACAGCAGATGACCACAAACACAACAACTGTAAGAGGGCTGAAAGTCAAATACTCTTCCTTCTTTCTCCTCATCTCTTTATCGTCAGCATCTGCCACTGACTTCATGTTTTCCCTGTATAAACACACACAGAACCATCAGCAAGTCTTTACCAAGCTCAGTTATTTTTTAAAAAGTCCTTCTCTAACACCAATTTAAGTTTAACTACAAAGGCAACACACTTTTAAAAAGTACCAGTGGTGTGGTGGTGGCTCAAGCCTTTAATCTCAGCACTTGGGGGGGCAGAGGCAGGTGGATCTCTGTGAGTTCCAGGACAGCCAGGGTTGTTATAGAGACACCCCATCTCAAAACACAAATAAATAAATAAATAATAAAGAAAGAAAGAAAGAAAGAAAGAAGCAAATAAATAGTACCAGAAAGAAACATTTAATCTAGAAACTAAAACACCCTATATTCGTACTCTCCAGAGACAATCTGTCATCCCACAAATTTGAAATAAGATATTTTACAAAACTGTTAGAACAGATGACATTTATTATACTAACAAGTTAATGTATTTTGTTAATGAGTAAACTCAGTATTCACTATATGTCTATTCTGTGTTCATTAATGCATTTGGAAGAATTTTTAAATTCCCAGATACAGCCCTGTCCTACCTGTGTTACTTTTTATGAATTCTCCCAAGTAATCACCTTACTAATAAAAGGCAGAGACAGGTGTCAAAGAGAAAGGGGCAGCAGGTGGCTTTGGTAAGTAGACAGCTTACTGTCTCTGCTGTCACATCACTGTGTCATCCCGTTACACAGACCCTACTCCATGTTCCCAGCCCTAGTTTCTTCACCTCTGCCCTGTTCAACTCCCTTGTGTGCATCTTCTGGCCCTGATCACAAAGCCTGGGCTCATATTTTAGGCTCAGATTTTAGGCTACATAAGATTTTATGTCTGAACATTTTCACATTTGCAACTGTTAACCAACACACTACTTTCCCATCAGGAAATTACAGATGATTGTCGCGGTCTCAATTGTGTGGCATCTGCGACTCTAGACAGGTTGCCTGGAGACAGAGCAAGATTGGTTCCCCTGGACTCTAGATCAGGATGTTGGGGCATTAACAGAAGTTTTAGTAATATGGTACCTAAGTGGAAAAAGGGGCCAGCCTTTGGTATCTGTCATTGAAAATAAATAAAACATATTTACAGAACTAGACATGTAAGCCATAATGATTCACATATTCATATCCACATATTAAAGAGCATAAGGCACTCCCCCTTCTGAAACACATTCTTGCTTTGTAGCACAAGCTAACCCTAAACTTAATATGTAACCCGGGGTACTTTCAAACTCATGATCCTCCTTACCCAGACTTGGGAGCAGTGGGGTTAAAGGTGTGAACCACCACACCTAACATAAAGTACTTGATTTGGGGGTGGGGCACTAGAACAGGGTCATAAGTAGCCCAGGCTGGCCTAGAACTCAGTATGTAGCCAAGAATGACCTTCACTTCTCAAGTGCTGTGATTATTATGGGCATGAACCACCATACATCACTTTTATAAAACAATTTCCTAACAGGGAACCAGCTACCTGATTTATACATTAAATATTACCATTAATTATATTCTTTTGGGAGTGCAGTGGTTCAAACAACTCGGCAAAAATTAAAAACACTAGGTAAAAGTGCTACTAGTGAGCTATATTCCCAGCTCACTCTGTGAGACTATTCTCTCTGTGTGTGTCTGTGCGTGAGTGCACACACAATAGGTGTGTGGATATCAGAAGACAACCTCAGGGGTCAGTCCTTGACCCTTGTTGTCTTCCCTGTTTGAGACAGGTCTAACTGGCCTTCAAGCATCCAAAGATTCCCATCTTGCTGTGGGAGCACTCAGGTTACAGACACATACAACTGTGTCCAGCTTTATGTGAGTTCTAGGGTTTTGAACTCAGGTCCTCACACTTGTGCAGTAGACACTTTATCCACTGAGTCTCTTCATTGAGCATCCACAGAGTGTTTGATGTGAGTTAAGTGTTTCCTTAGGAACAATAACTCATATGGCTACAACCTTCCTATTAGTAAAAAAGACAATCTTACAATCTGGTCTTAATGGCACCACATACTGAGGTAAAACAAGTATTTATTCTCGCTATTAAGATTATCATGAAACATTATTTAAAAACCATTTATCAGGAAGCCATAAAGAGTTTAATTAAACTTACAATTCAATGAGTCCACTCCAGTATCCTCCTAATGCCACAGTGAACACAGCAATTACAAAAATAACCACCATAGTATAGTCAAAGTTAGGCCAGGATGGAGAATACATTTGCACGGTAATGTTATCTCCAAGAGTCTGAAGGGCAAAGTGACAGTTAAACACAGGAATGAATCTGCGAGAGCACAGCAGCAACATCTACATTTCATCAGACATCTGGGAAGACTGGACAATTAGGGGCTCATTCAGTCCTTCAAGCTCCTTGTTAGCACGTGGAGAACGAGTAATAATCGAAATCGAGTACAGTGATCAAATGCAAACAACTGTACCACTTATACCCATCTAATACGCAATTACTAACCTGCTGCATATCTTGTAAGTCTTTTTGGCTTATAACTGCAATTAATATAGTCATATTTTGGAATTCAGATCTGTTCCTGGAGGAAGGAAGCTAAAAGAAAAAAATACGAAACTTGATTAATTACTAATACATTTACAGAATAAAAATTGATACACTAAATGCAAATATTATACTAATTATAAAAAACAAAGCTTCAATATTATTTCTTAACAATATATAAGTTCTCAAAACAAAATCCTTTTAACATGAACTTAACCAGATATATAACATATATGACACCATATGGTATAGACACTGTATAAACATACAACATACACATATATAAGTTTCTGAACTCTAAGACTCCAATTGTCTCAACTCCAGAAATACAGCAAAAACTACAAAACTTTATGACTGGAATGTTTTATTAATAAATCTAGAACATTTATTAATAAAAAATAATCTACAGGATTATTAAACATTCAGCTTCTAGAACACACACACAGTTAAGTCAGTTCCCAGGAGACTTGCTCTCCCATAGGCTCACCAGAAGTCACTCGGTTTGAGCACTTACTAGGACACTGCTGTTGGCAATCAGCAATGCTTCAGCACCACCCTGCTGTGCAATCTTGGCTTTTTCGAGAAAATTGCAGGGTCCCCATTGTACCACCACTGCCTTGTTCCTTATGCCATCAGGAGGAATATCAGAAGGGTGGCACAGTGGCGTGCCAGTCAGATTCATCAAGCTAAGGGAAGTCTGAAATGAAGAAACATTTTTTAATAAGACACATAGCTCATTTCACCTACCAGCATTCAGGGACAAAACATCAATCCTGGTTCAGTACAATGTTCCTTAGGGGCTGAGATGTAGCTCAAGGGTAGAGCATGCACTTATTATGCCTGAGTTAACCAACAAAACCAACTTTATGACAGACAACAAGGATTAGAGATGCACAGATGTCAAAATTTCCCAAATCTGGGGTCAGAGAGATGGCTCAGCAACTTAGAATACTGGTTGCTCTTCCAGAGGGCCCAGGTTCACTTCCCAGCTCCCACATGCCATCTCACAACCATCTCCAACTCCAGGGATCTGACAACCTCTTGCGGCCTCTGCAGGCACTAGGCCTGCATGTAGTATACAGATATACATGCAGGCAAAACACTATATACACAAAGTCAAAATAAGTAAGTTATCTTTAATCATTCCCAGCACAGCGGAACATGTCTATAACGTTAGCCCTCTAGAAGCAGAGACAAGGAGATCTCCAAGACTCTGAGGCCAGCCTGGTTGACAATAATGAGTTCCAGGGTAGTCAAAAATCTATTTAGTGAGACTATGACTAAAAAGCCAAAAAATTCCCTAAATTATTTCTTTTATGGAGAGGAAAACACTGGACTAAAGTCAATAAAGTATTTAATCACCAAATACCATAACTGAGTCACACCCTAAAATATAGTTATTAGTCATATTCAATATTTTATTATGAATAATTATCATGTTATTTACTTACTGCATTTTCTAGGGAACTTGGAAGCCTTGTCCATTTGGGGTTATAATGCATGCAATAGTCCTTGGAAAGTGAAGATTCACCATTTGCAGACGCGTGCAGGATGGCTTCCTGAGCAGCCGTCTAAAATACAAACAACAGCTTTCATGGTGACGCTCACAAACAGGCTTTTAATAAAACTATTTATATGCAGGTTTGACCACATGTCCTAAAGAGGGCAAGTCCTCTGATAAGTTTATTTACGCTTATGTAAACAGCTCAGGAATAATGAAACTATACACATTTGTCTAGAGCTCATTCTTTGGGGAAGAGAATTTCTTACAAGAATAACCAGGACCCTTGTTTTAAGGGCCACATCCCTGGGAAGGCTCTTGCTGTGATGTAATAATGCCAGCCTGCCCTCTCAGCGTGACACTCTTCTCGTCACTCTTTTGTGAGTTATGACTTCAATGTTCACATTCCAACTGCCTATTCAAATATACCAAGACAGAGTTTAAGAGAGAAATTGCCTGTCAGGTGATGGTGGTCAATGCCTTTAATCCCAGCACTTGGGAGGCAGAGTCAGATGGATCTCTGAGTTTAAGGCCAGCCTAGTCTACAGAGTGAGTTCCAGAACAGCCAGGGCTATATAGAGAGACCCTGTCTCAAAACAATCAAAAATAAATGAATAAATAACATAAAGAGATCTAGAAGGACTGGCAAGATAGCTCAGTTAGTAACTGCACTTGTCACCAAAAATGACCATCTGAGTTTGAGCCCAGGACCCACATGGGGGAAGGAGAGAAACGACCCCCATGAGTTGTCCTTTAGCATGACACATATGCCCTGACATATACCCCACAAACAAACAAATAAGACAACAAAAGTAACCTTCAAAAAAGAACTAGAATACTTTTATTTTTGTCTTACTTCCCATTGCCAAAAAGATAGGAAAAAGGACAAAGTGATGGAAGAGAATATTAATAAGGTAAAGGTAAGTGGGGGGTGGGCATGGGAGACATGCAGACATCTTCAAATGTTTAGAATACTGCTCCCATCATCCACCTCCTTCAACATGATTTCTTCCTGTCTTCTCCATGAGCAATTTTATCTCAAAATTCACAAAGAAGAGAAAGAGGTTCACGGAGATGAGTCAGCAGGTGAAAACACAAGCAGCCAACACTAATGACCAGAGTTCCATACCTGGGCCCCACATGGTGAACAGAAAACAAAACCCTGCAAGTTGAATTCTTGACTTCCACCTGGGCTGTGGCACAGCAAGGCACGAGTGGCCAGACATACACAAGCATACACAAAATAAAACAGCAAACCTTCAGAGCTAAAGCACACATTCAGTTGCTTTTCCAAGACGGGATTTATCTGTGGGGTCCTACTGTCCCAGAACTCGCTCTATAGATCAGGCTGGCCTGGAACTCAGAGAAATCTTCCTGCCTTTGTCTCCCAAGTGCTGGGATTAAAGTCATGTGCCCCCATTGCCCAGCTTCGTTCTTCTTTTTAAGGCATTAAAAAGGCATCTTGTCTGAAGCATTTTGTCATAGTGGCAGAAAGCTAACTGAGAAAACAGGAAGATTGTTGCTTATGACTATAGCTGACAACATGGCTGATACGCCACTGCCATTAGTTTGCAGAAGTCTGGCAAAGAATTTGTCTTCATTGTGTCCATACTCAGTGTGGGAAGCGGAGCTTAAAGGACTAACCTGAAAGAGGTAATGTCCTGGCAGCATAGTGGTTCACACTGTATCACACAAGCATTGCTGGATGCTTTTAGAGCTTTTAGATGAGAATCAGAGGCACAAGCACTACAAAACTATTTGGAATCCCTGCAATTTGTCCAGAAATGGGGCATGTTTAAAGCTGTAACCATGGGAACAGATCACCATTCCACCCCTAACCATTAAAAAAAAAAAAAAAAAAAAATACCCTTCAGAGGCTAGGGATGAAGCTCAGTTGGTAGGGCGCTTGCCTTCAATTCATGAAGGCATTGGGTTTGAGTTTGGTGGTCCATGCCTATAATCCCTGCACTCAGGACAATCAGAAGTCCAGGGCCCTTCTTGGGTACCTCAAGGTCAGCCTATGCTACACAAGACCCTATTTCAGAGAAGAAAAAAGCCAAGCAAGCAATGGCAGTACTTAAAGACGTCTTGATAAATATGTAACCCATTACCCCATGTATCCATGCCATTAGATTTTCCATGTTCTCTACTAACCACTGTGTGGGTTTATCAATTCTTATATTTCTGTGTGTGCCTTGGCTGTTCTAGAACTTCACTCTGCAGACCATGCTGGCCTCAAACTCAGAGATCCGCCTGCCTCTGCCTCCAGAGTGTTGTAAGAGGCATATGCCACCACTGCTGGACAATGTGGTTAATCAAAAGATGATGTATTACTGTGTTAAATATTGATTTATCTTGAAAAAGGATTAGTGGAATTATGATATAAGTGTGTAAACATTTTTTTTTCTTAATCATCTTAAGAGGTTCAACATGAGTGCTAAGTTTAACATATAAATTATAGGTTCAGGACATTTATAAACCCTCTGAGTTGTTCTTTCGAACCTAAAGTCACTTGTCTGATTACTCAGCACACACCTTAAAGACACAAAGTAATGCCACTGTGTTGTTACTTCTCCCTTCTTTTGTATGAGTTCTCACTTATAGTTCAGAGAACACTAAAGGCTACTCTTTTTTCGTTGTTGTTGTTTTTCCTTAGTAGGTTTTGAGCTTAAGACTTTCTGCCTGACCCTTTAAAACCCAAAGTGGTAAAGTCATAGTGCTTCAGTGGAGTTAATTTCTCCGGGAAAAGACTGCATATACTGTTTACACAACAATGTGCAAACAACACTGATTAAATGTCCCAACCTGAAACTCCAGAAAGGAAAGTGAATAGAAACAAAATCTGACATACTGAAAGTTGGCTTCTTGGTCATCTGTTAGAACTCAAATTACCTGATGCCGAATTTTAAAACATTATTTCTGTAAATATGGGTATATGTGCACATATCTGTTAATTTTTTTTTCTTCTTCTTCTACCCCTTTAAGCTTCAAACTAAGAACCTCCAAGGGCCACTTTTATACTTTCTCTTTAAAGGGATTTTAAAGTATGCCTATAAGAAAACAAAAGCACAAAACAAATTCCCACATGCACCTTACAGAGAAATAACTGTATGGGAATGGAAAGTAAGCACATAGATATTCTTATGGTTATAGAGAGAAATGTATGTGAACACAGTTAAATAAAGAGCACTCCAGAACGCTAACACTGGAATTCAGTCTATCTCTACCCTGCCTCCGCCCCCCACCCCCTTTTCAGGGCAAAAAGCAGCAGTAAGTAGGGTTACACAATAAAACAGAAGTGAATTATTTAAATTAAAAAGAAAATGTGCCGGCACGCTGAAAAATTACAGGGACAGCTTCAGGACCAAGGTGAAAGAAGCCCCTCCACCCCCGCGGGCTTCTTCCGGGGTGCGTATTTTGCAGGATTTCTGGGCACAGGGGGGTGAGGAATGCTGGGACTCGCAGGTGAGCACAATTAGAGGGCCGAGGGGGTGCGGAGGTGGAGGGCAGGAGGGGGGGAGGGGAAGAGGGAGAAGGGAGGGGAGAAAGGAGGAAGGGGAGGGAAAAGCTGAGGGGAGGGGAGGGGAGTGCGGCTCTCACCAGTCCCAGCAAGCAGCTCCAGAGCAGGGCGGCCGCAGGAGCGTGCAGCGAGGGCAGCGGCCCCATCCCGAGGCGGGCAGCTGGGCGCAGGCGGCGCTGGCGGTACCCGGACCTCTGGGGTGCAGTCCCGACTTCCTCTTCCGGCCCCTCCCGCGGAGCGCTGGGCTGGGACTCTGGGCGGCCGGGCCGCTCTGGGCGCTGCTGCTGGCAATAGCCTTTTTAACTGCGTAAATCCCCGGTTCCCGTTCGGCTCCCTCTAACTGCGGCCGCCGCCCATTCCGAGCCACTGGAGCTTCGGGTTTCAGTTTCCTTTCAGGCCTCTGCCACGTAGTCTCAGAGCGACCTTCGTAAAGATGTAAACCAGACGAGGCCCCTCTCCACGCTTGGAGCACAATCAAAACTTCCCCTGCTGCAAAGTTTACATCGTCCCACCCGTCTTGTCTGTCCTTAGCTTCTCTATTTTCCTAGGCGTTGAGACCCACCGACCCTCAACGCCGGTTGCCTTATCAGCTTACAAGTCTCCTCCCTGAGTAGCATTCTATTCAGTTTCATACTATTATTTGTTCTCTTCATAGCTTTTGTTGCTAGCCTACAACTAAAGAGATCTGCCTGCTTCTGCCTCTCAAGCGCTGAGATTTAAAGGCATAAACCACCATACATGAGTGTATATATACACTCATGCATCTCACATGCTTCTATCCAGTTAATGACAGGGAAGTATCCCTCTTGGCTCTATTGACTACTTTGTCCTTACACATAAAATATCCAGGGTATACTAAGTTGTCAAATATTTGTTGAATGACTATTTAATACCAAACACTGAATAGGACAGTGTTTCTGCTATCCTAAGGGAGGGTCATAGCCAGGGATACAGTTGTGCTAGCAGACATTGTCATGGTTAAGAGAGACCTATGTAAGAATCAAAGGGAGGTAAAAATAGGGGGCCAGAGAAAAGCACCAGCCTGAGCCAACTATAGCAGACTATTAATTTCAGCTAGGCAATGGAAGAGGGAAAGCACTTCCAGGAAGGAAGCATTAGTCTCAAAGCCAAGGGAGGCGCTGGCAAAACTACAAAACTCGAACTTGGCTGAAATTAGGAGCGATGGAAGGTGAAATGTGAGAAGAGGCAGAGGGTAAAACAAATGAATTGGATAGCTTGGAACTTGAGACTATCCTCTGCTTGGTGGTGATTCACGAAGAATAAACGGAGCAAAGCCTTGACACACAGTTTCTGTTTGGGGAGCTGTCCAGGGCTGGTGCAGTTACAAATAGATTGAAACTGGGCCACAAGTGGAAGCCAGGGGACAGACAGCTTTGGAAACAACCCCAGGCAGAGCACTGGGAGAGCTTGCTTTGAGTCTGTGGCTGAAGAAATGGGGAGAACGAGACAGGCAGAAAGAGTTGTAGCAGATCTGCTTAGCTGAGAAGGAGGTGGGAGGAGAGGAGTGATTTCCCAGGGTTCACACCTTGGCCCTTTACTGCGATGGATGACGCAGGACAAGATGAGTGGACATGCTTGAAATGCTGCAGGACACTGAATTGCGCACATATGTGGGTTGGTTGGAATGGTAGGGTCACAGTGAGGTGATATCCAGACTGAACTCATACTTTCTTCCTGCCTAGGGAAACCAGAGTTCTGCTTAGTAAAATGGCTACTATGGACCAGATGACTTCATCTCCGAATATTCTGGAGTATTTATTCTCATGCTCCTTTGCCTAGTGAGTCTCTGAAGTGATTCCCAGAGCTGTCTGAAGAGCTCTGGTTGTTCTGCCAACATTCTTCTCTCCCTTGTTGGAGATTTGTGTTTGCCTGGGGCATAGCCTAGTTCCTCGTGCAATCTCAATTTCTCTGTGTAATTTTTCTTTAAACTAAAAAAAAATTCCTTATTATTATTGTTGTTTTGTATATAGATGACTCATGGAGTCAGCTTTTTCTGTCAGAGTCTACGTGGGCCCTGGAGATGGGACTCACATCAGTAGGCTTACCCAGCAAGCACCTTTTACCCACTGAGCCATCTAGCCAGCCTTATGTTTTCAGTTTAAAAAACTGTTGATGGTCATGCCTGTTTTGCCTTCTTCACACAGTTATAAAACTGTCATGATTTCCACGTGCATAATGTTACTCTGAAAGTTGGAGGAGGAGGAGGATCTAGAAGAAAACTAGAAGTTTGTGGTCTCAATTGTGAGCACTTTTCTTCGTAACCTTCCTGCCAGAATGCTTGCTCTTCATTCACAGCCTAACCCTTTTACTGCCTCTGACAGCCTGCAGGATACAGCAGGGACACTGATGGCATGGGTTGGGGATGATTGCTTCAGTGCAGAGCAGTGGCCCTCAATCTCAGCCACTTTTAGAAACCTTTGAGGGCACTGATGTTTGAGCTAGGCTTCTGCTCTCCACTGAGATCCTAGATATTGCTAATCTGGATGTGACCAATATATCTGGATTTTTAAAACATTTTCCGGTCTAATAAACAGCCATGCTTGAAATCCTCCCCTTGTCTGGTGTTTTCAATGTTCAACCCTGGAGCAGGCCCCGGTTCTGCAGTTTCAGCATCACGTGGGAAGTATAGGAAATTCCCATTGAATCCCACCCAGACCTATTGAATCAGGAACTCAGAGGATGACCTTTAACATGCCAGGAACCTCATACCATTTTCTAAATTTAGCTCAAAATAATTCTTAGTCCTAAATATAAGAGCGGACCTTAAAAATTGTCTCAGGGAAACTTATGTGAAGAGTCTATTTTGTTTTGTTTTGCTTTGCTTTTTTTTTTTTTTTTCAAGACAGGCTCTCTGTGTGTAGCCTTGGCGGTACTGGAACTCTATCTGTTGACCAGGCTGGCCTCGAACTCACAGAGATCTGACTGCCTCTGCCTCCTGAGTGCTGGGATTAAATGCATGCACCACCACTACCCAACTGTGAAGAATCTTAATAGCTTTTTGTTAGATGACCATTTCTAAAATAGGACACTGAAGAAGAGACCTATATAACAATCAAATCAATAAATTGACTTTACCAAAATAAAAACTTGTGTTCTTTGGAAGATATTCTTTTTTCCATAAAATATTATAAAATATTTGTATGTGTGAGCATCTACAAGAGCTTATGTGTGCAACAGTGTCCACAGAGATCATCAGACCCCCAGAACTGGAGCTATAGGCGATTATGAGCCACCATGTGGGTGCTGGGAATTGAACCCAGGACCTCTGCAAGAGCAGCCAATGCTCTTAACCACTGAGCCATCTCTCCAGCCTCTGGCATTCTTAAAGGAATGAAGACTCCTTCCTTTGGGAGAAGATAATTGTAAAACATATACAACAATAATAACCATAAAAAATTGTGAGGCAGTGGTGGCACACACCTTTAATCCCAGCACTTGGGAAGCAGAGGCAAGGGAATCTCTGTGAGTTCAAGGCCATCTTGGTTACAGAGTGAGTTCCAGAGAAACCCTGTCTCAAAAAACAAACAATCAAACAAAACCAAATACCCTGTAACAGGAGGATCCTGTGATGTCTTCTGTGTCTATCCATGAGGTAAATGACAGAATCTCTTTGTAAAGGCTGAATCAATTTTTATTGTGTGTGTATCACGTTATCCATTAATTTGTTATATACACTTTGTTTCTCTTTGTTTACATATATATATATGTATATATAATACATAATTTTAAGTCCATGTTCCAAATGTGAGAGAAAGCATGCAGTACTTGTCTTTCGGAGTCTGGCTTACTTCACTTAATATAGTGATTTCCAGTTGTATCCATTTGCCTGCAAATGGGTGATTTTATAATGCATAAAATTCCATTGTGTATATGTATCCCATACTCTTTTCTGTTCATCCTTTGATGAATACCTAGGCTGGTTCCATTTTGGGGTTAGTGATATGTCAACTTGGAGTCCCTTGGGCATATGCCCCAGTATGGTATACCTAGATAATATAATAGACCCGCTGTCAGTTTTTCAAGTAAAATCAGCCCCTGATTTCAATGATGGATATACAAATTTACATTCCTACCAATAATGAAGAATGGTTCCTCTTCCCTCAACCCCAGTAATTTTTTTTAATTGTCTGTTCCCTTACTGACAGCCATTCTGACTGGGGTGAAGCAGAATCTTTGAGACAGAGGCCTACTTGCCTCTGCCTCCTGAGTGCTGGGATTGAAGGCATGAGCCACTAGGGCTGGCTGCAACAGAATCTCAGAGACATTTTAATTTGCATTTCCATGATGCCTTGGGATGCTGAACACTTTCAGTTGGCTATTTGTATCTCTTCTTTGAGAACTGTCTGTTTGTTTAATTAATCCAGACATTCATGGTATAATCTGGTTTCTTTGTATCTAATTTTTACAGTTCTTCATATATCCTGGATATTAGTTCCCTGTCTCGTATATGGTTGGCAAAGATATTTTTCCATTCTGTAGGGCCTATAACCTAGGCTATCTACCCATTCCATTGGCTGTTTCCTTCAGCCAATTCCTATAATCCCTTTTGTTGATTCTTCAGATTATTTTTTGTGCTACTGGAGCCCTGTCCAGAAAATTCATGCTTGTGCTGTTACCGATACTTTGGTTGTTTCCAGGTCTTGGCTATTAATAATGCTTCAATGAAAATGGGAATATAAACATCTCTTTGATACACTGATTTCAACTTGACTAAATGCCCAGACCTGGGGCTGCTGAATCTCCCCAGTTGCCCTTTAGTGACTGTGTTCTTGGGGTTATGTGTGCGTGTATGTATTCGTATCTAAATAATGACCTTCATGAGATGAAGCAAAATATTACAATTTCAGCAATTATTTAGAATTTGGACTCAGTAATTATCTTGCTTCCTGGTGAAATAACAACTCAGAGTTTCCTGGCCTGTCTTTGTGGCAGAGCTTGTCTGGCTTTGGTCAAATACTTTCCTCTCTGATACCTGTGTATGAGGCATTTCTCCTTGAGCAGAGCACATGACTTCAGTTCTTTTGGTTCACAGGCATGACTAAACATGAAGACAAGCTGCCCACTCAGCTTTTATCACTGTAAGCTGTTTTCTTGCTCACAAAGACTCAGTGCTCTCTGGACAGAGCTATCGTCTTCCCTTTGGAATTCAATCAATGAAATGGTAGACACTTCCTCCATTAGAGGCAGGTTGCAATGTTAAATCAGTCTCAGATAATTCTAAAAAGAACCATTCAGGAGACAGAAAGGAGGAAGGATTTCACATGCTATTATGAGTGAAAGTAGCATGTCACCCAAGGTGAGAGAATATACCTGGGATGGTTAGCCCTGTCTAGGAATCTTTGCTTGGTATGTGTGTCTGTGCATGCGTTTGTGCGTGCATGCGTGCGTGTGCGTGTGTGTGTGTGTGTGTGTGTGTGTGTGTGTGTGTGTGTGTGTGTCCAAAGAGGGCAGAAAAAGATGTCACATCCCCAGGGCGAGAGTTACAAGCTGATGTGAGCTGCCGAAAATGGGAGTCAAACTCTTAGCCACTGAGTCATCTCTCCAGTCTTTGCTTAGGAATCTTTATGAACTCTTAACAAAGGGACACCCCCACCCTTAAGGCATGATATTGTTTTCTCAGGCTGGGTTGGTTCCAAATTCTCATGCAGCCAAGAATATTCTTGCACTTCTCATCCTCCTTCCCCTGTCTCCTGAGTACCAAGATTTCTGGCCAGCAGGAGCTATACAGCTCAGCCTAGAGAATTTACTAAGTAACCCTCGTCTGGAACTAGTAATCCTCCTGCTCCAGCTTCCTAAGGTTTGAGATGAATTAAAGTAAATCAGTATTATCAACTGTTTACTTTGACAGGAACATAACCTTCACAACAGTGTGTAGGCTGACCCCTTCCTGAACTTCTTTGTTGACTATAAAATATATTATTTCCTCATTAACAAGCCTTTTCTCATTTATCATTAACTTAAATCTGCCCTTCTGTGTCAGGTGTACATGCCAGAGATCATGTGATAGAACTATATGATATGGCTGCCCTAGTCCAGGCATCAGTGAGTGTCAGGGTCAGTGAGTACAATTGGTCATTTTCAGCCACTTGGGTCAGGTAAGATGGGTACATCAATTGAAATGAAAAATAAACTTTTTTTTTTGGAGGTGACTCACTGTCATGAGATGTAGACTTAAAAGTTTACAATGGGTGGTTCTAAACCCATGACCAACACAAGTCATGGTTGAACTCAGTGGGTCACAATACAAAAGTAATCAGAATGAATCACATGTATAAAATTATGGAAAAACAAATCTAATTTAAAAATAAAAATATATCAGTAGCAAAAGAGTAAATCTCAAGTCATAGGGAGGGTAAGAGATGTATATGACAGTCGACAGGATTCTTGCATATTTAAAGATAGAGAGTATTCATGTTATATATTTCCATGCGTGCTTCTTTCTTTTCCCACATTATGGGTGAAATTCATCCATATTTCCATGCAGGGCAATTTTCACTATTCCGTTTTATGAATATACTACAGTTTGTTGTCTACCTTTATCTTAGCTAATACAAAAGTGAAAAGCACATTTTTTTTATTTTTATTTTTTTATTGTTACTGTCCAGAGTGTTGCTAGGAGGCCCTGGCTGGCCTGGGACTAAGGATGTAGACCAGACTGACCTTCAACTGCCTGCCTCCTTCTCCTGAGTACTGAGGGTTTTTTGTTTTGTTTTGTTTTTGTTTTTTTATTTAATATTTTTTCTAACTTTACATATTAATTCCAGTTCCCTCACCTTCCCATCTGCCCATGCTTCCTCCATCCCATCTCCCATCCACTTCCCATGGAGGGTGAGGCCTTCCACGAGGGAACTTCAAAATCTGTCAAGTCATTTGGGGTGGGCCTAGGCCTTTCTTGTGTCTCCAGGCTGAGGGAATATCCTGCCATGGGGAATGTACTCCCGAAGTGCATTTGAGCACTAGGGATACATCTGAGTCCACTACCAGAAGTCCCATAGGCGTCCCAGGCCACTTAACTGACACCCACATTCAGGGGGTCTGGGTTGGTCCTATGCTGGTTTCATAGCCATCAATCTGGGGTCCATGAGCTCCCCCTTGTTCAGGTCAGCTGTCTCTGTGGTCTTGACCCCTTGGCTCATCACTTCTCCCTCTCTGCAAGAGTTCCACTCAGTGTTTAGCTGTGAGTGTCTGCTTCTGTTTCCACCAGCTACTAGATGAAGTCTCTGGGATGGTATATAAGGTAGTCATCAGTCTCATTATCAGGGAAGGGCATTTAAGGTAGCCTTTCCACTATTGCTCAGATTGTTAGTGGGGGTTCATCCTTGTAGATCTCTGGGCATTTCCAGATTTCCTTTAAACCTATAATGGCTCACTCTATTATGGTATCTCTTTTCTTGTTCTCCTCTATTCTTCCCCCGATTCAATCTTCCTGCTCCCTCATGTTCTCCTCTCCCCTCCTTTTCTCCCTTTCTCTTTCTCCTAACTCCTCTTCCTCCCTGCTCCCAATTTGCTCAAGAGATCTTGTCCCTTTCCCCTTCTCCAGGGGATCATGTATGTCTCTCTTAGGGTCCTCCTTGTTTCCTAGCCTCTCTGGTGGTTATGGAATGTAGACTGGTGACCCTTTGTTCTATGTCTAAAATCCATATATGAATGAGTTCATATCATGTTTGTCATTTTGTGAGTAGTACTCAATTGTGTAAATGTACCACATTTTCTCCATCCATTTTTCAGTTGAGGGACATCTAGGTTGCTTCCAGGTTCTAGCTTTTACAAATAATGCTGCTATGAACATAATTGAACAGATGTGTTTGTTGCACGAATGTGCATCTTTTGGGTATATGCTTATGAGTTGAATTGCTGAATCCTGTGGTAGACCAATTCCCATTTTCCTGAGGAACTGTCATACTGATTTCCAAACTGGCTGTACAAGTTTGCACTCCTACCAGCAGTGGAGGAGTGTTCCCCTCTCTCCACACCCTCTCCAGCATAAACTGTCTTTGGTGTTTTTGATTTTAGCCATTCTGACATGAGTAAGATGGTATCTCAGAGTTGTTTTGATTTACATTTCTCTGATGGCTAAGGATGTTGAGCACTTTCTTACGTGTCTTTCAGCCATTTTAGATGCTTCTATTGAGAATTCTCTATTTAGTTCTGTACCCCACTTTTTAATTGGATTATTTGGTGTTTTGGTGCCTAGCTACTTGAGTTCTTTGTATATTTTGGAGATCAGCCCTCTGTCAGATATGGAGTTGGTGAAGATCTTTTTCCATTCTGTGGGCTGTCATTTTGTCTTGTCAACTATGTCCTTTGCCTTACAGAAGCTTCTCAGTTTCAGGAGATCCCATTTATAAATTGCTGATCTCAGTGTCTGTGCTACTGGTGTTATGTTCAGGAAGCAGTCTCCTGTACCAATTTGTTCAAGACTACCTCCCACTTTTTCTTTTAAGAGATTTGGTGTGGCTGGATCTATGTTGAGGTCTTTGATTCATTTGGACTTGTTTTGTACATGGCGATTAGATATAGATCTATCTGCAGTCTTTTACATGCCAGCATCCAGTTATGCCAGCACCATTTGTTAAAGATGCTTTCTTTTTTCCATTGCATAATTTTAGCTGCTTTGTCAAAAATCAAGTGTTCAAGGTGTGTGGGTTAATATCAGGGTTTTCAATTCAATCCCATTGGTCTACCTGTCTATTTGTGTGCCAATACCAAGCTGTTTTCAGGATTATAGCTCTATAATAGAGTTTGAAGTCAGGGATGGTGGTGCCTACAGAAGTTCCTTTATTGTACAGGGTTGTTTTGGCTATTCTGGGTCTTTTGTTTTTCCATATAAAGTTGACTATTATTCTTTCAAGGTCTGTGAAGAATCACACTATTATTTTGATGGGGATTGCAATGAATCTGTAGATTGTTTTTGGCAAGATTGCCATTTTTACTATGTTGATCCTACCTATCCAAGAGCATGGCAGTTCTTTCCATTGTCTGGTATCTTCTTTAATTTCTTTCATTAAAGACTCAAAATTCTTGTCACACAGGTCTTTCACCTGTATGACATTACCCAATTGTAAAGGGTGATATTTCTCTGATTTCTTTCTCAGCCCATTTATCATCTGTATATAGTAGGGCTACTGATTTTTTTATTGAGTTAATCTTGTATCTTGTTACTTTTCTGAAGATGTTTATCAGCTGTAGGAGTTTCCTGATAAGAGTTTTTCCTGGTCACTTATATAGACTACCATATAGTGAAAGTTTGACTTCTTCCTTTCCAATTTGTATCCCTTGATCTCCTTTTGTTTTCTTATTGCTCTAGCTAGAACTTCAAGTACAATTTTGAAGAGATACAGAGAGAGTGGACAGCCTTGTCTTGTTCCTGATTTTAGAGGAATTGCAATGAGTTTCTCTCCATTTAGTTTGATATTAGCTGTTTGTTTACTGTATATTGCTTTTATTATGTTTAGGTATGTTCCTGTTATCCCTGATCTCTCCAAGACATTTATCATGAAGGGGTGTTGGATTTTGTCAAAGGCTTTTTCAGCATCTAGTGAAATGATCATATGGTTTTCCTTTTTCAGTTTGTTTATATGGTGGATTACATTGATAGATTTCGTATGTTGAACCATCCCTGCCTACTTGAAGGGATGAAGCCTACTTGATCATGGTGGATGATTTCTCTAATGTGTTCTTAGATTGCATTTGCCAATATTTTATTGAGTATTTTTGCATTGATGTTAATGAGGGATATTGATCTATAGTTCTCTTTCTTAGTTGTGTCTTTGTGTGGCCTGGGTACCAAGGTAATTGTGGCAATGAACTGAGTGCTGAGGTTAAAGGTATGTGCCAGTATGCCCATCCCCAAAAGCACTTACATCAAATTACAAAGTTTTATTGTTGAACCAGCAGATGACTTCTAAACATAACATTATTTTGTTCTTTCTTCCTGGAACACCTAGCTTCCACTACCTATTTCTTTCCTTTTTCTTTTTGTTAATTTTCCATTTCAATTTTTCAAGACATCATTTGTGAGAACAATATGTATTTACATTATTTTCCCCTCAGTCTCTTCTCTCAAATATCTTCTATGTACCCCCCTTACTCTCAGATTCCTGTCCTTTTATTCTTTAATTATTACTATTATACATATATGTATAAATACAACATATTGTGTCCCTTTAATATTGCTCAAGGATTTATGTGTTTATGTCTGACCTCCTGAGATTGAATAACCAATCAAGGAGCTCATCCTTGGAAAAGACTGATTTTCCCTCTCTCGGTAGCCATTTATCGCCTGTAGCGCTTTATCTTGGGTTGGCATCTCTTTCTGTTCATGTTGGCATGTCACCTGATGGTTCATTGGGCAGGTCAACTTGTATTGTTGAGATTTCAATAGTGCAGCTTCCTTGTCACATGTAATAGATTACAGCAAACATCCCGTGTCTCTGGCTTATACAGTCTTGCCAGCCCCTGTGTCACTGTCTGTATTATCCTCAGTACTTAGCACAGAGTAGACATACACACAGACACACAAGCCCATTCACTCACAACGAAACACACAGAAACATACATACAAACATGCATGGGGGGGACAAAGGGGCACGTCATTTTTTTCTTCCTAAGTTTCTTTACCTTTGTTCAAATAATACATTGATTTCGTTCTTTCCTTTGACCCATACATGCTCCTCAGGCTTAGAGGAGAGAGGGAGAAGGGTGATCAGATGGAGTGGGTGGGTTGGGATGGTGCTATATTGATAAGAATTACTTCAGATTTTAGTGGGGAAAAAGGTATTTTCCCACCTCCACTTCAGATCCTCTGTGGTCTATCCTGTTCAATTCCTAAAGTGAGAAAAGGGAAATGCCAGATAGAGTAAGTCAAACCACATAAAGGACTGTCTTACTTTTTCCCTTAAGGAGCAATGTACATTGTGTAATCAGCACAAGAAAAGCATGTAGTTCCTTCTTGGGAAATGATGTGGTTAGAAAAACAGTAGAGGAATATACTGAAAAGTCACAGTATCTGAGCACTGTTGGACTCCATTTCCTTGTTTGTTACTGATTGACTTGGAGTCTGTAAAGCTGATATCAGGACAGCAAAGGATATAGAAAGTCTTGGTAGCTTATTTCCCCACATCTTTTCCCTTTTCCTCTCAAGAAAATACAATTACTAGAAATGTAAGGCCTGGGATTGGGGGCAACTTAAAAAACAAACCAGAAAGGCTTCTTTACTGGGACTGAGGGAAAGAAGAGAGTTGAAGGACTAAGGTCTTAGAGCTGGTGGCTGACAGCAGGAAGAGACAGGAAGCTAGCCCATGAAGAGTCTGGAAGGTCCCATGAACACCAAGGGCAATTACAGCCATTTATAGGCCTGTATTCTCAGCTACTCAGGAGGAAGAAGCAGAGAATTGCCAAGGTCAAAGCTTGCCTGGACATACATATGCACACATTCTCTCTCTCTCTCTCTCTCTCTCTCTCTCTCTCTCTCTCTCTCTCTCTCTGTGTGTGTGTGTGTGTGTGTGTGTGTGTGTGTGTGTGTGTGTGTGTGTGTCTTCCTCTCTCTCACCCCTCTGGCACTCAACATTGCCAGATTTCTCATTGAATCAAAAGTGACTTCTGATTGCTTTCCCTCTGTTGTTTTAGCTTTTATATTGCATCGTCCAACCAGGTAGTCTTTGAATTCAAGCTAATTGAAGTTAAATAAAATGTAAAACTTGGTTTTGCTGCTGTAGTGGTCAAATTCCAAATGTTCAATGGCCCTCTTGGAGAAGAGCAATTGTGTTGGACAGCACAGACACCAAGCGCTGCTGAAGGTTCTGCTGCACAGGGTACCTTGCTGAGGCTAACTGTGGGCAGACTCTTCATCTTTGTGGGAGGTTCATTTGCCCAGCAGAGTTCTGAAAGGACACCTTGTACAGGACTCCTGGAGCCATCTGATTTCTGCACAGATTGCAAGGTTCTGCTTTGTACCTTATTTTTGAAAGCAGCTATGCATAGACCCTACAATCTTCTCCAGGAGCATCCTGCAGTTCATTTACGAGTATTCAAAAATTGTGAGTGGACACTGACTGTTGCTTGCTCGTATACTCTGTTATGAAAAGCAAGGATGGGGTTGACAAAAGTTATTCATTACACAAAAGTCGACAACATGGGGCTGAAGAGATGGCTCAGTGGTTAAGAGCAGTGGCAGCTCTTCCAAGGTCCCAAGTTCAATTCCCAACACCCACATGGCAGCTCACAACTGCCTGTCACTCCAGTTCCAAAGGATGTGTCATTCTCCCACAGACATATATGCAGGCAAAACATCAATACACATAAGCTAAATAAATAAATAGTTTTTGAAAAGTGGACATCATTATAGAATAATTTGCTCATTTATTTTGTGGTTGTTTAAGTACATTTTAATACATTTCACATTAAACCTGAGATATATTTGTTCAGAGTAAAATTGCTTTAAAACAAACAAACAAACAAAAAAACAAAAAAGCATACTGCCAGCATACTTGTCTGGGAAAGAAACACTCTATGTGTAGGAACACTAACCCTCCTTGGCACACTCAGGACAGAGGAAAATGATCTGTACAACAGCTGTTTCCCTCTCAAGGAAACTGCAACCTGCAGTTTCTTAAGGTGGAAAGCCTTGTTATGTTCTCATATACTTTTCAACTTTTCACACTTCCTCAACTTTGTTCTGCCTTGTAAGCCTGGCTTAGTGACTGCATGGTATCTTTGCACTCATTTGCCCTTTATAAAAACTCAGCTTTGGGAGACACTCTGGATCCTTTGAGTGCCTCAAATTCCATTTGGTACCCAGCCTCCTGTTGAAGTTCACACTCCAGACTCCAGTCTTGTTTCATGGACTGGGCTCCATTATCTGCATAGTGGTTTCACAATTATTTCTGAACAAGAGGATGCTTTGTAGGGTTAACTATGGATTTTTTTTTATCCAGATCTTCCCTTGTGCCCCAGGGTACCATGGTGAGTGGGGTGTGAGCCTGTGAAAATCCAGTGCTCTAACCAGGGTTCTCCAGTTGGCTCTGCAAAGGACAAGAAAACCAGTAGCTAAATGGTGTTACAGAAACAGTTGTCCTATCTGCAGGCAAGGATGACATTGAACACTTGATGCTCTTACCGCTGCCTCCCAAGTTCTGGGATTGCAGGCATGCAACAACATGTCTGGCTACTTGTGAGCATCTTTGCTACTTGGAAACAGCTAACAGCTCTGTCTCTGTATTCTCCTCAAAATGAAAGTTGGGGATGGTTTGGACACGTTACTTTTATTTTTTGCTTAATTAAAATATAACTACATCATTTCCTCCTCCCTGCTTTCCCTCCAAACATACCTCCCCTCTCAAATTCATGACTTTGTTTTCTTTAATTATTATTGTTATGTATATATTCTAATAAATATAAGTGCAACCTGCTGAATCTATTTAGTGTTGCTTGTAAGTATATATATTTAGGACTAACCACTTGGTATTGGATAACCATTTAGGGGGGTAATCCCTGGAGAAAACTACTTAATCCTCTCTCAGGAGTAGTTAATTGCCTGCAGTTCTTCATCTTGGACCCCAGGAGATATCCCCCATCTGCTTTAGCGTACCACCTGGTGTTGTCATTGTTCAGGTTTTATTGAAGCAGCCATATTGTTGAGGTTTCATGGGTGTAGCTTCCCTATCATGTATAGAAGATTCTCATTTCACAGCAGACATCTTCTACAGACTTTTCATCCTTTCCCCTCAGTGTTCCCTGGGCCTTAGGTATAGGGGTTGTGTTGTAAATGTATAAACTGGGGGAGAGCTACTCTTACCTGTAGGTATAAGGGTAACTATTTAGATGAAGCTAAGAATTATATTGGTCTAGAATGTCAGTGGTACATTCTCCTCTTGGGTACAAAATCTTATTAGCCATACATGGTTGGCTAGCTTTACACTATCAGGCACGATTTCCTTTCTGTTGAGCAGGCAGGACAACAATTAGACAACGGTTGATTGTGGCCAAGACAGAAGTGCTGTTATTGTACCTTTAATATATATTGTCATGTTGGTCACTTGTATGGTACAAAGGCACCGAAGCTGGGTAAGTCTTTCCACCCTTGGCAGCTTGCGTATCAACTTCAAGTTCTATGAGAGCTCATCTTCAGGGAGGAGGCCTCCAGGTCAGATCCAGCTTGGATCCTGCAAATTGTGTGTCCAAACTATGGTTTCTTCAGCAATAGAGATGTATTTTCAACTTCTAGCAGGCAACCAAGGGAAAGAGATGACGTAAAAAGTCTCCTACGTTAAAACACAAGTGAATGATGTTGTGGAAACTGAATCAGCCTTGATGGGACAAAGTGAGCAGCAAAGTTGTAATTGCATTGGCTAAGATCTTCTTAGTGTTACTAGAATAATGCCATACTTAGAGATGGGGCAACTCAATATTATTGTCACCAGAGACAGTCCTTATTTATACCAGCTATCCATGTACATGTGTCAACATATCTTCCCTTACTCTCAAAATATCTGGCTAATAAATTAAAGATTCTCCATATATTATAGGTCCTTCTCTGTCCATAGCATAGATAAATAGGTGTAAGGTAGAGTCTTCTCAAAACTGCTTTCTGGAGTTGTGTTCTCTAACAGTCTCTATGTTTTTCTCACCTTTTGAAAATTTCATTCCAAACTTGGAAACCACCAGGATACAAATGAAAGAACCTAGAAGATCCTTTCCTAGCAATTATTAAATAATATACTAAATTTTGGTACTTGGATGAAACACAAAGGAACCGTCCAGCTCTCATTGTCTACACTACAGCACCTGCTCACCATCCTTGTCTGCAACTAGAGCTTATTTTAGTTTTACCCTTGGGGCCCAGATCTTGTGGCAGATAAGACTTGAGTACCTGGCACTTGCAAGTTCATTCCCAGTTAGTTTAGCCCAGAGGCAAACCAGAACACCAATATCTCACAAGAGGCAACACCTGTATGCATATAAATGGCATCTAAAGAGAAGGAAAGCATAAAAACACAAAGTCATAACATTCTTTCTGAGCTTGATTGGTGATATAAAAAGCACATAATTTAGAAGCTCGCGGCAGGGTGGGGGGGATAGGGGTGGAGGTGGGAGTTTTTTGTTTTTTTTTAATTTTGATCTTCTCTGAGCAACCTGTTGGTATTGTGAGGTACATGCATATTCCTTCGGGTTGCTATTAGGTAGATATGTTAGCACTGCCCCTTACTTGCTGCTATTCTCCATAAGTGTGTTAGTTGAACATCTTCCTATTGGTCTTCATAAAGAGCCATAGCAGAAGGATTTAGCATGCATTGTGAATTATGGAAATTTCAAATTCAAGCTAACCTAAGGATTTCAAACTTTGCTTCTATTGACAGATTCAAGATGGTTAGAAATTAACCCATTTAAATGTCCCCAGAGGAAAAAGGTGAAATACTAGCATGGAGGTTAATGTGAAAGCAGCAGTTGTCCTACTGTGCAAACATTCTCTTCCATTTTTGGACAGTCTCATTTTTTTCTTCATTTGAAATAACTATAAGTCAGTGATCTGGTGTTTTGAGTTATAGTGTTGTTATGATATGTGACTTGAGGGGAACTTTGGCAAATCCCATGACAGGACAAACACACCAGGCAGACAGAAGTTGCATGGGAAGCTTGACTGGGGAAAGGGAAGGAACTGGGAAAGGGGAGGGAGAGAGAAAGAGAGACAGAGACCTGCCTCCTCAGAGAAAGGTGGAAAGAGAGCAGTGGGCAAGCTTGTCCCTTAAATGGACCTTTGCACCTGTGTAGAGTCGGGGTACTGCCTGCCATGTGCGGAGTGGGGACGACACACTGTGCCAAGTTCCCAATGGGTGGGGCCAAGGTGTGCCTGGGTGGTAATAGTTGTCACCTTACATGTTAGTGTCCAATATTATTCAGAGGGTTTGTGTGTGTGTGTGTGTGTGTGTGTGTGTGTTTCAAGACAAGGTTTCTCTTTATGACAGCTTTGGCTATCCTGGAACGAGCTCTGTAGACCAGGCTGGCCTCAAACTCCCAGAAATCTGCCTGCCTCTGTTTTCCAAGTGCTGGGATTAAAAGTGTGCACCACCACTGCCCAGCTATTAAAGGTTCTTTCTAAAACACACACACACACACACACACACACACACACACACACACACACACACTGGATATCTAAATCTGTAT
Organism: Phodopus roborovskii; assembly: GCF_943737965.1. NCBI lineage: Eukaryota > Metazoa > Chordata > Mammalia > Rodentia > Cricetidae > Phodopus > Phodopus roborovskii. The sequence goes on along the minus strand of NW_026126416.1, from coordinate 26,653,084 downwards.
ATTAAAAAAATCTATATTGATAAAGAAAATTAAAATAGTAAATAACAATATTGAATTATCTAAAATAATAATATTGAAGTTTATGCTGGGCACAGTTAATCCCAGTATTCAGGAGGCAGACATATGTGGATCTCTGTGAGCTGGAGACAAACATGGTCTACTTAGTGAGAAAACTGTCTTGGAAGGAAGGGAAAAGGAAAGAAAAGAAGAGGAAAAAAGAAAAGAAAAAAAGAAGGAAGAGCCAGACAGTGGTGTATTCCTTTAATCCTAGCACTTGGGATATAGAGACAGGCAGATCTCTGTAAGTTTGAGGCCAGTCTGGTCTACAGAGCAAATTCTTGGATAGCCAAAGCTACACAGAGAAACCCTGTTTCCGAAAAATAGAATAAAATAAACCTCCCGAGTCCTGGGATTAAAGGCATGTACCACCACCATCCAGGTGAGAGACACTGTCTTAGACATAGAATCAGTGACTGTGAGTGTTCAACCACAGATGGGACATTTGTACCAGTCTGACGCCATCTAAGTCTTAAGGAACATCACAGAAGCAGGGGTAGTACTGTGTGAGAGCTGGAGAGCAAGAAGGAGAGATGTACAAAACAGCATGCTGGGTATGGCGTATCTAGTATGCACACAAACCCACAGCAACTTTGTTTCAAGCCAGCCAAGGGTATAACATGTCTGGAGGAGGAGCTCCTGAGGCCCCATCCCTATCTGAGGAGTTATTGGAAGTTGATGGCTTCTGAGGCAGGATGTAGTAGTTAATTTTCTATTCCTGTGATAAAACACCATGTCCGAAGCAACTTATATAAGGAAGATTTTATTTGGGCTTATGGTTCTAGAGGGTAAGTGTCCAGGATAGGAGCTGAAAGCTGAGAGCTTATATCTTGAACCATAATCAGGAAATAAATAGAACACATTAGGACTAGAGCAAGGTCTTAAGCTCTCAAAGCTTATTCTCAGTGATGTGACACCATTAGTAAAAGACCCAATCAAGCTTCATGCTGAAGATCATAAAAGCAAAGTAACCAGTCATTAGTTCTTACCTCTACCTCAGGCTGAAAGGGCTGTCCTATCCTTAGCATGGCTGGAGAACAAATCTCACATGAGACCCTTTGCTTCTTCCTTTTATATCTCTCAAATCCAGGGTTAAAGGCATGGGATCACAAGTGCTGAGATCACCTTTGTGTGAGCTGTTTTTCTTTTAGACCAGATCAGTTTTGTGTAGCACAGTGTGGCCTTGAACTAACAAAGATCCATCTACCTGTGTCTCCTGAGTAAAGATGGTTATGACTAGATTTTTCCCCTCTGGTCTGGTCCCACTACCACGCCAGCCCCAAATAACACACAGAGACTCTGTATTAGATATAATTCTGTTGGCCAGTTACTTGTTTCTTATCGGCTAGCTCTGTCTTAAATATTAACCTATTTCTACTAATCTAAGTACTTCCACGTGGTCTCATCTTACCGGAGAAAGGGGCTGGGGTTCTCTCTGTCAGTCCACCATCTTGGATCTCCTCCCTCCCACTTCCTCTCTCCTCCTAGTCTCCTAGTCCCGCCTATCTTGCTTTGCTATTAGCCAACAGTGCTTTATTCATTAACTAATAAGAGAAACATATTTACAGAATGGCATCTCCCATCATAGTTCCTATAGCTAACTAGGCTGGCTGGCTTTGCATTCTGATACATCAGACAATCTTTATCAAATCATAAATAATATATCACCACACAGTGACATAGGTCCTCCAGCAAGGCCACACCTCCTAAATCAAGGCAAACAGCATCACCAGCTAGGGACCAAGTATTCCAATTGGAACCCAATATGGTACTCAAATTTCCACATTTGGCCTGAGGAAGCTGGAGAAAGAGAGAGAGAGAGAGAGAGAGAGAGAGAGAGAGAGAAATGAACAAACAAAAAATGGATATGACTCCTTTAAAAGGCACTGCTGTGTAACATTTGAGCAGCCAGCAAGTTCAGTAGAAGCAACAAGCCGAGAAAAATTGCCTACCATAGTGCAGGCACCAACTTCTTAGGGCAGTTAAATGCAGCTCTCTGTTAGGACCTAGAGCTGTAAAGCTTGACTCTCATGGACCGAATGGGGCAGAGTCAGCCACCAGTGCAAAGCTTTGTGTTGAGTTTAATGTCTGGCTTACAGAGTCAGAGAACTCTATAGATGCACAATAAAGCAGATACAGACAGAAAAGCCTCTAAATAAATTACAGTGTGTTTAAAAATGTGTGAGGGCACTTAAGAAAGAAAAGAAAATGGTTATAGTCATAGGAAAAAAATAGTTTTAAAATAATAATATCTTTAAAGAGAGAGTAAAGATGGGAAATACATAGGGAGTCTGAATCCTTTGTGGTGTTGTGTTGACTTAGAATTATTTGAATGCTAATGAGAGAATGACTGCTGCTGAGAGACATTGGATTATAGAAAGGGATTGCTGAATTAAACCAGCCTGGGTACTTTGGGACTGTCTTAACTTTAAAATGGAATTAAGAAAATGCATTGCATTGAGGGAAAGCTTATACTTTTGTTTCCACAGGAAATGAAAGGCTGTGGATTCCTTCAAGGTTAATTAGAGATCAGGTTTGATCAGAGACCTGAAAATCTTGGCTATACACATAAAGAAATGAACCAAGAAAAATTGCAAGACCAGTGACATATGTACTGGTCCCTCTACATGGGAACAGTTATGACACTGTACAACAAATATTACAATTAGTTTTCCCAGGACTTGATCAGTATCTCAAAATTTACAGGGTTCCCTGAAGATGCCATCACCCCCCCCCCCAGACAACAGGAAGCATTTTAGGGAACACAACACCAACATTCCCAAGAGGTAGAGTGGGTGTTTTTGGTCATTCAGTGGGTTACAGATGTTTGTCATTGTTTATGGGGAGATATAGGAATATAGGATTAAAAGACAACTTTTAACCTCAAATTTTTTACATGGATTTTTGGTATTGTATGTATGTTCTACTCTTGTTTAGGGTATTGTCTTATGTAGCTCATTTTAAAATGTAATGTATGTAGTGAGATAGTCCTTCTGTGGCACTGACCATGCCCATTGGGGTGACAAATGTATGATTAAGAAATGTAGGTTAGTAGTTAGTCATCTAAAATAACCAAACTTATAGTCATATTAGGTATGTTTCAAGGTTAAACAGACATGTTTTAGATAGGTAGGTAATCTTCAAACAGTTAAGAGACCTAAAGGGCTGGGTGGTGGTAGCACACACCTTTTTATCCTAGCATTTTGAAGGCAGGAGGATCACTGTGAGTTTGAGGCCAGCCTGGTCTATGGAGTTAGTTCCAGGATAGCTAGAGCTGTTATACAGAGAAACACTGTCTCAAGAAGACAAAGAACTAAACAAAACAAAAGAGACCTACAGTGAGACATGTCTGCCTCTGACAGCAGAAATCTACTTCATAAAAGAAGAACGGGCATTGAAGAACCTCCACGTGGAGTTTGCTTTCACTGTGGGCAAGAAACTGCCCTTGTATTGACTGCTGACAGTATGGGGTCCAAATTGGCCTTGTAGCACACAAAGGGAAGTGACTGCCAAACTTTGCCAAGACAAGGAAGGAAAGTCTTTCAAAATTCCTGCTTCATGGAAAAGTCTATCAGATATTCTAGGCCTGTAGGGTGAAGATGGATGCCCCAGTGTTGCAGAAGAACCTTGGATGACTGTCCAGGCAGACGATGTGTTTGCTTGCTCTGCACTTCCTTTTTAATAAGGTAATATTATATCCTTCTTAGGTCATGGATGGAGTTGAAGACTAGATACTTATAGTTACAATTTCCCTTAGTTATGCTAGAAGGTAAATTAGGTACAGAGCTTTGGACTCATCAAGATAGGGTAGATAATAGAGTGATTTCTCCATATTTGTTCAATGCAAAAGGACCTGGATATTGTAAATGTAATTCTTACTTGATAACTGCTTTTTATTATAAGTAGTTTTGTTATGTTAAAGTTAAAACCTTTCCTTTTTATTTAGACTAAAATGTTGTAGAATAGAATATTTGTTTAGCTATGTAAAGATGTGTTGTATTTGTTTATACTACTTTGTTTAATTATGTAAAAATATGTTGCTGTGCCAGCCTAAGGTACCTGATTGGTTTAATAAAAAGTTGAATGGCCAAAAACTAGGCAGAGGAGGGATAGACAGGGCTGGTGGGAAGAGAGAAATGATGGGCCAGCTGGCCAGACATGGAGGGAGCAGAAAAGCAGGATGGACAGTATGTAAATGAGGTAAAGGAACCTCAGGGCAGCAAATCTCTGGGTTGAAGCAGACTCCTTTCCTTTTTTATACTTCATGCATTCTTCAAGTTGGTACAGAACAAGTCGTCAGAGAGTGAGACAATCAGTCTCAACCCATCTGCTGAGATTATTTCAGATTACCTCAGCTATTGTTAACCCAACACACAGAAGTGAGCTACTTTCAAACCCAGGCTGGTTTGAATCCTAGCCATTTCTCAGCTCTGGCAGACACTGTGTACTGCCTACCTACCAGCTTCAGTGCTCTTCCTTTCTGTATTTGTCAGCTGGCAATGTGTCCAGTCTCAGGGAAGGAAAGCATGTTTGTAGACACATCGGTATGTGATGGCTTGAAGCTCAATGGGCATCTTGTGACCAAAGAAACAGCCCAAGATCATAGAGTAAGCTTCTTGTGATGCACTTCAGAAGGATGAAGAGCACCCTGGTCCTGGAGGAAATTGTGGAGCTGATGAATGATTCCTGGAACCACCCACTTTCAAGCCTATCATTAGGTAAGCAGTAAGTGTCCTGTGGTTAAGCAGCCACTTCTCAAAGTATGGTCTGCAGACAGGCACCAACATTGTGTTTGGTAGCTTATAATGCAGAACTTTTCCCCCATCTGGTGATTTAGAATCTGTGAACCCAAAATCTCCAAGTATTTTTGGTTTCTTTTTTTCCATTAACTTTTTAGAAGTTTTAGTGTTAGCCACTGTTAGTAAGTTTTCATTTCTTGAAACTGGATCCACCCTAATTGATGGTACTGTTACTGGCCAAGTTCCTAAAAGCATATAAGCCTCAGTTTCCTATTCTGCAATAAATAAATAAATAAAAATGCTTCAATGCTTGCATAAGTATATAAAATGTATAGGGGCTGGGGAGATGGCTCAGTGGTTAAGAACACTGGCTGCTCTTCCAGAGGACCTGGGTTCAATTCCCAGGACCCACCTAGCAGCTCCAGTTCCAGGGAATCCAGCACCCTCACACAGACATACATGCATGGAAAATACTAATCCATATAAAATAAATAAATCTTTTTAAAAATATATATAGCACAATTCCTGGCATGTATTGAACTATTACTGAAATGTGCAGGCATCCTTGGTTTGATCCTGTTTTCCAATGTGCTTAAACTCAGTAAGTTTGTTTGAATTCTTGAGATACCATCTTCCTCCATAGCTCTGGCTGTTATGGAACTCATGTAAGCCAGTCTGGCCTCAAAATCACAGAGATCTTCCTGCCACTACCTCTTCAGTGCTGTGATTAAGTGTGTGCCAACATGCCTGGCTGAAGAGAAAATGTAACATCTGATCAGGCTACACTAGGGGAAAGTGGTCTCTTTGCATACTTGCCCACAGAGTCATCAAAACTCAAAACTAAGGCATTTGAAGTATTTATCTAGCACAATAGAATAGTGTGTGCATGCCAACCAGATACAGTAGTATATACAGACATATCTCATAAAATATAAGGCCAGAGAGTCATTGACTTTATTGGAAAAACAAAGCAAATTCTTTTTTTTTTTTTTTTTTTTTTTTTTTTTTTTTTTGAGACAAGGTTTTTCTGTGTAACAACGCTGGCTGTCCTGGAATTCGCTCTGTAGACCAAGCTGTCCTTAAACTCACAGAGATCCTCCTGCCTCTGCCTCCTGAGTGCTGAGATTGAAGGCATGAGCCACAATTGCCTGGCTGCAAAGCAAGTTCTTAAATTCTAGGATCTCGAGGCTCGATCAAGTTAAACACTACAAATCAGAACTAATCTGTGCACACAGAAGTGGAATTCAGATGTGGGAAGAAGTGCCAGTTACTAGAATAAGATGCCTAAAGGTCATGGAAAGCTGTAACTCCATAATCTTTTTGTGGGTTGACACTGAGCAAGCCCCAGTGGGTCAATGTCAGGAGGAAGTGTGAACAGTGCAGGAGCCCAATGTCAACACACACCCAAAGACCTGCTGCTTCTAATCCCATATGGATTGGAGATAGTGACTGGGTCTCCTCCTCTTTTCTCCTCCCCTCCCCTCTCCTCCTCTCCTCTGCCTTCCCTTTCCCTCCTTTCCCCTCCCCTCCACTCCCCTCCTCTTTTCTCCTCTTGCATCCTTTTCCTTTCTCTTTTGATAGAGTTTTGCTTTGTAGCTCAAGTAGGCCTTGAACTCATGATCCTCCTGCCTCAGCCTCCCAAGTGCTGAGATTACAGGCATATATCATGATACGTGACAATAATTAATTCTTATTCATGTAGTTCAATATGCATTTGTTGTGAGGGACTATCCGGTGAATAGAGGAATTTGGGCATTCAGTTGTGTCGCCCTTGCAAAAGAGATGGTTTACATCTCTACCTCCACCTCACTCCCCTGCACCCCACCCCTCACCCCAGAGGGGTAAAGTAAGGCATGCGATTCTTGCCTGAATATCCAGCTGCCAACTGCCACCTAGCAATTCTACATATGGCCTAGGGGAGGGGCTAGAGTTGATAGAGACTGGGAAAGACTGGTATTGGGGGAACTCCATCTACAAGGCCACCAGGAACCCTCAAACACTGTGGGTTAAGGCTTTTCAGCTGCTGTCAGTTGTCAGAGGAGTAACTACACCCCTGTAAGGTTTTATAAGGAATCTCAATAAATTCATTGATTTCCCAGGAAGAACTTAGGCAGAATTATGCTTTGGCTTGTCATTGGGATATTAGGAGATGAGGCAGATGTTGTCTAGTCTATCCTTGGAAAGAAATTTTAGCGAAAGCATCGGTTGATAATGAAGTGGGTGGGAATTTACTATGCACCATCATTCAGGGACCCAATAGCTAAGTGTCTTCTATCTGATGGTTCCAGTATCATATAAATATGATTTTATCTTGATGGCTACATAAAATTCCAGTTTGTCTGAGCACTACATTTTCTTTTTCCATCCATCTGTTGATGGATCCATATCTTGGCTACTGTGTGTAACACTGCAATAAAGTTAGACATGCAGTGAGAGAGGATATTAAATGTTTTGTGGCTAGACCTGGAGGTAACTACGTCATTCCTTCTTGTGTCTCTTTGGTGGGAACTAGTGAAGAGGTCCTTCCTGGATGAAGGACAGCCACATGTTTCTATAGGTATTCTAAAGAAGAGAATGCAAAGGTCAGACTGGAGAGGTGGCTCAGCTGCTAAAGGCTAGACTCACAACTCAAATATAAGAGAATACGAAGGTCAACAAATCTGAGAAGAAAAGAGGGAGCAGGAAGAATGAAATCGGTTCTCAGTCGCTATGTTAAAAGAGTCTCACTTCTTACAATTTAGCTTAATTATGGGGAAAGACAAGCTATCACCAATGTACTCATTCACTGATTTATTTGTTGCTTTATTTAATAAGCAAAAGGTCTTGATAATGAGTTTCTGAGTATGTAATGAATTTTATTTGACAAACTGTGGCATTATGAATGATTTATTAGAATTTATATTTGTATATTTGGTAATCATGCTGTTTCCTAGTGTAACACCCTTAAAACTGTTGGAATATCTCAAGCTATGAGTGTCTTTTGTATGTTAGTGGCATGACTAGTAGACTACTAAATAGCATCAGGATGGTACTGGTGTGAGAGCCAAAAGTTATGTTTTAAGTTTTAGTTTCTGTGCCTAAGAGATCCATGAAATAAAAATGCCTTTTAACTGTAAGCCCCTTGCCTAATGGCAGATACTTCCTGAAATGTTGGAGGTTATTGTTTATGAGAAATAACAAGCCACATTTTTCATTCCCCTAAACAAATTTGTTTAACCCAATTACACCAGATGTGCTTGATCACATGTAGGTGGGAGGTATGTGGGCAGGAAATATGGCAGGATGTATGCTTGCCCCTGATTGGGTTCAGGCAGGGAGTACAAAGGCAAGAAGTGTGTCAGGATTTATGCTTGCTCCTGATGGGACCTGATGGGAAATATGGTGGCCTTGTATAGTTTTCTTTTTAAATTGTTATGCCCAAATTCTGAACCGAAAAATCACAAAGAGACTCAATCCAATGCAAAAGCAAAGTCTTTTGTTAAGGATTTAACTGTATTAACTCTATTCCTCCATCCGTCTCACATAGCAAGGGACCAAGCAGCAGAAATTTTACTGGGGTGTAGCAAGGTAGGTGTCTGGGATCTGCAACATTCTCAGGATTGGTGCATTTACGGGCTTGGGTGATCTGTCTTGTGTCAATTGGTCAACTGGTTGCTATGGCCTATAGGCCCTTTCAGGGTGGTTGCTATGCTCTACCTGTCACTGTTACCATAAAGCATATCCAGAGCCCACCAGCTAACTTCTGATTGGGTCCTGGCCACAGGGATGTATCTGGCTTCCTAGTGACTAGGAGGTCAGTATAGGTCAGGAAGCTCAGCACATGTTGCTCAGTCAGAGGCCTATATCTTGCTGGGTCTTTTCTGCAGCTTGTCATGGCTGCTAAAGCAGGAAGCTGAGTGAGGGCTGCAAAACCTCTGCAAGATGTGACTCAGGAACATTTCCTGGGGACCTTGGGGTGGTCCAAAATCCTGGCCAGTATTAAAATAAAACTTGCTACATATTTGGCTCCAAGATTGTGGTAGTAATTTTCCCCCTCTGTGTAACCTTGGCTGTCCTGAAACTCTCTCTGTAGACCAGGCTGGTCTTGAACTCAAGAGATCCATCTGTGTCTGCTGGGATTAAAGGCATGCACCATCACAGTCAAGCTTGTGGTAGTGATCCTATTCTCTACCAGTGGGATTAACATTGGTCACCAATGTTGGGAATAGGCAAAAAAAAAAAAAAAAGCCCAGATTCCCTGACTCCATAGTTAGGAGGACTGGGCAGTCTATGGGGCCTCTGGTAGTGGAACACTATTTATCCCTAGTATATGAATGGACTTTGGGAGCCCATTCCACATAGAGGGATACTTCCTCAGCCTAGACACATGCTTCAAATGATATGGCAGACTTTGAAGACTCTACATGAAAGGCCTCCCCTCCCTGGGGAGCACAAAAGGGATAGAATGGGGGTTTGTGGGGGAAACAGGGGAGGACCGGAGGGTACAGGAACTGAGTAAAACAAGCCTGTTTCTAATTTAAATTTTAAAAATTATATATATACATATATATACATATATATGTGTATATATATATATATATATATATATATATATATATATATATATATATCCCTCCTAAGTACTGTCATTTTGACTTCAGACACCATTTTACTTGTAGGGGGAAACAAAGTTCAGGTTCCCAAGCACTCAGGAAACATCTTTAGTTCTCTAGAAACCTGATGGATGTTCCTAACAGAAAGAACAAATGAATCTGATTGGTTGAACTGAAAAGCTTGCATTGTATGTCAATTGACAAAGAAGGAATATTTAGGGAAATCCCCTAGTCCTTGAGTCCTAATTGGTGGGAAAATGTAACTATACTTGCTTCAGCTAGCAAGTTCAGCTCCTGAGTCTGTCCTGTGGTCCGAATGGACCAGCACCACCCACTTTTTTTATGACTTGTATTAAATCTTGCTTTGTAGAAATTTCTTGTGCCTGCTTGGGTTGCTTCAGAGCCTTGGACCACAACACCAGAAAGAAATTTCAAGGCAATCACTAGAGTGTTGGTTGGGACTTGAAGCCCTACTTTCCAACCCTTTGTGACTTAATCATCAATGGCCACGGATTCATAAGAGCTTCTGATAGCTGAACGCATGAAAGTTCTTTGGAGGGTGGTGCTCCTGAGAAGACAGAAAGCTGTGGCAATCCTCACAGCCTGGCTTTGTATAACTTTCCCTTCTGGCTGCTTTGTGATTAAATGGAGACATGGAAGTGTGACACCAATCTTGGTTGTTAATTTGACAGCATCTGGAATCAAGTAGATGCAAGCTCACAGCTACCCACAGAACTTATTTTCCTCACTTTATAGATGAGGAAGTAGAGTGGGGAAAATGTATCTAACTTCCTCACATTCGCTGAATTTGTAAGTGATGATACCTATGAATCCACGAGTTGCATTTAGGGAATGGCTGCAAATTAGGATAATCTAACTTGAGGTAGATTGCCTGTGGTAGTTAGTGCTAATCCTCAACCTGGCAGAACCTAGAATCACTTGGGGAAACCGGCCTCTGGGGAATTATCCTAAGTTAACTGATGTGGAAAGATATACCACACTGGGGTCCTAGACTATATGAGGGGAGAGCAGGAGTTGAGCAGCAGCAGTGGCAGCCATCACACTCTGCTTCCGCTTTGGGATGCCATGTGACCTGATACCTCAAGCTCTGCCATTTTGACTTCCCTGCTATGATAGACCAGGCTGGCCCTTGAACTGTGAATCAGCATAAATGCTTTACCTTAAGTTGCTGTGGTGTGTGTTGCCTTAAAGAACTGCCATGTAGTCTTTGTGTTTTTGTTTGTTGTTTGTTTGTTTTGGGGACTGTGGAAGACTTTGGAACTTTGGACTAGAAAAGAAGTTGAATGCTCTAAGCCATACGAAGTAGGAGCATGGAAGACAGCAGTGTTGAGAGAAACGTTTCAAAGAAAGGTTTCAAAGGGGAGCAAGAACTTCCACAGCAGCTGGGCTAGAGGCCATTCCTGTGACAATGTGTGTGTGGGGGGCAGATCTGGCAGTTTCCTGCCCTTGCACTAAGAACCTACCTAAGGCTAAATTAAAAGTTAATGGATTAATTTCTCTGGTGGAGGAAATCTCCTGATGCTGCCTGTGAACAGGGTTGCTACTGGTTTTCCTTGTGTAGGTCTACACTGGGAGAGCAAGTGAGGAAGAAAGGAAAACAAAGTGTGGTTTGGATGGTTTGGAGGATAGGTGCACTGGGAAGCCTGCCAGCACTGCCAGGGTGAGTGCTGGATGATAAGCTGTAATTGTTAAGGAGATGAGCACAGATAAGGTAGGCCTTCTGTGAACTGGGACCAATGGGAGGGTGCCCTCAGGGCTAGACCCCACCCAGAAGAGCTTCCAACACATGAAAGGTAAAACCCTAAGGTAGAGTCCTCAACCTGCGGGTCATGACCCTTTTGGGGGTCAAATGACCTTTCCACAGAGGTTGCCAAAGACCATCCTTCATATCAGATATTTAAATTACAATTCGTAACAGAAGCAGAATTACAGTTATGAAGTAGCAATAGAAATAATTTTTGATTGGGGGTCACCACAACATTAGGAACGGAATTAAAGTGTTGTTCCACTAGGAAGGTTGGTAAACGTTGGTGTAAGGAGTTCTCTACTCCTAGAAAGCAACTGTACACAAAGTTGCTGCCGCCAATGTGGTCTAATGAGGCCAGGGTCCACCCCAAACTGGCAACCTAACTCGGGAGTGTGCATATGGTGTTGGCTTTGAAGGCATGGAAGATGTAGATTCTTTCTCTGTGCTTCAGAATATATGTATGTATGTATGTATGTATGTATGTATGTATGTATCATCACGAGTGATACTAAGTCTGTGACACGGTTATTACTGATTTCCCTTATGCAGGTCTACAGTGGAAAACAGCAACTGCGGAGAAATATATGTATTGAGGTAGGATCTTTCACTGAAGTGGATCATTTGCTCTTTCAGCTAGACTGGTTGGCCAGTGTTGGAAAAGGATATTCTCACTATCTCAGAAAGAAACATGAACACAGCTAAGAAACCAGGCAAGGTTACTTGGGCTACAGAAGAATTTCATTTGTAAAAAGGGTGTGCATAACCCAAACCAGGTGAATAAACATGGGGCAGGAAGTTAATTTAGTTAACCTAATGTATGCGGTGACTGTGTCACATTCCATTGGTGGGAGCTCAACCTCCCTATCTGATGCAATTGGCTAATTCGTAATTAGTGGGAAGGGGAGGATATGCTAGAGGGTCAAGTCTCAAGAATGTCCAGGGGTTGGGCAAATAGCCATGTACACGATAGCTTCACAAGTTGGGGGAGGTTTACAGGCTAGACACCTTTGATAAGAAAAAAAAAACATTTCTCACATTTCTTCCCTGTTTATTAGACATATTCTTTTTTGTTTTCAAATTCTGACAGCATATTCTGACTTTCTGGAGTCTCTAGGAACAGTAAATGGTTGTTACAAGTGACTCGAGATTATTTGGTGACAGCAATCTCAGTGAGCCTCAAGGGAAGTGCTCCTGACACAGGGAGCTAATTATTTTACCTCCAGCTTGTGTCTTAAGGTTGTCCCACTTTCCTAGGGGTAGCCTTTGGCCAAGCTGAGTGACCTGGCCCAGATGGAATGTTAGGTCAGAGAACCTGTTTTCTTAACCAGAAGTTTCTCTTAACAGGCCTTTACCGCCTCTCTAGTATGCCTCACCCTGTAGAGCATCAGTTCTCAACCTACCTGATGGTGCAACCCTTTAATACAGTTCCTCATGTTGTGGAGACCCCCAGCTATAACTTTATTTTCCTTGCTACTTCATAATTGTAATTTGTCTACTTTTATGAATCCTGATATAAATATCTGTTTCCGATGGTCTTAGTTGACCCCTGTAAGGGGGCCATTCAACCCCCTCAGTGGGGTCTCAGGTTGAGAACCATTGCTTAAAGGTAAACATAGAGTCATTTAGGAACAAAATTAGAGATCAGAGCCCTCAAAACATTCCTTTGGCTCCACCAAGGATGAGGCTGCCAAGAGGCACAATTACATTTCTGGCATTTAACTGAAAGAAACTGACTCTTTTTATTGTTGTTGTTGTTGTTGTTGTTTCAGGACAGGGTTTCTCTGTGTAACTTTGGAGCCTGTCTTGGAACTCACTCTGTAGATCAAGCCGGCCTCCAACTCACAGAGATCCACCTGCCTCTGCCTCCCAAGTGCTGGGATTAAAGGCGTGCCCCACCACTCCCCGGCCAAAACTGGCTACTTTTGGTGGAGGCTCTTCTGACCATAAGCTGCCTAGCCAATTTGAGTCTATTGCTTTTATCATCTCCCCACCCACCAAAGAGGTAACCCTAATGTTGTTATGGAATTGGGTCAATCTGCCATTTTCCTTGCTGATTGGGAGTGGTGCATGTGGCAGTTGAGGTGTTACTCTGGTGAGCCCATTTTACAGACTTGAGGAGTGGGAAGGCGGCAATAAAGAAAAGATCTGCAAAGTGCACCTGTGGTTCCATTTGTATAACAGCCAGGAGTAGTGAGGAAACAAAGTCAGCCATGCAGGGTGGGGTCTGGCTTTCACTGGGATTCAGCTAGGAGAGGACCTGTGGTCTGTGGGCTGGTTTCCACTAGAATTCAGTTATGAGACGAAGTGGCATCTGGGATCTGGATCTGCTTTCAGTGGGACTCAGCTACAAGAGGGAGTGGTGTATAAGCTGTCAGCACAGCTTTTCACAAAGAAGGGACTAGATTTCCAGGAATCGGGCTGCTGCCTCTTGCCTTCTCTGCTTTGGACATGGAGTTATCATACTGGGCATCTTTTCATCATTATTCTGAGAATATAGTGAATTTAAGGGCCTCTGTAGTGTCAACATGGAATTCATACCTGATCCAATGGTCTAGAAGACAGCCATCCATCCCCACCCCCACAGCAACTGGTAGTATGTGGAAATTAGATGGTCAGTAGCTGGGAACACATGGTTATCAGCATCCAGGCTTTAATTTTGTAAGCAAGCTGTGTATCTGAGACAACAAGGGCCTATCAGTAATGTCAGGGTTCAGTCTGGTGACATAACCTTGTGTGTAGCCGCCCACAGGGCAGACAGAGTGTGGAGAGAGGCTGACTCAGGATCCAGAAGCAGCTCTGGGACATTGGGCAGGTAATTTGGGGTCTTGGCATGTAGAACAGGGGCTAGTAATGCCGGCTGAGGCTCCAAGGTAGACATCTCAAAGAAGAGCACAATCCATGAAGAACCAGATCAGGGCTTTCTAAGAGTGGGACCCAAGACAGCTGCTGGGAGACATGGGGTCAAGAAAAAGACTGGTAAAATATACCAACCCAAATATCCTTAAGATATCTTAACTTTAAAACAGAAGTCAAAAAATGTATTTGTAAACTAAAACTTAAAAGATGCATTGTTTTGGAGAAGTGGTTTTGGTTTTGTTTCCACAGGAAACGAAATGTAGCCGGAGCATTTTGTCCTGCCTGACAGTCCCAAAGGCTTAGTATTAATTACAGATGTTTGGCTGGTGGCTCAGGCTTATTACTAATGTGCTCTTATGATGTGGGATAATGCTCTTGCTCACTGTAAAGATTTGTCACTCATATTGGTTTAACAAAATGCTGATTGGCCAGTAGCCAGGCAGGAAGTATAGGAGGGGCTACCAGACAAGGAGAATTCTGGGAGAGGAAAGCAGAGACACAGTCACCAGCCAGATGCAGAGGGCGCAAGACGAGAATGCCAAACTGAGAAAAGGTACCAAGCCACGTGGCTAAACATAGATAAGAATTTTGGGTTAATTTTAAGTTGTAAGAGTTTATTAGTAATAAGCCTGAGCAATAGTCCAAACAGTTTATAATTAATATAAGCTTCTGTGTGTTTATTTGAGACTAAAGAGCTATGGGACTAGACAGGACAGGAACTTCCCGCCACACTCTTACAACATAAATTAACCCATTTCTATTAGTTTATGTATTGCCATGTGGCCATAGTGTTACCTCATTTTTTACATGTCTTGTTTCCTCGGTGGCTGGCTGATGTCATACTGTCCTTATGAGTGGGAGGCTCCTCTATTTTGGACAAATATTGAGTCATAGAATCCACACCAAAAAAATTGGGAGTTTAGTAGCCAAAACTTTATGTATCTTCTTTTTTTTAAAGGTTCATCTATCTTTATTTTTATGTATATGAGTATTTTCCTGAAAGCATGTCCGTATAATATATGCCTTCCTGGTGCCCATGGAAGCCAGGGAGTGTGTTTGCTCATCTGGAGCTGACAGTTGTGAGCTGCCATGTGGGTGCTGGGAATTGCACCCCTGGTCCTCCTTAAGAGTAGTAAGTGCTCTTAGCCACTGGGTCATCTCTCCAGGCCCACCCTTTGACTATATCAAGTCAGTTGTCACTGTCAGAGCACTGATCCAGCAACTGTACATACATATCCTTGTGTTTGATCTCCCCCTTTCTGCTGTCCCTTTTTCTCTCCCACCCCTTTTCTTTTGGCATTGGAATGCTGTGGAACAATCTTTTTACACAGTAAATATGTATTACTCACATTGGCTAATAAAGGGCTGACTGGTCAGTAGCTGGACAAGATAAGGTTAGGTAGGAAAATCAGACTAAGGACACTGGAAAGAGGAAGGGCAGAGTCAGAAAGAAGTTACCACCACATGGTAGAGGGTACATAAGAAATATGGGCTCATTTAAAATGTAAGAGTTACCTAGTAACAAGCCTGAGCTATTGGCTGAGTTTTATAATTAATATTAAGCATCTTTGTGGTTATTTGGGAGCAGTTGCCCAGACACAGAGAAACTCTGCCCAGACTGGATATCAAATCTAGGGCCTTACTCATGCTAAGCATGATCTCTGCAACAGAACTGCAACTTTTCATTTTGGCCCATTCACCCATTAACAAGTTCCCAAAGCAGATCTGACTACTTTGCTTGGATGAATAGACGAAGCAAAAATATTTCCTGTACCCCAAACATGGCGTGCACACACACACACACACACACACACACACACACACACACACACACACACCACAACTTAAATGTATTAACTTTGTCATTTTTTTGTTTACAATAGTCTTATTGAGAGAATAAAACTGAGCTCAGAAAGACTAAGAAATGTGTTTGAAGCCATAAAACATGTGTAGAGGGTAGAGAATTCATCCAAAGCAGTCTCGAGCCAGAGCTTATGTTCCTTTCTTTACCATCTACCACACCTATGAGCTTTAAAGAAATTAAAAACCAAATTTATGAAACCAGCAACCAAAGACCAAAGTTATGTTGTGTAGCCGTGTAAATAATATACCACTATATAGCTGTGCTATTAGTTATGTCTTTGAGAGTCTAGACAATACTAAGGGATGGGGCAAGAAATCATAGCCTGTTAGATGTTTCCATGCAACTGACTTGGCAGTGTCAATCATTTTACCCATATATGGACAGTGCTCCAAGATGATTCAACTTAGTTATGTTCTTGTTTGGGTTCCAAAAATCACAAAGGTGCTCATAAAAAGCCAGTCATGGACAAAATAGAATTAGAGAAATATCACTGGCAAATAAATTAGACCCAACTTCAAAATGTGTGGTTGGCTCTTCCTGTCCAGGCATTCTTGTTTGTTTTTATTTTATTGTATTTGGTCATATCTTCCTGAGGTGGGGGAGAGGGACAGGCAGGAGTCCCTGACCTGGATTTGTTTCTCGTGGTGAGTTTCTTGGACTTAGGATGTATTGACAAGGTTTACTATACTGTAAAGTTTTAAATTATGGGACACAAAGCATCCCCCCTATTTTAATACTAAGATACAAACACTATTAAATACAGATCTTAATTCTTCCACTAAGGACTTGAAGAAGAGGATGAGGAGGACATAAGTCAAGGAAAGACAGTTTCTAAAGGAAGTCTGGCCTTAGCCTGATGCTGTGGACAGTTCTACTCACAGGCTTAGCTAGCCTGGGGCCAAAAGAGCTGGGCTTGCATGCTCAGCCACTGGCTTGGTCAGAGGTGTGGTTCTGGGTACAATTCGGGGTTCTGGGAGCACTATGACAGTGGCTGCATTGGGAGCTGAAACCAGAACTGATGGAAAAGGCTCCAAAGGTGAATGACACTCAGAAGGAATGCAGCAGTGTGGTGGGCATCTGTGCTGTACTGGGATTCTTTTACTATGGACCTAATTCTGATCAGTGACAGAAGGTCCACAAGCAGCCAGGGGTGTGCAGCAAGACCCTCAAAGATCTGAATGCTTAGACTAGCTTGAGGAATTCCCAGATCCTAGGGGAATCTGGCTGGCAAGAATATGATCGTGCCCCCCTACACGGTTTAAAAACACGTTTAGACAATTTAAACATATGCCGTGACACCATTGATCAGATCAAGGTGGTTTTTATCGTAACTAACCCTCTGAGATTCACACTTGTGAAACAAGTTTGCTCAACTCCAGAAAGTATGTAATTAAACTATCTGATTCTGAGAAGAGAAATGGTATCCCTTGGTTACACTTGTTCAGAAACTTACAATGTGGATGATGAACAGGGTCAGATCAAGTCCATGCATGGCTATCATCCAAAAAAAAAAAAAAAAAAAACCTGAGAGATATCTCTGTGACCGGACATGTTAAGGTTGAAAGCTGGAGACATCACAAAACAGTGTGACAAGTAATGGTGACACAGAATGTGAAGTTCATTGTCTGTGCTTCATGGACTCAGGGTGAAACAAGTGAATGATGTTTCATTGACTCTTCCAGGAAGTGGCATTTATGCCATTCTTTTATACCTCAGTAAAAATAAAGAACCAAAGTGCATGGAGGACTTGGCTCAGTGGTAGAGTGCCTGCTTGGCTTTCACGAGGCTCCACATTTATTCTCCAGCACTGGCAGAACAAGCACCACCAACAAAACTACAGCCAAGCAGGGTGACATCATCAACTGGAAGACACTAGAAATATCAACACAAAAAGTTCCTGTTAAAGTTGATAGAAATGGAAATAAGGAAGATTGCACAGAGGAGATGACCACTTCCCCCTTACCACAGGACCCAGTGTTAGTCTCTGTGCTTCCTAAGAAGAGAGGAAAACGGGCTGATAACTAGAAGGTCATTGGTTTCTCTCAGCTGCTTCCAACATGAGCAAGTGAAAACACACACACACACACACACACACACACACACACACACACACACACACACACACACCAGGAGGCTGGTAGTAGCATTTGAAATAGTGACTAATATTTACCACTTGCTCAGTGTGGATCTGCCTCTGTGGGTTAATTGTTTCTCACCCATTACCTAATTTAATCCTTTCTTAATCCATTGAGTAAAGGTTTCATTTTACTGATGAGTAAACTAAAATTTAAAGAGGGTAAGCGATTTGCCTGAGGTCACACAGCTGCTGAGTAAGGAAATGAGCCTGGAATGCAGATGCAACTATCTCCCAAGCTCATGCTCGTAATAATTCTACCAGTAAGAGATTTGATAAGACCTGGTGTTTTGGAAAGAGGAAAAAAAAAACCCAGATCAAGACACTCCATTTTGATCAGCATTTATCAGCCACATTTCTCTTTAGGGATTGTTCAGAAAGCTAAGTATTGTCATACAGAGACGACGTGACCTGTCTGAAGCGACTCCTGTCTTCCCGGTGCTAGCATTGCATAACTACTCTTTATACAGTCTGTGAATTATACTGCTGGATAATGGACTTTAAATTGCATGTTTAAGTAGACTAAGAACTCTATAGTTACTGGGTTATATTTAAGAAACCACAGAGTAGATAAGGCGCACAATTAAAGAATTCGTTTCTTCCAAACCCCCCATTTGTGTTAGGATATTCAGTTGCCATCCTCTGTGTGCAGGCAGGAGTTTTGATTCAGGAGCAATGAAGTCTGGCCCAGAAGTCTGCAGACTCTGAATTATTCGCCAGAAGCCATTACTTAGCTCACATTTTACACAACTGTTTACGTTCACAGTCAATTTTGGGTTACCTGAATTTAGACAAGACTGGATAATCCTTGAGTGAAATGAGGTAAGAGGTTGAATTCTAAGTAATGTCAGCTTACTGACACCCTAGTTTTGTTGGCCTATAAACTGGACCATCAAACCTCCTGTTTATGCTCTCAGAAAATATTTAACTGGAGTTGTTCCATAGTAGAGTGTCTGCTAGACTGCTTATAGACCCCAGTGTAGTTCCTAGCACCGCGATAAAAACCAAATAAGGACCCCAAAGAACTTCTGTTTTGCTTTTGAGACAGGGTTTCACTATGCAGTTCTAGCAGACCCAGAACTTGCTGTGTAGACCAGGCTAGCCCCAAACTAACAGAAGTATAATTTGATATATATCCATCTGTTTGTTTGTAGACAAAGTCTCACTATGTAGCCCAGGCTTGACTCAAACTCCTCTTGCTTCATCTTCCTATATGTTGGGATCACAGCAGAGACCACCGATCACCATGTCAAACTGTGTTTAACTTTACTTTTCTTTTTTTTCTTTCTTTTTCTTTCTTTTTTTGTTGTTTTCTTGTTTGTTTGTTTTGTTTTTTGTTTTTTGAGACAGGGTTTCTCTGTGTAACAGCTCTAGCTATCCTGGAACTAGCTCTTGTAGACCAGGCTGGCCTCAAACTCAGATCCACCAGCCTCTGCCTCCCAAGTGGAGGATTAAAGGCGTGTGCCACCACCATCCAGCTTGGTCCACATTTTTAACTTTCCTTCATCTCTCTTCTCAACACACACATAAACACACACACACACACACACACACACACACACACACACACAGAGCTATGAATTGAACCCTGGGCAAAAACTATGTAATGGAAGTATACCCCATATTTGTTGTTCATGCTTTCAAAAAATGCATTATTCACAATATGAAATTACTTTTGTTTCCTTTGCATTTTGTCTAGTAATATTCAGTGGGTATCTTGGGGAAAAGGGACTTTAGAGAAAATCTAAGTTAGTGAGATTAACTTTATTTTGTTCCTCTCAAGTGTCTAGAGACTTTGTATGAATTACGGAAAAACATTCAGATTGTATTGTTCAAAAAGCAAAATCTGTGCTTTTTTATTGATTTATCTTTTTCCAAACAGATTAAACTATCTTATTTAACACTCACTTCAGTACTGTGGAAAGATTCTTCTTGGAGCAATGAAGCACTTCCTTAGTCATGATGGTTTATGTACTCTAAACTTAAACTTGAGCACAAGGAACGATTCCACGAACTCCCAAGGCTTAACAATACCTACAAAGAATCCCTGAAGATAACTTCAGCTGTCCCTGTTTCCTCTGAAGACGGTAATGCTGTGCAGAGTAGGGGATGTTATTCAGATGACAGGACTCACTGGGCCAGGAAGAATAAAGTAGTTTCTGTCTGCATAAAAAACACTGCACAATGGAGGAGAAAGGGAGTAAACAGCTGCACGCATCTGCTTCCTGACTGCTTAACGTGGTCAGCTGCTTCAAACTCCCTCGGTCTGCCTGCCCCACCATAATGATCTGTTCCCTTGAAATGAGAGCCAGAATAAAATCCCTTTTCCCTAAATTAAAAAAAAAGTTAATCTAGGAGTTGGTGATGCATGCTCTGCCTTCCTCTGCCTTACAAGTGCTGGAGTTAAAGGTATGTGCCACCACCACCCAGAGGATTTATTGTACTCTTAATCGTTGGCTTGCAATAGAGAATCACCTTCTGATATTAGTTTCATGGTTCTTGTTTGTTTGTTTGTTTTGTTTTGTTTTCTGAGACATGGTTTCTGTGTGGCTCTGGATGTCCTAGAATCCACTCTGTAGACCAAGCCAGTCTCAGAGATCCGCCTGCTTCTGCCTCCTGAGTCCCAGGGTTAAAGGCTTATGCCACCACTCCCAGGCCAGGTTGGTGGGTCTAATGGCTAGGGACTTCTAATAGAAACAGTCAGATAGACAGGAAGCCCCAATTAACAATTCTTTTGGGTTTACTCTCTGCTTCCCCTCCCCTCTTCCTCTTCTTCCTCTAGCATACATTTATTTACTTTGGGTGTGTGTGAGTGTACCAGCATGCCACGTCATGGAGCATTTGTAGAGGTCAGAGGACAACTTGAGGGAATTAGTTTTCCTCTTCCATCATGTGAGACCTGAAGATCAGGATCAGGGCATCAGGTTTGGCAGCAGGAGCCTTTACTCTCTGAACCATCTTGCTGGCCATGGTTTAGATTTGTTTTAAGATTTCTGTACCAAGGTAATATGGAAGGATCCTATCAAGATGAAAAACTGAATCCCTTTGTCCTACTTCATATGCAGACACCCTGAATTAAAATGTAAAGGAATGCACACAGCAAGAAAAAAAAATATCTAGAGAAACCAGAGCAAGAAGGAATCAAAGCTTTGCTGCTCATATAGGAACCAATCTGACTTTTCTTTTCGGCTGGGAGCTGAGGCTGCTACCCTGGACCATGGGCCTTCATGGAGTTGCACAATTACCACTCCGAGAACACAACCTAGAACCAGTTATGATGACACAAATGGATCATCAGAGTTCTGGAGAGATGGAGGGAGAAGGACCAGATGTTCAGGGTCATCCTTGGCTACACAGTGAGTTTTTAGCCACCTTTGAATACATGAAACCATGTTTTAAAAGTGGGGAGGAGCCAGGCAATGGTGGTGCACACTGAAGCAGATGGATTTCTGTGAATTTGAGGCCAGTTTGGTCTACTAAGTGAGTTTCAGGACAGTCAGAAGTGTTACACAGAGAAAACCTGTCTCACAAACCCAAGGAAACAAAAAGCAACGGGGGGGGGGGGTATGGTGGCACATGCCTTTAATTTCAGCACCCAGGAGGTAGAGTACAGCACATCTCTGTGACTTACAGACCAGTCAGGGCTACATAGTGACATTCTGCCTCAGAAGAACAAAAAATAAACAAGCAAAGAGCCCTGGGCATCCAAAAGGCCCAGAACTGCTGTAAATGTGAGCCAGTTCGAATGGAAAGAGGATGATCTAGAAATGACAGAGGCCTCAAAGACTACCTGAGCAGTATTGCCCTGATCTTGATCTACCCAAATTTTGGGATAGTTGTCAGGAATCAAAGTTGTAGCAATATGAATTATCTTTGTTTGCCCTTTCCAGTTCCTTGCTCAGTTGATATCTGAGGCCCTCTGTACTCCACAGTCTGGTGGAGAGTTCCAGAAACAAGAGGAGAAGCACACAGAGGAAATCAGTAAGGAGAGACACTCAGCAGAGAGAAGGATATCTTCCCTGAGGGAGCCGAGGAGACAAAGCTGAAGGCCAGGGAGCTGCGCCTAGGGAAAAAAGCCTTGTTTTGTTTTCTCATGAAGAGACTCTGGGAAGGGCAAAGATTCATTTACTCAGGAGGCTACAGCATGGTCAAAACCAAGATGAAGAAGAGGCAACTGCCATGTCCAGGACCAGACAGTAACCTGCTAACTGCTAATCACATCCCCAGCCACAGGATATTCACCACTGGAAGTTTACTTGTCACCATCAAGCTTGCTGATGGCCAAGATGAACGATGCTGCCGGGTTCAGCAGAACGCAAAGACAACACCTACCTGGGTGCTGGGCTGGCTCCTGTCTTCCCTGCTTTTGCAGCCAAGTGTCAGAAGGTGTCTCAGGTGACATCCCAGGAGATTGGGACACCATGGGCTGAGAACCAAGGTCTTGAGGTATTTTTGTTTTACCTTTTTTTCTCAAATAACTGTAGGATGAAATCCTGCCCGTTGAGTTAAGAAAGGTGGGTAAAAATGAACTAGGATCTAGAGTTGATTATAAAAATAAGTAAACAAAATAAACATTCTTGACTATCCTCCTTACCTACATGGCCAACGTAGGGTGGGTATAAGACCAAGAAATTGTAAAACCCCTTAGTAATAAGGGGTTTTAGTTCATCCCTGAAGAGAAAAGACATTGCTTGGGTGTGTCTTGGGGCCTGATATCAGAGAGGAGAAACTGTCAATCTACACACAGCTGATATAAACTGCTCCTTTGGCTATGGAGAAGGAGCTGAACACTTAGTGCTCAGAGCCCATGGGATTTTTTTTTCAGTATTTGAAATAAAAAGCAAACAAAAATATTAAAAACATAAACAAAACTTTATGAAATTCATAAAACTCCAGTATGACAATCAATGTCTGAATGAGAACAGGAAAAGAGATGACTCAGCAGGTAAGGGTTGTGAAGCCCTGAGTTCAACTCCTGGGACTCACATGGTGGAAGGAGAGAATTGCAGGGCCATGTATGCCTCCACCCCTGGCAATGAGACTATTCCTTAGAGAGGAAACTTCCATTACCAGGTATTTCAGCAACAGTAGTTACAATTTTAGGTGAAGAGAATCTCAGGCCAAAAAAAAAAAAAATAGACAATATGCAAAGAATACATAGAATTTACAAGAGAAGTTAACACTTGTATATTTGCTACAAGTAATGAAATGTCTAGAATTAAAAGGAGGTTGACTGGAAAGAAAGGACAAACATATTTCTCATCAGAGAGAGAGAGAGAGACAGAAAAGCAGAGCCAGAAAACAGTACCCTCTGCAATGTGTTTAAGCCTTATTTTATCTATGTGAATGAATTATTTTATTTCTAATAGTTATCAAAACAAAAGTCTGTACACTCATTATGGTAGAAGGATAAGAATAAAAGAGCTCTTCACTTGTACAAATACTTCAAGCATTTTGTCCATAGATAACCTGGAAGAAGGGCAAAGAATGAATTTTAACACACGGGTGAGCAAACCTAGAAAATGCAGAGGAAAGGTGTGTTGAAGTGTGTGTGTGTGTGTGTGTGTGTGTGTGTGTGTGTTGGAGGGAATCACAGCAGAAATTTGAAAAGCACAATTTTTACTTTTGCCTTGGGAAATGTATTTCAAGTCAATGTCAAAATGATCATGAGAGATAAATTCTTACATCTGCAAAAGTTTTCCAATTAGATATTGAAGTTACAGTGTCATGAGATACATTGGAAACATTTGACAATCATAATGAGATGCCCAGACTTGTACCCAAAGCCTCATAAAAGCTAAAAGAAA
Source organism: Phodopus roborovskii (assembly GCF_943737965.1). Classification (NCBI taxonomy): domain Eukaryota; kingdom Metazoa; phylum Chordata; class Mammalia; order Rodentia; family Cricetidae; genus Phodopus; species Phodopus roborovskii. The sequence goes on along the minus strand of NW_026126416.1, from coordinate 26,629,267 downwards.
AAGAAGAAGAAGAAAATTATACATCTATGCAGCCATAATTAAACCTAAAGTTGGGAGCCAAGTGAAAAGGGCCAGCCTTAATTTATAATGGGCTGTTTTAAATTCCAGTAACTGCTAATGCTCAGAAATGGAATTCCCAGTATGAACCCAGAATGAATGACATCAAGCTCGAAACAGTCTGAGCTTACGTCTGAGGTGAGCCGGTCTCATCACCTTTGACTCTCTGTAACCTGTCAACTGCTTTCTTGAATTAGAGGGTTTGGAGAAGATTACAATACTTACCTTGGCAAGCCTATACTTCTGTGGCTGTAACGGGAGTATTAGCAGGCCTGAAGTTGACCTCAGCTTCTAAACAGTGTATCATTTGGTATCTCATTTTGAATGTGTTATTTTATAGCTGCTCCAGCCATTAGTGTTTCTCTTTGTATGAAGTCAGGTGAGTTATTTCAAGGTGAAAACAGTTGCTCACATGAATTTTAGCCACGTCAAGCTATGTAGAGACAGGCTATTCAACTTTAGGAAATGTAACTTAAGAAACTTACTGTTTGCCTGAAGCTGCCTTTTTGAAACGTGAGACCTCCCAAAATGTTGATGAGAAGGTGTAAATATAAACAATAATGCCATTCTACGTAGCACACATCGGTTGTTGGGGTTATGAGACATGGGAAATGGGGTGGGGCCAGTTTGTGGGGTTCTGCACTGTCAGAATTGGGTAGCCTAACTTCCAGATCATAAGGGATGGAGATGAATTCACTTCCAACAGTAAGCGTGTGATTAACCAAACACAGGTGGAACTGTAATAAAATTGTTCTATTCCCGCCAGCCCTCTATCCTCCACATCAAGGTTATTTATTTTTTTCAGGGGCTGGAGAGACTCTCCGTGGTTAGAAGAACTGGCTGAAGATCTGGGTTGGATTCCTTTCACCTTCATGACAGCTCACAACCATCTGTCATTTCGGTTCCAGGAGATCCAGCGCCCTCTTCTGATCACCTTAGGCACTGCATGCACGTGGGGCACAGACATACAGGCAGAACAACCATGCAAATAAAATAAATATATTAAACGAAAGAATAAACTTTAGCCAACATTTATATTAAAACTTGGGGCTACCCTGTCACTCAGTATGCTTTTGTCAGGCTATGACTCCTTACTGTCTGTTAATGGGTTCTTTGAGATATAAATTTTAACATTTACCCATCTAAAACATAGAAAGATAACACAGCTCTCTCTGTGATAGTACACAATCCTGTTTTTCTCTTTTGCAAGCATTTAAATTTAAAAAAATACAAGAAACATATCTTTGAGATCTGGTTTTGAAGAAAGGCCAAAATGCAAATCCAAGCTACCAATGGCTGTCCATTACTTGCTGCCTGACTTCAGGGTGTTGTGTTTTTCGAGCTTGGTACTGATGAGACACCACATACAGCCTGTGTGTGCAGAGGCCAAAGTTTAAAATCTAGCCAAATGTGGAGAAAATGCTATAATGTTGGCACTTGGAGGTGTTCCAGACAAGCTGGTCTACATAGTCAGATGCTGTCTCTAAAATATAAAGAGAAAATGTCCACAAGCAGAGGCCCAGTACTACATAACACATAAAGCAGGTAGGCTCCACAGGGTACCCTAAATGTTCTTGTATTCACACTATAAAAAATAAACTTAGGGGCTGAGGAGATTGCTCATTAGACACAGGCACTGACTGTGAGGTGTGAAGGTGTGAGCTTAACCCTCCAGCACCCAAGTGTAGCTCTACAAGCCTCTAACTCAGCACCATGCACACAGGTTGGAGGCAGGAGAATGACTGGGGCTTGCTGACTCCCAGTTCAGAGAAGAGAGCCAGTCTCAAGGGAATAAATCTGAGAGCAACAAGACAGGAAATTCAGAGGAGGCCTACACATGCGCACACAAGACACACACATAACCACACCCTCGCAACAAGTGCACACACCCACACATAAAGTTAATTTTTAAAAATACTTAAAACAGTGTAACTAATATGTCATTCCAACCGGTGTAAAAATTATTTTTAACATTGAATATTTTGTGTTTTTATTATCTTACTTATTTATTTTAGTTTTTTTCAAGACAGAGTTTCTCTGTATAGCTCTGGCTATCCTGGAACCCACTCCATAGATCGGACTGGTCTTGAAGTCAGCGATCCACCTGCTTCTGCCTCCTGCGCTGGATTAAAGGTGAATGACACCACTGCCTGGCCAGGGTAAAAATTATTAGAGACATTTTGTATTCTTTGCTTTTGAATTGAGTCTTTGAAACCTCGAGTGCATTTTATGTTATAGTTCATCTTGATTTGGAGTGCCCATATTTCAAGAACTCAGGAGCTTCAGGCTTAACAGTGAGTGGCTGGAGGCTCCTGGGCACACAGAGCAGCTCCTGTGCATGACGGTCAGGAGTATCAACAAGCCCTGTGTTCTATGGGGACATGGTTCCCAGTAAGGATATACAATTAGAGGACTATCTGGAGGAGAAAGGGTGCTTAGTGGGGGAATGGAAATGGGATACTGCTTTCACAGCCTGTACTGTTCTCACTTTGAAGTCCCCAGACCTTCTCTATAACTCATTTTTGGGGGCCTGTCTGTCTGTCTGTCTGTCTACCATCTATCTACCTATCTATCATCTATCTCCGTCTATCTATCATCTCTGTCTGTCTACTTACCTATCAATCATCCCTCTCTTCCCTCCTCTCCTCCTTGGTTGGAGCAGAGTTTCCCACCTTTGCTGCTCATCGCCTTCCTACTCTGTGAGCCAGCCTGTTGCTGCGGTGCTGGACCCTTCTAACTTGGTAGCTCTACTGCGGTTTCACTACCGACTGAGCACTGTCAGTACCACCTTCCTCTCCAACTGATGCGGCAGCCTTTCCTGTCCTACTTTTACCGCTGACGTTTGTTTGTTTGTTTGCTTGTTTTACTCTCTTGAGTATTATAGTTGTCTCTGCCTCTTTCTTCTCCTCTGTCTTAACCGTTTGGTAGTTGTCAGAACTATTGTACTTTGAACTTCTATTCCCACTGCCACCCTCTAGGCCGTCTGTCTACCTCAGATTTCTCATTCCTTTAGCCCATTCACAAACTGGCAGATTTCTCTGAAGCGTTATTCACATTGCTTCCTTGTTCAAAGCCTCCCTGGGATGGAAGTGGTGGCATGGACATGGAGTCCTAGCACACAGAGGATGGAGGGAGAGGACCCTGTGCCCCTCCCCCCCAAAAAAACACCCTCGCTGGTGCTACCCTTGGTTCTCCAGCATCGTTTCCACCCACGTTTCTATTCTCTTTTAGGGAACTCTTTCTTCCTGTTTGATTATAATCTAGAAACTTGAGCACATGACTTGGTTGTGTTTTCTAGTGTAAGCTCCTCAGAAACCTGATAAGACCAAACATGCCTGGTTATTTATTCACCTTGTTTAGAGGCCACTATGATAGATTCACTTTCCAGCCTGGTTTTTTTAGCCTTCCCACTGGCTCTGAAAGCTCTTCATACTTTGCCCACACCTTTTTCTATTGAAGTTTGTTGGGGGTAACTCCTGATGCTTACAAGCGACAGACTTCCTAAAGCCAACTGTTCCTTTTTCTGTTGCACTAAGTGTAAGTTTTCTTCTTGCTCCCAGATTTCCTCATAATCCAGCCTCAGCCTTGTGTCCTTTCCTTTAGCCAAATCACAGCCATCACAGTCACTTCCTGACTCTGAAAAATGCCATGTCAATATTGCTTCTTTCTTTCATCCACCTAATACATTCCCTTACTCCACAAGATTCTGTCCAAGAGTTATATTTATTATTATTATTATTACATTTATTATATTTATTATGAAAACATTTTATGTCTTATATTATCTAACAATCTTTGCAATGTTGGTGCTTGATGTCTGTGGTCAATTTTCCAGTTAGTATTGATTAGCTTTTGTATTTGCAGGAGCATTTGATGAACCAATTCTCTACTTTGCCAACTGCATTGTTAGGCAACTGGGGTCAAGAAGTCCTTTCTCATATAAAGCCATTTTTTTTTGTCCTATATCCACTGTGTCCATTGATGGCTTCAAATTGGCTTGTGAGTGTCTAGGTACATAAGTGATTTCTGCTTACACAGTGGAGACAGTCATAATATGCAGATAGATGCACTTTATCCTTAAGTGTAAGGCAGGTATTCTTAACCCAGTGTGCTCATTAGAATCACTTCAAGGGCTTTAAAAAATAACTACCCTGCAGCCTCAAATCCAAGCTAGTTTGACTCAATTGGCTAGAAGTGGAAAGTTCTGGCAAGATTCTAATAAGCAGTTCGGGTTAAGAAGAGCAGAGTGAGAGTAATCGAAGTTTGAATAGAATCGACCTTTTTTAAGTTTCCAGGAAGAAACACTTCCCCTCTTACCCACAAGACTGACTCATCACAATGGTCCCTGGCTCCTGAACATTTAGACAAACTCCCACCTTGCACAGCGCCACACATAGATATTTACTCATCAGCTGTCCTGGCAGAGAATAGAAGGCTCAGCAAATGGCAAACAAGGAACCGACTGGAAACAAAAAGCCTCTATTTGAGAACTGGGGAAATGATTACAAGGAAGTTCTTCAGAGGAGAACAACCAGCCCTTTAAATGTTCTTTTTATCTCTACCAGAAATAATTGAGACTTTAAAAAAAAAAAAAAAAAAACCTATCACTCTAGAGAAAAGTCCAATAAAAGCAGTTGTAAGAAAATAACCTGGACACTCACTTTCTTTTTCTAAAGAGAAGGTGTCATTATGTTGCCCAGGCTTGCCCTGAACTATCCCAGTCTCCCAATGAGCTGGCTCTACAAGTATGTGTCACTATATCCAGCTTCCAAATTTGTTTCCGCAAACATTATAAATTAAGGAAACATTTTAAGACTGGGAGGCAGTTTTTAATCTCCATAGAGACCCTGTACTGTGTGTGAAGTCTTCCTACACTGGATAAAAGATCCCACTGGGAAAGGACAGCACAGAGCACCAAGGAACGGGCACTGAGTACAAAGAGGTGGGAAAATATGACAGAAACCAAAAGCTCTAAGTGAAAGGAAGACGGGTAGATAGGAACAAAAATTAAACAAGTATGCCAGAGGGCACCAAGATAGCACACTCCTATAACCTAGCACCCAGAGACTGAGGCAGGAGGATTGCTAGTTCAAAATCAAAACGAGCTACGTAACACCATTTAGTTTCCCTTAGCACCCACACCCCTGCATCTCACGGCAGCTGAGCAGGTATTGACCTTCTGCTTAAGGAGTTTACTTCGGAATGCTGAAAGAAAAAGTGTGAGCTTGGAAGGTGACGCGGGAAGATTCTGAGGAGCCGGCCCACTTTACCTTTCTAAAAAGAGAGAAAGAATTACAGGGTTGTGTTTTTGTTGTTCTGTCTCAACAAAACAAAACATCACTGCCCTAGGCATGTTCCTTTGAGGTGCGTTCCTCTGTAATGTGTGGCTCGGACTCCTTCCTTTGAAACTTCAAAAGTGAATATAAACCTGCTCTCCTGTCTGCTTTCTACAGTTCACAAGTCTGGGTTCCTGTAATCCTCACTGGTCCAGCCTGGCAGGATACGGTGTGTACAGATCGCCTTTGGTTTTCATTTCTGTTAATCTCTCCCGCCACCACACAGAACAGAGCCCTGCCCAAGGTTTGCAGGTGCATGCCCAAGGAGTTGGGTGGGACCACACAAGCCAGCACCTGTGTAGAACTGACAGTGAGTATGGCCCTGCTTTTTGGCACTCATTCTGAAGTCTTACAGGATGTGGATGTGGTAGGTCTTAGGAGAAACATATCAGCATATAAAAATAGGGGTTTTTATATGCCAGGCATCTATGTAGAACTTTATGGAAGTATTAGCTCACTTAGTTCTTATGACTGAATTTCACTGTGAAGTTTGTTTCCCTCACTTCTTATCTGGGAAAGCTTAAGTCTTAGGCTCTGTAATATGCTGAAGCCTCACTTGGAGTAAAAGATGAAAACTGCATTTAAACCCAAGGGTGCTGACTTCAAAGTCCACACTCCTTTCCTAACACTCTCCCTATTCATTACGGCTCTATTTCAACAAACACAAGGAGACAAAAATCCCAAGCAAAGGCTAGGCATCGTGATTCATACCACACTGGAAACATACCAGTGTGATTCCACCACACTGGAAACAAAGGCAGGAGGGTTGCTGCAAGTTTGAGGTCAGCCTGGGCTATATGAGACCTAATCTCAAAAAACAAAATCAAACATACAGGAAAACAGAGTTCAGGGAGTTCTCCAGCTTTCTCCCTACCATATGAATATATAGAGAAGATAACAATGAGTCGGGGTTCCCACCGACACTAAAGCTTCCAGAAAGTTCATCTTGAACTTTCCGGTCTCCAACGTTAGCAAAAACACATTTATGGTACTGCACGTGCATCTTAGTGGTAGAGCCCTGTCTGGTGGGTCCAAAGCTCTAGGTTCAACACTGAGTATTGCAACAGACAAGCCAAACAACGTGTTTAGGAAAGAAATGTTTATTGTTTGCTACACACGGGGTATTATCACAACAGCTTGAACTAAGACAGCAGTTCTGAACCTGTGGGTCATGACCCCTTTGAGGATAGAACAACCCTTTCACAGGCGTCTCCTAAGTCCGTAGGAAAACACAGGCATTTACCTTATGATTCATAACAGTAGCAAAAATTACAGTCATGAATGAGGTAGCAACAAAAATAATTTTATGGTTTGGGTCACCACAACATGAGGAACTGTATTAAAGGGTCACAGCATTGGGAAGTTTGAGAACCAAGGATTCCAGGCCACCAAAAACACTTAACACTGCCACTACCCCACCCCCCACCCCTCTCCAACCTACCCCTGTCAAGCCCTCCATGGGAAAAATAAACTTCAATTTCTAAGTCTCCTTTCTGCTCTTCAGGGACTCTCTCTGTCTCCCCCCTCTTTCTCTCTCTCTCTCTCTCCCTTTCCCTCTCCCCCTCATTCTCTCCCCCCTCTCTCATTCTCTCCCTACTTCACGATTTAAAGAGTTTGTTATCTGTTGCTGCCTGCTGTGTCTGAGATTCTTTTCTTGCCTTTAAACTCTTTAATTGGTAGAGAAGATGAACTCAATCAAGACTTGTAGACAGTGGCCCTTTTTCCAGAACATTTCCAGAAAGTTCACTCCCCTATACTAAAATACTTCTTCTCTACTTCCAAAGCATAGCCAGGATGAAAGGAAGCAATCAGACTGAAATCCAGTGAAATTGAATGTTTGGTTGTGATTTAAGTATGTAAATATGACTTTTATTTGATGTTGAAATATATTCAAATTCTCTTCTAAATCACAGTGGAGCAATTATTAGCATAAATAAGGTCTGGCTGTAAGTGCAGTGTGCCTTTCTTATTTTTGTGTTTTTCATTGGTACTTACGAAGAAAGAGCTTGTGCATTCTTGAAGGAACCTGTGTGAGCAGGGCAAACAGCACATCCTGGGGCCAGGCTATCTTCCTCTCCTGAGGATAAGACCTGCACATCTGCCTTCTCCTGGACCTCAGTGTCAGATTTCTGAATACCACCTTCACCAGCAAGAATGCTCTCATTTCCCCAGGCAGGCACAAGCTCTGGGGACAACCCAGCCCCTCCCCCTCTGAGAGAGAGACAGAGAGAGAGAGAGAGAGAGAGACAGAGAGAGAGAGAGAGAGACAGAGAGACAGAGAGACAGAGAGAGACAGAGAGAGATTGCCTCCACCTCAAACTGGCAAAGCAGACTAAGGTAGAAGCTCACACTTAACTGCTCGGTCCCCAAGATTACCCAACAGGCTTCTCCACTGCAGATAAATACACACAAGTTTTCCTACTGTGCTCGGCACAACCCAGCTGGACTCTGGGGCTCAGTTTGAACCCAAGTAAGTAAGGAACGCAAGTTAGGCCAGTGCTTCAGAACGAAGGCTGGCTTGGGGATGTGTTTACCTCTTTCTAGCTTTGTGACAGGATACCTTAATATTATCTTATTCCTCTACCTCTGCTTGCTTCTTCTTTCTTCTTCTATTTATTTATTTATTTATTTATTTAGAGACAGGGTTTCTCTGTGTAGCTTTGTAGACTGGGCCTCCAACTCACAGAGATCTACCTGCTTCTGCCTCTCAAGTGCTGGGACAAAAGGCATGCACCACCACTACCCAGGTTCTCTGCCTGCTTTACTCCTGGTGTCCTGCCTGCAGTATCTTATTGAAATAGCCCCACTTGAAAGGTGAGAACGGTGGCTTGAAAGCTTCTTGTTAGCTAGGACAAGAGTTAATCTTTACAAGGCAATCCTATGTCTTCTTCCACCAAGAGACACTGGAAAATTAAGCTGCTATAAACTCACAAACCCAATGGAGACAGCTGCCAGACCCCATCACCTTCGCCCATAAATTCTGAATCCTGGTTCTTAGGAAAAAATCTACCATGAATTATAAAGAAAAATAACTTTCTTTATAATAAAAAAAATATTCTTTGGTTGCTATAATCATAGATACATTATTGGTAAATGACTGTATTATAGTGAACAAAACATTAAAATGTTTATTTATTATTTATTTATTTATTTGAGAAAGGCTTTCACTATGCAGCTCTGGCTGTCCTGGAACTCATTACTTAGATCAGGATGGCCTTGAACTCAGAGATCTGCCTGCCTCTGCTTCCCCAGTCCTGAGATATTTTGAGCACCTGGAAAGGTGGCTCAATGGTTAAATGTACTTGGTGTCCTTGCAAAAGACTAAAATTTGTTTTCCAGCACCCACATAGGCAGCTCACAACTGCCTATTAACTCTGGCTCTAGGGGATCTAGTGCCCCCTTCTGGCTTCTTTGGGCACTGCATGCATGCAGTGCACATACAAACACGCAGACACGCACAAATACACATTTTTTTAAAACTTGGAATTTTTTTTTCTTTGAGGCCACAATTGGTGCCTTCTTTGTCAGTAGCAAAATTAAATGTTAGAGTGAAGGTAAAAAGTTCTTTAAAGAAGCCTGAAAGTACAGTGGAAGTTTTAGCTTTAATACAAGGCTTGTTTTTGCAGATTCCTCCCAGTAAATGGATTTAGGATTCAAACTATTTCATGTGACTCTCATAAAACTAGAAGTTTTAGCCAAACACTGACATACACAATAAAAACAAAACAAAGCCCCCTTTTTCCTTTGGGGGCAGTTGGAAGACTAGTAAGATATATACACATACATGGTAATTAAATCTAGCTTCTAACAAACTTAAAGTTAAATTTTAATGACTTTTTTATGGCTGGTAATAAATTGTATGTAAATGAGACATGGGTGGACACTTAGTTTATATAACGTGTCAAAGAAGTACTGATTGATGTCCTTCAAAGAAGGCTTGGAGATCGGTGACCTCATTCTCACTCAGCCACAAATGGTCCTTGGCAAAGTCAGTCAGTGGCTCTGGGCCAGTCTCACATCTGTGAAGTAGGATTGCCTGGCTTAGGAACTGTGATGAATATTTGTGGTGGGCTATGTCTTCAAAGCTCTTTTCTGTGTGTGATTGAACTTTATTCCTCAGATTCTACAAGTAAGGAGGATAGCTACTGTTACCCTCATTATCGAGATGGGGATATAAAGGCTCCTGACGGCTAAAATATATAATTAGAGTTGTACAGACTGTAAACGGCAGAGGTGGGATTCAGAATTAGCTGTCTGGGCACAATTCTGTGTAGTCACCATTCTACCGACTCTAAAAGTCTGGTTAATAAGGTTGCATTCAGTCATTGCTCAGTTAATACCAGACTTTAAAGGTGTCAAACAGTTTCCAACAGGTACAACATGTTCTTTAGCCTGTGGGACTGAATGCTTTTATGGTTCTATTGCAGGAGGAGCCAATTAAGTATGCAGTTAATAGCCAAACTTTATAGCTAAGTTAATAGAAAAATCACATCACCCTGGCGGCATTTTACCATTCCAGCCACTTTCAAGAGTTCATGTTAATTAATGCCCCCTGATAGCTTCTAGAGTCTCTGGGTCACTATAAAAATGCAGTCTCTCGAAGGCAGACTTCTGTGAGTTTGAGGCCAGCTTATTCTACAGACTGAATTCCAGGACAGCCAAGGATACACACACAGAGAGACCCTGTCTCAAAAACCAAAAACAAAGCAACAAAAAACACTCTATTCTCTCATCACTTGTTACTAGAATCATAAAAGTAGCAAGAAGTAAGCAAAAAGTAAGCAATGGAGAGTATTTCCCTGGTGTAGTAAGTCATGCTAGGGCTAGGAAAATAAGTAAAATGCTCGTTGTGCAAATGGGAGGGCCAAAGTTCAATTCCCAGAACCCATGCAAGCCAGACATGGTCATAGAGTGTGTTTGTAAACCCAGCACTCTTATGAGGAGATGGGAGGCAGACAGGAGAATCCTTGGAAGCTGGTGGGTGAGCTAGGGGGCATATAAGGAAAGAAAGACAAAGCCAAACAAGAAGAGATGCAGTAACACACATGGTAGAAAGTGAGGAATGACATTTGAGGTTACCCTGTGATCTCCTCCTGTGCAATGATGTGCAAATGTCTGCATTCACACATAATAGTGCACACATGAGCACAGAACACACACACACACAGATGAAAGAAAGGAAGGAAGAAAATATATGCCCACATACTTTCTGCAGAAAGTCAGTTCCAAGCTTTTGGTTACTTCTCACAAACTATTATTTCTATAGTTTTTAATTTCCATGTGAACTGAGAATATCTGTGCAGCAGATTGACGGCGTTATGGATTCTGAAGAGGTCTAAGCAAACTTCATGACTCACGAATATGCACAAGAAGAGAAGATGTGGAGTGAGGTTTATACTGAAGTGGCATCATTTAGTCAAAAACGTTTTAAAGGTCATTTAAAAATTCTAAACACTCTTATGAAAGGTATCCACAGACATGTACCAATACTAGAGAATCAGCAGTAGTTACCAAGAGGATTGGTATCTCTGTGGATCTTGATCTGATCTGATTTAGAAGCTTCCAAATGTTCTGGAAATATGCCTGAGAATATAAAGAATTCTATGCGGAGAGCTGCCAAAACTCCTTCAAGCATGGACTTATCAAAAATTTTGCTTGGTACTTCTATAAATTCTGGTGTGAGAGAGAGAAGACCGCAGGAGAGACTAGAATCAGCAAGTCACAGCCAGGATTACAATGCTTGACTGTAGTCCCAGCACCTAGGAGGAGGCGGAGGGAAGAAGATACCCATGGGTTTAAGGCCAGCCTGGTTTACATAGTGCATTATAGCTGGGACTTCGAAGGTGAGACCGATTCAAACAAAACAAGAACAAATATCTAAACACCAAAATAAAATAAAGAAGCCACAAAATAGAGGACAGAATAGAATAGAATAGTCTAACTTATCCAGAGGCAGTGGTTAGTTTTCTAAGTCTTTGAAGGCAGTCTCTTCATATTTTGGAACACACAGGACCTCCTTACTGTTTTAGTATTGACTAAGGCACATAGAAAAAGCCTAAATTGGTTTACTCCTTCTTTGGAATGATCCTGCCTCTGGGACCCAGTTGATTTTTCTCTTCCTTCTCCCCTAGACATGCTTACACAGTCATCTAGTGACAGCATAGGGAACTACAGCTAAACCTTCAGCTCCTGAGGAAGCTTGTCCACTCACCTGTCATTCTGGATCTGCAATGAAGGGAATTAGGTTGGCACCATCCACCATGACAGAGACGGCATCAACACTGTCATCTGTAAGATGACCTGTGCACTCCAGCAGAGAACAGCTGACAGCTCTCTTTGTGACATTGTTGCCTGTGTGTTCCTTCCACCACAAACCACCCTAAAAGTCGTAGGATTGTCTCCTTTCTTCCCCTGCTTTGGTTTTCCTTGAGCCTTAGGTGTAGGGGTTGTATTGGATGTTTAACAGCTGGGGAGTGGCCCCACAGATTCTTAATCTCTACATTTTTGACCAGTTGTGGCTCTCTGTGATAGTGAGACAATTTTTTAAAAGATATTTTTTTTTTTACTTTTAACTTTTTATTTTATGTTCATTGGCGTAAAGGTGTCAGATCTCCTGGAACTGGAGTTACAGACAGTTGTGAGCTGCCATGCGGGTGCTGGGAATTGAACTTGGGTCCTCTGAAAGACCAGTCAGTGCTCTTAACAGCTGAGCCATCTCTCCAGCCCCTAGTGAGACAATTTGTACCAGACAGAAGACATCTGTTACAAAAGAAGTGTCATTGATGGGGGGTGGGGGAGCTACCCTTATCTGTGGATACAAAAATGCATTGAGGATACACTTAAGATTGTGTTGGTTTGAGGAAAAGGCAACAGTAGGGTCTCCACTCAGAGGAGCTCTCCAGCCATGGGTAGTTGGCTAGGATTACAGTAGCAGCTGTGGGTTTCCTCCCATTAAGTTGGCCTTAAATCCAATTAGACAGCTGTTGGTCATCTTAAGATAAAAGGGACTATTGAACCATCAGAAATATTTTGCATTGTGGTCCCTGGGTTTCACAGCTGGATAGGACCCTAGATTGCTTTCTTCCCTTGGCACATTGCACAGCACCTTCCCATGTATGAGGGCGTCTTCAGGAGGGGGCTTCCATTTCTGTTCCAGCTCAGTTTCTCCACGTCCTATGTCTGAAGTGTGTGGTGTCTTCACCAATAAGGTCTTGCTTTCAAGTTCTGGAAGGCATATCAATAGCCCATATTGTTTTGGGAGGCTCTTCCATCTTCTGACAGTAATTCAAAGGGAGGTTTCTCGTGTCTGGTACTGAGGCTTTTGGGGGGAGCATCGCCACCTCATGTACAATAACTCCATGAAATAAATAAGTGTGGGAAGTTTCTTATTGCTCATCAAGCTTGCCTTCATAAAGCTGAATCACACTCTAGTGAATATTTATTTATGTAGTTCTGAATGTTAAATTGTGTATTTAACAGGAAACACTTACCTGACACCTCGGCTTTTTAAAATTTTACCTTGAACTTTTTTTTTTTTTCAAGATAGGGTTTGTCTGTGTAGCCCTGGCTGTGCTGGAACTCACTTTGTAGACCAGGCTGGCCTCCCTCTCCCTCATGAATGCTGGGGATTAAACGTCTGCCCCACCAACCCCAGCAGCAGCCAGTTGTTTTCTTGATCTTAGTTGTTCTGACTAGGGTGAGATGAAAATCTCAGAGCAGTTTTAATTTACATTTTCTCAGTTGCTGAAGAAGATGAAATTGTTTTGAGACATTGCTTAGCCAATTTTGTTTCTTCTTTTTTGAACTCTCTGTTAAATTTACCCACTTTGAGTTGATCTTTTTTTTTTTTTAAATCTCTTTGTGTAGTCTGGATATTAATCTTCTATTGGATGTATTGCTGGCAAAGACTCTCCCACTTTGGAGGTCTCCTTAGTTGTACAAAAGCTTTTCAGTTCCATGATGTCCAATTTGTCAATTGTTGACTGAATGGCTTCTCTGCAGCCACTGTAATAAGTCCAATTGAGCCAAATTAAAAAGGGAAAGGCAGGTTTATTTAGGGATTAGTCACACACACCCCACTTAGTTCACTGTCTCACAGTAGGAGGTCCATGGAGTCCTGCTGTAGCATGAATTCTAATTGTTCTTAATAATCAAAACCCAGGGGCAAATATTTGGGTTAAAGCTGAAGGCCAACAATGCTTGTCTTCCTCCAGTGGACTACTTCTGGTGTCGTCAAGTGTGAGACAGCTGTAATTCCAAGCACTTACAATTGAGTCTTCTGATTTGATCCATTGATCTACATGTCTGCTTCTGTATCACTATTGTGCTTTTTTATTACTACACCTTCATAATATACCTTGAAATTTGGAATGATGGGGCAAAAGGGATGGCTTTGAGGATTAAGAGCACTCGCTGCTGTTCAATTCCCAGAATCCACATGGTGATTTACAACGATCTATAAGTGTAATCCTGTGAGATACAATGCTTTCTTCTGGTGTAAAAATGTACATACAGACAAAACACCCATATACATTAAGTACATAAGGAAATCTCTTTTTTAAATTGGAATGTTGATCCCTCCAGGATTGTTCTTGTTCAGGGTCATCTTGGTTATCTGGAGTCTTTATGCTTCCGAATGAATTTTAGGATAGTTTTTTTTTTTCCTGTTTTTGTGATGTCACAGGGATTTTGATTAGGATTGCATTAAAGCTATAAATGGCTTTTGGTAAAATGGTCATTTCCACAGTATTAGTTCTGCCAATCCTTGAGCAGGGGAGGTCTTCCATTTTCTATTGCCTTCTCCAATCTCTTCAGAGATTTAAATTTTTTTTTCAGTAAAGGTCTTTTGCTTCCTGGGTTAGGTTTATTCCTAGATATTGTATCTTATTTGAGGTGATTGTGAATGAGAGTGTTTCCATGGTTTCTTTCTCAGGATGCTTGCTATTTGTATATAGAAATGTTACTAACTTGGTAAGCTAATATTGTGTCTTGCTACTTTTCTGAAAGTATTAATCATTTCTAGTTTTTTAATGTTATTTAGTATGTTTTTTTCTTTTTTAAATTTTTAATTTTTATTTTACATATGGATCCCTCTCCCTCCTCATTTCTAGTTTTCTAATTGAAATTTTCAATCTCTTATGTTGTGTCCATAGAAATAATTGTGTAATAGGTTTTTGTCCTTTAAGTCCATTTGTATAATCAATTATATTTATTAGCTTACATATATTGGATGCTCCTGCATTTCTGGGATAAAGACCACTTGGTTGTGGTTGATGATCTTTGTAATGTATGTATATACTTGGTTTGCAAATATTTTGTTTATTTGTTTTGTTTTTCTGTACAGGGTTTCTCTGTGTAGCTTTGGCTGTCCTGGAACTTGCTCTGTGGACTCTGCTGGCCTTGAAATCAGAGATCTGTCTGCCTCTGCCTCGTTAGTGCTGGGATTAAAGGTGTGTGTCACCATCGACAGGCTGGTTTGCAAGTACTGTATAGAGATTTTTTTGCATCTGTTATCAGAGATATTGGCCTGTGGTTTTCTTTTGTTGCGTCTTAATGTGGCTTGGGTATTAGAATAATAGTGACTTTGTAGAAAGACTTTGGATGTGCCCTTTCTATTTCATTCCTCTTAAAAACAATTTAAGAATCTAGGCAGTGGGTGGTGCACACTTTTAATCCAAGCATTCAGGAGGTAGAGGCAGGCAGTTCTCTGAGTTCAAGTCCAGCCTGTTCTACAGAATGAGCTCCATGACAGACAAGACTACACAGAGAAACCCTATCTTGATAAAAACAAACAAACAAACAAAAAAACCCTAAAACTAAATAAAATAAATAATTTAAAAAGTACTGGTTGTAGCTCTTCTTTAAGGTATGGTAGAATTCTGCTGTGAGGTCACCTGGGCAAGGGTAATTCAGAAGGCTTTTCTTTTCTTTTTTCAAAATAGGGTTTCTCTATGTAGCTTTGGTTGTCCTGGAACTTGCTCTGTAGATCAGGCTAGACTTGATCTCATAGAGATCCTCCTGCCTCTGCCTCCCAAGCACTGGGATTAATTAAAGGTGTGTGATACCATTGCCTAGCAATCTGAAGGCTTTTTATTAATATTTCATTCTCCTTGCTTATTACAGGTCTGTTTTCTTGGTTAAGCCTTGACGGTTTGGGTGAATCTAGAATTAATTCCCTTCTTTTAGAGTTTCTAATTTAATGGGGTAGAGGTTTTTTTTATTCATTTACTTATTTTTATTACATATACAGTGTTCTGTCTGCATATTTGCCTGCACACCAGAACTCATGATAGATGGTTGTGAGCCACCATGTGGTTGCTGGGAATTGAACTCAGCACATCTGGAAGAGCAGTCAATGCTCTTAAACTCTGAGCCATCTCCGCAGCCCAGGGTAGAGGTTTTTAAAGTATCCCCTTATATGTTCTGAATTTCTGCCATGTCTGCTGTAATGCTAACCTTGTTAATGTATGCCCCCACCCCTGTTCAATTGTGTTAAGGGTCTGTCAATAATATGTTTGCAAATAATCAGCTCTTAGATTTATTGATTATTTGTATTGTTTTCTTTATAATAACCTGCTGTGATTTTTATTTCTATTTTTACTTAGTCTTTCAAATGTACTGAATTTGGTTCTTTTTCCTTTCCAAGACAGGGTCTCATTAGGTAGCTTTGGCTGTCCTGGAACTCACTATGTAGACCAGGCTGGCCTTGAACTCACAGAGACCACCTTCCTCTGCCATCAAAACTTGGATTAAAGGAAGGAAGGAAGGAAGGAATGTGTCACAATTCCTGGCTTCTATCTGATTTTTTAAAAGTAGGTACTTAGAGCTACAAACTTCCCTTTTAAGGCTGCTTCTAATATGTCCCGGAGGGTTTATTGTGTTGCACTTTCTTTTCTTTCTTTCTTCCTTTTTTTTTTTTTTTTTTTTTTTTTTTTTTTTTTTTTTTTTGTATTGCTTTGAGCCTGTCCTGGAACTTAGTCTATAAACCAGGCTGGCCTCGAACTCCCAGAGATTTACCTGCCTCTGCCTCCTGAGAGCTGGGATTAAGAAAGGTATGCGACAGCAACGCCGGGTTGTTGTATTATATTTTCATTTTCTTCCAGGAATTTTTAACTTCGCTCTTGTTTTTGTTTATTTTTTTTTCCCTCTGACCAACTTATCATTTGGTAGAGTGTTATTTAGTCTCTGCAGGTTCAGAGCTTTGGGGGGAACAAATGCTTGGATAGTGTCCCAGAATCAGTTACTAGGAGCAGAGGAATGACAGTAGTTCCTTAGAGTAGGTGACCAGCCCTGCACATTACAAGAGGCTTTCGTGGAAGACTGGAGTGTCTGCACTTACATACATAGATCCCCTGGATGACAAGCCTTCCGGACTGGGCAGAAAACTATGGAGAGAGTGGTTAAACACAAATGTGCACTCCACGGAGAGACGAGTCTGACACATGAAGACTAAGCAGAGCAATTGGTTTTCTGCCCCGAATGTTTTTCTGCTGATGCAGTAAGCCTGATCAAGCCGAATTGAAAAGTATAACAACAGGTTTATTGGGAACAAAGCAACTTCCAGGCAGGTTCGCTGGTCTCAGAGATTGTGGCCAGAGAATTCGACCGCCTGAGCCCGGCAAGGAAAGCTTTATAGATTGTAGGAGGGGTGATGACGTATCTGTCTCAAGCTGGGTTTGTGTCCAAGTGTGATCAAAAGCTGAACACTTAGGCAGGGACTTTGGCTGCTGGCAACTCGAGGCAGAGGAGCTTCGATAGCCATTGAGAATGCTGTACTGCTCTTCTGGAACGTTTCCTTTGTTGGGAGACTCAGAAGAGGTGAAGTTTGGAGAAGGGAACGGGGCTTCCCAGACCATGCAGGGACAAGCAGGAGGATCCAACCGAACAGAGAGGATACCATGAGAATCTAACCAGACAGATTTCTTCCTTGCTGACTAAGTAGACACTACCACTAAAAGGGGCGCACGGGGCGGCGGGGGGGGGGGAGGAGCTCATTGGTGGAGGTGAGACAATTCAGTAGAAGAGATTAGGAGGTGTAAGTGGGGGACACTCAGCATCTTCACCTCCAGACACCCAGGCTCTGTTGCCTGGTTTAGAATTGAACTGGTCCCTTCCCAAGCACCCCAGGCTCACGCTTTTGACACATGGTGGTCCTCAGCTGGTGGGGCTGTTTGGAAAGGCTGTGGAATCTTTAGGAGGTGAAACTCCCTGTAGGAAGAGGGTGACTGAGGATGGGCCTTGAGGTCTCATAGCAAATCCTACTTTTTATGAAATAATCTTTTTGTACACAGTGAAGGTGTGACTTTGCCAAGGTGTCTTCTGATTGGTTTAAAAAGGAGCTGACTGGCTAGTAGCTTGGCAGAGGTATAGGTAGGACAGCAAGACACAGAGGAGTCTGGGAAGACGGGGAAGTCCCAGGGATTCTCAAGCAGGTGAAGAGACGAGCAAGATGAACTCGCCCATATTGAAAGAAGGCACTGCCACCTGGCAGAAGGTACAAATATGGATGGATTTAAAATGTAAGAGTTAACTAGTAACAAGCCTGAGAGCTATCGGCTGAGCATTTATAATTATTAATAAATCTCTGAATGGTTATTTGGGAGCAGCTGCCAAGACGCAGAAGAACCCTGCCTACACTGACTTCCTGGGTATGGATGCAAGGTGACCACACAGCCTCCCTGCCTGCTGTCATGCCTTTGCCACCATGAACTGCATGCCTCTGGAAATGTGAGCCAGGATGACTTTTTCCCTTGCTGTGCTTTTATTTATTACAGTGACTAAAGCATCTACCATTCTTTTTCATTCTGCAGTTTTATTTAAATCCTAAAAAATTATTGTGAAATCATACTCATAGACCCATCATATGATTCTCTCAATCACCCTAAGAGTTGGGAATGAACAAAGTTGCATTCCTTCACCCAGGCTCAGATCGGTAAAGGCCAAATATTTCCTAAGAGCTTAGCCTGCACACAAGTTTTTTTTTTTATGTCTCTCTTTGGAGTCTTTAACACTTCATACTTTGGACATGAGAGACCCCAGAAGTGACTGTGTTTCTGTCTTTCCCAATCGGAGCTTTCTGCCTCTCAGACCCTTGCAAATACCTAGTACTGCATTCTTTTCTGAAGTGGTGCTTTCTTTCCTTGACTGGGGAGTGTAACCTTTGTTCCAGGGCTTGTAGTGGTTTAGTTTTCTCTTCTCCTCCTCCTTCTTTTTTTGAGACAGGGTTTCTCTGTTCTTTGGAGCCCGTCCTGGAACTCACTCTGTAGACTATGCTGGCCTCGAACTCACAGAAATCTGCCTGCCTCTGCCTCCTAAATGCTGGAATTAAAGGTGTGTGCACCCCCACCACCACCTGGCTGGAGTTACTGATTTGTGTCAGGGCTATTTCAGGTGTGCGTGTGCATGTGTGCGTGCATGTGTGTCTTGAATCCATGGGAAGGTCTGAGGACAACTCGTGGGGGTCAGTTTTCTTCTTCCATCTTTACCCTCTGGGCCATCTCCCTGGCTCAAAGCCCTGCAGTTTTTAAAGACTCGGTTCTCATTAGTCAGTACAGTCTGAGGCTGCACCACACGATACCTCTCTTGGAATGTAACTTTTTCTGCCTTTACTTGATTGACTTCTGGTGGCCTGGTCACTGTGCCACTGTGGATTTAGGTGTGTTTGGATACTGCATTCCCACCCTTTTCTTCTGGAAAGACTTTTGTTGACTCTGAATCAGGCTTTTTTTCCCCCTTATCCTGGATCTTGTAGACTGTTAGGGAAAGTCCTTAGAAAGATTCTGGGAACTAGACTTGTAAAATGGGTGCTCATAGAAAAAATGCTCAAAGAGCCTAGAATGCTGTTTTTGTTTTTGTGTGGTTTTTTTGTTTGTTTGTTTTACTCTACTTATTTCATAAGATACTTGGGGGAAAATTTTGATTAAATATTTTTATGCTGGGCAATGGTGGCACAGGCCTTTAATCTCATCACCTGGAAGGCAGAGGCAGGTGGCTGTCTGAGTTCAAGGCCAGCCTGGTCAACAGAGTGGATTGCAGGACAGCCAGGACTACATTGACAAACCAAACCAACCAACCAAACAAGAAAACCTCTTTACAAGTAGTTCATGTGGACCATGTAAAAACCTGGTGTAGAATGGAATTGTGTCGTGGATCATGGCTCACTAGGTTAGACAGTACACGCTGAGTCATGGGGAACTAGCTAAAGAGAGATTTTCACCACAAAGAATTTGCTGTAGAGGGATTCATCCAGAAAACACAGGACTCTTCCAGCTAGTGCCAGGTGGATTCGGGTGGACAGAGGAAGTGAGAAAACACTGGATTGGGTAGGGGGCAAAGCAGAGGGAAAGAAAACATAAGCAAAGTGGGAGTGATTAAGAATGGGAAAGGAATAAAATAGCTCATCTCATGGGGGGAGGAGAGGGAACCTCTTCTTGGGCTCTTTCATTTTTTTTTTAAAGATGTATTTATTTTATCTTTTGTGTATGTGTGTGCCTGGATGTGTATATGTTTACCCATGTATGCAGGTGTCCTGAGACACAGAAGAGGGTGTCGGATCCCCCAGACCTGGAGTAACAGGTGATTGGGAGCTGCCCTAAGCTGGGAACAGAATCTCAGTCCTCTACAATAGCTACACCAGCTCTTAACCCTGAGCCCTCTCTCTCTGACTCTGGAGGCCATTTCTTTTGGCTGTAACTGTTGCCCCTCACCTTGGAGAGCGTAACTTGGCTCTCCCTAATTCCTTCTCAGATTCAAGCAAATCTCCTCTCAAGAAAGAAAGAAAGGAAAGAAAAAAATAAATAAAAAGGACCTTGACAGGTCTGTTTTTTTAAGAACCGGTGCCAGAAATCCAATAAACTTGAGATAGTATCTGAGTCAGGTCCGCTCTTCGCTTTTCTGGCGCCCCCTCGTGAATTTAAATGGAACTTTTTTTTTTTTTTTTTTTTTTTTTTTTGGTGGTGGTGGGTTTGTTTGTTTGTTTTGGGACATAACCTTGGTTGGCTTGTAATTCCCTATGCAGTGCAAGCTAGCCTGGAACTCACAGAGATCTACCTGCCTCTGCCTCCCAAGTGCTGGGATTAAAGGCGTGCACCACTATGGTGCCCGGCTTAATTCTGGAACTGAATTCTTTAAAGGTTTTTTTTTTTAGATCCCACCTTTGCAAGTACCAAGGAATCACCTTCTCCTTGCCATTTCTAAAGCTGTCCCATAGTCCTGCAGGATTCTTTTATTTATTTATTTATTTACTTTTGAGCCGATTCAGTATAACCTGCCCAAGATGTTTCAGTGGTACTGTCTTTGAAGGGTGGTAGCAACAGAGCTTTGCTTAGCTTGTCACGTCTGTTTCAAATGTGTATTTTTTCTTCCTGCTCTACTGGTAGCGTACTACAATTTGAAAATGTACACTAAGGTGAACGTCACCCAGGCCAGGATAAAGAAAGCGTCTCTCTCTTTCCTTTTTGGCAGTGTTACCATGCTCCTTTCCCCTGAGTAAGAAAATTATCTGCTATTGCTTTTCCAGCATTTTTGGACGCAAGGGAAAAAATGGGGGGAGGTTGGGAAAAGTTAAGACAGAGTTTCATATAACCCAGGTTTGCTTTGAGCTTGAATTTTCTTGCTCCTCCCCAACCCCCAAAACCTGGGGTTACAGGCAAATACCACTACACATGCCTGGAAAGTAAATTAATATTTCTAAGCTAATGAAAGAGCTTAGATTAAAAAAGAAAAAAAAACCCAAAAATTTCACTTTGGCATAAAATATTAAATTCTAACGAAAACCTGATTTAAATAAAATTTAAATATTGAGAAAAATTTCAGTAAATTAAAATTTATCTTTGCAGAACTGCTGTATCTAGCAAACTTCTTCTTTTGTTGAGGTATAGGTACAAGAACAACTTCAAGCTTTTTAAAAAATATCACAGATGAAGTTCCAGAGATAAGAGTTCGTAAAGGTGTTAGGAGCACGATAAAGACGACGATAGATCAGGTCTGTAATTGCAGCACTCGGAGGCTGAGGCAGGAGAATAGCATGAATTCATCAACCTACTACTTGGGAGAGTCTAGAAAATACAAGATTACTCAGGTGCACACATTTCACCACTGTCTGAATGATCTTTTCTTTTGAGAACTCTGCTCTTCTTCGTAGACTCGTGCGTCCTCTGGTGGTCTCTCCGGGAAATCCATTCTGTTTGCACCTGCCCGGCGCGAATAAAGATTTCTTATTCAAAACGCCGGAAGTGACTACGGAGGCCGGGAGGCTCCGCGCGAAGTATCCGTGACGGGAGGCCGCGATGAGCGACATGGTGGAGAGGACGCTGACGGCACTGCCGGGGCTCTTCCTGCAGAACCAGCTGGGGGGTCCTGCGGCCTCCAGAGCACCCTTCTTCTCCAGGCTGGGCGGCCTCATCCGCGGCGTCACTGCGCTTTCGTCCAAGCACGTAGGTGGCTGGGTGGGCAGGGCGGGGTGGGGTGGGGTGGGCCGGGCCTGAGGCGCCGGGCAGCTGGGGAGACGCTGCCGGGCGTCCGCCCCAAGCTTGGGTTTGCTGCCTGCACTGGCCGCAGCGAGGCCGGCTTTCTGATGTGGAGGCCCGAAGACCCTTCGTGTGCCCTCCCGGCGTCTATTCCGTGGGGTGCTTTGAGGATTACATGAGCTGTCAAAAGAGAGAAAACAAAATAGCCAGTGTGATTTAAGTCCTGGGCTACAGTGTCCTACGAAGTTTCTCTTCCCTGTTGAGTATTGTAGTTCCTCCTTGGAGGCATCGCATACCGCAACTGGCAACCCTCACTCCCATCGCTGGCAGGGCTGTTATCCTTGCAGAGTTTGAGGTTGGTAGCCTAGATCAGTGGCTTCGGCAAAGATGGGCTTCGAAAACGAGTAGTTACAGTAGAAGTTCTTAAGCTCCCAAGGACTGCGTATGGTACTGATTCAAAGCCTCGAGGAGTTTATGTCTTAAAAACATAATAATATAGTGTCATAATTTCTTCAGCAGATATTTATCAAGCACAACTAGGCGTTAAATAATGAGGAAGATAGAAGAACACGTTTCTTTCTAGCAAAGATTTGGTCATCCATTTGGGGCTTAACATAAATGTAAGTTAAATACGATGTAAATGCTAGCAGAGAGGATCAAGAGAAACAATATGCCTTTAAAGGTTTAAAATATGCATGTATTTTCATTGTAAGTTAGTGTGTAGTGATGCTATATTGGCCAGGCCTTTCTGCACACCCCACAATCATGAATCGTGTACATAACATACCTTAATGATTCTCTTCTGCCAATTTGTATGAGAGGCCAAATTTTAAAAAAATATGTATGTATATATATATACATACATACATACATACATATATATAGTGTGTGTGTGTTGGTGAGGAAGGACATACTATGGGAGGGTTCAAAGGACAACTTTGGGTGTTGGTCCTCACATTCCACCTTGTTTGACGTAAGATCTCTTTTGTTTTCTTATGTGCCATATACTCCGGGCAAGCCGGCCAGGGAGCTTCTGGGAGTTTTGTCTCAAACTTCTGTCTCTCCCTAGGAATGCAGGGATTATAGATACACCTCACCATGTCTGGCTTTTTATATGATGGGTTCTGATGCTGGGATTTGTGCATCAAGTGCATTTACACACTGAGCCATCTGCCCCTGCTCCTGGATGAAATGATAAAGAATGTGCTTTTTGGCTCAGGCGAAACTGCACAGTCCACCAGATGTGGTAGTGCTTTACTTCTAGCTCTTTTTGTTTTTTTAAAAATTTGTTGTTGTTGTTTTGGATTGTGTGTGTGTGTGTGTGTGTGTGTGTGTGTGTGTGTGTGAACAGGAGTGCAGATGCCCTCAGAGTCCAGAAGAGAGTATCTGATTCCTTGGAGCTGGAGTTTTAGACAGTTGTGAGCCACCAGAGTGGGTGCTGGGAACCAAACTCTGGTCCTCTTCAAGAGCAGTGTGTAGTATTGTCTCCAGCCCTCACTAGTAGTTCATTAGCCACATACTTAATATCTGTAAATTGGTGTGTAATTTAAAGATAGCATTGTAATCTGGGCAGTGGTGGTGGATGCCTTTAATCCCAGCACTAAGCAGGCAGGTGCAGATGGATATTTGAGTTTGAGGCCAGCCTGGTCTACAGAGTAAGTTCCAGGACAGGCTCCAAAGCAAAAACAAACAAACAAACAAACAAACAAAACAAAAACAAAGACCAAACAAACAAACAAAAAAACCAACAAAAAACAGATAGCAGTGTATTAGCTGTTGTTGCTGGGCCAGTGTTTACATGTTTAATGGGATTGTGCATGCATGATATGGCCCTTGTGTTCAGGAATTAGTTCTTTTTTTCCATCATGTGGGTTCTAGATATTGAACTCAGGTCATCAGGCTTGACAGCACACACCTTTTCCCACTGAGCCAACTCACCATCCCGGTTTTTAATTTTTAAAATTTATTTTTATTGCATGTGCATTGTGTTTTTGCCTGCATGTATGTCTGTATGAGGGTGTCAGATCTTAGAGTTAGAGACAGTTGTGATTTGTCATGTGGGTGCTGGGAATTGAACCTGGGTCCTCTTGAAGAACAGCCAGTGAGTGCTCTTAACCACACAGCCATTTTGAATATTTAAAGAAGTTTTTCTGCCAGTCTTTACTGTCAAATGAATGAAATGAAGAGAACTAATACGTTAACCTGGAAATAATTTTTCTTTCCAAGGAGGGTTTTATGGGTCAGGGAATATAACTTTTTTTAAGAATGGTATTTCATTTTATTGAGATTACTATAATTGTATTTTTCAGGAGGAAGAGAAATTAATCCAGCAGGAACTGAGTAGTCTGAAGGCAACTGTTTCTGCTCCTACTACAACACTGGTATGTTTGCAGTCTAACATACTTGCATTTGAAGCGTGGTTCCCGATAGTGCGATTTTTCAAACAGCACTCACTGAGCAGCTGTTGAATGAGTTACTGGCTGCTCTGTCAGCCACTGTGAGGCTCTTTGCACATCTTCAGATTAGGACCTGGGCTTTTGTTGTTATAGGTTTTTTTTTTTTTTTTTTTTTTTTTTTTTTTTTAATTGACATGTACTAACTGTATCTTTATGGGGTACATTGTATCATTTCAACATAAAATGTACACAATGTGTATTGCTACTTAACATTTATTACATTTGAAACTTTTAGTGTGTGTGTGTCTGTAGCCCTGTGATTATGTATATATGCCATAATGTGTGTGGCGATCAGAAGACAAGATGTGGGAGTTGGTTCTCCCCACTACCTGTGTCCAAAGGATTGAACTTAGGTCATCAGGCTTGGTGGCAAGAACCTGGACTCACTGAGCCATCTTGCTGGCCTGACACTCGTAAAACTGAGGTTTCTTTTCCAACTAACATTTGTTCATCAAACATTTAGTGGGTGTTTTTTAAAAAGAAATTATAAAATATTTATTTATTTATTTATTTTGAGGTATGGTCTTTCTGTGTAGCCCTGGCTGGCCTAGATCTTACTGTGTAGACCAGGGTGACTTTGAACTCACAGGGATCTACTTGCCTCTGCTTCTAGGTACTGGGATCAAAAGTGTATATCAACACACTCAGACTGTGGAGTTCTTTTTCTGTGTGGAAATGTTTATCTCCTAGTGAAAATCAAGGTCATAATTTTGCATAAATACATGGTTATAAACATGAATATGCAAAGTCTAAGAGAGCAGAAATGCATCTTTTTGTAGTTATAATTATCAGGGAAATAAAGTTTAGGACACCATTAATTTGGTACCTTTGTATGTATATATGTGTGCTGTATTTGTAGATATGTACATCCTCGAGCATGCTCTGTGGATGGAAATGGTAAGCAGAAGTAGTTTTTCTATTCCTTAGGTTTTCATTTTCTGTAATGGGTATCATTGAATACAATTTTTCGTACTATAAGGCATACATAACCTGGTGTTAGTTAACTGATCATTGGATACTCAGAGTTTAGCAGCAAGATTATATAACTAGCTCTAGCCATTCAGGCAGGCCTGGACTCACTTCATAGAACTGGGACAACTGGCAGAAAATTGTAAAACAAAGTCTCACATTGGGAAATGGATTTTCTTCTCTAGATAGAAACAATAATTTATGTAATCATTTCACTTAGATAAAACTTCAGTCATCGGAAGGTTTAATCCCAGCACTCAGGAGGCAGAAGCAGGCAGATCTCTGTGAATTCAAGGCCAGCCTGGTGTACAGTGACTTCTAGGACAGGCTGCAAAGCTACACAGAGAAACCCTGTCTCAGAAACAAAACATCTCTGAAGTCAGGGCTAAAGATATGGTTCATGAACGTGCACACTTGCATGTGCATACACACACACACACACACACACACACACACACACATTCCCTCTCTCTAACAAATGTTAAAACAAACTTAGTAGTCCTAATTAATTAATATGTTAACAAATTACCTTTTACTGCTTTACACACAAGTGATTTGAACTAAACTGCATCTCCCTAATATTTTCCTAACATACACTAACACAGAGAACCAAGTGCTGGGGTTAAATGTATGCCTACCATGACCTTCACATTTTTAAGATTTAATTTTTTTTTTTTTCTTTGAAACAGGATCTGATATATCCCTGCGTACCTGGCTGGCCTGGAACATGCTACTGTGTAGCTAAGGATGACCTTGAACTTATCCTCCTGCCTCTGTGTCTTGATGGGATCACAGATAATAGTTTATAGAACACTTATGGTCCTTGCATTGAATCCAGAACCAGATGTGCATAACTATCATTGCCAAGTTTGAGTTTTAGGCATTAAAATAATCTGAGCTTTTCTCTGTTTTGAAACACAGAATGTTTTTTATTACTAATAAAACTTTGCTATAAATATTGATAATGCAAATGTCATTCCAATAAAATATATTCATAAAATCTATTAAAAGAATTTTGGTTTTGGTTAGGTGGTGACACACCCATTTAATTCTAGCAGAGCCAGAGAGCAGTTACGTAGAGAAACAAAAAAAAAAAAAAAAAAAAAAAAAAAAAAGATTTTTAGTTTGTAATGGCCACATCATGAAATTTTCATGAAATTATGGGGCTGGAGAGATGGCTCAGCAGTTAAAGGGCACAGGCTGTTTTTCCTGAAGAACTGGATCAATTCCCAGCATCCATATGACAGCTCACAACTGTCTGTAACTCCAGCTCCAGTGGACCAATGCACATAAAATATTAAAATAAATTATTTAAAAAGAAATTATGCCTCTCAGTTCACAGTATAGAGTTTTTAAAAATCTATATACAGATATATATATATATATATACACATATATATATACATACATATATATATGTGTAATATAATGTTGAAGAAATCCTGTGTTCAGTTTTGTTTTGTTTTTCTGTTTCTTTATTCTAGTCTTCAACTCCTGGGCTCACACAGTCCTGTGTCAGCCCCTACCTCAGTTCCTGAGTGCTAGGATAATAGGAATACATCTGGCTTGTAGCTTGATATTTATAATTGAATATTTTCATTACAGGATATATTACCAACTTGCATCGATTTTTGTAGACATTTTAATTTGGCAAAGCATATTCAAATTGATTTTTCCCCCCTTTGGTTTTTTGAGACAGGGTTTTTTCTTTGTAAGTGCTCTGGCTTTTTGGAACTCCCTTTGTAGACCAGGCTGGCCTTGAACTCACTGAGATCCACCTGCCTCTGCCTCCTGAGTGCTGGGAGTGTCACCACCACCCCACTCAAATTGATTTTAAGTGCCAAATATGGTCACCATGGATGAGATTTTGTCTGGGGAACACTTCTACTCAAACTTTTCTGGGCACATAGAATTAGAAATAGCTTCAGATAGTTTATAGTGTCATTGTCAATAAAATATTTGAAGTAACCTTTTGACATCATTAGTGTTGGTGATTATTAAAAGAACTTTATTTCTATATTCTGACATTAGGCGATTATTTTGTAATGTGTATATTAGTTCTTCATCACCAGGATAAATGGCTCCCTTGTTAAAATGAGTGTGACATACAGAAAAATGAAAGCGTTCATTTGTTTACATAGTAATTGGATATTTCACTTTTCAGAAAATGATGAAGGAATGTATGGTGAGACTAATATATTGTGAAATGCTCGGATATGATGCTTCTTTTGGTTATATACATGCAATCAAGTTGGCCCAACAAGGAAACCTCTTAGAAAAAAGAGTGGGTATGTATATGTTTAAGACTTCTTTTCTTACTGCCTTTTTTTTTAAAGGTGTTAACTATTATAAAATGATGACTGATATATAGTATGTTTTTAGAGCATTGTTTTATATATTTTTTTTTCTTTTTTATAGTCCTGGGTTTTCTGTTTTTTTGTTTTGTTTTTAATAGTTCTGGGATACACACTTACATTCTAAAGCAAGTTCTCTATCCCTGAGCTATATCCCACCCAAATTTCCAAAGCTAACACTTTAGAACACAAAGCCTTTACATAAAATCAGCTTTCCTGGATATGAATCATTTTGGAGTTACAGGGAAGATTAAATGGTGCTTGATCATGGGATAGTGAGATGCTACATATAGATGTAAAACCCATTAAACTGGACATATAAAGCTGGTGAGTTTCTTGTATGTTAATTGTCCTTTAGTGATTCATGCTTTTTGTGTATGGCGGGGTTCGAGACAGGGTTTCTCTGTATAGCTTTGGAGCCTGTCCTGACACTTGCTCTGTAGGTGAATCTGGCCTGGAATTCGCAGAGATCCTCCTGCCTCTGCCTCCTTAGGGCTGGGATTAATTAAAGGTAACTCATACTTTAAGAAGTCTGTCTAATCCCATTGATTTAATGATGAGAGAAAACTATTAGTTTTTCAAGAAAGGCTTTCTATGCATAGCCCTGGCTGTCCTGGACTCACTCTGTAGACCAAGCTGTCCTCAAACTCAGAGATCAACCTGCATTGCCTCCCAAGTGCCTGATTAAAGGCATGCGCCACCGCTGCCTGGATTAGTTAATTTGCTTTTTAAAACAAATTCTTACTTTGTAACCCAGACTGGCTTCAAACTTGATTCCTGCCTCTGCCTCCCAAATGCTGGGATTACCCACTTGCCTGGGTAAGAAGTGACTCTTGTAAAATAAAAACTGAAACAAACTAGAATAAATTTTAATAAGCTGTTCTCACTTTCACAATACTATCTGTATCCATTAGAGCTATTAAGACTTCTTTTGTTTTCCTAATCATTTAGGGTGTTTAGAAAATTCTTTCAAGGACATGGATCTGTTTCCAGTGGGTTCAGGTTGAATGAAAATCCCGAGGAACACTGGGGTGGGTTGTGTGGGGAGGGAGCATGGTCCTCATCCAGTGAGCACGATAATGTCATGCCCCTGGGGATGAACAGTCTTCATGAATCGTATTGATTGACTCAGGTGATGGAGGAAGAGTGGAACTTGATATGTGTGCAACACCCCACATACTGAGTCCCACTCCACACAAAACCCTCTTCTGGTTCCCAGATTACTCGTGGCCTTCCCCCCCCCCCCCAAAGCAGAACATTCTTTGGCGTCTTCCAAGTTAAATTGGAACTCTTCTGAGATCACTCTTTGACTCCCCCCATCTGATACCTTAAGGTGATCTGTGTCTTTTCTTACTGTATAGTAATGTTTCAGCTTTCAAACTAATTGAAACTTTTTATAATCCTGAACTTTTTTGTGTTACTAAAGAAATACTTATTAGTAATTTACTTTAAAATTGATTTCTTTTAAAGCTGCTGTAACACTCTGTAACACTGGGATTTAATTGCAATAGGCTTTCCTCGTCTTCAGAAGGCTCTTCCTGTGTATCTCATGCTGGCTCTGCAAGCATTTCGTTCCACTCTTCCCATAGCCACTGTGCTTAGTCGTCAGTCTGTACACTGAAACTTCACTTCAGCAGGAGGTTCCTTTTTGTTGTTATGATTTTTTCCTTTTGGAGCTAGTCTGATGTGGTGCAGACTGGCCTCTAATTGATCATATAGCCATGGATAATCTTGAACTTGGATCTCCCTGCTTTCATGTCCCACCCCTCCTGGCTTATGAGAAGCTAGAATTTTATGCTTTCTAGGCACCCACCCCACTGAGAGTTTTCATATGTCTAAAACTTTTCTTCTTTTTAAAAATGTAAATTGGTATATTGCCTGCTGTAAGTCTGTTTGAGGGTGTCAGAAGCCCTGGATCTGGAGTTGTAGATAGGTGTGAGCAGCTATGTGGGTGCCAGGAAATCAACCTGGGTCCTCTGGAAGAGCAGCCGGTGCTCTTAACCACTGAGCCATCTCTCCAGCTCCTTTTCTCAAAAAGTTAATTAATTAATTTTGTCTAAAACTTTTCTAATGATGATCTTTTAGCTTCTAAATGGTTACATTTGGAGTGTTTTTCTTGTTTCATTTGGTTTTGTTAAGTTCAGTTGTTGTTCTCTTTTTGAGACAGGGTCTCACTATGTAACCCCAGCTAGCCTTGAGCTCACAGACATCCACCTGCTTCTGCCTCCAGAGTTCTGGGATTAAAGGTATATGCCAACATGCCTGTCTGAAAAATCTTTTTTTTTTTTTTTTTACATTATTGTTGAACATTATAGGAGAAGTGAAAAGCAACTTCATCTTTTTAATTTGTAAAGGGAGGTATGTTCCATATGTATGTATTTGAAATGTCTAGAATTCAGTTTTAAGAGATGGTGCTGGTAGATTCCATATTCAGGCAAAAGTCTGATGTTTCTTTGCTTTCTTCCTTCTATATCTTTCCTAACATTTTTTCAACATTGGGTTATTTTTCTTTTTTCTCTTTGTAAATTATCTTTTTTTAGTTGAGGAAATAGTGATACCCCTCTTTTTTTTTTTTTAAATTAAAAAAAAAAAAAAAAAAAAAGGCTGGCTGGATGGCTCAGCAGTTGAAAGTACTGACTGCTCTTCCATAGGTCCTGAGTTCAATTCCCAGCAACCACATGGCAGCTCACAACCATCTATAATAGGATCTGATGCTCTTTCTGGTATACAGGTATACATGCAGATAACACTCATACATAAAAAATGCATAAGTAAGCAAATAGGTCTTTAAATATTGAAAACTATTTTATTGCACGTGTGTGTGTGCACATGCTGCAACACTTCTATGGAGGTCATAGCTCTTCCTGCAATGGCGCCCTTCTTAGTGTTAGCTATGTTATTGTGGACTCAGAAAACAGATTTGAATGGTTGCCCATTATATGCCACACACTATAGTCACACATACAGGTGGATAGCTTGATTGCTCCAGTTGTTGGCTCTCTGCAGGGTTAGGGGAGGAGATAGAAACAAACATAGACGTTAATAGTTATAATGTTAAAATTACTTGCATGACCATGGACCATGTGTTATTCTTATATAGTCAGGCCCAGCAGTATCAGTGGAAACCTTGATCTCTGAGTCTGTGGAGTTCTCTAGAACGTCTTTAAATATTGAAGGCTAGAATTTAGTTAGACTTAGCTTTGGTCCAGCCAATTATTGTTTTGGTTTCCTTTGGCAAAAATATGGGACTTCAGCCTATTCTTTTGTTACCTGGTTGGCCACTGTATTGGCATAGACAGGAATTCCTGAAAACAATGGATAATTGAAAAATACTGGGGCTGGTGGTAGAGACAAATGTTTTTAATCCTAGCTCTCAGGGCAGAGGCAGGTGGATCTAAGTGAGTTTTGAGGGCAGCCTTATGTCAGGGCTGTCTATAGAGATCTTGTCTCAAAAAGCAAGCAAACAAACAAACAAACAAAAAAAAAACCTCAAAAAACAAAAGAGAGAAACGAGAAAGAAAGAAAAAGCTGGATATTGGTGGTGTCTTAACTTGCTTTCTAAATCACTGACTGTATTAGGTGGGTTCTTTAAAGGAAGAGAATGATAGTATGAATATTTACATGTGTGATTGATTGGAGTGGCTTTCACTGTGATCCACCTAGTCCACAATATCAGACTCCTGATAGAAAGGCCAGGAATCTGGCAGTTGTTCAGTCCACAAGGCTGGATGCCTCAGCCAGTCTTCAGTCTGTCTTGGGATCCCAAAGAAGTAGGTTCTAATATTATCAAAATAATGCCTTGGTGACAGGATTAATGAATTTGCCAGTCAGTGAGGGCAAGCAGGCAAAAAGCCAAAACTTCCTTCTTTGATTTCCTTTTATGTGGGCGACTACCAGGTCCAGATTTAGGGTGGGTCTTCTCACCTCAAATGCTCCAATCAAGAAAATCCTTCACAGGAGTTCCCCACTACTTAGTAGTGTTTAGTTGATTACAGATGTTGCCAGGCTGACAACAAAGATTAACCATCACATAACCAAAAGAAACTTGGAGAGGAAAGGGTTTGTTTCAGTTTACTACTCCCAGGCCATAGTCTATCACTCAGAGAAGTCAGAGCAGGAACTCACAGCAGAAGCTAAAGCAGAGAACATGCAGAAATGCTGCTTACTAGCTTGCTCCACCGTGGCTTGCTTATGCCTGCTTTCTTACAACACTCAGAACCGCCTGCCCAGAAGTGGCACTGTCCCAGTGGGCTGGGCCCTTCCACATCAGCTATTAATGATGAAAATGCCACCATAGATTTGCTTACAGGCCAGTCTGATGGAGGCACTTTCTTAGTTGAGGTTCCTCTTTCAAGTTAAAAAAAAAAAAGACTAAGGAGCCTAGGTGGTGTGATTACTTTGAATAGCTATTGCTACATTTTGATTTTTAGAATTAACATATATTTTTTTATTTCCAATTTTACTTTTGTATCATGTACTGCTTTCTGCTTCTTGCCCAAGGACACAATGTGATCAGCTACCTCCAATCCCTACCACCATCCTTCTCTATCATACTGACTTGCCCTCGGATTGTGAGGCCAAACAAACCCTTACTTACTTACTTAGTTTACTTTGCTCTTTTTAGTTTGCTTGGTGTGTGTGTGTGTGTGTGTGTGTGTGTGTGTGTGTGTGTGTGTTTTGTTTTGAGGCAGGGTTTCTCTGGATTGCTTTGGGACCTGTCCTGGAACTTGCTCTGTAGATCAGGCTGGCCTTGAACTCACAGAGATTCACCTGCCTCTGCCTCCCAAGTGCTTGGACTAAAGGTATGAGCCACCAATGCCTGGCTCCTTACTTTGCTATTTTGTTTGTTTTGAGACACAGTCTCACTATGTAGACCTGGCTGACCTGAAACTTGCTGTATAGGCCAGGCTGGCCTTGAACTCTCATCTATACTCTTGCCTCTGCCTTCTGAATGTTGGGCTTGAAGGCATGTACCTCCACACCTGGCTTTAAGTTGATTTATTACATGTTTTGTTCCAAGCTTTAAGTAGCTTTTAAAAAAGAGTTTATTTATTTTATGTGTATGAGTTTTGTTTACATGTATGTGTGTGCATTATGTGCATGCCTAGTGTTAGTGGAGTCCAGACTGCTGAATGCTGGGATTGCAGGCATATCCCAATATGCTCAGTTTTATGCAGTGCTGGGAATTAAACCCAGGACTTTGTGTGTGCTAGGCAAGCCCTCTCCAAAACTCAGCTGCATCCCTAGCCAGTACCTCATCCCTAGTCATACCAGATATACTCTGTAGTCATGTTTCATTGTTCTTTGTTACATCTATCTGTTAAATTACAGAGCATCTTTTTCTTTAATTCCTTGTCAAGACGGGATGTTTGTTGTAACAGAATTAAGGTTTCTTTAATATTACCTTTGAACTAGTTTATTGACTTTGGTGTTGGTGACTTGGGTGTGGGTGATACCTTAGCTGAACAGGTGAGTCCTCAGCAAGAAGATGTAGCTTCTGCTGTAGGCGCTCCCTGGTCTAGTCAGCTTTTTCATCCCTTGTGGGAGTAATAGCTATTTTCCTCATCACTGAAAAAATTTCTGTGAGTTATGCTGCTTCTTTGTGGTTGTGAGGCTAGAAGTTGCCAAATGTTTTCTCATGTCATACAGTGGACACAGATGCATGGTCCTGGCTAATGTGAAGGATAGCTAGCAGTAGTGTCTCTATTTAAAGAGCTAAAAGATTTGAGAAAAAGGAGAATGAGAGCTAGGTAATCAGGCCCAAGGTAGATAATAGTTCATGGGGACTGACTGGGTTTGAGTCCTGGTTCCATCATGTAATAGCTGTGGACTTTGGGATGTTAACCTCTTTTGACCTCATTATTATACTGGCATAGTACTCATACTTACATCATAGGGTTGTTTGGAGAATTAAATGAGGCGAGGCTTGTAGAGTTATTGACACAGAGTAACTAATAAATATCATTGCCAATATGAAAAGTGGTCAGAAATGGATTCCATGTTCCATTTGTCATGATGTCAGTATATTCATCCTCTGTCCTAAAAACATAGTTTTTGAAATAGAATGCTTAAGATAGTGAATCCATCTTATGTGGTAGACAATGCATCTTTTCTCAACAACTGTTACTCAACACTGTCTTCAAATTGAGAAAATAAGATATGAGTAACATGATTATATTAGATACGCTGGTTTTAGATAGCTCATACGATATGTAAATAAATCATCAGTGACTCGATGCTAACTAGGTTTTTGAATAATTGTGGGTTTGGCTCTAAGATAAAGAATATCTGATTGATCATGCAGAGATTTTTACTAGAACTCTGACGTTCATAGGCTTTAATTGGTATCTATGTTGTAGAATCTGTAGTTGTAAATGTGCAAGATGAAGGATCCCTGAAATCTTCTTAGAGAGGTTTGTTAACTATGTAGTTTATCTTTGTTTTTATATTACCTGTAACTGATATATTTCACACTTAAAACTTGGAGTAGATTATGGCTTTGACTTACCAGGGGAGGAATTTTGGGGGAGTACATAGTAATGAAAACTTTTTCTTCATTTTTTAATAGGTTATTTGGCTGTTTCTTTATTTCTACATGAAAGTCATGAACTTTTGCTTCTCCTTGTGAATACAGTGGTAAAGGTACCGTATCATATTGTATGCTGGTTAATATGAAGTCTTATTTCTGCTGTCATAGGACATTTCTCTTTAATCATAGTTACTTACGTTTTGAAAGTGTAGGTTTACTTATGGAATTGCCTTAGAAAGATATCTTTTAAAGGCTTATGTTTTACATTATAGGTGTAGGGGCAGATACCTGTGGGGGTCAGGAGAGGGTGCTAGATCCCTTGGAGCAGGAGTTATAGGCAGTTATGAGCTGCCTAGCATAGGCACTAGGACTTAAACTCCAGTCCTCTGCAGGAACTACTGTTGAGCCACTTCTTTAGCATCTAGAAGGGTTTTTTCATGTTTGTTTGTTTTTAAAGCTATGGTTGATTTGGAGCTCACTATGTAGACCAGGCTGACACCAGACACAGAGATCTGCTTGTCTTTGCCTACCGAGGGCCTAGCTGTTTATTTTTGGCATTGAACTTCTGATCCTCCTGGATCCACCCCTCCTAAGTAAGGAGATTGCAGTGTGCACCGTTACAACTGGTTTATGACATTATGGAAACTGAACCCCTGCCCACTTTCTTTCTGAAACAGGATCTCTTGTATCTCAGACTGGCCTCAAACTTACTTTGTAGCTGAAGATGGCATTGAACTCCTGACCCTCCTACCTGTACCTCCCCAGGGGAGTAGGGATATAGGCATATGCTGCCTGACTTACGGCATTTTCATACAAGTATGCTGAGCATGAAAGGGTTTATCATATCAGTCTTTGAGTTTTCTGGTGGAGTCTTTAGGTTTAATTATGGGTAGGATCCTATCTGTAAATAAGGATACTAGGATTTCTTCCTTTTGTGTTTCTGTCTTTTCTTATTGTTTTGAGTTTTTCTACCTTTAGTATAATGTTGGCTGTAAGTTTGCCATATATAGTCTTTATCATATTCCTTCAATTTCTAGTCTCTTTAAGACTTTTATCATGAAGAGATGTTGGATTTTGTCAGAATCCTTTTTTTTTTATTTAGAGGATCTTGTGATCTCTGCCTTGTGTCCATTTATATGATGTAGTAAATATTAATTTGCATATTTTGAACCATCCTGCACCTCTGGGATGAAACTGATTTGATTATGGTGCATGATCTTTTGATTTCTTCTTGAATTTGGTGTATTAGGTTTTGTGTGTTTATTTTAGACATGGTCTCACCATGTTTCCCTGACTGGCCTGGTCACAAAGTTCTGCCTGCTTCTTCCTCCTGAGTGTTGGGTTCAAGTGTTCTCTACCATGCTTGGCAGTTTACAGGTGTTTTATTAAGAATTTTGACATCTATATTCATCAGAGGAATTAGTCTTTAATATCTTTTGATGTCCTGATTAGGTTCATAAAGAGATTTTGGCAGCATATTCCTTTTTCTCTTTTATGAAATAATTTGAGAAAGTTTAGTCCTACATAGTTGTTAAAGGTCTGGTAGAGTTTTTCTTCTCTATGACTCCTTCTGAACTCAGAGATCCACCTGCCTCTGCCTCCCAAGTGCTGGGACTAAAGCCATGTGTCAGCACACCCAACTGTGTGGATTTCTATTTTTTTTTTTTAGTTAGATTTTATTCATTACTGCTTCAGTTCTATTGCTTGTTGTACATATATTTAAATTATTTCACCTTTATCTAATTTTGGTAAGTATGAATCTAGAAATTTATTTATTTTATATTTCTCAATTTAGTATAATATAATTTTTTTAGAGATTACTGTGATTTTTATTCAATTTGAAATCCTGATTAAAATAAAAGCAGTGAGAATGAAGCTTTACAAATAGTGCAAAAATTAGTACACCACTGATACAGATTTTACACTGACTGGGTATAGAAAGAAAAAAGAATAACATTAGAATTAAGGCAGTAACATGTGCAAACCAAGCACCTTACCCTGACACAGTCCTTAGTAAAAAGCTACTCTGGTTAGGTGGTATTGACATTGCTGCATGCAGGTCTCATTGCTTGCAAGGATGAACTCTGAAGAGCTTCATTCATTACAGAAACAAACAAAACAAAGACCACTCTCACTGGCCAACAATGGCCAGAAGCAGCTTTCTGTAGTCCCCACTCGTGTCACCAGCAGTCACTGTGCTCAGGGTCTTCTGATACATCTGAGTGAACATCTGCTTTATCTGAACAAGGTCAATCTCACTTCGAGTGACCACAATCCTGACCAGGGTGGAGTCATCTGTGCCAGCGCCCTTCATGGAATAGTAGAGTCTCTCAGCAAAGAAGGTGGGGCGGTTTAGGGTGCACTGCAAGATGGTCTTCAAACCACTTTCAATATATCCAGAGAACTCTCGGCTTACACTGCTTAACAGATCTCGATTAGCCATCCTGGAATAAGCCTCCATAGTGGCTTTCAGCTGAGGGAAACTTCTGGTGGCAAGGATCATGTTGAAGCAGGACTCATCTGTCCCTAGCTTCCCCTCACCAGCCTGATAGAGGCGCTGGGCATCGTCCTGAGCCATCTGGTGGTTTACACTCTGGTTCTCATCACGGTTTCCCTGGCACATGGACACAAGGAGACGTTCAAAATGTCCTGAGGTATCTGACTTGTCCTTTTCAAGGTCTCGTCCAAATTCTGATTGATAACATCTAACAATGTCTCGAATTTCTTGATTTGTTCTTGTGCATAAAATCTCTATCAATACACATTCTTGAGTTCCTGCTCCCTGTATTGCTTTCCGTAAACTCCAGGCATCATAGTATGTAGGAGGCATGAACAGGGCAGGGATCAGTTCTTCCATATTTCCACTCAATTCTGACTTGAGATCTTTAATTAAATCCTTGCCATACATGGTCTTAAAGGCTGCTTTAATTTGTTGCCTCTGGTCATTGGAACAACTAGACACAACGTCCACAATTGCTTGCTCATCAGTCCCAAACCCCTTCATTGCTTTGCGGAGAATTTCTGCATCTCTCATAGCATCAAAGTTGGAGGCTGGTCGGATTGTTCCTTGGGTGCCCTGAGTCATCGCAGCAGGCTGGCTAGGGTAAGGAGCTTGTCTTCCAGAGTACTGAGAAGGCATCTTCCCTCCAGAAAAGCCACCTGGTACTGGAACCTGGGCTGGTCCACCACCATAAGACTGCAGGTGGCTGTGGATAGCCAGAAAAGCCTGCTCCACCAGGTGGGGCTCCAAAGCCTTGTCCTCCTGGATAGGCTGGAGCACCCCCTGGATGTGGGGTAACAGGATAGCCCCCAGGGGCTGGATAACCTCCAGGTGTAGGGTAACCTCCAGCTCCTGGGTAGCTGCCACTTGGTGCTGGTGGGTAAGCACCTCCTCCCATTGGTGGAAAGCCACTGGGATATGGATACTGACCTGGAGGGGGAAAAGATAACTCCTGGCCTGCAGGAGGATATCCAGGGAAAGGTGGGTAGCCTGTAGGGGGATAGCCTGGGTATGACATTCTGAACGAGGGAGCAGCATCACCGTCTGGCCTGCTTTAGCGCAATATGGAGCCAGGGGCTAGTATAATATAAAATTTTAAAACATATTCTAATGATTTTTCTTTTGTATTTTGTTGGTGTCTATCAAAATGTCTCTCTTTTCATCTCTAATTTTATTAATTTGGGTCCACTTTCTCTTTGGTTGTTTTGCGTAAGTGTTGTTCTTATTTACCCTTTCAAAGAACCAGATGTTCCATTGACTCTTTGGGGATTTTTTTTTTTTTTTCATTAATTTCTGTCCTTACCTAATTTTTTCCTACCTATCGCTTTTAGATTTGGCTGTTCTTGTTTAGCCAAGACCCTAAGATATATCTTTATATTATTTTTGCATTTTCTCTGATTTTTTAAAAAAATTTCAATTTCATCTATTATTACTATTATTACTACTACTACTTGTATGTGTGCATCTGCCACAAAGTGCATGTACCATATGAAAGTCAGCAGGCAACACTTTGAGGAGTTGGTTCTTTTCACTGTGGGGTTCAGGGGTTGAACTAAGGTAATCAAGCTTATGAAGCATATACTTTACATGCGGAGCAAGGTTGTTCCTTTCTTCAACTCTTCTGACTAATTTTAGCTTAAGGTCTGTTTTGCCAGTTAGTAGGACTTTAACACCTGCTGGTTTCCTAATTTCATGTCCTTGGATACTCTTTTCCATCCTTTCATCCTAAGGCTGTCTGTCTTTGACTGTGAGGTGCATGTGTCCAGGCAACAAACAGATGCATACTGGGGGTTGTTGTTGTTGTTTGTTTTTTTTAATGCAGTATGGCATTCTGTGTCTTTTAATTGGTGAAATGAGTAAATGCAGTTAGTATGCATAGTTATTGTTGTAAGATGTCTATTAATTTCTGCCATTTTGTTGGTTTTGTAGTGTTGGGTGTTTTCTTGATTCTCCTTTACTTAACTAATGTTTTTGTGTGGTTTATTTTTCCTGGGCTTCACGAGTATGTTCATCTTTCTTTTCAGTCTGAAAGATTTCTTCAAGTATCTTCTGTAGACTTGACTGAGTGGGCCCTCCCACAAATGACTTGATGGATTTTGGTGATCTCTCATGGAGGGCCTTACCTTCTCTGGGGAGTGGAGGAGTGTGGGGGGATATGGGAGGAAGGGAGGGAGCGGGAACTAGGATTAATATGTAAAATGAGAAAAAATATTAAATAATAATTAAAAAAATAAATCTCATGCAACCCCCTGAAAAAAGAATTGACTTAGTGTTCTTTTTAATTTCTTCAGCCTTTTCCAAAAGATTTTTATTGATGCGTATTATTTGTAGGTAATAGTGGGTTTCATTATGGCATCTTTATACCTGTAGACAATGCAGTTTGGTCATGCTCACTCTGTGGTCCCCTCTAGTCCTCATGGTCTCCCAGCTGTCCCCCCTACTATGTTCATGTCTTTTCCTTGCGTGACCTAATGAGTTTCACTAGTGTTATTTACAGGAGAGTAGGTCAAGACTTATTAACAGGTGCATGGGCACCTTACTGGTGGCTGGCTATACTGCAGAAGAAAATATCTACCCTGCCTCCATCAGACAGCTGTGTATACATCCTCAGGAGGACTGGAGCCCAGGAGCTCTTTTCTCTTCCAGGACAGGGTGTTGGTGGCCCAGTCTTGTGCAGACTCTATACAGGCTATAAGCTCAAGAGTACATACATATCCATGTCATGGCTGGAAGTTAGCATTCCATCCTCCTTCCCACATTCTCCCTGGCTCTTACACTCTTTCTGCCCCTTCCTCATGATGTTCCCTGAGCCCTGGAGGGGTGATGTAGATGTTCCATTTATGGCTGGGTGTTTTACCATCATTCATTCTCACAGTGTTTACCAGCTATGAGTCTCTGTAGTCACTATTACCCTGTTTTTGTTGCAGGAAAGTTTTTTTTTTTCTTCTTCAGTTTACAGACAGCCTTGCGGCACTTGGTTGTCTGGCACTTATTTGTCTTTCAGAGCTTGAAATACGATTCCAAGTCCTGCTGACTTTAAAAGTTTCGCTGAAAATCTGTTGTCTTGATGATCATGCCCTTACCTGACTTGGTGTTTGACTCAGTTGCCTTTCTCTTGCTGTGATAAAACTCCATGACCAAGGCACCTTATAAAGAAAGCACTTAACTGGGTTTACAGTTTCAGAGGGTTACAGTTCATGAGGCAGAGCAAACGCAAGGCAGCAGGGACAACTGAGAGCTCACATACTGACCCACAACCACCAGAAGAGAGTGCACTGCAAAGGCTATGGGCTCTTAACTCAGAGCCCACCCCCAGTAACACACTTCTTCCAACAAGGCCATGCCTTCTAATCCTTCCCCAACGGTTTCACCAGTTGGGGACCAAGCATTCAAATATGTGAGTTTAGGGGGGTCATTGTCATCCAGACACCACAGTGTTTCTTACAGCACTTAATATGTCTTCTGCATTTTTGTTGTTTGAGGTGTAATATGAAATCAGGAGGTTTGGTACCCTAAATGCCTCCTGTATTTGCACGGGCAATCTTTCTCAGGTTTGGGAAATTTTCTGCTATAATTATATTGAATATGTTTCTGTGCCTTTCGTTTAATGCCCATGATTTATAGATTTTTACCTTTTCATTGTGTCCAACAGATACTGGATGTTCTGTTTTTACTTATCATTTTATATTTGTTATGATCTGACTGTTCCAATTCCTCTACCCTGTCATTCTTTAGATCCTGGTATTCTGTTCTCCCCTTTATCCATTCTGTCAATTAAGCTTTCCATAGAACTTTTTGCTTGATTTAATTATGTTTTTCATTTACAGTATTTCAGTTTAGTAGTTTTTTTTTTTAATTCCACTTTCATAGCCTATATTGACATCTTTATCGAATTCAACTCTTTCCATTCTCATGATCCTCCTGCCTCTGCCTCCTTCAGCAGATCCTACCAGCATGCGCCACCACAATTGGCTAAACTCTATATTCTCTTGAGATGCATTCTTCGTTTACATTTGCCCTCTTTGAGGTGTTGACAGTGGAATCTTTGTCTTGAATTCATTGCTTAGGATTTCATCTGATTCGCTCTGTTTTGAGGTCACTAATGTGGACTTAGCATATTTTGGAGGAGTTCTGTTACTTTGGTTCCTCGTGGTTCTGGACTTTTGCAGCATGAGGTTAGTGGCTAGGTTTCTGTTAATTTGCCCTAGTTGAATGGAAGTGCTTGCAGTCTTCAAAAGAGACTAGGCTACATAGTAGGCCAAAGTACCATTTCTCGCCTGTACTAGAGTCAATTCTCAGCATTCACCTTAGAGAAGAATTCCATTTGCAGAAACAGTCACTGTCACTGGGTAGTATGCAGTAATCGAAAACCGTATAGAGTGCTATGTTTACTACCATAGTAGTTACTATGGCAATGAATGGAAAAGAAAAACATTAAGATTGCTGATGTTTTGAGGTGATAGAAAAAGTTAATATTGGGGTGATAGAAAAAAACCAAGGAGGGAAGGTAAGTGGAAGTGGGAAGCAGTAGTAACAAGGTCAGAATGGGGAGGAGGCAGTGTTGACCTAATGTTGAATGAAAAGAGAAAGGTTTAAAAAGGGCAGTTATAACTTAAAACACTCTAGCTTTGAGGAGTCTGAGACAAAGATGGTGCAAACTGTGTCAGCCCATGTTCTTCAAGAAAGCCAATGAAGAGGAAATGAAATAGGAAAGAATAGAGAAAGAAAAAAAAAAAAAAAAGGAATGAAAGAGAGTAGATGAAGGTGAACTGGCCTGCCTAAATGACATTGGGTATTAAATCAAGGTGGAATAAATGTAAAGGATGAGAGCGGTTGGCATGTAGAGTCTGAACGCAATCCTGCCTGCCTGCCTGCTTGCTGGTTCCGGTTTTAGCTCTTTCCATGTTCCTCCTTGGGCTCCCACATGCCTGTCACTCCTATGGGTAGTACTTCAAGAGTCCATTTGGACCTCCATGAGATGGCTAAGTGGGTGAAGTGCTTGCCTTGCAAGCCTGATGACCTGAGTTCTATTCCTTAGCTCACATAGGGCAGGAAGAACTGACTCCACAAATTGTCCTCTAGCCTCAACACACACTGATACACATGTACTTCCCTCTTCACACATCATATACACAGTTGTAAAAAAGGAGGAAAGAAAATCAAAAAGGTTGATAGCTAACCATACTTCTGGGCTCTCTTCCAGTGACTAGATCAACACTTGAAACCTGTGTCTAAGTTCCTCCGCAGATGGGTTGTGATCAGGATCTTTTATTTTGTAGTTAAACTAGAGCTTGGAGCCATTGCCCACTTCTGAATGCTGTCCCTGGTGATTCTCTCGAGAATCTAAAGAACATGTCAGTCATCCACCATTTCCTAAAATCCTCAAGCCTTCCTCTTTATCTTTTATCAGACTTTTGATATGTGAGAATGTCTGCTTTGTGGTCTTTTCTGAATTTGAAGACATTGTGTGTGTGTGTGTGTGTGTGTTTATTTTTGTATGTGTATATACATAAACATATATAAGATGTGTATGTCTGTATGATTGTACATGAATGTTTATGAATGTGGAGACCATAGGTTGATGTCAGGTTTTATTCTCAATTGTTCTCTAGTTTGTTAAAAAATAAATTTGTTTTTGTCTGTTTACTGTGTGTATATCCTGGGGCTTGACCTCAGGTCATCAGGATGCACACACATACACACTAATGAATTAAGTCTTTTTAAGTTTAAAAGAGGAGCTGAGGAGATGGTTTGGTCCATCAAGTGCAAGCATGAGGACCCAGGTCTGATCCCAGCACCCATGTAAAAGCCATGCAAGATAACACAGTCTGCATTTTGTATCACCTTTCATATAATTTTTAAAATTGTATTCATTTATTATGTGTATCTCCTGGGGATTGAACTCCAGTCCTCAGGCATGGTGGCAAATATTTTACCCACTGAGCCATCTTCTTTGTCACCTTCCTTGTTTTCTGAGATAAGGTCTTTCACTGAATATAGAGTGCACTCATTTGGCTAGACTGGCTAACCAATGAACTTCAGGGATTCTCCTGTCTCCTTCTTCCCAGTGCTGGGACAGCAGACAAATATGTCACCATGTGTTGCTTTTACATGGGTGTTGGGATTAGACTGAGGCCCTCATGCTTGCACAGCAAACACTTTACCATCAAAACCATCTCCCCAGCTCCTTTCAAACTTGAGAAAATTATTTATTAGTGTGTGTGTGTAGATATTCACATGCTGTGACATTCATATGACAACCTTTTTGAGAGTTGGTTCTCTCCTACATTGCTGAGGATGGTCTCTCATTTCTGTCATGCTGCGAACTCCAGGCTAGCTGGCCTGTGAGCTTCTCTGGGCATTTTCCCATTTCAGCATCCCATCTTACCACAGCACTGATATTATAGATGCTTACTACATGTCTGGCTTTTGGGTGGGGGGGGGCACTGGAGATCAATTTTAGATTGTCAGGCTTGCTCAGTAGACATTTGTTTTGTTTTTGTAGACAGGGTTTCTCTACAGCTTTGGAGCCTATTCTGGAACTCACTCTGTAGACCAGGCTGGCCTCAAACTCAGAGATCCACCTCCCTCTGCCTCCCAAGAATTGGGATTAAAGGTGTGTATCACCACCCTGCAACATTTTTTAAACATACTGAGCCACCTTACCAGCCTTCCTTTCAAACTTTTAAAAATATATTTAAAAGTTGTATTAGGTCATTTTATAGACCATGTGTGTGTATATAAGTGTGAATGAATGAACGTGTACTTTTTATTGTATAAGTTGTAAAGCTCCATTTATAGTAACTAGAAAAGTATGTAAAGTTGTTTTATTTGTTTGGACAAGTTTGAGGGCTATAAAGTTGATTATGAAGTTAGGGGAAATTACTAAGTAAGCAGGATTATTATGGTATTAAATTTGTGCAGACTATCTCCTTTCTTACCTAATGGCAGGACCTGCAGAGCACTAATCTGGTAGAAGTGTGTATGGCACTTACTGTTGTCAGCCAGATTTTCCCTCGAGAAATGATCCCAGCTGTTCTTCCATTAATAGAAGATAAACTTCAACATTCTAAGTAAGTAAATAATTTTGACATAAATATCTACACTATATGTTTCAAAACAAATTTTATTTAAATGTATATTTCATTCTTTCACAGTCCCATATATCTATACAATGTTTCTCGATCATTTCCACCTCTTACTTCCTAGACCCTTCCCAACACATGTCTTTCACCTTCATGTCTTTTTTCCCCTTCTTTCTAGTAAAACAATCAACAACAACAACCTACTAAGTCCAAATAGTGCTACCCATATGTGCGAGGGTGTTGAGCCATCCACTAGAACATGAGCTGTGTCCCAAAGAAAAATGACTCCCATTCCCCCAAGCCGCCAGCTGACAGTAGTTTTTCAGCCAAAGCTGGAACCTTTTGAGCCTCTCTACCATTCATGCTAGAATGTTAACTGACTTCGTTTTGTGCAGGTTTTATGTAGGTAACTAGAGCTACAGTGAGTTCATGAGGGCAGTGACCATGTCATGTCCAGAACACAATCTTTCTTGGTACTCCTCTGCATCCTCCAGCTCTTACAGTCTTTCCTTCCCCTTTTCTAAGATGTTCCCTGAGCCGTGGGAGCATGTTGTTGGTAGTAGAGATGTTTAGGGCTGAGCCGTTTCTCAGTACTTTGACCTGTTGCAAGTCTCTGTATTAACACTGCCTCACTGCAAAAAGAAGTTGTGCTACTAAGGTTGATAAAAACACTAATTTCTGGGTATAAACATAATATTTAGAAGACAGCTTGACAATGTGTCCATTTAGGAAAATAATAGTCGTAGGTTCTCTGATAGG
This sequence comes from Phodopus roborovskii, assembly GCF_943737965.1. NCBI lineage: Eukaryota > Metazoa > Chordata > Mammalia > Rodentia > Cricetidae > Phodopus > Phodopus roborovskii. Next base: position 26,584,756 of record NW_026126416.1, on the reverse strand, counting down.
GCCTATGTCCCCCAAACATAGGCTTTTGATCAGGTTTACAGTACCAGGCATAAATTCCCTCCTATGGGCAGACCTCATATCCAATTAGAGAGTGGTTGGTCACCTCTTAACAGTCATGCCTCTATTGCACTGGCACATCTTGCTTGCCAAGTCAGTGTTGTTGCATAGGGTCTACCGCTATGGAAGACCACTGGTGACTTTTCTCCCCCAGTGGCATGCATGACACTTTCCAGTACTATTGTATTTGTCAAGAGTTCTCTAAAAGAATAGACCCAATGGTATATGTATACACACACACACACACACACACACACACACACACACACACACATTCATGCACATATTTAAAGACTTTATTCTTTTAATTGTGTGTGTTTGTACGTATGTATCTGTGTATGGGTATGTGCATGTGAGTGCAGGTGCCAACAGAGGCCAAATGCGTTAGATCCACTGGAGCTGGAATCACAGGCAGTTGTGAGCTGCCTGACATGGGTGCTAGGAATTAAACTTGGGTCCTTAGGAAGAGGTTAAGAGCACATATGCTAGGTGTATTGGCACCACACCTTTGATCCCAGCACTTGGGAGGCAGAAGCACGTGGATCTCTATGAGTTCAAGGCCAGACTGATCTACAAAGTAAGTTCTAGGACAGCCAGACCTGTTACACAGAGAAAAAAACAAAACAAAACACATGCTCTTAACCACTGAGGCATTTCTCCAACCATATGTGTGTGTATATATATCTACATTGTATACTGTAAAATTATTATTAAAGAATTTAAGAAGTCACCTTTAAAATAGTAACAGTGGCAGACACCTGGAGAATGAGAATCTGGTAATTCCTCAGTCCTTGAGACTGGGTCAGGATAGTCCCACGGTGGCTGTGTCTCATAGAGTGAGCGGAATTGGCACACAATAAGGAAAACATGACCCATAGTCTCTCACTTCAAAAGGCCAGGTGCCTCAGCAGTCCTGCTCTGATGCTGGAAGCCTAGAAGGTTCCTGGGGAACCCCTGGTCCTTAGTTCATGTAGAAAGTTTGGAAATGCTGGTTCTGCAGTCAGCAAGGGAAGCAGCAACAGCAGCAATAACAACAGGCAGATCAACTCTGCAGCAAAAGATGGGATGAGATGATTTTCCTTTTGCTGTGCCCTTTTAATCTGGGCTGCTAACAGGTCAGAATTGGAGTGTGCCTTCCCACAGAAGTCCAGGCAATCAGGTCACTTCTTCAGATGAGGCTCCATACTCAGGTAATTCTGACTTCTGGCAAGTGGACATCAAAAGCAACTATGAAAGTTAATCATCAAGGAGAAAGCCAGATCATTTCCAGCTTGAGTAAGAGTTTACCATTTGTACACACAGCAACACAACGTTATTTTAGAATGTTAAATATACTTCTTAAAACAGATGAAACAAATGATGTATAAAAGAGAAAAAAAACAAACAAACCCAAATCGCTAACAATCCTGTATATAAATGTTTTTTTTTATCAAGCACGTGTAGGATTGGGAGCTAAGGCAGTAGCTTGGTTGGTAAAGTACATGATGTACAAGCATGAGAACCTGAGTTCAGCCCCCACCCCACCCCCAGCACGCAGGCAAAAGGCTGGACACAGCAACACAAACAAATTCCTGTAACCAAAATGTTGGGGTCTTCATCAGCAAGGTTTTACCATGTAGTTATGGTGGGCAACCAAGAGCAATGGCAATGGCCTGTGTTGTTTAGGGGGCCTTTGGGACCTTCCTGACCAATAACTCATCTAATAACCCATGTTTTCTGGGAAAAGTGTTGTCTACTGCTATAGGACATCTCAGTTCAAACTCTTTCTTTTAAACTATATATTTCAGTTAGCTTACAAAGCTGTAGGTCTCTATAAGCCTTGAGAAGGGTTTGCTGTACTAGGGAGCTCCTGTCTCAGGAGGCCATGGGCTGTATGGGGAAATGTACTGCAGTTGTTTTCCTAAATGAACATATTGTTAAGCTCTCAAAATATGTGTATCCCTTTTCTCTAACTTAAAATTATACGTATTTATGTGTGTCTTATGTGGCTATACGTATGTGAGTACAGGTGTGCACAGAGACCGGAGGCATCAGATGCCCCTGGAGCTGAAGTTACAGGTGGTTGTAGCCATTCATCTTGGGTGCTGGGATTTGAACATGAATCTTTGCTTGTCTGATAAGTATGATTCTCTGAGGTCAGTCTCCAGCACTGAAACACAACAGTAAAACACAAAATCAAAACCAACCAAAGAAGCAAAAAACTAGGAAGTAGTTTTTCATTCAAAACTGAAAAAATGTTACATTTTTTGCTACATGTTTGCTAGACATAATCTGCTACAGATTACACTTCAGTGTCTTGTCACAAGGCTTAAAGAACAGGTCCCAGGAAGAAGCGGAGTAGCATTTTTGTTACCACATGCCCCTTGTGCTTCCCTATCCCCGAAATATTTGGAGTATACTTTACTTGCCTATTATTTAAAAAAAAAAAAATCCTTATTTAATAAAGAGACAAAAAGAGAATTGAGGAATTTCAAAAATTCTCTTGTTGTAATTGATTACAAAAGTAATCTGTGCATGTTCCTGAAAGTTTTGTAACTAGGGAGTGTTTATAACTGATAGGCAGTTTAAGTTTCTTTTGGGCATAGTGATTATTTGCCACATTTTGGGGGTGGAGGCAGGAAAGTCATGAGTTGGAGACCAGCCTGGGCTATAAGTGAGACCCTGTTTCATAAAACAGTAACTCAAAAGGACTGAAGAGAGGGCTCGGGTGTAGTCATGAAGCCCTGAGTTTGGGTCCCTGGCAGCTCCATGAAAGCCAGGTCTGTTGGCTTGCACCTGAAATACAGTGCTGGCGGGGCAGAGACAGGGAGGGGCAGCGATGGGGAGGCCTAGGCTTTGTGGCGAGCCAGGCAGTGAAACTGAATCAGCAAGCTCCAGATTACATATGTGATCCTGTCTCAAAAGGGAAGGAAAAGAGTGATAGAGGAAGATACTGCTGTCAACCTGGTCTCTACATGCACACATGTCACACACAAACATGTGTCTATCCACACACAGTCTTCCCTCCTCACAGAAGGGGAGTCTCTTGAAATCTTAACTTCTTATCAAGAAGCAAGATTTTTATTTTTTTCATACTTTGCTGCATTAGAATAATTAGTAATAGGTACTTGGTGGCCCAGATTGCCTTGTTTATATTTCATTTTTTATCCTTAGGGAGATTATACGAAGAAAAGCAGTTCTGGCATTATACAAATTTTACCTCATTGCTCCTAATCAAGTACAACATATCCATACTAAATTTCGGAAAGCACTTTGTGACAGAGATGTTGGGGTCATGGCTGCCTCTTTGCATATATACCTTAGGATGATTAAGGTGAGTTGTCAATTTCAGCATGTGCTCAGTAGTTACTATGGTAACAATATCACTATGGAATTAAAGAGAATGCAGATATTTCAATAAAATGATTAATACTTTATGCCATTATCAGGCTACAGACATGGCTGAGTTGGGAAGAGCTTGTGCACAAGCAGGAAGGGCTGAGATCCAGATCCTAGCACACATGTAAAAGTTGGGCACGGTCCTCCATGTAAGCCTGTGACCCTGGTGCTGTAATCCATGTGCGCCTGTAACCCTGGTGCTGTAATCCATGTGTGCCTAGAGCCTTAATGCTGAGGGAGGCAAAGACAAAAGGGTTCTAGGGCTTTCTGACTGACAGTCTTGTTTTATGTGCAGGGAGAAACCCTGTCTCAAGGGAATAAGGCAGAGGGTGATAGAGCAGGATAGCCAGAACCATCCTCTGGACTCTGCATGTGCATAGGCACACACTCATGTATACACATGTGCATGTACTGCACACATTTCTACAATACTCTCACATACAAATATATTTTATGCTGATACTTACTTCTAAATGTAACTTTTGTAAGTTGTTTAATATGAGTTGTATGCAAGAAAGATGAGTTCAAATCCACAACTGGTCAAACTTTAGAGGACAACTTAATGTGAGGTGTCCAACCATCGCAGACACATCTACAACACAGCTCCTATACCTCAGGGTCAGAAAACATCCTGAAAAGGGATGGAAACATTGTAAGAGCCAGAGGACCAGGGCATCTGCTGTGAGTGTCTTCTGTAATATGACAGGGAGGAATCTCAACAGTATGGTCATCTAAACAAAGTCTGAATGATATACCAGGTGACATCCCACTGTGGATTGGAGAAATCTTATAAGGTCGACCCCTAGATGAAGAGCTACGGAGAGAGAGAGAATTGGTCTTCAGGGATGAGCCCCCTGATAAACTATTCAATACCAGTGGTCATCTTAAACACATATACATATAAGCAACACTAAATAGGCCCAGCAGGGTGTGTGTGTGTATGAGAGAGAGAAATAATTAAAAAGAGGCCATGATTTGAGAGAGAGTTGGGGAGTGACATGGGAGAAGTTGGTAGGATATGGAGTAGTGGAAATGATGTAAATTTAGTACTTATGTATGTAATTATAACCTTGCTGCATAGCACATTTGAAGAGGTCAGCCCTGGGTTGTATGAGTCCCAAAAAAGAAAAAAAAAAAAAAAAAAAAGGTAAGGAAAGACATTATTGTTAACAGATTTTTTTTTTTTTTAAATGTAGGAAAATTCATCTGGCTATAAAGATCTGACTGAGAGTTTTGTAACAATTTTAAAGCAAGTGGTAGGAGGAAAGCTCCCAGTTGAGTTCAGTTACCACAGTGTACCAGCACCGTGGTTACAGATTCAGCTTTTGAGAATACTGGGACTGCTGGGAAAGGACGATCAAAGGTAAGCACTCCCAGGTCACATATGACCACACCATATCATAACCTGAGCACTTTCATGAAAACCCAAACCTTCTAGCACTTCCTGGCTTACTGGTAGTGGATAAACCAGTGTAAGACCACAGACTTTCAGGTTACTGGGGCATTCCTAGATTATCCGTATTTCCCCTTTTGAAACGTACTTGCATAATCATTGAGCTAGAGGATGAACAAGATAAATATTTCACCCTATGTGGGTCGTGTGCTGTCTGCTGCAAGTACTGCACTCTGTTGTTATAGATGGAAAACAACTATAGAGAGAACATCATTTAGTGAGGGCCACCGTGTCCCAGGAAAATGTTTTATAAACACTAAAGCCTGAATTCAGATGCACTGTACATTTTGTTAGATCTTGTTCTTTTGGGTTTATTTTCAACATATAAAAGCTACTCATCATTTGCAGTCATAAAGAGGAGTGATTATGACCAAGTACATTATGTATATCATGAAAATGTTATAATAAAGCTCATTTTTATTAATAGATGCTAATAAAAACATAAAAGTCACAAAAAGAAAAACAAAGTATGATATTGACTATCTGTTTTAGCAAATAACAAATCAAAGATAGAGATTGCCTCTTAGAAGAACCTGTGCTGAAATTTAAATTCAGACAGTCTTTTTTAGAGTTAGTTACCATTTTATAGGAAACAAAGGGATTTATTTATGATGCAAACTACAACATGCAGGCTGTGAAGAATAGGTGTGATTTTCATCAACAATTAGATGGAGAAGAAACTTGGAAAGTGAGAATATACAGGTTAAAGGAATTCAGAAGAGTCATCCAATTAAAATGTATGAGTCCTGGGCTGGCATGATAGCTGAGAAGGTAAAGGTGCTTTCCACCAAGACGTGATGGTAGTACAGAGCCAACTCTTTTATGTTTACATGGGTGCCACAGTCTGTGTCCATACACAAACACACATGCATGAATATATACACACAAAACAAATAAATAAATGTAAAAAAAGGGGGGCTAGGTCTTATTTGGGTCCTGATTTTCAAGGAAACTATGATGTAACTGATAATTTGAATACAAATTGGACATAAAATATTAAGTTTGTGATTATACATACATATATGTGTGTATGTTACAAAGGAACATATCTGTCTATCCATCTGTTTATCTATCTAAACCATCCTCATCTTGTATAATTGCACTTGGTTTTGAAACATTTATGCCTGAGGCATTGTTGTGGAATTTACTTCAAAAATAATCTTTACTTACGGGCAGGAAGTAGATAAAGTTGGCTGTGACTCAGCTGTGGAAGTGAGGTAATAAGAACTGGGTTTGCCTACTCTTTTGTATGTTTGTATGTCTTTACCTTTTTCCATACTAGGAATTTAGAATAAAGCTAATGTCGGCAACAAAGAGGATTCGGTTTTTAATCACAGATATTAAGAATTAGAGAAAAATCTACTCTCACTCATTTCTGATGCCACCAAATTCTGTTATAGAGAGGTCGGTCAGTGGACACTTTTTAGGAAGGACCACAGTTTGGGAGTGGAATAGGTGGAGTAGATGCTATATGGTTTGAGAATTTTCACATCTTACTTATCATGTCTATTCTTGCACTAATTTTGATGTCTCTTTAAGGCTTTAATTACATGGTAGTTTCTCTTTATTTTAAATTTTTTTATTTATATGGATGTTTTACCTGCATGCATGTCCATGTACTCCATGTGTGCCTGGTGCCATGGAAGCCAGAAAAGGGTGTCAGATTCCCCTAGAACTGGAGGTGCAGGTAGTTGTGAGCAACCATGTGGGTGTGGGGAGTTGAACCTGGGTCCTCTAGAAGAGCACTGAGCCATGTCTCTAGTCCCAAATGCTAGTTTTTTGATATTGAAAATAAAACTTTATTGAAAATAAAACTAAACAAACCAAAAACAGCTTTCTGACTGTCCTTTGCCAACTCTTGCTCCACTTAGAGATAAGAATGTGTGTGTGTGTACACACGTGTGTGTATGTACAATTTTTGTCATGCTTTTTGAAATAACAGACTTTTTTTAAGTTCCAAGAATTGTATGTCATAATTAGGGTTTCTATTGCTGGGATGAAATACCATGACCAAAAGTAACTTGGGGAGAAAAGAGTTTATTTTACTCACACTTCTGTATAACAGTTCATCATCAAAAGTAGTTAGGGCAGGAACCAGGAGGCAGAGGCTAATGACAGACACATGGAAGAGTGCTCCTTACTAGTTTGCTCCTTTTCATTATAGATCTTCATAAGAGTGATGGCTAATAACCCTATGATACAGTCAATACTAGGCTATCTTGAAATCTCCTCAACCGACAAAGTAGTCCAAACCTCCTCAATTATCCTTAGGTAGATTCTTAAGACAAGGGCAGAAACCAGCAACATTGTTTGCCAGAATGTCACAGTTGCTAATATTGTTTTCATCTGAAACCTCTTCAGCTGGGCATCCACAGTCCACATTGCTCTCAGCATCGCTGTCTTCCAAGTTCCTAAGTAGGATGGTCCATTAAGCCCCACTTAGTGCATTCAGCAGCTTTCCTAGTCCAAAGTCCCACAGTCTTCCACATTTCTAAAAACAAAACAAACAAACAAAAAATGACCAGCATGACCCGGCCTGTCACAGCAATAGCTCATTCCCTGGTACCGCTTTCTGTCTTACTTACTTTTTTATGGCCATGACAAAACACCATGACCAAGGCAGTTTGTAAATGGAAGAATTTAATTTGGGGCTCAGTTCCACAGGGTAGTAGAGTCCCCGTCATAGCAGGGATCATGGCAGCAGGCAAGGCAGTCATGGCACTGGGTAAGGAGCTGAGACTTCACATCTAATCCACAAGCAACTGGGAACAGCATGGGCTTTTGAAAATCAAAGTCCACCCTAGAGACACCTTCTCCAAAAAGGCCATGCCTTATAACCCTTCCAAGCATTTGTACCAACTGGGAACCAAATATTCAAGTATATGAGCCCTTGGTGGCTGTTCTCATTCAAACTATCACAGGATAAGAAGTCCCTATTCCTACATCTTTACATATACCTTAGAATGCTTTTTATACTCTTTTTGTTTGTTTGTTTTAAGATAGTCTCATGGATTCCAAGCTGCCTCAGGCTTACTTTGTAGCTAAGGATGACCTTGGCTTCCACCCTGATTGCTGGTCCACCAGCGTGCACCTCTGTGCCCAATTTACATACAATTGTTGTTTTTAAAGTTTTCTGAAGTATCTGAGAGCAAGTCTAACTACATTTAGTTTCTTTGAAAAAAAGATCTTTCTGTCCTAAGAAAATATTGGTTAATTAGTGTTCTGGCATTGATGTTAAGCAGTGGGTCCATCTGTGTTTTAGTCTTAGCCTTCCAAGAGACCATTCTTTTAAAAGTGCCTCACCTCAGGATGCACCTTTCTGAGCCCTCACCAGTTCTAAACGAGCTTACATAATTCCGCCCTATTATACCGCTGAGCTCTAGTTCAAGGTTATTGGAATTCTGCCTGGAAATTAGTAACTTCATGGTACTGTGTTATATCTTACTAGTCTAAAAAAAAGGACCATGACCTGTTGTCAGGAAGTAACTTCAGGAATGTTTAGCAAATTTACTAATTTTATTGCCATTACCTTCTTTGTGGATGCATTTAGAGAATATATACAAAGACGAGTAAGAGCTGGGCAGTGGTGGCACACACCGTTGATCCCAGCACTCAGAAGGCAAAGACTGGTGAATCTCTGTGAGTTTGAGTGAGACTAGTCTGATCTACAGAGTGAGTTCCAGGATAACCAGACCTACACAGAGAAACCCTGTCTTGAAAAACAAAAAACAAAAGAAAAGATGAGTAAGATTCCCATTACCTTCAGATTGTTCAGTCAAATGGTAGCTAGGCTCAATTAAACAGATATGTAGAGTCTAACTCTTATAGTGTTAGAAAATTAGAATGTTTTCTCCTTTGTTGAACCAACTATAATGACATTCTTTGTTAGTAAATCTTATAGTTCATGGGACTGGAGTGATTGCTCACAGGTTAAGAGCACTTGTTACTCTTCCAGAAGACCTGAATTTAATTCCCAGCATCCTTGTGGCAGCTTATAGCCATCTGTAACTCCCAACACCTTCTGGCTTCCATAGACACCAGGCATACACATGGTACATAGACGTACAAGAAAACACAACACCCATACATATACAATAAAATAAAAATGATTTTTTAAATATTTCTAATCTATATGACACTATTATTAAGCTCAGTGTAGCAAAGTAAAAATGTTATTTTCTAACATGATCATAAAGTATTTAAAAAATTTCCTAGGAAAGTGTTTAATATTTATTTGAATAGTTTCTTGTGTTTTCTAGCATTGTGCATCTTAGGTTATTAGTATTTATCTCAGCTATGTCCATGATTGTTTCCATATTTCATGAGGTTTTTGCCTCTTTGGCAAGACCTTGGCTTGTAAAATTGAGAAACTGGTATAATCTAGGTATAGTATTGTTGAGTTTTGTAGTATTGGTTGTATCTGCTATAGAGGAAGAAATACACAATAAGATGACAAGTTTTAGAATGTCATCCTGGTTTCTCATTGAATATGTATACTTCAAATTGACATTTAACTATTTCTAAAAGAAGAGAAAATTGCTACAAGACAAGGAAATGTTCATACCTACTTTACATGGCTCCAGATCATTTTCATTTTTGTTGTTTGTGTAGTAATGTGCTTTCTCTTCAAAACCACTAACTGTGCCTGAACTTGTTATTGCTTAGCAATTTTTTCCATTCTGTTATTTATTTATTTATGTTATTTTGGTTTTTTAAGATAGGGCGTCTCTGTAGCTTTGAAGACTGTCCTGGAACTAGCTTTGTAGTCCAGGCTGGCCTTGAACTCACAGCAGTCCACCTGCCTCTGCGTCCCAAGTGCTGGGATTAAAGGCGTGTGCCTCCACTACTGGGCTTCTGATTTATATTTGTATTATTTATTTATTTATTTATTTGCAGACTTTCTGCTCTTTTTTTTTTTTTTTTTTTTTTTTTTTTACTTTACCTTTTACATTACAATCCTAGTTCCCCTTCCCTCCTCTTTTCCTCGCCCGCCTCCCATATCTCTTCAGAGAGGGTAAGCTTCCCCTAGGAAGTCTATTAAGTCTGTCCCCATCATCTAGTTGAGGCAGGACCAAGGCACCTTTCCACCCCCACATCCCTATGTCTAGGCTGAGCAAAGTATCTCTCCATAAAGAATGAGCTCCACGAAGTCAGTTTGTGCATTAGAGTTAGATCTTGAACCCACGGCCAGCTGCACCATTGTCACCTCTGTTAGGGAGTCTAGTTTGGTCTTATTCAGGTTCCCCATTTGTCAGACCTGAGTCAGGGATCTCTCACTAGCTCGGATTACCTGTTCCTGTGGGTTTCCCCATCATGATCTTGACTCCTCTGTTCATATTATCACTCCTCCCTCACTTCAGTTGTACTCCAGGAGCTTGGCCCAATGCTTAGTTGCAGATTTCTGCATCTGATCCCATCTGTTTCTGGAAGAGGGTTTCAGTTTCTCTGGGGTTGTGGATTGTAGGCTGAGTATCTTTTGCTTTATGTCTGGTATGTACTTATAAGTGAGCACATACTATATTTGTCTTTCTGGGTATGGATTACCTCACTCAGGATGGTTTTGGTTTTTTGTTTGTTTGTTTTCTAGTTCTGTCCATTTGCCTGCAAATTTTAGGATGTCATTGTTTGTTAACACTGAGTAGTACTCCATTGTTTAAATTTACCACATTTTTCTTTATCCATTCATTGGTTGAGGGGCATCTAGATTGTTTCCAAGATGAATGTTGCTATGAACATAGTTGAGCAAATGTCCTTGTGGTGTGCTACCTTTGGGTGTATGCCAAAGGTGTAATGCAGGGTCTGAACCTCATAGAAGAGAAAGTGAGAAATATACTTGAATGCATAGGCACAGGAGACAACTTCCTAAATAGAACAACAGTAGCACAGACACTGAGAGCAACAATTAATAAATGGGACCTCCTGAAATTGAGAAGCTTCTGTAAAGCAAAGAACACAGTCAACAAGGCAAAATAACTTCCCACAGAATGGGAAAGGATCACTAACCCCACGTCTGACAGAGGGCTGATCTCCAAAATATATAGAAAGAACTCAAGAAACTAGACATCAAACTACCAAATAATCCAATTAAAAAATGGAGTAAAGATCTAAACAGAGAATTCTCAACAGAATAATCTATTTTTTAATTTTTAAAGTACATAAAAATTACCAGCTGAGAAGCATTAGTTTTTGTTTTAGCCTATTGTGGGCAAAGTGCTAGGGCTGCAGAAACACTGCATTTAAAAAAATTGTTGTTTTTTAATTTTTAAAATTATCTTCTTCAGGTTTGGGCAGTGGTGACACATGCCTTCATTCACAGCACTCAGGAGGCAGGGGTAGGCGGATCTCTGAGTTAGAGGCCAGCCTGGTCTACAGAGTGAGTTCCAGTACAGGTTTCAAAGCCACACAAAGAAACCCTGTCTCAGAAAAAAAAAAAAAAAAATCTGGAAAAAGTATCTACTTAACTGCTACTATAGTCAAAAACATGAATGATTTATTTTTAATAAAGGGTGGAATTTAGAACTTTCTTCCTAAGGAATCTAATTATTCTTCAGGAAAAGACTAGAATTTGAATATTTTTATAACAACAATCCAGTTGCTATTGTCTGTACTAATCTGGACATGTGAAATATTTTTTGTTGTGAGCCTGGTCTTTAATGGTTAAGCCATCTCCCCAACTCAAGGATATGTGAAATTTTAATATTGTAACTTAAAGCAGAAATATTTTGTTGTAAATAAAATTATAAGAGGACATGCACAATCAAATAAGAATCTGGTTTGTAAACTAGGACTAGATTAGGGCAGTATTGATTGGTTGACCTCTGTGTATCTCCTCATTGTCTAAATTAGTCACTTTGGTAAAGAAGGAAGTTTATCGTGGAATAATAAGGATTAGGAAAAACAGGCAGAATAGATGCTTATTTAGGGAGAAATAACTTACAACAGAGACAGATGAAAGCCAGCAGGTTCCCCTACCTCAGACCTAGTTCCCCCAGATCATATCCACACCTATCCCCACCCCCCAATGGGTGTGGTCAGTGCAGCAGGTAGGGACAGAGTGAGTATCTCACTGCAACTCCCCTTTTAGTCTAAAGAAAAGATTTAGGCCTGATACAAAACTATATACAAAACCAGTGAATAACAAGTATACTCTAAGAAAAGGAAAATCAAGAACGTACAAGCTTAAGACCTACATATCTAGTCCTAGGCATAACAGAGTTTCCAATAGAGTTGTTCTAAGCTGGAAAGCTTAAGTCTAGTACCTAACATTTTTAACTGGGAAGAGAGAATAATAATTGTGAAAGTTTAGTCTTTAATCTCATCAAAGACCTGAAAAGGAAGATAGCAATATGAGGGTAGGCAGGAAGTACAGATGGGCCGCTTCCAAGTGGTGCAGCAAGGACAGAAACAGCAGGCTACCTGGACAGTCACCTAAAATCTCACAGCAACGTTTGGGCGACCAGTTTTAGCCAAGGTCTAGAGTATCTGACAGACCACTACAGAAGTAGGAAGATATAAAGGCTATCTTACCCTGACTTGGCAAGGTTTAGCCGTCTTCTGTGTTTGTCTTCAGTAAGCACATTAGGACAGCATGTCCTAAGTCAGTGGTCAAGGTGGAGGCAGTTCTTTGCCCAAGAGGCCATTAGCTGAGGCAAGGAGCAACAACGGTGCCCAGCATATTTTTGGAAATGCATGGTGCTGTCAGGAATAATAGTGTCTCATGCCAACAAAGTACTGATATTAAAGCATTTAAATGCCATGCTATGCAGGTCTATGATGTTTGAAGATTAAGCATCTATGCCTGACTAATCTCATAGGTATAAGAAACATGGATGAAGATAATCTGTAATACTAAGGTGCCTAGCTTTAAAACTGGTAGAAACTTGCCTGAGTAAAGTAGGAACAAATACTTAAGCAATATAAATATATATTATAAATATATATACATATATACATATATATACATATATAAATATATATACATATATATCAGAGGTAGAATAGAAATGTCTTAACCAGAGGTAGAATTGTATAATGTAGCATGATAAAAATATCCTAAAATTGTATTGATATATAAAATGTCTTGAACTAAGTAAAAGTATACATATATAGAATATGGTAAAGATATTGTGCATAAAACATTATAAACAAAGATTTTACATGACATGACAAAATAAAATATACAAATCATCCAGGAAGAGAATATAAACTTAATTTTACATAGGTTACTACATACAAGAATCTGTAACAATGTAAGCTGTATATAACTAATAATTACTAAGATGATTCACAAAAAGATAAGCTAATCTACCTATATCCCATCTAAACCATACCTTTCCCAACTATACCCTATACCTGTCTGAAAGAGATATCTGAGTTTAAGCATCACCTTCCATACCCAGCCCTAAATAACTAAAACTAACCCTTTGAAGATGAATATTATCCCTAAAAGCCAAGAGTAGGGAAAGGGGGCATCTATCTTAAGTTCCATGGAATCCTGTAGGAAGAAAATTTTAGTTAACAAAATTTCTCGATAAGACTGGCTGTAGCATTTGTAGCTAGTTTTTGCATGGCTGGAAATGTTTGACTGAAGTTCTGTCTGAAACTTTGTCTAGAGTGTAATAAGAAGGTGCACCATTTCAGCTAGCTAGTCAGGAGCTGTCTTGAGCATAACTGTCCCGAACCTGTTTTAGGGTGATGTTTGTAGTCCAGCTGCATCAGATTGAGTCAAGTGGAAATGAAAAAGTGGGGGCCCATCTTCTTCCAGAGACTTCAAAGATTGTTAGGAATTGTTATTATTTCTTGTGGAAAACTTAAAACAACAATATCAACGTAAAAATTTTAACCTTTAAGGTATGTATCTTGGGAAAGGCAACAATAAGCATGAAAATGTATATGAGGAAATTAGGATTTCAGAGAGAAAACTGCGTGTAGGCAAATGACAGTCCCCAGATTTTGTTTTCTTCTGCCTTACACCAGTTGGCTTCTTGGTATAAGGCAGAAACTGTGAATTTAATCTTAACAATGTGCTTGAATTTAGAAAAGGGAAGCCAAATCCAACTCCAAAGCCACCATTGGTTTATATGAATGGGGACTAAAGGAATACTAGACACTACAGAGAAATAGATTCCTGTATAGAAATAGTTCACTAGAATTAAATATTTTTACCATATATCAGATTCCTCTTCATTAAATGGTTTTTATCTCACTACAGAAGTTTATCTCGTGAAAAAACCAAATGAGTTCTTTTGATGTGAAATTTGTTTAACTTTACTGTAAAATGAATTTTTTTCACTTGTCTTCTGTAGATCCTCAGTTTTAAAGAGAGAGAAGTTTGAAAAACTATTTTGTTGGGTTAGAATGCTATAATTCTCCCGCAAATAAAATATCTCTTAAACAGGACAAGTGAATTAATGTATGATGTTCTTGATGAATCCTTACGAAGAGCCGAGTTAAATCACAATGTCACTTATGGTAGGTAAAATATGAACATATTTTCCTAATGACTAGTAGTGCTTTTCAGTGTTGGAGCTAAGTCTGTGTTACAATAGTATAATTCCAAAGAAATTTTATGCATTAATTTAAGATGGTTCTTTGGGTCAATGTAAGTCCTGAAAATAATAGTAATTTGAAGTTGTGGCTTTGTATGTGTGAGTATAGATATGCAAGTATGTATATGGGTGTAGGGTGGTCTTGGGTGTTGCTGTGAGTATAGATATGCGTGTGTGTGTGTGTGTGTGTGTAGAGTCATGTGTGTAGTCATGTGTGTTCAGGTTTATGTGGAAGTCAGAGAGCTATCTTGGGTATTGCTCCTTAAGAGCTGTCGTCCATCTTACTTTCTGAGACAGGTTCTTTCTCTAGGACCTGGGGCTTGCTGATTAGGCGAGGCTGGCTGGCCACTGTGTTCCAGGCTTTATTCTGTCTCTGCCTCCTTAGCACTGGGATTGCTAGCATGTGCCATTGTGTTTGGCTTTGTTGGTTTTGGGGGAGCTAACAGAGGTCCTTATGTTTGTTCCTCATGTTGTTTGACAAGCATTTTACCAACTGAGCTACCTTTTCAGCTGTGAAATGTGCTGTCTTCTAAATATGTACTTCAATTCCTTATTATAATTGTCTTTGTTGAAAATACCAAAACGTCTAATTTTGAAGATAATTCATTAAGTGACATATTTTGTAAAAAGTTTCTGTTTAAAAGTTTTTAAACCATTTTTAAATATTTATTAAATTTCTTTGATCTGTTAGGGATAGATAAAAGTAAAAAGCTAATCTAAATCTGTTAGGGATAGATAAAAGTAAAAATCTAAAGAACTATAAATTTTATTTGAGCAAAATCTAGCCCAAAATACCAAAGATAAGCCGGGTGCTGATGGCACACGCCTTTAATTCAAGAGGCAGAGGCAGAAGGACCTCTGGGTAAGTTTGAGACCAGCCTGGTCTACAAGAGCTAGTTCCAGGTCAGCCTCCAAAGCTTCACAGAGAAACTCTGTCTGGAAAAACAAAGATCAAAACAAAAACTATACCAAAGATAAAATTAGTGTCATCAATGTTAGACCATGATAATTTTTAGTTTAAAACTTACATTTGGTATTTGGATTGTTACTGAAAAGTAAACAAAGTATAAAGCTTTATTATTATTAAGGTGTCTTTGTATTTATGATCTATATGTTTAGGTTTACATGAGAATCAGGGCACAACTTTCTCTCCATCTACTTTTCTGTGTGTTCCAGTAATCAAACTCAGGATTTTGTGGCAAGTGTCTTTATCCACTAGCCATCTATGTCTCTGGTCCTGATGTATTTTTAAGCTTAGAAACCTGCAGGAGCACTTTTTATCTTAACCACAGCAGGGAGGGGATAGCATAAAGGCTGTTCTTTCAGTTATAAGCATATATTCAGATTTTTGTAGTATTGGAGAGCTCTAGGTGGGAAAATAATTGTTAAAATCTGTCAAATAGGAGAGGATGTAGCTCAGTTGATAGAGTGCCTGAAGTGCACAGAGTTCTGGGCTAGGGTGCAGGCCACTGCCTATAATCCCAGCTGTGGGAGGGGAAAACAGGAGGACCTTCACGGTTCAAGGTCAGCCTGGGATGTATGAGACCCTGTGCCATCCCCACACTCTAAAAAGAAAATTCATCGTATTGGTTTTCAACTTAATTATGCCTAAGTACAGATTTTGCCAAGGTACTATACTAGTATCCCAGTAATCTCATGAGCATCTGTACAAATGTTTAGAGTTTACATGGGTGAAGACAAGATTTTTTGTTTGTAAAACAAATTTGTTGCCAGGAGAGTTCTGAATGACAAGAGAAAAAAAAATATCAGTTATAATAGAATATCATAATTTTAAATCTTACTTAGGATTATTGTAATAGTTCGAGGTTCAGCAAGGTGTTTTGTTTTTTTCAAATAGTGCCCATGATATTACATATCTTAGGTTTTTCAAGTCACATAGATTTCTCTTTTTTTATTTTAAGACAAAAATCTCATAGAGCCTGTGTTGGCCTCAAATCCCCATATAGCTGAAGGTGACCTTGAACTCCAGACACTCCTGCTTCTGCCTTCTCAGTGCTAGGATTATAAATGTGTTAACATGCCAGGTTTCTCATAGGTTTTTATTGCATATTCTCCTTTAAAAAAAAATACCTTAATTCCTTCTTACTGTCCGTGTGCACACGCCCACAAAAATGCTTACATCCTATATCTTGCCTGTGGAAGTCAGAGGACAGCTTAGAGTTAGTTCTCTTCTCCCACCATGGGGTCCTAGGAATCAGATTCATTTCACCCCCTTCCTCTCCCTTTTTGTTTTAAACCTTTTATAAAATATAAAAATAAATTTTAGTTCATAGGCTTACAAAAGTAGGATAAATTTGGGTTGTGATTTGCCCATTTTAATATGTCACTGAATATACAGTCAGTGTCTTTCGGTTCATTTACTCTATAGTATTTATGTTAAAAATCAGCTCCCTTCTTGAATAGTAATTCAGATTCTGATTATTTTCCTCAGTTATGGAAGGTGTTATAGGAAATCTTTTCCTGCAGAATATTTTGGCATCATTTGGTGTGTGACATCTAGTGTGAAGTACTGCTGGTTGTATGTTAAACATCTTGTAAGCATGCATGATGGAAACGTGTGGTTGCTACAGCCTGAGCATGGGGATGGAGTGGTTCTGTTGGCACCTGATGTATTTACTTTGTAATTGTTTTATATCTGCTGATTCTGTGCTGTACTATGTCTCACTTTTTTCTTTTTGTTTTCTTTATTTATTTTTGTTTTGAGATGGAGTCTTGCTGTGTCTTCCTGGTTGGCCTGGAACTCACTATGTAGTTCATGCTGGCCCTGAGCTTTAGCATTCCTCCTGTCTCTGCCTCCTGGATGCTGGAATTACAGGCATGCATTACCACATTTTTGCTTTATGTCTCCTTTCAGATGCTGTGATTTCATAGGCCTTATAAGACTTAATGGTGTCCTAATAACGCTCCCTCCCTCTCTTTGAATGTATGTGTGTGTGGTATATTCATACATGTGTATATTTGTGTGTGTGCGCACCTGTGTGTATACTTTCTGTGTGCAAATGTGGAGGTCAGAGGTTGACTTCCTGTGTCTTCCTCTGTCACTTTTCACCTTTTTTTTTTTTTTTAATTTAAGACTTACTTTAAATTATGCGTGCTTGCGTATACGTGTGGGTTTGTGCATGTGAGTGCATGTTCCTTCAGAGGCCAGAAGACAGCATCAGATTCTACTGGAACTCAGATTCGCCCAGTGTGGGTGCTGGGAACTGAACTCTGGTCCTCTGCAAGGCAGCAAGTGTTCGGAACCTCTGCATCTTCCCAGCCCCCTTCTTTACCTTTGTTTTTGAGACTAGGTCTCTTTACTGACCCTGAAGCTTACCTCTTAGCTGGAATGCTGGTCGGTGGACCTCCTGCTGTCTCCACACTCTTCCCTTGGGTGCTGGAGTTACAGCTCTACACTACCATGCTCAGCTTTTATGTGGGTACTGGGGCTCTGAACCCAGCAAGACCCTCACCCACTGAGCCACCAGCTCAGCCCCAGTGACCCTTTACATGGCAAAATACATCAACTCGTGTTCTTTACATTAATTTGTATTCTCTTTAATTATTGTAGTTATTCTTTTGACTGTATCAGAAAATTAAATTTGAATGTTTTCAAGATATACAGTAGCCTGTCCTATATACTGGAGATTACTTTTTAAGAAGTAGCCTGCAGAGTCTTAAAAAGTGACCCCCTACCTTTGAAATAAATGGCTGTGCATACTAAGAAAGTTATTGTATATGTGTTAGAAACTACTTGAAAGTAAAGTATTCAGGGAGTGTTAGAAAATCTGTTTTTGCAGAAATAATGAGTGTACTTTTTAATTTATATGTTAGATTGTAGACTTCTTAAGGGCATGGATTTTTATCTTTTTTCACTGTTGTATCCATAGTGTTAATACCACTTCTGGCACATATAGGTGTTCAGTATATACTTGTATGAATGAATACAGAATCCTTTTTACTAGTAATGAAATTTTCTTTAAGTTGTACTGTGTTAACTTAATCCAAATAATTGTATAAGCATGAAAATAAAGATTATTTCTCTAGAAATTTTTTATGAATAAGATTTTAGACTGAAACATATCCTCTGTTAGTTTTATTTCAAGTTCTATATAAAATTGTTCTTCTGTTATACTTAAATACATCTGTCATTTTGTATTTTCTTTCTTTAGCTATTCTGTTTGAATGTGTACACACAATCTATTCTATTTATCCTAAATCAGAATTACTTGAGAAGGCTGTCAAGTGCATTGGAAAATTTGTTCTGTCACCCAAAATAAACCTCAAATATTTAGGTAAGGTAATTGGTTCTTATGATGGAAATTGGAGAGAGAACTTTTGAGATTTGCTGGGTACGTATTTCAGGTCGTTGAACTATAATGTGATCTTTATTTCTAGGACTGAAGGCTCTTACCTATGTTATCCAGCAGGATCCTTCTCTGGCTCTTCAACACCAGATAACCATAATTGAATGCCTAGACCACCCTGATCCCATTATTAAAAGAGAGGTAAATTAGGGCTGAAGAGAGAATGATTCAGCAGTTAAAAGAGTGCTTGCAGCTCTTCTAGAGGAACTGAGCTCAGTTTCCAATACCCTCCAACGGCAGAGGGATCTGATGCCCTCTCCTGGCTTCTAGGCACCTACACACATGTGGCATACATTCACACAGGCACAGATACAGAGCCACACAAGTAACAATTAAATCTCTTTTTTTCAAAAGAGAGAGGTAAAATATTTTGAATAGTGTGTATAAAGTGGTAAGTTTTTATAACTTTTTAAAAATATTCTTAAGAGAGGTTCAAATGATGGCCAGTGTGTATGCATATGTGAGTATTTTAACTCATATTTTGTTCTTCCTAGTTTTAAAATCTCATTTTTATTCTTTGACAGTCTGGTGTGTATAATGCATGTTAGTCATTTTCATCTCCTGTTACTCTCTCTTACCCCCTCCCTTCAGCTAAAACTTTTCTCATCATATCTGTGTGTGTGATTTTAATCGGAGTTGCTCACATGAGCGTGGGTACTTCATCACTGAAGAAAGCTGATACCCCTTCTCCAGCCACTATTAACTGGAAAGCTGTTGATTTTCTACAAAGTATACCAACCTGGGATTTTTGTCTTTTAAGACATGGTCTTGCTGTGTAACACAGGCTAGACTCAAACTAGTGATATCCCTGTCTCAGTCACCCAAATACTAGGATTATAGATATGTCACCATAACCAGACCACAGGAATGTTCTTAACTTATGAACTGGAAAACTTGGGTCTAGTTATATATATGAAGTTAATTGATTTATTATTTTCTTATGTAAGTATGATGACAAAGGGAGCTGAATTCTAGTCCTGGGTTCTTGTATTGATATATAATAAACATACTCCAATTATATATAGTACATAATGTATGATGGTTATTGAGTGAACTCAATGTTAAATAGGAAAACTGATAGAATTCTATAGAACTATAAGATAATAATTTGAACTTCATGGAAGAGAAGTTGTGCTTATGTATCTAAAATTGTTCTGACTTCTTCCTTCTATTAAATTGATTCAGTGTCTCTTTGGGTATCTATCCACATAAAGAGTTCTGTTCATTCTCTTGGAGAGAAATCATATCTTCATTTAAAGTGGTTTATAGGGCCTATTTAAGAAAAGTAAGAAGTTTATTTCAGATTTAAAACATAATGATTTTTCCCCCCAAGAAAGGGTTTCTTTGCATAATGCCCTTGGCTGTCCTGGAACTTGCTTTGTAGACCAGACTGACCTGGAATTTACAGAGGCCTGCTTCTGCCTCCTGAGTGTACCACCAAGCCCAGCTATTATAATGTTTTTCATTTGTAGAACTAGGGTTTCACTATGTAGTCCTGGCTGTTGTGGAACTCACTCTATAGACCAGATTGGCCTCAAAGTCACAAAGATCTGCATGCCTCTGCCTCTTAAGTGTTGGGATTAAAGGCATTTGCCACCACCGCCCAGTTTATAATGAGGGTTTTTAAAAAAGAATGTAGATCTGGAGGGATGGCTCAGTGGTTAAGAGCATTTGCTGCTCTGACAGAGGACCCACATTTAGTTTCCAGAACCTACATGGCAGATCACAATATCTGTAACTCTAGTTTCAGAGCATCCAATGCCCTTTTCTGGCTCTGCAGGTGCCACTCACAAATAGAATACACAGACATACATGCAGGCAAAATACATACACATAAAACAAAAACAAATGAACCCCACTTCTTGAAAAAAAGAATACTAAATTCCTTAATAACCAAAGTAGTGAGATAAAAAATGGAGCTTGATTGAACACTGTATTATGCCTGACAGTTGTAGTTTTTAAAAGATTATGAGGGACTGGATAGATGACTCATGGATTAAGAGCACTGACTGCTCTTCCAGAGGACCTGGGTTCACTTCCTGGCACCCATATGGCAGCTCACTAATGTTTGTAACTCCAGGATCTACCACTCTCACACATACGTATACATGCAGGCAAAACACCAATGCACATAAAAATGGAAAATAAGTAAATAAAAGATTGTGTGTTTTGAATTCTAAAAGGTGTTTTAAATAGAAATTATTTGTATATATGTGTTTACATATAGACATGTATTTCATATTTTTAAACAGCTTAAAAGTTAGAAAGACTCCAAGGGCAGTAAAAAAATAATTATAGAGCCCATCTGCTTTATCAGACATACAGCATGCATTTTTATGTTATTAATAGAGTTAGTTGGATACAGTTCAACTAGTTTCCTTATCACTGTTAGCTTTTTGCATTGCTTCTCCATTTCTTTTTTTCTTTTTTTTTTTTTTTTTTTTTCCTTTTAGGTTTCTTTTTAATAAAACAAACTTGTGCCACAGCTCCAGTATATGATCCACATTATCAGTCTTTCCATAAGGGAACAGCTCCTTACTATGCTCTCTTGGGTCACAGTGTAGATCCTGAGGGCCCTTCTCAAATGCAGAAGCTCAGATCTGTCTCCCCACCTCATGGCACTGTCCTCCCTCAGTTTCTTCATTTTCCCCTTAATGTCACTTATATCTAGTAGTCCCCTTCTCCCTCCCCACTGTAGTTCAAGTTTACACTTTTTTCTTTTTTTAAAATTTTGGTGTTGGAGAATAGGACCTAGCACCTCTCATATTCTAGGCAATTAAGTGCTCCACTGCTGAGCTACAACCCCAGAAAAACTGTTGTTTCTTTATCACCTCTTAGCTAACTGTCCTGAAAGTTTCTGCAAAAACAGAACCATTAGCTTATTCTAAACACATTTGTTAGATTTGTTGGTGTTATGTATAGTTTTCTAATACTGTTTTTATTTCTCTTACTAGACTCTGGAACTTCTTTACAGAATTACAAATGCACAGAATGTAATAGTTATTGTACAGAAAATGCTTGAATATTTGCACCAGAGCAAAGAAGAGTATATCATCATCAATTTAGTTGGCAAAATAGCTGAATTGGCTGAGAAATATCCTTTGCTTTAACGGTGACTCACACATACTTTTATATACTGACTTAAATGGTGTTACAAATGTGGTCACTTGTGAATTGAGTTCAGGGACATAGCAATTACTTGAATTCGTGATTCTTAAGCCTCAGAAATTTATATAGACTTTTTGGGAGTTGGCCCCTTTTTAGGTATCTGTTGGAACTTGGGACTTGGTTAGATGTACTCTGGCATAGGCAGTGCTATAGCTTTGACCTAGCGATGAGCAGTTTTAGAACTGATGACAGAGACATTCGAAAGAGGTTAAATCTGCTTAGGTGGACACACCACAGCATTAGCCTCTTTGGAATATGTAGGAATCTTCCATTAATTGCTTGTTGTAGATAGCTGGCTCATGTCTTCAATTTATTCATGTTTGTTTATTGACTGCCTGCTACGTGTGTATAAACCTAGTGCTTGGTAAAGTCATGTAAACACAATTTATTCACTTACTGAGTGACTATAGAACCGGGCAGTAGAGCACTGTTGATAGAAGTTAGAGAAAAGCTGCCACACTGGCATGGATTGGATGGAGTTCCTTTTGAAAGGTTGCTTCAGTGAGTGTCATGAGGAAGAAAGTGACTTGTTCTTAACACTGAACACATATGCTCCTGACAATGTGTGGTTTATTCAGACAATGAATGCTGTGTTTTCTGTGGGAGGAGATGTGATGCACCCTGATATTCTCAATAACTTCCTGAGACTGCTAGAAGAAGGTTGGTAAAGAATTTTAAATTATGTTTTATTACCATCATTGGGAATTGAGGGAAGCTAAAGAGGTGTTTCAATTTCTTTATAGGTTTTGATGATGAAACAGAAGACAAACAATTAAGAGTCTATGCAGTTCAATCTTATCTTACTTTACTAGATACGGAAAATACTTTCTATCCCCAGAGATTTCTTCAAGTTATGAGTTGGGTGAGCAAAGCATATTACATACAAATTATTATAAATAATGTATTTCTTCCAGAAATCATTCAGTTCTTCTTAGTTGTTCATTTTTTCCCCAATCTTTACCTTTTTGTTGTTGTTGTTGTTGTTTTGTTTTGTTTTGAGACAGGGTTTCTCTGTAGCTTTGGAGCCTGTCCTGGAACTCACTCTGTAGACAACGGTGGCCTCAAACTCAACAGAGATCTGCCTGCCTCTGCTTCCCAAGTGCTGGGACTAAAGGCGTGAGCCACCACTGCCCAGCCCACTGTTTGCTTTTATATAGAAACTATTTACTTATTCTTTCTTTGTACCATCTCACTAGTCTGGTCTTTGGTCAGAGTGTTTTGGGTTTTTGTTGTTGTTGTTTGTTTTGTTTTGTTTTTTTGTTTTAGACAGTCTTATGTATCTCAGACTGAACTCAAACTTTCTGTATAGCCTTGGAAAGCCTTGAACTTCCAATTCTTTGGTCTCTGCTTCCTAGGATTGTGGGCATGTACCACCATGCTTGGACTGTGTATCAAACCCCAGCCTTTGTGTATGGTTGGGAAGCACTAATTGAGCTACATTCCCAGACCCTCGCTGTATGTTTTACATATAACTGATGCCAGTGGCATTTGGGTGTAGCTAATGGGGATAATAGGAAATAATCAGTCTTCTCACAAACAGAAGTCCATTAAAAATTCATTTTTGAGATGGAACTCAGCTTACCTGCTCTTCTGGAGCTTCCTGTCTTTTATTTATTAAAACCTCTTTTAAAATTAACTTATTTTGTTGTTTGTTTATTTTTAAGAGGGGCAGGATCTCACTGTGCAGCCCAGGCTGGCTTTGATTCATGACTCTCAGTGTTCATCCCTCCAGTTGGTCAGACTGCAGTGCCATATCCAGTATCTTTGTTTATTTTTTAAGTTGGTTCCTCACTATGTTGCTTAGATTCTCTTCTTTTGGACATTTTTAGAAACAAATTATCACTGTAGCCCTGGCTGAGCTGAGACTCACTATCTAGCGCTAGCTAGCTGGCCTGGAACTCATGGCAATCCTACTGTCTCAGCCTTCCAGGTGCTAGGTTTATAGGCACTGGCCATGATGCCCTCACTACTCATTCTTTTCTGTGTCCTTGCTGTTCCCTGTTAGCCCATCTGTTTTTCTTTTTTCTTTTTTTGCTATTATACTAAAGACATTTACTGTGTAGTAAAAGTCATTTAGGAAAGACTTTATATTCCTTGAGTTATATTTATAAGATGATAATTTTATCATTTATGAAATGATTGATTGTTAGACCAGTCATGTCACTTGAGTAAGTTAGATGTGAAAAAAAAAGTATATGTAGTATGACCAGTATACTTTCTTCTTGTTGTTTTGGTTTCTTTTGTTTGTTTGTTTGTTTGTTGTTTTGAGACAGGGTTTCTCTGTGTAGCACTACCTGTCTTCGAACTCTTTGTAGACCAGGCTGGCCTTGAATTCAGAGATCTTCCTGCCTCTGCCTCCTTAATGCTGGGGTAAAATGCGGGCACCACCATACCTAGCACATGATCAGTGTTCTTGATGTCAGTGTTGTGGACTTCCTTTGTCAGTGTCAGATGATGTTTTCCAGATATATTTTCTGAATCCTCTCCACAGTCAATAAATTACAGTGTCTATTGATCAAAACCAGAAAGCTGTGCTTTATGAGAGACCTTAAGAAATACTAGAAATCTGTACTTTGTAAAATCTTACTCTTACTAACATGTGAGACTTGTTTAAATTTCTTACTGGAAAATAAACTAACTTCTAACTGGAAGTTCAGAAGAATGCTAACCTACAAAGGTTTTTTTTTTTTTTTTTTTTTTTTTTTTAACTTTATGTATTGTTACTAATGAGTACCAGGTCTTTTATACTGAGGATAATATAGTTCTTGATAGAATCTAATAAACAGTGTTTCTTTAATAATGTTCGTCATAAAAATATATTTAATACAAATAGAAGTTCATTCTAGCAGTAGGGCTGAATATGGAGCTCTCTGACTTGGTATTTACATATACACCATTGTGTTTTACTCCAGGTGTTAGGAGAGTATTCCTATCTCTTAGATAAAGAAAGTCCAGCAGAAGTTATAGCCAGGCTCTACAAGTTACTTATGAGTGACTCCATTTCTTCAGAAACAAAAGCCTGGTTAATTGCTGCAGTGACCAAGCTGACACCCCAAGCACGTTCTTCTCATGTAGTTGAGAAATTAATTCAAGAATTCACTGTGTCTTTGAATACTTGTCTGAGACAACATGCATTTGAATTGAAACATCTGCATGAAGATGTAGAGCTTACGAAGAGCTTGCTCCAAGGTGCCCAGACCTGTGAAGACACAGTGGTAAGAACCAATCCTGTGCTCCATTCTGTCCAAATTGTGTTGTCTGAACAGAGTAATTGTATGGTATATAAGGAAATACCATTTCTGTAGCATGTATAATGAATTCTGTAGTCTTTCTCACATTGGTAGAGAGAGAATTGGAGAGGTCCCATTTAGCACTGGTTCTAAATAGGAGCAGGAGAGTGTCTCATTAATAGCTTCTTGAGATTTGGGAAAGCTGTATAGAGAAGAGATGGAGTCCTTGAATATAAATATAATAGGCTCTTTAGTCTTGTGTGGGCTTAATTTAGAAGTTAGGGTTCTGGAAGGTCACACTCACACATTTCCACCAAGTCAGTGATTTCCAGTGCCCTTATCTCTTGAATTTAAACAGTGAAATGTACATCCAATAGAAGGAAGGAGTTTTACTGTGGGATCATAGAGCTAAGAGAATTTTAAGAGGAAAAATGCAGACAGAGCTCCTGTGGAACAAAATCAGGGCCTAGGGAATGGGAGTGGGCTGCCACTGGGGTCATTGCCTTAGGGATAGTAAGACCTTAGTGGCTTGAGACATGGGGTTCAGTTTCTGGTCACCCTCACACATAGCCTCCATGCAGTTGTAAAAGGAGAAGAAAAAAGGCAAATCAGGAATACAGTATAGCTTCTTTGACATTTTGTGACGACACATCTTAGAGAATACACTCTGATCCTCTGGCTCTTAAAATATTACCTCTTCTTTCCCAATGTTTCCTGAGCCTGAGGTGCAGGAATGCTGTGATTCAAGGTGTGTGCCACCACTGTTGTCTGGGAACATATCTTTCCCTTCCTCCCTTCCTCCCTTCCTTCCTTTCTTCATTTTTTTGTTTGTTTGGGTTTTTTTGTTTGGTTGGTTGGTTTGGGGTTTTTTTGTTTGTTTGTTTGTTTGTTTTTTGTTTTGGTTTGGTTTTTTGAGCCCTGGCTGACCTAGAACTCACTCTGTAGACCAGGCTGGCCTCAAACTCACAGAGATCTGCCTGCCTCTGCCTCCCAAGTGCTGGAATTAAAGGAATGCACCACCATGCCCAGTGGGAACATTTTCTTAATTGAGGTTCCCTACTCTCAGATGACATTAGCTTGTGTCAAGCTGACAAAACTATCTGGCACAAGGTCAAATACAACTTGGGTCCTCTGGATCCTGTGTTCAAAACACAAGGTATCTTTGGCAATAGCTACTTACTGTCTACCTTTCAGAAGCACCAAGGGCAATAGCAATAGCCTGTATGTTTTAGAGTCTCTTGGACAACCCTGACCAACAACTCAAAAGAAGACTTCTCATATTTTGTGTGGCTCTTAGGGGAACCTTGTCAGTCCAGATCTCTCTCTCTCTCTCTCTCTCTCTCTCTCTCTCTCTCTCTCTCTCTCTCTCTCTCTCTCTCTCTGTGTGTGTGTGTGTGTGTGTGTGTGTGTGTGTATACATAGACTTGTTTTAGTTCTCTGTCTAATATAGACAAAGCAGATTGGAGCAGAACATAGGATGTGCAGGTTGGACTGTGCCTAGAAGTTGAATGTAGCTTGAATGAGCTGAGGTCAGGTGGCCACAGGGTACTGGGTTTGTGTGCAGGATATGAGTCCTGGTCTAAGCCTGGAACTTGGAGGTAGATGAGGGAACTGGGACAGGGAAGGGAGGAGCAGGTAGACTCGCCTGGCTAGCCACAGGAAAGGGTTGTACAAGATGACAGGATGGGCTGTTTGGATATGGGTGGGGAGGGTCGTCGGTTGTGAAGTCTAGAGGTTGGTAGTGGCACAGGAGGGGTGGCCAAACTAGATTGGGCACTGAGTGTGAGACTTATCCTAGATCTGGGGGGGTTATGGAGGATACAGTCAGGCTGACTAGACCCTGGAGAAGGATCTCTCCTAAAAAGTTTTTAAGATACATGTGCCAAAGTTATATGAATGTACAGTCTAGTCTTCCAAGTACATGTTTTTGTGTTTATTTGTTTGTTTGTTTGTTTTAAATCCTGATTTTTGCTTAACTTTGATGCAGGTGGATGCTTCTTTATCTTTTCTGGATGGTTTTGTGGCTGAAGGGCTCAGTCAGGGAGCAGCACCTTACAAGCCCCATCACCAGCGCCAGGAGGAACAGCTTTCTCAGGGAAAAGGTATATTTTCATCCCTTTATCATGAAATGGATTAGAGGGGCCTGATGTTGGTTTGGTTTTGGGTTTTGTTGTTATTGAGACAGACTGTGCACACTGTGTGATACAGGCTGGTGGAGACCTTGAGGTCCTTTAGCCTCGAGTTTCCAGATACTGGGTTAAAGGTGTATCCCAACATACCTGGCTCAGGGCTTAACTTTTAGAAACATGATACTATAGTCATTAAAGGAAGTAATTATAGATGTTTATACTTTCTGTGGCTTTTCATTAAGTCTGCATTTTATCCTGACTAGGGTTTCAGACACTCAGGGGAAAGGTTAGTCTCAAAGTATTTCCAGAGCCATAGGCTCCATTTGCATGTGTGCCTGAAAGACAACTACTACTCTAGAGTTTTAAAAGAACCTGTGATATGCTAGTCACTGTGCTGCAGCTTTGGCTGGCCTGGAACTCATAGTGCCCCACCTGTTTCTGCCTCCAGAGTGCTGGGATTAAAGGCATGTGCCACAACCCCTGGAGAGGGACCACACTGAGTAGTGTGAGCAAATCTCATTTTCACTGTGAATGGTCTAGTGTATTAGATTGTTTCTCTAGCTCAGTATCTGATTAATGATGTCACAAGGAGCTCACAAAGGCAAGAACTTTATACTTTGAGAAGCATAGCCTGTGAGGTGGGTCTTTTACTGTGACCTTGATGAAGAGGAGACCACCGGGTCATTTGCATGATACCTGGGAATTACTTCTATGAAACAGGGGGAGAGTGTGTACGGTTGGTTAAGATTTCAGAGTGTCAACACTACTGAAAAATTCCAGACTGAAAGATCTTGGCCTGCCTGCCTGCCTGCCTTCCTTCCTTCCTTCCTTCCTTCCTTCCTTCCTTCCTTCCTTCCTTCCTTCCTCCCTTCCTCCCTTCCTCCCTCCCTCCCTCCTTCCCTTCCTTTCTCTTTCTTTTTCTTCCTTTCATTTGTTAGTCATGGTTTTGTTGAGTGCATATTTTCTGTTTATCCATGGCCATTTTGTTATGAATGCAGTGAGGCTTACTATTATCTTTTGCAGAAGTATTTGCTCTTTTAAAGTTCTTGATTAAAATATTTTATTAAATGTATTTAAAGTAATTTTAATTAATTAAAGCAGTACACAAAGCCGTGCAGTGGTGGCCTTTGATCCCAATGCCTTTGATCCCAGCAGAGGCAGGCAGATCTCTGCGAGTTCGAGGCCAGCCTGGTCTACAAAGCTACACAGATAAACCCTATCTCAAAAAATCAAAACAAACAAACAATTTGTGTTTGCTGATTCTCCTACCACCCTCCCACCCCTTTTACCCCTGTAGCTTTCTTTTGGTTTTATGTGTTCTGTTGTGGGCCTCCTTCCTCTGTACTTTTCCCTCTGATAGCCCTCTGACTAGTTGCATAGCCTAGACTCACACATCCACATGTATGCATACATAACACTAAAGACTCCCTAGGAGAGACCATGCACAATTTGTCTGTCTGGGTCTGGGTCACCTTTCATACTTTACAAAGCTATCCATTTTCCTGCAAATATCCTAATTTCATTTGTTTTATAGCTAGTGAAAATCCATTGTGTATATGCACTACATTTAACATTATCAGTTGGTCTATTGACGGACATCCAGGCTGATTCTCCTTGGTATTGTGAATAGAGCAGCAATAAATGTGGATGTTCAAGTGTGTCCGTAGTAGAATATAAAGTCCTTTGAGTATATGCTCTGGAGCAGCACAGTGAGGTCATCTGGTAGTTGTATTTTTGACTTTTTAGAGACTTCCACACTGGTTTCCATAGTGGTACATTAGTTTATAGTCCACCTGAGGAGTCAGGGTTCCTCTCCTACCACATCTTTGCCATCTTTGCCCTTGTCATTTTCTGACTAGAGGGAGACTGAGTCTCAGAGTATTTTTAATTTACATTTCCCTGATGGCTAAGGATAGTGGAGACTTCAAGACAGAAACTTTCTATGCAACCCTGTGTCTTAGTTAGGGTTTCTGTTGCTATAAAGAGACACTAGTTTACAGTACAGAGGTTTTGTCCATTATTATCATGGAGGGTGACGTGTAGGCAGCCATGGTGCTGGAGAAGGAGCTGAGAGTTCTACATCTTGATCCACAGGCAACAGGAAGTGAACTGTGACACACTTCCTTCAACAAGGCCACACCTCCTAATAGGGCCACTCCCCATGAGTTTATGGGGGGCCAAATACATTCAAACTATCACACACTTTTGGAATTCCCTGTATAGACCAGGCTGGCCCTGAACTCAGAGATCAGTTTACTTCTCTGTTTCCTGAGAGCTGGGATTTAAGATATGGGCAACCATGTCCAGCCAGGATGTCAGACATTTTAAAAGAATATTTCTTGGCCATTTGTATTTTCTTCTTTTGAGAACTGTCTACTGCTCATTTGGTTAGCCTATTTATTGATTGGCAGAATTTATTGTTTGACTGGTACTTTTGTCATTGTTGTTTAATTTTTCCAGCTCTTTATATATTCTAGATAATTGAGTCCTGTTTGAAGTATCACTTCTAAAGATTTCTTCCATCTCATAGGCTGTCTGTTCACTAAGCTGATAGTTTTGTTTGCTATGAAGAAACTTGTTAATTTTATGTAATTCCTTGTAAATTCTTGGGGCTATTTCCTGTGCTATTAGGTTCTTACTTAGAAAATTCATGTCTTTAAGTATTTTCTCTATAGGGATCTAATTTCATTCATTTGTAGCAAGCACCATTTGTTGGTGAGTCTTTTCAGTGTCTCTGGGGTTTCTCTTCTGTCCCACTGGTCCACATGCATTTGTGTTCCAGTACCATGCTGTCATTGTCACTGTGGCTTCATAGTAAAATTTGAGGTTAACTATTATGATAACTTCAATGGTGTTCTTTCTGCTTAAGATTGCTTTGTATATCCATGGTCTTTTGTGTTTCTATATGACTTTTTTCTTCTAGTTTTGTGAAGAATGTCATTGTAATTTCAATGGAAGTTGAACTGAATCTCTCTAGGGTTTTTTTTTTTTTAATATATACATCTTTAAATTTTTTTTAATTTATTTATTCTATTCTTTGTTGTTGTTTTTGCATGTGTATATGTGCAGTGTATATGAGTAGTACCTTCGGAAGCCAAAAGAGGACATTGGATCTCCTGGAATTGGAATTACAGTTGTGAGCCACCATGCTGGGAACTGAACCCAGGTCCTCTGCAAAAGCAACAAATGCTCATAACCACTGAGCCAACTCTCCAGCCCCCATCTTACACATTTTTTTGGATAGTGAATCTTCCACCCTTTTCTCACTCTGTTATTTGTTTTAGTTTACTGATACTCACAGCTTTTCATACTCTGTATGACATTTGTTACATTCTCCTTGTATCTAAAGTGGTAGATCTGCCCGTTGCAATTAGGTTTTCTAATTTTTTTAAATAATGGGGTCTTACCACATTTTTTAAGCATATGGTTATTGTCCTCTCCTATCCAGAAAAATCAAGAAGTGAGCATCCAGGATTGATGTTAGCTTTGTACTCCAGATTCCATCTCTTGATGTTCTGACATCTTTGCTGTTTCACCTTATGATTCAAAATGACATTTGACACTTCAGCAACTTGCATTGTAACCAGCAGGAAAAAGGATATGGGAGAAGAGTTTTCTTTACAGAGCCTTCCCCAGGTGTTGCACTCAAAATGTGTGTATAATTTAATTGGCCAGAGCATATAAGTCATGGTGCAGCAGAATCTAGAACTGTCTCCTCTGGCTGCCTGTATACCTACTTAAGACTGGAGAGTTCTGCTACAACCTCTGATTGAACCCTGAAACCTTTTGTGTGGCAACTCTTTCTCACATGCTGCTTTTCTTAAATTACTCTGTGTGTGTGTGTGTGTGTGTGTGTGTGTGTGTGTGTGTGTGTGTGTGTTCCCCACTGCTAAAAGTGTGTGTGTGTGTGTGTGTGTGTGTGTGTGTGTTCCCCACTGCTAAAAGAAAAACACAGTCATGAATGGTCAAGAAAGTTAATTTATGTCTGTTGAGTTCTAAAAGGGGAATGGATATTTGGCATGTGCTTTCCCACAATAATAATAGGAATTTACTGGCTCTGATTGAATTGATTTAGGTTGTGTGCATATTCAAAAGAATTAGCATGTGACTGAGTAAACATTGTGTTTTGATTCCCATTGAGGGCACCATCCACTCATTTGAGGTAAAGATGCCCTTAGGAATCATTCATTAAGCAGAATATGACCATCACTTCACTTTAGCTCATTGCATTCTTTTATTTTGTTAGGATAGCAACAACTTCTCAGTATGCCTTGTTTATTTTTATTATTTGCCCTTTTTTTGCTTTTTATTTTTGTTTGTTTGTTTTTTCAAGACAGGGTTTCTCTGTGTAGCCCTGGCTGTTCTGGAACTCACTCTGTAAACCAGGCTGGCCACTACTACCCAGCTTATTTGCCTTTTCTAATTGAATTCTTTTTTAACTTTCTAGGAGAGATAAAAGGGTAAAAACTTAAAGATAAAAATAAAAATGTACATCATGATTAGTTTATACATAAAAAATTCTGGAAAATTGTTGCTGGATTCCAGCCTTTTAATTATTTCAGAAGTGAATAGAATCTCATACATTTCATTCTCATACATACATTCATTCATGCTTTGTTTTAAATATCAACCTCTGTTACTGTTTCTAAATTACAGTTCTCAATTTTGAACCATATGGACTATCATTTTCTTCATCTGGCTTCACTGGACGACAGTCTCCTGCTGGTCTTTCTCTGGGCTCAGATATATCTGGAAATAGCGCAGAAACGGGACTGAAAGAGTAAGTTTCTTGTCTAAGTTGAGAATTTGGTGAGCTTAACTACCTCCAGACTTTGGGGTCTTCCTTGATCACATTCTTCTTTATTTTCTTAGGCAGGGTCTCTTGCTGAACCTGAAGCTCACTTTGGCCAGTTTCCATAGCCTGCTTTTTAGGGTTCCTCTCTGCCTTCCCTAGTGCAAACATCACAGTACCTACTTTGCTTTTTGTGGGAGTGCTTGGGGTCCTAAATCCAGCCCTCATGCTTGCATGACAAACACTATGCACTGAGTCATCTCCCCAGCCCAGGCTTTATCCTCCTGGTCATCAGTCACTGAAGGCGTTGCAGTAGGAGGAGCTTGATCTTTGGCCAGTTAAGAGATGAGCTCTGCCTGACAGAAGTTTCCAACAGCTGGGTCTGAATGGGGCAGTGTAGTACCTGCTTGAAACACCCCAAACTCAAATTAATCCTAAATGTGAGTACATTTTTGTAGAGGAAAGAAATCTTTTGTTAAAGTAGACATAGAGGTGATGTAAGCACTTTAGTTAGTATTCACACATCCCCTAGAGTTGCTGCTTCTGAGCACCCTAGCTCAGGGTCTTCCCAGTGGTTCTTAGGACCACTCAGCTCTGCCTGTGGCAAGGACCGCTGAGTTTCTTCTGAGGGCTTATTAGATAACTGGGAATTGTCTTTTAAACGTGCTTAGAAAAACCATTTGATACCTGCAGTGGCTAGACTTAGATGTCAGCTTACTACAACCTGTGTAGGGTTCCAAGATGGAGGACCTACATGGTAAGATGCCAGTCCCTCTCTCTGGTATGATAAGACCATGTGAAAGTACTTAGATTAATAGAAATGGGTTAATAATTAAGACAGAGCTAGCTGATAAGAAACTAGTAACTGACCAACAGCATCATATCTAATACAGAGTCTCTATGTGTTATTTGGGGCTGGCACAGTAGAGGGACAAGACCAGCTGGAGGGAAAACTTACTCGTAACAGATCAGTGAGCTCCCACTTGTTCAGGTCAGCTGTTTCTGTGGGTTTCCCCAGCCTGGTCTTGACCCCTTTGCTTATCACTCCTCCCTCTCCACACCTGGATTCCAGGAGTTTGGCTCAGTGCTTAGCTGTGGGTCTCTGATTCCATGAGCTACTGGATGAAGGCCCTAAGATAGCATTTAAGATAGTCATCAATTTCATTATAGGGGAAGGGCACTCCACTAATGCTTTGATTTGTAGTTGGGGTCATCCTTGTGGATCTCTGGACATTTCCCTCGTGCCAGATTTCTCTTTAAACCTATAACGGCTCCCTCTATTAAGGAATCTTTTTTCTTGCTCTCCTTTATTCTTCTCCTGACTCAATCTTCCTGGTCCCTCATGTAGGTATTTCTTACTTTTCCCTAAAAACCATGGGGAGAGACGGAGAGACAAACCAGTCTTTGTATTTCTTCTTTCTCTCTTTCTTCCTTTTTTTGTTTTTGTTTTTGTTTGTTTCTTGTTTTTTTGTTTTTCAAGACAGGGTTTCTCTGTGTAACAGTCCTGGCTGTTCTGGAACTAGCATTGTAGACTAGGCTGGCCTCAAACTCACAGAGATCTGCCTCTGCCTCCCAAGTGCTGGGAATAAAGGTGTGTGCCACCACCACCCTTGTATTCTTTATTAGATTTTTTTTTCATCCATGCATTGTTTAATAGTATTACCTCTTTACTCAGTATGAAATTTAATCACCTATAAAACCAAATGGTCATGGTCCCAACAGATCACAGGGAATAATCAGTCTCAGGCTGGCAGGGTGGATCAGCAGGTAAAGGTACTTGTTGATTCTGATGACCTGAGATCAGTCTCCAGAACCCTTATGGCAGAAACAGAGTACTGACCTCCACACATGTGCTATGGCATGTGTGCACACACAATAAATAAATACATGTGATTTTTAAAAAAAACTTTTAAAAATCAATTTAATATTTTTGGATCTTTAAGAATAATTTCCCTATTTTGTAGTATAAGTCTTAAGTGTTTCTTTGAATCATGACAGTGATGCCTAAGAGAGCCAAGATGCAGAAGGACACATAGTTTTAAAATTGTCTACTTTTAAATTGTTGGGAATTCTACCCCCACCGTAAGATCTACAGAGGTAATCTTTGGCTGTTTCAGTCAGTACCAATGGCTAAATTAGTCACTGTAAACTCATGGGCTGAACTGTAACTTTGGTGACATTATGTGAATCCATATTCTATTTAAATTTTTTAAAATGTTTAAGTGTATGGATGATTTTTCTAAGTGTATGTCTGTGTACTGTGTGTATGCTTGGTGCCCACAGATGCCAGAAAAGGGTACTGGGGCCTCTGGAACTGGAGTTACATTTGGTTTTAAGCCACCATGTGGGTGCTGAGAATCAAATTTGGGACCTCTGGAAGAGCAGCCAGTGCTCTTAACCACTAAGCTCTTAACCTCTGCGTAGCCCCTGAGTTCACATGCTTAATTTGATCCTAGATATTTTTTATTTATCTATTTTGCCTATATGTCTTTATCTTGAAGTTTTGGGGTCAAGCATCTACCTTCCAACCAGTAGTTTAAAAATACTCAGCTACTAAAAATTTTCTGGGGCAACTGAGGTAGCTCAGTGGTTAAGGGGCTTGTTCCCTGCCTGAAACTTTGAGTTCCATCCCCATGACCCATAATGGGAGATACATGCCCATATACACAAAATATATAACGTAATTAAAGAAGAAATTCTGGGCCATTCCCATGTCTTAGCAGGTAAAGGTACCTGTGTTCAAACCTAACAGCCTAAGTTCAGTCCCCAGGCTCCACATGACATAAGGAGAAAGCTGACTCCTGCAGATTGTCCTCTGGCCTCCACACATGGCCTGTGGCACCTAAATAAAACATATGGCATATAAATAAATAAGTAAATGGAATAAAAAATACAAAGAAGTGTTTCTAAGTCTCTTTTTCTGGTTAATCTTTGTATCATTTTCATAAAAATGTAGTTAGTGCTCACATTAATACATATAGTTCAAACGTAGTGCTCACATTAATAAAACATTTTGGATTAAAAACAAATGTATATATTGTTATATATTTGAATGTTTTACTTTCAGTGGATTGTAAAATGAATTTGTGCTTATGAAATAGTATTTTATGATCGAGGTTGGATCTTGTTATATGGCTAAGATCTTAAATCTTGGCCATCAGAGTTAAAGGTCAAGGTGTCTTTGAACAGTAAGTGGAGGAATTGAACCACAGCCCTTCTCTTTTTTGTTAAACTACTCAAGAAATTAAGTGGAAATTAAGTGATCTGAGATTTTTAACCAGATCTAGGTTTCTGGTGCTTTAAATTATGTTGCTAGAGGGAAAGGGAAGGTTGGCTCTAATGAAAATAAATTTTAAAAATCTAGGTTTCTGGGAGGCAGAGGCAGGCAGATCTCTGAGTTCAGTGCCAGCCTGGTCTACAAAGTGAGTTCCGGGACTGCTACACAGAGAAACCCTATCTTAAAAAATAAAATAAATAAATAAATCT
Source organism: Phodopus roborovskii (assembly GCF_943737965.1). NCBI lineage: Eukaryota > Metazoa > Chordata > Mammalia > Rodentia > Cricetidae > Phodopus > Phodopus roborovskii. Next base: position 26,549,148 of record NW_026126416.1, on the reverse strand, counting down.
AGGTTTCCTTCTGGCCTATAAAATTAACATGAAAGCTGTTTTTTAAAAGGCCGTAGCATAAACCAGACATTGATGCCGCATGTCTTTAATCCCAGCACCGGGAAGCAAAGGCAGGTGGATTCCTGTGAGTTTCAGGACAGCCAGGGCTACACATTGAAACCCTGTCTTGAACCCCCCCCCAAGAAAAGACCATAGCATAATGTGATAATGTGTTTTTTTTGGGGGGGGAAATGCATCAAGGATCTACTTAGCCAGCAATTATTTAAATCGGCTTGCTTTCTTAATCTCCCTAGGACAAGTAGCTTGAAGCTGGAAGGTATAAAGAAATTATGGGGCAAAGAGGGCTATCTCCCCAAAAAGGAGATGGGGACTGGTGACAGGACAGAAGTGCCCCATGTTCCTCCTGAGGGTGCAGCAGTGGAGAATGTTGACCAAGCCACCACCAGAAAGGACCAAGCTCAAGGCCTAGCCCAGTCTACAGAGGAGAAAGAAAAGCAGTTGCTGGCATCCTCATTATTTGTTGGGCTTGGACCAGAAAATACAATCAATTTGGTAAGTTACCTGTTACATTCCTGAAAGAATCTCTGCTCTCTGCTAGTAGTAAGAACTGAATTTCATTTATACATGGTGGGAAATGCCTCCTGTAGCTCTTATAGCCATCACCTCCCAGTGACATAGGTTTTATACCTTGTGGTGACAGCATCCAGTTGAGTAAGTTATTCTCTGAAGTGTAGTCTGCTAAGACAGGGCCAGAGCCCACATAATAACAGGAATGACTCAGGTGGGTGAGAGAATTCTCTGACTGAAAGTTGTTAGTAATGGTGGGTCTGCCTGTGGGCTCTGCTTGCATAGATCTCATCAGACTACTCTTCACTTGCTGCCAAAAGGTAACTATCACTGGTTATGGAATGTTTTCCTGCTGTGTTTTGTGGTCAGCCTCTGACGTTTGGTTTTTGAAGTCAAAACAATTGTTCTGCTCTGCTTACTAACATAGATCATGAAATAACAGTTGTTATAGATTACTAAAACACACTTTAGGTCCTCTTTGTAGTCAGGGTAACTTAGGAGTCTATAATACAGCTCTGGAAACAAAAACATAGCTAGGTTGTCCAATTTTGTAGTGTAGTAAAGGATACCGAACAACATTTTTTAAAACTATTACAACTGAGTTTGGGCCTTATTTTATTTCCTTTTCTAAGTTTGTAGGTTTTGGGTTTTTTGTTTATTTCTTTTTTCGAGACAGGATGTCTCTGTAACTTTGGAGGCTGTCCTGGAACTAGCTCTTGTAGACCAGGCTGGCCTCAAACTCACAGAGATCCAACTGCCTCTGCCTCCCATGTGCTGGAATTAAAGGTGTGTGCCACCATGCCTGGCAGTTTGTTTTTTAAGTCAGAAGTAAAATTTAGCTGATAGCTTTAAGAATTTTAGGGTTTTACATTTTATCCATCTGAATTTTGCCAATCTTTGCTTTATATAGATTCTTAGTGTTAATATATTGTTCATTTGAAATTATAGAAGATAATTAAAGCACATGACTAACTAGTAAAATAGTTTCTTTTACATTATTATATTTTCATTTTTGCAGTTGGGGAAAGCAGACGTCGTGTCTCACAAGTTCAGGAGGAAATCAAAATTCAAAGTAGCCCAAAGTGATAAGACACCCAGTGTTCATAACCCTGCCTCCTCCGTCCTTAGCTCTGTCACAGATGTGGTCCATGAGGATGATGACTGTCTGAGTACTTTGGAGACAGGAAATGCCGAACTCAGTTCAGAGCTCTTGGGTTCTGAGTCTCTGGCAGAGCTGCCCTCAGTTGAAAAACTGTCAAGTGTCAGCTCATCTGCACCTTCTTTGTTTGCTGATAACAACATGGAAGTTTTTCACCCCCCTTCACCTTCTGCACCTTCAACTGCAGCCTTGTTGTTGGAAGAAACTCCTGAATATGGGCATTCTAGTGTCGTGGAAATCTGTAGTAATGACTTGGTGTCAGTGTCTTCTTACAAAATCTGGAAGGATGATTGTTTATTGATGATCTGGGCAGTCACTAGTAAGACCAGTTCAGAGTTAACAGATGCTAAATTAGAACTATTTCCTGTGGAAAACCTCAAGGTAAGACAATGGTAACTTATCTCATCTGCCTTAAGTAAATAATGCCTGCTTCGTGTTTCTGCCTCTGCTCCAATACCTTATGAATTTGTTCCATATCCTCCTTTCTTCCTTAAAACAGGACTCAGGATACATTACTGTAAAGAGCAAAGGAACCCAATAATGCTGTATTTGAGAAGGCTATTATATAAAGTGAGTTTCTGTAGAGCATAATGAAGAATGTAGGTGGTGCACACATTTAAATCCAGCACTCAGGAACAGAGGCAGTAGAAGCTCTGTGAGTTCCAGGACAGCCAGAGCTACAAAGTGAGACCTTGTCTCAAAACCCCGGAAGCAAACAAAGAATGCAGCTTCTTACATTGCTTTGGTTTGAGTCTTGCTTTCGTGCCTTACTTGCCGTGTTACATGGTCAGATTCCTCAGCTGCTTTTACCTGTTTCTTGCTGTTGAAAGCAAGTGTATTAACATTGTGTTCCTGCAAAGGGTTGACTAGATGATACCTGTAGAATGCTTGTAGCATTAAATGCAGATCCTGTGTTCTCAGTATATCTAGGTTTTATTCTATGATCTCTCTTCAAGTGTTCTCCAAGTGCTACATTTACTCTTGTATTCATATGCACTGAAATTCATTTATCAGATTATTTAACAACCAAATAGAACATATACAGTCTCCTTCTTTCTCCAGTTTCTTATTTTATACTTGGTACTCAGGTGTCATTCTCTTCCATAGCTCCAAAAAGGGAGCTGTGATGACTTCTGAAACTTTGTTGTCTGCATTATTGTAAGTGTTCTTGGCACAGATGTGACATTTAACAGGTATGTGTCAGAAAGCTAGCCATTTCTTTGTGAGCTGCGCTATGTTGAATGGCCATTGATCAGGGGAGCAACTCTTGAGTACATACATGTAACAGATTTACTTGCAGAACTTTAAAAAATAAACAAACAAAAAAATCTGCCTGAATTTAACTAGTAGAGTTGAGTAGGGAAGGAGAGAGAAAATGGAAGGCAGCTGTATGATTGTTATAAATCTTTTAGCTTAAGAATCTGGTTGTAGCCAGGCAATAGTAGTACACTCTCAGCACTTGCCAGGCAGAGACAGGCGAATTTGAAGCCAACCTGGTTGAGTTTCGGGACAGCCGGGGCTACATCAAGAAATCCTGTCTCAAAAAAAAAAAAAAAAAAAAAAAAAAAAAAAGAGAGAGAGAGAGAGAGAGAGAAAGAATCTGGTGGTAGGAGCTATGGAAGAGTGATTACCTAGCACACAGACATTGGGTCCAGTTCCCCAGCACTGCATAAGAGTTCTGGTGCCAGACTAGAATTTAATAACCTTAAAAATACAGACACTGGTTTTAGCTATAATACTAAACTGTTATATAATTTTTGACTTATGCAATATTATTTATGTTTTAGTGAATCTTTTGTTGTTGTTTGGTATTTTTGCTTTTGGTTTTTCAAGATAGTTTCCTCTGTGTAGTCCTGGCTGTCCTGGAATTCAGTCTGTGACCAGGCTGACCTCAAACTGAGATCCTCCTGTGTCTGTCTCCCAAATGCTGGGGCTAAAGACGTGCACCACTACCACCTGGCTGTTTAGTGAATTTTTGTTCATTGTTTTCATAATGTAGTTTGTCAGTTTCCCACATTCATGTGCTTTAGTGCTTTATTGCTTACATGGAAGTTTGTTATCCATATAACACTATATTCATGCTGTCTTCCGTGTTTTTATTACTTTCATTTTCAGATCATTGAGCAACCTGGATGCTTTTTGCCTGGGATGGAAACAGAAAGCAGCAAATCCTTTCAGTATGGTGTGCAGATGGAAAGCCCTTCTATAGAGGGGACTCTGTCTGGTTTTATAAATTATCAGATGGTGGATACACATCTTCTTCAGTTGGAATTTTCCATGAACTTATCCTTATTAGATTTTATTAGGTAAATATTTTTTGGCATGTTTAAGTTATTCATCCATTATGCTCCATCTCCCCCCCCTTTTTTTTCTAGCTAGAGACACTGTCATAACTATTAAGCAGTGTAAGAATTAAATATTAGACAGTCTTGGTTAGAGAGATAAGTCAGTGGCTCCCAAAGCTCCCAGAGGACCAGAGTTTGGTTCCTAACATCTGTACCTGTGGCTTACAACTGTTTGTAATTCTAGCTCTAGAGGATCTGGTACCACTCTGGTGTCTGTGGAGTCCTTGCGTACACATGCATATACTCGTGTATAAACACATACTACATACACATAAATAATATTTTTAAACCTTGGGGGTATTTGGCTTGGTTCGGTTTGATTTGGTTTGGTTTGGGTTTCTCTGTGTAGCTCTGGATGTCACTTTGTAGATCAGGCTGACCCTGAACTCACAGAGCTCTGTCTGAAAGGCAGGTTTTCAATGAGTCCATAAGACCCAAGATAAATGATAAACAGGTATTTATTAGGGAAGCACTTACACAAAGAATAGTAGTAAGTAACCACTTCGGTCTCTGCCCTTCTGATGCTCTCACCACAACCCAGAGATCAAGACAGCCCCTCCTCTTCCTTACAGGGGGTCAAGTCTGCACACCTGAAGCCACACCCATAGGGTGTAGCCACCATCACAAGTTCACTGGCAAAGCAAGATGCCACTACAGAGTTCCACCTTCCTTTGCCTCCTGAGTGCTAGGATTAAAGGCATGTGCTACCACTGCCCAGTTTAAAAACCTTGTATTCTTATAAACCAGGCATGGTGGCTCATGCTTATAATCCCAGCAGTTTGAAGGCTGAAGCAGGAAGATTGCCAGTATGCAGCATACTAGGCTGCATACTGAGTTATAGGCCAGCCTGGGCTACAATTTAAGTCTCAGCCTCCTTCCACCCTTGTTTCATAGTTTAAAGAAGCACATGTAACACAATTTTATACATAATAATTCTGTATCTTTAAATGTAGGGTCTTATAACTACATAATGTGTACTTATCACAGAAATTCCAATGTTAAAAACATAAATAGAATATATAAATTGTCTATAATTCACCCCCTAGATATTCCTGGCATTCATGCAACATAATTATTTCATTGTGGGTGTGTGATAACAGAGCCTTAAGTTCTTTGGCTAATTTACTTAAAGTTCTTTATATTGATTCTCTTGTATATCACTTTTACAGAAATGTCATTATTCCCCAGATCCAGAATACACATAATAGAATAGTTTATATTTGAAAATTTATGAAGTTGTTTGGTAAAATAGGAGGGATTCATATCTAAAAAGAGACAAAATTGAATGAGTTATTGAAAGGAAAAGCTCAATTTAATATCTTCTGCTGTAGTAACTTCATCAGGTTGGAAGATAACACTTAGCCTTCTAATCATACCTGACTTAAAAGCATAAACAATGAATATATTTAATTTCCATGAGTCATGTGGAATGTGTTTGTTCAGCATTACTGTATTCTTAACAACATAAACTAATTTTTAAAATTATTTTCAGACCATTAAAGATCTCAACTGAAGACTTTGGCAAGCTCTGGTTGTCCTTTGCAAATGACGTGAAGCAAACTATAAAAATGTCAGAGCCTCAGGTTGCTTTGGCTTCTGTCCTGACCGAGCTGCAGCAGAAACTGAGACTTCATGTGGTTGATGTCATAGGTGTGTAGAATTATGAAAAGGCAGCCCCATGTGAATATGGATTTTTCTCTGGGTGTCATATTTCTTAGAACTGTGATTCTTATCTCATATATTTTTAAGATAAGTGTGTTTCCCAGACTGTATTACAGAATATTTGATTGAACAATTCATGGTGCATAAATTAACTATCATTTAACTTTTGTTTTTCTTTTTAACACTTAAAACATTTTTCTGTTTGTGTGGAGTAGGCCTCAAATCCAACCAGAAAGTAGTTGATGACTCTCAAAATAGTCATGTCTCTGATGCATCAAAAGACACATCTAGCCTGGCAGGTCAATGTTGTCATATGCAGTGAATCCACACTGTAAGACCATGGTTGCCTTTTCTTCCCCAGCATCCTGCACCTTGATTGATAGACACCAGGAGGAAAGCTTCAGATCAGTTTCAACTTTATCAGAATGAGACATCCAAAGGGTGTGGTGTCTTCAGTAATAGTCTTACTGCCTAGTTATAGTGAGTTATCAAAAGCAATGCTATTGCTTTGGAAGCCTCTGGAGCCACTGGTCAACAGTTGCTGTGCTAATAATATTCTACACTTGGCAGTTGGGTTTAGAACTGTATGATATCTAGGAACAGAATTCTCTATCTTTTCAGGGCACTTCTATTTGAGATTTTTAAGAAAATTATCATGCTGGCCATAGTGGTGCACTCCTTTAACCCCAGCATGGGGTGGGGGGCAGGTGGGTATCTGAGTTCCAGGACACCTTGGGCTACAGAGCTAGTTTCAGGATAGCCAGGGTATTCACACAGAGAAACCCTGTCTCAAAAAAAAAAAAAAAAAGCCTCGTGGTGGTGTGTAAAAAACTTACTCGTTACAGTGGTGGCACATGCCTTTAATCCCTGGACTCAGGCGGCAGGGGCAGAGGCAGGCGGATCTCTGAGTTCTGCGTCCTCAGTTCTTTTGTGTCATGTGTGTCTGTTTTTCTGGCAGTACTGTGCTGTTTGATGAGAGTACTGAAGTCATGGGTTGGATTTAGTCTGTGCTTATAGATGTAGTTGTTCTTTTATCAAATGGGAAATGGGATGCACCTGTGTTTGGTGAATATACATTTAGATTTGTAATGTCCACTTGATGGGTTGTTCCTTTAATGGTTATATTGTGACCCTGTCATTTCTGACTAGTTATTTGCTATTAGTATATGTTACATGGTGTACACTATAGTATACTGCTGTTTGACATTATTATTATCCATCTTATTATTATTATAGTATACTATTGGCCTATTACCAAGCACTTGGGACACTTTCATTTTTTTGTCTAATCTGAACAAGGCTGCTGTGGACATGAATGTTGAAAAACCTGTTGATATTCTTGCTCTCAGTTCTCATCATATACTCAGAGTTGCTGAATCATATGTTGGGTTTGGGGGGGGTGTTGATAAATCACTAGATCATTTATATAGCAAACATATCTTTTTACATTAGTAAGCAAGAGTTCATATCTGTCCACATCTTCAGCAATAATATATAGATATAGATATATATAGAGAGATTCTTCCAAATAAATATGAAATACTATCTCATAAGTTTGATTGGCATTGCTCTGGCAATTGATGACAAACATCTTTTCATGTGCTTATGGCCCATTTGTAGATATTCTTAGAGGAATGTCTGTTGAAGTCTGCTTTATTAAATAAATTTCTGTTTTTGTTGTGTTGTAGGGAATGAAGGGCTGTTGGCATGTAAGCTGCTCCCATCCACCCCCTGCGTTCTGCACTGCCGTGTGCATGCTGATGCTGTAGCCCTGTGGTTCCGATCCTCCTGCTCTGTTCTTTCAGACTGCTTATCATGTCACTGTCAAAAGGTGATGGAGGCATCCTAGCAAAGCTCTGTTAAATGTCACTTTTCCACATAAATGGTTTACATTTATAAACTTACCAAAGTAAAAAGCTCATGGTACTCAAGATGGAAATGGGGGTTATTGTAAGTTTTGGTTTCTGTGTTTCCTTCTTGATTTCTGATAAGAATGACCCCAAGAAATTGTGTCACTCATTTTTTTACTCAGGATTGTACAGTGTGTTTGGGTCCCCCCAAATGACCTAAGCTAATGTTATAAAATGCTAATGATTTATATATCAATGTGGAGGAACTGAAAATATTTATTTTGTTATAAATGTTTTATAGCAGGTTTATTCTAGCATTAACTGATTTCTAATAAAGCCAAGACTCAGTTCTCTGCATTGATGCTGGAACACATGAGACTGGCTTTGGATGTGGTGTTTGTTGTGGGAAAGTTTGTGCTCTGTTATGTTTTGCTTAGGTCAGTGTTAAACTCAAATGGCCTAGCACAAGCTAACTGTTGTAGGAGATCCATGAGCATGCTGGATATTGGGCAAATCCAATCTGTGTTGTTTACTTTTTTTAACTTGTTATACTTAATTTTAAGTAATTTGGCCACAAAGTACATCTGTTTGCTATTAGATCCTTTTGGCAATTAAATTTTGTGACCATACTATAAATGGCCAATTGATTTTTCCTGGCTTTTAATTGTATTCAGTGGATGTAGCTGCAGTAGTAACCATGTAAATATATCATTTTCATGTTATATTTGTGTGTATAAGGCCTTGTTAGTAAAAGAAGATGTTGTGCCTAGTATATATGATGGGCCAAAATCTTGAGATTGTATATTAACTAAAATAGTATTTTATAAAAAAGAAAAAAGCCTATGGTGCTGTGGAAAATATTTATTTTACCCTTTTTGGTACTTCACCACTGAAACTATTCAGGTAATCCAACCTTTAAGTCTTTACATTAGTTATTCTAGCTGGTAGGACTAGGTAGCACACTGATCAAAGCACTCTGGGTTTAGGTTATCTCAATACTTGCCGATAAAGATGCAGAGAGGGTTGTACTGAGCTAGTAGATCTCAGTCATCTGTAGCTAGAGCAAAACAAATGTATTGTTAAATTAATTTTTCAGTTACTCACTTTAAAATGTAACATTTTGTTAATTTCTCTTTTAAAAACATGCTGTTAGCTGGGTGGTAGTAGCACACACCTTTTATTCCCAGCCCTCTGGAGGCAATAAGAGCTCTGTGAGTTCAAGGCCAGCCTGGTCTACAGAGCAAGTTCCAGAATAGGATCCAAAGCTACACCGAGAAACCCTGTCGAAACCTCCCTCCCCCCAAACCCACAAAATTTAAATACACACACACACACATACTCTGTTAAACCTTGCTAAAAGAGCTATCAGTAGGTGACTAGAATTTTCTTTATATCGGGTTTGTCTCTGTGTGTAGAAAACCAGATGAATTATCGGACTTGGCACTTTCATGAAAAAGGGATTCTGAAGTAGCCAGCTTCATTAACTTCCTTTTTATTGTTGCTTTTCAGAAGCCTTCCCTACACCTTCCTTAGCAGGACAGCATTTGGTGTAGGAGAGTCTCCTTCTTGCTTATAAACTTCTGGGTATTTATGTGGTCACTGAGGTTGGGTTGGTTGTGGGGCAGTGGGAGTAAGTTTCTAAAATTATAGGGACAATTGTACCAAGAGAACATAGTTGCTTTTGATTTGTTTTTTGTTTTTTGGTTTTTTTTTTTTTTTTTTTTGTTGTTTTTTTTTTTTTTTTTTTTTTTTTTAATGCTGCTTTGTTACAAAGTCTATTTATGAGAGCAGCAATAATTGTCATGAGACATGCTTGGACTATGAAGCCGTCTAATAGTGCATGTAGGTTTGGAGTTCAGGGATAATTTTAGATCTGCCAAAAGGTACCAAAAGGAACATAGTGTCACTTTTGTTCTTTCTGAACTCAATAAATAAAATGTAAGGTAACAGGGTTTCTATTGAAATGTTTAATATGATGTTTACAACACTTATGATTTTGAAAACTAATAATTATAATAGAAAAGAGTATATATTTTAAAACTTTAGACCAGTATATAGTCCATCTAAATTCATTGAATTATGTTCTGAATCAGGCATCATCAACCTTTTTGCATTGTAGGGGATATGATCATAAAGTAGGGAGAATTTTAGATTTAGTCTCTTTACTTTATAATCACAGTTCAGCCAATGAGGGTAACACTTGGGGAAAGAAGGGCTATTTGCTTTGTGCTAGTCATATTTACTGAGGGTGGAATGGCAGCAGGTATGAGGCTGGGGACAAATAAAGGAAAACAGAAAGCATTGAGAGCAGCTGAAGGAAATGTCCAGGCTCCCCAAGACTCATCTTCACAAGGTCAGCAGAACAGCTACTTGGGTGTGAAGGCCTTGTGTTAGTCCTGCTAGAGAAACCACAGAAGCTGAGCAGTTAATGGGAGCTAATGTGTCAATCTTGCCAAGCAAGCATATGCTCTGCAGGTCAGTATTAAGATTCTCCTAAACCTTCCAAACTGATTGCAAAAAAGTGCAGTATTTTAATTTTATTTTACTGTTGGTTCTTTTATCTTGTTTTCTATGGATCAACATGGTCTTTGTCGCATGGTAAGCCACTGGAAGTGCACTGAATCTATTCATGTGTCTTTAAGCTGTTTTCCTTGTCAGAATTTTAGGTCAGAACAATACAAGTGAATAGCAACTTAATATGCATTTTTTAACTTTGTTTTGGCATTGAACTCTGTAATTTTAAAAACTTAATTGAATGTGTAATAAAAAACGTATCTATGCTTTTTGAGTCTTTTTATGAGCACTTTCCCACCAGCCTGGTCCCAGAGCCACAGTCAGTCCCAAAATAACACACAGAGACACTATATTAATTATGAAACTGTTGGCCGGTTACTAACGTTCTTATTGGCTAGCTCTGTCTTAAATATTAACCCATAATCACTAATGTATGTATTCCTACATGGTCTTATCTTACTGAGAACTGCAGACTCCTTTGCTCCTGAGATCACATTGTGACTCTACTACATTTTTCAGAATCCTCCACCTTTCCTAGTCCCGCCTATCTTGCTTTCTTATTGGCCAACAGTGCTTTATTCATTGATCAGTAAGAGGAACATATTTACAGACTGACATCTCCCATCAGGGTCTATATCTTCTTTATAATTTAAGTAGATGAAAATTATGATATATATATATATACACACACACACATAAAACCAACTTGCTCAGTCTGTATAATGTTACTTGTATTTATGTTCTTGCATATGTGTTATATATACATGTTTGGTGGCTGTGTGCGTATAATTATGTAAATGCTTGACCTCTGGGTCAAGATCATGTTTCTTCCTCACTATCTTATTAGTTTTTAACATTTTTAAAAATATGACTTAGCCAGGTGGTGGTGACATGTAGGTGGACTTTTCTGTCCCACCAGCCAGCTCCCAAATAACCACATAGAGACTTACTGTTATGAATGCTTGGACAATAGCTTAGGCTTGTTACTATCTAGCTCTTATATCTTTTTTTGTTTGTTTGTTGAGACAGGGTTTCTTTGTGTAGCTTTGGGGCCTATCCTGGCACTCATTTTGTAGACCAGGCTGACCTCAAAATAACAGAGATCCACTTGCCTCTGCCTTCCAAGTACTGGGATTAAAGGGTGTGCCACCACCGCCCAGCCTAGCTCTTACATCTTAAATAACCCATATTTCTTATCTATGTGGCGGTACCTTTTTTCAGCACCACCTGTTCATCTTGCTTCTCCCCACATTCCACTGGTGACTTGTTCATCCCCACACCCTCTTTCTCCCTGTCTGCAAGTCCCTCCTTACTTATTCCTGCCTAGCTAGTGACTTTAGCTCTTTATTAAACAGTGAGAGCAACATATCTTAACAGTGCACAAAGACTCTGTAACTGTGGCACATGCCTTTTAATCCCAGCACTTGGGAGGCAGAGGCAAGTGGATCCATGAGTTTGAGACCAGTCTGGTCTACAGAGTAAGGTCCAGGACAGTCAGAGTTACACAGAGAAACCCTGTCTCAAAACAACAACTAAAAAGAATATGACTTACTGTAGTGGGATATTCACTTTGTCTCCTTCCGGGCACTGACCACGCCCGTTGGGGGTGGAGCCAGGGATGGAAGTGACCTGGGTTACTAGGTCTGAGGAGGAGCAGGGGAGCGCTCTCTTGCAAGCAAGCCGCAGGAGGACTTCCGGAGGCATTCTTGGAAGCAGGAACCTGTTGGTGTTCACCTGTCTATGTTGTGAGTTATTTCTCCTTGAATAAACATCTGTTCGGCCTAATTGTTTATCCTGATCCTTATTAAACCGCGATAACTTACTCATACATATGTGCTTGGTTCCAACAGACATCAGATGAGGCACTGGAGTTAAAGAACAGGTGGTTGATGATTGTGAGCTGCCATGTGAGTGCTGGAAATCAAACCCAGGTCTTCTGCTGGAGCAACAAGAGCTCTTAATGGCTGAGCCATCTCTCCAGACCCTCCATCTTGTGTTTTGGGACATGGTCTCCCAGGAACCTGGAGCTCACTGACTTAGGCTGCCTGGCACATGGGAATCTACTCATCTTTCCTTCCTTGGTCCTAGTCTTTATTGTGAAACAGGGTTTTATGCAGCTCAGGTTGGCTTTGATCTCCCTTGTCTCCCAAGTACTGGGATTACTCTGTATTACCATGTCCGGCTAGTTATTATTTTTCAATTAATTTTTTCGATGTTTATTTTTATGTGCATTGGTGTTTTGCCTGCATATGTGTGAGTGTAAGGGTGATTGATCCCCTAGAAATGAAATTAAAGACAGGTGTGAGCTGCCATGTGTGTGCTAGAAATTGAACCAGGGTCCTCTGGAAGAGCAGCCAATGCTCTTAACTGCTAAGCCATCTCTCCAGCCCAGCTATTATTTTTAAGTTCACTCTGCCTGCTGTATGGTTGGAAGATGCAGGGAGACGGGGTGGGGGGGTGGAGGGGGTAGCAATTCTAAGTTTTCGGGTGGCGATGATGGGAATGAGGTAAAAAGTGGTCAGATTCCAAGTTACATTTGTAATTGTTTGTGCTCGGTACCCTATCTGCAGTGAAGACATTTTGTTTATTCCTTTTCAGGAAAAACACAAAACACCACTTAGAAATAAAGGCTTGATTTCTCTTTGCAGCCAACAAAACACTATTAGCTTCATCATGGAGTAACAAAAGGGGAAATGCTGATTGTCTTGGAACAGACTTCAGTCTTTGAGACCAGTTCTTCCTTTGCATGCCCTCTCTCTACTTTTCTGCCTTGTACCCTAAGACGGGCAGAGCAACCTGATTCCCTCTACAGTGTGTCTACTCCTGGGCCATGCCTAGGGAGAGACCAGGCTATCCCTGGGAAAATGTTTCCTAACCTTGAGGGCAGAGAATCACAAACGCTACTTTCCTAGAATCTTAGCTTCTTGCAGAAACAAACTTGTATCAGATGAATTGTGCTTGGGCCACTAAACTAGAAAGGGTTCGACTGTACCCACCACCAGAAAAAAGCCTCAGGCAGTTCCATATGTGTAAAAATACTGCACCTTCCACAGGACACAGGGCGTGACCTAAGAAATGTTGCTCAACTCAGCAGCTTGGGCTAGCAGCAGAGGCGGGCCGGCAGGAGCCCCGCCCACCCAGCTGCCAGCCAATCGAACCCCAGCCGCCGCTCGTTTCGCTACCCCTAGCGGCGGGGACAGACTGCGGGAGAGCTGGAGTCTGTCGCTGGGCGGTGGCGGAAAAGGTGAGCTCCGACCCAGGAAGGGCGTGGGGCGGGCGCGTGTTCCAGGAGTGCTGAGGCGAGAGCGGGAGGCCGAAGCTGACACTGTCGGTAGGCCCGCGCCACCCTGCCGCCCTTCGGGACCACGGAGCACCCTGGTCATCCACTCCTCTCTGCCCGACCCTTCGTAGGCCAGGTGGCGACGAGCCGGAGGAGACTCCGCTCTGGAACCGGGCGTTACCAAGTGCAGATGGTGACACAAATAAAACCTGCATCTCATTTAAAAGTGTTGATAGTTTCGGTCCTCCTGTGGACTGGCGGGTTTATCGCTGCTAATTGGTGGGACTGAGCCTGTCGTTCCGGTTCATCTCCAGAATGCAGACTTTGAAATCTGCCCTGAAATTTGAGTGACTGTTCCAGGAATGTTCTTTAATCTCCCCTAGCTGCACTTTATTCTTTGGAAACTGAAGGTGAATGATTTCCTTGTAGGTTGCATGAACTCAGAAATAAGGCTGAGGTTATCTCCTACTTGAAAGTTAATGCTGGTGGTGGTGCACCCTTTAAATCCCAGAATTCAGGAGGCAGAAGCAGGCAGATCTCTAGTTCTAGGCCAGCCTGGTATACAGAACGAGTTCTAGGACAACCAGGACTGTCTAACAGAGAAACCCTGTCTCAAAAAACCAAAAAATGAATAAATAAAATGTCCTAACAAATATAATCCAAAGATATACTACTTTTATGGTTAATGCCAAGAAATGATAGGGAAATATGAACCTAATGAAACTAGTATGTTTCTGTAAGAGTAGGATTGTTTTGTTTTTGTTTTGTTTTGTTTTTGAGACAGGGTTTCTCTGTAGTTTTGGAGTTTGTCCTGGAACTAGCTCTGTAGATCAGGCTGGCCTTGAACTCACAGAGATCTGCCTGCCCCTGCCTCCCAAGTGCTGGGATTAAAAGCGTGCGCCACCAATGCCTGGCCTCAAAGAATAGTTCTTAACATATAATGATAGTGTCGAACCTGAGCAGATTTGTTTCAGGCTGTGTTTGATGGTGTGGCTTGACAACATACAAAGTGTAGGTTTTGTCATGGTGATAGAAAGCTGATTGACACAGCATCCTACTTCTCCCCCCACCCCTTTTCTGCCAATATTTGACAAAATCTAGGATAATCTACATCTTAATAGATCTTAAAACATGGAGGACCTAATACTACAAAAATAAAATTTAAATTTGGTCAGTTTATTTTTTTATTCTACACACACTCTGAAGCTACAGAGAAACCATGTCTTAAAAAACCAAAAGAAAAAAAGCTTTCCTGACTATCAGAGCGTGGAGCTAGCCACTAGTTAGCTGTAGAGGTCAGGCAGTTAGGCAGTGATGGCCACACCTTTAATCCCAGCACTTAGGAGGCAGAGGCTGACAGATCTCTGAGTTCAAGGCCACCCTGGGCTACAAGAGATTGATCCAGTCTAAAGGAAAGAGCCAAGTGGTGCTGGCTGACACCTTTAATCCTCCAATACTTGAGAGTTTCAGGCATTTAATCCCAGTGCCAGGAGGTGGACGCAGGAGTGATATGGCTGGGCAGACAGAGGAATATAAGACAGGAGGAGACAGGCGCTCATGGCATTCAGTCTGAGAACAGGAAGGGTAGGCAGGAACTCAAGGCAGAAGAAGCCCTAGGCAGTTTCCTGGCTTGCTTTCTCTCCCTCCTCAGTTACCTTTCTTATGTGGCCTAAGGCATAGGGTGGCACTTCCCACAGTGGCCTGGACCTTCCTGTAGCAATTGGCTGTAATTAAGAAAAGGCCACAGACAAATCTGATGTAGGCAGTTCTTCAGTTGATGTTCCTGTTCTACGGCATGGTCTCCAAATTGCAACATTTCCTCCAAGAAGGAAGGGAAAGGTCGCAAGGCAAAGAAAATGTTCCAGTGTCAGGGAAAAACAGGAACTTGGAAAGATTCTTGAGGGTCACTACCCAACAGAAGTGGGGGGTGGCGGTTGCAAGGGGTGATGACCAGCCAGGCTGCAAAAAGACATTTTTAACTGGACCCACTGTCCATGCCTTTCACACAACAGTTTCCTCTTCCCAGGTCCCTCCTGCAGTTTTGACATCTGAAGCTAAGTGTGAAAACGTATTCAGAGAGAATTTGTGCCAGTGTCCCCAGCGTCCTGAACCTCTTTCGATCTTCAAAGCCACTTACGGAAGAGACCAAGATGAATGCTGAGGTGAGTTCCACGCAGAAGGCTTTAAGGGATACTTTTGCTGAAGTGTGCCATATTTCTCTCATAGATCATCCTTTCCCTTTCAAGATTTTTCAAAAACACTTTCCCCTAGGCTACCTACTTGTGCATGGTTGTGGGTGATGGAGGAAAAATGATCTGCCCGGAGTTTTTACCTGCCTGCTATGGGTCTCTATGCTGCCTCTCCCTTTCAGCCCCTAGCCATGAAGTGAGGGTTTTCATCTGCCATGTGCTGTGTGCTTCTGGCAGAGTGTGCTGGCCCTCTAGGCCCGTGCAGCAAGGCCACCTGATCAAGGATATTTTTTTCCAGCGTTCATTATTTCACCTATTCAATATACCCCCCCCAAGAGTTTAGAAATAGCTCAAGCAGGTAAACATTTTTCCTCTAGGCTAATGGGGTGTACATGGCTCTAGGAGATAGAAGAATATTAGGACCTTCTGGGTTGTTATCTATGTCTGCCTACCCTAAGTTAGTCCATGCAGCAGGGCCAACCTGTCATAGACTTGAACCTCCAAAATAAAGAGTCAGAACAGCCTTTTTATATGTTGATTACTTCAAATATTTGCTATAATCAAATATAAGCAAATACATATAAACAAAAGACTAACATAACCATTGGCCATATTCTTCTGGAAGGGTCTTTATGACATGGCACTCTGTCTCTGGTCATTTGCCTCTTAGATACTTTTCATGACTTCCTGGATTATCCACTCTAGCCACCAACCAGGAGCTCATCTGCTTCCACAGCTGTCACTGAAGGAGATTCCTGCACAAGGAGGGGTTCCCTGTCAGACCTGGGGTTACGCACAGACCACACCCAAACACCTGTTTTCACAGAGATCCTTTATTAGACAGGGAAGAAAAGTTAAAGTGGCCACTTTCTGTCTCAGGCAGAAAAACAGCAGCAAATGACCCTGCAGGTGTCATTTTTAAGCAGACAAAAAGGGGAGGTCTGTGTTAGAATGGGCTAGGATGTGGTGGTAAGGGAGATAGGGGACATGGGAAAGGGGCAGGGATACTTGTTCTGGAGGGACTGCCTCTGGATAGAGAGGAGACAGAAGTGGCCCATAGGCAAATGGCACTTTATAAAGGTAAATTGGGAAACCCAGTGTTAGGATGAGGTGTTTGCTTTTAATTGGGCATGTTAATTAGGTGATCCAAAGGGGACTTTTGAATGCTGGACTTTGCTAATCAGTCTCAGGGGGAGGAAGTGGTCAAATAAGGGGTAGACCTTGGTGGCTAGCTTTAGGAATGTAATCTGACAGTTTTTAGCAAGGCAGAGGGAATGGGGGAAAGGGGCAAGGCCTGCCAGACCACATGCTTGAGTGGGGAAGTGTCCCTACAGTCAGTCAGGGGGCTCTGTCCAGGCGGCTCTTACTTCTCCGCTACAGTCCACAAAGTTAACTATATGGTTTCTAGGGCAGTCCTACTCCAATTCATGTCCTGGTGGTCAGCTTTCCTGGCTTGCCAGAGCCCGACCTAGCCCTCTGTTTTGATGTACTCCATTAGATGTCTGGCCCGTTTTCAAACCCCACATTGGTCTTTGGTATTTCAGCCTGAAAGGAGATTTGGTGTGGTAGTGGTTGGTGTTGGCAGAGCTGGCGCCGTGAGGATAAGGGACTTGAGGGATCCACACTCAACAGCATTCCTGAACCTGATTGGTTTTGTGTCCAGGTAAGTCCCACTTGGTTTGTGCTCCACGGTTCATGGAAATCATGATGAGTGACATCACCACAGGGCATGGATGTTTTCTAGACCCAGAGTAAGGGGAAACCAGCTTCCTCCAAGAACCACGAATAGTGTGGTCACCAGAACCCCTCTAGTTTGGAGTGGTCAGGGAACTAAAGAGTCGAGTCAGGGACCTTCAGCTGAGTGCCTGGCGAGTGATGCCCAGTGCAGGCCCCATGTGGGGCAGTAAGTGAGCACGGTGTTTGTTTACCAAAGAAAGTCCCCAGTGAGGTTTGGCCTGAAGGAAGTCTAGCTGTATGTCGCCTAGCCATTCTGTCATCCAGAACAGTTTTCCTGGTGGCTTTGTATTGTATTGTATAGTATAGTATAGTATAGTATAGTATCCATTCCATTCCCAGGACTGTTGCCAACTCCAGTTCAAGATAAGGGAACATGGGCATAGAAAGGGTCAGTGATCTTGTTGAGGTTGTGACAACTGGAAAACCCGAGATTACATTTAAAGGAAAGTGTCTGAGTCCAACACTGTTCTTATCACACTGGTATTGAGCTGAACTTTTTAAATTAGCTTTTTGCTTAACACGCAAATTATTAGGTCTCATTGTGGCATTTGTAAGCAAAAGTTTGTTTTGGTTGCTTCTTCCCCTCACGTCCCAACCCCCTGCACCCCCACTCCAAGTCCCTTTCTGCTTTTATTGTACTTTTCTGTTTGGGTTTTCTTCACTGTAACTCAGTGGAAACTAAATTGAACTCTCCTCCTTCCTTTCTTCATGGTCAGGCCGGCCCTCACCCCACTCACCAGCTAAGCCTCTGCAATGCTGGATCAGTTATGAAGTAGACACAGATACTGGGGGTGACGGTGTTGGGGACAGGTCCAGGCAGGTCTCTACTTCCCGTGCTCCAAAGAACATCACATAAATATCCCCTTCCTTCCTTTCCTTTTTTTCTTCCTCTCTCTCTCTCTCTCTCTCTCTCTTTTTTTTTTTTTGTTTTTTTTTTTTTTTTTTGTTTTTTTTGTTTTTTTGTTTTTGTTTTTGTTTTTTTTCCTAGACGGGGTTTTTCTGTGGTGATATCTTGTTTGTGTAACAAATAAAGCTTTCCTGAAGATCAGAAGACAGAGCTAGCCACTAGCTAACCATAGAGATCTGGAGGTCTGTACAGATAGATGGGAAGTGAAATGCGTGGGCCAAGAGAGGAATATAGGGGGGAAGAGACAGGAACTTGATCTCTTTTCCATCTGAGGATTTTGTAACGCTAAGAGCTCTGCTTCTCTGATTTTTAAGCTTTCACCCCCTACCCCCTCACCCCCCACCCCCGGTACCTAACTCCAGAGGCTTTTATTATTAAGACCTATTAGAACTCATGTTACATTTCTCTGTGTAGCCATAGCTATCATGGAGCTCAGGCTGGCCTTGAACTCACAGAACTACCTTTGCCTCCTGAGTGCTGGATTAAGAGTGTGAGTCACTATGCCCAACAGATAAATATTTTCATAAATCATAAATGACTAGTGGTGGTTCACATGGAAGGTTTTTGTATTTTAACTCACAGGACCACACTCCTCCAGTCTGACTGACTTGAGTTGGCCCCTGTCTCTAGGCATGAGAGAAAACTGTATGTGCTGGAATCTTCCCTTAGTCCTTTCTTCCCTATCAGATCGGGGGGTAGGGGGTGCACACAACAGGAAAATCATGGTTGTTGTTAGCCAACACACCCCAGTGGACCCTACCTGAAGTTAGTATAATGCACCCTCAAGGTTGAAGTGGAAACATTTTTTTTCCTTAAGCCCTAGTTAGCTGCCACAGTGCATGCCTTGAGACCTCCTCAACTCCCTGGGTCATCAGGGAAGATGGCACACTCACAGCCCTGCTTTACCGCATGCATCCTGCTAGTATTACACTCTTGTGTATGGTCTCTTTGCTGAGTTCTGTTTCTCCCCTAGAAAGCCTGTCCTGAAACCCTATACCAGATGTGTTCCTGGGCTTCCTCAGTCTCCCATTCATTTCCCTGATAACTCTCACTTAGTCCTTTTGGTGCTGGTGGTGCTGCTGTGTGTGTGTGTGTGTGTGTGTGTCTCCATGCCTCTCTCAGAGTGTGAGCTCATTCTCCGTGGTTTCCCCTACAGTGCCCAGCACACAGTAGGCAAGCAATAAGTACTGGTCAAACCTAGCAGTGTGGGTTGAGTAGCTCATGAATTCCTTCTTGGCTGAAGTTGCTGTTGGCTGGAGCTTCTGCTGTCTGCCCCCATGTGGTTTAGTCACAGCATCTTTCTAGAGCCATTCACTCCCTACAGCTTATGCACTGGGGTATGATACAGAGTGACACGACCTTGGCTCTTTTACTACTATGTTCTATGTCAGTGGTAGTCACCCGGGTTTCCATCCTGGCCCCACGGGTCAGCTGTGGCAGTTACAACCTCTCTGGGCCAGTTGTAATGGAGGCAGGGATGCTTGCTTGTCTCATGGTGGTCACCAAGCCTTGAAGTATGTGAAGCAGCTTGGAGTATATGGTAGTTTATACCAGGGTGATGCATGTGTGAGATGCAGCTTGGTGAGATAGTCACAGTATTTGACCAGGAGTTTAGTATTCTAGTAGGAAATGACTAGCAGGAGTTCTAATAAGTCTTAATAATAAAAACCCAGAGTCAGATAGCAGGGTAAATGCTGCAAGGTTAGAGAAGTAAAGGATCCAGCCATAAAAGAGATCTCTTACCTCTACTGAATCCTCAGACCAAGGGGATCCTGTCCCTAGGAATCTCCAGACTGAATGCACACAATCCTGTCCCTGTGCATCCTCAGACTGAATGCTCTGAGCTCCTGTCTCCTCCTCCCTTATATTCCTTTCTCTGCCCAGCCACACCACTACTCCCACACCTCTCTAGTGCTGGGATTAAAGGTGTGAGCCACCTCTGCCTGGCTCTTTTTGACTGGATCAATTTCGTATAGTCTATAGCTAACTATTGTGGCTAGCTCTGCCCTCTGATCACAAACAACATATCACTATAGATAACCCAAAGATCCTTTTATGTGAGGTGCAAGGATCTGATTCTTTTTATTTTAGAGAAGTAACTGAAAGACTTCTGGCTTCTATGAGCTATTGGTGGCAGTGCTGGCATTCCAGGTCCCCTGACTTCAACCCTAATATTGCTTCTTGCTTTTCTCACTCTACAGTAAAAAATAACCAGGAAATAGGAAATGAATTTCTTACTTTCCAAAAGCCCCATCCCTGGGCAGTTTTTGGGAGGAGTGGAGACTAATGCTGTAAGTATAGGCTCTGTCTACTTTTGAGACTCTGTTATTCTGACACAGACGAGAGCTCGGGAGCATTGATGATATACAGCAGATTTCTTTGGAAGATGCTCTGTGTAGCCAAGAGACTGAGGTCGCCTACATCTGTAGTGAGAGTTCCAGCCATGAAGACTATATAAGGTAGGTTTCTTGATGCAGGTAGGCTTTGCTAAAACTGTGCAAATGTAACTTATGGTCAACACAGAAAATTCTGCTTGTCCTCTGGTCAGACTGAGCAGTGGTGGGACACGTCTTTAATCCCAGCATTCAGGAAGCAGAGGCAGGCAGATCTCTGTGAGTTCCAGGCCAGCCTGGTCTACAGAGTGAGTTCTGGGACAGTCAGGGCTATATCGTAAGACCCTGTCTCTAAAAGGGGTGGGATGAAAGTTGCTTTTGGTCATAGTGTTAGGAATAAGTGGGAGGGGGATCTTCGAGGGTCCCATGGCAGGTGAGGGTGAATGAGGTGTAGGGGGGCAAACATGCCCGGCAGACAGAGCTTAAGTGAGAAGTTTTATTAGAAAGGGGAGGGAAGGGGACAGGAAAGAGAAAAAAGGTAAAGAGATAGAGAGAGGACAGAAGAGAAGAGGGGGACAGGAAAAGTCCTGTCTGCCCCAGGGTAACAGCAGGAAAGAGAACATAGGTGGGTGGGGGTCTCTCTTTTAAAGGGGTCCTTTGCACCTGCATGCTGACCAGGTAGGTGTATTCTGCCAGGTGACAGGGCAGGCCAGCATAATGCCTGAATCCTTACGCATAGTATTCATCACAGTAATAGAAGGCAAACCAGAGTTTGAGCATTGATGAATAGTCGAATGATTTTATAACTAGAAAAGTCCTTTCTCACAGTATAGACAAAGATTGAGGCGTTGATGGTTCTTTATTTTGCAGGACACTGACTCTTAGCTGTTTGTTACATTCTTGTGTATTGTGGAGTTCTCTGACATACAGGGCACTTGAGTGTTTACTTCAAGTGTCCTTTCGCTGTGTTTCTGTTTTCAAAGGCAGTTTCTTCAGGCTGGGAAGCATGTCCTCGTGGAATTCCCCATGACACTGTCTTTTACAGCGGCCCAGGATCTGTGGGAGCTGGCTGCACAGAAAGGTGACATATTCTCTGACTCTGGAACATAGACCTTATGCCAGGTGTCTGCCCCTGAGTTTCTAGGGTACCATCTTTTTGCCTTTTATGTAGTTTGCTTTATCTGCATCTGCTTTGGTGCTAAGATTTCCCCACCTCCCTTTTGTCCCCAGGCTCTAGATGCATGGGGAAGTGTGTCAATTAGAAGGATAGGGAGGGGTTTGTAGACTCCTGGCTTTGTTCTAATGGAATAGTGGGTTGGTTTCCATATGTGATGGTGTCATAATGTTGATATTTTGGTTGTATTTCAGATACCTACTAGAGGAAAAAATTCCCAAATCAGAGTAATTGATAGTCTTATATGTATATAGTATCTTTGTTCCATTAAGGGAGTATTAAATGTTCACCGGATACCAGGAAACTCTTTTAAGCACATTGTATGTTTAGTTCTCATATCAAGCTTTGGGGGTAGAGATCTTTGATTGCTATTACTGTAACAGAAGATCTGAGGTTGGTGATTCATGAAGAAAAGAGATCTACTTAGCTCATACCACTAGAGGCTGGAAGGTCAAAGTCAAGCAGCTTTGTCCATTTGGTGTCTGAAAGTTCCATGCAACAGAACTAAGAACAGTTTGGAGGGACCCAAAGTCTTGATATTCTATCTTCTGTTTTATCCATTCTACTTTAAGGCTTTCCCATGAATTTTATAATTGGATTATTACATTTTTCAATTCTATCTTCATTTCATTGAGTTCTCTTCAGTATTTCTGTCTCTTTTCTGAATTCAGTTTTCAAATCCTTAGTTGTCCTTGTCATTTGTTCAGCCTTGTGCTTGAGTTTTCTTGAGCATCGCTTGGGTGTTTATTGATATCCTGTTTAAGCTCACTAAGTTCATTGTTTGCTTGTCTTCTTTAAACTCCATCAGTTGTGTAAGTTTGGTTGTTCTTTTCAACAATTCTCATTGGAGAACACCTCTGTAGAACTGCTGGCTTTTGAGGGGAGACATACTGTCTAGCCTTTCATACTGTGTTTTTCCCAGTGAGATCTAGGCATGTGGACTTCTCTTGATTGTGTGTCAAGTGTGAGATTCTAGACTTTCTCTGTTGAATGGAAGTATGTTTTTGTTTTGGTTGTTGCCCAAGTCCGGTTAATTTTCTATCAGGTATGAGGAGTTGGTTAATACCTTCAGATTTAGGGTTGGTTCCAGTTCCTGGTAAGCAATAAAGCAATAAGAAAGAAAGCAAATGGTATATACGTGGCTATATCCATAACTTAGCTATGCCTAGGAGTGAGGATAGGATAGGATGGGTGGGCCAGGATCTTGGCCACTAAACAGGGTAGCCAGGCTGACAAATAGTCTCTGCTACCCAGGCTAGGCTTGTTGGGTATGGTACAGGCAGGTAAGGTTCCAAGGATGAGCCTGTGTGATCTTGTTTAGGTCTGGGGTTAAGGAGAGAGCAGGCTAGAGTCTGGCGAACTCTCTAGACAGACCACAGGATATGCGATCTAGGTTAGACCAAGAGGTTGGATATGGCCTGGATGGCGTAGGATCTGCTGGACTAACCCAACTGGACGGTGCACAGGCTGTCCCTTCTTCCTTTAAATCTGTATTCAGTGACTAGCCTCTCTCCTGTCTCCCTCCCCCACCTTCAGATAAACATTATTCTACTCCCATAGGATTGGCTTCTTCTATTTCCACATAGTGAATGGCACCATCATTTTTCTTTCTGCACCTGGTTCATTTCAGCTTCATTAACATAATACCCTCTCGTCTTTTTCTGCTTTCCTGCTGTTCCCCTGGGGCAGACAGGACCTTTCCTGTCTCTCTCTTCTCTTCTGTCCTCTCTCTCTATGTCTGTCTCTTTACCTCTTTATCTTTCCTTCCCCCTCTTTCCCTTTCTAATAAAGCTTCTCACTAAGCTCTGTCTGCCTGGCATGTTTGTCCCCCATCTCAGTCACCCTCACCTGCCATGGAATCCGCCAAGCTTCCCTGACGCTTTATCATAATATTTGGTGCATGTGACTCAGCAGATTTTTCCCATATTTCCTCCTGCCTGTGGCACACTGAGATACACAGGACCTTGTAACTTTCAACTCAGTCACTTTTCCAACTAAGGATCTCTGGATTTTTCCATCCACCACTACCATATCCAGCCCCATGCTAACAGCAGAAAGCAGGTGTCCTTAAAGCCTCTGCCCTCATCAACTATGGAGGACACTGGGAGCAGCTGTCCACGCAGCCAGCTAGTCTAAGAGGCACCAGAGAGTTCCATACAGCCTGGACTGCAATGAAACAACCAGCTACCTCAGGATGTGGCAGCACCCCAGCTTTCTAAGTCCTCCAAAGATGGCCGATGCCCCCCAGTCAGCAGGAAATAGTCATTAGAACTCGATGTTCTTATTCCCTAACCTGCCACACCTAACTCCTCACCTTTCTAATAATAAATAAAGGTGGGAATATAAGGATTCAGGAATTACGCTGGCCTGCCCCTGGCACCTGGTAGAATGCACTCAGGCGGTACCCTGGTCAGCCCAGGTTTCCATGGCTTCAGAGTCTGCACACAGGTGCAAAGGACCCTTTAAAAGAAAGACTGCGGCCCTCTTTCCTGCTGATCCCCTGGGGCAGACAGGACTTTTCCTGTCTCCCTCTTCTCTTCTGTCCTCTCTCTGTCTCTGTGTCTCTTTACCTCTTTTCTCTTTCCTTCCCCCTCCCTTCCCTTTCTAATAAAACTTCTCTCTCTCTCTCTCTCTCTCTCTCTCTCTCTCTCACACACACACACACACACACACACACACACACACAAATAATAATGATAATAATAATAATAATGCCCTTTTGGCTTACCCACATTAGTGGAAATGACAGGATTTCAACCTGGCTCATTTCAGTTTCATTAACATAATACCCTCTGGGCTCGACAACGTTGTTGGAAATGACAAATTTCAGCTTCACTATGGAAGAATAGTATTCTGTTGTGGGCAAGCCCTGCTTTATTTGTTCTGAGTCTTTTGAAAGAGTGTAGAGATGAACAAGGGGGTGCAGATGTCTCTTTGGCATTCCATTTTCTGTGGTTTACACATGTGGTAATGAGATTGGTGGGTCGTGTTAGGTCTATCTTGAACCCTGTGAGGAACCCCCCACAGTGTTTTCTGTAATAACAGTAAGCTATGAGCCATGCTAGCAATGTGTAGGGTGCCCTTTCCTTCGGTTCACATCCTTGTCAGCAGGTTTTTGGCCTTTTTTATAATAGCCATTCTAAATAAAATGAGGTGATATTTCATTGTGAGTTATATTTTCATTTTTCTAATGATAAATGTTGAACATTTTTTTCTTGTAACTACTGGTCATTTGTGTGTCTTCTTTAGAAAAATTTCTACTTATATTACCTATTTTAACTTTTGATTTTTATTACCATTTTTCCTGTTGAGTTCTCTATATATTTTGGATACTAACTCCTTACTGAATCTGTATTTTGCAAGTATTTTAATTCATTTTGTAAGTAGTGTTTTTATTCTGTTGTTATACATGGCATTTTGGTTTGATATCATGGCATTTGTGTTGGTTGGCTTTTGTAGTCTGCCCTTTTGTGGTCTTACCTAAGCAATCTTTGCCTAGTCCTGTTATGGTGATTTGAATAACAAATAGGCTCAGATTTGAACACTTGGTTCCCAGTTAATGACACAGTTTGGAGAGGTTTGAGATCCTATAGCCCTGTCCTTTATCTGGTTGCTTCTCTATTTCTTTCTACTTGGTGTTTGGCTAAAGATGTGTTCACTCAGCTTCCTTTTCGCTGCCATACCTATTGCCTGCTTCAGTGTCTGCTGCCTATGCATGCCTGCTGCCTACACCATTCCAAATGCCTGGTCCCATGCCCTGTGCATGCCTGGTACCTGCTGCCTCCTGCCATGCCTACTACTGTGATGGGATCTTAAACTCTGCTAAGTTGTTTCTGGTGATGTTATTTTCTCACAGACACCGAGCCAGTGTTCTCAAGAATTTACCATGTGTTTTCATCTATTGTTTCCCAGTTTTTGAGCTTATAGTTAAGTATTTAACATGTTGTGAGTTGATTTTTGATAAGTATGTAGTGTAGTATTTTGCATGTGAATATCCACCTTTCCAAATACCATTTATTAAGAAATTATCCTTTGTAACATTTGAGGTGGCAGCAGCTTCTTCATGTGATAAAACTGTCAAAATGTCAAGGCTTTTGATGCTTCAAAGGAAAGATGGAATAGTGTGAAAAATGGCATCCTTTGCCGTGGAAGCTATGTGCATATCACATCTTTCAGAAAAGTGTAGCATTCACAGCATCTATAGGATTCTGCAGCTTAAAAACGAACCAAGTAACCTAGCTGAAAAAGGGCACATTGTAGAAATTTTCATTTTCCAAAGTGGCAAACAAATAAAACAGCACCCAATATTTAAAGAAATGCAAATAAAAACTACAAAAGATGTCACATTCATTAGGACATCTGCAGGGGTCTGTAAAGTAATGACCCTTAGGAGGCAAGAAGGTAGTTGAGCTCAACACATCTAAGTAGCCGATGTTGACTAACACTTCAGGAGGCTGCCCCTAAGTAGTTTATTTTAGGCATATTTAAGCACAGCACAGTATGGTGAGAATTTTCCTGGTGAGGATTAATTCAATCCCTTGTACATAATAAAGCTTAAGATGAGACCACATCAAAACTCTTTGTAAAGTACATGTGACACTTTCCATCAAGATAGGTTCTATAGGTTGATGAGCTCGTGATAAGGGTCTGCACACAAAAGTCACCAGGCTATTAACCACCTCTGCTCTCAGCCTTCTGGGTAGATAACAGGTTATGTGTCCCTCCCTTTAAAGGGACAGTCCTGTGTGTTTAACATTCTTGGTTAAACAAACCCTTATCTGTGCTTATCTGTAAGCACAGGAACCTCTGTGCCTCCCACAGATAGGCATAGTTTCTCTGTGTCTCAGCAGCTGCTCCCAAATAACCATTCAGAAATGACTTATTAATTATAAATGTCCAGCTGATAGCTCAGACTTGTTACTAGCTGACTCTTACATTTTAAATTAACACATATTTCTTATCTACCCTCTACTCTGTGGTGGTACCTTCTTTCAATACACCACTTCATCTTGTTTCCCTCTGCCAATCTCATGATTCTGGAGACTCTGCCCTCCTTCTTCCCAGCATTCTCTCTGCCCTGAAAATCCTGCCTAGCTATTGGCCAATCTACTTTTTATTAACAATGAGAGCAACACATTTCCACAGAGTACAGAAGGATTATTCTACAGCACACTATTAACCAGAAAAATAAATATTCACAAAGATTTAGAGACATTAGAAGCCCACAAACATTAATGTCAGCTGGTGTGTGAGGTGTCGTCCTAATGTGTGCTCTGGACACTGCCTGTAGACATACTATATCCTGGTCTGGAGGAAGAATGGCACAACCTCCAAGCACACAGCTAGCTGTACACCGTGGGTAATGGCCACCCATTATTCCCTTTTGTCACAACAGGGAGAGTCCTGCATGAGGAGCATGTGGAACTCTTGATGGAAGAATTTGCATTCCTGAGAAAGGAAGTGACTGGGAAGGAGTTGCTGAAAGGATCTCTTCACTTCACAGGTCGGTTCGAGCTGCTCACAGGGGGCAGCCCCAAAACCAGCCGTCTTCTGCACTGACTCTACTTCTAGCAGAGACCATTCAGATTAGAGTTGTCACCCGGGCGTTGTAGAAGTTCTCAGAGCCCTGGGGCCCTCTACTCGGGTGCAGCTTGGTTCTTGACCTCACACTCCCTCTGTAGTGTCATTTCATGTCATACCAAAATGAGGAAAAGGTAATAAGCTTATTGAAGCTGAAAGACAGGAAGCAGTTGAAGAGAGCCAAGTGCAGAGTAGGAGAGGAACATATCCCTGAGTCTCAGTGGTACCTGCACACGTAATTTGTGTCACAAAGAGACTAAAGGGTCTGGAGAGATAGTTCAGGGGTCAAGAGCACTCACGGGCTGCTCTTCCACAGACCCAGGTTTGAGTCCCAGCATCCACATGGTGGGTTACAGCTGTTGAGAACTCCAGTCCCAGGGGATCTGACCCGCTGGAGGCAGGCACTTCAAGTGTGTGGTGCCCAGACATAACATGCAAGCAGAACACCCATACACATAAAAATGAAGGGGAAAGATTTAAAGGAGATTAAAGGCATGGCTTATGGACCATTTTGGTATTATCTTTATTTTAATTATCTTTAGAGAACTTTATACAAGAACCATAACATCTAGATTAATAACTTTTCTAGTTATGACAAACACCTGACATAGGCAGCTTCAGGCAGTGTTCCTCTTGCTTGCTGTTGAGGAGTTAACACAGCCCCTTGTTCACCGAGTCGGCACTGGAGGGTGTTTACCTTGTATCCTTGTCAAGAAGTAGAGGGACGTGAGTGCTGAGTGCGGGCACCTAGTTCACTTTGCCTCTTTCTACTGTTTGTTCAGTGCAGGACTTCAGCCCATGGCGTGGGTGCCACAGGCTTTCATAGGGTTCATCCTCATGTAAAACTCTTAGATGCCTTAAAGACACACCCGAAAGTGTGACTCCAGGTCACTACAAATGGAATCAAGTTGACAGTGAAGATCAGTTGTCACTCTGGTTTTGCTTTTCCCTTAATGAGGTTTGATCGCTTGATGCAACCTTGAGTGAAAAGGTGAGTCTGAAATTGCAAGGGTGCATCTGTCCCAATCTTACAGGCAGAACTTTTCTTGGTGATATTTTAATTGGGCTGGGAAAGGAGTTCAGGGCTAGAGAGCTGGCCCAGCAGAGAGAGCCTGGTCACAGTCCTCATCACTGCAGATATGAAACTACTTGGAGATTTTTTTTCTATAGAATATTGTAGGTGAAAACTTTTCAGAGGATTGGGAAATAGATGTTTGGGGAGGGGGGTGTTTTCATACATCTTACTCAGAACAGACAACTTTTACTTCCTCCATCAAGTTACAAGGATATTTCCAAAACCAGTCATCCATCATGTACAATTTGAATTTTTATGATGGTCATTCTTTTATTTATTTTTATTTATTTATTTATTTTGTTTTTTTGAGACAGGGTTTCTCTATAGCCTTGGCTGTCCTGGAACTCATTCTGTAGAACAGACTAGTATCATACTCACAGAGATCCTCCTGCCTCTGCCTTCAGAGTGCTGGGATTAAAGGCATGCGCCACTACTGTCCAGCTTATGTTGATCATTTTTTTAAAATTTATTTGTCATATATACAGTGTTCTGCCTGCATGCATACCTGCAGGCCAGAAGAGGGCGCCAGATCTCATTATAGATGGTTGAGTGAACTTAGGACCTCTGGAAGAATAGCCAGTGCTCTTAACCTCAGAGCCATCACTCCAACCCCTTGTCCGTCATTCTTAAAGTAGCAACTGTAGGTAATTGTCCAGATCTTAGCATCACCTTGGATTGAGTCCTTTCTGTTCCACCCTTGAGTGTCTGTACGTCCCTTCACCAAGGCTTTTATTACATAAAGGAGGCCCTTCTGTGCAGAAGGGCATTATTGAGTGGCAAGGATGTCTTCTTTCTTGAAAATTACTTGAGAGTTACGACAGGAAGTGGCATGGCCATTAACTTGAGCAACAAAATGCTGAGAATGTGGCATGTGTTTGTCTTAAAATGATACTGAAGTTCTTCGCCTTTGAAGCCATTGTTCATTATCCTTGTGATATGGGTAAGACATGAACTCAGAAAGGCAAGTTTGACAAAGGTCACACTTAGTTCCTTAGTGCTGAGGTTAAAGGTGTGCACCACCACCACCCAGCAGAGACAACTATCTGGATACTGAATTAGACTAATTGCATTAATGTTTCCTTTGTACTTTAGGTTGTCATGGTGACACCCTCCTGCCATCTGGGCAGGCAGTACATACTTAAAGAATCTAAGTCTCAAAGCTAAAATGTCATAGTTTCCCACTTACCAGATCTCTTTAACTCATTTATTGAAAATATAAGTACTTATATATGAATATTTATTTTCATATGCATACCTAATTATCCAGTATACTAGAAATAGAAATGTGAAACTTTCTAAGGACTTTTTTCTTAGAAAAAAAAATTGTGCAATATATTTTAATCACGTTTTCCTCTCCCTTCATTCCTCCTGGCTCCTCCACAGTACTCACCCAGTTCTCTCTCTCTTTAAAACAAAGACAAAACAACAGACATTTTCATTCTCTCTGGCTGTACCAACTCCTGTTGCTCGTTTGTCTTATTTTACTAGCAACTTTGAATTTAAAAAAATTTTTCCGCCAGCCTTTAATCCCAGCAGAGGCAGGCAGAACTCTGGGTGTTCGAGGCCAGCCTGGTCTCCAGAGATTTACTCTTATTTTATGTACATTGGTGTTTTGCCTGCATGTGTGCCTGTGTGAGGATGCTGGATCTTGGAGATACAGACAGTTGTGAGCTGTAGGTGCTGGAAATTGAACTTGGGTTCTCTGGAAGAGCAGTGAGTACGCTTAACCACCAAGCCATCTCTCTAACCCCTAATACTGTATGTTTTAAAAAGAAACATTTTCCATTTGGCAACCTTGCGTTTCATCTTTTATTGATCACTGTACACATACATGCCGTGTTCCCTTCCCCAGCTTCCCTGGGCATGAGTCTTTGTGAGACATGTGTGATTTCTTGCAGCTAGCCCACTGGAAGAAGAGAGATTTGGCTTCCCTGCATTCAGTGGCATTTCTCGCTTGACCTGGCTGGTCTGCCTCTTTGGGGAGCTTTCTCTTATTTCTGCCACCTTGGAAGACCGAAAAGAAGATCAGTATCTGAAAATGACTGTGCAGCTTGAGACCCACAACAAGGGGTGAGTTGTGAGAAGTAGTAAGAGAGAGATTTCTTACTCCCTCAGGTGGTCATAGAGTAGTTTTGGGAAGTCCTGAAGGACCATCCCCTGGCCTCCAGACCCAAGACAAATGTCTGTAGAGAGAACTTTCGCCTAGTTTGTATTGTCATTCCATCCTTTACACCCTGAGACGTGAAGGAACAATGTAAGTTCAGTTGCCATCAGATAAATAATGGCTTACAGAAATTAAACAAATAATTAGGTTATGCAAGTAATTACTTTAAGCCTTATTATTTACTTATTTTTCTATTTATCTTAGAGCTAGGATGCCTCTGTATTGTCCAGGCTAACCCCAAACTCCTAGGCTCCAGCAGTCCTTCTGTCTCAGCCTTTTGAGCTTGAGCATATACATAGGCCTGTGCTATGAGGAAGTTGAGGTGCAAGAAACATGGGTATTTTGCATTGCCTCAAACCATAACACTCTGCGTTATTTGGAAGGATATATGAAGTTGTTTTAGGTAGATAAAACTATTTGCAATAACTCAAATAACTCAAATTTTATTCAGAATTAAGGTAAAAATAGTGAGTAAAGTACATTCAAATTAATCTTAATCATAATTTTCTTTTTCTTAGTTTTTTATTTTGTGAGACAGGATCTCAATGTAGCCCAGGCTGGCCTTTAATTTACTGTATAGACTGTATAGCCCATCTCAAACTTGAGACTTTCATACTTTAGCTGGAATTACCAACACACCCAGCTTGTTCTGTTGTAAGTAGTATGGTTTTTCCGCCCGCCACCTGGTCTTGTCCTGTTGCCACGCCAGCCCCAATTAACACACAGAGACTCTGTGAATTACCAACACACCCAGTTTGTTCTGTGAACTTTGCAAAATAATTTTTAGGTAAAGTCTGATCAGCTGTTTTTGCTACTCTTTAATATTCAATGATGTATTTGCCTGAGAGCACAATCAACTTAGGCAGAGATTTCTGTTTTCCATAAGGAGACACAGCACAGGTGAAGGGCTATCTTGGAGAAAGTTGAGTCTGAGTCATGTCGAGAAATTGAAGTGGACATAGAGGTGCTTTGTTAGCAACAGGACGCTGTTTGCTAACTTGTGTTCTTGGAGAATCCAGTGAAGTAACTCTTGAGAATTCACACATGAAGTTACAGCAGTTCTCAGTTTTTCATGGCTTGTGGCTGCCTGCCTTCCCTGTTTGGATTCTCTTAGAGCAACCCATAAGACTCGGGGTGCAAAGCAGTGGTTACACAGAAGTCCCCTAATGGCAAACAAATGGCAAGACAAAGACCTGTCCACAGTAACGTTGGAAACCCAGTCACCGGTAGCCTTTGGGTGGCGGTGGAGATCAGGGTGCCTCTGAGTCACCTCAGTGAGCCAGCCTTTCAGGGAAGATGGGTCAGTCACATGAAGTCAGGTGTGAGTACCCATCTGCTCTCCTGTGTGATTTTTTTTTTTTTGTTTTGGTTTTTGGCATGTGTGTGACATGTTCATGCGTGTGTGCTTACACATGTGCACATGCATGCGGAGGCTAGAGGCTGATGTTGAGTCTCATCTGCTTTCTTGACAAGTCTCCACTTTATTTTCTGAGGAGGCAGGGTCTCCCACTGACTCTAGACATTTCAGATTCCATGAGCCTGGCCAGCCAGCTTTCCAGGGACCCTGACTCTCCCTCCAGGAATTACAAGTGGGCCACCATGCCAGTACAGCTTTAGTGTGGGAGCTGAGGATCTCAGCTTGGGTCCTCGTGCTTGTACCACAAGCACTGTATGTGTTTACCTTCTCTCTGGCTCTGTCCAGTGTGCTTTTTTGGTTGTGAGCCTAGCCTTTAACGGCTAAGCCATCTCTCCAGCCCTCCAGTATGCTTTTTTAACACGAGGGATTTTTGTCTTTGCAGTCTGTTGTGCTGGATTGAAGAGAAAGGGCCCGGTTTGAAAAGAAACAGATACTTAAGCTTCCAATTCAAATCTGGATCCCTGGATAATGTGCCAAATGTAGGGGTCGATAAGAACATTTTTCTGAAAGATCAGGATATATTTATTCAGAAGCTCTTGGGCCAGGTCTCTGCAGAGGACCTGGCTGCTGAGAGGAAACGCATCATGCACTGCCTGGGCCTGGCTGAAGACATCCAGAAGCTCTGCCGCCCTAAGAAGTGAGGACGGAGCTGCGAGACCTCTGAGAAGGGCCAGGGTTTGGTTTTATCAACAGTCCGTCTGTAGCTCTTACAATTAAACACATTGGGTAAACAGGACGAGTAGTGTCATGAACTGTGGTAGAAGTGTTTGGTGCTGGGGCCGTTCTGAGGGACTAAGGGAATGGCTTACACCTAGTTTTATTTTGTCTTCCTAGCAGCACCCTGTTGGATATTGCCTGTTTTCATTCTTGTGGGAAAGCTTGCTTGAAGTCATCCAAGCAGGGGGGTGGGGGAGTGGATTTGAAGTTCTACCCATGTTCCACAGTACTTACCTTGAGCCGCTTTCCATTCTTTAGGGAATGTGGCTGTCCTGATAATCACAGGGTCACTACTAGTTGCCGGTCATCCTTAGTGACCAATGGGTCACTTGTAAGTTACTCGAGGGAAGGGGTTTTTTGGTAGAAGAGTGTCAACAATAGTAAATGACAAGGATGTGAGCAAAGCCACTTGAGTCTGTAGTAAGGAGGCAGACAAGGAAGTAGCCCAGGGCAAACCTCGGCGGCAGTGGTCCTGTCGCAGCTGGGCCTACAGGAGGGAACCCTGGAGAGAAGAGTATGACTCTGTAACACAGGCAGCACCGTGGTCCTGAAATTATTTGACAGAATTATAGCTTGGCCAGTTCTTCAGCTCAGTCAGGCTAAGTACTCAGGAGGCCACTGGAAAGAGGTGACAGTTTGTCAAAAGACGTTCTGGTGCAGCCTTCACCAGTCTTGGCTGTTCAGGTCCATCAGCCTCTGCTGCCCTGAGCCGAGCAGAGTGCCGCGAACCTGCACTTGTCCTCTTGCATTTTCTCCAAAGCCTACTTTGGTTTTTAATTGGCTGCTTTTTAAGCATGAACAAGTTTCATTATAACATTTTCATATATGGGGATCATAGACTCTGCTCACCTTTTCATCTTCCTATTAGTCTATCCTTTCTGAATAGTCCTCTTCCTACTGCCCTGTCATAGGTATATACAAAGCAAAATGTGCTTTTTTTTTTTTTTTTTTTTTTTTTTTTTTTTTAAATTTTTGAGACAGGGTTTCTCTGCTCTGGCTGTCCTGGAACTCACTCTGTAGACCAGGCTGACCTTGAATTCTGCGAAAGGCCTGATGTGAAATAGAATAGAGAGAGAGCAGTGCCCTCTATGCAAGACCCTGCCCAGCTAAAACAAAACAAAACCAAAAAAGGGGTTAACATCCGTCTCAGTGGAAGCTTATGCAAATGTGAGGAAAAGCACAGGCTCCATCCCAAGCAGGAAGCAGAACTTGGCTGCATCAGCAACATGGTTCTGCCTTAGTCAAGAATACAGGAGTAAAAGGGTTATGGGTTCTTCCATCGTTAAGGAAAGGCGGTGAAGGCAGGCACATGGCAGCCCAAAGAGGCCATTTCTTGAAGCCGTGAAGGTGAAGCCTGGCTTGCCTTGGAGACCTCAAGATGATGGGGATGCCAGAGCCATGGAATAGCTGCTAAGGAGAGCTGCAGATGGAGTGGGACCAGCCCAGGAGAGAGGTGTGCTACAGTCAGCAAAGTTGGGAGGACTGGAAAACCTGAGCAGCCACCTATAAGCAAGCCCTCTGGCGTCAGACGTGGAGATGCAGAATTTGGGGTTTGCCCTGCTGTCTTGCTTTGGTTTAGTATTTCCTCACTATGCCCCCTTTCCTCTCTTTCAGGGTGGTAATGTGCCATTGTGTGTTGGAATTATGTAATCTTATTTTTAGAGGGGATTACAATTAAGGAGAGACTTTTAAATAGTGTTGCAACTGTTATGGACTATGGGGACTTTTGAAATAGGATTGAATGCATTTTGCATTATGTTATGGCTACCAGCCTGTGGGGGCCAAGGAATAGAATGTGGTGTTTTGAATGAGAATGACCTCCCCCCCCCGCCCCCCCCCTAGGGTCATATACTTGAATGCTTGCTCCACGATTGGTCATGCTGTTTGGGGAAGGACTAGGAAGTATGGTCATGTTGGAGATGTGTCACTGGGTATGAGCTTTGAGGATTCAAAAGTCCACCCCAGAACCAGTCTGTGTCTCCCTGCCTACAACTTTCTGACCAAGATATAAGCTCTCAGCTACTGCTCCAGCACCATGCCTGCCGCCATGTTCCCAGCCGTGATAGTCACAGACTTGCGCTCTGAAATGGTAAACAAGCCCCAGTTAAATGCTTTCTCTTATAAATTGCTTTAGTTAAGCAGGTATAGTGGCACATACCTTTAGTCCCAGCATTAGGTTGGCAAAGGCAGGTCGATCTTTGAGTTCAAGGCCAGTCTGATCTACATAGAGTTTCAAGACAGCCAGGGCTACATAGAGACCCTGTCTCAAAAACAAAACAACTTGCCTTATTCGGTGTCTTTACAGCCATGTGACAGTAACTAAGACAGTCACCATGCAGAACTGGTGTGGGGAAGGCATCCTGACAGACAGGGATGGGAGCCTGGCCCTGTGGCTGGTGCACATACTACAGCCATAGGAAGTTGGGACTGGACACATAGGGCCCAGCTCCACAGGACCTTCTCAACCCAGGTAGAGGACACGAACATTTTAGACAGAAATGGACTGTGGACATACAAGACAGGAGGGAGTCTGCCGTAACCCAGAACAGGTGGCAGGCATCAGGACTTGGTGGTGACTGGGAATGGAGAGATCTAAGTGTGCACAGTGATGCTGGGACATAGTTCAGGTCCTGCATGAGTGCTGGACCATCTCAGGAAGGCAGCTCCCAGCGTATTGATAGAGGGCCACATGGGGAGAGAAGGCATCTTACTCCCAGACTTCTCTAGGTCATTAAGAGGTATGTAGCTATGCCTTACTGAGCACTTAGATTTAAGAAGAGTCTTTGTCTCATCATGTTATTCTAAATTTATTATCAGTGAATGTTTGATTTGTATATTATATCCCATACACCCAAAAGTGTTTTGGTTGAAAAGGAACGGTAAATGGGAAAAACATAAGATGTCCTGCTATAGTGATGGGCTGGTGAGGAAAAGGCTTGGCCAGTCCTAGCTAGAGACCAAAAGCTGAGCAAGACCTGGTGTCTCTTGGGAGTTCATAACTCTGAGACCTTATGGAACATAATTTAGAAAGCAGTTTTGAGGGGAACTGTGTGGCTCTTGTCTTCATGTTGAAACTTCCCTTAGTGAGGGGGGCTCTTGACACTCGGAAAGTTTGCATCACCATTACCTGACTCACAAGGCCCTGCCATACAAAAGCGGACAATTGCAGGACGAGACTGATGGAGCTGCTTTCCCGCTGAGCGGGGAGCACTAGGGACGCAGCCTTTGTAAGCCATCAGCTTCTTGATGGTATAGCTGCCGTATCTCCCATGCCCCTGTAACCTGATAACTCGCAGCTTCAATCAAGACGGGTGGAATCTTTTCTTTGGATGAACACAAGTCTATCCACATTTCCCCAGGAAGCTGCACAGGGCAAGGCCCTGCTTTCTGCTTGGGCTTAGAGCAAGTTATAAGGAACACTAACTGCACACTCTTGCTTCTTGCCCATCATCCCAGATCCCGGCACACTGCAAGAAGCTTTATGTACTTGCTTTTTTACTCTTTGGGGGCCTGCCACCCAGTTCCTAAATAAATACATGGAGACTTATAAGCTTGGCTTGTTTCTAGCCAGTTTTTCTAATTATACTGTTTCTCTTTAACTATGTCTTGCCTCCATGCCTTGTACCTTTCTTTATTCTCTCTTTCCTTCTACTGTCTGGCTGTGTGACTGGGTTGTTGACCTCTGGTGGCCTCCTCTCCTCCCTTTCTCTCTCCATGATCTTTCTTTTCTAGAGCTCCCTCCTATTTATCCTCTCTGCCTGCCAGCCCCGCCTATCCTTTCTCCTACTTAGCTATTGGCTGTTCAGTACTTTATTAGACAGTGTGTTTTAGTTAGACAAAGTAACACAGCTTTACAGAGTTAAACAAATGCAACATAAAGGAATGCAACTCATCTTTGTATCATTAAACAAATAATCCATAGCCTAAACACATCTTGAAACTAATATTTCACAACACCTTTATCCTGGTTTCCTTGAGGTTATGGGAAGACATTTTATATCTGGGAATGTTGAGTGGCCCTGTCCCTGGAGTGTGGCTACAGAGGACAGAAAGGAGGGCTCTGCAGTCCCTAGGGCAGGCATAGGAGTCTGACTTGCTGACTAGGAATGGAGACATCGAGGTGTGTGTGACAAGGGGGAGTCAGTGAGCCACTGTTCAGCCAGTGACTACAGCAGCACAGCATCAAGGTGGCTGCAAGATGGGCCAACAAGGCCCACCCCTGAAACAGCCAGCCCTCCTGGGTTCCTCACCGCGGTGCTGAGGCACAGAAGGGGGAGAGAACACTTACAGATCGTCTGCGACTGCCACCCTTCCCCAGAATCCATAGGTGCTTATACGCGACCTGGTCTCCTCCTGCTCTTATATATGTCCTGCCTTGAGGGTCATGGCACCCTGGATAGCTGAGGGGAGTAACCAGGTGTGATGCTAATACTGAATGTTTACTGATATTGTAGACATGGTTTTATTTGAGTATTATACAATTAAGTTTACAAATGATGAATGTTATGTACATGGAACAGAGAACTCTTTAAAAGCAGTAGGAAGCTGCTGAGAAACTATTCTCTACATCAGTACAGAGCAGAAAGTGGATTCTAGTGACCAGAAGCACATGGATATAAAGAACAGAGGACTTTATACTCCAGACCAATGAGGCCCCTATGCAGGTGGATGGGCACCATGTGGGAACTTCCATGGCATGGAGCTGCAGTGTGGCATCCAGACCGAGGTGGCAAGAGGGGGAGAGCAACAGCACTGTGGTAGTTGGCCACAGCCACACCACCCCAGCATGTCTCTCCAGTGCCGCTGGAACGCAGGGTCTCCCACCACAGCCGTCTCAGGTGGCCTCAGTCTCCTTGCATCACAAGAACATCAGACAGATCCTCAGTGCCTTCTAGCTTCAGATTCTGAGGGAAGAAAAGAAATACACAGGCTCTGATAGACTGAGAACAAAACCTGACACACATTTTAGTTGAGGAGACAAGGTGACTACAGAGAATGAGGTCTGTTTCATCACTACAAGGAAAATCATCCCAGGCAAATACTTTGTACAAAGCTGCTTCTCAACAGATGGGGGTGACGACTCCCACAGAAGCTAAAGAGCCAGGCCGCCTGCCCGAAGGGAGTGAAGAGATGCGGAAGGGAGGCCACCAAGAGCTTTGGCACACGTGACTAACCTGTCTGGCCTCCTCCACGGGTCCATAACCCCATCCCCCAACTGTCACATCCATGACAGCTGCCCTTGCACCTCTGCTCAGCAACCAGCTGTCTCATCTTCACCTCAGGCAGTGGCTTCTCTTCCTTGCATCTCCCCACCTGCACCCCTGCCTCAAAGGTGCGGTGGTGAGAGACGTCCTGGGGCTCAGCATCTGCCCCACTGTCTTCCCTATTGTGCCTGCCTGGTGCTCTGTAGCTCAGGTTCTAGAAGCCATGAGACGAGGGGACTCCACTCAGTGAGAGAGCACTAGCCTATTACATGGAAAGCCTTAAGTCTCACCTCTAGCACGGGGAAAGGTGCTTCCAGTTTGACCAGTCAGTTTCTGCTGCTGGCTATGGTGGCAGAAGAAAAGAGGAACATCTATCCCTGAATCCTAAGCCCCAACCACACAGCACATCCGAGGGGAGGTCACTAACTAGATTGATAGACCGACAGGGTCCACACAGGAGTGACTAAGAGTAAGAGCAGGGGGCTGGAGAGGTGACTCAGTGGTCAGGAGCACTGGCAGCTCACAGCTGTCTGTCACTCTAGTTGCAGGGGATCCGACACCCTCACACAGACATACATGCAAACACCAATGCACGTAAAGTAAAAACAGCTAAGTAAGGAAGTAGGAAGATGAAGGTGTGGGATGAAGCGTTGGGGAATGCTTCCCTTGGAGGTGCTAAGCTCTGAGTCATCACAGAACTCTGATCTTAGGAAATGTCAAAATGACCCAAGCCCAATCCCATATTCAGCTTGTGAGGGCTTTGAGCCGTGGCCATGTTGCAGCATTTTTCAGATAACAAGGCCTCTGAGGTCACGGGGGGGGGGGGGGGGGGGACAGAGCTGCCAGAGCTGGGGACCTGAGTGAAGCCACTCCTATTCCTAATGACTTAGAGCAGTGCCTACCGATGACCTTTGTTAAGATGGTGACAATACCCCAGTTAATTACCCAGTTAAGGTTTGAGCCTTTCTTCAGGTTCTTGGCATCTGAGGTTTGTATCTGGAACCCCACAGAAACACTTGCACTGCCATATCCCTTAACCACAGATTGATGCTAGATGCCCACCACCCTTGTCCCCATAGCTTTTTCTTTTTAAGCTGGGTGGTTAGGGCACACACCTTTGATCCCAATGAATTCAAAGCCAGCCTGGTCTAGAGTGAGTTCCAGGACAGCCTGAGCTACACAGAGAGACCCTGTCTCAAAAAAAAAAAAAAAAAAAAAAAAAAAAAAGAAAGAAAGGAAAAAAGATTGTTTATTTATTTATGTTTTTCAAGACAGGGTTTCTCTCTGTAACAGGCTGTCCTGGAATTCACTTTGCACATCAGGCTAGCCTCAAACTCACAGAAATCCACCATCTCTGCCTCCTGAGTGCTAGGATTAAAGGTGTGTGCCACCAATGCCCATCGATTTTTTTATTTTATTTTATTCCTCTGTGTGTGCGTGTGTAAGGCTAATTGGTCAGAAACTCCTGAACTGGAGTTTATAAGAGTTGTGTATGGTAATGGGTAAATGGGTGCCAGGAACTGAACAAAGGCCCTCTGAATAGGATTATGGGCTCTTACCCACTGATGGCTGGATCCTGGAAGATCTGCTATAAAAGCTCCAGGGAGCTGGCAGGAAAAGGCAGAGTCAAACATTCCTGTACTTTTTGAATGACCTACCTTTTCATTGGCTAAATGCAGGAGACAGGCAAAAGCCAGAGGTATGGAGAGGTTCTGAGCCATGAGCGGGGGCAGCCTGGAGGAAATGAAGAAGCACTGAGTAGATCATATAACCCAGGAGACAGACAGACAGACACACACACCTACAAACTATCAAGAAACAAAAGGTAAGTGTTTACATAAAGCAAGCCATGGACAGAGGGCCTGCCAGGCTAAAAAGTCCCACCAAGAAGTTGACCAGGATGGGGAAGGGATATGGCCCCATCCCCGTCTGTCAGCACACACCTCTTCTGCAGGTCCTTCGTGAGCCCACTGAGCATCTTCTCGTCAGTCACTTGCTCGGGGTCCCCTTCTTTTCCATTGACTCTGTGGTTTGCCTACCCAAAACACCATTATTTATGGACTGAATGCTTAAGTTCATGCTCCAAACAACAGAAATTTGTACAACTCTATATCCAATATAGAAAAGTGAACTGAATGAAGCAAGGATAAACTCTTATTTCCTGAAGACCTAAGGAGATGTTTCAATTTAGTTCCCACAGGCACTCTTAAGAGGGGCTGAGATTTTTGTCTTGTTTTTGTTGTTGTTGTTTCTTTGAGACAGGGTCTATCTATGTAGACCAGGCTGGCCTGGAACTTACAGAGGTCCACCTGCGTCTGGCATGTGCCACCACGCCTAGCTGAGGTGCTGGAATTTTAAAGAGAGGTGAAAGGTCACAGAGGTGTGCCCATGGATAGTGGACAATATGCCCTTGGTCTTTCTTTCACGTTCTAGCCGCCCTACAAGTGATTTGACCCTCCTTGGTGCTTCTGTAAAGTACTATAAGACCAAAGCAATGGTGGTGACCCACTGCAGACAAGTGAGCTTTTGTGTGAGGTTAAGTGTCTCTGCTGTTTGTTACAGGAGCACAGGAGCTGAGGCTTTCCCTGATACATCCAAGACCACACAGCTTAGGGTCCTCAGTAACCATGAAATTCACTGCTCAGCCAGCAGAATGTGTGTGTGGAGTTTGTAGAGCGGGCTAGGTCTGAACAGTCACTCAGGGTTCACCTTACTCTCAGGAGAAAGAACCTGGCAATGTGATTATTTTTCCAGTGTTCTTGTGGAGAACAAGCATTCCAAATGAGAATGTCAGTTCAAAGCTTAGACACTTTCCGACACCTGTAAGGTAGTCATAGTTTACTCTGTCAAAGGTCATGTTTCAACTTAAGTTTCTACTGGTTAAGAACTCCAAATGTGCATCGATACTGGAAAGCTGAAATTCAGTTGTTAGGGCAGCATCCCCAGTAAGGGAAAACTGCGGCCAAGGCACTAGCTTGCCACGTGTGCCGATTTCATGGGACCTGCCCACTCCTCTGCTGGAACAGTTTCTTTCATAGAAGCATGAAGTCTTTCTTAAACTCTTACTGCATCTCTCTGCTTTGGGGCCATGAACAACACTGAGGGATCATGAGCTGTAAACACCAGCTCTCCCTCCTACACGCGGGGACCCGCAGAACCTGAGCGCTGTCACCTACCTCTATGTCAGCCTCCTTTCTAGGAAACTCTGTCAGCAGACTCCACATGTTCTGCTTCAGTTTCTTCATGTCCATCTTTTTGGCAGTTTTGGCATAATGAATTTCTATTTTATTCACCTGAAATAGGCAAAGAAAAACATTCACTATCAGTTTACTGTAAAAAAGTAAGTTTGGGATGAAAACGTTGGAAATCAAGAAGGAATTCAAGCCAGACATAATGGTACACACCTTTGATTCTTGCACTCAGAAGCAGAGGCAACTGGATCTCTGTGAGTTTGATGCCAGCCTGATCTACATAGTGAGTTCTAGGATAGTAAGACCGTCTCCCCCCAAAAAAAAACAAAAAAAAAAAAAAAAAAAACCACACTTTTGTTTTTACATTTTATATATTGTTATTTATGACAGGGTTCTCATGCTGCCAAGGCTGTGGGCTGGACTTACTATGTGGACCTTGAACTTCCGATCCACTTGCCTCCAAGCTGTGTGCTGGAATTGTAAGTGTGTACTTTGATGCCCAATTTTAATGAGCCAGAATTTAAGGAGCCAGTGTGGGACCAAACTCAGGGCTTCACATATGCTGGGTAAACACTCTACCAACAAG
The DNA here is from genome assembly GCF_943737965.1 of Phodopus roborovskii. Taxonomy (NCBI): domain Eukaryota; kingdom Metazoa; phylum Chordata; class Mammalia; order Rodentia; family Cricetidae; genus Phodopus; species Phodopus roborovskii. The sequence goes on along the minus strand of NW_026126416.1, from coordinate 26,507,497 downwards.
GCTACATCCCCAGATCCTAACATTTTTTAAATCAGATGTAATTTACATCAAGACTAAGAATCCCAGGCTGGAAGCACTGGCTGCTCTTCCAGAAATCCTGAGTTCAATTCCCAACAACCACATGGTGGCTCACATACATCTATAATGAGATCTGGTGTCCTCTTCTGGTGTGCAGACATACATGAAGTTAGAAGGACTAAGACTCCCAGTGTAAGAGAGATGAGTAGACCAAATATTAGATAGCACCAAGCCTGGCACTGGCACACAGCTAAGGTCGTGAAGAAACATGTAGTGATATGCTCACTGCTGTAGCTTCACTTATATACTTTATTGGTGTGATCAATCCACCCCTACTTGTGGCCTGGATTTCATTCTCAACACTGCAAAAGTAAAAATTAACAAAGTAAGGTAAAGTATTTGGAAAGATGTCATTTCTACATGACCTAACCAGTTGGTGCCACATATCAGCTTAACCCTGTCTAAAACTCAGCTGCCTGGAGAGCAAGAGGTTAAGACGGAAAAGGAAGCCAGGTGGATCAGGCTGACAGACTCTCATCTTGAGAGGCATTAAACAGATCTCCAGGAGCCAGGCCATCCCTTGCTGCCTCTTCCTTACCTTCTGAGGCTCAGGCACCAAGTTCGACTCTCCGTAAGTTGTGATGTCTACTCCTTGGCTTTCAGAAGACAAGTGACCATTCTCCTGTGCTGTCTTTGGCGTAGAGCAAGGATCAGATTCGAGGTCAAAGGTCCCAATTGGTCCCGAAAATAACTCATCTGACTCTTCATCATCACTGTCAGCAGCCTGGGCAAGGACACAACTCAAGTTTGGCACAAGCTGTTGATGGAGCTTAGAAACCACCAGAAAGAGTCCATGTCCACAGCAAGCAGAGGCCGCCTGAGAGTCCACCAAGTGAGGCCCAAAGGTGGACTGCTCACTTCACTTCTCCCCGTTTCCCGTGAGCCTACTAGAGACAGCGGGACCTGTCACCAGCCTGACACTTCTGAAGCATGATTCAAAGGAGGCAATGACCACAGAGGACACTGTCACCTTTGCTTAGTAGCCAAGAGCAAAAAACAGGAGCTGGGCAAATAGCTCAGTGGCAGAGCACACACACTCCATGTGAGGTACTGGGTCCCATCCCTAGTATACAAAAGCAGCATAGGAGATCCCGGACACTATCGACACAGGGTCTCATGCATCCCAGGATGACCTTAAACTTGCCTTGTAGCCAAGGATGGCTTGAACTTCTGATCCTCCTTCCTCCGCCTCCTGAGAACTGGGATTACGGATGTGCTCCACCACACCTGGTGTGATGGTTTGAAAACGGCCCCCACATGCTCACAGGGAATGGCACTATTTGAAAGGATTAGGACACATGACCTGGTTGGAGTAGTTGTGGCCTTGGAGCAAATGTGTCACTGGGTGTGGGCTTTGAGGTTTTAAGAAGCTTAAGCACCCAGTGTCTGTCTCTTCCTGCTGCCTGTCATCCAGATGTACAACTCTCAGCTCCTCCAGTTCCATGTCTGCCTGTGCACCCCCATGCTAAACCTCTGAACTTTAAACCAGCCCCAATTAAATGTTTTCCTTTATATGAGTTACTATGGTCAGGCTGGAGAAATGGCTCAGCAGTTATAGGAACACTAGCTGCACTTACAGAGGACCGAAGGTTCAATTCCCAGCACCCACATGGCAGCTCACAACTGTCTGTGACTCTTGTTCCAGGGGATCTAACACTCTCATACAGGCATACAAGGAGACAAAACTCCAATGTACATAAAACAAAAATAATGCTAAAAAAATAAAAATTATATATATAAAAAAAGTTACTGTGGTCATGGTATACCTTCACAGCAACAGAACTCTGACTAAGACACCTGGTTGATGTGGTGTCAGGGATCAAACCCACAGCTTCATTCATGCGAGTCTACAGTCCCGGCCCACAGGAAACCATTCTCAGAACCACGTCAGCGTGAGCAGATCAGAGTCGTGAGATAGGCAGGGGGCAGAACTCTGAAAAGGCCCCTGGCTGATTCTTATAGGCGCTAAAGTTGGAGAAGCATCAGCCAAGAAGTCAAGACTGGATTTCATTAAAATACAAGTCTTTCTCTTCCCCAGTAAGGACTGTCCAGTTCCTTCCCCTCCCCGCATGCAGAGTCAGAGGCTTCTGTCTTCCTCCCATTACTTCTACTTGTTGTTTCTTCAGTAGACTCACAATGAGAAACAAATGATTTAGAACCAACCAAGGCCTGAAGATGAGGAGTGACGTGTATAAGTCCTGATAAATACTTCAATTGTTCTTGGCCCACTAGACCACACCACCTTAACATGTCTATGCCTTCTGTCTCATAGCTAAAACATTAGCTCCTAAGAACAGGAAATATAGTTCTATTCCTTTGAAATCCTACATCAGCCAAGATTAGCACTATGCTGTGCAGGCCAAAGACCCCATCCACTTGTCAACTCACTAGCAGAGGTGACCACTGCTTCCTGAACCCAGTAAAGAGGCCACACTGAGCTCAGTTCTCAGCACTGTTCAGTGATCTATACTGAGACAGAAAATCCCTAGCAGACTGAGGTCTCCTACAGCTGACTGCATTCAGAAGGGACAGTGGAAACCAGGAAAGAGACCACTCTCCATTTGGAAGAGGTGAGAGCTCTTCTCCCCTTACCTGAAGTCCAGGGCAAAAGTTGGAGGTATCGTTAGGGTTGTTGTAATCATAGTCTTCAATTTCCTCATAGTGCTCAGTCTTCGCCTTCTGGTCCTGGCCCATCTTAAGTAACTAGAATAAAGGGGGGGGGGGGAGATACAAAAAAGAATTTTCTAGAAAAGCAGCTACTGGACAAAGCTGGGGAATATAATGCTTGTTTCCTATGCTCAATTTCTAGCATAGTCTAGAATGACATGACCCTAAAGCAAGAATCTTAACAGGCTACATAGTCTATCCTAGTCTCCACTGCACAGACCAACATAAGGTACCGGGCACAGAGCCTCGACTCATCCTCAAAGCCAAACACTTCCTCCTCTGATCTGCAGTTTTATCCAAAAGCAAAAGCTAGCCACCTTGCCTACAGCTTTCTGAAAGAAATTCAACTTTTACTTGACCAAACCTGCTAAGAACTCATTTCCTTATTGCAAAGGCAGCCTACTGGGGCTGAGGTGGACTCTGAACAGTGCTGGCCTTGCAAGCATAGGGCCTAAGTGTTCAACCCTATTTCAGAAAAACAGAGCGATGGATTCCTAGAACTCTGAAGGCCAGCCAGTTTAGCTAATTGGTGATCACAGATCAGAGTCTCAGAAGACAAGGTGGAGTCAGGAGGATGGTAGGTAAAGCCTGGCAATCTCAGCCCAATCCCCAGGTCCTACCCTTATGCCTGGCTTGAGGTGGAGCTGGACGAGAGCATCCTTTTCATAGTGGAAATCTGTGGGAAGAGTGGTGACTTTCCAATTCTGGTTCTCCAAAGTGGACTTTGTCAGAGTGGTAGCAGCCTATTCATTAAAATAAAAAAAAAAAAAAAAGACATTTTTAAAATTTAAATTAAAAACCATCTTATTTTACATACTAGTCCCAGTTCCCTCTTCCTCCAGTCCCCCCCCCCCATCCACTCCTCAGAGAGGGTGAGGCCTCCCATGGGGAATCAAAGTCTGTCACATCATTTGGGGCAGGACTGAGTCCCTCCCCACCTGTATCTAGGTTGAGCAAGGTATCCCTCCATAGGGAATGGGCTCCAAAAATCATTCTTAATAGCAATGACATATATCATCTTAAAGGAGGTTAGGAAGGGTTGGGCATTATTCGGCTTGCAATTCTCTGGTCACTATGAGTGACTGTGCTGGGCATCAGAGGAGATGCCTGTAATCGCAGCACTCAGAGGGCTGAGGCAGGCATCCTGTCATGAATTCAAGATCAGCCTGGGCTGCAGAGGGCATGAGACTGGGCAACACGGTGTCACCCTGTCTCACTTTCTAAGCTTGCCTGTCCCTGGCACTAGCTTTGGAACTATTTCTCACGGGTCCCCTAAGGATAAGGGAGAAAAGAGTACGTGTTTATCAGTTAAAGTTATAAGGGGTTACCAGGGCACATCTGGGGAGTAAAGGCAGGAGGACCAGGATGTTTAAGGCCAGCCTCAGCTATATAGCAAGTTTGAGGGCAGCCTGTGCTACATGAGACCCTATCTCTAGAAAACAAGTAATTAAATACTCAGTAACTTTCTGCTTATTTCTTTGTCATGGAGTCTCTGCCCCCTGAGCGCTGAGATTAAAGGTGGGGCTGTCACACCAGGCTCTACAGTAGTCTTTGAAAGCCCTGTCGGAAAGGGCAAGAGCAGTGCACAGGGATCTCAGAAGGCACTAATGTCTGGCACAAACCTTTGTTTTCTGAAAATATGCATCAAAATCAATATCATCGTCAAAATTAATTTCAAAGTCTTTCTTTGCACTCTTCTTTTTGTTCTCCATGTGGGAGGCAGTATCTTCTGCAGAAATAAAGACAGTTAATACCACTAATCAACATGCCAACAGTTTCTCAACTCACATCTACTAATGGCCTTGTCAAGCATAAGGCAGCATGTGTGGCTAAGCATGACTACAGTGGTGGAAGACGGCAATGGCTCACACCCCAGGTCCATCTAGATACAGCATCCGTGTTGAGCTAGCTATGTGCATCAGTATGGACTCTTCTTTACAGAGCCTGGGAGACTTTAGGGGTGATTCCCTTGTGTCACTCCCACAACGTAAGTCATGCTGGTACTAGGAAGCAGAGTGCGGTCATGAGGCCTGTCCCCAGACTCAGAGGCTTACTCTTGCCACTGCACATTAACTGACCTGTGGCGGCTGACCACCGTGCAGCCCTGCTGGCTCAGCTCCTCTGCTTCAGCCCTCCTCACAAGTTGAGAAGAACAGAGACCAGTAGCATCTCTTTGCCCTGCTGCCTGAAGACTGGCAGGCAGTCCAGGCTGCATGGCATTGTCTTAAAGTCCCACCCACAAGTACTTACGTTTGGGTCGAGGCCGAAAGCGCCAGTGATCTGGGCCAGCCCACATCTTCATGGTCCGGGGACTGAAATAGGAGTATTCTCCAGGTTTCATGGATAAAAAGGAGCACATGGTTTGGATGTCTCTGTCCCTGAGGGAAATAATTTCTTCCCTGTAACACAACAAATGCACAGAACATAAACCATGAATTTACATGTGAAGAAGTTGGTGTTAGTACAAATGTTACCCCACCTCCTCCACTTCCCTTTCTTTCAGTATTTTTATGTTTTGTTTTATATGCATAGGTGTTTTGCCTGTATCAGTGGATGTGCATCTTGTGTATGCCTAGTGCCTCCAGAGGCTAGAAGGGGACATGGATTCCCTGGAACTGGAGTCACAGGTTGGGATCCACCATGTGGACTCTCTAGTCCAGAAGCAGCCTTCCTAAGTCCAAGCAAACCCTTCATTAAGAAACCACCAAGTTTTTACTTGTTGACTGTTTTTTGCCTAATTTTCTCACAAAGTGTTGTTTATTATACAAATATGTTGGCTGTTCCAAAGTGCTTTGTAAATCTACCCATCTGAGAGGCAAGGGGACAGATAAAAAGTCAAGGATTTGTTTGTTTGTTTTAGACAAGGTCTCCCTATGTAGCTCTGACTGGCCTGAAACTCATTACACAGACCAGCAAAACACCAACGCTGGGCTGGGTATGGTGGCAGATACCTATAACCCCTGAACTAGGGAGGATGAGGCAGGAAGATCTTGAGTATGAGGTCAGCCTGGGCTACATAATGATATCTAATCTCAAAGAACAAGCAAAGGAAGCCAGAGCTGGAAGCTGGATACAATTTTCTGAATCCAGATGTGGCTCTTTTCACACATGTGGTTTTTGCCATGAAACATGAAATCCTAGTTCCCATTCTCTCACTGATGAGATCTACAGGCATAGCCTTAGTTCCTCCTAAGAGTGAAAAGGATATTCCAGTTTATATAGTTAGCTCTCCTTTAGTAATGTGTTAGGTCACCCAGCTTCATCTGCTGTGTATGATACAGGTAAGAGGCCTGGAAGCTGGCAGCTTTGGGGCATGAGGGAGCCCTCTCCTCAGGTTGAGGTACTAGGAAGCACATTAGTGAAACTCTGCCACCCTGTGAGGATAAAGGTGGCGAGTAAGGAGAATGTAGTCTCTAGTCTCTCCTGAGAGCAGCTTTGCACTGGCATTGAGCTGACCATGAGCCCTATGACACACTCTACAGAGTAAGAAAAAAAAAAAAGAGCTTTAAAAAGGGTACTGGCACCAGGCACTACCAAACCAAAAGTCCAAGAGACTATGTATTTCAAAATTAATTTTTAAAATTAAAATACAAAACCCTCATATATCAAGTCTGTTGAACCCTATACTGTCAAGGACAAGGACCTAGGCTGTGTCACAGACTAATGTGTAGTTACACAAGAAAGACAGATGGAACAAGATGGCTTCAGAGCCTCTCTACTTCTTTGCTGTCAGCTTTTGGCAGTTAGGCAATGTGTGAAGAGCCTGTCTCCCTTCCCAACAGCCTGGCCTGATGCTACCTGATGCTATGCAGAGGCCCTGTACACTTCCAAACTCTAGTCACTCAACAAATCCTTCAACACATCTGGGTGGCAGGTACTCCTTACCCAAGTCCATACTGCTAACCTAATCTGTATTATGTCTGTACTTTAAGGCTGCTCCTCCCTCTTCACCCTCTTAGGGGCCATCTCTGATCTATCTTCCCCTAACATCATAGGCCACTCCTTCCTTCAGCCTAGTTGTCCTAATGGCACTGACCTGAGGGTTCCTGACAGCCAGCAGAATACTTCACTGTTGTAACCAAGGAGTGGGATGAGCTGTGCCTAGGCGATGTCAGTTCTATAATAAACTGGATCACTAACATACAAAGCCAGGTGTGACCCTCAGCCACATGGCTCAGCCCATGTGTGTGATATGGCACACCAGCCCAGCTAACCGAGCTGGATGTCTGTTTGGAAACCTTCTGGGACCCAGGGGCCTTACTGGCTGCTTTGGACCTTGCTGAGCTCCTTCCAGCTCCCCAACTCTTCATGATCCCCAGCTGCAGAAGGGTCTGGCTCATCATTGTCATCAAAGTCTTCCATCAGGGGCCCATCAGGGATGCCCCCATCATCACTGTCTTCAACTTCAGCGTTGATGTCAAATACCTGATCGTTCTTCTTAAACTTGTCCATCAGGGCCGAGACAGACTACAAAAAGAAGACAGGGCTCTTAGGGTCACTCTGGCTCATCCCTGGAGACCAGCTATTTCAGCTTCTCCTTTTCCTGCACCCTCCCCCCTCCCCAGCTCCACCCACTGGAGCCAGCATTCTCACAGGAAGTTTACAATGTGCAGCGCAGGCTTAAGCTGCATTGTGTTGGGCTAATTTAGCAAAACACAAAACAGGAATCTGCATTCGTTAACTGTATGTTTGGAGAACACAGTTTTCCATGGAGACCATTTATGTTGGAAGTTGTAGTAAGTAGGCTAAAGGGGACCCTGCTAAAAATACACAAAGGAAGGCTTTAAACATGACAGTTTCTCAGGAAACAGTGTGCCAGGGGACTTAACCCCAAAAAGAAGCCTGATAGCCCCAAAAAGAAGCCTGACAGCAACTGTTATGATAAGCATGCTCAAGAGCAAATCTGACCCTCAGGAAGCAAGTAAGACATGGTCATACTTCACAACTGCTTGATGGTCCTGCTGGGGTTCACAGCCCCACCCTCCCAGCTAGGCTGAGAATTCCCACAAAAGTGCCAAAGGAAATATTTTCTGTACTCTTGAATAAATAAAATCCATGCCACAGTTTTGGTTCCCACTGGGCAAAACTAATCTTGGACCAGCTAACTGAAACCACCAGCAACTGGAAAATGCCCCAAGCCCTTATAAATAAATCCAAAGTTGACCACACCTCATTATGCGTTTCACTGTCCCATTTAGTAAACTGGAACCCGGCCAGAGAAGGGCAGAGCTGGCGGTCTTCCACACACTGCTGCAAGGGCTCTAGGGGGACATGAAAAGATTGCAGGTGGGCCGACCTGTGCAGTTTGCCACTTTAGAATGACACAGAGAAGCAGTATTGCCAGTGTGGGTTGGTTGCCAACCTCCTGTGGCTGAACCCTTTGGGGGTATAAACAGACCCAGGTGTACCCACAGTGAGTCAAGCTAAATGCCATTCCTGAAGCTTAAATGCAAAGGAGAAATCGGAGGCACGGACATTTGACTCTGAAGTGAACTCTAGAGCTGGGAAATGTACGAGCCTGTTCTTAAAAGCACTGAATTCCTTAGTCATCATGTGATGGTACTTACTAAGGTAGCTACAGGCCACATACCTCAGAGGATCACAGTCCTAGTTGAGGGCAAAAACACAGAAACAGACTGTCAGCACAACAGTTATGCTGAGCAAAACATCTGCAAGAACAGAGAGAATGGGCCAGGCAGTGCTACTGCACACCTGTAGTCCCAGCACGTGGGAGGCAGAGGCCAGCCTGGTCTACAGAACGAGTTCCAGGACAGCCAGGACTACACAGAGAAACCCTGTCTCAAAAGCAAAAATAAAAACAACCAACAAAACAAAAGAATGAAAGAAACTGGGAGTAGTGGTCCATGTTTGTGATCCCAGCCCTCAGGAGGTAGAGGGAGAAGGAGGTACAAGGGCAGCCGGGTAAATAGCAGGGTCCCTTCAAAAAAAACAACAAAGACACCTGCATGGTCAGCCCAGAGGGAGATCAGTTTCACTCAGCACACGGAACTGACCACAAGCGCGCATGTCTATGGCACTTGAGCACACGGCCTCCACACGGCCCCTACACAATCTTGGGAGTTCTCCTGGTCAGCAGGAAAGAGGGAGAATTGGGGGTGAGGGGAAGATGCTGAACTCTTGTCAAGTATGAGGAAACTAACAGGATAGGGCAGCTCTTAGACTGCCACAGGGCTTGGGAATAATTCACAATATCTCCTTTTCAGGGCCCTGTGAGCTGGGAACAGATAAGAACAAGGCATCTCTGGCTGGATAGATGCCTCTTCCTTTTGTCACAGCTCAAGCACTGAGTACATGAGGTCCATGGCACACAGGCAAAGTGATGACTTACTGTTCAGAGAGGGGGGAAGTGAGTGGGATGGTAGGCACTGCCAAAGATCACCCAATTTGGCTTTCCAGAAGCGAACACGACAGGATACCCCCATAACTATGAGCAGCTTCTCTAGGGACTTAGATGCACTGATAAAGGGCAATTCTACTCACCTTTTAAATCTGTCATGTCTACACAACCTAAATCTGGCAATTCCAGAGGTTCTCCCGAGGAGAGAGTCTGCATGTCAGAAGGGAAAAGCAGCTCGCTTCTATAGTCCTGGCAGTGAAGGGTGGAGAGAAATACCCCAGCTGTGCTGCACTCATCAAATGAGGCCGCGGTCTTCTGAAACATAGGATCCACCTGCGTGCAAGAGCAGGGAACCAAAGAATGAGAGCAGGCAGCAGGAGGAAATAAGCTCATCCACGGCCTATCTACAAGACCGAATGTCTGTGCATGGTCAAAGGGGGAAGACTTTCTGAGTCATCAGGTATAATCCTGGCTGGAGAAAGGCAGCGGTCAAATGGATGAGTGGTGAGAAGTATATTTTAATCTCTTTATCTACAACACACACGGACAGATTACCTCCTGCTAGTTGCCTTCCACAGGCAGTTTCTAAACAGCTACTTCTAACAAGCCCAACACAGTAAAATAATGTCACAACAAATCCCGTTGCCTTAACGAGCTGTTGGGATAAAGCTAATTACAAGGGTCTTTCCTTCCTATGTTTAGGGAACTCCTATTTCAGGTGGGGTCTTACTCTATCCCCAGGTTGGCATCTTAACTCAAAGCCTTCTGCCCCAGCCTCCTAAGTGCTGAGGTTATAGGTATATGAAACCACATCTGGCTCACTATTGTTGCTCTGAACAGAAATATCTCTAAGACTTGGAAGAACCCAAGCAGGTTGACTAAGTGAAGGATGGGCAGTCGGAAGGGCTGGTACCTGAGCATTGGCTGCCAAAGGTTGCAAGGAGGCCCTAAGGCTGGGTCACAGAGAGGGATGGCACGGTCATGTGACAGCAACCCAAAAGCAGAACACATCACAAGCCCAGGGACAGACAAGGCAAATGCATGTGAGGCACGAAAGGAGGAAGTGGCCAGAGGTCCTGCCAGGGGAGTATACTGGACTTAGGTCTCACAGCTTCTTTGGGATGTGGCTTCCAAACAGAAACAGGGATCAGGTCTGAGAACACAGATGCCGTTCCCTGACCTTTCTTGGAAGCTGTGATCCTGCCATCTTCATGACCCAATCTCAACATCCTGGGTCCCAAAAAGGGACACGTGTCATTCACACCTCCACACCCTGTCATCTCTGTTGTCACCCGGCAGCTTCACAACTCCATAACCATCCTCCCAGCTCACCTACCCTTCCACCCTGGTGCCTCCCGTGTGACCCGCCTCTGTGGAACACTGGTGCTGTCACATCTCGTTCTTTCCTCAAACACCAACCAATCATGCTCTCCCATCTGAAGCCCAGACCTATAGGTCATGAATCTGCAATTAATGAACCAAATCTAACCTTTCTTCACAGCTCAGCCATGCCATGAACACTGACCCTAGCAACTGCTCTGCCGAATTTGTCGAAACCACATGGAGTGCACGATTCCTCACCTCACACTTCCGATCTGCTTCGGAGACATTGATGTTGCTTAGATTCTGCTCAATGGTTTTGCAGGACGTCTTCTTCTTTGGCTTTGCAGCCTTTTTGGTTGTTCCTGGTTCAACAGCACTTCCATCTAAAGAGTAATACCAGTTCTTGAAAACCCTCAGAGTTGTCATGGTTTAAACAGGAAATCCTCTCAAGTCAACAAGCTGATCTAATCTGCCACTTACAGAAAACTGGAGTACTAGGTAACACATTTCACTTCTAATAAAAATTCATTTCCGGTCTACAGTGATAGAGCATGCCTTTAATCTCCGCACTTGCTTGGGAGGCAGAGGCAGGCAGATCTCAGTGAGTCTTGAAAAACCAAAAAAAAAAAAAAAAAAAAAAAAAAAATTTGTGGTCAGGTGGCAGTGGTGGCCTACACCTTTAATCCTAGCACTCTGGGAGGAGGCAGAGGCAAACAGACCTCTGAGTTCAAGGCCAGCCTGGTCTACAGAATGAGTGCCAGGACAGCCAGGGCTATACAAAGAAACCCAGTCTAGGGGGGAAAAAAAATCAATTTCTGAAGACACCAGCAGAAGCCACATTTCCTGTACTTTCTCATGGAAAACCACATTCTAGAAATATGCCCAGCACACACACTAGAAGTAGCCCTGTACCTCCAGACTCCAGCCTGCGTACCTGTGCCATGGCTCTCCACTTCTTCTTGAGATGGTGGGTCCTTACCCAGCCCTCCAAGGACTCTGTATACATCAGCATGGACAGCATCCACACGAACAGCATAGATCTTGGTGCTGGCATCCAAGGTGCCAGCAGCCACCTAGTCCAAAAGCACAGCTAGATTCAAGAAGATGCACAGGACAGCATTTCGGACAACAGTAAAATTCAGCTGGATTCGTAAATATTTATTGGAGAAAAAAATTAAGGTGCTCAAAGACTGGTGGGAATAAAAACATCTGCTTCAAGCCTGCATTTTACCCTTTGAGGGAAAAGTGTGAAGGAGCCACAGTACTATCTCATCAGGAAAGCTCCTGTGTGTTTGCAGAAATCAAGCATGTTCACTAAGCATTTGAAATAATCACTGAGTCGGCTATAAGGAGAGTACCCGTGTTTCTTACTTTAAAGTTGGTTGGTTCTGTGTCCTTCTGCTTAAGAATCTCTGACATGAAATCAATCAAATGCAAGCCAAAAGCATTCTTAGTAGTGATTTTCTAGGGGAAAACATTACAGGAAGGTTATTACTCACAGGCTCGGTTCATAAGCTCCTGTAAATAATGACACTAAAGTTTATACACAAATACTCCCATTGATCTCAGTTCCCATAAACACTTGCAACACAGCTAAATCCACATGCACTCTACCCCACCCCGGCTGAAAATTGAGAATCACAAAAGCTCACTGGGCACAGGTCTTGCTCTAAGAACTCTGCAAAAGCCTGTGAGGCAGGCACTCTCCCTTGAGAGGAACCTGGAGCAGGGAGTCACCCAGTTTATAAGTCAGAAAGAGAAGGTTCTAATGCAGGGTAGATCCAGAACTCATTAGCTTCCACACTCACACCATTTGTCAGTAAGCCATGTTGTCATGTTAGATATACTGTAACTAGGAGGCCATTCATAAGCAGCAAAATCAAAGTTTCCAACAGAAACAGTAACGTCACAGAGAAAAACCAGCATTAGGAAACCACAATAGAGAATAAACAAACCATCACATTTCCTACCTAAATCAAGAAAGCCCCATCTCCCTGTGATCAGATACAAAATTAGGTACAAAATACACACCTGAAATGAGGCTAGGCAGAACGATCAAAGGTTCTAGGCCAGCCAGAGCTACAAAGCAAAATCCTGCCAAAATAACTATAAACCAACAAATACTCACGTTTTCAGTAGACAGCTTGATACAGGTAGAGTAATGTTCTGTAATCTGTGTGTTTGTAAACTTAGATATGGTAGTTGAAACATCAATATTCCTAAATGAAAAACAAAAATTCTAGCAAGGATCTATAATACAGTTACTTCAAAACACAAACCCATGAGGCCAGCAAGATAGCTCAGTAGGTAAAGGTACTTGTCTCCAAACCTGATGACCTGAGATTGATCCCTGGACACAAAGTAGGAGAAAACTAACTCCTGAAAGATGTCCTGCCTTCTGTATGTGCACATGTATGCATACACACAAGCACGTACTCACACATGCAGACCCACAGAATAAATATATTAAAACAAAACAAAAACCCCAGTGCCCAGAATCAATGGTACTATGTACTATGGAGGCACCAGGACCCATACAACCCATGCCACCCAAACAGAGCCAATGCAGAAATGTGCTCACCTGTTAGGGGAGGCGAGCACATGAGATGAGTCTGTACTGAACTGCAGGTCAAAGACTCTGGAGCGTCTCCGCTGCATCCGCTCCTTTTCATCGTCATTCTGAGGAAAGTCTTCAAGGACTGGGGTGTTAGGAGTACTGAGAGGGGCCTTCCCAGGCCGGGGCATTGACAGCACCCGTTCCAAAGGTGATGAAACACCATGCTGGTGTCCATTGATCTTTGGAGAAGAGTTGTTCATTGTTTCTGGCAGTGACAAAACAAAATACTTGCTCAAGAACCTTCAACAGAATTATTTCCTATTTCAAAAGGGGACTTGAGCCTATTATGGGGATCACTGCATATTCTCTGCTAAGTCCCACAATGCATGATGTTAGACATTCTATAGTTTGGGTTTCTTGGTGGGGCGGTAGTAGGGAGTAAAGAGAAAGGTAACAGGGCAAATATCCACTTCACAGCTCCTGTACATTCAAGCACAACACCGGATAAAGACGATGAGGCACAACTGGAGATAGAGTTGAGTGGTAGAGCATTTGCCTAGCACGCTTGGGGATAGGTTACATGCCCAGCACTGCCAAGGACAGGCAGATGGATGAGAAAAAGTTGCTGCCTTTGATAAGCTCACAAACTAGCAGAAGGATATCTGTCTCCCACAATATCAGGCCCAGGAGATACTGGTGCTGAGTAATGATGAGGTTGGTCTATAGTCACAGAGGCTGAGATCTAATACTAGCTCCTCCATCTTGGCAGGAAGATGGAGAAAAAACATTTGAAATATACAATACACACACACACACACACACACACACACACACACACACACACACACAGAGCATTCCCAAGAATTGGCCACAAATCACATGCAAACTATAAAAGCCATTGGGCAATGACTATACATTAACCAAGCGGACCAATGCAGCCTCACCAAAAATGAGAAGTTCCCTCATCTCTGATTAGAATTTACTTTTATTTTATGTACATTGGTGTTTTGCCTGCATATATGTCTGTGTGAGGTGTCAGATCCCTGGAACTGGAGTTACAGACAGTTGTGAGCTGTCAATGTTGTGTGCTGGGAATTGAATTGGGTCCTCTGGAAAAAGCTATCGGTGCTCTTAAAGGCTGTGCCATCCCTCTAGGCCCAACTACAGGAAACTCTTAGAATCACCTAGGAAATGCTTTTGCCAGAAATATTTAACTTAAATGTAACTAATACTTTAGATCTAACCCACCTTGTAAGAACTATAAGAGCAGAGGAAAGAGTTAAAGGATACAAATAAACATTTAGCTAAAGCTAGGATGGAGACAGTTTGCAAGACAATAGCTCACACCTGTAATCCCAGCATCTAGGAGGCTGAGGCAGGAGAGCTGCCAAGGAGCTCAAGCTCCTTTTAGCTCCTTTTAGCTCAGAGTGAAGAAGTAGCTGGGAGCACATAAAAAAAGGCGGGCTGGGCTGAGTGGTCCAAAGTGCTGGACATTGCAAGTTTGAAGCCTGCCTCGTCTGTGTAACAAGTCCCAGGCAGGCAGGGGCTACAAAGTGACACCCTGTCTCAAAACAAGGAAAAGTAACAAGCCAACTATCAAAAAAGCTAGAGCAGCTGTTTTGGATGAAAACAAATGACTGTATAAACCAAAAGCAGTAAAGGGACACTCTCAGCCAATCCCTGCTCAAACAGATGTTTAAGAGCAATATTCAGGGGAAATTTTGAAAATCTAGAATAAAGTCTAGATCTTAGTCTAGGAAATTGAATTTAATATCTTAGGTACCACAATGACATGCTGAAGGCCACTGCTTTGAGGAGATGTGTGAGAAACAAGTATGGAGTGATCTAAAGAGTGCAACTTGCTTTAAAAGTGAAGGCAGGAAAACATCAGCAATTGTTGGACTCGGCTAGTGTGCATAAAGTATTCTGAAAAGTTGGAAACTGAGGTGTGTGTGTGATGGGTATACATGTTTTGGGGAGGGGTGAAGCAGGAAAGGAATAAGGAAGTCGCTTTTTGTTGGGGGGGGGTCTCTGGTTTTTTCAAGACAGGGTCTCTGTATAGCTCTGGCTGTCCTGGAACTTGCTCCAGGCTGGTCTCAAACTGCTTCTGCCTCCCGAGTGCAGGGATTAATGCTGTGTACCACCACTGCCTGGCAAAGTCACTATAAATACAGTAGTCAGAGGCTTTACCAAAAAGCTTACACCAGAATCAAAGCCATGCAGTCTGGGAAAACCACGTGGAAGCAGGGGGTACAAGCCAAAGGTGAGAACATGCTTCCACACATGTGGGCCCAGTGTGACAGAATACAGTAGCCAGGGGCAAACAAATCCTGAGGCTCTCCAGGGCCAAGAAGGAAAGAACACTAGACAGAATAGAAGACCAACTCACAGGAGCTTCCCAGCATGACTCATGACCACTGTAATGACTTTACTTAGACAGGTCTCATGTAGCTCATGCTAGCCTCAAACTTACAACAGCTAAGGGGATAACGTCTCACATTCCCCAGCCATCCAATTGCACTACAACATCTAATTGTAGAATTCAGGGGGTAATTCCAGGCTAGATAAGTTTGGGATGACCAACAGACTATTCATTTAACACACTGGATGAGCTCCAAAATAAATGAATGGAGAAGAGATGATTTCTGAGACAGGTCTCAGAATACTTCAAAACTACAAAGCAAGAAAGAACAACCAGCAAAGAGCCTGAGAAGCACAAGCCAAGAGGAAAAAAACAGAGTCTACCTACTAAATCACTTGTTCTCTGTTGTTTCCCTTGTCCTTATGTTTAGAATACAGGTGAGCTAGGGGGTCAGTGATGGAGAAGGTACCGGAAATCTGAGGAAGCAATGGCTATCTAGAAACAGATTGAGTGAAGCAGGAAATGTGATATAACTGATAGACAGCTTTGTAGGACCCCCCCCCCCAAATCAAACATCTTTCTCTGGCCACTGTCAAGTGTGCACAACAGGCTATGTTTAAATTAACCAGGGTTGTAGGGTTTTGCCAAGAACCTGCATAGAAGAAGGACACAGGGAAACACATGGTTATGTTGACTGACCAGGAACGCAACACAAATAAAGAACTAACAGGACACAAGATGGTAATAGGCAGTAAAAAGCAGGAGAATATAGGTTGGCAGAATAAAAACCTGAAGGCTGAGAGTAAGAGAAAATGAGCTGGACACATAGGGGTGGTATTAAACAAACACATGGGGGACAGAATGGTACCGTTATTGCTAATGACACGTTCATGGTGTGACTATGGCAGTGACTATGAGGTACTGTTTAGAGCAAGACGCAGGATTCCTGGGAGACAAAAACCCTCATTCCTACCCGATCTAAGAAACAGAAAGCACTGCTTCAGGTTGCCTTCATCACTTACTAGCTGACAAAACCTTAGGCCCGCTCTCTGTCTGTGTCTATGCCGTATTTGCTTCACCACCGCCCTAAGTGGAAGAGCATACATACACCTGGCTTTGGCTGGTAGGTTGGCAAGTATAGGAGGAAGGGGAGGGAGAGAGGGAGGAAGAAAAGGAGAAAAGGAGCAAGGGAGGGAGAGAGCAGCTGAGCACAGACCTTGTTGTTTCAGAACAGATGATACAATGTAACTACAATAGACACAATATTTTATAAGAACACACTAAAAATAAAAGGAGGCTGGGAGGGCCTGGCTGTGGTGGCTGCCACCTTTAATCCCAGCACACTCAGGAGGCAGGAGCAGGCAGATCCTGCTCAACAGAGCAATTGCCAGGATAGGCTACAAAGCTACAGAGAAACTTTGTCTCGAAAAGGGGGGGGGGGGGAGCTGGGAATATAGAGCAGCAGTAGAATGCTTGCCTTGCATGAACACAGGTGTAAGACCTACACCACAATAGTAGACACAATAAACAACAAATGGTTGTGTATGGGAACAGGGATAAAAGACAGCAGGAAAACTTGATAATGCTTCCTGTAAGCTGAATAGTATAATTAACACAACTCTCCTCCAACACCGAAGCACAAAAAATAAAAGTCAAAATAGGAGACCAGAGACGTTTGCAAGAGGTTTGTGACTGTGTGAATGTGGGTAAGGGAAGGACTTGAGAATCTGGAAGCACTGAGGGCCTTTAGATTTTAACTCCTCCCTGATTCCTCTCTGGGGTGGGCAGTATGCATCTATTCTAATTCAACAGATCGTTACTGAATCAAAAGCATTTCCTTCTGCTTATCCATGTCCTCCCACTCATTCAACTCCTCTGCTCTGGTTCCTATCCCTACCTCTTCATAAAAAGTCTTGATTAGAACAACTTGCCTGTGGTCAAAAAGTGTAGGCACTTCCTTCAAGCTTCTTCTTCTTCTTCTTTTTTTTTTTTTTTTTGTTTTTTTGTTTTGTTTTGTTTTGTTTTTTGAGACTCAGCAGCATTTGAAATAATTAATGACTTTTTTCTTCTTGAACTGCCCTTGGCTCCTGTGACCTGTACCTTGATTTTTTTCCTGTGCCCTCCTCTCATCCAGCCTCTCTGTGCCGATCCTCGATGTACTCTCTACGCGGTCTGTCTAGTATTCTCACCTGTACCCATGGCTTTATGATCTATATGATGGAGAATCACAAATCTACCTCTCTGTCAAACTCATTCAGGAGATACAGACCCCTTCACCTGAGCACCTGTCCAGGAAGTCACAGGCAATATGTCCAAAATGAAACTATTATTCCAAAGCTCTTACCAAGGTCTACCAGGTCCTGCTTACCGTCCAATCTCACTAAGCTCACTATGCTTAGTTATGATGTTCTAGTTAGTTCCTTGCCCAGCCCAGTCACTTTCATACACGCTGCTCTCTAGCTGTGACGTTCTTCCCAATGTCTGCTTAAAAATCTCGAGTCTCCTAATGGAGGAGTCACAGCACTAGGCCTTATCTGTCAAGTATTTCCTGTGCTGTCTCAACTTGAACATAAGCTCCAAGAGGGAACACACACACACACACACACACACACACACACACACACACACACACACCCGCGGGAGCCACGCTAAAAGGAGCGAGTCTCAAATAACCCAGGTTAGCCTCGAACTTGCTATAGCTGAGAATAACCTTGAACTTCTGATCCTCCAGTCTCCATCTCCAATGCCCAGGCTTCTTTTGTTGAGTATCTCTGTATCTGACCGAAGGTCTGTCCCAAAGTGAGCATTCAAGACTTTTGAACCAGTTCCAAAATAAAGGCACTCAACACAGAATGGTCACCACTCCGCTTTCACAGCTCCCCAAATAACGTCCAGAAAAAAGACCATCTTATCCTCCGTTAGAAGCCGAGCGCGGGAGCAGAAGAGCCGGGACGCCGCTGGCAGCTGCGCCCTGATTGGGCCAGCGGCCCCCACTTCCCTCCTCTCCCCTCCCCCGTCTCCGCGCTCAGCCCCCGACCCTGGCCGAACCCGGCCGAGCACATTCGTCCCTTCTGGACTTGCCCACGCGAGCGCCCCTCCGTCCTGACCCTGCCCGCCGCGCCTAGACCCACTCGAGCTCACTTAGAAGTGGAGTTCTCATCTTAGCTCTCCAGATCTCCGGAATTGGTTTTAAATTGCGACCGCCAAGCGTGGAAGCGCGCTAACTGCCGCGTGACGTCACTGGAGGGCGTGGTCTGAGGCGCGCCTGCGCAGACCGCATAGGTAGCTGGTAAAAGTGTGTTCAGGAAAAGCGGGCGGGAAGTCTCTCATCGAAGTCTACTCCCAGTGAGACTGAAGACGGTTTAAAGTTGAAGAAGTTTAAAACACACCGGCGCCAAACGCTAGGCGTGGAGTAGGAAGTGTGGATCCCGGAGGGCAAAGCTCTGGTTTTCTAGAATTTGGGTTTTAATGCGGAGGCAGGTTTCTTTGCTGCGCGGATAGCAAAAGGCTGTCTTTATTCAAAGTTACAGGCGGGCAAAAATTAATGTAGAGTAGTGAGTGTATTCATGTGTACACACCACCAGAGCATTATGCAAACCATGTGTGTACACTTCCAAGACCATCGTGTATGCATGTAGGCACCCCACAGAGCATTGTTTACCTGTGTATACACACCCCAAGAACAGTATGTATGTATATGTATACACGTCCAAGAGTATTGTGTATGACTGTACACACATCCTAAAGCACTGTACTTATTTATGTGTATAGACCCCCCAGAACATTGTGTATGAAAGTATAAACACATCAGAGCATTGTTTACCGGTGTACACACCACTTAGAACATGTGTGTACATATATGTATACACTTCTGAGAGTATTATGTATGAATGTATACACACACCCCAGAGCATTGTGTATACTTTTGTGTATATACACACACAGCTACACATTCCAGAACATTGTGTATGCATGTATGTGTGTCTGTGTGTATATATATATACATATATATAAATATATATATGTGTGTACATATATACACATATCAGATTGTTGTGTAAGCATTTGTATATACACCAGACCATTGTGTAGTCATGTCTGCACACACATACACACACACACACACACACACACACACACACACACTTAAAATGAAGGACATTTTTGTCCACATGTCTGTTGTAGGAATGAAACCCAGGTGTTCTACAGGAACAAGTACTCTAAACCACTGAACCATCTCTCCAACCCCAAAAGCTACTTTTTAAAGCTACTTAATTTTTGCATGAACTTTTTCTCCCAGAACCACTTTAGGATGAGGCACAAGTGTTGTAACATGGCCCCAGTCCTTAGCACAACTGGCTCCATTAAGGAAGTACCATTCAGGCTGTAAAACTCAGCATGTAGACAGCACCACCTGTCAAAATTAAAACAAAAAACTAATCCATCAAAGTCCATAGTTCTGGGAAAGTCTCTATATGTACTAGCCTTGATTTTTGGCCTCTGTAGTTCTACTTCTAACTGCTCTTATTAACTGAAGTATGTTAACCCAGGACATGGCTTTTGTGCTCAAGTGCTCACCCTAGGAAAATCTCGGGCTACACTAGGTAGAATCCTGAACACCCAGTATAGTTACCGGCAGTCTAACAAAGATTTTCTGAGCTTAAGCCCATTTCTGGGTCTGGAAAGATGGCTCAGTGGTTAAAAGCACAGGCTGCTCTTCCAGAGGACCTGGATCCCATTCCCAGCACCCACATGGCAGCTCACAACTGTCTGTAACTCCTATTCCAGAGGATCCAAAACCCACATACAGAAACACATGCAGGCAAAACACTAATGTACATAAAAATAAATTAATTATAAAGCTGTCAAGCTTGCCAGCAAGTATCTTTAAAGACGACAAACACTTCTGAGCCATCCTCTCTGGTGGGAACCCCACAACAGTGGGGCTATGGATAGACTACAATGTTCCTCATCTTCCTGAATGCTACCACCTGCCACCCAGAAGCTGCACATCAGCACCCAGGACTGCATGCCCCTCACCTTACCCATTACTGTTTTTGCCTCTGAAAAATCTCTGCAGGCCCCTCACCTTTCCATCCACATCACTCACTTCCTAGAGCCTAGAATGGGGTTTGCCCAGTGTAAATCTGATGTCATTCCAGCTTGCCTGCTACCACTTCCTCCCAGAGGTCTAAACCCCCTCAAAGCTTCCTTTGTTCTGGGACCTTCCAAAGGGGCCCACAGGGACCTACAGGGTTTGCCCCACCCCCCATAGACTCTTCAGCCTCATTTTGATCTAGTCACCTCCCTTCCTCCACCCTCTGACCTTTTTCCAGACTTGCCTTCATCCTGCCTGCTCCTACCTTAATTCCTCTGCATCCATGCTCCCTTCCATTTAAAATTCTCCCAATTTCCATCTTCCACCACTTAGCTCGGGTTTTGGCTCCTGCCGGTTCTCCAGGAAAGCCTCCCCAGATACACTGAAAGGCTCCTTTATTGGAGGCTCTGACGTTCAAACTAAGAGCGACAAGTGTTGGAGTACAGGTGGCTCTGAATAAGTCCCTGAAGAACTGGGTTGGAACCTCTGGCAAAGGAAAGATGCTGGGTGACCCACTGGAGGCTATTATTTGGGGGCAATAATGAGCCTCCTAGGCTGACTGCTTGGCTGGCTCTGTGCCAGGTTCATACTCCAGTGTCTGTAGGCCAAGCATGCCCAGAGCAACCAGGTCTTTCACATCCTCCTCTGAATGCTGCCTTTGTTTTGGAGTTAAGGCTACTGAGGGTGCCAAAAGATTAAGTGATTTATCATTGGTATCAGAGGCATGTGAAACTCAATTCCCCTGTTTGTACAGAAGTGAAGCCGTAGGCCCCTCCCCCACTGGTAGGCTGCCAGAGGACGGATTGTACTCCACCAGATTCTACTTCCTTAAAGCCCAAGAGAAACAACCTTAGCTTGGATGAGGACCAATAGTTACCAATTGGCTAAACAAGCAACCTTTGACTACAAATTTGCTGAATTTTCATCCAAAAATCTGCCTTTGCCATAACACAGTTTCTGATTTAAACCATCAAGTTACTGAGACCAAAAGACATTGCTGTTGAAAGGGCTTTCCAAGATACTGGCCAGTGGTGGAGCAGACCTTTGATTCCAGCATTCCTGAGGTGGAGGCAGAGGCAGGTGGATCTCTGAGTTCAAGCCCAACCCGGTGTTTAGAACCAGAGTCAGTTCCACACAGAGAAACCCTATACAGGAAAACTCTGTGTGTGTGTGGGAGGGGGGGGGGGAGTTGCTTGCTTTACATTCTTTTTGGCCTCTAAGCAAATGCTTTTAATTTTTTATGCAATATGAAATTCCTCACCTCCTAAATCCTGGGCTATGAACAATTAATCTTAGAACCTTCAAACAATAACATACTGCCCTGATCTTAAAAACAATATGATACATTTTGCTTTTCAGAGCTATTGGACCGGTTAATCTTGTTTCACTCCAAAGCCCACAGTGAAAGGTGGCTAGGGCGGGTACTTTATCCCGGGTGCAGCCACTTACTAGGTATTCAACCATAGGAAAATTGTACACCTTTTCTGTACCTGTCTCTCCTATAAAGAACCTATGTGAAAGCCAGATGATGGTGGTGCTCCCCTTTAATTCTAGCACTTGGGAGGCAGAGGCAGGCAGATCTTTGTGAGTTCGAGGCCAGCCTGGTCTACAAAGTTGAGTACCAGATTGCGCTCCAAAGCTAGAGAAATCCTGTTTCAAAACAAAACAAAACAAAAAAACAAGAAGAGGCTACAATGTGAGGACTGAGTGGATTCCTAAACAAAACCAGCAGCGCCTGACAATGCTCGATGAACTGTGACTATTCCCATCACTGGAACTGGTGTTGCATCCTCAGTGAACTGTGACTATTACCATCACTGGAACCGGTGTTGCATCCTGGGGGCTTGCCAGGTTCTGTAGCACAATAAAATTTAGCTTCCTATCTGGAGAGATTCCCCATTTCATTGTTAAGAATATTCCCAGTGCACTACACTACAGGTCTGTTCTTTCCATTACTCATGCCCCCGCACACACCCTGTAAGCTTACTTGTACCTTCTGCCCCACCCAAGCTTTGTTGACTATCCCCTTTGTAGTCTCCCCACTCAAATTTCACATTTTCTTTTTTGTCTGGTAGATGAGAAACATCCCTGCAGACCTAGCAATCATACCACCTTCTTCCTATCCCAGCAGACTCCCAGCCCAGAGCACACTGTAGTTACTAAGAGCTTTTAATTTGGTTGAGATCTGGGTTTAGGTACCATGGAAATTAATAACTTAGATGCTCCTTAAGTTTATGAGTTATCCCTCCCTGTCCACTGGCCATGCCACTGAAAACCACACGGCAAAGCCCAGTTTTAAGGTGCACTGAGAAACACCAAGATATATTAGCTAGAGCTGTCTGAGGAACAAGAACTTCTTGGGAAAGGGATATATGAATGTTATCTGACAGATTTTAATTCATATGGAAAAAGGCCTCCATTTTTCTATTGGAGTTAAGATAGAAGCAGATAATTTTCAAGAATTCCAAATACTGACTGACATCAGTTTCTAGAATGCTTTTATTTTTGCTGGGGTGGGGAAGGTGTGGATTCCACAACAGAAGCCCCAAAGGCTGGCATTTGATACCCTCTTTCTCACCATCTGCAGCAGAGGTCAAGTCAAAGGGTGGGCCTGGGTCTCCCTCCCAACAAATTTCCTGGCAGTGTTGGGTACATAACAGCCTTGATGTTCCAAAAACAACCACACCCCACAACTATTTCTTAATACTCAAGATGCTGAAGGTTAGGAACGAGGGGAAAACACACGCCAATCATTCTCTAGAATCAGGACTCTTATTTAGAGTTGAACTGCTTTGCAGACCTTCCTGTCCAGTCCTGGCAATGGGCCTGGATTGTGATGACCCCTCTTTTCAAAACTACAAAGTTCAAGTCATGTCCGTCACCTCTGGAAAGAGACTAGAAAGTCATCACCAGCAGAATGCACACATTAGCTCTCTCAGACACCAACTGCTCATCTCAGAGCCCATGGAAAAGCAAAAGCAGAACTTCCCAATATTGCTTCCAGGCACCAGAAAGGTCGTCAGGTGTTGCTTATTGCTTATGTTATCTCAATTATGGGATGGGTCGCCATTAACTTAATACTTAATACTCAAGACTAACAAATATTTGGGTAGTACTAGGGATTTTCTCAGATACATAACCACAGCTATAAATTTGTATGAAAATAGGGAGGCAGGCAGATCTCTGTGAGTTTGAGGCCAGCCTGGTCTACAAAGCAAGTTCAGGACAGGCAAGGAATTTACAACAACAAAAAAAAAAAAAATAGAAGTCAGTGGGTGGGAGTGATGCACTCTTGATTCCAGCACTTGGGAGGCAGAGGCAGGCAGATCTCTGAGTTCGATCGAAGCCAACCTGGTCTACAGAGAGTTCCAGGACAGCCAAGGCCACACAGAGAAACTCTGTCTTTAAAAAAAAAAGAAGGAAAGAAAGAAAGAAAGAAAGAAAGAAAGAAAGAAAGGAGGAGGGAAGGGAAGAACAGAAGAAAAGAAAAAAGGCAGGTGGTGGTGGTGCATGCCTTTAACCCCTGCACTTGGGAGGCAGAGATAGGCAGATGTCTGCATTCAAGACTAGCCTGGTCTACACTTCGAGTACCAGGCCAGCCAGGGTTACATAGTGAGACCCAGCTAAAAAAAACCAAAAAATAGAAAAGTGATATCTTGTTTATATTTTTAAACTAATTAAGTTATGAAACCTTACATTCTAAAGTATGAACTGTAGCTGTAGATTCGAGGGAGGAAAGTGGAATGCATCAATTTGGGTGGAAATTAAACAGTGTAAGAAGCCATTTCAAAGGGAACATGGAGCAAGTCACAGAAAGAAGTTAGCTAGGGTGGAGATCTCTCTGGAGCTTCTGCTTTCCAATGGTGATACCGAAACGCAACTTAACAGGACCTCCACTCCTCAGCAGCAAACTCCTCCCATGGCAGCTGTTTCCATGCACTTTCACTAACGCCAGGGTTCTAAAACATCAGCCACTGACACCCCCACCCCGATCCCCAGACTGGGGTTCACTAGCTGTAGCCTTCTTCACATGCTTCTAAGAGTGATTTACTGTGTGACAGTCCCCATGGGCAAGGTGAGGGTTACATACACCTCTGGTTAGGTTAGAAATAAACTCTGCATCCTGAGGAATCAGAAATACCCTCTCCTATTTTTTTTTTTTTTTCCTTTTAATTGGCTTTCCTTTAAAGTTCTCCAGGCTGTGAGGAGCAAGGCAGAGTTTTCACCTGGGCCAGAAGGTTGTGGAATTCCTCCATTGCCTGTGAGTGTGCTACTGGATTTAGCACCAGGTGTTGGAAAAGATTAACAGGTTCAGCATTACGAAATGTCTTAGGGATGGGTATGGTCAGGGGCAGGAAAGTGTTACCAATGAGGAAATGGTGGAGAGACCTTTGCTGGAGGCCTTGCCCTAAGAACCAGAGAAGGTCCTGGAGCCTCTGAGAGAGCATGCTGTGCTGCCACTCTGTCAGAGGCAACCGTAGCAACAAGTGCATGAGGGCTGTTTTGAAGTGGTAGGAGGTGAGGATGGGGCGGGAGGCTCCCGGGGGTAACATCTGATGGTCCTGAAGACTCAAAATGATCTGCAGGCACTTGAGGTGGCAGGTGTTCTCAGGGGCAAAGCGCCCAACCAGCTTCAGAAACAAGTGTTCACAAGCTGCAAAGGACTCAGGCCAGTCCACACTGGTGAGCTGTTCTCGCTCAGGGGCCTGACTCACCAGGTAGACCAAGGTGTCTTCCCGTTGCACCCCAAGAACCAAACTGATAGACAGGAAGCGGCCTGAGCGGTAATCCAACCTGAGCTTGCAGGAGGTGGTAGACGGCGGGAGGGTGAGCTTAAAGTTGTATTTGTGGGCCACTAGGGCCCAGGCATTGCCCACCATGTTTCGGAACCATTGCACAGTCTTACACACGTCCAGGTGCGAGCCAGTGCAGAGAGCTGCCTTGAGGGAGCTAGTACACTTGCTCAAGATGGTGGAGTGGTCCCTGTGGTGGTGCACCAGGCACAGCACATCCCCCAGGAGCTTCTCGTGTTTGCACATGCATTTGGAGTCCACTCTCACACAGCCGCAACGACGGCCCAGGGCTGGATCTCTCATCTCCAAGACAAACATAGTACCCTGTGGCGGGACAATGGGCACCAGGACATCAAATTTATGTGTCTCATGGAGGGTCCCCCACTTCTCAAAGGCAGCTCCAATGCCCAGGCAGTCCTCCAACTGTGGGTGAGCCTCCTGGCGGCTGAGCACCCGACAGGCCTCAATGAGATCATCCACAAAGCTCTCCACAAACTCACAGGTACAGGGCAGGTCACGGATGGCATTTTGGATATAATGTTTGTAAAAGGATTCCAGGGCTTCCTGGGAGGGAAAATTAGAGAGCCAGGTGTGAGAGGTGACAGGCACAATCCGGATTTCTTCCTCTTCCTCCTCGCTGCTGGAGTCAAAGGCTGGCTCGTGCTGCATGTTCTGTCGCAGGAGCTCAAAGATGAGAAAAAGGCAGAAGAGGCCTGCATTCCACAGGTTTCCCAGCATCCAGCCCAGAGGGCCCCCATCCTGGTCACTGGCCTGGAAGGGCCACCCCATGTCTTTCTTCCCCAGCACTAACTGGTCACTGGATGTGTCTCCCCTCCAGAAGCTCTCTGCTTTCTGCTTCTGCTCAGCTGCCCGCCTTCTCTCTTCAAACTCTATCTCTAACTGCCGCATCTCCTCGCTCATCCGTTTCTCCAGCTGCCGACTCCTGGCTAATGTGTCCAGGTCCATCCGGTCACTGACCATCAGGGGGTGGTGAACAACATACATCACTGCCAAGAACAGCAGGCTTATCACAGCCATGGAGGCCTCTGCATCTGGACAAGTAGGAGGGTGGGGATCAGTGGTGACTTTCTCCAGCACATAGTCCCCAGAGCCCTGGTACCTCAAATCCTGGGTGCCAACTACTCAAGAGGGACGGAAAGTGTGCAGAGCTGAGTTTGCACGGAGAAGAGTGGTCTGCCTCAGAGGAGGTTCAGGGAAGGGAAGTGGCGACAGCAGGGTGTACCCTGAGTCACCTGCTTTCCTTCCATATACTGTGGGTGGTATTTACGCTGCCAGAGGGTGGACACGAGACTGTTTTTATTCCAGTATAATACGGGGAGTGGGACCCTTACAGTGGGGTGGCCTCACCCGACTCATCAGTCCACCTTGGGCACCAGGTATGCCCAGCCAGTCCCAGAGGCTCCCTTCCACGGGCAGAAAACACAGAATCTGTCTGGGCAATATCTTCCCCATTCTTGAGTAGCCAGCCTCAGTCCCTAGCTGCAGCATCCCACTTCCTCTGTGACTTCACAACCCTACCCTTTGTGATTAGACCACTTAGCCTCACCACTCGGCCCTGCAGCAGTCAGGCAGGCGCTGTGCTGCCAGCTCCTTGTTACTGCAATGTGAGGTTCTGAGGCAGGGTAGCCGGTGGTCATCGGCCCAGTTACACACTCGGCTCAGGAGAGAGCCTGCAGAACCGAGTGGCCAAGACCCAAACGACAGACAGCAGCAGAGATTCGCTGGCCCGCCCACTCAACCACTGAAGCCTGAAACTTCCTGCCTTCACCCCAGTAATTCACCAGCTACTGCGCGTCCTGAGCCATGAAGGGTAGTGTACCATGGACATCAAGTTCAGGTGAGGGGCTCTCCTCTCTTTGGAACTGAGCCCAACTGCCCTCTCCATGAACCCTGTTCAAAATTACCGGGGCCGCAGCAGGCTCTGCCTCAAAGTGGAGGCCCCTCTACCTTTAGTAACTTCCCCAAATTCCACACCCGGAAAGCGTATTGTCACCCATCTCTCCTGGCCCAATTAAAGACCCAAACGAAAGGTTTCTCTTGGGATTAGGGGTCACCTTACTCACGATCTCTGTTATGAGCAAGAGAGCATTCTTAAAGACACAGAGCGGCCTGGCCCCCACTGCCTTCTTCCGGGCGTGCACGATGCTCCCAGTTCATACTCGGCACCAACTACAGGAGAGGTCCCGTCGCGCTCTTTCTGGATACAGACCATGTCTCTGACAGTCCAAAGTCTGCGGGCTGTGGAGTGCTGCGACTACCACGCGGTGCTGGTCCTGGAGAACTACAGCACTCACTCCTCAGAGGTTCCCGCCTCAGGGGTTCCGCCCCGGCAAGCTCCACCCCTTGCTCAAAGCCAAGAGGCGGTCCGGGGCAGAGGCTCCTCTAGATCTGAGGCCTTCCCTAAGGGCACACACCTTTTGTCCCCTGTCGGTCTCCCTTAAGGTTGAAGGGACAGCAGAGCATCTGTGGCTACCCTCTCACAGCTGCTTTGCATCAACCGGTGGCACAAGGCTGAAGTGCCCGCTGCCACCCTCACCAAGTTCCTTCCTGGATAATGTACACTTACTGAGAATTTGGTGGTGGAAAGATAATGGAGACAGAGCTAGGAACTGACTGGGGAAAGCCACTCTCACTTCCCTCTGGCTCTATGCAAAGTGAAAAAGGAGATATGTATAGGCACCTGTAGTAAACATCACTTGATGGGAAAGATGACTCAGTGGGTGGAGTGCCTGCTGCCCAAGCATGAGAATATGAGTTTAGGGCCCAAGGCATAACACCTCTAAACCCCAAATGGAAAGGACATAGATAGGCAGGCCCACTGAGCTTAAAGTGGCCAATGTGTGTAAGGTTTTAGTAAGAGACCCTGTCTCTTGCTGGCGTGTGGGGGCTTGTGCCTTTAATTCCAGTACTTGGGAAGCAGAGGCAGGTGGATCTCTGAATTTGAGGCCAGCCTGGTCTACAGAGCTAGCTTCTGATATTGACCTATGGCCTCAACAGGTACACAGGAGGCAGATGCACACATACACATGCAACACCATACAAACATGCATATACACAGGTGTTATGTGTATATATCTCACCTCCAGAAATCTCATATATATCTCATGCCCAGAAATCATGTATCTTCCCCCAATCGTAGCGGTACTTAGGAAAGGGTATATGTACTCAAAGTCCTGTCTTGGAGCCTTGTTTGCCACTCAGTAGTCAAAGTAAGGCATGTACCATCACTGCCTTTAATCCCAGCACTTGGGAGGCAGAGAGGGGCAGATCTCTGTGAGTTCAGTGGTCTACAGAAAGAGTCCCAGAACAGGCAGGACTACGCAGAGAAACCCAGTCTCAAAAAACAAAACCAAAACAACAAAAGAACTCAATATCCTTTCAGGCAGCTCTACTGATCGTACATCATATCAAAGAGAACTTCATAAAATTTGAAGGCTAAACAAGACTTAGTACATGTTAAGAAATGCCAACAAAAGCTGGGCATTGGTGGCACATGCCTTTAATCCCAGCACTTGGCAGGTACAGGCAGAAGAGGATCTCTATGAGTTTGAGGCCAGCCTGGTCTACAAATGGAGTTCTAGGACACCAGGACGGTTACACAGAAAAATCTTGAAAAAAAAAAAAAACAACAAAAAAGTAATGCCAACAAGGAGCTGGAGACATGGCCTTATGGTTGAGAATGCTAACTGTTCTTCCAAATGACCCAGGTTCATTTCTTAGGACTCACATGGTAGCTCATAACCATCTGTAACTCCAGTTCCAGGGAATTCAAGGATTTGACATCCTCTCATGTCTCTGTGGACTCGGGTACAGAATGCCCATCCACACAAGTAGGCAAAACACAAGTTTTTAAAGTAAATCAATCTTTTAAAAGGGGGAGATGCAACAAGCTTGAGAACTATTATCCCACTTAAAGGTCACACTTGAATTGTCTACAACTTAGTGTCAGAGAGCATCTTTGTTTTTTGTTTGTTTGTTTTTTTGTTTTCTTGGCTTTGTTTCCCAACTTCTTTTGTTTTAGAGACAGGGTGTCACTATGTAGCCCTGGCTGGCATGGAACAGAGATCCACCTGCCTCTGCCTCCCACATGCTAGAATTAAAGGCAAGTGTTACCATGCCCAGCTCCAAGCTGTATTTCTGTTTGTTTGTTTAGAGACAGGGTGTCCCTGTGTTGCCCTGGCTGTCTTGGAACTTACTCTGTAGAACAGCCTAGCCTCAAGTTCACAGAGATCTGTTGGTCTCTGCCTTCTGAGTGCTGGGATTAAAGGCATGCACCACCACCACTTAGCTCTATTTTTTTCTTATGTATGGAAGTGTCTTACCTATATCTAAGTATGTGCACCCGTGTATGGTGCCAGGTACTTGGTGCCTGATGCCCAAGAAAGTCAGAAGATCCCCAGGAACTGGTGCTGGGAACTAAACTCATATAATCTTGACAGCTGAGCCATCTCTCCCACCCCCTCCAACCTGTATTTTGTTAACAAAGCCAACTCTAGTATTGTGGGTACTTACCCTTGCTCAGCAAAGAAATATGGTAGATTTTCTGTGAAATAAATTTAGGTGTATCCTCTAAAAATCTTATATTGTAAACCAGACATCACACACAAGCATACAAACCCAAAATTTTGGGAAATCTGAGGCAGGGGATAAGTTCAAGGCCAGTCTGGGCTACAGGAGAGAGACCCTGCAAAAGTTGGACAGGTGTTGGGAGCACAAAGGTTCTTGTGCTCACAAATAAGCATTAAGGAAATCAGGTATGTATTAGTAAACACACAGGCTGTTTCTTCAGTGGATGAGATGTATAACTGATTTCTGCCCAGAAGGCTGGGGATGAAAGTGGCTAATAGCCCAAGTTATCCTTGCTCTATCTGTGTGGCAGAAGCTCCCCCAGGCTCCCACAGCTAGGGCCAGAGGTAGCTAATAGTCTAGATGACCTCTGTGCTATCTGAATGACTGAGGCCACACCAGATCCTCCCCTAGGCCCTTAAGATAACACTTAGAGCCTATTTCTAGAACTCATCTTCATGAAAAAGTGCCGCTGAATTTGAGAAGTTTCAATGTAATCAATCATGCCTTCATGTTCATACAGGAACCCCCCCCAGACTGTATTGTGCTTAAATACTTAAATATGCCTAAAATAAGCTGCCTGGTGTCAGACTCTAGAAGTTTGAATCAACACCAGGTACTGAGTCATGATGAATCTGATTTCCATCTTGTCTCATGTGGATCTTTACTTTGCTGGTGGAGGCATCTGCAAAGACACCTCCCATCCCTACCCCCACCCTGCTTCTGACGCACATAGACTTGGAAAAAGGTATTGTTGGTAAAAGTGCTTGTCGAGCAAGAGTGATAACCTAAGTTCAAATCCCAGTGCCTTTCTAAAAAGTCAGACATATAGGAGGTCGGTACACTCTGCTGTTACTTTTTATTCATAAGACCAGACTTTATACTTTATAATTAATGAAAAATTAGATATTACATATACTCTGGAGTAATTAAAGAAAAAATTTCAAGATTTTTTTTTAACCCACCCAACCTCAGTAAGACATGTCATGGAATGAGCTAAACTACATTGTAACTGAAAATAAGCAAAAGGTTTAGGTGGGTGAAGTGATTAAAATGTGTGTTGTGTAAAGCCTTGGCTATTTGATGTAGTATTTAGCAACAGATATTTTGTGGGAAGTATTTGAGTCTATCATGTGTTAATGGTGAACGTCATAAACTCCTGTGGAGTTGAAAATCATCAGACTTGTCCATTTTTTTTTTGTTGTTATTTGTTTGTTTTGTTTTTCGAGACAGGGTTTCTCTGTGTAGCTTTGGAGCCTGTCCTGGAACTCGCTGTGTAGACCAGGCTGGCTTCTAATTCACAGAGATGCCTCCTGAGTGCTGGGATTAAAGGCGGCAAAACATTCATATACATTAAAAAAAAAAAACAGATATAAACAAAGGAAGCTGACTGACCTCACTCACTTGCCATCGTGCTTTTAATTTTGTGAGTCTGTGTAAATATGGAGACTGAATACAGGGCCTTGCAAGTGCTCAGAGCACAACCAGTGCTGCAGCGGTGGGGGTAGTGTTTTTATAGTTCTTTTCTTAACTTCACAACTGAGAAAACAAGCCTGCCCAACAAACAACCACTTTAGGAAATTACCTTTTGTTGTAAAGTTGATACTTTTGTTTTGAATCTGTGTGGCCTTGGCTGTCTCTTGGTTCTCTAGGTAGAGTAAGCTGGCCTTGAACTTGTAGTCATCTTCTGCCTCTGCCTCTTGAAGGCTTGTGTGACCATGCCTTGCCAGATTCCATACTTTGGGGGTGGGGCACATTCTAGACAGGGTTTCTTTGTGTGCTCCTGGCTGTCCTGGAACTCGCTCTGTAGACCAAGGTAGCCTCGAACTCAGATCCACCTGCCTCTGCCTCCTGACTGCTGGGATTAATTGTACCACCTCAAGCCTCAGTCTCAGAAGGATGTGTCAGATATCACTAAAGTGAAACGAATCATGTAGTACAAATTCTAATTGGCCTTAATAATGAAAATCCTGAGCCACCTATCGGGGTTAAAGCTGAGGGATGGGAGAAGCAGATCAGCAGCCACTAGTTCTCACCTCTACTGAATCCTCAGGCTAAAGGAGCCAGCGATCCTGTCCCTCCCAGTCCTCAGACTGTTTCTGTTTTAGACTGGACCAATCTTGTGTTTCTGTTTTAGACTGGCCCAAAGTGGCCTCAAACTCACAGATATTCGCCTGTCTCTGCTGTTACAAGCAGTTTTCCCACCAGCCTGGTCCCACAGCTGTGTCAGCCCCAAATTACACACAGAGACACTGTATTAGATAGATATAAAGCTGTTGGCCTATTACTAGTGTTTCTTAATGGCTAGCTCTGTTTTAGATATTAACCAATTTCTATTAATCTAAGTGTTTCCACATGGTCTTATCTTACTAGAGACAGGGTCCGGACTTCTCTCAAGTCCCTACATCTTGACTCTCCTTACTACATCTCCCAGAATCCTCCATGGCTCCTCGTCCCACCTATCTTGCTTTCCTATTGGCCAATAGGGCTTTATTTATTAACCAATAAGAGAAACATATTTACAGAATGACATCTCCCATCACTCTGCCTCCCAAGTACTGGGATTAAAGGTTTGTGCCACCACTGCCTGATAGCTATGACTAACTAGTGTGACTAGCTCCACCCTCTGATCTCCAGGCAAACTGTTAGATTGCAAACAAAATATCACCACATAATCACCCTGCATTCTAAACTTTACTTAGCTTTGCAGTTGTGGGGATTTTGACCTTCAACTAGAAGCATTTACTCTGCAATGTAATAACATATTAAAACCCACTATATTAGCTGGTGGCTCACACCTTTGGTCCCAACACTCTGGAGGCAGAGGCAGGCAGATCTCTGAGTTTGAAGCCAGCCTTGTCTACAGAGCTAATTCCAGGATAGTCTCCAAAGCAATACAGAGAAACTCTGTCTTGAGAAACCAAAAAATAAATAAAAAATAAAATAAAAACCCACTATATAAATATACAGTCCTGAGCCTGGTGGTACATACCTTTAATCCCAGCACTTAGAAGGTAGAAGCAGGCAAATCTCTGAATTTGAAGCTAACTTGATCTACAGAGCAAGTTCCAGGATAGTCTGGGCCACATAGAGAAATCCTGTCTTGAAAAAACAAAAAATAAATAATTATATACTTCTTGTTGTATTTTTTACTAATTTATTTTTTTTTACATTCCATATTATCTACTTTTCTAATGGAAATCATGTGCTTGGGGGATTGATATCAGTTTTTGGCAGTACTTAAGTTTATGGAGACACTCCTCAAAGAATAAATAAATAAAATCTCATTAACATAAATGTTTGCAATCAATTTAGATGATAGCAGTGAGCAGAAGTCCCCAAAATAAACCACATCTGTGCTGAAGATGCTAAAAGGATAAAAGACAGGATTGAATTTAATGATTGCCGAAAGTTAAAATGTTGAAGAGCCAGAGCCAAATCACTACAGGCTGTTTTTAGTTCCCTTGAATGACATTCATTTCTCTCCCCTGTATCTGACCTAACATCCTTTTGACTATCAAAGCCTTTAAAATGTATTCTTAGTAGACCACAAGTTTCTACCAACAGAAAAGCCTAAAACTATATTGTAAAAGAATGGTATTGGCTCAGGATAACCCAAGACCAAGTTCTCATCACAAATGAGACTTATTTGCCCCAGAAGGACAGAAGGAAGGGAATAAGAGACTAAGATAGCAGATGGAGGGGAAAGAGGGGAAAGGGATATTTGTCCTGGAAGGATAAAGGACTGCCTCTAGATAGAGTGGAGACAGATGTGGTCCATAGACAAACATCAGTTTATAAAGTTAAAAGGGGAAACCCTGTGTTAGGATGAGGTGTTGAATTTTGATTGGGCATGTTAATTGGGTGAGACAAGGGGCCTTTTGATCGCTGGGCTTCAATACTTTGATAGTTGCACCTTGGAGGTCAACCTCAGAAAGAGGAAGTGGCCAAATAAGGGGCTAGACCTTGAAGGCTAGCTTTAGGAATGTGATGTTTTAAACAAGGCAGTGGGAATGGGGAGGAGCACAAGGCCTGCCAGAGCCATGTTTGCCACGCTCCAGCTGGCTAGAGTCCCTTCAATCATCGCTTTATAACAGGGACCCAGACCTTACTTAGCACAACCAACTCCATAATGGAAGTCTGTTTAAACTGTAAGACTCAGCACATAGACAGCACCACCTGTCAAAACTGAAACAAAGGCCTAATCCATCAGAGCTCGTATCATTCTGGAAAGTCTGTAAATGTACTAACCTTGCCTTTTGGCTTCTGTGGATCCCTTTCTGGGAAACTGCTCTTGTTAACTGAAGTATGTCAACTCAAAACACGTTTTTTTTGTTTTTGTTTGTTTTGTGTGTGTGTGTGTGTGTGTGTGTGTGTGTGTGTGTGTGTGTGTGTTTAAAAGCTCACCCTGAGAAAGGCTGTATTGACCTTAACCCATGTCTTCTCTGGTGGATACTCCACAACACCATAGTATGTGAAACATGTAGCCAAGTTTCCCCAGCTTACTGTGGTCTGTCTGTGGTCACCATCAAGGTGTTTAGTAATACTTATTAGTTCTGTAACTAATAAAAATTAAACATAGCACGTTAGAGAGTAGAACATGGCTTTGAGGACAACTTAAATGTATGTTCAAAGGTCAAGTTTACTCATTTTTCACCCCATAAAATAACTCATTCAAGGGTTGGAGAGATGGCTCAGCGGTTAAGAGCACTGTCTGCTCTTACAGAAGACCCAGGTTTGTTCCCAGTATTCACATAGCTGCTGGAAACCATCCCTAAGTCCATTCCAGGGCCTCTGACACACTCTCCTGTCTTCCCCTGGCACCACATGTACATATAT
This sequence comes from Phodopus roborovskii, assembly GCF_943737965.1. Taxonomy (NCBI): domain Eukaryota; kingdom Metazoa; phylum Chordata; class Mammalia; order Rodentia; family Cricetidae; genus Phodopus; species Phodopus roborovskii. The sequence continues at coordinate 26,472,835 of NW_026126416.1, read as the reverse complement.
GCAAACAAAACACTACATAAAATATAACCAAATAGTTTTTTAAATTAAATATCTCAATGAGGCATGGAGGCACACATCTTTAATCCTAGCACTCAGGAGGCAGAGGCAGGTGGATCTCTGAGTTCAAGGTCAGCCTGGTCTACAAAGTGAGTTCCAGAACTACACAGAGAAACACTGTCTCAAAAAATTAGTTAGCTGGGCATTGATGGCACACACCTTTATTCCCAGTGCTTGGGAGGCAGAGACAGGCAGATCTCTGTGTTTGAAGCCAGCCTGGTCCACAGAGTAAGTTCCAGGATAGTCTCCAATACAGAGAAACCCTGTCTTGAAAAACATTAATAATAATAATGATAATAATAATAATAATAATAAACTAATTAAGTACCTCTTGCTCCCTTTGAGGTAAGAGCATTGTGACAGTTTGGGCACCTGAATATCAGGTCCCAAAAAAAGATGCACTTTCACCATAGAAGTCATCCAGATTAGTACCACGTACCAGCATGGGCCCCTCTGTGGCCATCTATTCATGATGCCCCACTGGTTGGATGTTGGTGAGGCCTTTCTGGTGTTTGGGGCAGGAACTCTATCAGTTTAATTAGAAGGCCACTGATTTATGCTGAGCTGGTTATTTGAATGTCTTATTTTCTTTTCAGACTGATGGATGGGATTATTTATTTTTACCAGAACATTTTATTATTTGAAGCCTGTTTTGTTTTGAAATAATTTTGTTTGCTTTTAAAAAAATAAATAAACTTATTTATTTAGCAGCATTCAGCTTCTTTTTTCCTGCTGCTCATCCACTGCCTAATTGTGAATTTTTCTGTGACCTCTCCTGATTATTGCCACCTTACCATTTTTAGTTTAGGAATTCTATTTACAAAATGATCATAAAGACATGAAATATGCATTGTGCCCTCCACCCCAATAGGATTGAGGAATCATAGAGAACATTCCAGAAGTGTATTGCCTCTTAGGAAAACCCCAAACCATATGGTATGTCTCAGTTGGAAAGCACCTTACTAACTCAGCCAAGAAGATACTAATGAAGGTTGGCCACTTGGCCTTTCCATGTTGTAAATGTGTAGGACCAGCCAGAAACACGGTAGGAGGAAGCAACCTTTAGACGAGAGCTGAGGAGCTGTTCCAATGAGCAGCACAGAAATCCGATCCAAAACACAAATCCCATTATTAGCATAGGGAAGTTTTCAGAAGAAAATGGTAATTCAAGGAAGGAATGACTATTTGGAGAAACCTTCCATTTGGTACTCCAGCTGTTGGGCAGTCATGGTTAGTAAGTATTGGGGGAAATGGGCCACTTGGTTTTACAGTTCACCCAATGCAGAGCATGTGATAGATCTGTTTTTAAAGATTAATTTATTCAGCTGGGGGATGGCATATGCCTTTAATCCCAGCACTTGGGAGGCAGAGTATTCAGGCAGATCTCTCTGAGTTCAAGGCCAGCCTTGTCTACAGAGAACGTTCCAAGACAGACTCCAAAGAGACACAGAGAAATCTGTCTCAATAAACCAAAAAAAGATTAATTTATTCTCTTATTTATGTGTGTATGTCTAAGTGCATGTATGTGCACCATATTTGTGCAAGTGCCTGTGCAGCCTAGGACAATGGATCTGCTTGAACTGGAGTTCTGTAGATGAGGCTGGCCTTGAACTCACAGAGATCCACCTGCTGCTGCTTCCCGAGTGCTGGGATTAAAGGCATGCACCCTCAACACTTGGCTGTTATGAGACTTCTTATTTGGGAGTTGGGTATGGGTGAGGCCTCTGCAAGGGTAGTGATTTTAACCACCAAACCATTTCTCCAATCCTATATCTGGTTATTTTTTGCATGTTATAAACTAGAAGATCTAGGATAGAACTAAAGATTATAGAAGCCTAATTTAATTTGAATTTTAAAGTGCTTGAGAATAGAAATATTGAAAAATTGAGGTTGGAGATATGACACAGTGGTTCAGAGCACTTTTTATTTTTCACCTGGGTTCAGTTCCCAGGACCCAGCTGGCAGCTTACAGCTGTCTTTAACTGCAGTTCTAGGGGATCCAACACCTTCTTGTGACTTCTGCCAGCATCCATAATGCAGGCAGAACATGTTATTATTCAGGCGTCTGTACTAGCCTGCCGTCAGGGTTCTGACAGGATACACCCTCAGCTGCATCCACTAAGAGCACCACCTGTGCACATTCACTACTTTCACGTTTAAAAGGGCCCTGCCCACCTCCCCACCTCTCTCCTTTGTTTTTCTCTCTCTCTCTCTGCTTCTCTGATGGTCTCCCCTTTCCCCTCCCACCCCCCATTTCCCATTCACTTTCCCTTAAGAAAAAGACCCCTCCGCCCAAGCTCTGTCATATGGCACCTTTCATATGCCGCATTTTAAAACATTTATTTTTAAAGATTTATTATGTATACAACTTTCTGCCTGCACCCATGCAAGCCATATGAGGGTACTGCTCTCATTACAGATGGTTGTGAGCCACCGTGTGGTTACTGGGAATTGAACTTTGAACCTCTGGAAGAGCAGTCAGTGCTCTTAACCTCTGAGCCATCTCTCCTGCCCTACGTGCTGAGTTTTTAAATTACAAGAGGAGACTCACATAAAAAATAACAATAATAAATCTTTAAAAAACAAAAAATGGAAACTGTAAAATTAAACCTATATTTAAAAATAGGAAATTAACCAAAAAGGCTTTAGAGGTTGTATCAGGAATAAACATGAATTGTGAACCCTCTAAATTAGTCTCACCCTCAAATCCATGCTTCACTGGCACAGCTTTCCTTCCAGATTAGAAAGAAAGATTGTTACAGTCTATTTCAAGAGAAAACCCTGAGGGAGAAGACGTTCTCATGCTATAGAAATCCTGTGAAGAGGGTAGAAAGACAGACCTTTACAGATTATGTGGGAGAGAAAGGAGCTTCTTACCCCTAAAGTCTCGAAGACTCACTAGTTGAGAGTGAAGAATTCCAGCACAATAGACATTTTCTGTGATCTTTGCCCATATAGACACAAGGTTCATTTTAAACAATTTTTATTATGTCTTTATTTGTATTGTGTGCATACATGTAGATATACATGTGCCACAGTGCTTGCATGGAGGTCAGAGGACAACCTGGGGAGTCTATTTTCTCCCTTCCGCCATGTAGGTTCTGGGGATTGACTTAGGTCTTCAGGAGCCTTTATCCACTGGGTCATCTCATCAGCCTAAACTACTGCTACAAGGGTGTTAAACAGTAATGAACCAGGCTTCAGGACTAAGTGTAAATGGCTTTCTTCCTTTCCCAGGTATAGCCTTGATTTCCTAGGACTCTCAGGAGAACCCTTGTTTGTGATTTAAAAAAATACACCTTAAACTCTTGTGCAATCCTTGGGAACCCATGCTTTTAACTTATTGCAATCCTAACCAAGACACCTCTGCAGCCCCCCTATAATTCTATCGGGAAAGATAAAATAAAGCTGTTGAGATTTTACTTGCAATCCAGCAAGTGTATTTACAGCTATTGCTAAGACACTCAAACCCAACTCTGTCTTGAGAAGCCCACACCTATGCTTGTGTTGGTCCTGTCCTTTCTCTAAGGACCTGAATATTACTATCCCTACTTGTGCTGTGTTGTGCTTTGCTTTTCAAGACAGGGCTTTTCTATGTAGCTCTGACCGTCCTGGAACTTGCTCTGTAGATCAGACTGGCCTCGAACTCAGAGACCTGCCCACCTCTGTCTCCCAAGTGCTGAAATTAGAGGTGTGAGCCACCACTGTCCAGCTTACTATCCATGCCTAAATCTATTTTCAGATCTCTTCATAATCCCAGTACTGTTTCATACTGGCTCATCCTGGAGTTATTTTCTCTAGGAAAGTCAAGAATACACCAGCAGTGAGTTCCGAAGAGATCACCTCAGGTTGCTAGAGATGACACGGAATTATGTCACTAGCTTCTGCCCACCTACAGCTGATCTCCTCTGTGGAGACCATGAAGGGACAGTTATTGAAATGGTGAATTTCCTTAATTTGTGCTCAGGTGTCCTTCTGTAATATTTTTTAAAACTTTATACATATTTACAATATACTGTGGTCATATTCACCCTCCCCCATTAGGAAGAAGGAAGATGCCTTTAATCCCAGCAGAGGCAGGCAGATCCTTGCGAGTTCTACAAAGCTAGTTCCAGGACAGATACAGAGAAGCCTTGACTCAAAAAAAAAAAAAAAAAAAAAAAAAAAAAAAAAACCCAAAGAACCACTAAACAAAACAAAACAAAAAATAACACAACACTTATCAAGTAAGAATCATAGTTAACAATATTTAGTCCATTAACATTTAGTAAGATTTAAAGAAAATATTTCGTCATCTATCCTATCTTTTTAAGCTAAAGTCCTATATGTACCTTATCTTTAATCTTAACTAAGGAAAACTATAACCATAACTATTTGTCTTCAACTCCCTCAAAGACCACAGAAGGATAATATATAAACTCTAAATATTGTTAACTATGATTCTTACTTGATAAGTGTTGTGTTATATACTTTGCTATGTTAAGGTTAAAACCCTTCCTTTTATTTAGGCAGAAAAGAGGAGATGATAGGAGATGTCATTCTGTAAATGTTTCTCATACTGGTTAATAATAAAGCACTGTTGGCTAATAGGAAAGCAAGATAGGAGGGACTAGGAGACAAGGAGGATTTGAGGATGTAATAAGGAGGAGTTAAGATGGAGGACTGAGAGAGCAGAACACCAGCGGCCTCTCTCTCCTGTAAGATAAGACCACGTAAAAGTACTTAGATTAATAAAAATGGGTTAATACTTAAGACAGAGCTATCCAATAAGAAACTAATACCTGGTCAACAGCATTATATCAAATACAGAGTCTCGATATGTTAATTGGGGCTGGCATGGCGGCAGGACAAGACCAGCAGCGGGAGGAAAAACCTTACTCCTTACACCATTGTTTTTCTATAATTTTGTTTTTCAAAAGCACACTGGTTGAATTAGGGTTGCTAGTATGAGCATGGCTAGGAGCTTATTTACTGGAGCATTTACAGCTTGCTGGTGCAACACCACTAAAGAAAATGACACCTGCTGGCACCTTTTAGAAAACTATACTGAGAATGTCTGATGAGGTGCTGGTGAGTTTCCCTGACAGTTGCTGCTTGTTCTGCATCGGTTTGAATGTGACTTTGATTTCTTTTCATTTTTTCTGGTCCCAAACCCACTGGCTCACACGATAGTAATCCCCATGTAGTCACACAGACCCTGTTCCTGCTACAGATGGGACAGTGCATGGCTTTCTGGCAAAATATCATTATGAAAAACAACCCACTGTCTTCTTGAGCCACTCTCTTGCCTCTATGGTAACCGTCCTAGGCCCCTTTAAGGTGAAATGCTCTCTGGTGACACATGGAGGAGCAATCCTTTTTAAGCAGCACTTTCTTGATACAAAACACTTTTCTGTACATGACATGCTCCAAATCCCCTCCTGTTGGCTCTACCTACTTTATTGTTTGAAATGCTGTCTGTGAAGCTAGCTTCCTCAGATGCTGAGAACTCTGTTGACTTCTTCCTCATGCATGAATTACAAGCCTGCTTCTTAGTCTCAAACATTCTCTGGTAAAATATAGATACTATCATTGGTCCTTCCTCCCTCCCTTCCTCCCTCCTTCCTTCTTTCCTTCCTTCCTTTTTCTTTCAAGAATCATTTATTTAAGGCTGGGTGGTGGTGGCACACTCTTTAATCCCAGCACTTGGAAGGCAGAGTCAGGTGGATTTACAGATCCTGGTCTACAGAGCAAGTTCCAGGACAGGCTCCAAAGCTACAGAGAAACCCTGTCTCAAAAAATACAAGAGAAGAACAAACTCACAGAGATCCACCTGCCTCTGCCTCCTGAATGTTAGGGTTAGAGGCGTGTGCCACCATCATCCAGCTGAGATTTATTTTATTTCATGTGTATGAGTGTGTTCGCCTGCCTGTGTATCTGTGTACCATGTTCATGCAGTGCCCATGGAGGCCATAAGATAGTGTTGGATCCCACAGAATTAGAGTTACAAGGAGTTGTGAGTCACCATGTGGGTGCTGGGAATTAAACTCTGCAAGAGTAACAAATGCTCTTAACCACTGAGCCACATGTCTCCAGTCCCTTATCTATCTATCTATCTATCTATCTATCTATCTATCTATCTATCTATATTTTGCCTTTTTTTTTCTGTAGCTTTAGAGCCTGTCCTGGAACTAACTCAGTAGACCAGGCTGGCTTCAAACTAACAGAGATGCGCCTGCCTCTGCCTCCTCAGTGCTGGGATTAAAGGCGTGTACCACCACCACCCAGCTAGTCACTTGTTTTTTTAAAATTTAAATTATTTTCAGCACAACTGCTTGCTGTTGCTTATAATTTTCCTTAATTTACACCTTCTTACTGGTAAGAAGTTTACACCATCAATACATGGTGGCAGGATGCCATCTACACACAAGTTACTGCTTACTGTGGGGAATAATAGGGTTTATTTGTGATGGCTGGGGCACTATCATATTCTACATTATAATGGTACTTTTGTATTTCATATTGTAGGAAAAAACCCTGCAATTACACATTTAAGTATCTCAGCATGTACACACTACTGTGTTTGTCCTGAGTTCATCAGGAACCCGGATGGCATACCAGGAGAATGCAAGTCGCTGTGACCTTCAGGGCATGTGGTCCACATCCATGCTGCATGGAGAAATACAGTAACAGGAGAAGGTGCCAGAGACAGAGAGAGAAGTGGCAACATGATGAACCTCAAAGCCAAGGCTGACCACCTGACCAGACGGACAAGAATACACTTTGGAGTGACTTTTATTTTCACTCAATAAAGTTTGCTGGCTGGAGATGAGATATAAAGCATTCTCAGATATCTGGCACTCTGAATAAAGTCCTATTATACGTTGAATTTATTCCATGTGTGTGGGTGTTTTGCCTGCATGTTCATCTGTGCACAGCATAAATGCCTAGTGCCCTCAGGGGCCAGAAGAGGGCATCAGATCCCTTAGGGCTATAGTTTCAGGTGGTTGTGAGCCACCAGTTGAGTTATGGGGATCAAATCCAAGCCCTCTGGAAAAGCAGCAAATGCTCCTAACCACTGAGCCATCTCTCCAGCCTCATGAAACCCACTTTAAAGATTCAGTTCCTGTCTTTGCTCAGTGGCACTTGTGAAGACAGGGGGCCCAAAGAACAAGTGTCTACAAAATAGGGTTGGAGATGCTAGGCCGTGCTGGCACACACCTTTTATCCCAGTACTTGGGTGGCAGGGGCAGGCAGATCTCAGAAAGTTTGAGGCCAGCCAGGTCTACAAAGTGAGTTCCAGGACAGCCAGGAACACAGCCGGTTACACAGAGAAACCCTACCTAAAAAAAGAAAATAAGGTTGGAGAGATGGCTCTACAGTTAAGAGTACTTGCTGCTCTTGCAAAATACGCAGGTTCAATTCCAAGCACCCACATGGCAGAGACTCTGGTCCCCTTTTCTGACCTCCAGCCCCCTGTAATTATATTTTAAATGCCTTGGAACCTAATGATAAAATTTCTTCTTACTAATAAAAGAAGAAAAGAAAGAAAGACTCTAATCTAGGATTATTATACTGCTATTGCTGCTAAACATATTAAGATACAGATGGTTACACTTGGTGTTGGTGGCGCACACCTTTGATCCCATTACTTGGGAAGCTTGGTCTCAAAAATAAATAACATAAAGTAATAAATATAAATATGTTGTTAGGAATATATTAAGATATGATATATAAATATACTAAATATTATATTTTAAATAAAAATAATAATAATATTCAGAGAAGTCTCTGCAAAACAAGTTTGAGGCTTGCCTGGACTCCAAAACATCCTTTCTCAAAAACCAAAGAGGGGCTTAGTGATTATGAACACTTGGCTGCTCTTTCAGAGAACCTAGGTTTCAACACCACCACCCACATGGCAACTCACAACCTATCTGTAGCTCCAATCCCAGGGGATTTAATACCTTCTTCTGGCCTTCTTGGGCTCAGTGTATACATACACACACGAACATACATTCAGTCACAGACATACTGGTAGTCAAAACAGCCATATACATAGAATAAAATTAAAATAATGACAAACAGCTTAAACAATAAAAATTGCCATCAAGATAGCTCAATGGATTAAGACACAGGCTTAAGAGTCACTCATTACATATAAAGGAAAGTAGAAATAGCTGTTTTGTTGTCAATGCAGAGAATTATTAAAATACTAAATACCACCATCACATAAAATATACCATTACTGCTTAATAAATCTGAATAGTAAATCTGTACATGATTTATTTATCATATCTTTCCTTAGCAAAACAGCCATTTAAATGTAGCATTTGTGCCATATTGAGGAGGACAAATAATCCACACCTATAATCCTGACATGGGCTGTGACAGATCATTGGGTGCAAATATGTCTTCCTTCCCCTTCAGTCGGCTGACACAGCGATTGAGTCTTGAGGAAAAAAGGTTTGGGGTAGGTTGAATGGGACAGTAAACATTTCCCCAATTTCAATACAGAAGAGAAATCCATTCAATTATTAGAACCATGTTAACTCGCTCCTTCAGCTTCCTTATCCTTAATAAACGGAGCTCCTAAGCTTCCGTTTGTCCGAATGCCTGCCTGCATGCCTGCCTGTTCGACGGAACCGCTGATCTCAGAAAGCAAAAGTACTACAGAAAGGGACTTTTACACCATACTAAAAATGGTTTCGTGGCTCTGCAGTACGTATAGGTCCTCGGAACCATAGTTCACAGTAGCGTGTGTTTCGTCGGTCAACGGAATCCGTAACCCGGATGTACTACTGTCTGCAAACTCCTCCCAGTATCTCTATTCACCGGAAAGCATCATACTTTAGCGTGCGTCCCGGAAGCGGAAGTTAGTCCGTTTCTTTTCTCTGTCCCGTGCGTTTGTCCTGCGTTCTTCCTTCTGGCCCGGCGCGGTTTGTCTAGGCGGTTCACAGCGTGTGGGAGAGTGGAACCCTGAGTTCCCCGAGCATCGGCAGCCATGGCGGATGTGACTGCCCGCAGTCTGCAGTACGAGTACAAGGCGGTGCGTGAAGTCGTGGCGAAGGGCTGCGGGCGGGGGAGGCCGTGGATAGCCACAAACCTGGACGGAAAATCTGATCTGGGTGAAGACTGTTAAAACACGACGGAATAACTCTAGTGGGGTTTAGGACGCGTGAGGACTCGGGACATCCCCACCCCCCGAGTCTCTTCATCTCTAAACCGCCTCCTTCTACTGGTATCCCCAAATGTGCTCAACACTTTACCTAATGGGGGTTATTGTTAGGAACGTTGATCGTTCGCGTTACCAGACAGTCCGGTGCTTGTGCATAGCGTTATATACTGTTTCTTCTTTAGGGGATTATCCTTTTATTCCAGTGTTTTTCCATTTTCTGATGTCACTGTGATAACAGGAATAGAAACTATTTATGTAACTAAGTTTTGATTAAGTGTGATCTTTTCAGAACTCAAATCTTGTGCTCCAAGCTGACCGCTCTCTTATTGACCGGACCCGCCGAGATGAACCGACAGGAGAGGTTCTGTCCCTGGTCGGGAAGTTGGAGGGAACCCGTATGGGAGATAAGGCTCAACGGACCAAACCACAGATGCAGGAGGAAAGACGGGCCAAGTAGGTGCTGACCGGATGTTATATTTTCCTTGTAATCTAAAGCACATCTTCAACGTTTAAGCGGTAGGGTTGTTGAAGTACCTGTGGAAGGTCAGCGGTGTTTGCACAAGTCAGTGAAAACCTCTTCAAGGTTTAAAGTTTCTTTGGCCTTGGGTGCAGCGAAGTGGATCAAAAAATTTACTGATATCTTTTGTTTCTGATTCATAGGTAGATGATGCTAATTTTCTTCAAGCTGTTTTTCTTAAAACTCGGTTTTATTTTTAATCACAGGCATGTGTGTGTTTGTGTGGGTATGTGCATATGTATGCAAACGCCCGTGGAGGCCAGAAGATAGTTTGGGAACCCAGTTTCAGGCAGTTGTAAGCTACCCAGTGTTGGGGGCTGGGAGTGCAATTCTGATTCTCTGCAGAAGCCTGACTCGTTGAGCCTTTTCTCCAGCTCCTTCATCCAAGACCCTTGTTAGTCTCAGCAATTCAGCCCCCCCCCCATTTTTACAAACTTCTTACCCTCCAGATGTTGCTCACTTCCTGATGCTTTTGCTTTGTTGTCTCCCTGTTTTCATCTTGTTAGGTTCGTTTGAGAAGTTGCATATTCTCTGTCTTTTCTTTCTGTAACTACTTAACAGTTGCCAGGCCCTGTTTGCTTTGAGTGGTTGTAACTGACAAGAGTTGTTGAGATTTGAGAGAATTGTTAAATTTGTGAAGAAACATTATTCCTGGGTTCTTCACTTTTTCAGTTATTTATTGGGAGCCAAGAAGTAGATTCCCCTGGAACCCAGCCTCTCTGGCTAGTAAAAGGTTACAAAAACAACAAAAACCAGTTGAAATACCAGTATATTATCTCCTCATGAGGATAAAGAAATACTTCTTGAAATGATTAAGGTCAAGTGGGAATTATTTATTTTGGTTTATTTTCCTGCTTGCACATATTAAATGTACAGAAAGGGTAAACTTGCCTTGGGAACAGAAAGTTCTCCCATTTAGCATCATATCATGTGTCCATTAGGAGAAGAAAGCGTGATGAGGACCGACACGACATCAACAAGATGAAAGGTTACACACTGCTGTCAGAGGGCATTGATGAAATGGTGGGCATCATCTATAAGCCCAAAACTAAGGAGACTCGGGAGACCTATGAGGTGCTACTCAGCTTCATCCAGGCTGCTCTTGGAGACCAGGTGAGGCTGAAACCAGAGGATGAAGTTTTGTGTTTGGAAAGAGAAAGGGTGATACACCAGAGTTTTGGTTAAATTGTTAGTTACATATACTTATTCTGTGTGTGGGAGTCAGGACAACTATCAGTGTTGGTCCTCTCTGCTCTGTGTGGGACTCAGAGATCAAACTTAAATTGTTGGCCTTGGTGAAAACCTGCGGTGCCAATTGCTAGTCCAACCAGAAGAATCTTAACTGGATTTTCCCAGCAAGGTGTGGAGGGCAATACCATTTTTCAGAAATGGTTACTACTTCTTGAGCACTTAGTGTATATAGAATAGATGTTAACCATGAATTTGTGCTATTAACATTCATTTTCAGTTTTATAGAAAAGAGACATGAAATACTTAAGTCAAAGAGATAGCATTTGTCAGTCAGAACGTGAATCCAAGTGATCCCTATCCAAAATCTGCCCTAACCATTGCACACTTAGTATTATATGGGGAGCCTTTATGAGGTCTGTAGTGAGGTAGGGAATAGAGGCTGTGTGAGCCAAGAATTAGTAAGAGTGTGACAGGATGGAAGAAGGCTGCTGAGTGCCTCTTTCACATAGAGATGTGTGGCAAGATGTTGTGGCAGTTTGTTTTGCTTCCGAAGACCCCTTAACTCGTTCCGTCCTGTGTCGTTCCCCCCTCCCCCTTTCTGGGAATGATTGTAGGATCTCATGGGGATATTTTTGTTGTTTTGTTTTTTTAAGTTTTTCAAGGCAGGGTTTCTCTGTGGCTTTGGAACCTGTCCTGGAACTAGCTCTTGTAGACCAGGCTGGTTTTGAATTCAAAGATCTACCTACCTCTGTCTCCTGAGTGCTGGGACTAAAGGTGTGCACCACCACCACTGGCTTGATCTCATGCATTTTAAGCACATGTGGTACCACTATGTTAAATCCTCAGCAGCTCCCTATAGTCTTTAATTTCATATTTTTATTTTTTGGTTTTTCAAGACAGGGTTTCTCTGTGTAGCCTTGGCTGTCCAGGCTGGCCTCTAATTCAGAGATCCTCTTGTTTCTGCCTCCTGAGTGCTGGGGTCAAAGCTGTCTTTTTCAATTTTAATTTGTTTGTGTAAGACAAGGGCTCATGTAGCTCAAGTTGACCCAAACTCACTGTGTATTCAAGAATAACCATGAACTTCTGGCCTGTTGCCTCTTCTCAAGTGCTAGGATTACAGGCACATGCCATTGTGTCTTGCTGATGAATGTGATCAAAACCTGTTGCTACAGATTTTCTTTCTGTTCTTTTTTTTTTTGTTTGCTTTTTATGTGTACGACTGTTTTACTTACATGTATATATATGTACCACGTGTGCCTGCTGCTCTTGGAGATCAGAAGAAGGCATCAGATCTCCTGGAACTTGAGTTACAATTTTTTTGAGCCATCTTGTGGGTGCTGGAAATTGAACCCAGGTCCCCTGCAAGAGCAAGTACTCTTAATTTTTGAGTCACTTTTCCAGCTCCTGTAGTTTTAAAGATATATGCTTCTTTACCAAGTCTGGTCAGTGTCCTACATATCATTATAGTAAATGCTGTTTGTATTTTTTTTTTTTTTCCCAGCCTCGTGATATCCTTTGTGGGGCAGCTGATGAAGTTCTGGCTGTCCTGAAGAATGAAAAGCTTCGAGACAAGGAGAGAAGACGGGAGATTGACTTGCTGCTTGGTCAGACAGATGATACTAGATACCATGTGCTAGTGAATCTGGGCAAGAAGATCACAGACTACGGTGGAGACAAGGAGATCCAGAATATGGGTACTGGAGCCCTTTATGTCATCCTGTTTTATAATGGTTGTCAGCCTTTCTTAGTGAGCACTCAGCATCATTGTTAAAATTTCTGAATAACATTGTTTCTATAACATATGTTACTTGAAGAAAAATGGCTAATATGCCAGATGTGTTGTCACAGGCTTATAATCCCAGCAAGTTAGCCAGGTCTACATAGCAAGTTCTAGGCCTGCCAGGGTGTCATAGAAAACCCCATCTTTGACAGGGAGTGGGAGTGGGAGTGGGAGAGAGAGGGAGAGGGAGTAGAGTAGAGTAGAGTAGAGTAGAGTAGAGTAGATAGATAGATAGATAGATAGATAGATAGATAGATAGGACTAATAGGCACTAGAATCCCTTGATTCCAGCAGCCATTTCTTGGTTTTGATTGTGAGCCTTATCATTTAATGGTTGGATTCTCTCTTCAGCCCTGGCAGCCATTTCTTATTCTGAGACTTACTGTGTAGAGCGTGGGAGAGAGCAGGGAGGGTTTAGGAGCTGAAGAAGCAGAGCAGGGCAGAATCTGGGTTGGCGGGTTGTCAAGGCCTGGGTGCTGGTTTTCATGTTGTGTAAGTCTGTGTTTCCCGCCTGAGAACAAGCAAACCTGACAGTTGAGGAAATGGCTCAAGTGTCTCACTAATCACTGCCTTCCCTGTAATTCCTTATCACCTCAGATGACAACATCGACGAGACTTACGGTGTGAATGTACAGTTTGAGTCTGATGAGGAGGTGAGTGACTAAGTAAATGCATCCCATCTGTTTTGTTTTTTGAAGTTCCCAAGGTGATAGGAGCTTGTCCCATGAACTGAAATCCCTAGCTTAGTACATTTTATAGTGTTTTATGTTCAGCTTAGAAAGTTTGTGGTTTTTGACTAAAAGGTTATTGTGATTAACTCTAGGTTTATTTTTTTTCCTTTTGTGTGTGTGTTTTTTTAAAGTTAAACTAGTAGATGTATATTAACAGTTTATAATAAACCATATAGATCAGAAAACTAGGGAGAAGGACTGAAAAATGCCATCTGGTACATTCTGGTACAAAGAAGCCATTGCAATCATGAACTCACAGCAGCGGCAGTTACTTACTGTGGGCCTGCAGTAAGTCAGTCAGGGACAGAGGAGGAGCCCCTACTCCATAACTGCCATTGTCTTCAGCTAATTACTTCTTCTGAGTCTACTGGTCTTTGATGGATGGCCTCAAACCCTTGGTCGCACAGACAACTCTGGGTCACAAAATGAACATGTATGTGAGAAATAGATGCGTAGGAAAGAGGGAGACAGGTGGAGGTAGAAGGGAGACGGGAGGAGGTGGTAATCAGTGTGCAATGTATACATGTATGAAACTGCCTGGAACACAAGGAGAAAAACAAGGTGAGCACATCTTGTCCTGCCATAGTATTTTCACCTTATGGTGGTAATTTAACTGTGTGTCAACTGCTAGTTTCAAAAGGAAGCATGTTTACCTAGAGGTGTGGGCCTAGTTTGTACTTAGCTGTTTAGCAGTTACAGCAGCCACTTGTAGTTGTAATTAAACAGGAGTGAGTGGGACAGTTGAAAAAAGCAAAACAAAAATGTTGAACCAGGAATGGTAGCAAGGTGCCTGCAATCCCAACAGTTGGGTGGTTGAGGCCAGCTGGGCTACATAGTGAAATTCTGTCTTTAAAGCGTAAAAAATAATATAGTTTAGATTTTTCAGTGAGTGAGCATGTGTTTAACATTTGTAGTCATTCAGAAAGAAGGCGATATGGGAGAGTCAGAGGGCAGAGCACTGATCTCAGAGCCAAGCAATCTTCAGTTTGAGCCTGTTTCTTAGGCACGTCATTTTGCCTCAGTTTCTCTTTTAGTAAAACAAAATGATCGATATAGATGGATAAATGCCTTTCTACAGAATAGTTAATTGGTACTTTTAATTAGGAACACTCTGACTCAGGATTTCTTGCTCATAGCAATTTATTTAATAAATGCTAATTATTGAACATGATATTTTAAGTACACATTCCACAATGTGAGTATGTACCGTGGTGAACAAACTAAGTATGGTATCCACATTTCTGGGGCACAATCTACTTTACTGTGTATACATCTTCACAGCTCTTCTGTTAGCCAGGAGTCTTAGTTTGAGATTATCTGTATTTCAGAAAGAGCATGTGATCCAGGTGTTTGTCATTTTGGCAGCTGAGGTGAGAAACAGAAAAGAGAACAGACACGTCTATTAAGCCCATTCCAAGGAGTCATTCCACTAATGTTCCTGGAATATGGGTGATACTGCTTCCAATACAGGGATCGTTTCACCCCAAAGCCATTGTTCTAACCACAGAGCTACTTAGCCTGATAGACAGGGTCTATATGACACCATACCAGCTCCACACCTGTATTGAGATTGGGGTTGTCTCTGTAGGAAGGTGATGAAGATGTGTATGGGGAAGTCCGAGAAGAAGCTTCTGATGATGACATGGAAGGGGATGAGGCTGTTGTGCGCTGTACCCTCTCAGCAAATGTAAGTATAGTCTCTGTCCTGCTGTAGACTGGCTTATTCTGGATATATCACTTTCTCCTACTAAAAAGCTCACTGTGCCATAGTTTTCTTTGTGTTTGTGTGGGGGTACTGGGGAATAAACCTGGGACCTTGGGCATGCTAGGGAAATGCTCCATCACTGACCGATTTTCAACTTTTTGGGTTGTTTAGAATTTTGTTGTTTTGAGACAGGAGCTTGCTCTGCAGCCAGGCCAGCCTCAAACTTTTGATGTCTTGCTCTGGGATTATGGGCATGCCTGTGCCTTTTGATGGTTATTTGATTTTTTTTTTTTTTTTTTTAATTTGACATGTAATTAACACTACAATGACAACAATATTTTTGTTTGTTGTCTGGGGGTTGAACTTATGCATGGTGCATGATGAATGTTCTAACACTTGAGTTTCATAGCTCCAGGTTTTAAAGAAACTTAAAACTTTATATTTTTATTTTGAGAAAGGGCCTCACTAAGTTGCCAGGCTGGACTTAACACTTATTGTTTAGTTTATGCAAGCCTGTGCCACTAGCCTGGGTGTGTGTGTGTGTGTGTGTTTTCTGAGATAGAACTTGCTGGGCATCTCAGTCTGATCTGGAATTTGTAATCCCCTGCATCAGCCTCCTCAATACTGTGATTACAAATGTTTTACCAAGCTCAGTTTGAGTCTAAAACATTTAACATTTTGATTTTCTTAGGATTTTAGACAGTTGTTACTCTTCCCAAATACACGGGTTGATGAAATCTTAGTATGGTGTGCTCCTGAATTCAGTGTAATAGAGCTGTTTCCTTCTGGAAAGGCCTTAGAAGGTAGCCTATGGGACAACAGGTAACTTTGTTACAGCATGATGAAGAGACCTAATGAGCTAAGTGTTTGCTTTCTTCCTTAGCTTGTAGCCTCAGGAGAACTGATGAGTTCAAAGAAGAAGGATTTACACCCTCGGGATATTGATGCATTTTGGCTGCAGCGACAGCTCAGTCGTTTCTATGATGATGCCATTGTGTCTCAGAAGAAGGCAGATGAGGTGTTGGAGATTTTGAAGGTATGGCCAAGAAGGTATTTCTGTTCCATGAGCTTGTCAGAAAGGGTCAGTGTTTAGAAGGTAGCTATGCTTACCACAATACCACCAATGCAGGGACAGTTTGAAGTAGCAGATGGCTGTGTTCTTACTGTTGGTGTTATTTGTTCTCTCCAGACAGCCAGTGATGACCGAGAATGTGAGAACCAACTGGTTCTGCTCCTTGGTTTCAACACCTTTGACTTCATTAAAGTGTTGCGGCAGCACAGGATGATGAGTGAGTAGTTTGTGCACTTTTCCTGCTTGCTGCCTCTCTCTCTCTCTGTGTGCGTGCGTGTGTGTGTGTGTGTGTGTGTGTGTGTGTGTGTGTGTGTGTGTGTGTGTGTTACATTCAGCTGTGACCAGATTGTGTTTGTGCCTGTGTCCCTGTGTCCATCCATACATTTAGTTATGGATGAATTGTGTTGCTTCTTTGGCTTCAACATTTAATTACCTTCTTTTTGCTCAGGAATAAAAGTTGATTTTATTTTCTCTTTCCCACCCTCTCTCTGTCCCTGTCATGTTCCTCAGTTCTATACTGTACCTTGTTGGCCAGTGCTCAGAGTGAAGCCGAAAAGGAAAGGATCATGGGAAAGATGGAAGCTGACCCAGAGCTTTCCAAGTTCCTCTATCAGCTCCATGAGACCGAGAAGGAAGACCTGATCAGAGTGAGGGCTGGTTTGTTTTCTTGTCATTTCTCTGTCAGGGTCTGAGGTAATAAAACAACCTTTGAGTTTGTGAGGGTGTAAAGTAGAGTGAGCACACTATAGCACCATGGGGACCTGTTTATTACAGTCCGGGGAGGACCATGTTTGCTTAATATAGAGCTCCATACTTCCATGCCGTAGGTATAGCCTTGGTGGTTAATTGTAGAACGTTTACTTCTGTCATACTGTTTAGCACATTGTACCTCATTACGTTCCCTTTTTTGCGGTTTCTTGCAAGTCTCAAAATATAGTGAAGTCTTTGGGTTTGGGGAAACATGAGTTAGCACTTGTGAGTGAAACCCAACCCGCAAGGGACAAGAACCTAGGAGAGTGATGATCGTTGTACCTTTTCTCTTTCCTTGCTGCAGGAAGAAAGGTCCCGTAGAGAGAGAGTCCGTCAGTCCCGAATGGACACAGATCTGGAGACCATGGATTTGGACCAGGGTGGAGAAGTGAGTGCCGGGTTGTTCCCAGGCTATGGTGGATGGGAAGCTTATGTGCTCAGCCTGTTACTGTTTTACCTGTTCGCAGGCTCTGGCTCCACGGCAGGTTCTGGATTTGGAGGACCTTGTTTTTACCCAAGGGAGCCACTTCATGGCCAACAAACGCTGCCAGCTCCCTGATGGATCCTTCCGACGCCAGCGTAAGGGCTATGAGGAGGTGCATGTGCCTGCTTTGAAGCCCAAGCCCTTCGGCTCAGAAGAAGTGGGTGAATTGCTTTTCTCCACTTTGTTATCTCTCCTCTCTTCCAGTTTGGCTTTTAGCCATTGACTGAAGTGTCACCTTGTCTCAAGGCTTATTTATTCTAGAGGCAGAAATTGTTCCAGAGTTTTCCTATTTTGAGACAAGGAAGCAATACCGTTCTCTTTGGACAGGTTTATTTATTTATTTATTTCATTATTTGCTTATTTATTTTATTTATTTATTTTGGTTTTTTTGAGACAGGATTTCTTTGTGGCTTTAGAGCCTGTCCTAAAACTCACCCTGTAAGCAGGTTGTACTCAAACTCACAGAGATCCACCTGCCTCTGCTTCCTGAGTGTTGTCATTAAAGGTGTGCATCATCAACACCTGGCTTCTGGATAGGTTTATGCTGGAGAATTATGAACAGTGATTGCCAGGGAATGAAATTATGGGGAATCACAAAATGACATGGTATTCTTGTAAGAATAGTAATCTTGGGGGCTGGAGATGGCTCAGTGGTTAAGAGCACTGACTGCTCTTCCAGAGGTCCTGAATTCAATTCCCAGCACCCACATGGTACCTCACAACCATCTACATGCCAGAGCACTGTGACATAATAAATAAATAAATCTTACAAAAAAAAACTTTAAAAAAAAAAGGATAATAATCTTATAAGAAATCTTACAAGAATGAGCAGCCTGCTGAAGGACGCTATAGCATGAATTGTAGAACATTTTTTTCCTCTAGCAACTGCTGCCTGTGGAGAAGCTGCCAAAGTATGCCCAGGCAGGGTTTGAGGGCTTCAAAACCCTGAACCGGATCCAGAGTAAACTCTATCGTGCTGCCTTGGAGACGGATGAGAACTTGCTGCTCTGTGCTCCCACTGTAAGCATTGCCCCGCCTGCTTTTCCTGTTCTGGAATGTTTTAGTGGCAAGTCGAATCTTAATCTTTAAATCAGGCTTTATTTTTATGGTTGTTTTGAGACTGTCTCACTGTGTAGCCTTGGCTGTCCTGGGTCTCACTGTGTAGGCCAGGCTGCCCTTAAGCTCGGAGACTTCTGCCTGCCTCTGCCTCTGCCTCCCAAGTGCTGGGATTAAAGGGGTGGCATACCATGCTTGGCTATTCTTTATTCTCTTATGGAAGACATAGGACAGTCCAGTGGTCAGTCCTCTCTCTCTCTCTCTTGGTGCTACCCATGGAAGTCAGGGTAGCAGCCATATATATATAGTTCATCAGAGATGAACAGACTGTCTCTGACCTGCCTCTAGGGTGCTGGGAAGACCAATGTGGCCCTGATGTGTATGCTCCGAGAGATAGGGAAACACATTAACATGGATGGCACTATCAATGTGGATGACTTCAAGATCATCTATATTGCTCCTATGCGGTCCTTGGTGCAGGAGATGGTGGGCAGTTTTGGAAAGGTAAGTTATAACTTCTCTAGAAGATAAGGCTGCAGATGTCCATGAAGTGGGGCTGGGCCTATGTACCACTGTTTCTTTTGTTAGGGAATCTCTGACATTTTTTGCTATTTCCAAGGTAGAACTTGACCCAAGTAATTTCTGAAGCAAAAATGTCTTGGCTGCTCTTACACGGGCTCTATTTTTCTTTGATCATCTCCAGAGTGTTGTGGAGTCCTATCTGGCCCATGGATGTGATTGATAGCTTGTGGGTTGTCACTCCAGTTACCCTTTCCTATATGTGTGTTTTTTCCTGCTCCCTGTGGGGCTCCAATAGAACTTTTGCCTCATCTGCCTGAGTGGAACTGAACTTGTTTAAATAATATTTGTTCATTTTTCCTCATCTCCAGACACTTAATGTCTCCTGGTCCCCAGCACAGGAACTGCTGGCAGGCCCTTCTAGCACCATCCACCAGACTGCACACATTAGGCCCTGCCACTCTGCTAGCCCCATTACTTGTTATGCTGATGATCCTTCCTTCCCCCAGCGCCTGGCCACATATGGCATCACTGTTGCTGAGCTGACCGGAGATCACCAGCTGTGCAAGGAAGAAATCAGTGCCACACAGATCATTGTCTGCACCCCTGAGAAGTGGGACATCATCACGCGCAAAGGCGGGGAGCGTACCTATACCCAGCTGGTGCGGCTCATTGTCTTGGTGAGTGGGGAGAGTAAAGAGAAGGAGTGGTCAACTATGGTCAGGGAGTGTTTGCTGCTCTCGTTGGTGGGGTGAACCTGGTAGGTAGAGCAAGGCCTAAAGTATCATGCAATAGCCAACTTTATTCATAGCATCAGGCAATTTATACTCCAAGGGTTAAGAAGAATCACATGAATAAGGTGTTCGATCACTAGGATAAGCCGCACATGGCAATAACATGTTTTTCCATAGAGGCCTATGAATAACAACAGTTGAAGTAATCTCACTCCTACCCGCTACACCTGGGAGGAGCACGAAGACACAAGGACAATTCTGTTTTTGAAGAAACCGAGGTCACCAACCAGACTCCTGTTTCCTTGGAGTTTTCTCACAAGCTACTCAGAATTCTCACACAATTCCGTTATTAGACTGTGTTGTTGTTTTGATTTTTTTTTTTTTCCAGACAGGGTTTCTCTGTGTAGCTCTGTAGACCAGGCAGGCCTCAAACTCACAGAGATCCACCTGCCTCTGTCTCTCGAGTGCTGGGATTAAAGGCGTGCGCCACTACTGCCCAGGTTGGACTGTGTTCTAACAGGAGGATTTGCTTTGTTTTCCTGTTCTGTTCTTCAAGGCCATTCTATAAGCACTGTCCTTCATAGGAGCCATTGAGAGCTCTGCTGTTAACCATTCACCCAGCATCTGCTTCCCTCCCTATCAGTGCATGATGTTTGCCACGGTCCATGTTTTTTGTTTGTTTTTTAAGACTGGGTCTCTGTAGTCCTGGCTGTTCTGGACCTCACTCTACAATCTGAAATATTTGGAATCAAATGGAAATAGACAAAAAATAATTTTGTCCTCCCAAGAACATTGAAATGCTTTGTAAATAATCCATTGCCAGACAAGACAAATAAGGAATTGGGACGTTGTGTTCCATTTACATGAAAATATCCACAGGAAATGGACTTGGAGCCAAGTGTTGGTTCTTGTTTTTGTTTTTTGTTTTTTAAATAGTTCATTTAACTTTTATTTATGTGCATTGGTGTAAGGATGCCAGATCCCCTGGAACTGGAGTTGTGAGCTGCCATATGGGTGCTGGAAATAGAACCCAGGTATCCGGAAGAGCAGCCAGTGCTTTCAAATTAATTGCATTTGTTTATTTTCTGATGTTGCACATCGTATGTATGTACATATGTGTGCCTGCATGTATAGGTTGGTCAGAGTACAACTTGTAAGAGTCAGGTCTCTCCTACTATGTGTGTTCTGGGAGTCAAGCTCAAACATCAGGGTTGGCAGTAAAGTGCCTTTGTTCGTTGACCATTTTACAGGCCTCTGAGGGTCGATTCTTTAGTGTCTAAGAAAGTAGTTCATGTTCTATGTTCAGAGTGGGAGTTGGCAAACTGTGGCCACAAGTTTTTGTTTTATTGAACACAGTGTGCAGATTAGTTTATGTACTATTTCTAGCTACTCTTGTTCCGATTGTTGCTGTGGCAAAATTGAGTATTTGTGACAAAGGGTACATGGCTCACAAGCCTACAGTATTACATGTTTGGTACTGGTTTGCCAACCCGTCTTTAGAGCCTTGCTCCTCCTTGCCTTTCCTACAGCAGCCCACACCGCTGCTTCCTAGGAATGCTAAATCCCTGGCCTGCACACACAGTTACAGATTCCATTTTCATTTCCACATCTCCAGGGCTTCCAGGGCTTACTGTATGTGAGAAGCACTGCTGTTGGCTGTTGTAAGTGAAGCCTGGTAGTTTGGTTCTTGATGAAGAGACCTGCCCAAAAGTGAAGGCCTGTTTGTTTCAACCTGGGCAGGGCCATCATATATTTGTCAGATTTATGGTAAAGTGGAGGACTCACACATGTCTACAAAGTTTACACTCAATGCTAATTCCTACTAGAAGTTGTCTTTGTTCTTTATTAGGACACTGACTTGAGGCTCCCTTTTCTGTCTTAATTGAGTATCTTAGGCTATATACTTCTACAGCAGACTGTCTCAAGGGAGGAGGTTATATCTCTGGTTTGCTGTCTTTCATTTCCTTTAGGATGAGATCCATCTTCTACATGATGACAGAGGTCCCGTCTTAGAAGCTTTGGTGGCCAGGGCCATCAGAAACATTGAGATGACCCAAGAAGATGTCCGACTCATTGGTCTCAGTGCTACCCTTCCCAACTATGAAGATGTGGCCACCTTTCTGCGTGTTGACCCTGCCAAGGGCCTCTTCTACTTTGACAACAGGTATTAACATGTTACCAAGGCAGTTCCTGTCCCTTCCCTTCTCTAAGGTGCACACTAAATGAGTTTTAGGGGGTCCTGTGTGTGTTTGAAAAGCATTATTGCTTCTAGGTCAATGAAAGTTACTTTTTTCCTCACAGTATATTCTGCTGGAAATCTCATTTGTGTAACTGTTGAACTTCTAGCTTCCGCCCAGTGCCTCTGGAACAGACATACGTGGGCATCACAGAGAAAAAAGCTATCAAGCGTTTCCAGATCATGAATGAAATAGTTTATGAGAAAATCATGGAACATGCTGGAAAAAATCAGGTCTGTTGATAGTTCTTGACATAAGCAAAATTGACAAGATAATAGCATGAATCACCAGTGATCATAAGTGACATGAATTATTACTACAAAACTTGTCTTAAAGCTGGGTGGTAATGGTACACACCTTTAACCCCAGCACTTGGGAGGCAGGTGGATCTCTGTGAGTTTGAGACCAGCCTGACCTACAGAGTAAATTCTAGGACAGCCAGGACTGTTACGCAGAAAAATCCTGTCTCGAAAAATCAAGGAAAAAAAACCCTTGCCTTAAAAAATGGTTAGGCATTAGGAAGGGTGGTACATGACTGTAGTACCCCAACCTAGGAGGCTGGGGCAGGAAGATCTCAAGCGAGCTGGAGGCCATCTTGGGCTATACAGTGACAACCCCCAACCAAAAAACAAAACAAAACAAAAATATACAAAAAATCCAACAACAACAAAAAACAATGCCATACAACAAAGGAGTGATTGGGAACTGGGGGTGTAACTCAGTGGTAGAGCATAGACATAGCATGTGTGAACCCTGGGTTCAGTTTCTATCACTGCATAAATAGGTGGAATACTATGAACAATTCTGCACTCATAAATTGACCAGCTTATGGGCTGGAGAGATGGCTCAGTTAAAATTAATGGCTGCTCTTGTAAAGGACTCAGGTTTGGTTTTTAGCACCCACATGGAAACTCAGAGCAATCTGTAAACTACAGCTCCAGGGAGGCTGACTTCCTCTGTTTCTGGTCTCTGTGGACATCAGGCACATACATGGTGCACAGACTCATATATATGTATATATAAAAAACATTCATACACATAAAATAAAACTATTAAGTAAATAAATTGGTAACTTAGAAGAAATGGATCATTCCCTGAAAAGAACTATTACTGTAGCCTAGATGAAATACAATCTAAATAGTACTCTGATCATTAATGATAGGGTTTTTTTTGTTTTGTTTTTTGGGTTTTTTTTTTTTTTTTTTGGAGACAGGGTTTCTCTGTGTAGCTTTGGAGCCTGTTCTGGAACTAGCTCTGTAGACCAGGCTGGCCTTGAACTCACAAAGATCTGCCTGCCTCTGCCTCCTGAGTGCTGGGATTAAAGGTGTGTGCCACTAACGCCTGGCTAATGATAGTTTTATAATTATTATTCCCAAGGTGGTGGAACTAGAAAAATCAGTCTGTCTATAAGTAAAAATAAAGCTGCAAATTAAAATCTAGTGAAAGCAAGCCAGTGAGATTGTTCTGTAGGTTAACAGTGCTTGCGCCTAAGACTGGTGACCTGAGTTAGATCCCCAGAACCCACATGGTAGAAGGTAACAACTCTGACCTCTACAGGTATGCTGTGACATGTATGCACACATACAAAATAAATAATCAAAAAAACAAAAAAAGCAAACAAGCTGTGGGCCATGATGGTGCATGCCTTTAATAACAGGTCTTTGAGTACAAGGCTAGTGTGCTCTGCACCAATGAAAGCACATTTTATTTCTAAGTTGAACAGAGGTTAGCAATGTTTAATGTGGCAAGAGGTCATACACTTCTTTTTCTGATAAGAAGCACAGGAATTAATGTGACAAGACTTCAGGATACTAGCTAGATCTTAGGAAGACTGTATATCTTATAATACAATACTACTTTCAAACTTATTTCCTAAATCTTTTTATAAGTAATGTAGTAGTTTTGTTATTATCCTTTTTAAACATTTATTTATTATGTGCATTGGTGTTTTGCCTGCATGTATGTTTGTGTGAAGATGTCAGATCCCCTAGAACTGGAGTTACAGACTATTGCTAGCTGTATGTGGGTGCTGGAATTGAGCCTGGGTCCTCTGGAACAGCAGCCAGTGCTCTTAACTGCTGAGCCATCTTTCCAGCCTCATAGTTTTACTATTATCTTGCAAACACATCTTTATTTGGCTTAGACTTCTTAGGACTCTGAATATATTCATAGTTGAGGTCTCTGAATCTTCATACACTGTATATTTAAATTTGCCATTCAAGGTAGAATTCTAGGATTAGTTTAGTTTCTCATCTGTAAGTAAGACTGTGTCATTGTTCTTGGTAGACTCCTTCCTCTTAAGTTCTGTTTTGTTCTTTGACACATGGTTTTTCTATGTATCCTGGGCTAGGCTTAAACTCTTGAGTAGTGAGACTAACCTGGAACTTAGGCACAACCTCCAGTGCAGGAATATAGATGGAATCACCATGCCCAGCTTCCTTTTGCTTACCATCAGCCCTGTGACACTTTTTTCCAAACCAGCATGTGTTTTTGCCATCGACCATGGCTTCCAGTTACAGCGGAGCAGCCTCTGCTTCCTGCTTCTTGTGCCCTGGTACTATGAGAGCAGCTGCTAAAGGTATATCTTTTAGCTATTTCCTGAATCTCCTTAGGTGCTGGTGTTTGTCCACTCTCGGAAAGAAACTGGGAAGACAGCCAGGGCAATCCGTGACATGTGCCTGGAGAAGGACACCTTGGGTCTGTTTCTTCGAGAGGGTTCTGCCTCCACTGAAGTCCTTCGTACAGAAGCAGAGCAGTGCAAGGTACGAAGGGACTGCCAGCTCCTTGGGCTTGTGTCTGGTGACTGGTTCTATATTGCTGGGTAGATTTCTTTGGGACTGTATGTACCAAGTACATATAGGTTAAAAGCAATTGAGGATCAGGGAGATGACTCAGCAGATAGGGGTTGCCAAACTTGATTGATGGCCTGAGTTCAGTCTCGGGGACTCACATAGTGGAGGAGAGAACTGACTCCCACAGGTTCTCTCTGACCTCCACACATGCCACACTCAGTCACACATAAGGAGGCTCCTGTGGAAAGGTTTTCTTTGGCCCTAGAGGAGTCCAGCAGGGAGGTTGGCCTCACTTTGTGGTCATTTTCTGTTCACAGAATTTGGAACTGAAGGATCTTTTGCCTTATGGCTTTGCCATTCATCATGCAGGCATGACCAGAGTTGACCGAACACTTGTAGAGGATCTTTTTGCTGACAAACATATTCAGGTGAGGAGGGGCAAAACTTGAAAGAACAGGCAATGTAGACTTTAGAGCATCTAAAATGTCAGTAGCTCTGCCCATAGTGGGATCCTTTTTAAAATGATGTACTTTTCTATCTATGTGTGTGGCTTGCATGAATTTATGTACACCACATGCATGCAGGTGCTCTCAGACACCAGAAGAGGGCGCTAGATCCCTAGAACTTGAGTTAGGCAGGTGTGGGTTCTGGGACCTCACTCCTAGTCCTCTGTAAGAATAGTTCATGCCTAGACTTTGATATCTGAACTAACTAGTCCAGGCTAGATGGATACTTCGTAGCACTTTACACTATAATTCACAGGTTCAGGACCACATTCTTTCCCTCTTCTGGGATAGTGTACTTTCTGTGTCTTGTAACTAAGTTGATGAATACACCTCTAAGTTTCTGACCTTTAAGTGTCTCTGGAACCTTGGTGTATTAATTTTTAAATATGTAAGGGACTGGAGCAATTCTTTTGCTCCAGTGTCAAAAGAAACACGGAGACATGTATCCACTCAAGAAACCCTGAGACATGCATCCACTTAAGAAACCTCCAGTTAAGTTCAGAAGCCAGAGAAGCCAGGAGTGTGACCCTGCTGGGGTGGTGTATGTTTTCCTCATTGCCCTTCTTTGCCTCTTCAGGTTTTAGTTTCCACAGCAACTCTGGCTTGGGGTGTAAATCTTCCTGCACATACAGTTATCATCAAAGGCACCCAGGTGTACAGTCCAGAGAAGGGGCGTTGGACGGAGCTGGGAGCACTGGATATCCTGCAGGTACAGAGTCTCTGAGACGATTCCTAATGGGATGAGCATCCTGTGCCTGGAGCACGAGGAAGTTGGAAAAATGGCAGGTCAAGCCAAGTTCTAAAGTATATAGGCTCTTGTCAAAAGCCCTGCTATGACATTTTCTTTTATTGCTCCTGACTTAGATGCTGGGCCGTGCTGGACGACCTCAGTATGACACCAAAGGTGAAGGTATACTTATCACATCTCATGGAGAGTTACAGTACTACCTGTCCCTCCTCAACCAGCAACTTCCCATTGAGAGCCAGATGGTGTCAAAGCTGCCTGACATGCTCAATGCAGAAATTGTGCTGGGGAACGTCCAGAACGCAAAGGTAGGGCAGGCTTTGTCCTTGGCTTTACACTTTTCTTCTGACTTGGAATGATGGATGTTTAGGGTCAGCAGCAGTGTCTCAAGCTTTGCACCACACCTCATGCACAGCAAGTTTCTTGGGTTTATGGGAGATAGTTCCTTTTATGTTTAAGATACTCTAAAAAAGACTTTTTAAATATAACTACGAAAACATCCAGAAGACACTGTAATGTGTGTCTTTGTGCTTGAGAATTAATGTCCACTCTATCTGTGGGGCTTCTCTTTGGACATTAGCATCTCTTCATGCTAAACACCATGAGCTATCTTGCAGGATGCGGTGAACTGGCTGGGCTATGCCT
The DNA here is from genome assembly GCF_943737965.1 of Phodopus roborovskii. Taxonomy (NCBI): domain Eukaryota; kingdom Metazoa; phylum Chordata; class Mammalia; order Rodentia; family Cricetidae; genus Phodopus; species Phodopus roborovskii. The sequence goes on along the minus strand of NW_026126416.1, from coordinate 26,446,157 downwards.
ACTTGTACATCCGAATGCTCCGGTCCCCGACCCTCTATGGCATCTCTCATGATGACCTGAAGGGAGATCCCTTGCTGGACCAGCGCCGTCTAGATCTTGTTCACACTGCTGCATTGATGCTGGACAAGAACAATCTGGTCAAGTACGACAAGAAGACAGGCAACTTTCAGGTGATTGGCATGTGGTTTTTTTGAGAATGTTTTAGCAAAAGTTTAGGTCTCTTGCTCTGTGTATTGCCTGTCTAATTACCTTTTGTCTAGATTGGGGATTAGACTGTGTTCTTTGAGCTATGAACTTGACTTTCAAATTTCTACTTACTTTTAAATTTTTATTATTTGTTTTGAGTATTTTGCCTGCATGTTGGTCTGTGTACCTCAGATGTGCCTGGTCCCCACAGAGGCCAGAAGAGGTCATTGGCTGCCCTGGGACTAGAGATGGTTGTGAGCCACCATGAGGGTGCTGGAAATTGAACCCCATAGTTCTTCTGGAAGAGCAGCCATCCCTCACTAACCCATCTCTCCAGCCCTTAGATTTTAAAAATGGTAGATAGTCCTCTATGTTTGAGCTGAGTTAGGACATTTGGCTGTTAGATTTACATGTGCATCAGTTCTCCATGGGTCAGTTTGTGGTGCCATCTTTCTTGTTGTGCCTGTGTTGCTTGTTTTAGGCAGGCAGTTGTACCACACAGAGTTCATCTGCTTGTAGTCTTAAGACAGTCACTTGATGCTAGACGTTGTGGGTGGTCACTGGTCAGCCTTGTACTGAATCTTCCTTCTTTCTAGGTAACAGAACTTGGTCGGATAGCTAGTCACTACTACATCACCAATGATACTGTGCAGACCTACAACCAGCTGCTGAAGCCCACTCTGAGCGAGATCGAACTTTTCCGAGTGTTCTCTTTGTCCTCGGAGTTCAAGAACATCACTGTGAGAGAGGTGAGCCTATGAGCGTGCTGGGACAGGAGTTGGGACCCTGCCAGGTTGCTAGATGACTTCTTTCCTCGACCATTGCCCTGTGGATTTTCTGTGACCTGTCTTTTCTTGTGCCAGGAGGAGAAGCTGGAGCTGCAGAAGTTGTTGGAGAGGGTGCCCATCCCTGTAAAGGAGAGCATTGAAGAACCCAGCGCTAAGGTAAGCATGTCTTCACTTTCAAACACGAGCACTGTTTCCAAAAGGTGGACTTTGAACTTGATTTAACATGTGGTAATTCTTTCTACTCCTTGGAAGGGTGTTAGGGGTTGATCTGGCTGTGCCCCCACTCCCCGATTTTCCTACTCTGCTTCCTTCTCACATAGGCTTTATAAGGAATAAGAATTACTTAACATGTAAGTCAAGGACTCTGGAAGGTCCCTTTTGGCACATGTACCAGAGCAGAAATGTAAACAATATCTTGGATTGTCCCATGATTGATCTTTGCTAGCTGTCCTTGCTTCTTTGCAGATTAATGTGCTTCTCCAAGCCTTCATCTCACAGCTGAAACTGGAGGGCTTTGCACTGATGGCTGACATGGTGTACGTGACGCAGGTGAGGACAGAGTTGCACCGAGTGATCAGCAAAGTCCAGATAGTTCCAGCACCTTCTGTGCTGATCTTGAGCTTGTAGGAAGGACGGGCCTTACAAAGTACTAAGAAGCTTTGAAGGTGCTTGTAGAGAGATCCACTGGGCATGTCACCTTCTCCAAGAGAAACGACTTCCATTGTAGCTGTGGTGTTCATAAAAAAATGACAAAATATTTTATTATCTTAACCTGAAAGGGTAGGAGACAGAAACTTTTGTTTCTGAATTGATATGAGGGATGCATCAGATCTTGAGATTATCAAGCTGTGGTAGAGGTTTCACAGTGTGATATTTGTCTTTCTCCAGTCGGCTGGCCGGTTGATGCGTGCAATCTTCGAAATTGTCCTGAACCGAGGTTGGGCACAACTTACAGATAAGACCCTGAATCTCTGCAAGATGATTGACAAACGCATGTAAGGGCTCAGTGAGCTAGAGGCTATTCACTGTGAATTTGGGCCGCAGTGCATTTGATGTCCATGAGATGTGGCATGAACCTGGGTGAAAGTTGGGAAGTGGAAGAGCTCTCTAGGTTATAGGGTGGCGAGCAACAGCCAATTATTGGCTGTCTGGTCCTTCTGCGGACAGTTTCAGACAGCTTCCTTTAACGATAGGGTCTGTGTGGCAATTCTAAAGAGTTGGAAGCTGGCTTTGATGAAGGCACTTTGTTCATAACCCTACAGAAAGAGTAAACTAGCTGTGTCTCCTTTCTGGATAGGTGGCAGTCCATGTGTCCTCTTCGCCAGTTCCGTAAACTTCCTGAGGAAGTAGTGAAGAAGATCGAGAAGAAAAACTTCCCCTTCGAGCGGCTGTATGACTTGAATCATAATGAGATAGGTGTGTGAAGTTCTTGTCCTGTCTTGCAGTCCAGGCATCTTTCTCTGTCAGCCTCCTACTTCCCAGGTCCTAGGCCCTGGGCACTGGTACCTGTGCATACGTACTGTACACATTCACCCCTAGACTCACTCAGGACTTTGAACCTGCAGTTAGTACTGCTCTGAGGCTAAAGTGGGGTACCTGCCCACTGGTATGGAGTCCACTCTTTTTCCACAGTTGCCCTTGGGCCCTGTTTGCAGATTTGCTAGGCTGGCCACACAGTCCCAATGCCTTTCTCATAGGTGAGCTTATACGAATGCCGAAGATGGGGAAGACCATCCACAAGTATGTGCATCTCTTCCCTAAGTTGGAGTTGTCAGTGCACCTGCAGCCTATTACACGCTCCACCCTGAAAGTGGAGCTGACGATCACGCCAGATTTCCAGTGGGATGAAAAGGCAAGGCTTTGTTGGTTAGAGGGTGGAGTTGGAGTTGTTGAGTTCCCTCATTGGCCCATTCTTATTTCTTGGGTGCTTGGGTTGGCAGGTGCATGGTTCATCGGAGGCGTTTTGGATTCTGGTGGAGGATGTGGACAGTGAAGTGATTCTGCACCATGAGTATTTCCTACTGAAGGCCAAGTACGCCCAGGATGAGCACCTCATCACGTTCTTCGTCCCAGTCTTTGAACCACTGCCCCCTCAGTACTTCATCCGAGTGGTGTCTGACCGCTGGCTCTGTGAGTGTCTCCCTAGTCCCCTAGGAACATACCTTCTAAGGATGGTAGTGGACTTCTTGCCTCTGCTAAGAGAGTGATACAGATATAACCTAAAGCTTCCAGTGTTCATGGGTGGGGCTGTGTAGGTCTGTGGGAGGTCACTTCCTAATCTTTCATTTCTTCCCTGACAGCTTGTGAGACCCAGTTGCCTGTCTCTTTCCGGCACCTGATCCTACCAGAGAAGTACCCACCTCCAACTGAACTGTTGGACCTGCAGCCATTGCCTGTATCGGCTCTAAGAAACAGTGCTTTTGAGAGCCTTTACCAAGATAAATTTCCTTTTTTCAACCCTATCCAGACTCAAGGTAGGTGTTTCAGTTTGGTTCTCATGCATGCCTTTTGTGTCCGTCCCTCGTTTCCCCCAGGGTTTCATTGTACAGCAGCCCTGGCTGTCCTAGAACTCACTCTGTAGACCAGGCTAGCTTCTAACTCACAGATATCCCCCTGCGTCTGCCTTTCAAGTACTGGGATTAAAGGTGTGTGCCACCACCGCCCAGACCATGCCTGCCTTTTAAGGTTACCTCATGATAAGTGTGCTGTTGTGTACCTGGCATAGAACCAGGCACTTAGTGGGCCTGGAGTTCAGCAGCCTGCTGTGGCCTGCCAGATGTTTTCCTTCCTAGAAGCTCTTGTTTACTGTTAATTTACTTTGCTGCTCTGCATGTCTCCCTTCAGAGGGTCAGGGGAGTGAGTTCTTTCCATGGTGTATTGTCAACTCCTGTTCCCATTTATCTCAGGGGTTCTAACCTGATCTTGTACTTTACTTTGTCCTTCCCTGATTTGCAGGAGAAAGTATGGTGAGACACAGCCAGCTGGGCCAGTGTCACAGGCTTCTCTTTGTACTGCAGCTGGTTGACTTTGTGTCTCATGATGTTCCTAATCTTTGACAAATGATTGATGTTATATCTTCCTCCCCGCCCCATGTTCACTGTGCACCTTTTGGTTTCCAGTTTTTAACACCGTGTACAACAGTGATGATAACGTGTTCGTGGGGGCCCCCACGGGCAGCGGGAAGACCATCTGTGCAGAGTTTGCCATCCTCCGGATGCTGCTGCAGAATTCTGAGGGACGATGTGTCTACATTACTCCCATGGAGGCTCTGGCAGAGCAGGTGTGTAATGTGCTGTGGGGTTCTGAATTTCCCAGAAGCCCCTCCGTCTGTGATTCCAGGTGAAGGTTTCTCATCCCTGACAACTGCATATAATTCCTTAAAAAATAGCTTCCCTGTCTACTTAAAAGCTGGTGTGTACTGTAGAGTATCATGAATAGAGTGTGGTGGTACATGATTGTCACCCCAGCTGCTTAGGAGGTTGAGGCAAGGGGTTCATTTAAACCCACAAATTTGAGGTCAGCTTGGGCCCCCATCTCAAAACAAACAGACAGACAGACAAACAAACAAAAGTAGTGTAAGGTATCTAGTTTCTCAGTTTTTCTCCTAGCAAGTGAGAGATGTGCATATGACCTGCCGTTCTTATGTCTCCCTTCCCCTGACTGCTAGGTGTACATGGACTGGTATGAGAAGTTTCAAGACAGGCTCAACAAGAAGGTGGTGCTGCTGACGGGGGAGACTAGCACAGACCTGAAGCTTCTGGGCAAAGGCAACATCATCATCAGTACCCCTGAGAAGTGGGACATCCTTTCCCGGAGGTGGAAGCAGAGAAAGAATGTCCAGAACATTAACCTCTTCGTGGTGGATGAGGTCCACCTTATTGGGGGCGAGAATGGGGTATGCTCGACTCTGCAGCGTAGAGGAGGGCTGGGACTCACACAATGACTATATACTGGGCCAAAGACTAGGGTCTTCACAAAGATTTCTACCTACTTTTGCCTTGTTCAAAATGGGTAACCTGAGTTCCCTTTTTTTTTTTTTTTTGGATAGAACTCTTAAAGAATGATGTTGCTTAGTTGTCTCTTAGGGCAGGGGAATGACAGATGGGAGCCCATGATTGGGACTATCAGATGGTTCACAAAGGGAACCGGGGCCTGGATTGACTCCTTCCCTTTTTCCCAGCCTGTCTTGGAAGTGATCTGTTCCCGGATGCGCTACATCTCCTCCCAGATTGAGCGGCCCATTCGCATTGTGGCGCTTAGCTCGTCACTCTCCAATGCTAAGGATGTGGCTCACTGGCTGGGCTGCAGTGCCACCTCCACCTTCAACTTCCATCCTAATGTGCGCCCCGTACCCCTGGAACTGCATATCCAGGTAGGACCCTGTCTCCATTCCTCCATGGCCCCAGGGATCCCTAGTCACTCAGGTCTAGTGACCTCGTGTCTTTTCTTCTGCCTTTGTTTCCAGGGCTTCAACATCAGCCATACACAGACTCGCCTGCTGTCTATGGCCAAGCCTGTGTACCATGCTATCACCAAACACTCACCCAAGAAGCCTGTCATCGTTTTTGTTCCATCTCGAAAGCAGACCCGCCTCACTGCAATAGACATCCTTACTACCTGTGCAGCAGACATCCAGCGGCAGAGGTGGGGTATGGTCTAATTTCTGGGGTGGGTGGGTGCATGAGAATCATATTATGTGAAGTCGCCTGATGCTCTGTGTGTCCTGGGTGAGGCAGGGTCCACAGATCAAAATAGTTCTGACGTGTGCTGTTCTTGTTCTGCCCAGGTTCTTGCACTGTACTGAGAAGGATCTCATCCCTTACCTGGAGAAGCTAAGTGACAGCACACTCAAGGAAACACTGTTAAATGGGGTGGGCTACCTACATGAAGGGCTGAGCCCCATGGAGAGGCGCCTGGTAGAGCAGCTCTTCAGCTCAGGTAAGAAAACCTCATGGCTTCTAAAGCTATCATCACAGTTGTATGTACTAAACTTGAGGATGTGGATAACATTTCTCTGTTGAATAGTACTCATTTCCACAATGCTAGCTGTCTTATCTCATTAGATTCCTCTTAAACACTTACGATGTGGTTGAGAGAGATAGCCCTCCCTGCTAGATTAGAAAACGGACAGGCACATAAGCTGGTCCCATTTCAGAACCTGGTTTTCTGGGATTCTGGGCCATTGGCCAGTAGACCTTGATTCTGTGTTGAGACCAGACTGGTGGGGTTAGAACTTAAGAGATGGTTGTGGATTTGTGATTCTCCTCTGGTTGATTGTCTCTTGCTTGCTACCCTTTGTTGACCTGTGGCATTTTATGCATTGTTCACTATTCTGGCACAGTGTGGCAGAGCCTTGGTGAGCTGATCCAGCCAGTTGGTTACTCATTGAACCTGCCTGGTTTGGATATGATTTTTAGCCATGGGCTGAACTAGCTGTGGTTGGGTTGATATTAGCTTTCATCATTTGAGGGCTGATTGAGCAGGCCGTGCAGGTCTTTCTTTTCGGGTTTGACTTCTCTAGAATTGCTTTGCTTTTTCTAGGATAGTCTCGGAGCAAAAAGCACCATAGTGTGGCTCTGCCTTTCACAGGGCCCCATTAGTGTTAGACCTTGTTTCCAGACAGCCTCATGCTGAGCTTTGAAATGTAGCACAAGGTTGGCTGCTATAGTTTCTGGGCCTCAGTCTTCTTCTCCCTTCCCTCCCCTGCTCAGGGGCTATCCAGGTAGTGGTGGCTTCTCGAAGTCTCTGCTGGGGTATGAATGTTGCTGCTCATCTAGTGATCATCATGGACACTCAGTACTACAATGGCAAGATCCATGCGTGAGTATAGTTGCTGTGGACATTAACAGATTTCCCTCCTAAAATGAGTGTGAATCTACAAGTACAGTATAGAGAACTAAACATAGGCAAGAGTCCTAGTAGATCAGTGTTCATTTATTGTCCCAAGAGATAGACTTAAATTTGCTTTTTAGTCATTGTACCTCTGTCTCAGCATTTTTGAGAGAGGACCTCACAGACAGGAGGAAAGGGGCTTGTTACCTAATTCCCACAAGGTCACATCTTTGTCATGACAAACATAAGGTTTGGTGTTTCTTAGAGCCTGAATAATTTATTCTTTTTCCAAAATGCATGTTATTTTGAAATTAGTTTTGTGAGTTTAAAATGTCTGAATCTGATTATTAGTTTGGGTTTTAGATTACTTATTTATTTATTTGTTATTTATTTTGAGATAGGGGTTCTCTGTGTTCCTTTGGAACCTGTCCTGGAACTCACAGAGATCTACCTGCCTCTGCCTCCTGAGTGCTGGGATTAAAGGCATGAGCCACCACTGCCCAGCTAGATTACTTTTTAATCTGTGAAACACACAGCCCTTAAGCTTGACTTTAAGTTTGGTCCTTTAATAGAATGCTATTTTGCTTTTAGCCTTAGATAGGTTTTTTGGCTTTGGTTCAGGTTCATTGAGTAACAGTCATGACTCTGACTTAGAAACTAAAACAATGTGTAGGTAAGCAAGTGAAATGGGTCACTAAGCACATAGGTTCATGACCAGTTTTGCTGTGGTTTGACCTTATCTCACTACTTAACTGAAAGCAGGCAGGCCTCCTGATATGCTTCCTCATTTCTCTCTTCTGCCACCAGCTATGTGGACTACCCCATCTATGATGTGCTTCAGATGGTGGGCCATGCCAACCGCCCCCTGCAGGATGATGAGGGGCGCTGTGTCATTATGTGTCAAGGCTCTAAAAAGGTCAGTTATGGGAACAGATTCTTGAATCTTTTTAAATGTCTTTAATACACTCTTCCATCCTTTCTGCCTGTTGCTTTTGTAATAAGCTAGAGCCACACAGAATTTTGTCTCTTATTTTTGCTACTGTTGGTGATTCCGTGTCTTTCCATGCCCATGTTTTCCCATTCACTAGTTGTCTTTTGCCATGCACTGTTTACTGTGCTATCTGTGTGCATTGGCATATCCCATTCCTGCTTTGGATTATATAATACTGTTTCCTAATTGTTTCTCCTATTTGGCTGTTGTAAATGTGTAGATATTTACAGAGGCCATTCCCTGTTGGATTGCCCTTGGCCCTATATTGTCATTGGTTCTTTTTTAATGCCTCCCCTCCTCCAATCCACAGGATTTTTTTAAAAAATTTTTATATGAGCCATTGCCGGTAGAGTCTCATCTGGACCACTGTATGCATGACCACTTCAATGCTGAGATTGTCACCAAGACTATTGAGAACAAGCAGGATGCTGTGGACTACCTCACCTGGACCTTTCTCTATCGCCGGATGACACAGAACCCCAATTACTACAACCTTCAGGGTCAGTGACCTGACAAGCACACCCTGCCCTTGGAGGTTTTTGAGCCCTTGCTAGGCAGTGTCCTGAGACTCCCTCTTACATCTCTACAGGCATATCCCATCGTCATTTGTCTGACCACTTGTCAGAGCTGGTGGAACAGACCCTTAGTGACCTGGAGCAGTCCAAGTGCATCAGCATTGAGGATGAGATGGATGTGGCCCCTCTGAATCTGGGCATGATTGCTGCCTACTACTACATAAACTACACCACCATTGGTGAGGACTAGTGGCACGTGGGCTTCTGGAGTCCTTTGGGATGAGATGTGATGGCCAGTATTGCAAGAAAGTAGTGCAGCCCAGGCAGTTGATTTCTTGTTACTCTGTTCCCTTTCCCCTACCATTGGCTCTTTTCATGTTCTCTCATTTTCTTTCAGAGCTCTTCAGCATGTCTTTGAATGCTAAAACCAAGGTTCGAGGACTTATTGAGATTATTTCCAACGCAGCAGAGTATGAGAACATTCCAATCAGGCATCATGAAGACAACCTGCTGCGCCAGGTGAGGCATGGGCTTTGAATCACTCAAGACTAAAAGTCTGTCCCATTGCCAAAGCACAGGGCTTCCTGCCACCCCCACTCATTTCTCTTACCTCGCAACCTCATGCATTCTTCCACCCTTACCTACACTTCTCCATCCTTCTTCCCTCTAGAGTCTGGCTGGGCCACATGGTGCGTTTGGCCTAAACAGGTCTCAGGTAGGGTCCTCTGTTTATCACCAGTTTTTTTTCTTTCACATTCTAGTTGGCTCAGAAGGTACCCCACAAGCTGAATAACCCCAAGTTCAATGATCCACATGTGAAGACCAACCTGCTATTGCAGGCTCACCTGTCCCGCATGCAGCTGAGTGCTGAACTACAGTCAGACACAGAGGAGATCCTTAGTAAGGTAGTGTGGGTGGGTTTGGGAGACTCAACTGGCCGTGGGGCCCTCAGAAGATTGTTCCAGTATAAGACTGCTCTTATCCTTCTTCCATACAGGCAATCCGACTCATTCAGGCCTGTGTGGATGTACTGTCTAGCAATGGGTGGCTCAGCCCTGCTCTGGCAGCCATGGAACTGGCTCAGATGGTAACCCAAGCCATGTGGTCTAAGGACTCTTACCTGAAGCAGCTGCCGCACTTCACCTCAGAGCATATCAAACGTTGCACAGATAAGGTGAGCTAAGACATGGAGTGCCAGAAGATGAGCCTGAGAACAGAAAGTCCTGATCTGCAGGTAGATTAGGGGAGGCAAGTATTAGCAGGTGGGACTCCTTCAAAGGAAGGAGTTCTGTCTGAATTGAGGTGCTGAGAGGGGCCAGAAGTGGTCTATAGTCTTTCTAAAGCTGTTTTTAGATGACTTGGTAGTGTGGTTTAAGATGAGCAGCTCTTTAGAGCCAGTGTTCCTTGCTTCTGCTATGTGTTCTCTGCTCTCCTGACCTCTGCATACCCACTGTAGGGAGTGGAGAGTGTTTTTGACATCATGGAGATGGAGGATGAAGAACGGAACGCATTGCTTCAGTTGACTGACAGCCAGATTGCAGATGTGGCCCGCTTCTGTAACCGCTATCCGAATATTGAACTGTCCTATGAAGTGGTGGATAGAGACAGCATCCGCAGGTAAGACAGGAAGTGTCAGCAGTCCTGTCCTGTGGCCCCTGCCCACAGCTATAGTACTCATATGTTATTTTGCTTTCACCAGTGGTGGGCCAGTTGTGGTGCTAGTGCAACTGGAGCGGGAAGAGGAAGTCACAGGCCCTGTTATTGCACCACTCTTCCCACAGGTATGTTCTAGCAGCCGGCTTTGCCCGCAGTTTATTTGAGGCCTTGTTCACTGGCTAGATCTTAGGTACGGATACATTTCCCACCAGGGAAGGATAGCTTGGGGGGTGGGGGTTATGAACTCACAAGGCTGAGTATTAGTCTCAGAACCATGGATTATTTTTCTTTTTTGTTTTTAAACAATTTAGATGGCTGGCCATTGTTAAAAAAACATTAGGCATTGTCTGTCTCTCTGGGACTCTTAAGGTACTTTTGTCTACCAATAGCTCAGGACACTGAACTTTTCTACTTGGTCTTTCCTCAGTTATGTTTCGCTCAGGTTCTAGTTTCATATGTTTTTAATTCAGCAGAAAGGAAATCTCATCTCTTTGTGGGAGAATTGAAGGTTGGGTGCAGATGATAAACTTCATGTACTCCTGTAGACAGGTTGTTCAGATTTCTAGGGAAAGTGCCACTGGGCAGACTTGCTTTATTGTGGCCAACAGAGAGGGCTTCTCCAGAGAGACAAGATGTCAGAAGAGGCCCCAAAGGCTTGCTTTGTATTCTCTCTGTTGCAGGTTCATCTCCACATTAAGATTTTTCAGTTAGCTTGCCTTGCACCTAAGTTTAAGAACTTGAAGCTTCATTGTTCCAAGGCTAAATCTCTAGAAGTCATCTTAGATTCAGTGACAAATATTAAATAAAAAAAGGTGCCTTGGGTAATGGAAATGAGGTAGAACTGAAAAATCAGTTTATCTACTTATTCAAAGACTAAGTCCTTTGGGGATATCTTTAGACTGCTTAGAAACTCTACCAAGAGTAGTTTCACAAAGTCTACTAAACTGTGTTTCAGGAAGCAACTGTAAGGAGCTTTAATCTGAGTTCTGGTACTGTTTCATAACTGTTCTCACAGTTGCTTGTAGCCATTGAATTTTCTATGCTCAATTTCTTGGTTTTGGTCCCTGTAGAAACGTGAAGAGGGCTGGTGGGTTGTGATTGGGGATGCAAAGTCCAACAGCCTCATCTCCATCAAAAGGCTGACCCTGCAGCAGAAAGCCAAGGTGAGTGTGTGTACTCAATCCTGCATCTATCCCTGGGATTTGATGGATTGCCTCCTCCCAGTTTCCCACTAATCTGATTTCTGCCTGTTCTCTTTAGGTGAAGCTAGACTTTGTGGCCCCAGCCACAGGTGGCCACAACTACACCTTGTACTTCATGAGTGATGCTTACATGGGATGTGACCAGGAGTATAAGTTCAGTGTGGATGTGAAAGAAGCTGAGACAGACAGTGATTCAGATTGAGTCTGAGGGATTCTTTCATGTATTGGAACATTTAACCTGGAAACAGGAATGTGGACAGTTATGTGGACAGTTTAGGGGGAACTGGTTTTGGAAACCAAGTCTGTTAGCCTGAGGTCTGGCCATTCAGGCTTCTGCTGTTCACAGTCCACATCTAGTTACTTTCCCACTTTGGACTAAGCAGTTTAAACTCTGGGTCCAGTACTTTCAAGTGTCATGTCAAGTATAAACTGTGTATAGTAGCTGGAAGGCATTTTTTTTTGTAGTTCCTTGAGTCAGACGTTCTAATAAATAATTTGGAAAAACTATGTCCTTAACAGAGATACTAAATTTTCTTCAACTAAAAGCCCTACCCAGAAAGACTCTCATTTTAGCACTGAATTTCCCTACTGAGTATGGGGAGAACAAACTTGTCCTCTACTGAAGAACAAAACAATGGCAGACAGCTACTCTTTAGGCATTCGAATGACCTTGCCTCCTTTATAAATGTTGCTGATCAGTGGCAAAGTTAGTGGTATGACAGCAGGAACTGACTCCATCTTAGCCAACAGACAGGGCTTTTCATGATCTTTGTTCTGAAATTCTTTCCTTACAGGAGATAACACTAGGGGTGGTTAAGATGCACCAGGTAGGGCCTGGCAGTAGTGGTGCACACCTTTAGTCCTTGAGAGGCAGAAGCAGGTGAATCTCTGTGAGTTTGAAGCCAGCCTGGTCTTCAGAGCTAATTCCAGTATAGTCAGAGCTACACAGAAAAACCCTGCCTTAAAATAAATAAATAAACAAATAAAAGCAGCAGCAAAAAAAGATGTACCAGGCAGGTATGACTGTAGTCTGTCTCTTTAAAATGCCCTCTTATCACAGTCTCAGACCCACGACTTCTATTGTTTGCTTTCTGTTGTTGAGGAGTAAATGTGAACAATGCTGAAAGTGATTTCGTTTTCCCCCAGGCCAGCAGTTTTCAAATGATGGTTTCAAGACCCATTTCTCCTTCAGCCTCGAAAGCTTTTATTATGATGTAGGTTATAGTCACTGATAGTTGTTATATTAAAAATTAAAGCAGTCCATTTCAAAATAACTTCATCAACATATTTAGGAAAAATAAGTTCTGGAAGAAGGGTAACATGGTACAGTGTTGCAATCACTTTACACCTGGCTTAACAGAAGCCAGCCACATCTGTGCTCATCTGTTGTGTGGTAGAGTTGAAGCATGTCAATTTCAGAGAATAGAGTTGTCAAATAATTGTGGCTCTCCTTTGATACTATATGAAAACTGTGTAAATTTTCTAAAGGCAATGTAGAGTCTACAGCTGTATCCATGCATCTTGTACTACTAAACACACTACCCCATCTTATAGTCACTATCTGAATTTAACATTCTCCAAATGACCAACACATCAGTACATTGGTCATTTGGAGACTGACCCATGAAATTCCACAGATCTCAAGATATCTACACAGTTCACTACTCATTTGCTAACTTAATTACCACTTAAGTTTGTTATAAGTTTTCAGAAATTCCACCTTTTAAACATTTACCATTAGCAGTGAACAAACACTATTAGTGAAAGGTTTAAATGTGTTCATTTTTCAGGAACACAGTTAAATAGCCACACCTAAATGGTTAGTTTTCTGATAAAAATGGCATTCCATGAATGGCTTGCAACAAAAGTCCAACTGCTTTTCCTTGGATCACCTTACTTCATTGCAGAGGGCCTGGATGGAATTTTCTCATATGAGAAGTTCTCAAGGGTCAATGTTTAATAGTCATCTTTCTTGTCTAAGTGAAGCTGGCTCCATTCCTACTGTGGGAACAAGACAGTAAAGACTGATGGCTATTTAACTGGTGCCACTCCCTGATCATGTTATGGCATTGACCTTGCAAGGGTCCTAGGACCCCAGGGACCTGCAGATCATTAGCCACTGCTGCTTTTGATACTGCAAGAAATCTAAGGTCATAATTGTACAGTATCAAAAATTAAGTGAAGGCTCCAGCTTTGGAGACAGTCAGTCCTCACCACAATTTAGAAGGCTCACTAGACATTCTAATTACTTTTTGCCCTGAAAAACACCACAGATTGGCAGCGCGCGTGTGCACACACACACACCATTGTCTTTTACTTGTTTTCTCATTTGTTTTTTTGAGATAGGGCCTGTCTCTATGGCTGTCCTGAAACTCATTTTGTAGATCAGGTCAGGTTGGCCTCTGTGTGGTATATTATAGGTGTATGCTACGCCACCCAACCTGCTGTTTGTTTGTTTGTTTGTTTAAGAGGGCCACAAACTATTGTCTTAATATTTTCTGCCCCTCACTGAAAACCAATTCTCTCTTTAGGGGAGGTTCAGTTGCCACGACAACATGTCTCAAGAGGCATGTGAGCAGAGGTGTTCTTTTACATGGAACAAACTTTGAATGTCTTTGTTTTTTGAAAAAGGGTCTTGTATATCCCAGGTTAGCTTCCCTGTGTAGCCAAGGATAACGTTGAGCTTTTGATCATCCTGTCTTTGCTTATTGAGTACTAGGTACTAGGAAGACACCATAACTTGGCTTGCAGGTCTTAAATGGAGGGAATTCTAAAAATTGGGAAGAAGGGGCCCATTTCCAACAGTGGGATTATAAGTGATAAATGACCTTATTTATAAAACAGGAAGTGGGCACAGATAATTTCTATAAAGTTCACAATTTCAGAAAGCTCTCAAATCACATTCTCCTATATACATACATAGTGATTATAAATACTGTATTTACCCTCAAAATATGTTAACACCATGCCCTAAATCAACCAGATGTGAAATACAACATACTTCTGTTCCATGGCTCCTTCACATCAAGGAAGGGAAACAGTGAATGGTCTTGTGGCTTCTACACAACCAAACAGAAGGGCATAAAGTTAAACGACCCCTCAGTAACTAGGAAAGTCTTGGCCAAGTCAAGCTATAGCTCAGAGGCCTGCAGTCTGGTGATACTCCCAGAAGGCCACCTCCCCATCATCACTACAAGAGGCCAGGAGTCCCGGTTCCTTGGGATTCCAAGCCACACAGTTGACATCTTGGGAATGGGCCTGATGCAGATGAGCTGTCAGAGAGAAGGTAGGCTGCTGTGGATCTGAACCTGGATCCTCCTCAAATACCCGGATGGCATCATCCCCACAGGCTGTAGCCAGAGCCCCTGTCAGCTGACACCTGGGAGGAAACATACATTGTCAGTGGGTAAGCAGATGATTTCTGCCTCTCTAACCTAGCAAATTAGGGAGAAGTGTTCCACAGTCTCAAGCCTAGTTTCTTTCCAAACCCTAGGCCTCTGTTAAGTGTCTCACAGAAAAGCTTTCCTAAACTACCACACCAACCAAGGCCCTCCAAGTCCTCGGGTATTCCCACCTGGTTGCCCCAGCTACAGAGGAGACCAAGTCACACTTTCCCCATTTAGCATAAGCAGTTGCCCATGTCACGGCATCCTTAGCCTCCTTTTAAAACTGATACTAACAAATTTTACCATAATTCCTTTTTAAAGTAAAGAACTTAATTTTAAGCATTGAAGATTCCCCCATTGCCCATCACTGTGTAAAACTTGAATCTGGAATATTCAACTGCCTATTCATTTTAGTAAGTTAAAAAAGCCAGCAAGAATTCTAGTTGTCTAGCAATGAATGCTTGAGATGTTTGCTTTTTATTTTTTTGAGACAGGGTTTCTCTGTGTACCCTGGCTGTCCTGGAACTGGCTCAGTAGACCAGGCTGGCTTTGAACACGGAGATCTGTCTGCCTCTGCCTACTGAGGCCTGGGATTAAAGGTGTGTACAGCAAGACTCAGGTCCAGAGTGGCCTCTAACCTCTATTCTTCTAAAAATGGGGCAGCTTTTCTGGTCTCCATAAAAGTCAGTTACTAAACCACAATGCATATAGTCAATGATCACCTCAGGATGGTCCAATGCTATGTAAATAAATACTAAGGGTTGGTCCTATTCTCAAAGCCTGGGATTTTTTTTTTTTTTTTAAATTTTAAAACAATCTTCTCATTTTACATACCAATCCCAGTTCCCACTCCCTCCCCTCTTCCTGCTTTCCCTACCTCCCTCCCAACCCTGCCCCCACCTACTCCTCAGAGAGGGTAAGAAAGCCTGGGATCTTATCCCAGAAGTAGTCTTAGGTATCGTCAGCTTCCTGGTCCTAGAATCCCAGGCCAGCCAGTTATAAACCAGAATGGCAGGCCTAATCTGAAGAAATGCAGAGCAGCAGTCATGCCATCTCTAAAATCCCTGCTGGGATGAGACTGAGGTCTTACCAAGCAACGTCGTAAATGGTCCTGGTGTGGAACCCTGACAAAGTGCAGATACATTTCCAGCTGGGGTCAGAGCCACTGCAAGCCACCCCTGTGTGACAGAATTTTCTTAAGCCCAAGGTATTCTACTATTGCAAAGGAGATCCTAATGTGCCCTTCCTCATCACATTGCCAATCAATGAGTCCTTGTCCCAGCTGTGTTCCCACTCTCATCTGCCTTATACACTGCTGCCACCCCAGAATTAATTCTGAGAAGGAAGCATCCCTATTCCACTGCAGGTGTATTAATGAGTTAATCGGCCTTTTAAGGCCACCCACTAGCCAACCCAACCTCCTACACTCCTCCCTTCTAATTCTCTGCCTTGCCTCAAGGAATCCTGTTCTTCACATTCTATTTAGACATTCCTACCATCAGCCAAATCATGCTGCTGGGTTTTCTTTTCTTTCTGGGTTTTTTTGTTTGGTTTTGTTTTGTTTGAGTTAAGGTCTCACTATGTAGCTTTGGCTGTCCTGAATTTACTATGTAAACCAGGCTGCCCTTGAACACAGAGATTCCCTCAGCTTCTGCCTCCCTACTGGGATTAAAGGTATATGACAGCATTGCTTGGTAGCTTTTCTTTTTTTGGGGGGGTTGACTTTTCACTGGGAATTCTTGCATTATATTCTCCAGCTAAAAATTCTACATACCTAGCTGGGTGGTAGTGGCATACACCTTTAATCCCAGCACTTGGGAAGCAGAGACAGGTGGCTCTGTGAGTTCGAGGCCAGCCTGAATTACAGAGTGAGTTCCAGGACAGGCTCCAAAACTACAAAGAAACCCTGTCTTGACAAAAAAAAAAAAAAAAAAAAAAAAAATCTACATCTCCTTTTCAAATTTGGTTAGAAGGCCTTGTTTTAGAAAGCTACCTTCAGTTCTTACAGTGCCTCTCTGCAGACCTTCCTTGATACACTGAGTCTAATCTGATTCATGGCAGACCACACATCTTGGCAGAACTCTAAGGAAAAGGAGTCTCCTTTGACTCCTGGACCCTCACCTTGTTCATTGCCTGGTAGATACTGGCGCCAGATGCGAACAGTACGGTCATCACTGCAAGAGGCCAGACGCTGGCCACTGGGGTCAAAGGCCAAGCTCCACACAGTGGACTCATGGCCTTCAAGAGTGGCACAGCAAACCCAGTCATCCCCCTCTTCCTGGTACAGTTTCACCGTATCGTCGTAGCTGGCAGAAGCCAAAAGCTGAAAGAGTAAGAAAGGAGACTTGTCAGCCTGGCCCAGGAGGAACCCATGGTTCCAATTTCAAACCCTGTCAGGACAGGGCAGTCCCAGAGATCCCTAGCAAAGTTGAGGGTGATGTTGAGAGTACACGTGCAGGCTGGGCACAAGCCCCCATCCACATCAGGGTTCTTCCCTACCTCGTCTGACTCTTACCTCCTGGCTCGGGTGCCAAACCACATGCTTAACATCTTGTGTATGAGAGTTGAGGACACTGACACATTCATACTCATCCTCTTCATCAACTGTGGGAGAAAAAAAAGAATCAAAGAGCTGAGCCTGTCAGGAACAAAGCTGAAAGTCAGTGAGCCGGTTTCCCATTGTTCCTAGAGGCACCTGGACTCACCTTCCCAGACCCACACACTCTTATCTCTGCTGCAGGTAGCCAGCAGGTTGCCAGATGGGGCCCAAGCCACTGACTTGACCTCATTTTCATGACCCTCAAGAGTGGTTACACACTGGAAACAGAAAAAGTTTGTGAATTAATGGCAGCTAAGGAGCCTAGGCCCTAGCAAAACATCTAAGATCACAATTTTGTTGTTATTTGAAATAGGGTCTCATTCTATAGCCCAGGATGACCTTGAGCTTGTAGCAATCCTCTTGCTTCAGTGTCCCAAATGCTGGGATTAGTGTCATGAACTACCATACCCACTACCATTCTATGGTAGGAACATTAAGTACTCAAATGGTCCGTCCAGGTGGACCCAGCCCCGGGGTGCAAACAGGTAACAATCTGCTCCCGCACAGCCTGGTTACCTCAAAGTCATCCTGGTTCTTCTTCCAAATGCAAGTGGTAGCATCAAAGCTGGCAGAGGCCAGGTAATTTCCACAGGGGGACCAGGCCACTTTCCGAACAGTGCGCTGATGGCCTTCAGAAAGGACAGACTTGCAAATCCAGCTGTTACCTACAGGCAGAGAACAGGCTAGTTTCTGGAGCACCATCAATGCATTCAATAACTAGTACTGAAAGCGGAACACTGTGGGGACAAACTCAATCACCATTACAACGATGCAAGCGACTGCTTCCTCTGGAACTGGTCCTAAAACCGTCAAGTTGCTTTTCAGACTACTTTTTCTCATTTTTCTTCCTCAACAAACATCCCAGTTCCCGCAATAATCCCGGGCTGTCTGTTGACGCTTGAACACTGCTTCCCCCGACAAACCCTTTTCAGAGTAGCGTCTTCCTCGGCACCAGGGTCACAAAGCCAAGCCAGGCCTTACCCTCGGGGCCCCAGATGCGGATTTTACGGTCGCCGCCGCACGAGGCCAGCAGGGTCCCCGAGGGGTTCCAGGCCAGGAACCAGCAGCGGGAGTCCGGGTGCGCCGGGACACGGCTCTGCAGCACCAGCGAATCCTTCATGGCGGCGGCCTCAGGGTGAGAAGGAGGACGCTGAAAGCAACGTGCGGAAAGCGGTGGCCACTACAGGACCCCGCGGATGCCAGATGTCTAGCTTCAGCCAGAGGGGTCGCCCTGGGAACTGAAGCACCCGCTGCTGAGGCCGCGCGGCCTTCTGGGGTTTGTAGTCACTCTGTCACCCTCCCCAACGGGAAGCCTCGCGGGACTGTTCCGAACTACCAGTCCCCTGATGCTCGGCGCGAGGTCAGATGGTGCGCGCGCACACAGTGACGACCGCCGAGGGCAGAGCGGTGAGCCAGAGGAGGAGACGAGGGTGGGGTGGGGTTGGAGGAAGCCGGAAGTGCATCAGCCCGGGTCCGTCTGGGCGTTGCGGGGATTGGGGCCTGGGATCGCTTGGCCCGGGCAGCTGAGAAGCCCGTGACCGGGCGGAGCGGCGCCATCCCGGCTCTGAGGCCAGCTGACCGGTGAGGAGCAGGGACTAGAGTAGGGAGGGTCACTGTGGCTTAGGTCGCACCTCAAAGTGCGGGTTTCGGATCCCGGCGGCCCAGCCGCATCCTCCGCCCCTCAGGAACCCTCTGTCCAATAACCCCGGTCTAAGTCTCCTCCGCCCCCCCCCCCACAGCGCCTGTAGCTGATCCCCCAGGACCTCCGTCTGTTCATCCTGGCATGTCCACAGCCCACCTAGTCCCCTGCCCTCTCCCTGGTTCAGTACCCTTCATCCAGAGCCCTCGGTCCCCGCCCCCCGAATTCCCGCAGTCCTTTGGTGTGTGCTTAGCCCTGGGTCCCACCCCGCAGTCTCTGGTGCGGGCTCTGACAGCTCCGGGCCACCCGCCCATTGCGTTGCTCTTCACCCGGGTACAGATAGGCTGTGCGCGCCCCGCTGAGGTCGGCGGCCATCAGTAGCCTCCGCAGAGCTACAGCGGGCGGCCCCGGGCATGTATGCCCCTGGAGGCGCAGGGCTGCCGGGAGGGCGCCGGCGGAGGAGCCCGGGAAGCAGCGCTCTGCCCAAGCAGCCGGAGCGGAGCCTGGCTTCGGCCCTGCCTGGCGCCCTGTCCATCACAGCGCTGTGTACTGCCCTGGCGGAGCCCGCTTGGTTGCACATCCACGGAGGCACCTGTTCCCGCCAGGAGCTGGGGGTCTCGGACGTGCTGGGCTACGTGCACCCGGATCTGCTGAAAGGTGAGGGCGCTGATCTCCTGCTCTCCCGACTAGAGGGGTGGTGCGGGATGGACGTGGGACTGGCTGAAGGAAGCATAGATGACCAGAGGCAGTCATTTGTTGAAGGCAACAGCCCCGTTCTTACTTGGTGCTCATGCCCACCAGGTGGCTCTGTTTGGGGGTCTAGCCCCTCATCAATTCTGATGTTATTCAGCCAAGCACCTATTCCTTACCGTCATGCTAAACCAGAATATGGCTATTTTAGATTTCTGCTGAGGAAGAGCACTTTAATAGGGTATTAGGTATCACAATTAATCCTAACGTACCTGAGATGCAGAAAAGTTGTTTTGGGCCAGCTTGATTGATGGAGAAAACAACTGTTAATATGACCAATTTAGTATTTATGATAAGGACTTATAGTAGAGGGTACTTGTGGCATCCCAGGTCATCAGACGTCAGTTCCATTGCCATACTCAGCAGTTGGAATTTGGCTTTCAGTGCCCTTATAGGTATGACTGACTGAGACGGTTGCCTTTTTTGTCAACGGATTTCCCAAACCAACAGGCAGAAGAAAATACCTGTTCGGTTAGTGGATGAAATAGGAGTTCAGAGCTTAGTGGAGGGCCTGTCTCTGGAGTCTCATAGTAGCTCCTCTGTTTCTAGGAGTGAGGAGAAAGGCTGTGTGGTGTAGAAGCAGGACTGTACTTCCTGATTTTTAACCTAAAAATGGTCAGTGGGCCCCAAATGGACACATCTTGTTGCCCTCAAGTCCTTGGAATTAGACTTGGAAGTTTTCATGTTTCTTCTTTGCCCTCTTTAGTTGCTGTAAGATATGTGCAAAGTATCTCATGAAGAGCTCAAGCCCTATAATTTGGTGAAAAGGTCCCCCTCTGCATTGGAATAAAAACACTACTGTAGGTGTAAGCTGAAAAGCCTTATCCTGTCACCTAGTGTTCTTCTTTCTGAAGTCTCTCAACAGTTTGCTTCTCTTTGTACATTGAAGGCTTTAGGATGATTTTTATAGAGAATAGGGTGTGGAGGCACTGATTTGAGACTTTATTTTTTACCCTCTTCCTGAGTTTGTCTTCTAAGACCAAGGTTATACCTTGGATGGAGGCCTTCTTAAATGCAGCTTTTTTTGTAGCATATACCTGATGGCAGAAGGCTGCAGAGTTTGAACTGGATGCTTTCCCATTCCCTTGCACTCATCTTCATTCAGGCCTTTTGCATTTGGTGCCATGGTGTTTCTGTTTCCAGGAGTTGAGTGTCACACACAAACTGGGAAGTAGTTTATGATGATTGAATTTTGCAGGTCATCCCTGAGGTGGAAGGGTCATTCCATTCAAATGGTATGGAGAGAGGCATCCTTATTTCAGAAATCCAGGAAGAAAAGTGAAGCGAGCTCCCTAGGCTTGCCCTGCTGGGTGGCATCAATGATAACTGTCTCCCATCTGTTGATGCCAGAATAAAATAGTGCTATCTCCTTAATTATGTTTACCCTTTGTTTTACTTTGGCTGTTGTAAAAAAAGGATCACATGATATCCTGCCTTGGTATATGTCCCCGTCAAAGGTGCGTTAAAATAAAAATCAGTTCTTGATTCAAGTTTTTGTTTGTTCACAGAAGTATTTGTCGTTCCTCCCTCTCCCCCACTCCCCTCCAAGATAGGGTCTCTCTGTGTCCTGCCTGTCCTGCAACTTACTTCATAGACCAGGCTGGCTTCAAACTCAATGAGATCCACTTGCCTCTGCCTCCCAAGTACTGGGATTAAAGGCGTATGCTGCCACCACCTGGTCATGTTTGCCCTTTCTAAGAAATTATTCAGACCAAATTTTGTCCTTTTCAAATATGTTGTCATAACCTTTACATTGCATTTGCTGTGTGTTTAGATATCTTAGCCCATTAGTGGTTTGCCTGCTCTACTCATCTCCTTGGCCATTGTAAGCCAGGATCACTTAGCTACATACGGTCTATAAATAGAAGCATTGGGGTCTTTCTTGTGAGCCATTGCAGAAGGCAAGGAATCTGGCCTCTTGTTTAGTTTCTGTTGCTGTCTTGTGTTTTGTGGTACCTCTCGGACCTACGGGCATAAGGTATCCTGTGTGACTGTGCTGATTTCTAGGTCTACCAGATGATCTACTCTGGAAGCCTGGAATATTTCAATCCCAGGAGGGAGTATAGCAATGCTGGGCAAATATGGTGCTTAAAGATACTTACAGAGGGAAATACCCTGCTAAGTCTCTGTAGGTAACAGAGAATGAGGTGGCCAGAAGCTTCCAAAGCAAGCATGTGTACCAAGCACACCTCACATTTGCCTTAACTTGATCCTTATTCACAAAGGCCCCAGCTCAGTGAGAGTAGGTAAGGTACTCAGGGACATAACTGATCCAAGTTGTGACTGTGAAGTTCACATTTATTACCATCACATCTTAGTGCCCTCCGAGTTTGTTTTCCTTTATTATTCTGATGGAGTGGGTTTTTGTTTGTTTGTTTGTTTGATTGGCTTCTTGTTTTAAAAGAAAGCTTTATTAGGGGTGAGGAAATACACACACAAAACAAGGCACACATAAAAAAAAAAAAAAAAAAAAAAAAAAAAAAGACCCTTTGCAAAGCAAAAGGGAGATTAGGGCAGCTGAAGCTTCTCCGGTTGTATTTTTATCAAGCCCAGACAGAGCTGTGCTTTTTAGTGCCCACACTCTCTCAGGTTTCAGGCTCAACTTGGTGAACCAGAGGCAGAGCCACTCACCCTTGTTGTGTGACCAGATGCCTGAAGGCTTCAGCAAATGCCAGCTCAACAGATTCTGTTCTGAATCTTCTCACATAGCTTCTCTGGGCTTGGATCCAGAGAAGGCCTAGAAATGCCCAGACTTTTAGTGCCTGGACAGAACCCCTGAAAGCCCTCTGTGTTTCTCTAGTGTGGCTAGCGAAGGGCAGCCCCACCACCAGCTTCAGGAAGCAGTTTTGGAGAATGTGTAAGTTGGGATTTGATGTCAAGTGACTCAAGATTGAAACAGCCACTGGAGGACCATGGATAGAGGGCTTGTGTACCTGATGGGTAGTGACAGAGGCTGATGCCACCACCAGGCCCTTGGGGGTTGTTCTCAGGCTGGCACCGTTGACAACTGTAAGATGACCCATCTGGACACTAGTGTGCCCTGTTGGTGGTCTGTGTCAGGTTTGGCAGGAAGCCAAGAGTGAAGGATGCAGAGCTGAGGGGAAGGTATTGGGAGAGACTTGGGCAGTGGGAGTTCCTCTAGCCCATAGGACCCCTAACTGAGGAAGGAGGAAGGGAAGAACAGCAGGAAGTTGTCTGGAACCACTTTAGCTTTTCTGCCTTCAGCCCACATAGGTCAAGAGAAGGTCAACCACAGACAGGTAGACAGGAAGAGCCAGAGCATTCAAAACAAATCCAGCCCCGTGACTCACCAATGACCTTGGTCAAAGTCAGTTCCTTAGGATCTGATTACATAGCAGCTGCCTTCTTCCCTGATGACTAGAAGGGACAGTCAAGCAGTGTTTACCAAAATAAACAGGGCAGAATACAACTGGAGGTGATGATAGGATATGCTGTCTGTCTGGAATGTAGTGTAGGAAACCACTGGCTCAAATATAAAGTCAAGACCCTGCCCCACGCGGTCTTTCTCTCCCACAATAAGTCACTCCTAGCCTATCTAGCCTTTGGGGCTTAAAGTGTCTTGAAAAGACTCCTTAGGGAAGGAGGAGTATTATTTGCTCTCCTTGCCATACTGGTATTTAGGAAAGGAAACTAGAGACTTTCAGATCTCTGGCCCTAGGAGATGCTCTTGATCAGGGCTGTCTTCCTGTCTTACCTTATGCTAAGACATTGCTCCCCTGCTGCCCCTCTCTGGGAATGTTAGTACCACCCAAAGGGAAGCTCACATTTGGCTTTCAGATGTTCTCAACATGTGCAGTTCAACCCCTTTAGGGGTCCACCCACCCTTTCACAGGGGTTGCCTAAGTCTGTTGGAAAACACAGATATTTACATTTCAATTCATAACAGTAGCAACATTACATATGAGGTAGCAATGAAAAAAATTTATGAGTCACCACAACATGAGGAACTGTATTAAAGGGCAGCAACATTAGGAAGGTTCAGAACCACTGCCTTAAGCACTATAGCTTTGAAGTAGAGAAGGGCAGTTGAAACAAAGCATGTCTGAATTTAGTGTCAGAAGCTCTTCCTCTGTCCAGAGTTACCCTATTCAGTCTGGTTGAACAGGCAGCTGCTTTCCCTCCTAGCACCTGTCTGTGGTGGGTGAGGCAGGTGTTGGCTGCGTTCATTTGAGCCTTTGAAACAGGCCAGCTAGTGACTTGTTGAAGACTGACTGTAGCCTGTGGTAGGCCTAGCATTGGACCAGGTGTAGTTTTTCTGGTGCCCTAACTCATGACCAGAATTGTGCTCAGATGCCCTCAGTGCTGCAGAGGTTCAAATACTGTATAAAGCCAGTTTTGACCTAAGTCCCTGTGTGAGCACTGCTCATCACTCAACGATCCACACCTTTCTTGCTTTTTGTTGTCGTTAGTGCGGTAGAATTTGAGTCCTCCAGTTGCTGTTTTCATGAGCTCAGCAGCTACTATCTTGGACAATGTCTTACTAGTTCATCTGACCCTTCTTTTCATTGCACCTTCTTAGAGTTTGATTGATTATCTCCATCAAGGAAATAATAACAGCTGCCAATGGGTGCTTAGCAGTTTCCAAGCAGCACATTGCAGTGTCTGGGGGGTCACTGTGTGACCTGGAGGAGGTCACTTAATCTTCTGGAGCTTCTGACTCCTCATCTGAGCTGTATGATGACTTCCAGGGTGGCAGTCAAGCTTGGCAAAGATTATGCTTGACCGATTTGTGTGTACAGGCTCTTGTACCTTCAGCCATGTTTGCCTCTAGAGAAAGGCAGGTGAAAGTGGGCTTCTTTCTTGAAGTTTTTTTTGTCATGTGCATACATGTTTATTAAAATAAAAGTAAGCCAGGAAGTGGTGGTCATACCTTTAATCCCAGTATCTGGGAGCCAGAGGCATCGGATCTCTGAGTTTGAGGCCAGCCTGGTCTACAGGACAGCCAGGGATATTACACAGAAACCCTGTCTCAAAAAAAAAAAACAAAAAAGTATTTAAAAATGTAAAGCACATAGGCATGGATATATCAGGTGCATGTTTTCAAGGATAATATGTTCAGCCATCATCAGAAGAAACAAAAAACCAGTGTCTTTGAAGCCTCTTGCATTCCTCCTTCACACAAAGTGCCTGGCTGCAGTGTAATGCAGGCAGACTGCTGCAAAGTGGCCCGTGATGTCAGCCCTTAACAACCTGTCTCTGGCAGGCATTCTTGGTAGCATTGGAACATTTGAATCCTGCCCCAGCTTTCCCACATGCTGTGCAGACCCCAAAAAGGACTGATTCAGTTTTCAGTAATGTTCAAATCAGAGACAGGAGTCAGCCCCTTTCTCCCTGAAGCCTTTCTTCCTGGGCCCCTTTGCAATCCCTGTGTTGTCCTAAGAGGCAGTTCTGGATGCAGTGAGGGCAGATGCTAGCTTCTGGCAGAACTCATGGCAGGCAAGCTCCATGACATTAGGTAATCACCCAAGCCTCCGAAGTAAAGATCATGACAGATGACTCTGAAGGCAGCCAGGCCAAGGCACCTGAGTCTTGTCTGGGCTCAGCCAGCATCTACCTGGAAAAATTGAATCTGAGGCTGAGTACATATGCTTGGCATATCCCACTGCTCAAGACTCCATGATGGCCAGCATCTGCCAGATTGTTAGCAGAGGGTCCACCACTTAGCTTCTTGGGCTTTCCTCCATCTGTTTACCTTATTATGGAATGTAGTGCTGGTTTTTTGGGGACTGAAGACTTGGGCTTCTTGTATGGGGATTTTCTGTGCTCCCAGACCCTTGAGGAGCCTGGTACATGGTTGCAGCAGTACCTTGGTGATCAAGATATATGCTAGAAATTGAAGATTGTCACCTTCAAGTTCTGAATTTGACATTAAAGATCAAGAAAGGAGCCTGTGGCCTGAGTTTGACCAGCTCTATCCAGTTTTCCCTATATTACTCAGTGACCTATGGTAATAGCTGAGGAAGAGGAGGAAGAGGAAATGAAGACTTGTTTCATTCCTTTTTGGATTTGTTTTTGTTTTTAAGACAGGTTTGCTTTGTGTAGCCCTGGCTATCCTGGAACTAGTTATGTGGACCAGTCTGCCTCTGCCTCTCAGGTGCTGGAATTAAGGGTGTGAGCCACCACTGCTGGGCCCTTTTTAAATTATTTATTTATTCACCTTTTTTTTTTTTTTTTTTTTAATGCAGGGACTCACTATGTAGAATAGCCCCTAACTCAGAGAGTACTGGGATTAAAGGTGGGCACAACAAGACCTGCCTTTACTCCTTTTTGATCAGCCCTTATTCCATTCTTTGCTTCAGGAAGCCATCCAAGTTTCCATAGCTATCAAAGGAGACGGACAGTATTGTTTATTGAAATGTTTTAAAGAAGGTATTTAAACACTGTAAGGAATACAAGCTGTTCTGTTGTGGTGCATGATTGTCACCCTAGGGACTCCTTGAAAGCTGCCATTCCTGTTTTAGCACTTCCTTTTCCTTGGTTTACCCCCTGTTTTGGTAGCATATACATGTTCTCATTTCTGAACTTTCCAGGGTATAACTTCTTAGCTTTTCCACTGCTGGCTTGCATTTCAGCTGTCTAGTCCTAATCAAAGTCTTCTCTCCCTTTTTTGTAGAGGGTGCAGTTGAGGGTGCTGATTGAGGCAGGGTCTCAGCAAGCCCAGGCTGGCCTCAGGTTTGTTAAGTAGCATAAACTGGCCTCGAACTCCTGAACCTCCTGGTAATACCTCCTAAGTGCTGGAATTACAGATATGCTCAGTGGCATATTTGCATTGTTGTTAGTCTTCACCATTGTCCATTTCTAGAACTTTGGCATGACCCCAAACTGAAAACGCAGTCACCTAACACCTTCTCTCCCTCTTTCCAGCCTCTGGCAGCCACCATCTCACTCCTGTGAGTCAGTGATTCTGGCTTCCTGGCATCTCATGAGCAGACTCACGGTGCTTGGCCTTCTCCATCTGACTTAACTTACTTCACTTAGCACAGTTCTCTAAGTCCAATGCCTGTTTCAGAATGAAAACAGAAGGAATGAGTGAATTAGAGAGTGGGCATCGCTTGACCTCTGGCCTTGGTCTCTCTGGTTGTTTCAGCTCAGAAGTCATTGACCTTTTCCTGTCAGCCCAAAGCATCCATTAGCAAAATAGCTTAATATTCCAGCTTAATTAATTGTCAGGATCTTGAAAAATGGTGGCATGCACCTGTAATTCCAAGACACTGGAGGCTGAGACAGAAGGATCATGAGTTTGAAGCCAGCCTGGGCTATACATTGAGACTCTTGTCTCAAAAGCAAAGTGAAAGGGGGAGGGGGCAGGCACTGGGCATGGCACTTGGTTTGTAGAGTACCTAGCATACAGGAAGCCCTGGTTTGTGCCATAAATTATGTGTGGTGATGCATGCCTGTAATTCTAGCCCCCTAGAGCTGGAGGCAGGAAATCACAAGTTTAAGGTCATTCTCCACCCGTTTAGCAAGTTTGAGGTCAGCCTGAGATACATGAGACCCTATCTCAAAAAGATATATAGAAGAAATATAGTCACCCTAGACTAGTCTTGTTGGAAAAAGGACTTGAGGTATACAGCTGACTTCTGTTTGCAGCACGGATATTCCTTGCTGCCACAGAGCAGCTGCTGGCAGGAGCTCATACTGCCCTCCAGGGCTTCTAGCTCCCGGAGACTGGGGGAAGAGGGGGAGACCAAGATCACACTGCCTGCCTCAGGGTGTTTCTTGGACATGAAGTTTCCATTCTCTCTCTACAGATTTCTGCATGAATCCCCAGACAGTTCTGCTCCTGAGGGTCATTGCTGCCTTCTGCTTCCTGGGCATCCTGTGTAGTCTCTCTGCATTCCTTTTGGATGTCTTTGGACCCAAGCATCCAGCTCTGAAGATTACTCGTCGCTATGCCTTCGCTCACATCCTCACTGGTAAGGCCGGGGTCACAGAAACTCAGGGCTTGATGTAAGCATTGGAGGAGTTGGGCTGTCTTGTCTGGACTGGTGTGTATGGTCAGTCCCTCCCCCCAGTCCAGCTCCCTGCCAGGTCTGCTTTCTCTGCTGGTATGCAGCCGCTTTCTTCACCCAGGCCCGGGCTTTTGATAGTGACTGACTTCAGTTCATCTTAGTTTCTAAAACTGCATGATCTTATCTGTGCCTTCTCAGGACCCAGAAGCATCTGGGAGCCTTATTATCTAATTGTACATTCTTTCTTCCCTGCCTTTTTTTGGGGGGGGGGGGCATGGGGTGGTACTGAGGATTGAGTTTAGGACCTTGTGCATGGTATGCAAGCTCCTTAACTACTGAAGTGTAATTCTTAAGATAGACCCTGTCTAGTCAGGGTGGTCAAATGACATTCTTAGCCCAAATCAAGAATCTCATGTCCAAGAAAGTTCTTAGAGCCTTGGGCCAGGCAAGTCCTCTGAAAACTGGGTGAGAGGCTGTGATTGATTCCTTAAGCATCCTGATTGCTGATCCCTGTTCTGTGCTGTCCCTGTCTCCCAGTACTACAGTGTGCTACCGTCATTGGCTTTTCCTACTGGGCTTCCGAGCTCATCCTGGCCCAGCAGCAACAGCATAAGAAGTATCATGGCTCCCAAGTCTATGTCACCTTTGCTGTTAGCTTCTACCTGGTGGCAGGAGCTGGTGGAGCCTCGATCCTGGCTACTGCAGCCAACCTCCTGCGCCACTATCCTACAGAGGAAGAAGAGCAAGCGCTGGAGTTACTGTCTGAGATGGAAGAAAATGACCCCTACCCAGCAGAGTATGAAGTCATCAACCAGTTCCAGCCACCCCCAGCCTACACACCCTAATGCCAGCCGGGGCTCTCTTCCTCAGCAACCCATCCCCCAGTGCCACAGCTCCTCTTACACCCAGAAGAGCCACTCTTCCCCCAGCAGGTCTCACTGGTAGGACCCTGACCATCTTCACCAAACCTCCCCCAGGTGATACTATGCCTTTAGGGTTGTCCGTTTGTCCCTGCTCTGCAGAGCTGGGACTCTGATTTTATATAATGCAGTCTTTCCCCTCCTAGAACCCTCTATTCCTTTCCTACTCACTAGTTCCTTCCACCCATGGATGGTCAGATAAGTTTCCTCCCTCCGTGAACCACGTCTTTGGGACTGGGACTTTCCTTGGGTTGCTGCTGGTAGTGGACAGTCCCTGAGAGAGGGGTGCCAACAGGGCACAGAGGGAAGGGGACTGTGCCACGTAGAGTCACTTTGCCAGGCCCAGCATTTGTACCACTTCTGTGCCTGGGCTGACTCCCTCATTCCTTCTAGAGTGCCCTAGGCCCAGCCGTCCACTTTGTGGATTCTCTGCACTTTAGTCTCTGGGCCACTCCTCATGTGTGTTCTGGGTTTCTGGAGAGAAGGAATTGCTGTTGGGGAGCAGAACGGCTGCTCTCCTGCCCTGTTCTGGCTTCTTGTGGTTGGAGCCAGGCAAGGAAGCAGAACCAGGCAAGAGACTGATCCTGTCAAGGACCCCAGTGAAGGGGACTGAGTGCCTCAGTCCTTTCACTTTTTAATGTGAGTGGTTTTAAAAGGAAAAAACAAAACAAAACAAAACCAAGCAAGAGCAGCCATGCTCTCTTTCTAAAACAGGGATACGGCTGCTGTTGTTCAGAAATGGAGCCCATCCCTTATGGCTCTGCAATATTTTGGACCATAGCTCCCTCTAAGCCTATAGTCACTCCTTCCAGTTTCTCCAACAGAATGCAGGCTTTCTGTCCTGGCTCCTTCTTCCAGGCAGCTGTGGCTCCCTGGGGCCGTTCTGTGGAACTAGGGCCACATGGCCCCTGCGGGGCTGAGAACTATGGCCTGGCTGGCTGGCCAGCGTGGTGCTCCTCAGAACTGTGGCACTGAGATGTAACCTGGCCTCAGTTCAGGCACAGGGGCTAAGCAGGGCAGGACCCTCCACTCTCCACAATAGTACTCCCCCCAGAGGCCCATCAGGTTGGTGCCAGGACCCTGTCAGATGTGCAGGCCTGCCTGTAGCCTTCAGAGTCAGTGTGTCCCCTAGCTTGTGACTTGGGGCTACAGCTTGCTGCATGGCCCTCTCCCCTTCTGGAATGTATGCTGGCCTTGCGGTGTGCTACTGGGCTGTTACTCTTAACTATTCTGTTTGCCTTGGGTCCAATTTTATTGTTTATTTGTTTATTTTGTTGTTTTACCTGGAGACCTGGGGTATAAGGTTGATGGGATTTGAAAGGACTGCAGCTTGGATCCAGATAGGCAAGCTGTTCTTGTTCATTTATGAGCTTCTTTGGAGTGAGAGTCTAGTGCTAGCTGAAAGGGAGATGAATTCCAATCTCTCACCCTTAAGACAACAGACATTTTGAGCAAGAATGGAGACTGAATACAGTCACTGAACTGTGATAACAAGAAGACTGTCACCTCCCCATTCTTTGGTCAGAAAGAGTGGGGAATATGTGGACAAATGCCTGTGCAGATGAAGACCAAGTGTGCCCATAAGAAAGCATCTGCTTGGAGTTCCCTGCTGTGACGCCAAAGTGTGCCCCAGTGTGACTCTCATTCTTCCAGACCCTTCTCTGAGGCAAGAAAAGCTGCCAGGTAATGCCTGAGCACAAAGTCAAAGAGCTAATTAAGACTACCTTGCTGTGAAGTCCTGAGCTTACCATTGGCAGGTTTTGAAATGTGTGGCCAGCTCTCTCTAACATTGCATCTGAGGGAACAGGCCAGAAGACCAGGCACCAAACATGCATGCCAAAGTGAATGAGGACTCGACCCTGTGGACTGTTCCTTGTGATTTGGAACCCACTTTTTATTAGATTTCATTTCCTCTGGCCTTTCTTTCTCTTATCTCTGCCATTCTACACTGATAGTTTGTCATATAAATTCCTCTGGTTGTGTTTTTCTTTTCTAGGAAAAAAATTAAAAGACAAAACAAAAACCAGGAACTACAAATGCGAACACAAATGCCAGTGGCTGCCTGTAATTTTTGTCATAATTTTCCAGATGTTTGTTCTCTTCCTCCCAGAGAAGCAGGAGACATTCAGCGATGAAGCTTGTGACCGCAAACAAATTTAGGAGGGACTTGGCATGCACCTAAATCACACATGACCTTTTGGTCCTTGGGAACCTCTCACTCCTGACATCTTTCACAGAGGACGTTCCCAAATCCCACAGCTAGAAACAGTAGGTGGCTCTGCCCAAAATATCAACTACAAACCTTGAACTGCTCCTCTCTGCATGTCCTGATGAGTTGCAGAAGAGCTGTTTTAAGATCTCTAGTGGTACTTACTAGGAAAAGCTTGTGAATACAAATGGTTCTGGAAGCAAGACCTTTGGGTTGCTCTTCCAGGCAGTTGATGGGTGAAATCTTGATGGCTGATCACATTCTTAGTTCATTCATTCTCAACTCAACTTGAGGCCCCAAGTGTATATTTGGTAAAAGCATTTAGGGCTCTTTGGGAAGTAGTCCATTCCTAGCAGGATGCATGTCTTTCCTGGAAACTGATAATCTTCTCATTTTGTGTCCATTAAGACATTTCTTTGAAGGGCCCATTAGGTTATGCACAAAACACTGAGCCCTGTGAAAGAAACAGGATGTCTGACAGGACCTTGTCTTTCAGGATTGTATTTCCTTAGTTCAAGAGATGGATTCCACCACAAGGAAACAGTGAAATGAGTAGTCTCCTAGACACCTTGGAAAGTCCTATGCTGGAGATGGGAGACTAGTTCTAACTAGAATAATTATCAACAGCTTTCTGGAAGTTGCAGAAAGAGCTGGGTTGGTGTGGAAGAGCATTTGGGGGAGGGGCCATTCCCTATGAGGGAGTGGTGTGGTGGTGAGGATGTGGCGCATCTGATGGTCCTCAAAACAGTGGGAAGCCACAGGAGGGCTCTGAAAGCCAAGGGGATACAGTTTTGTGAACTGCTGGTGGTGTGGGGGATTGTGATGTTAAGAGAAGCACTAGAGAGTGTGGGAGTTGGGGGGACAGAGGACCCACAGGCCTGATAGAAGGCCATAGGAGCCCAGGAACTCCATCCCTGTCATAGTGCACCAGAAGAAGGGATCAGCCTTGTAGCTCAAGAGGGCTCCAGAAGAGAGGATGTGTTGTGTGAAGAACAGCAAGGAGAGGCCTTAGGAAACACAAAGTGGCTGTTGTATCTGAAGGAAGGGCAGTTCTCTCCAGATAATCCCAGAATCCACAGCTGGTCTTCTCAGAGGTGCCCATGCCCTGGGCTATGACAGTATGGAATACAAGTTTCTGTGGGGAGACAGAAAAGAACTAATAAACTTTATAGATTTTGTTTTCAAATAGTCTGCAGTTTTCCTGTGCCTTTCCGTGGGAGTGCCATTGTGACGGGTTAGGCACAGAAGATGACTCCATTTTGGATGGGTCTGCCTGAAGTGAGGCAGGAAATCTTTTTTTTTTTTTTTTTTAATGATTTATTTATTCTTATTTTATGTGCATTGGTGTTTTGCCTGAATATATCTGTGTGAGACTGTTGTATCCTGGAGAACTGGAGTTAATAGACAATTGTGAACTTCCATGTGAGTACTGGGAATTGAACCTGGATCTTCCAGAAGAGCAGCCAGTGCTCCTAACCACTGAGCCATCTCTCCAGGCCAAAGGCAGTGGTTTGACAATTAAGATGTCAGTTCCACACCTATGAGTTATGGGGGAAATGCTTGACTTAAGTACTGGGGGAGAGGGCTCTTACTTCAGGAGAGATTCATGGTGGACCAGCCTGTCCATTCTGCCAAGGAGGAAAACCCAGGTCTGGTGAGAGGCCTTTTCTAAAGATGTTGAAGGGGAGGGAGAGGCCTTTTCTGCCAACCATGTGTCTGAGGAGTTAGCGAATAAAAGAACTTTCAAAGAGGCAGTTTCCAGTCCACTTTTTACATGGGTCTTTCAGAGTATAGGGCGTGTTTGAACCTGTCTTGTCCTGACTGTCCCTAGGAAATGGCAGCTGGCTCCTAAGAGAACACACAGTGGTGAAGTGGACCATGTACCCCATGTTTGCCTGTTCTACCACCTTCTTGAAAATGGCATTTCTACCTTGACTATTGGTGTTGAGGTTTTCTTTTATAAAATCCTCAGGGTGGTGGGTTTTTGCATCCCCTTACAGTCTAATAGGAGGGCAAAGAAAATTTGCTTGTGTATACATATATATTTCTATTTTGTTGATAGGCCCAAGTTGTAAATTCATTAGGCCAAAAAGGTCAGACTTTTCTTTTTTGTTTGTCTTTTGGTGTTTTGAGACAGGACTTCTCAATGGTTGTTCTGGAACTAGCTCTGTAGACCAGTTTGACCTCAAACGCAAGAGTTGTGCCTGCCTCTAGCTCCTGAATGCTGGGATTAAAGGCATGGGCCACCACAACATTTTTTCTGTTTAGTTTATTATTATTTTGATTTTTTTTTGTGACGGGGTTTCTCTGTTACAGCCCTAGCTGTCTTGGAACTTGCTGTGTAGGCCAGGCTGGTCTCAAACTCACAGAGATTCCCCTGCCACTGCCTCCCAAGTGCTGGGGTCAAAGGCGTGTGCCACCACCACCTGACTGTTTATTATCATCTGTGAGAGCATTCATGTAGCCCATGCAGGCCTCCAACTGTCTATGCAGAAGGGATGACCTTAAACTCCTGATCGCCCCGCTTCGTCTGATGGTTGGGATTATAGGCTAAACTCTCAGTTTTATGTGCTACAAAGACCCAGGGCTTTGTGCACACTAAAGAAGC
This sequence comes from Phodopus roborovskii, assembly GCF_943737965.1. NCBI lineage: Eukaryota > Metazoa > Chordata > Mammalia > Rodentia > Cricetidae > Phodopus > Phodopus roborovskii. Next base: position 26,412,903 of record NW_026126416.1, on the reverse strand, counting down.
ACTCCAATAGAACTACATTCTCAACTATTTATTTTTGTATTTTATTGACGGGATTTACTATTAAACTCTGGCTGGAACTTGATATTTAGATCAGACTGACTTCAAGCTCACTAAGACCCACCTACCTGTGCCTCCCCAGTGCTGGGATTAACAGCCTGTGCCACCATGCTTGGTCCAAAGTATTTTGTGGAGGATATAGTTGGTAGAGGGCTTGTCTTTGTATGGGCAAAGTCCTGGGTTTGATACCCAGTACCACAAAGTTATTAAGCCATGCAGTTCTTGTCCTGAATGCTTTCTAGACCAGCTGCCAGGAAAGAGAAAACCTAATGAGATCAAAACCAGACAGTCAAGGATAGCTCTACCCAGTGTAGTGCCTCAGCCCTGTGACCCCAGCACTTAGAAAGGAGGCTGAGGCAGGAGAATTGCCACAAGTTTGAGAGCAGCCTGGGTTACTTGGGGATTTCCAACCAACCCCTGGCAATAGGATGATGCTATCTCAAAAAGATAAAAGATAAGTAAAAAAGGAAGGCTTTTGAAGAAGGGACTAGGTTTTGAAGGATGATTAAGCTTGATGAAAGACTATAGGCTGGATGGCAGTTGTGAGCTGCCACATGGATGCTGGAACCTGTCCCTCTGAAAGAACATTCCCTGATCAGTGTGTATTGAGTGATCTAATGAATGTCTTTGCCCTCAACAACTTTATAGTCAAGACCATCAAGAACTGTTTGCTCCTTGCAACTGTCAAGACTAGAAAGGTTCATTCACATTTAGGATTCTGTCCCCCTGTACCTGTTACAGCCTTGTTCCAGAGACCTCGTACTTCTCTGTGCCACACTGATCTATGACACTGGCAACAGGCTTCTTGGAATTAGCAACTATTTCAGCCACCTTGATAAGAAAGTGTGCTGAAAGGGGATATTCCTCGAGAAGTCCATAAGACTTCTGGAGTCCTAATGGTCTAGGGCAGTGGTTCTCACCTGTCTTAATGGTGTGACCCTTTTAATACAGTTCCTCAAGTTATGGTGGCTCCAACCATAAAACTGTTTTTGTTGCTACTTCATAACTAGTTTGCTAATATTATGAATCATAATATAAATGTCTGTTTTCTGATGGTCTTAGGATACCCTTGTGAAAAGGTCAGTTGACCCCAAAGTGATCAAAACCCACAGGTTGAAAACCACTGGTCTAGGGTATGGTGAGCTATTCCTTTCTTTCTTTTACATTTGTGTGTGTGTGTGTGTGTGTGTGTGTGTGTGTGTGTGTGTGTGTGTGTGTGTATGAGAGAGAGACAGACAGACAGACAGATGTGTGGTTAGAAGATAGCTTTCAGGAGTCAATTTCCTCCTTCCTTGTAGGTCCCTATTGAACTCATGTCATCAGGCTTGGTAGAAGGCATCCTTACCAAGCCACTTTTTTGTTTTTGAAGACAGAGTTTCTCTGTGTAGCTCTAGTTGTCTTAGAACTTGATTTGTAAACCAGGCTGTCTTCTAACATGGGTAGATCTGCCTGCCTCTGCCTCCTGAGAGGTGGAACTAAAGTTGTGTATCACACCCGGCCTTACCAAGTCATCTTGATGGCCTGAACTATTCCTTTCAAGGTAAAGGACAAGTTGTTGTTTGAGCCTCCCCCCACCCCCATTAAGGAGTTGCAAAACCAGGCCATGGTGGTGCATGCCTTTAATCCTAGCACTTAGAAGGCAGAGGCAGGTAGAGCTCTGTGAGTTCAAGGCCAGCCTGGTCTACAAAGTGAGTTCTAGGACAGCCAAGACTGCTACACAGATAAACCCTGGCTCAAAACAAAAAAAGGTACAGTGTGTAGTTGGACTGCGTCCCACCAGCTAGCTCCCAAATAACCACATAAAAACTTACTAATTAGGAAAGCTCAGCCATAGCTTAGGCTTGTTACCAACTAGCTCTTACAACTTAACCCATATCTTTAATTTATGTTCTTTTATGTGGCTTGGTTACCTTTACTGTGTACCCATACTGCTTCCACTCCATCTGGCCGGTGACTCTCCGTGTCTCCACCCTTCTTCCCAGTGTCCTCTGTGCCCCCAAAATTCTGCCTAGCTATTGCCATTCAGCTTTTTAATTAAACTAGCTAGCACACAAAAAGATTATCCCACAACAGTGGATTTGGAGGCAGCACACAATTCACTGGATTCTTCTCTGATCAGTTTTTTTTTTTTTTTTTTTTGAGTATTCCAATAAGTGGTCAGTTTTGAGTGGGTCCTGGAACAGAAGGCAACATTTTTCATAAGCTCTGCCTGCCCAGCAAGCTACTTGGCCCACTACTATTTTATGTGTATGGGTGTTTTGCCTGCATGTATGCATGTGCACCATGTGCTTCCCAAGGAATCCAGAGGAAGGTGTCAGATCGCCTGGAACAGGAGTGACAGTTGTGAGCTACTGTGGGTGCTGGGAACCAAACCTGGAAGACCAACCAGTGCTTCTATATACCGAGCCCCTCTCCAGTCCCTCAGTTTTTCTTTAAAGTTTTTGTTTAAATTTGTGTGTCTGTATGAGACTATGCCACATGTATGAGTGCCACAGAAGCCATAAGATGGCATCAGATCTCCTGGGGCTGGAGTTACAAGTGGTTGTGAGCTACCCAATATGGTGAAATTTGAACTCTGGAAGAAAGTACTCTACAGTAAGTACTCTACTGCTCGGCTGTCTTTCAAGCTCCTGCAATCTTTAGTTCTAGAACCATTGGGATAAAGTAGAGGTTATCAGTGAAGCCCTTGGTGCTAGAATAAAATCTATTTGTAAAGTTTAAAGAACTTGCTTTCCAGGCCAGATGGTGGTGGTACAAGCCTTTTTTAGTCCCAGCACTTGGGAAGCAGAGAGGCAGGCGGATCTCTGAGTTCCAGATCTCATGGTCTATAAGAGCTAGTTCCAGTGTTTAGCGTCTAAGATTTATCCTCTTATATAGAAGATGCATGTTCTGGAGGTAAATACACTCAGGATTTGCTAGCTGCAGTTGCTGTATTCTCTTGACCTCAACTGAAAAACCCTTATTTCTCATAAGACCCCAATATTCCTGGACAATATCAAAGCCAATGATGTGGGATGTTTTTCAGAGGAGAAGATAATTTTGTATTCCCACAGGACAATTCCATTTTGCTTTGTGAAGCAGATAAAAACCCTAAACTATGGATAGGTTGGGGCTTTCACAGACCTCAACAGCTCCTGTTAATCAATGGAAACAGCAGCAAAGTCCAACCTTCTCATTGTTCAAGAGGCCACTATTTTCTATTACAAATTTCTCCTTAATTTCTTCTCATGAAGAAATAAACACAATACTAATTTCTAAACTAAATTCAGCCAAGATAGGGCAGGAGAGGCCAAACTTTCAGTTACCAGAAAACATCCTCCCCTCAACCTTTAGAAAAAATTTTATTTTGACACAAATACCTAAGATGGCACACATTAGTGAGGGTATAAGAAAAACCCTAAATCCTGTTCAAGGAACAGTTTCTTGCTCACAGGCAGGGAGAAGCTGCTGCCACCTATTGGCAGCAGAATAAACTACTAGAAGGGCGCTTGATCCATCTCCTAAGCAACTTGAGTAAACTTTGCTCCCTTAAGGGTCTGTAAAATTCTCTGCTTCTAGGCTGTGCTCCCCAACAGCGTTGTTTTGTGCCTTTTGCAGCCCCTGCACCACAGCCAGCCCAGGATAGCCTAGGACTGGAAGCAGCCCTTCCGAGTGCTGGGATTGATTACAGACAGGAACCATCACACCACACTTCTCTGCCATTTTAAAACTTGCTCTGTGAAACAGCATGAATTGGGACTGCAGGAACATGCCGCCTACAGACAGAATGACAAGTCTCTACAGTATAAATATGCAAGTCCCCCACACTCCAAAGTCCCTTGTTTGAAGAAACTGCTTTGGGAGCTGTCTGCAGGTTCTCCTTGTTAGAAATGTTTAGGTTCAGTAGGATGGTAGTTCGCCCTTTTAATCCCAGCGCTTGGGAGACAGAGGCAGGAGAATTTATGTGAGTTCAAGGCCAGCCTGGTTTACAAAAACCACACAGAGAAACCTTGTCTCGAATGTGCCCCCCCCAAAAAAAAAGGTCTTCCAAGGTGGGGGGAGATAAAAGGGCTTTGATTCCTTGTCCTAAATACAGGTTTTATTGTGTTTGACTGAAAAGATTCTGTATTTCTTACATCCTTTACCAGCTCCAAATAGGTCTCCAATTGGCTTCCCATTAACCAAAGGGGCAAACTGTTAAAAACCTTTTAACAAGCCTGCTTTGGTGGCGAATGCCTTTCTTTAATCCCAGCACTCAGGAGGCAGAGGCAGGTGGATCTCTGTGAGTTCAAGGCCAGCCTGGTCTATAGAGGATAGCTTCCAAAGCCACAGAGAAACTCTGTCTCGAAAAACCAAGAAAACGTTTTAACAGTATTTGTCGCCTGGCAGTGGTGGTTCACACCTTTAATCCCATTGGGAAGACAGAGTAGGTGTATCACTGTGAGTTCAAGGCCAGCCTGGTCTACAGAGAAAGTTCCAGGAGGACAGGCCCCAAAGCTGCACAGAGAAAAACCTGTCTCAATAAAACAACAAAAGTAACAAAACTCCCAGTATTTGTTGTCATAAGATTTTTTTTTTTTTAATATTTGAGATAGTTTTTCTGTGTAATAGCCTTGGCTGGCCTTGAACTCACTTAAGATCTGCCTGCCTCGTACCTCCTGAGTACTGACTCTAAAGGTGTGTGCCACCATCGTCCGGCTACTAAGATTCTTAAGTTTTGTTTGTTTAAAAAGATGACACAGAAGCAACTTTGTGTAAAGCTTCTTGGGGAACAGCCGCTAACACTATCATTTTAAGATTGGTACCGACTTTTTATTGACTTCTTTATTTTTGTGACACACTGTTGCCCAGGCTGGCCTAGATCTCGAAGCAATGCTCCTGTCTCAGACCCCAGAGTGCTAGGATTACAGCCAGGAGCCACCACGCCCCATTTTAGAATAGTGGTTTATCCAGAGACTCCATTTAGAAACCATTAGGTTGCCCATGGCAAGGTATGTCTTGGGAAACCTGTTTACTTTCCTATCCTGTAGCCTCCTCCTAGTCAAACGGAGGCTGGGAGGCAAGGCCTAGCGCATTTTCAGACTGCAGCAGGTCACCTGCGCTTGTGGCATTCTCTGCAAGGTGTACCTCGGCCCTAAGGACGGACCACTCACTGGTCCTCTCTCGGACCCGGAGGTTAGAACGACGTCCCAGCTGCAGATATTCAGGTGGTTCAGAAGAATCCCTGGAAGGTTCCGGCGGCCGGCAGGTGACCCCAGGCCTGCGGTGGGCCCCGGTTCACCTAGGGCGTGTACCGCACTCCACCCAGCACAGACCCGCCCCTCCCTGGACTGTAGAGACAGGTCAACAGAGCGGGCCTCTCAGCACAATGGAACACCACACCTGACCGCGCCTCTCCGCGGGGCGGGATAGGACGTCCCTAAATGGCGGCCGCGCCGGGGTCCGAGGGTCACTCTTCCGGCGCCCTTGACGGGCCATCGCGCCGTGCCACCTAGCTTGCTAACAAGCGGCTAGGAACAAGGGCGGACGAGCACTCGTCTTGGCCAATGAGCGCCCAGCTTTCTGGGCTGCGTCCAATCAGAGCGCCGACAGAGGAGACAGGTTCGGTTGCGTGCGCTCGGCGCGAGGGGTGGACGCGGGCGCACGGGACCTCTTGTGCTGCGTCCCGGGACGCCCACCCCTCTCCTTCCCGCGCACCGGATGCCGGGACCCGGTACTTCCGCCGTACACGCAGCCGAGCGGGTCGCCAGAACCGAGGAGGCCTCGTGCAGCGGTGCTGTCTCCAGAATCCACTCTATCACAGCGGTTTCTGCAGAGAGGCATGAGGGGTGGCTCCTGGCCTCGGGAGCCTGAGGTGGACTCGCGGTCGGCCAGTTAGGGGAACTTCGCGGACGGCCCGGCTCTGCAGCTCTTCCTCTCCGGGGCCTAGCGGCAGGCGCGGGGACCCACAGAGGCCGATATGTTCCCGCGGAGGCCGCCGGCCACCCTGGCCGCCTGGCTGGCGGGCGCGCGGGGCGGGGGCCTGCTGGCCGTGCTGGCCAATCAGTGTCGCTTCGTGACGGGCCTGCGCGTGCGGCGAGCTCAGCAGATCGCGCAGCTCTACGGCCGCCTGTATTCGGAAAGCTCGCGCTGCGTCCTGCTCGGACGCCTCTGGCGCCGGCTTCGCGGCCCTCCCGGCCATGCCTCTGCCTTGATGGCGGCGCTCGCCGGTGTCTTCGTATGGGAGGAGGAGAGGATCCAGGAGGAGGAGTTGCAGAGGTGAGCCTCTTGTCTGCAGTGGCGTCCCTGTTCCGTTCAGGGGTGAGCCTGGGCGACAGGGTTGGTGGGCACCTTGGGACCTGCCCTGCCGTCAGTGCCCCATTTGCCCAGTGATCTTTTGATTGACGATGCAATAGATTGAACCCATTTTAGCACCACACGTTATTGCCCCTTGCCTGTTAATTCCATTTGTCAGGTTAAAAATAACTGGAAGCGGGGAGGAGGTGGGGGTGGTTCTAATGGGTAGTATGGCACTAAAGAAATGTTCCAAAAACAGATATCTAAGGCCATTTTTCTGGTAATCAGCATACCCAGAAAAGTGCACATTCAAAAGGGGCTGTAAAATAAGCCCAAGGGTGTGCGTGTGTGTGAGATAAAATGACTGCAATCCAGATGGGACTTGGGCTTTGCGCGGACAGCCCTCGGTCGGTCTCTGACTTGTGTCTTGGCACATTTAAGAAGCTGGGAGGGGTTTGCCTGTTTGCACGAAGCAAGAGGCCCGAACGTTCTAACCTGTAAGAGTTAGGTTAAATTTTTGCTGCTTTAGAACTCTTCGAATACTGGAATACTGTGTCATTAGCCTTTGTTTGTGGAAAGCTCATTGGCTTTTCTATTTTTTTAGTCTGTAGTTGTGAGACTATAATTTCCAGATAATCTTAGAAAGTAAATGTTTTTGCATCACTGTGTTTCTATATTCCTTTTAAACTGATACTCTCACATTGTGCCCCTCCCCCCCCATCTCCACCCCGCTTCTGAACTGTGATTTTAGGAACCAAGACAGTTCCCTCCTCCCTACCTGAGAGTGTTAATTCTGAATATTTCTTAAACAGGGAGAGAACCTGGTTTACGGTTTTTTGTTACATTAAAAATGAGAACAGAGCTGTAAAGTTCCATACTGTGAGTTACTGGGCATATATAATACCCAAGTGCCAAGCAAGCAGCAATTTATGCAGTACTGAATTGAGAACAAATGCTGGTTTCTCTTAAGAACCGGGACTACGTGCCTAGCAAGAAAGATGGCTTTTAGAAAGGTCGGCTGTGTTCAGGATAGTGTGACTGCAGACAAAAGATGTGTTTGCATTTTCTGAGAAACCCTAGCTGTTCTAGAACTCACTCGGTAGACCAGGCTGGCCTCGAACTTCGAGATCTTCCTGCCTCTGTTCTTAAGTGGGATTAAAGACATGTGTCACCACCATCCGGTTCAAAAGATGAATTATAAATGCAGTTTAAAATCATCACAAATGATTCTGTGTATAAAAACGCTAAAGCATGATAGCTATTTTGGTAATCCTTAGTGTTCTTTTCTGTTTAGTCATTTGTGCCCCTCCCCCTCAGTGTTTTGAGGCAGGATCTGCCCATTTTTTTGCCCAGTAGCCTTGAACTTTTAGTTTTTCTGCCTCAGCCTTCCCAGTGCTAGGATTACAGGTATAACCACTACACTTTAGTCTCTCATTGGAAAGAAAACAAGGATACAAGTGTGCCGTCACACCTGAAACTGCAGTATGTGTTTTTTCTTACATGATTTGGATTCTGTTTAGTGAGGAAAGAATAGTCTTGGTTTCCTAGCCTTTTGGTGCTTAAGAACCTCTTAGAGGTTGGGTGTGGTGGCACATGCCTTTAGTCTCCCCCTATCCCCCCAAGTTTGGGATATAGAAGCAGGAAGAGCTCTGTGGTGCCGAATGGTGAGGTCCAGGACACCCAGGACTACACAGAGCCCTGTCTCAGAAGAAAAAAAAGAAAACATCTTAACAAATCCAGTCTTAATAATCTTATTTAAAATTTTGAAGCATTGCTCCATCAGCTATAGAAATAATTTTGTTAGTACCCCCCACCTTGATAGGATCTTGTTCTATACCCTAGGCTGTCCAGAAACTCACTATATAGCCTAAACTGGCCTCAAACTAGGAACAGTCCTCCTGAGTGCTGGGATTATAGGTGTGAGCTACCATGCCCAAGAGAAATAAGATCTATCTCTTTTTATATTTTTATTACATTTATGTATTCATGTGGGTGGGGGGGTATTGCTCTTAAACACTATAGCCTTTGTGTGTAGGTCAAAGAACCAATTGTTGGAGTTTTTTTCTTCTGTCCTGTGGGACCCTGGGATCAAACTCGGGTCCTCAAGTTTAGGAGCAAGTGCCCCACCTCTTGAGTCATCTCTCTGGTACTGAAAACAGGTCTCTTAATACTTTTTTTGGTTTTTTGAGATGGGATTTCCCTGTGGCTTTGGAAGCTGTCCTGGAACTAGCTCTTGTAGACCAGGCTGGCCTCAAACTAAAAGAGATCCGCCTGCCTCTGCCTCCTGAGTGCTGGGATTAAAGGTGTGAACCACCACCGCCTGGCTTTAGTATTTTCATCCAGTTAACTTCTTAAGCAAAGTATCTTTGTGGAATATTGTGGTGCTAGCTGGTGTTCTGTCAGACTGGGGCAAATCCCATGGAAAAATACAGCAGTTTTTCTTTTTTTTTTTTTTTTTAAGTTACAGAAACAAAAAGAGGAAGGATGTTAGGAAATATGAAAATATAGGGGGAAATGTTCCATTAACCTCATTTTAAAAAAAGTTACAGTTCACTGCTCTAAAAGTTTGAGTAATTCTGTTTAATGAGAAATTAGTGCTAGTAAATTTTTGTAAGGAAAATTGGCCATTTCCCTGTTTTTGTCTTTTTTTGGGCATTTAGAATTCGTTGAACTTTTCAGTGTGTTATTAACTAGTAAAAAATCCTTCTGGCTTAAAGGAACTTAATGACCACAGTCACTTTGGTGCATTTTACCAGCTCTTATGTCAACAAAATGACATAAAGGGGACTTGAGTTGTTGAATTTGCTATTTTAGCATTAACTAGCTGCTTGTCTAAAAATGCCATGAACTACTTTATATCTTATTTCAAGGTAATGTTTCAAATCAGTAATAGCTGAAAACCCCTAATTCATTCTGTTTTTGTTTAATTTTTTTGAGACAGGGTCTCACTATGTAGCTCTGTCTATCCTGGAACTTAATACCAGGCTGGCCTCAGAATCATAGAGGTCAAACTGCTTCTGTCTCCCAAGTCCTGGGATTAAAGGAATGTGCTACTCTGCCTAGCCAAAGGTCCCTAATCTGGACAGTAGTGTAGAAGTTGAGGAGATTTTGTTAGGTGAAGCAGTGGTGTTGAAATCCTACTTGCAGGGATGGCCCTACCAGAATTATTTTGGAGTCTGGGTCACTGATTGGTTGTGAGGCCAGCACCCTGGCTGAGTCACATATAGGTATGCTTATTCCATTTTTCTGTGTGTCTTTGGTTTCCTTAGTCTTCACTACATCCCTTTCTCAAATATTGTTTTGGAGAGAGGAAAGCATAGACTATCTCTCCTTGATCCTTGTACTAATGTAATCTGCTGATTTTGTTACTATTTCAGGAATAATCTCTCCTGCCCTTTTCTCTGTTACTAAGTCTTCTTACATGGGAAGATTTAGTTACTTATCCTCTTCCAACAAGGTTAGACACATAGAAAAGAGGTGTTTCCCTTCTCCACATGCTATCTATGATGCTGCTTGTACTCTTGTGGCTTTGTTGGTTTTCTTAGCACTTAGAAGTTGAACCCTCCAGGGCAGTAATGGCCAAGTCTTGCTCCATGCTTCATTCATGCTGTGCTTTTCCACAAGTACTAGATGTTATAGCCCAGCTGGCTTTGAACTCACTTTGTGGGTGAGGATAGCCTTGAACATCAGTCATATTCTCCTACTAGTACCTCCTGAGTACTATATATGTGCCACTTGTATTGGTTTAGGAGGTATTAGGGAGTGACTCAAGGTCCTGGACAAGAATTCTCTTAAACTGAGCTGTATCATCAGTCTTAGCTCCTGTTGTTAGGAAGACGTTTACCAGGGGAAATAGATTCTCTCTCATTCAGTAATGGTGCTGGATAGTAAGAGTGCATTTAATCCCATCACTCTGGTAGGTAGATCTCTGTGAGTCAGATAGAAGCCAGCCTATTGTACATTGCAAGTTCCAGGGCAGCCAAGGTTCCATAGAGACCCTGTCTCCAAGGGAGGGTTGGAGGTGGTGGCAGTGGCTGCGGGTGGGTGGGTAAGGGGGTAGGGGGATATGCTTTAGTAGTCAAGAACATTCCCCTTGTTTATTGCCAAGTCAGGCCTGGAATTTTTCTGTTCTCTAGGTAATTGGTGCTGTGATTGTTATTTTGTTCTCTTCTGCAAATCTGCCATTAGTAAGACACCCCCCCCCCCATATTTCTGTACTTAGACCTTTGCAGGGCTAGTCTTGAATTACATTTTGCAATTCCAAATTAGAACTTACCAAAAAAATGTTGAAATATTTTTTTTTCTTCCTGGAGACGGTTTCTCTGTATAGCTCCAACGGTTCAAGAACTCACTCTGTATACCAGGTTGGTCTTGAACTAACAGACACACCTGCCTCTGCTTCCCAAGTGTTGGGATCAAAGGTGTGTGGCACCATGCTTGGCTTAATATAAATATTTTTCCTAAATCTAAAGTTTTTTTTTTTTTTTTTTTTTTTTTTTTTAAATCTAGTAACTTGGAATTTTAGAGGTAATAAGAACCTTCAAGAAAAGAGGGAGAGGCAGTTGTCTCTTGAGTTCAAGGCCAGGTCTACAGAGCTTGAGTTCCAGGATAACCAGAGCTATACAGAGAAATCCTGTCTCCAAGACCAAACTAACGTTAAAAAAGAAAACACTTCACTTTACAGGTAAAATGAAATGAATCTCATAAGATCACACAATTAGTTGATATTAGAGCTAGGACTGCAACAAACCTTTCAAGGACTGCTAAATTGCTCAGGAATTATGTTGGATTGCCAGTAATTCAAGTTTGAATCCTTTTTCTTTTTTTTTCTTTAAAGCATCATATATAGCCCTGGGTGGCTTGTGGTCTAAATTGACTTTGATCATTATAATCCTCCTACCTCAGTTTCCTCCTTGTTGAAATTACAGACTATGCAGTTGCTCCTGATGTGGTTTTTGCTTTTAAAGCAGCATATTAATGTAATGTTTTACTACAAGAATTTGAATTACTGAGGTCTACTGTTTTTCACTTACTCACTTTATTCAATAAATATTTGTTGACTATTTACTACTTACCTTAGAGCTACTAGGAATTGAAACTGTAGTTAAAAGAGATTCATAGTTTAACAAAGGAAGCATATATAAAGAAAGATATATACTATGATTTGTCTCTGTAGAGAACAAAAGAAAATTCATGTCACTGACTCTGTAGGAGTTACCCTTATTTCAGTATGTTAGTAAATGCCATTTTCCTTAGTCTTTTGTTGTACAAATCTGGGGATCAAACCCAGGGCTTATATATGTACTATATAAACACTCTGTTAGCAGGCTACATCCTTAGATCCTGAATTTTTTTTTTTTTTTTTTTAGATAGGATCTTACTATGTAATTCAATCTGCCCTCAAATTTTCCATCCTTCTGATTGCCTCCCAACTGCTGTAATGCAGGTCGGCATGTTTGGCCACACCCAGGGCCGCCTTTAGTCTTGAATTGCACCCTTGTATGTGCAGCCAACTCAACCAGCAGGTTTTCTTTCCTGTTTACTACTTAAAGTTGTTTACAAAATACAAGCCATGTTTTGTTTATTTTCTTTGACAACTTCAAACATGTATACAGCATATCTTGTTCATACCTACTCCTGTCTCTAGAACCTCTTAAAATACTACTTTTTCCTCATAATTCACTCTTTACACGTGCATGGTTGTGAGACCATTCACCAGAGCTTGAGCAACTCCAGAAAAAACGACCTGCTTCTCCCCAGCAGCCATAAACTGCAAGTAGCTCCTGAGCTCCCATCCTGTCCATGCTGGAATGTTGCCTGACTTGATCTTGTGCAGGTTTACCACAGCTGTTGTTAATTTCCTGAGTAGAGCAGCCACCTCATGTTGACAACAACATTTCTTAACTTTCCTGAACTCTGTGTTAGAAGTCGGGAGTGGCAAAGAAAGAGACCACCACTCTAGTGTCACAGAAAGCAAGATGTTACTCTTCATCAAGAAGGTGCACTACTCATCAAAGAGAAGAGCAGGTACCCTGGGACAGGAAGTGTGCTTCGTTCCCGTATTCTAACACAATTGGCGACTGTATCTTTCTCTCATTGACTGTGGTCCGACCTCACAGTCTTTCCAGGTTGAGGTATATGGAATAGAAAAGAGTTTACTGATCCAAGGAGAAAGGAGACATTGCCCTGAGGGGAATGGGGTCACTGATCCAGACTATTAGGTTCTTGGAATGCAGTAGGAGTCCTTGTGTAGTGAATGGCAGAGGATAGAAACATTTGCATGTAGGTGGGGAAGATGAGAAAAGACTAGTGTCTAATGTTTCTTAAACTTGTGATACAGACGTCTCACTTAAGGCAGAGCACTCAAGTTGCTTTTCTCAGCACTTTGAGTCTCTACGTCAGCTGTCACCCACAATGAAAAGAAGTTCCTGTGAGAGTAGCACTAAGTGGGTATAAGCATAACTATTTATCTTTTAGCAAAACTGAGTAGTAGAGTCCCCCTAGGGTCTATGTCCTCCCTAGCCAGGAGCTTTTGACCAGTTTTGTAGAACCATGTTAAAAAAAATCATTTTCATAAAATGTTTCAGATAAAAGAGTTAAAGAATAAAAGATACAACATATAATATTTAAAAAATAAAGCCAGGCATAGATGCCTACAGCTCAGCATTTGGAAGACAGGAGGATCGGGAGTTTTTGGCCAGTCTATCGACACCCTGTCTTAAAAATAAAATAAACCACACCATCAACAACCTCCCAAAATTATTATAATAGCAGTTTTTCTGTGCTTTTTTTTTTTTTTTTTTTTTTTTTTTGTGAATTTTCCTTACCTCCATAGATGTGCCTGTAATCACACTTTGTTGGATATTATGCCAATCTATGTCTTTATAACTAAGCATTGATCATCAAGTAATTATATAATCACACCATATAGTATCACATTTTAGGATTTTATGGCTCTTTGGACAGAAGTACTAAAAGACTGAATCCAACAACATACAAAATTAATTTCATATGGCACATTAATGGAATAAAATACAGGAGCTGGGTGGGACCACTCACAAAGCCTAGGCTTGATTACTATTACTATATAAACCAGATCTGATAGCACAGTCCTGTAATCCCAATATTCAGGAAGTGGAGAGTGAAAGATTAAGATCATCCTCAGGTACATATATTTGAGGCCAGCCTGAGCTACTTGAGACTCTCAAAAAAGAAAGAAGGGTCTGGAGAGATGGCTCAGTGGTTAAGAGCACATGCTCCTCTTCTAGAGGTCCCAAATTCAGTTCCTAGCATCCACCATGGGCACCTCACAACCCCCTGAAACTTGCTGTAGGGTATCTTCAGACCTCTGTGAGGACTGCACAAATGTATGTATATACACACATTGAGACAAGGTCTCTTCACTGTGTATAAAGTCACAGAGATCTGCCTCTCCCTCCCAAATACTGGGAAAGGGGAAAAAAACTTAGAGAAGTAGCATTTGGCTAAATCTTTTTTGTTTTGTTTTGTTTGTTTTTTGAGAGAGGATGTCTTTGTATTTTTGTAGCCTGTTCTAGAACTTACTTGACCAGGCTGGCCTCGAGCTCATAGAGATCTGCCTGTCTCTGCCTCGTGAGTGCTGGGATTAAAGGCATGTGCCACCGCTGCCCATATGCATTTGTCTAATTCTAACCTCATTTTATGATTTAAAGAAATTACTGGAGCTGGAGAGATGATTTGGTGCTCTTCTCTTCCTGAAGATCTGGGTTTTGAGTCCCAGCACCCTCATGATGGCTAACAACCATTTGTAACTCCCATTCCAGGGAATCCAGTGCCACCTTCTGGCCTTTGAGGGTACCAGGCACTCGTGGAACATAGACAAAAATATGGGCAAAAGCATTCATACATAACCTTTAAGAAAATAGCATTCAACAGATTGGGAATGAAAGGGAAATTCCTCAGATTTATAAAGAGCATCTAAAAATAGCTCACAGCTTGTTGAGAAAATGAAACCTTCCCTATAAGGTCAGCAACAAGACAAACAGACAAGCCACTGCTCTCCCTCCGTCTTTTGAACAGTGTACTAGCGTTTATAGCCAGGCAAGTTAGGAAAGAGAAAGATAAAAGGTACCCGACTGAAAAGGAAGAAGTAAAACTACAGTAGATACTGCCAAACTTAGTAAACTGTTCACACTAACTAACAAGATTGCAGGCTAAACAGTAAGTACTGAACAATCTGAAAATGAAATGAGCAGGAGTGTGTGTGTGTGAGAGAGAGAGAGAGAGAGAGAGAGAGAGGGTTTCTCTGTGTAGTTCTGGCTGTCCTCACAGAGCTCCACCTGCCCCTGCCTCCCAAGGGTGGGGATTAAAGGCATGTGCTACGACCACCTGGCTGAATGAAACTGAAATCTATAAAACTCTATTGAGGTTGAGTGTGGTGGCACACACCTTTAATCCCAGGCAGGAGCAGAATTGACAAGACTATCTTGGTGGAAGGAGAAAACTGATTCTTAAAAGTTGTTCTCTTGCTTCCACACATACACAGTGGCACATGAACACCTGTAAATTAGATCAATTTAAACAGACAGAGTGGGACACCGGTAAGCCCTTGGGAAGCTGAGGCAGAGGGATTACTAAAACCTAGGACCTGTTCAAGGCCAGCAGGCTGCATAGTGAGACCTTGCCTTAAAACAAAAACAAGGTAGGTGATAAATGTTGTCAAGGTTGAATAACTAGAATTTTCATGTGTCTGTGACATGGATATTTAAATGGTACAGCTGCTTTGGAAAATAGATTAGGGGCCAGATAGATGGCTCAGTGGTAAGGTGTTTGCTGCTAAACCTGATGACCCAAGTTCATTTCCTGGAACCTACATTGTAGAAGGAGGGGACTAAGTCCCACAAGTTGCATTTGGATCTCTGCATGTGAGCATGGCACATATCCCTCCCCCTACCAGTAAATCAATGTAAACAAACAAATATAAAGTAGTTTGGAAGTTCCTTAAAAATGTAAATGTAGGGGCTGGGGATGTAACTCAGATGGTAAGAATGTTTACCTAATGTGTGTGAAGCCTTAGGGTCTATCACTCATGACTGACAGGGATGGAGAGTGAGGGAAGTGTCTGAAGATAAATACCCAACTTTTCAAATAGTCTAATAAAAAGCACTGAATTGTATACTGCAAAGGGATGAGTCTTCTGGTATGTAGATAATATTTCAATTTGAAAACAAAGAGGAAAAATAATATAGGAAGAAGACAGTCCATTAAAAAGGGGGGCCAGAAAAACAAAAACAAACAAACAAACAAAACCAGTCTTATCAGCTGGTGTATGCTGTAATCACAATACTCAGAAGGTGAAGCTGGAAGATAAGTGGTTCAAGGTCAGCCTGGGCAACATAGTGAGACCCTGTGTCACTGAAGGGTTGGGAACATTGAAGTACATCAGTTACAACAATCCTTGGTGGTTAGTATTTGAAGCTGGCTCAGCTTCTCAGTCTTCCTTGATATATGTCCTCTCTGTCTTACTTTGCTGCTCCCCAGCATGGTTGCTAGTTTCTGACCTGCCTTTAAGACCTGTCACTCAGGAATAAGGCACCTACACATGTGTACTCTGTGCATGGAAAATAAAAATAACCCCCAAAAAAATAAATGTTAAAATTCTTTAAGTTATTGGAGGCTGTGGGCCAGGTCTTGAACACTTTTTTTGTATGTTCTCACAACCAGCTTGAGGTAGGTACTATTATTTTCTGCATTTTATAGATTTAGAAATGGGAACTGGTTAAGTAATTATTCTAATTACAAGTATTAGGCTCGTATTCAAGCTTAACAATTCAGACTTTATTTATGCTCACTGTGATAATATGCTGTTTCCCACCACACTTCTCATTTTGCAGGCTTTTGGACATGTCATTCTATGGACACATACCTGTTTCTGTCTTCCCAGGTCCATTAATGAGATGAAACGGTTGGAGGAAATGTCAAATGTATTTCAGAGTTCTGGAGTTGAGAATCACCCTCCTGGACCAAAGACCCCAGCAGAAGGTAATGAGAAATCAAAGGACAAAGAAGAACCATGGGAAATGGTGATGGACAAGAAACACTTCAAGCTGTGGCGGCGCCCAATTACAGGCACCCACCTTTACCAGTACCGAGGTGAGACATGCCTGCTGCCTTTGACGTGTGTCCATGTGCTCAGGCATGCAGCACTTTGTTCCTTGTACTTTCTAAACTGTTCTGACCTGGCTCTATGGAAGAAAATTTGCCAAATTGTCCTCTGCTAGATGACAAGCTTTTCACATTCCTCCTTGATACATGTCGTCTCTGCCTTGCTTTGCTGCTCCTGGGATGATTTTTAGGTTTTGATCTTGCCTTTGAGACCTGTCAGTCCTCTGGGCTTAAAATGCAGTTTAGGGGACAGGGCATGGCAAACTTCCCCCTCCCCTTCTTGTCGTTCTAGTTTTTGGAACTTACACAGATGTGACGCCTCGGCAGTTCTTCAATGTTCAGGTGAGCTCATTTTCTTTCCTGCCTCAGTGAATACCTATAATCTCAGCACTTGGGAAGGTGAGGCAGGAGACTTGCTGCAAGTTAGAGACAAGCCTGGGTTGTATAACAAATATGAGGATAGTCAGAGCTACACAGCAAGACCCTGTCCCAGGAGTTAAAACAAATTAGCAAATTAAAGACAATATAAGAGTTGGCTATGGTGGTACTTTCCATTAATCTTAGCACTCAGGAAGCAGAGGCAGGAGGATATAGATCTCCGTGAGTTCAAGGCCAGCCTGGGTGAGCTACACAGCTAGTTCCAGGACAGCCAGCCAGAGCTACATAATAGATACCCTGTCTCAAAAAACAGTAAAACAGAAGTGAGAGAAAAAGGTGGGATCACCAAAGTGTTAACTACAATAAACTTTTCATGATAGTTCCATTTTAACATTTAATTTTTTAAATTTTAAAATTAGTATGCAGTTGAATGTGATGGCATGTACCTTTAATCCTCGTACTCAGGAGGCAGATTTTGAGGCCAGCCTGGTTTCCATAGAGAGCCCCAGGACATCAAGGACTATATAGCGAGACCCTGTCTCAAAAACAGAAAACAAAACAAAAAACAATCCAAAATATACAATAAATATACAGAATATTGGGCTTCTTTGTGGCATTTTCAAACATAATTTGTTTTGCTGGTCTTCTTTCTCCCCTGCCTTCTCCCTTATCCCTCTGTCCTCCTCTTGTATATTTCTGCCCTTAGTAACCCTTTCAACTTTGATGTCACACGTATTCTGTTATCTTCTCCTCTTTCATCAATAACTTTTCCTTTGACCTGGACTCCTCTGGTTTCATGACTTACACATACACTCATACCCACATTTATACATACATGAACATTACAAGCTAGGATGTGCATATGAAAGAGAATGTGTCATTCGTCTTTCTGAGTCTGTTGCCTTGTTTAATATAACTCCATCTTCCTGAAAGTTTTATAGTTTTCATTTTTCCTTATGGCTGAATAAAATTCCATTGTTTATAAATACCACATGTTCACTATCTTCATTTGGTTTGCTTTCCTTGCTTTTGTGAATAGTGCAACAGTAAACATATATAGTAGGATATATGCCCAGGAGTGGTGTAGCTGGGTCATATGGTAGTTCTATTTTTAATTTTTTTTTTTTTGAGAAACTTCCATACTGATTTTCATAATGGTTGCACCACTGTATAATTCCACTAGCAATGTAGGATTCCTCTTTTCCCACATCCCTGCCATCATAGTCTTGTAATTTTTGATAAGCTTTTAGTGACTAGTTGATTATAATAATGCCAGCCTGTCTAAATAGGCCTGTTATCCTAGCTATTTGAGAGGCTGAAGTCTTCTTAGGATATAATGAGTTCAAGACCAGCCTGGTCAACTTGATGAGATAGTCTTAAAAAGTTAAAAACAGGACTGGGAAAATAGAGCATTGTGCAGTATGTGCTTTGGATTGAATCCCCTGAACTGCAACAACAATATACCCACTACTAAGGGTATGCAAGTATGCTTTGACCTACATTAGTGTTGTTTTGTTTTGATGCATACTATATGTCTGCATTTGAGATGCCAAAAGATGAGAAATGCTTCCTGAATTTCAATGCATCAGAGGTCTGTTCATACTTTTTTCTGTTTAAAGTGGTTTAGAACGATCTTTTCTTTACATAGCATATATTATGCTTTCTCCATACAGCTCCTTTTCTTTCTACATTTTAATTGCTACTGTGGGGTTGAGAGCACAGGCATAGCTTGTGAAGGTCAGAGGACAATGTAGAGTGCTTACTTCTCTCCTTCTACCCTGACGTGTGCTATGTGTATTGAATTTTAGATTGTTAGGTTTACATAGTTAGACAGTGTTCTAGTTTCATTCTGTTGCTGTGATAAAACTCCCTGACCAAAAGCAACTTAGGGGAAGAAATGGTTTATTTCAGTTTATAGATTAGAGTCAATCACTGAGGGAAGTTGGGACAGGAACTTGAGACAGAAACCATGGAAGAGTACTATTTATTGGCTCTCTTCCAGGTCTCATGTGTAGCCAGTTTTCTTATATAATCCAGGACCACCTTCCCAGGGAGTGATACTATCCATAGTGGGCTGTGTCTACCTGTCAGTAACTATCAAGACAACCCCCAACAGACAGACATGCCAGAGGCCAGTCTTATCTGGACTTCCCCTTCTCAGCTGACTACTGCCTGTGCCAAGTTAATGCTTAAAGCTAAAATCAACAGGTGGCCAACATAGTTACCCACTGAACCATCTGGACAGTCTCAATCCACAAACATTTCTATTTCATAGTTTTTGTGTATGTGTGTGCATGAACACACATGATAATGAGAACTGAACATGGCTGTTAAAACTTGCTAGACAAGTAATCTAACCACTGAGCTGCATCTTTAGTCTTTTAGGGTTCTTTTGTTCCATTTGGACAAGTAGTCCAGTGTTTCCTTGAGCTTTTGATCTTCCTGTCTCTACTTGAATAATTTCTGATACTATAGGCATGTGCCTCAGATGTCTGGTAAGATTTTTAAAACTCCCTGCAGGGGGCTGGAGAAGTGGCTCAGGGGTCGAGAGCACTATCTGCTCATCAAGACAACTCAAATTCCTAGTAATCACATGGCTTCCATGGCTGCCAGGCAAACATGCTACAGTGTGCAGACAGGTATACAGGCAAAACACCATACACATAACGTTTAGAAAAAGAAATTCCCTCTTGGTACTTGGGAAATGGTCCAATGGTCTTGCTGATCAAGCATGAGTCCTTTATCACCCTGTAAAAGCTGAGTGTGGGAGCATGTGTTTGTAAGTAACCCCAGCATTGGGCAGATGAGGGCAGATGGATCCCCAGAGGTTTCTGACAAGCCAGTCTACTCAAACCATTGAGCCTTGGGTTCAGTGAGAGAGGCCTGTCTTAATAAAATAAACCATAGCACTGGTGAGGCAGAGGCAGGTGGATCTCTTGTGTTCAAGAACAGAATGAGTTCCAGGACAGCCAGGCAGGGCTACACAGAGAAACCCTATCCCAGAATTTCAAAAACAAACAAAGAAAGAAATAAAAATAATGTAGAGAGTGATAGAAGAAACCCACATATGCACACACACAGAATCCCCTTTGATGTATGTAATAATCTTAAGAGAATCATCTAATAAACAGCCATGCCTCTAAATGTTGGCACTGTTGAGTTAAATCACTAATTCTCCGTAATGTCCTTAAGTCAGAGATCCAGCCTCCAGAGAAACTTCTGCATCTCTGTTTGGATCTTCCCTTTTGCAGCTGGACACAGAGTACAGGAAAAAGTGGGATGCTCTTGTGATCAAGCTGGAGGTGATTGAAAGAGATGTCGTCAGTGGTTCTGAGGTTCTTCATTGGGTAACACATTTTCCAGTGAGTACATTTACTTTGGTTTTATTTCTTTCAAGTCTGTGATGCAGAACACTAATCCTTCCCCATCCTTTCTTTAGTATCCGATGTACTCGAGGGATTATGTTTATGTCCGTCGGTATAGTGTGGATGAGGAAAACAATGTGATGGTCTTGGTGTCACGGTATGTATAACTACTAGAGCCCTTGTTGAGCTCCATTAGCCATGCCTGCACCCATCTGTGCCTTTGAGCTTGCCTTCATGAATGCCCTGCAGACTTACTAACAGCCAGTTCCTATCCACCTCTGATCCCTGCTCTGGAAATAGGCTGATCTACCAGGGGAGCTGAACAAATACTTCAAGCTTTTGCAGGAGGGTGGGAGTAGGTGTTTAGGGTAGAAACAGGGGCTTTACTAATGCTTCTCAAGCACAGTACTGATTAAGTATTGTGAATTTCTTAATGCTGGTATTTTAAAAGGTAAAACTAGAAATAAAACCTGTGAGCTATATACTATACTATCAAAGAAACTTATTTTTACAAGCTGGGTTGTATTTCATTTATTTCACTGTCTGCTTGGTTTTGTTGAGTCAGTGTTTTAGAGTCTTGCCCACCCCCTCTTAGCCTTGGCTCACCACTTCCCTCTTCCTCTTACAGTGCTGTGGAACACCCCAGTGTGCCAGAGTCTCCAGAGTTTGTCAGGGTCAGATCCTATGAATCCCAAATGGTCATCCGTCCTCACAAGTCATTTGATGAGGTGAGTTTTACCGAATGTTTAAGTGTGTATGGGTGTTTTCTCTGCTTGTGTATCTGTTCTCTTGAAGACCAGAAGAGGGTGTCAGATTGCCTAGGACTGGAATTACAAATTATTGTGAGTTACCATGTGGTGCAGGGAATTGAACCTCTGTCCTCTGCAAGAATAAGTGCTTTTAACTGCAGAGCCAACTGTCTAGTCCCACAGATGGACTTGCAGGATCTCATTTTGTCATTTAAGCAGCCTTTGTGGTGGCTTTACTTCTCCTTTTGCATACTTTTCACAGCACTCATTGTAGATTTCTATTAGGGCATTTTGTTTTTTTCCTCAGTACTGGGTATTAAACCCAGAACCTCATACATTTGAGGCAAAAGTTCTATCACCGAAGTGCAATACCAGCTAGGGTACTTTATCTTCATAATCAGAAGCTCTTGAGGGCAGGACTAGGGCTGATGTGTTTTCTATGTCGCATCTAGCAAAGTGCCAGACATGGCAGACATTCAAATATATTCTGAGAAAATGAACAACAGCTTAATAGTATACTGAGCAGGGGCAGGAGGGTAGCATTTGCTGTTAAGATATCAGTCCTGATGCCTCTGCTTGTAATGTGTGGCTAGAGCATCAGCTCTTTATTCTATCCCAGAGCATACAACTGCTCCAGGCTTCTTAGGATTGGGATATTTTGTGTTTTGTTTGCTTTGTGTGCCTCCGCCTGACAAGTGCTGGAACTTCAGATATGTGCCACCATACCCAGCAGGATGAGGACCCTTTAATCACCTCAGTAATCCTGGATCTTTTTTGGTATTAGGAATGAGAGGGCTGAGCCAAAGAACAGTATGTATGTAGGCCTGGTGGTCAGAGTTCCCCTTTTCACTTGAGTGTCCAAGCTGTTCATCTGTAAAGTGGAAGAGGGTAGTGCATTATAGGCTGCAAGGACCTAAGGCAGCTCCAGCTGCATAGTGTTCTGTAAACAGTTATTATTAGCATTGAGAGCAGAAGGGGAAGGTGAGATTTTTTTTTAAGTTGTCAACATTGGATATCTGTACTAGGGTCCTCAAGGCTGCTCCTACGTTTGAAGATTTGCTAAAATGACCTTCAGGATTCAGCAAATATTGTACTTCTAGCTACTTAGGACAGTAACATAGTAGTGATGCACAACTAGATTTATAAAGGAAAAAGACAAGGAAGCCTTGAGGCTTCCCTAACATCAAGATGTAGCAATGTATGTCTAACATTTCGGCCAGTGACCTGTTAGAGACTTGGTGTGGTGTTTTTACTAGAAGCTAACCCCATAGCACCCTCTGCTTAACTTGTAAATCCATCTTTCACAGAGGCCACCAGAGATTTGTTTATTTGTTGTGATTTGGGCACAGGAAACTTACTTCATTTACCAAGAATAAGACGATCAGGGGCCTTTCTGTGAACAGCGGCCTCTGGCCTTCACTTTTTTTTTTTTTTTTTTTTTCTTCTTTTGTGCACAGGGTATTGTACTCTTCACTGCCGTATTGGGTCATGGTAATTCTGGTCTTGGATATAAAGTTCCTGTGAGATATTCAAGTGCCCTCATTGTTGCTATTTTTCTTTTCCAGAATGGCTTTGATTATTTACTGACATACAGTGACAATCCTCAGACAGTGTTCCCTCGTTACTGTGTCAGTTGGATGGTTTCCAGTGGTAAGTAGGGGCATGCACAGGGGGCCTGAACCTAGCTGAATGATTTGTTTTTCTGTCTTAGTGGCAACAGGAAAGTTGGCACTTACCATTTTGTAGACATGTTGGGGGAGATTTGAACTATCTTCCCATTTCACTATAGCCTCTAGGTAGGATTTGAAGGGTTAAGCAGCACAGGGGTTCCAGAAAGGATTATTTTCTTTTTACCCAGAGGAAAGATTATCAGACACTTCCTTCCATGCCTCCATATAAGCATTGATGAATTTAGGTCATTGATGTATTTAGATTTTTTGCTCAGTAGTGCTGAATGGTTAGGTTGGTGGTATGCATACTTGTAATCTCAGTAGTGGGTACAGGAGCTGAGGCAGTAGGATCAAGGCCAGCCTAGGTGACATCTGTTAAAAATCAAGACTTAGTTGTGGGGCAGTTAGTCACCTAGGGCTGCATGTCATAGCCATATCACCTCTCCCAGTTCTAATACCTTGTCTGCACATGAGTTTCATTATTTTGGCTTGGAGTTTTCTTTTGTATTGTTTTTGAGAATATCTTGTATAATCCAGGCTGGCTTTAAACTCCAGGGTTTCTCTGTGTAACAGCCCTGGGGCTGTCCTAGAACTCACTCTGTAGACTGGGCTGATCCTGAACTCACAGAGCTCTGCCTGACTCTGCCTCTGGAGTGCTGGGATTAAAGGACAGCATGGTTTTATTTTTTGAGACAGGGTTTCTCTGTGTAACTGCCCTAGCTAAATGACATTTTAATCACCTAACAGAGACATTTGGTAAGTCAGCAGCTTGATGAAAAGATCAGAGTTGAGTAGCTTTCACAGCCTGTGCACAGGGAAGAATACACTCTAGTTTTGAGCCTGTTGTTATTAACTTGTATGTCAGCTGTCCTAGTTTGCTTTCTGTTGCTCTAATGAACACCATGACCAAAAAAAAAAAAAAAAAAAAAAAAAAAAAAAAGGGCAACTTGTGGGGGGTAAAGGTTTATTTCACCTTATAGTTTTTGTCCATCATGAAAAGAAGTTAGGGCAGGCAACTGAAGTGAAGGCCATAGAGGAACATTGCTTACTGGCTTGCTCTCCATGGTTTGTTCAGCCTAGAACCACCTGACTAGGTAGGTATGGTATTATCCGCCGTGGGTTGGGCCCTCCCACATCAATCATTAATGGAGAAAATGCTCCCCATAGTTCCCTAGAGGCCAGTCTTAGAGAGGCATTTTCTCAACTGAGATTCCCTCTTCCTAGATGACTATAGCCTGTGTCAGGGTAACAGAAAACTGACCATCACAGCAGCTTGAATAGGTTCTTCTGTGTCCCAATAGGTATGCCAGATTTCCTGGAGAAGCTGCACATGGCCACTCTGAAAGCCAAGAACATGGAGATCAAAGTGAAGGACTACATCTCGGCTAAGCCTCTGGAAATAAGCAGTGAGGCCAAGACCACTGCTTCGTCCTCTGAGCGGAAGAGTGAGGGGAGCCGTGGCCCGGCTCGGATTGAGTATGCTTAAAGGCCTTTGGGATAAGGAGAGACAGGCACTTCCGGCCCCGCCTTGCTCCCTCAGCTCTGCTGCAGGACAGGGACAAGTCACATGTGTTAGAAGACATCTTCTGTAACTGTCAGTTCGAGAGAATTATAACTGGAGTTAGATTTCATTTGGAGCCATCTTGCCCTTTACCAAACAGAGGACCATGACATCATGGAGCCGTCATGTTTTCAGGCCAACTATTGTGATATCCAGTATTATGCTAAGCTAATGTGGAACAAACCTCTCACTTTAGGCAGAAGGGGATGGCTCCCATCTGCCTCCTCCGAGAAGCTTCCTTGCTGACATTCCAAATGCCACCGTTGGTTATGCAGGGATACCCTGGATATCCCTGGTTCTGTATGTCACTTGGAAAGTGGTTGATCCTGGGTTCTCACTAAGGGGTCACTAGGAATGCTCTTGGTAACAATCCTGTGGTGATGTGAACACTGGCTGAGCTAAGTGCCTTGTCCTCACCTTGCTGTATCATTAGAGACATGACGTTGTACCAAGGGATCCTTCCCCCTGCAAAATACTAGGACACTGACTCATTTGACTCAAAGCAGGTTTCATCTTAACTGGCTTTTTTCTGTGTTCATGGGCTGTGCTTGCTGGGTTGTTGCCTCTGCCGTAGCCTCAGCCCATTTGCCAGGAGCACCAGAGACAAACCCCTTTAGACAGTAGCTTTCTATTGATGCTATTTATCAGTGTTTTGATAGGGTCAGTGAAGTACGCACCAAACGTCTCACCTAAAAATAACTGGATTTCTTTTTAACCCTAGTAACAAAATGGAGTTGCAGATTTGAGCACAACTCCTTCTTAGCACTGTTTTCCCACTGCAGACTGACTGGGCCTTCTGGAGGGCTAAAGGTAATGGGTGGTGGTTGCACCATTTCCTCAGAACTTTCAGAACTATAAGCTGCCATGTGGGCCAGCAGATGAAGTCTTGTATTGTACCAATATGGTAGGGATATGGTTCATGTGACCCTCTTGAGCCTCTAAAACATTTCTCTCCAGAGCTGACATAGAAGTAAGACACACACTTTGAATAAGATCACAACCAGATGATATAGTCCTGGCCTTGTTGGTTTCTTTATGGTGAATAGGGATCAAGTTGATTTTAAATCTTTTCCCCCCCGTTTTTCCCTGGAGTTTATATAGCTGAATTTTTCTTTCTTTTTCTTTTCTTTTTTTTCTGCTTGCTATCCTGTTATGGTGTTGAAAAAGGAAACTAAACCCAAGGTGAACTTAACCCTTTTAAAAAAAATGTTGTTGCCTACTCAGTCCTGTGCCAAGGAAACAACTAACTCCCCCAATGTTTCATGTCTTCTCAAGTGTTGGCAGAGCAGAGAGATGTATTGAAGCAACCCCAGTATCTTTCAGTGAGCATCTCTCTCTTCTCCCCAGGACTTGACAGAAACCTTTTATCTGAATTCAGCACCTGTAGTTGAATGCGTGTGAGTGTGTTGTGTGTGCTGGGTGGGGCACAGGTATTAAGCAGTTGTGGTTGCCCTCGGTGATTTGACTCTGTACAGTTACTTGTGTCCTCATAATGAGTTGCTCCTAACTATGACATTTTTATCAAATGTGTGAATAAATACATAAAGATTGCTACACAAGAGTATTTATCTTTGACCACACAGTGGGGGAATTGTGCATGTTGGGCTCCTTGTCATCCTGATCGCAGTGTTGACATAGGATGTTGGGCCCTGTCCTTTCTGGGCAGGTCATGGGCGATACAAAGCCTCGCCTCCCTAGTGCTGGGATTGTAAGTGTGCACCACCACCACTGCCAGCTGTCTGCTACTTTTGTCTGGGCTCTAGGGACCAAAATCAGGTGAGGAGACTTGCACAGTCAGTGTTGTTACCCACTGAGCCATTGTGCTGGCCCTAGTAGTGTCACCATCTAATAATGCAGTGAATTGGAGGGTTAATTAATTCACTTTGCCCAAGATAAATGATAAATGGGTCTTTTATTGGGGAAAACTTGCACAGAACAATAAGCCGCTGCATCATTTCTCCACCCTTCCAATCAGATACTCCACCCAAGAGAGTGAGCTCATGAGAAAGAGACCACGCCTCATGCTTTCCTCTTCTGTCCCACCTGAAGCCACACCCAAGAGGATGTGGCCATCCTTACAGGTTCACAGGCAAGGCGCCACTATAATGCAGCTCATTTAAAAATTCCCTGTTTGACTCCTAAATGGCTTTCAGTTCCCAACATCCTCTATCATGTGTTATATTTGCCTTTTTACCCGTTAAAGATTTTGGCATTTATTGTGGTGGAGTTGTAGTGAATTTTTTCGTTGGGATCAGCTCCCAAATACCCACAGAGATTTCTTACTAATAACGAAAGCTCTGTCAATAGCTTAGGCTTGTTTTAGCTAGCTCTTACAACTTGAATTAACCCATTTCTATTAACTTATGTGTTTCTCCGAGGTTCATTTACCTCATGGACATACTTCCCATCCTGCTTGCTCTGTGTCTCAGCGTCTTCCTTGGACTCTGCCTTTCTTCTCAGCATTCTCTCTGCCCTCAACATCCTGCCTAGCCATTGGCCAATAAGCTTTTTATTAACAAGAAAGCAACACATCCTCACAGGGTACAGAAGGGTTATTCCACAGCAGGGATCCTATGCCCCACAGCATGCATGAATGTGGAAGACAACTTGCAGGAGTCACTTCCTCAATCATGTGGGTTGTCAGGCTTGGAAACAAGCACTTTAATCCACTGAGCCAACTTTTGTCCATTTTTAATCTAGAACAGTTGTCTACCTTCTGTAATGTAACATCACTTCAAACTTGTCTACCCCTGCTAATTTTTCCAAACTCCCAGAGCCTATGCAGGTATCTCCACCCTGTCCCCAACCATCAGAAGCTCTGTGTGAGTTCCCTGTAGCAGCTGGTTTTCTAGTGTGGCGTGCCCTAAACTGTGTACTTCCATAGTAATGTCACAGTGTTGGTTTACAGTGAATTGAGAATTGGCTGACATCTATGGTCATCTCTAAGCTTGGTGTGCTGGCAGTGTGCTTCATGCTTTATTCTAAGCTCGTGTGCCGCTAGCCCCATTCTACAAAGAACCATCAGCAGTTATGCAATTAATTGTCTTGCTCAAGGTCACACAGGAAGTGATGATGAATGCAGGTCACTGACCTAACTTGACCTCCATAGATATCTGATGACATAGCTTAAATTTAGATTCCTTCCCTGGGGCACTGACTTCTGAGGCATCCAATGTAGCTGTTCTTTTTAACATCTACAATGTTCCACCTGGCTTGAGTTTGCCCATGAGGTCACCTGTGCATTTCTGTGCCTGAAGCATTGGTGTCACTTGTCTCAAAACCTCCACATACACACCATCCCTTTAAGGCATGGGTAGAGGGCACTCTAGGGACAGTCTTAAAATACCATTTGGGAGCCCAGCGTGGTGACATCTTTAATCACAGTGTTCACTCCGGAGGCAGAGGCATGTAACAGGAAAAATAAATGGCCCAGAGACTGATGCTGGGGTTTAAATTTCAAGCTGAAGATCAGAAAAGTAAAGCATCTGGGCACTAGCTCTTACTCTACCTCAGACTGAAATGCAATCCTGACTTTACCAAACCTCAGAATGCTGCTTCTCTTCATCATGGCTGGAGAATCCTGAGACTTCAATGTCTTCCTATCCTCAATGTCTGGAGAATGAATGCTCGAATCTGAGACCTTACTCCTGTCTTATAATCCCTCCTAATGCTGGGATTAAAGGCATGTAATTCCTGATGCAGAGATCATCTTTATGTGAGCGGTTTCTCTTTAGGACTGGATCAGTCTTGTGTAGATCTGGGTGGCCTTGAAAACAGAGATCCATCTACCTATTAAGCCTATAGGTGTGTGCCATCACCATCTAGTTTCTGGCTGCTGGGATTAAAGGTGTGTGCCTGACTTCTATGGCTTGTGGCTGACTTTGCTTTTTGTATCCCCAGGCAAGCTTTAATAAATCACAAATAATATATCACCACAGAGGCAAGTGAAATTCTGAGAGTTTAAGGCCAGCCTGGTCTACATAGTGAGTTCTAGGCCAGCCAGGACTAAACCAGTGATTAAAACGCAACTTAAGTTTATTTGTTTATTCAGCTTTATTTTGAGACAAGTCTAGCCATTTAGGCCTAGATAGTCTGGAACTCGCTGTGTAGATCAGGTTAGCCTTAAACACTTAGTAATTCTGCCTCTACTTCCTGGCTGCTACTCACACATGCATGCACCAGTAACACTTTCTAAAAGTCTTGTGTTTCAGAAGTGTCTAGTCTCTGTCCTTAGGGTGATAGGGTTCAGATAGTGAAAATAGAAAAATCTAGTATCTATCACTTCCAATAAAAGTGTTAAAAATTAATTTGTAGGTAAAGTGGTCTCAATGCAAGACATCCCATTCCCATATCCCGTGGAAGCAGAACTCCCAGCTGTGTACTGTTAAAGATGTTTTCCTTGAAGTATGGTTATGGCCACAGATGAACTTAGTTAAGTCAAGATCTGACATAGCTTAACTGCACCTAAAATTGCAGGGTGAGAGTTTAAAAATAGTAATATTAGAACGTTTAGATGGTTAATACATTTTCATGTCTTAAGGCTGTGCTGTACAGGTTAGGATTATGGTTGCATGTCAAAGGACATAAAGAAATACAGTGCAGCCAGTCCACTGTGGCTCTGTGGTCACCCAGTCTCAGGCTTCTGCCTTCCCTTGGGGTGCAATCAGTTTCCCCACTTGGGTGGGACCCAGCATCCTGTTTTACGTTCCCAAGAGTCCTAATGAACAAAATCTGGAAACATTAGTGAGACATCTTAAGTGTGGGCTCTGGAGCCGGAGCCACAGCTGCATGACCGTGGACAAATTAGACCTTTTTTCCTCATCAGTAAAAGAGTGAGAGGCTGTTTATGTTGTGCTGTGAAGATTAAATGATACCCCACAGTTTGGGAACAGCTTTGGAGGTGAAGACACTGACCTCCATATGGTTGACTCCAAGATTCACCAAGAACCTGCATTTGGCTGAGGCCTTAACTGGTAACAGCTGGTGAATACATCTTGTGTGTTAACACACATGTGGAAAGTTTGGGGAAGAGATCTTTTGACTGTACTAGTGTGTCTTTTTGAGTAAGCTGCTTAGGGTAATAAATAGCAGGGAGTCCATGAGGCTTTCACAGTACAGAATGTAGGGTGAGGGCCGGAGAGATGGCGCAGCAGTTGAAAGCACTGCATCAGCTGGCTCACAGCTTTATATAAATGCAGCTCCAGGTGACCTAATTTTGTGTGTGTGTGTGTGTGTGTGTGTGTGTGTGTGTGTGCGCGCGCGCGCACAGAGAATTCAGATAATTTAAAGAATGCAGGATGCTTATGACACTGCATGTTCTGCATTTGTTTGCATAAGTTTGAGAACTTTCAGCTTCTTTTGTTTTTTGTTTCTTGAGGCAGGGTTTCTCTGTGTAGTCCTGGCTGTCCCAGAACTCACTCTGTAGACCAGGCCAGCCTTGAACTTAAAGAGATCTGCCTGCCTTTGACTCCTAAGTTTTGGGAATAAAGGTGTGCACTACCACTATCTGGCGAACTTTCAACTTTTTAGAATAGATTTGTGTATATCTTTTTGTTTTGTTTCTTAAGACAGGGTCTTCATCTTCACTATGTAGCCTTGGCTGGCCTGGAACTCTTGGACCAGGCTGACTTCAAGCTCACAGAGCTCTGCCTTTCTCGTTCTCCAAATGTTGGGACTAATGGGTGTGCCTCCACATTTAGCTATTTGTGTTTATCTTACTAAGGATTGATACTATTACCTGCGTAACTTCTTACATCTGTGTTCCTTCTTGTGAGTGTGTGAGTGTAGGTGCCCATTAAGGCCAGGAGAGGGCATCAGAGCTCTTTTAGTTTGAATGACAGGCGTTAGCAACCTGATTTGGGTGTTTGGGTCTGAACTCTGATCTTCATGATTAAGTGGCAAGTGCTTTTAACCGCTGCCCAATCTCTGCAGCTCCCACATTTTTTCCTTAATATTTTCAGTGTTTCTAGGCTACAGGTTTTATCTGTAATTTTTTTTAATTGTCAAAAATCTCAACAATGACAAATCCACATATGAGTGGACCTGCAGAGTTCAAATTCAGGTCCTTACAGTGTGCTGAGACAGTGTCCAATCCATCTCATCCGTCTTGTTTTCCCCTGGTTATATTTCTGCATAGCATTCAGGTTTGGACCCCATCTGTTTCCACAAGGAAAGGACCATGCTGTTGGTCCCCAGATGGCCCCTGCTTCATTGCCAGCTTTCCCGTCTGGGTTGGGGTCAAGGGAAACAATGACATGCTCTTGATATGAGCACAATCTCCTGAGTGCCCACCATTTCTTTTCATAGCCTGACAATCAGAATTTAGTCATCCCAGCTTCTGAGATGTAGACTCTAAATTCTGAGCATTTATGAACCCATTCCGAAATAACTACTAGGCCAGGGAGACAACCAGCAGGCCTTGCTAATGCACCTAGGATGCATTTTATTTCAAAAGGTATTGTATTTATTGTTAGTGTATTATATTATTAGGGGGCACACTTGACCACAGCAAGCATGTTAATACCAGAGGACAACTTCCAGGAACTGGTACTCTCCTTCCATCATGGGATCTGAGACTTGAATTCAGGTCTTTGGGCTTGAGTCACATGAGAGGATTCCACCCAAGTTCGGCTTGGCAAACTAGTGAGTTTAATTGGGCAACTGTTAAACACTCATATATCCTTGGGGAGAGGCAGGACCTTGTGCAAACCTAGGTACCCTCCAGGACTCCACAGGAATTCTGATGAAAGTCACTTGAGGGTGATCACAGATGTTCTGACTTAATCCATCTGTTTTAATCATTGTTCTTTCTGTTGCTGTGGAGAGACACCATGACCACGGCAACTCTTAAAAAGGAAAGTATTTAATTGAGAGCTTGCTTAACAGTTTCAGATGTTTTTTGTTTATTATCACCAAGGTTGCAGGTGTGGTGCTGGAGCAGTAGCTAAGAGCTTCATCCTGATCCACAGGTAGAGAGAGAAACTGGCCCTGGCATGGGCTTTTGAAACCTCAAAGCCTGGAGAACACACTATCTCCAAAAGGCCACACCTCCTGATCCTTCTAATCCTATCAAAGAATTCCACTCCCTGGTGACTTAGCATTCAAGTATAGGAGCCTGTGGGAGCCTCTTTTTTGTTGTTTGGTTTTCCCAAGACAGGGTTTCTTTGTAGCTTTGGAGCCTGTCCTGAAACTCACTTTGTAGACCAGGCTGGCCTTGAACTCACAGAGATCCACCTGCCTCTGCCTCCTGAGTGCTGGAATTAAAGGTGTTGCACCACCACAGACCTGCCAGGGCCATTTTTTTATTTAAACCACCACACTGCCAAAAGGCCAGAGCCCATGAATTGCAAGTCCCAACTTCTCTTTCTTGGTGTATCCCTCAGTGGTTGTCAAGGAAGATGAGACAGGAGGTAACACTGGAGTCCCACCTCTATTGGCTGTGCATTCAAATACTAAAATGTCAGTTGGAAACATCCATGCTTGTACTCAGGAATACATACATGCACATAAGCAAGAAAACAGTGTGGGGGAGGCAGGAGAAAAGGACCATCAGCAGCTAAGTTCAGGTGAGTAACAGCTGAGCTGAAAGAATGAAAAAAGGAAATGAAGAACTTGTAGAAAATTCTCAAGATGTCAAATGATGGTGGCTGTCAACAGCCACTCAGGCAAAACACAAGGACAAGAAAGCTCAGTCTGGGGGCTTGAGGGGATTTTCATATTGTCCCTTAATTTTCATTTTGCTCTGTTGCCCAGGCTGGCCTCGAACTCCTCAGAATAGACTATGCAAGTCCTCTGCCTTGGGTCATCTCTCCTGGTCAACAGAGGATTGGTTTGCTGTTGTTGTTTTTGCCCCCTGTGAGGTCAATGAAGGAGACCAGGACTAGGCAGCCTGAGTGCATTTTCTAGAAATCTGTATGAACACACACACACACACACACACACACACACAGAGAGAGAGGACTAGGCAGCCTGAGTGCATTTTCTAGAAATCTGTATGAACACACACACACACACACACACAGAGACAGACAGACAGACAGATAGACAGACAAAGAGAGAGCTGACTGGGAAAGGCCTGGACTTTTGAAACCTCAAAGCCAACCCCAGCGTCATACTTTCTCCAATAAGGCCGCACCTCCCAGTCCTCAAATAGTTCCACCAATTGGGGATCAAGCATTTACACATAAGAGCCCATGGGGCGTTCTCATTCACACCACACAAGCCACACATGTGGTACTTGTGCCTAGCTTATATAACGTTTTCAAGGGTAATCCACATTGCACCATGTGTTAGTACTTCATTCCTTTTTATAGCCATGTAATATTCTATTATGTGAATATGCTACATTTAATTTATTCATTCCTGAGTTGCTGTGCATTTGGATTATTTCTGCTTTTTAGGGGGAGAGAGACTGCTATGAATTATACCATTCTGAACACTCATGTCCAAGTGTGAGGACCTATGGTTACAGTTCTCTTATTTGTAACTGTGTGGAATTGCTGGGTCATATGGTTAAACTTTTGGAGGAACCACCAATTTTTTTTTCCAAAGCAACTGTAGCATTTTACACTCATACCAGAAATACTCTCCTGCCAGCCCCACATCATTACTTGTTTTGTATGAAGTGGTATCTCACTGTGGTTCTGTATCTCAGTCTAGGTCTGTATGATTCACACTTACCTGACGCCTAATGACATCAGATGTCTTTTCGTGTATTTGTCTGCTGTCTCTGTGTTTTCTTTAAGGGGCTGCCTAACCACAACCTGTGCTTGCCTTCATTGTTGGGTTGTATGTTGATGTATTTTGAATGCATGTCCTTTGCATGTATGTGTGTTAATAATATTTATTTTTGTCTGTGACTTGACTTTTTAGTTTTTATGGTCTTTTTCTAGATCAGAAGATTTCAATTCAGAGGTAAACCAATTCATCAATTTTTACTTTTTTTCTCCCCCAGACAGGGTTTCTCTGTGTAGCTCTGGCTGTCCTGGAACTCACTTTGTAGACCAGGCTGGCCTCAAACTCAGAGATCCACCTTCCTCAGCCTCCCAGCGGATTAAAGGTCACCACTGTTGGATTTTTTAATGTCATTTTTTTACTTTTATTTTTACTATTATGTTGTGTTTTGTGTCCTAACAAACTTTCATCTAGGGGCTGGAGAGATGGGTCAGTGGTTAAGAGTGTTTGCTGCTCTTCCAGAGGTCCTGAGTTAGGTTCTCAGCACTCATGTATTGGCATGGGAATTAGGATTCACTAGACTCATTATAGAAAGAAGTGTAGTTTATTTGGGGAAAAGCAACTTACACAGGAAACAAGTGACTGTCCCATTGCTCCAGCTGCAAGGATGCAGACCCTGCCACCCTGATGCTCTTGGAGACCTGAAGGGTCTCTGAGCCCCAATCCTGTTCATTTTAACCGGTCACATCTACACCTGTGACCATGCCCCAAAGGTGTGGTCAGTGCTTTAGGTATGGGGGCGGGGTGTGTGTGAATATATCACTATAATTCCCCTTTTATTCTAAAGAAGAAGATTTAGGCTTGATACAAAACTATACACAATGACAGCAAATATATCATGTATGGTCTAGGAGAAGGAAAGGTAAAAACATACACAATTTAAGACCTACTGCCAGTGAAGCATCATAGAGCAATTGACATGGACTACATGTGCTGTCCTAGGGCAAAGGCATAACATTACTACGAAGTTGTCCTAAACTGGAAAGTTTAAGTCTTTTTTCTTTCTTTTTCTTTTCTTTCTTTCTTTCTTTTCTTTTCTTTTTTTTTTTTTTTTGTTGTTGTTTGTTTGTTTTTTTGAGACAGGATTTCTCTGTGTTACCTGTCCTGGAACTCGCTCTGTAGACTGGGCTGGCATCAAACTCACAGAGATCTGCCTGCCTCTGCCTCCCAAGTGCTGGGATTAAAGGCATGCACCAGTATTGCCCAGCTAAGTTTAAGTCTTGTACCTAATATTTCTATCTAGGAAGAGAGGACACTAATTGTGACAGTCTAATCTGTCCAGCACCAGGAAACCCAATGCCCTCTTCTGAGTCTCACTTGGGCACAAATGGAGAGTGTGTGTGTGTGTGTGTGTGTGTGTGTGTGTGCAATTTATTTTATAAATTATAAATTTATAAATTTATTTCTCCTATAAATAAAAGCAAATATTACGTGGGCACAATGGTACATGCATGCCTTTAATTCCAGCGCTTGGAAGGAAGAGGCAGGTGAATCCTGAGTTCAAGTCCAGTCTGCTCTATGTCTACAAAGTGAGTTCTAGGACAGCCAGGGTTAAACAGATATCCTATCTCAAATCTCCTCCAACCCCCACAACCCCCCCACAAAGTAAATCTTTAAAAAAAAAAAAAAAAGAAATCTAGCCAAGTGTGGTGGCCCTCGATTTCTAAATCCAGCACTCAGGAGGCAGAGGCAGGTGGATCTCTGTGAATTCAAGGCCAGCCTGGTCTACTAATTGAGTTCCAGGAAGCAAAGGCTACATAGTGAGACCTTGTCTCAAAACAAACAAAACAAAACAAGCTTTTACTTAAGAGTTTCAGGTTTCTTCTCCTTAAAGCAGGTAAACATGATGACCATGGCCTTGCTGTGGTCAAGATCAAGACTCCCTGAGGTGAGTTGCTTAGACACGGGGATCTGCTGATGTTAGGAGGCAGGGTGTGGGCCATAACCTTATCTACTAGGCCAAGATCAGGGGAGAATGGGGGTGGGCAGAAGCTCCTAAAACAACAGCAGCCAGAATTCAGTCTTTCATCAGGATGGTTGGCTTGACCTGCATGTGTTAGCTCTGAGCTAGAAGGTAGAGTGAGCAAGTTAGACAGGTCTAAGCATTGGAAGCTGGGAACAAGGTCAGTGTCCTGATGGTGGGTGACAGTCACTCCTCAATGTGATTTAAAAGATGGGTGTTGCAGACAGATGGACCAAGGACATAGAGAATGGTCTTGCCTACTGAGAGACACATGGAGCTCTTCAGTTGAGACAGGCTGGAGTCCTATGGATGTGCCACCAGGAGACCATAAGAAACCCCATCCGCATAACAGCCTGTATCTCGTGCTCATTGGTGAGCTGTAGTCACAAGTTTTGTTGGAGGCACTTGGCAAGGGAGGAAGTCTGAGACTGTCAACAATCAGGGTGTTCAACACAGGCCTGAGCCCAGTCAGGGCAGCTTCTCCTGCCCTTCCGTGACCTGGAAGGAGAGAAGCTGAGGAGAAGAGAGATTCAGGCCCTGACAGGGCCTGGTGAAATCAGCCAGTGGGGACAGGGAAGGCAAGGATAGAGCCTCCTGCTGCCTGAGGACCGCACTGCCAAAGCTCTTGCCTGGCCTCCTGGGACAACATCAGGCCTTTGTTCCCAGTCATTCTGGCCCCTTCCTGTCTCTTTGAACTGAGTCAAAGGCCCGTGTGTGAGAGAAGTGACTCCGCAGTGGCCTGAGGGGAGAGCAGGGACGGATACTGTGTGGTAGAAGCAGGCATAGGTAGATTTGGGGGTTCCTGCCCTGGGGCTTCAAAGACCCCCCTGGTCCACCCTGTGGGTTCCCTTATTTGGGCTCACACCAGGAGGCCACTCCTGCAGGTCCTCCTCATTCCTCTTTTTTTAAAAAATAGATCTGAAAAAGGCAATTCTCAGTTTTATTTGAAAAAAGTTGGATAGGTAAAACCTTTATTTTTTAATATTTTTTCTTATTTTACATATTGATCTCAGTTCCCTCTCCCTCCCATGTTCCCCACAGACCCGCCCATCCCATCCCTCATCCACTCCCCAGGGAGGGTGAAGCCTTCCATGAGGGATCATCAAAGTCTGTTAAGTCATTTGGGGTAGGGCCTAGGCTAAGGGAGTATCCCTCCATGGGGAATGGGCTCCCGAAGTCCGTTCCTGCACTAGGGATACATCCTGGTTCCATTGTCAGAGGTCCCTTAGACTGCTCAGGCCTCCTAACTGACACCCAAGTTCAGGGAATCTGGGTGGGTCCCATGCTGGTTTCCCAGCTATCAGGGTCCATGAGCTGCCCCTGTTCAGGTCAGCTGTCTCTTTCTTCACTCCTCTTTAACCTGAGCTGTGGCCTAGGAGGAGGCTACCCCCAAATGGCCACACTAGACACCTTTGAGACTACCTCCTCAGGAGTAAATCCCTCAAGCCAGCAAGAAGCTTAAAAACAAGAGACCTGTGGCCTGCCTTCACCTCAGAAAAGCCACGTGAAAACCCAGAAGGCCAGGTGGGGGCCCAGGGCGTGGGGCCCAGCTTTGTCAGAGGGTCGGAAACAGGATGTGAGCAGAGGGCCTGTGAGAGTCAAGGTGGCTTTGAACAGAGGCAGCCACTTGGCATGGTGTGTTCTTAGCTGTGGAAAAAAGACCTTGGGCGGTGTGGGTGTCATCATATCCTGCTGCTTACCAGTCCCCCCAGCCTTGCCTGGCTCCCTTCCGGGCACAGTCTGACCCCTGAGCTGGGGGCGGCTGGTAAGAGGACAGGATGTGACCTTTCAGAGAGATGGGATTAAATGTTAACCAGTGTTCCTGACTCCATGGGGGAAGCGTGGTACTCAAGTGTGAACCTGACAGGAAGGAGAAACAAGGCAGGCAGAGTGGGCTGCCCACCCATCCGATGGATGGGAAACAGTGACTTCCAGGCGCTAGCTGGGGCAGGAAAGCAGAACTGCCCAGGCCCACTCCCTGATGTCAGCGAGCCTGGTGGGTGGATGCAGAACAAGGCCTAGGATGGGCTCCGGCTGGCTCAGGGCCAGGGCCTTGATTCAGCCTGGACATCCGCAAAGAGGGGTCTCAGAGGATGAGCTGGTGTGTGTGTGTGTGTGTGTGTGTGTGTGTGTGTGTGTGTGTGTAAAGCTGAGGGGACATTATGAGCCTGTAGCATGTGGGTCTGTGTCATAGGGGCTTTCTGCCAGCAAGAGCCCACGCCTTTGACCTCGGATTTTTTTTTTTTTTTTTTTTTTTTTTTTTTTTTTTGTGACACAGCCTCAGCCTCCTAACCTGGCCTCTCCTCTCAGCTGAAGGGTTGCCCCTGGAGGCTTGGCATGGCTCTCCAAGTCACCATCAGCCCATCTGATGGACCATGGTTTCCCACCTGGCATATCACCAGACTCTCCCCCTAGCAGCACTTTCTCTTCTATTTCTTTCATTCATTCATTCATTCATTTCTGAAACAGCATTGTAGACTGCGACCTTAATTTGGAGCATCTTTTTTCCACTTTGGCTTGATTTTTTTTTTTTTTTTTTATCAGTAGTCTGAATGACCATCCTATGAGCCAAGCAACCACTCCATTGGGGAGCTCGACTTTGCTCTCTTACAAAATGATCATCCCAGCAGACTGTTTACGCCCTCTCATGGAGGGATAGGGAGAGCCATGAAACCGACACTGGAGTGGCCAGTCAGCCCCTACTACCTGTAATATATGCAATTCTGCCTTAATCGATGTGGTATCCTGGAAGGACCAGAGTTTATGGGGGTGCTTCATCTATGCATTTAAGAGAAGGACCTCATCCCTGCTGGGTAAAGGCTTTCCAGGTGGGCCTGTTGGGCGGGGGGGGGGGGACACACTGTTGTAAGCAACCCCTCAACTACAGTGTATAAGGAAGCCCACTCAATTCATTGGTTCCCCAGAGTGAACGTTGGTGGGATGGGGCCTCAGGTTGTCGGTGAGACCTTAGGAGAGGGGTAGACCTTGTGTATGTCTCCCCCAGGGAAGGAAGTTAAGCATTAAGTAGGTATGAATTCAACATTATCTCTATTATTACCACTATTAGTATTGTTGTGTGTGCATATACAGGTGTGCGCACACTGGCTCTCACCCACCAGGTGCTATCCTTTTACCACGTGGGTCCCTGGGGGTAGATCTCAGACCCTCAGGCTTGGCAGCAAGCACTTTTGCCTCCTGAATCATCTTGGTGGCCCTCATCATCTTCTCAAATAGAACCTCACAAGGACTATAAAATTGCTTCTTGTTTTCGCCAACACAGACCATGCTAAGCTGGACGTCTTCACATGAGTCTCCTCCTGTCCAGCGTTGGTGTCCAGATGAGGGGCTGTAGCACAGGCCTCACCAAACTGCTTTCTGGGAAAAAAGCCCCAGCAGGGGGCTCTGATTTCTCATTTGCCTGCCCTGTCCAGTGCCTGTGTGCCTGCCATCCTGATGGGTGACACACTCATCTCATTCCGTGGGGTAAACTGAATTCTTGCCCCTTTTGGCCTGTGGCTTCTACACTCCTAGGAACACAGCATGCACAAGTCTTCTTCATGGTTTTAGGGCTAGCTCACATCTTTACTTTGCCATGTCCTTCTGTATGCTGAGAATATGTGTTTCTCTTATTGGTTGATGAATAAAGCTGTTTCAGCCAATGGACAGGCAGGATTTAGCCAGGCAGGAAATCCAAACAGGGACAGAGAAAGGTAGTAGGCAGAGTCAGGAAGACACCATGTAGCTGACAAAGAAGAAAGAGGCCTGGGCATCACCAATAAGCCAAGACCACGTGGAGATACACAGATCAACAGATATGAGAGAGCTAGCCAATAAGAAGCCTGAGGAACAGGCCAAACAGTTTATAATTAATATAAGCCTCTGTATGTTTATTTGGAACTAAATGGCTGCAGGACAGAAACGTCTGTCTACAAACCCAAATGTTTGCCAAGTATTTCCATGTGAAACCCGACAAAAGCTTAAAAAGAGATTCTGTACACAAAAGAACAGAGTCAAGCATGACTTCTTGGTAGCAGCATTTTCTCGGGTGAGCTCTGTTTGCTTGAGGCAAGCAGAGGCATGCCTCCTTAAAGAGAGTCTTCCTGACTCGGTGTTAGCTGCAAAAACCACACGGTTCTTTTAAGAGGCCCTGCTACCAAACATCTAAATGGTGTTTATGAGCAGCCAGTGGCATGCTACTTGGTGGTGGCACAGACCTAAAAACTGCAGAGTTGTGGCAATAAGTACGGCTCCTGCCAGCATCTCTGCCATGAAGCTAGACTACCAAGAAGCCAAAGAAGGGGACAGAGCCAGCTGCTGCTTTAATTCTAGTCTTGCTGTTTAGCAGATTCATGTGGTCAGAAAAAGATAGAGATATACATTAAAGACTGATTCAGAGGGGAAAAAACAGTTTGCAGTGTGTTTAAATATATGCAGGCCTGGGAGAGGAAAGAAAAAGGGTGGAGAAAGTCCTTAAAAAGGAAATTGAGTAGCTGGGCATGGTGACACATGCCTTTAATCCCAGCACTCAGAAGGCAGAGGCAGGCAGATATCTGTGATTTCAAGGCCAGCCTGGTCTACAGAGCTAGTTCCAGGACAGCAAAAAATACACAGAGAAACCCTATCTCAAAAAAATATAAACAAACAAACAAAAAAGAAATAGAGTAATATAAAAAAAGAGTAATGTAAAGATGGAAAATATACAGAGTCTGGATACTGCATGTTATTGTGTTGTCTTTGAATTGCTCGACTGCTGAGGAAGGAGCTGAGCAACAGCTGGCTATAAATGGTTAATGATCACGGTTAATCTCTTTCTAAAGAAAAAAAGGAAGTATAGGAATTGCATACTCCGAATTGGTATTGATTTTGGTTTATTGATACAAATTTAAGGTCAATTTTGTTATATGTATATTTCTGCTCTTGTTTAGGTATTGCATTTACACAGATGATTTTAAAATGTAACATATAATTAAATACAGATTATAGATAGTCACCTATAATAGTCAAAACTTATAAGTTATGTTAGGTTTTCTAGCTATACAGAGACATATTTCAAATGGATAGGTATTCTTTAAAACCTTCCAAAGACCTATAGAATATGGCCTTTAAAGTGGTTTATTAGAGTTTTGCTCCTGGTAACACCAATTATGTCAGAGAGGAAGGTGGGCATCGAAGAATCACGTTTTCTTTTGCCTTCAATATGGCAGGGATAGCCATTTGGACAAGAAACTGCTCTTGCCTGGAGTCACAGAGATCCGCCTGTCTCTATCTCCGAGTGCTGGGATTAAAGGCATGCGCCAGCAATGCCCAGCTAAGTGCTTTATCTTTAAGAGTAAGACAATGGTCATGAAACAATTGCCTTTGTCCTCAGCTCTGTCACACTGCAATCACACTGCGGAATTCTCTGCATCCAGCTCTCACACATTCCTTTGGGGCTCTGCCTCAGTGTTCTAGAGATAACATTTTTTTTTTGATAATTTTTCATTGATTTTTCTAGGGTGTGGAAAAGCAAAGATTCATGTGTGGTCTCAATTTTGCTGACATTGCTGACTTCTCTCATGAGTTCTAATATTTGCTAGACAGTTCTCTTGGACTTTCCTGAGAGGCAGTTATGTTTTCTCATCTTTTCCTCAACGCCCCTTCCTTCTCACATGAAAGGCCAGCACCCCTGAAACAGGGCACCATAGTTATTTTTTACATCTTGCTTCTCCTTCAAGGAGAGTTCACTCATCAGTGGGATGGGCTTGGGCATTTTTAAGTTTTTATATTTCATTTT
The DNA here is from genome assembly GCF_943737965.1 of Phodopus roborovskii. Classification (NCBI taxonomy): domain Eukaryota; kingdom Metazoa; phylum Chordata; class Mammalia; order Rodentia; family Cricetidae; genus Phodopus; species Phodopus roborovskii. The sequence continues at coordinate 26,372,256 of NW_026126416.1, read as the reverse complement.
ACGATGTCTAGTGTTCTGAGACTCCCCTTTCCTATGATCTTGCTAGGCATTAAGTGTTGTAGGTCTTGTCACAAGCTTGCTGGGCAGACAGCTGTGTGCACAGGATGGCATGACCTCCTTAACCAGGTGTGGCCAGGTGATTATGGTCTGGACATTGGACTATAAGCAGAAGTGACAGTGTCCCTTCCTGAAAGTTCCTGAGGTCCTCCTTTGCTCCTTTCTCTCTTTTGTTGGCTGAAATGTCAAGTGTGGTAGCAGGAGTTGCAGCAGGCATCATAGGCTTCGAGGCAGACTTGGAAATGGGTGCCATATGCTGTGGAAGGAGCCCATTCCTGGGAGCTTTGAGTTGAGCCTCCTTGCCGGCTTGAACTTCTACCTAATGCTTGAAACTCAGTATCTGTCAAAGAAGGAAATCTCTCTACTGCGGTTTGAGGGTCCCACTCCTTCTCCCCAAAGTGTGCTGACACTTTAACTCCTTAGGGCCGTGTTGTTGGGAGTAGGAGTCTTTGGGAAGTATGTGAGTCATGGAAGCCGTCATGAATGGCTTCCTGGTGGGAATGGGTTAGCTATGGTGGGAGTTCAGTTCCTTTCTCACACACCTATTAACCCTTCTGCTTGTTACCATGAGTTGAAGAAGACCAAAGCCCTTGTGGCTTCCTGAGCTCCAGAATCATGAGCCAACATTAACCTTTATAAGTTCCTCAGCCTCGGGTACTCTGTTATAGCAATAGAAAGCGGACAGGTTTCAAGCAGAGGAATGATAAGAAATATATTTTAGAAAGTCAATTCTGGATGCTGGGGGAGGAAGGATGAATGAGGCAGGAACCATGCTGGAGATGATGTCTGTCGGCTCCGCCATCAAAGATGACCAGGGACACATTGGTGGCAGAACAAACCAGGCTTATCCACAGCAGGAGAGGACATGTAATACAGGAAAATGATGGTGTTTCAGTAAGGGTGTGGGAAAGAGCCTGCTGCAGGATTTTGGGCTGTCATGACTTTTTAAAGATGGTATTATCAATTGGGGCTGAAGAGATGCCCTCACTGGTAAAGCACATGTATTGACCTTGTAGTTCAGTTCACACACACACACACACACACACACACACACACACACAAATGTCTATTATCAGTGTGTGTGAACATGGGCAGGTGTATTGTGGGGGTCAGAGGACGACTTTTCAGAGTTGGCTCTCTTCTTCAGCATTTACATGGGTTCTGGAGGTCGAACTTTGGCCATCAGCCATGTGTGGCAAGTGCTTTACCCACAGAGACACCTTACCAGTTCTCTTGTGACTTGTTTGGGCAAAGTGTGGTGAGTGAGTCTCCAGCTGTGGGTGGAAATGTATCCAAAATGACGTGGGCATTTTGTGCTGCCCCTCAGAGCATTCCTACATTGAAGGGCACAGGAAAGTCAGGACAGAGGGACATCAGAGTTGGGGTCATGCAAAGCCAGCTCCTTGCTAGGAGCCTACAGCCCCATGAAAGCCAGCTACTGCTACATGAGTGTAGGGTCCATGGCTGGCACCTTAGCCCAAATCTCTCTCTCATCTCTGCCTGCCCAAGCCTCCTGGCAGAACCCTTAGGAAGCAGAGAAGAGAACTCAGCGGGGTCTTGAGGTCTAGAGCAGGAAGATAATGGGTCTGGGGAGAGGCAGTGTGAGACAACCAACTGGTACATACAGCACATTCCCAAAGCTGAGGAGCTGACTGATCCTTAAACAGTGTCCCCACCCTAGGCTGTATGCTGCTCTTGGGAAGAAAGAGAAGTTATGCCAGGCGTGGTAGCACAACACCTTTATCCCACTACTCAGGAGGCAGAGGCAGGAGGATCTCTGAGTTTGAGGCCAGCCCGAACAAGTTCTAGGTCAGCCATGGCTACATAGAGAGACCCTGTTGAGGGAAAGAGACAAACACACACACACACACACACACACACACACACACACACACACACTCAGAAAGAGAGAGAGAGAGAGAGAGAGAGAGAGAGAGAGAGAGAGAGAGAGAATTGAAGGCACCAGAAAGGAATGGGACCCAGGGCAGAGTAGACAGCCCCATTCCCACACCCCCATCTTCCACATAATCCTGGCTCTTACAGATGTCCCTGAGTTGACCTAGCTCCCCAAGGTGTGGGGCAAGATGGGACAAACCTGGCTGGCTGCTCTGATGGGACTATCCGGGTGGAGTCTGACTCCTGTCATGTCCAGTCTCCTGATGGGGTAAACTGCCATTGAGTATGTGTGAGGCAGCTGATCTTGAAAAAGTTCTTTCAGGAAGAGGTGACTGACAGCCTGGGACAGATTTCTTCCTGGTCCCAGGCCTTTTTAAGCACATTAGTGTGTCTGCTCCCAGAAAACAAACTCAGCAAAAAAGAGTTACAAAGAAGGCTCAGCTAGGCTGCTGGGGGCACTGGGTATCTGTGGATCCTGCCTGCCTGGTTTGAAGGTGAACAACCATGAGGGCTTCCTTTCTCTTCTCTTTGACTGCCTTCTCTTGCCTCAGGGTTCACGAAGGGGGGCAGGGGCCAGGAGATTGAGGGACCAAGAAAAGGATGCACAGGGCAGAGGCAGTCCTGGGCCTGGGCAGAGTGGCAAGCTTGGGGTCTCCACAGAGATGGCTGCTGGCCTCATCCCCAGGTCAATTGACTTTCTTGAATTCAGGTATATGCTGTCTATTAGTTATTTAAATTATTTCCCCGTGGTTTCTAAAATGCCTTCCCGGATGGCAAGGACTGGTAAATTTTCACAGCCATATGGTGAGGTGGCCCCGCTTTGGTCCCTTCCTCAGTGAGACTGAGGGGACAATGACTCATCAGAGGGGTGTCCCAGCATTGGCTGGAAAGGGAAGGTGCCTTCTTGGTGATTCATGAGCAGTTTCTGTTTCCCTCATTTGACGGGTTGTTGAACCTCTTCTCTGCTGGGATCTGTTACCCACACTGGCTGGACTTAGTACCCAGAAGCTCCCCCTGCCCTACAAGGTTGGGTGTGGTGAGCCCTGCCTGGGCCTATTTCAGAGCTTTCAGGCCTCTGGACAACACTTTCTGGGTGCCTTCAGAATCACCCCCAGGCATCCTTTCGTCCCATGGCCCATTACCCAGTAAGCCACTTCTTCCTGTATTTTCTCCCACTTCTCAGGCCCCTGGGGGCCTGGATGGGAAGATGGGCTTGCTAAAGCCAAGCTTGGGGCTCCCCAGTGATGACGAGTCCCTCCTTCCCACCAGAACCACGCGCTGGTGGCTTCCTAGAGCATGGATGCTGACTGACACTAGGGAGGAGGAGCCAAGGCCTGCCAAGGGACAGGGAGGAGGGACAGCCCCTTGCTCGGGTCTCAGCAGGCCATGACTCATTTGCCTCTCTGGGTCTCAGATTTCTCCCGTGAAGGAAGCCTGAAAACAGTACCTGCAATGATGATGGAAGAGGTCACGGGGTGGGGAGGTGACAGCTGTGTGCATCCTTGCGTCAGGGGTGAAGGCTCTGAAGGCCTCACAGTCCTGGGGACTAGGCACTCAAGAAGTAGTCACCGTTCTGTGCTATGGCAGACTGGGAGGGTTCCCAGAGGGGGTGGTATGGGTGCTAGACTGCAGCAGGGAGCTTGGGGCATTTATTCTATCTGGGCTCTTCAGTGAAAAGTGCTGCTGTGAGCAAGAGGGGTGTGGGGACCCAAGGAGCTTCATGGTAGGGCAAGCTGTTTGGCTTTGGCACAGAACATGAACCAGAAAAGGGGGACGAGATGACAGCCTTGACTGTCCTGCTGAGGGGTTCAAGTTCCCCTCAGAAGTACCAGCCGGCCTCCACGGGGCCAGATGTCCTTCTTAGAAAAATGATGTTGATGGTAGTGTGGAAGCTGAATGGAACAGGGAGGCAGGCGCCCGATGCCTGGGCATGAGGAACCATTGTCATAGTCTGGTTAGGGCCAAGAGTGGTGGTATTTGTCCGCAATCCCAGAACGTGGGAGGCTGTGGCAAGATGGTAGAGAATGTGGAGGCCAGTCTGGGCTACATAGTGCAATGTTGTTATGAAAAAAAAAAATCTGGTTAGGAGATGACAGGGCCTGGTTAATTATGAAACAGACTAGTTGGTTTAAAAATCTCTCTGTTACAACCTCATATTGGCCTCAGAACAGTTTGTTCTGTCACTTGGATGCACATACTCAGCCTGTGTGGGTGGCCAGTCTCTGGTGGTTTCACACCATGGTGTCAAGTAATCTGCTTTCCGGTTAAAGAGTGTGCACAGGCTGGGAGTATAGCTCAGTTCGTAGAATGCTCTGCCTGTAGCTTACACAAAGCTCTGTGTTCAATTCCCAGCGTTGTATAAAACCAGGCACACCTCTACCTCAGCAGGGAGGAGCCTTGGATGGGGCTCTGGCCTAATGACTGTTGTCTTTGGGGCTGCATCCTGAGGCCTGAGGCTTTCCCCTCCCTGTCTTAAGCCATTCCTGGGAGATCTCAGTCCCAGCCAACCACCTTGTGATGGTTGGCACATGGGGTGTGCCTAGTTCCTGTGGGTTCTGTCCCAGAAGCTAGGTGTAAGTCATCACAGTTCCTGCCTAGTCTGGCCACTGGGAGCCACGTCTCCAGAGATTTTTCCTGCCTGTCTGCATTGGGATACTGAGGCAGTTGCTCCTTCCTTAGGCCCCGCTGTAAATGAAAGGCTAGGAGCAGGGCAGGGTCAGATGGCCATGTGGCCAGCAGGTACATCCCGGAATAAAGGAAGCAGGGGACAGAGGGTAATTGAGCATCACCATAGTGCTCCAGAAGGTCCTGCTAATATGTGGCATAGTATGGTACCACCACAGCACTGGCTGGACTGCCTCACCCCAGAGAGTGGAGGGCTTCAGGGTTGCATTGCTATAATGATATGCTCATCTCCAGCTGGCAGTACAATGTTCCTGGGGCACCAGTATGGTGCCTGACGCCAGGGCTAGGGAGCCCTACTGCTAAGTTTGCAGATCGAAGACTAATGTCATGAACCATTTCCTCCCACCTAGAGATGTCCCAAGTTGAGATCCCCTCTCAAACCAGCACTGATATGATGGAGGTGTGCGCATGTGAGAAGGTTGTGTGTTAGGGGTGTTAACCAATGTGGTGTGTGTGTGTAATTGGCACACATGTGGGTATGATGGAATGAGGTGTATGTGATGGTGTGTGTGGTATTGTTGTGGGTGTCAGTACCTGTGTGAGGAGAGGGCAGCAACCAGGCCCAGAAATGGTCCCTAAGAGTCTGAGAGCTTGCTCCTTCCTGGGCAGCACAGCACAGAGAAGGTGGCACTGACCGGTGAAGAAAGGGGACCGTCACTCCTCAGCTGGCTGAGGAGTGGACTAGAGGACTTGCATCTAGGCAGGGACAAGTTCCATGTTAAAGGTGGGCAGGCACACGTAGGGAGTGTATTGTCTCGGGGACCAGTGGGCGGGGTGGTGGTGGGTGGGCTGCAGGACGGGAGGGAGTTTCTGAGGAGGTGGCTTGTGGACCTGGGGTCTGACACCTGAGGCCGTGATGAAATTGCTGATGCAGGGTTTCTGTGGGCTGTGCTGCATTTGGGAGACCACATTATGGTGGGTGTGTTCGAGTGCCCATCAGTGATAGAGGTGTTTCAGTTTGACTGTGTAGCACTGTGGGTTTGGGGGACAGGCGCGCCAGTAGGGCTGTGTGAGCACCAGGGTACGTGGGTGAGCCTATGAGCACATCTGTGTATGGGCACATGTCTCACACACACACACACACACACACACACACACACACACACACACACAGTGTCTGGGGAGAATGGCTGGGCCTTTTCAGGAAGTGCCACCTGCAGGAAACATCTTATCTAACCTGATCCTCCCAGGTGCTTCCTGTCTGGGGACCACCCCCCCAAGCTGTTTGCTCCTAACTTGAGCCCCGTCCCCATGTCCTTCTGTGTCCAGCACCCCCGCCCCCGTCACTGCCAGTTCTCTTTGAGTGTCCCAGTCCTAGAAGTCTGAGTTGGGGGTGCACATGCAGCAGGGCTCTGGCTGGGCTCAGGCTCAGTGGGGTGAGGACAAGAGGCTCGGCCCCATCATGCCCTAGGAATCTGACCACTACAAGGGCCCTCCTCACTCCTTCCCACAGCTACCCCTGCCAGTCTGCTCCAAGTTCTTGTTGGCTCTTCTCATTCGCTACCCAGGCTGAAGTCACTGTCCTCTGTCCCTGAACCACTGTGTTAGCATCTGACCTCACTCTGTGGCCACTTTACTCCCTACCGGTTCACCTCTCACCGCTAAGTGCCACTCTGCTGGTTCTGTACCGTCAGAGCCTTCCAAGGGCTCCCAATGGCCTTCCAGTTGGATCAGATCTTCAGGGAAGTAAAGGGCCCGCCAGCCAGCTGCTCCCTGACCCCTCTGCTTGGCTTTCTACCTGGACTGCCCCCTCCGGCTGGCCCCTTGTCCTCCTCCAAGTTATAGCTGAAGACCACATTCAGCGGAAACTTCCCCGTTAACCCTCTGCTCTCTCCCTGCCCTCCGAGTTCTTAGCTCAGTCTCTGCTGCTCTGACACGATCTTACTGATGTAGTCACAGTCCGGTCTCTGGCTCGCATGGAACGTCACCCCGGAGAGGATCGTAGCCTTGTCTATCTTATTCATGGTCACATCCCCAGCACCCACAGCAGAGCTTGGCACCCCATAAATATACCTGGTGAGCCATGAGTACTGGGCATGAGGAGACCTGGGGTAAGTGGTATACCCAGGGTCACCAAAGAGGAGTGAATGAACTTGCCCTTGAACCCAGGACACTTGGCTTTTCATAGAAGTGATGATGGCACTCACTGATATGCTTGGGGGGTGGGGAGCTTGCTTTCTAGACCTAAGGACACTTCTTTCCTGGAGCCTGAGGCATGCTGGGGATAAGGACCAAGTCCTGTGTGTAAGCATAGCTGCCGGGGAGATGCCTCAATCCCCAAACTAGACGGGCGCAGTGGATTTTGTTTTTGTTTTCTGGCATGGAGCACAATGGACTTTTTGTGGGGAGCAGAGGCCTGTGTGTCTACAGCTTCGAAATATTTGCAACTGAGACAGTTGACACCTCCAGGATGGGGCCCCCAGTGGCCAGGACTTAGAGAAGAGGTTGTGGTCAGAGCAGGGCACCCGGAGGGAAGGACCTGGGCAGTGGATCTAGGGCCTGGATTCTGGGAACATGGTAGGAGAGGCGCAAAACTTAGGATCCAAGTATGGCTCCACTGCCTACTGACTTAGAGAGCTTGGGAAAAGTATACAGTTCTCAATGCCTTGGGTTCCCTCATGCATGTTTGGTGTAATCCTCTTTCTGGTGTTTGATGGTTTTTGGGGTTTAAATCTGATCATTTTTAGAAGTGGGACAGGGTGGGGCCTATGGAAAGCCCAAAGTAGTTATGACTGTGAAGAAAGGCATGTGAGTGGTGTGTGTCTGGGGAAAGGATGAATGCAGGACAAAGGCAGGGCCCTGCAGAGTCTTTGTAGAGGCAGAAAAGTCTAATGGTTAAAATCCAGGCTCCAGTCAGTATTCCCAAAGTCTGGGTGGCTCTCCTGCTTATTATTGCTGCAATGAAACACCATTGACCAAAAGCAAGTTGGAAACAAAGGGTTAATTTTGCTTATGCTTCCACATCCCTGTACCATCAATGAAGGAAGTCAGGGCAGGAACTCAAACGGAGAAGGAACCTGGAGGCAGGAGCTGATGCAGAGGCCGTGGAGGGAGGGGGGCTGCTTACTGGCTTGCTCCTCATGGCTTGCTCAGCCTGGTTTCCTATAGAATCCAGGACCACCAGCTCATGGGCATCTCCACCCACATCATCAGTCACCAATTAAGCTTGCCTACAGCCTGTTGTTACAGAGGTATTTCCCCCTCCCCCCACACCCTCCATTTTCCAAGACAGGGTTTCTCTGTAGCTTTGGAGCTTGTCCTAGAACTTCCTCTGTAGACCAGGCTGGCCTTGAACTCATATAGATCTGCCTGCCTCTGCCTCCTGAGTGCTGGAGTTAAAGGTGTGCGCCATCACTACTTGACTATGGAAGTATTTTCTTAATTAAGGCTCCCTCCTTTCTAACGACCAGCTCATATCAAGATAACATAAGACTAGTCAACGCAGTGGGCTTGGTACCTCCACTGGAATGCCTTGGAATGGCTGCGCAATTAATTAAAAAAAAAAAGGGGGGGGGACAGAATAAGAAGACAGTTTAAAAACTCCAAGGGTGGGCATCAGTAGAGAGCCATCTTCCTTTAGTGGTGGCTGAACTCATTTCCACAATACAGGCACCCAGCCATTCTGCTCTCTTGGTCCAGTCACCTCTCCTTAGGTCCTTCTAAATCAGTGCCTCATGTTGTGCTGACCCCCAACCATAAAATTATTTTTGCTACTTCATAACTGTAATTTTGCTACTGTTACAAATTGTAATGTAAACATCTATCTTCCAATGGTCTTAGGCAATCCTGTAAAAAGGTTGTTTGGTCCCCAAAGGGGTTGCAACCTCCAGGTTGAGAACTGCTATTGTAAACATTGCTGCATGGAGCATTGAAAGTAGCCAAGACATACTTTTGTGTAGATGCTTTGAAGCCATTGCAGTTTCCCTATCTCCAAGAGAATAGATGAGAAGGAGATGAAGCTTGCATGTAGCAATGCCTGTAAGACTCCCAACACATGGTTAGTCATTGCTTTCTCTAGAGAGGGCAGAAAGGCTAACGTATTTGTGGGCCCAGGGTGGGTGGGCACCACTACAATGAACAAATATGTGATGGAGAGAAGGCAAAGAGAAAAAACTGAGTGATGCATGCACTATGGAGAGAGGCTGTGATGACAGTGACAGGTGGAAGAGGGCTTAGGTCTATGTGCTGTTGTCACCCAGGAGGGTCAGCAGGATGGGGTACAACAGCCTGGAGCTTATGCAGACCCAGACTCATCTCCCAAACCTGCCGCCCGGCTGCAGCGTCCTCTGGCTTTGGGCAATGATGGAGGTGGGGGATGAGGAAAAGTTCCCTTTCTGGATTGGACCTTCTCAAATGCTCACTGGCCCTGTAATGCCACCAGAGTTCATCTTGGTATCGGTGGCTCATGCTGCTGTCCCAGGCTGCGATGAAGTCTGAGATCCATGGGACATATGTAGTCTGTGCTGCTGCCTGGCGTCCTCAGGCTTTGCTGCCTGGGGGAGCCATATGCTGATGTGAGTGGCACGTATAACTACCTGAGGCCACGTTGAAGCTTGTGATCCTTTCAGATGCTGAGGGCCATGAGTGGGTCCTCATATGGCCAAGGGTCATGTTGATGTCTGTGGCTCCTGTTACCACTGAAGCCCATGAGGATGTCCAGGATCTAAAGTCATGTTAACGTCGGTGGGGTCAGGAGACCTGGTCCTGCCCTTTGCTGGCCAAAAGAAAGGGCTTTGGCATGGGCCTTGGCAGGAGATGCCCCTTGATCTCTGATCCTGGAAGTCTCTAACTCCTCAGGACCTAGAAGTCCTTTTTGTCTCACTCTGCCACAGTGCACCTAGCTCTGGTCATGGCAGACCCTCAGGAATCTTCTGGTCACCCTGGAACCTAGTGTAGTCATATTTCTGAGAATTAACTGCTTGTGAAGCTATACTGTTGGTGGCAGCCTTCCTCCACAGCCTGCTCTTCCCTCCCCACTGTCTCTGACTTCCAGCACGGAGTGGGGTTGCCTTACTGCTTGGGGGATGGGAAGCCCAATGTATGCTGGGGGTGGGTGCCCTAGGAGTGGGGGTTCTCCTCCAGCCATGTCCAGGCACACAGGACCATGGGGATACTCACTATTGCCCACTGGGGCTCCTCCTTGCCCTGTGACTCATGCTCTTGTCTTTATGGGAGACCATAGCCACGGGGCGAGCCGGATCCCCTGAACCACGCAGTGCACAAAGCTGGTAGAGGCTGTGATGCTGCCCTCTAGGGCAAGGTGTTCCCACTCTGGCGTCTCCTATCTGCATCATGACTTACAGAGTGTTTGGGAACTGTCTGGGCCTTACCTAATAGCTTTCCTAAGTTGACTTGATTTTTTTTTCAACCCTAGCATTTATTTTAAAAGGAAAAGATAATCATTACTCTAGTGGATAACTAGTGTCACTGGCCATGAATACAACATGATCATGAAGGTAAGTATTACTGAGATGATGAAGTCAGCTCCTTGAAGGTGTCACTAGGGGTTTACTGCTGGATCCCCAGTTCCCAAAGCAGGACCTGACACACAAGTTCTCAGGACAGAGTGTGCTACGGAGTCAGTGAGTGAATGCAGAAGGGAATGCGGGACCCAAGCCTCAGTGAAGAGCAGAGGTCACAGGGACCCTGAGGCCGGCCAGCCACAGATTCGGGTCACTGAAAGGGATTTGAAAAGGTGGGACTTCTCGATGTGTGCTTTGGAGTTCTTCAGTGATCTATGCAGATGCTGCCTCTGGGCACAACAAAGTTCAGGTGGCAGGCTCCTCTCGCCCATATCCAGGGGAGAGCAGAACCAGGGGAGCCTCCTTGGTCGAGCTGTCCATGTCCTTCTGTTCCCGTAAACTCATCTGACAAACAGGTGGATCGTGCCAGCCTCTGCTACCACATGCCCGTCTACTTGTGGCTAGCATGATCTTTGGGGCTTCCTGCTTCACCTTCCCCAACAGGAGACAGGATGGCCATGTGACCCTCCCTGCCTCCTCCCCACAGTGCCAGCCAGGCTGTGGTGGTGGCTGAGCTCAGGGCCTGGAGTTCGGGTCTTTGCCTGGCAGGAGCCTGTGGGGGTGGCTGCAGCATAGCATCCGGGTGGGAGGCCTGGCACAGGAAAGCTGACGTCATCTCTGACTCACTCTTCAGACACTCTCACCTTCATAACTACCCTGGCTCAAGCCTTTCAGCCCAGCCTCTCACATCTCCTCTCCTCCCTGGGCCATCTGCTCAAGGCTAGGCTTGGAAGGAGGAGGAAGAGAAAGGGCATCTGGGCAGAGCCAGGAGCATCTGACTGTGGAAGGGAAACCCATCCTGCGAGCAGGCTGGGTGGACAAACCGGAATCCCAAAGGCAGAAAGCCAGTGACGTCTAAGCAGCCATCCAAATAAATGGTTACAGAAAATAACACAGAGAATCATCATTTGTTCCAGTTGAGTCCCACACGGTTTTAATTGAAGAAAGAAAAACAAATAGAACCTGAGCCCCAAACTCGCTTGTTAGGTCCGACCCGTAATAAGAGCCAGGCATGAAAAACCTTAAACAGTAACCAACAGCTGTGTGATTACTTTCTGTCTAGTGATGCGGTACAAGGGCAGCCTGTGGAGCAGCCAGCCTGCCTGGGACCTCCCTCATGCCATCCCAGGGTATATCCAGAGTCCTGCCTCCTCCTGGAAGGCTCCCAGTGAATGATTCTGGAGAGCAGGGTCCTGAGAAGGTGGCAAAGGTTGCCAGACGTCCTGCAGATGACTCATTTGTGGCAGCATCCAAGGGTTGGTAGGGGGACCTTTAGTCAGAACACAGGTGTGGAGGGATGTGGGCTCTTCTACCCCAGCCTTGGACTTTCACCCTCATATTGAAGGTGGGGATTTCCCCTGCTTTGTGAATCCAGCAGAGGGTGAAAGCAAGCCCCTCTTTTATGGTTAATTTGGCCTCCTTGAGTTCATCTGTGTACATCAGAGCTAAAAAGGGGCCAGCTCCAAGGAGAGTGTCACAGGCCCACACTGGCTGAGATGCAAGGACTGACCTAAGAAACTTTCAGCAACACACTGTCACCCTGCAAGGAAGCCCAGCAGTTGAGTCCAGTATTAGAATCAGCAAGCTGGAGTTTCCCACTAAGATAAGTTGACTTCATTCCTGCTACAGGGACCTCAGCTGGCAGGGCCTCCCTCTTCTCCACAGCTGGAAGGCTGTGGCTCTAGGCATGACAGGTGACTCTGGTCAGCAGGACTAGACACGATAGTCCCTTTCTGCTCTGTAATTTGTCCCTGGAATCAGCCATTAAGTCATCTGTGAGGCTGATGCCAAGGATAAGCACCCCTATCAGCTTCAGGGATCTACGGTCCAGACTCCCTGGCTGGGCTGCTAGTTCTGCTGTATCAGCCTCCAGACTGGCTTGGTGGGAAGGGACCGAGGCTGTGGCCCAGCCTCACAGCCCTAGAACCAACCTACCTGATGGTGCCACGGAGACACCAGGGCCAGGAGTCCTTGTGGCTTCTCCCTTGCATTCTGTATCCCCTACAAGATTCAAGCTCCAGACAAAGAGGAAAAGTACAATATTTTGCTCTAGCACCCATATACTGTACCACATGCTGGGGGTCACACAGGTCCTAGCTGTAGGCCTCCAAGACAGTGGGGACATTGGGTCTGTAGGGAAGCTGGAAGGCTCTTACAAAAGGTATGGAGGAATAAGGGTTTGGGAGGTTGGGTTTGAACACTGTCCCCACCCACCATGTCTGCTTCAGATGGGGTTCAGCCACCTACCAACATTTCTTATCCCCAACCCAAGAGCCCCCAGGGCCCATGCACAGCTGGGCATCACCACATCCCTGAGGAGGGGGCTGGCACTTGGGTGGGGGAGGGCAGAATGGCTGTGGGTTAAACGGCTCTTCCTTCTTAAAGCTTGGTGTGGGACCACCAGGGCCTGTCCCAGGAGGGTGTCAGCTTTAGGGGATGGAAGGGGGTAGGTTTTGCAAGTGGCTCTCCTTCCCCTGAAATTCCCACCAGGCCTGGCTAGGCCCTGGGAGAGCCCAGCATCGTCAGCAGAGTTCCCCTTCAACCCTGCCGGTGACATGGGAAGTGCTTCTTTTTGGGCCCTTGGGGGTTTCCCTGGGCCTCTGGGGAAAGAAGCAGTCCCAGTCATAAATGGAAACTCGTCACAGGCCCCTGATCCCCTCCCCCCATAATGCCCCCATACCAGGGCTTTGGCTGCAAGGGGCTGCTCCAGCCAGGACAACTTTTTGCAAAACCTGACTGGGGTAGAAGGGAACAGGCATTTTCCTAAGGCCTCTAAAATTACACAAGTGGCGTGATGGTGTGCTTCCTTCTGATGTATCATCATCGTTAGCAACAGGTAATTTTGTTAACGAAATTCTTAGAATGTAACCCCTGGGAGAGAATGGGAAAAGCGAGGAAGCCTACGACCCCAGTAACTCGAAGGCCCTGTGCAGCCAAGAAGCTGAGTTCCCAAGCACTTAGCAGCCTGAGGCCAGGCGGATCGGGGAGCACCCGAGCTGGGGAGACGTGGGTGGGGCCTCTAGACTCTTGACACTTGTCACGGTCTGGTCCCCAGTTTCTTCCCCCTCGAGTCCCTCCTCCAGATGACCCCCCCTTCGTCCGCTCCGGGGGCCCTGGGGCGGCCCAGCCCGAGTCCCACGTGAAGTCGCGGGGGCGGGCGCCGGCGCCTTCCTGCTCTACCCTTGTATGGTAACCCCAGGGGCCGGCCCTTGAGTACATAAGCCCAGGCGCGACAAGGCTCGCCCAGAGCTGACAGTTCCGGCCACACTGTCGCAGCCCCGGGAGCAGGGGAAGGGCGAGACCAGGGAGAGGATCACGGGGATTAAGAGGCTTTGCAATGCCGATTGCCATGAGGCTGGAGACAGCGCAGGAGCTGGAGTGTGCGGCGCTGGGCGCTTTGCTGCGGGAGCCGCGGGAGGCCGAGGGCACGCTGCTACTCGACTGTCGACCGTTCCTGGCCTTCTGCCGGAGCCACGTGCGCGCCGCGAGGCCCGTGCCCTGGAACGCGCTGCTGCGGCGCCGTGCGCGCGGTACCCCCGCCGCCGCCCTCGCCTGCCTCCTGCCAGACCGCGCGCTCCGGGCACGCCTGGGTCGCGGGGAACTGGTCCGCGCAGTGGTGCTGGACGAAGGCAGCGCATCTGTGGCAGAGCTCCCGCCCGACGGCCCCGCTCACCTGCTGCTAGCTGCACTGCTGCACGAGATGCGCGCAGGATCCACAGCCGTGTGCTTCCTGCGAGGTGAGCCCGCGCCCTGCACCCCGCGTCCTGCACCTGTCACCCTGAGCCTCAGCTTTTTGGCTAACCTTGCCTTTTCTTTCTTGCTCTCTACACAGGTGGCTTCCAACGCTTCCAGGCATGCTGTCCTGATCTATGCTCTGAAACCCCTGCCCAGGCACTATCTCCTGCCGGGGCAGAAAATAACAGCTCTGATCTTAGGGGTCCCATCTATGACCAGGTAAGTTGAAATCAGAATTCTTTGTCTTCCTATGTAGTTCCATTGTCCATACTTGCCTCTGGGGAAAGCCGGGGGGGGGTGTTCAAGTACGCGTGTGTGCGTGCGGGCATACGTGCGTGTTTGATCTGCAAATAGTGTGAATGTGTATATTCTCATACAGACATTAAGGCATGAGTGGCATATGTGTGTCTGAACGTAAGTTCTGGCCTAGGGCTCGTCTTGTTTCTAGGCAGCTCCTCACTCAGGGTTCAAGCCCTCCAGGCCGAGGCTGAGGTCTCACCACTGTCCCCTTCCTCCTCCAGGGTGGTCCTGTGGAAATCTTGCCCTACCTGTACTTGGGCAGCTGCAGCCACTCCTCAGACCTTCAGGGGCTGCAGGCCTGCGGTATCACAGCCGTTCTCAATGTTTCTGCCAGCTGCCCCAACCACTTTGAGGGGCTTTTCCATTACAAGAGCATTCCAGTAGAAGATAACCAGATGGTGGAGATTAGTGCCTGGTTCCAGGAGGCTATTGGCTTCATTGGTAAGGGCACCGCAGCCCAGGGGCCTGGGAACTGTAGGGAGCAGGTGGCGGTCCTGTTTCCTCTGTCTACCTTCCAATCTGACGCCTTCCTTCCCATTTCCTTTTCAGACTCAGTGAAGAATAGCGGGGGCCGGGTGTTGGTGCACTGTCAAGCCGGGATCTCCCGCTCAGCTACCATCTGCCTGGCATACCTGATTCAGAGCCACCGGGTGCGGCTGGATGAGGCCTTTGACTTTGTTAAGCAACGTCGGGGAGTCATCTCCCCCAACTTCAGTTTCATGGGGCAGCTGCTGAAGTTTGAGACCCAGGTGCTATGTCACTGAGTCAAACCCTGGCCTGGTCCCACGGTGCTGCCTCTCACCCACTCCTGGGGGAAGCTTCTGTGGACTTCTGGACTCCTCTCTAGTCTAGCTCACCGCTCCCCACCTCATTCTCAAGTTGGGGTGCTAGGAAAGCCAGGATGATGGCTTTTCTGATATGGTGCTCATCTGCTGGGGTTTTAAGGGCTGGCCCTTATTCAGGGGACCAGGGCAGATAGTATATTTGCTCTTCCTCCCCAACTCTGGCAGAAATTAACTGGACTCTAACCCCACTATGTTAAAGCCCTTGGGCTACCAAGGGCTCAAGGAACAAGCTGTGACAAACAGGAACCATGTCTAGGGGTGCACACCCCATGACCCAAAGCTCGAGCCTTGTGCTCCCCAGGGGAGCCATGCGTGTGTGTCATGTTACTGACATCTTGCTTTTGTGTTTAAGTATGTGTGTATCTCGCCACAGTTGGTGCTGAAAAGTTATCTGTGTTCGACTGACATTTAACACTCCCTCCCTGATTTCCTCCCAGCCCTGTGGGCCAGTGAGGGGGGCCTTGGAAACAGCACTTTATATTTATATAGAACATTGAGGATGTGCCAATAAAAACAGTGTTTTGTTTAAAAAAAGAGCAATAGCGCAAGTGTCTGGTCTCAAGTTCATGCCTGGGATGTTCTTCACTGCTCCGTCCTGGGGTCTTCCCCACACAGGGTCTAGCTTGTGGCTAACTGGGATGATTCAGGGAGGCAGACTCTTGTCTAGATCTCAGACAGTTCAGGGAAGCCCTGATCAGACTCCACTTCCTTGAGAACTACATTTTCTCAATGTGTGATGGGCAGGTGTGTGTTGACTGAGGACACTCAGGTCATTGTCTGGAACCCTGAACAGAGGGCACTAGCTTCCTGGGGCCAAATGAAGGGTATGCAACCTGTCTCTAGGCCCCATTCTCTCTGCCCTGGGGTAAGGTACTCAGGGGCTGGGGTTGTTCTCAGCCTTCCTCCAGGCCTGTGCCAGTTTCTATTTGGATCTGCATGTGCTCTTGATGCCCAACTCAGGGTGGGTAAGGGACCCCAGGGCCACAGAGTCCTCAACATCATCGCATACACAGCATGACTGTCCAGCTTCACCTCATTCCTTATCTTCCTGTGTTTATTCCTGCCATCCTAACCAGTGGCCTTCCTTTCCTTTTCTTTCTTTCATTTTTTTTGTGGGGGTGCAGTCTTAACTATGTAGCCTTGGCTTGCCTAGAACTAGGTATATAGACCAGGTTGGCCTCAAACTCACGAGAGAGTTTGCCTCCTGAGAACTGAGATTAAAGGCATGTACCACCACAAATAAATCTTTCCTTAAAATTTAATTGTGAGGTTAAAAAAAAATAACAAACCTTATCAACTTTACCAGTCTAAGCGTTCAGTAGTGTTAGGTAAGTCACAGAAACTTTCTCTAGAACTTTCCATCTTGAAAATGGGAACACATTATATACTAACTCCCAAACCCTCCTCCAAGTGGCCTCTGCATTCTGCTGAATTGGTGACTCTGGGGATCCCAATGAGTGGGCCATACAGCATTTGTTTCCTTTTAAAAACATGCACTTCTTATTCTTTGGGAATTCCATACATGTACACAATATGTTTTGATCATATTCACCTCTCCCTCCTCCAGTCCCCCGCAATGTCCCCCCACTTCATGTCCTTTTTCTCTTTTGTAACCCACTAAGTCCCATTAGTCCTTCCCAAATGCTCATGGGTGTGGGGTCATCCAATGGAGCTCAGGCACACCCCCAAAGAAAAATAACTCTAACAAGCATCAGTTGCCAATAGCTGCTTGGCTAGAGACCTTGAGAGCCCCATCGTCATCCGTGCTGGAATTTTGACTGGCTCGATCTTGCACAGGTCACCTCTATTGCTACAAGTTTGAGTGTCAGGGCCATGTGATGTCCAGAAGACAACATTTTTCAGCTCGCCTCCCTGTCTGCTGGCTCTTAACTCTCTTTCTGCTCCTTTGTCTGAGATCAGAAATTCTCTGTACCTTGGAGCGGCAGGGTGACATGGGTGTGCCATGTAAAGATGAGCAGTCACTTATTCTCGGCACACTGACCGTTATGATTCTCTGTGTTAGCCTCTGCTCGATGCAGACAGCTTCACTGGCCAAGGCTCAGCCACACTGGCTCATGAAATGAATTGCCGGCACAGCTGCTCTGAGCTGCTGCAAACCTCTCAGATCCCTCCGGCACTAGCCGATTCCGTACATCCCCATGACTCACGTCCACCAGTACTGTCTTTTTGTGGGCAGCTTGCTTAGTCCATCTCAGTTCACAACATTCTTGTTTGACCGGTTATGAGATTTTCTACCCAAGCAATGTGATGGTGATGCTTTTACTAAGCACATTTAACTTGATTATATATATTTGAGACAGGCCTTCACTATGCAGCCCAGACTAGTCTGAATCTCATGGCTGCTATTTGAGACTCCCAAGTTCTGGGATCACAGGTGTGAACCACCATGACAACTCGTGTCTTTTTTTTTTTTTTTATGGCAACCCCCCCCAAAACCTGAACGTTTAAGGTTGAACATGGGAAGCTCTGACACATATGTGCATTGTGAATGAGTCTTTCAATCAAGCTAACTAGCATACTCATTGGATGCATCAAAACCAGTCAACTGACACCCTACTCAGGTATCATTGGCATCTGCCTTTATATCCTCTCCTTGTGGCTTTGAATTCAATTTCCTTGAGAAATGTTGGCCCCAGGTTCAGCAGGCCTGTGTGGTCAACCACCCGTGCCCTTGGCTCTGGCTTTTCTTCACTGGGCACTAGGGTGAATTTGTTGGTGTGCTCCAGACTGTCAACGCAGGTGAGATCTATGCGTGAGGTGTAACCAATAGGAAGAGAGTTGAGGAGCTTTGCATTTTGAATCAGTGAAGTGGGAAGGGGCCTCAGCTGATCAGGAGGTCAGGGGGCGGTGGCTTTCTTCTTTCTTTTTCTTTTTCTTTCTCCCCCCCCCCCGAGACAGGGTTTCTCTGTATTGCTTTGGAGCCTGCTCTTGGAACTAGCTCTTATAGACCAGGCTGGCCTTGGAACTCACAGAGATCCACCTGCCTCTGCCTCCCAAGTGCTGGGATTAAAGGCGTGTGCCACCACCACCTGGCCAGGGCTGTGGCATTGGAAGAACCACATCCATGTGAGGATCTGAGTGTCCAAAAGGGTCTGTTTGTCTGCCTATGTGTCATGAACACCCCCAGCCCATGGCAGGTGCCCCTGGGTGCTAATTTGCTGGGTGTTCTTCATTGTTGAAGTTTCAGAGTCCTGCAGCCTGTGACTGTACTTTCCTTATACGGCTTCTGAACAAAAGCTTATAGCCAGGCATAGTGGCACATGGCTTTAATCCTAGCACTCGTTAGGCAGAGACGGGTAGAGCTCTGTGAGTTTTAGCCCAGCCTGGTGGTTTACATAGTGAGCTCCAGGACAGCCAGAGCTATGTAATGAAACTTGTCACACTCCCCTCCCACCCCCACCCAAAAATAAGGAAGAAAAGAGAAAGAAAGAAAACCTTTTACAGGTGTAGTGACCACATCTTCCATCATCAGATACTTCAGGGGAGGGTGCCTCGAGTTCTCAGGCAGATTTTCTGTGTCTGAGTCCCCTAGTAGGTGTTGGGACAGGAAAAGCGGTCACTTCTAGTGCTGGGGTCTCAGTCCCGCCCATGAACCTCACTACAATGCGTCTCCGCCCTCTGCCGGCAGGAGGGTATCTCAGCTACACAGCTGCCAAGAAGTTTGTTTTGTGTGGCCTGCCCACTTTTTAACCCACTTCAGCCAAGGTGGTTGGGACTGTGGTCCAGAAGGCTCTTTTTTTCTTCTTCTTCTTTTTCTTTTTTTTTTCAGGCCTGGGGGAGGGTCCTTGGGTTGGAGGAAGCAGGTCTGCAGGTGGTGGCTATTGGGAGGTTGTTCCTGGAGGTGCTTGAGAGGCTGCAGGTGTGGGCTGGAGAAGCCGCTATTTATGGACGGTGATCAAGCGCCTGCGCTTAGGGTGCCCTTTCCTGCTATGGTTCTGTACGTTGCTTGCTGAGAGCACCGTGGGGAAGCATGGGAGGCCTGTGGCCTTGGATACTGGTATTGTTCTCCTTGCCGGGTAAGCTAGCTCGGCACTGGGAGGCGGTCAGGGGCGGTGGCTATAGGTTAAAATAGTCTTACATGAGCTTCATGGTTCCACATGGAGGTCTCCCCGGGTGTGCCTAGAAAGCAAGCTCCTGGGGACCATGGAGGAGGCCTCCCAACCCCTGTAGGAACAGATGTGCCACCTAACCGTAGCTTGCCAAGTGTCACACCACATACCTACTTGTTTTAAGGTAGAGGCTCTGTTCTAGCCTAAAGCTGAAGAGAAGGGTCTGAGGCTAGCCCTGAATCTGGTGCCACCTCAAGATTTAGAGTCCACTCTGCCTCTTTTCTTCATTCCTTTTGCCTCATGTGCTGCCCTAGCCAAATGCTAGTCCCTTAAAGGGCTCTCCTTCATTGAAGGCATAAGACCTTGCTGCGGTGGAGCTGAGTGGGAAGCCCAGGCAGGCTTAGGGGTGCATAGCGGAGGCCTTTCCTGAAAGGGGCTGGGCTTTGCTTCCCCGTGTCCCGCTGTCCTAGCTCACCAATGGAGCCCTGGGGCATCTATGTCTGCACTTGTCTGTCTGGCCAGGCTTGATCCTGGGAGCACCCTCAGCACCCAGGTGTTCAGGAGGAGTCTGCAGTACCAGTGTCCCAGAAGGCTTCACTCCTAAAGGGAACCAGGTATCTCAGGACAAGGACATCCCTGCAATTAACCAAGGTGAGTCCACTAGGTCATACTGACAAAAGCCACATTGAGTGTGGGCATGCAGAAAAGGTTGACACTTTTCAGGGACTTTTAAAGAGGTGCAAGGCTCATGAGGACATGATTAAGTCCTTTTTTCTGTTTGTTTGTTTTTTTGCTGGTGAATTATTTTATTTTAATTGATTCTCTGTGGGTTTCACATCGTTCATCCTGATCCCACTCATTTCCCTGTCCACTCATCCACCCTCTGCTCTTGCAACCTCACTGCCAAAACAAAACAAAATTTAAAAGAAAAACCAAAACCAACCAAACAACAACGGAAGCAGTAGTGTGGCCAGTTGAGTCATACAATCTACCCCTTAGTCCATTCATCTTTACTTGTAAGTGTTCATTTTTATGAGTCACTCACTGGTCTGGTTTTGAGGTCTCTGACTTCTGTTACACCATAAATGATGGGCTATCTCTGGGGCTCTTAAATATTCTGTTGTCCTGTGACATGGAGATCCTGATGTTTTGGATCTGTAGATTCATCCCCTTCACCTGCTCCAACAGTTCATTGATGAAGTAGATGCTGAGGTGGGCCAGCTCATAGCCCTGGTTCTGGGCCTGGGTAGCCTGCCAGCCCTCCCTCATTGTCACTACCTGGTGCATGAGTTGAGTTCTAGGACAGCGAGGGCTATACAGTGAAATCCTGTCTCTAAAAACACAGATGAGAGAGAGAGCTCTCAGCTTAGGAGTTGAGCAAAATTATCGGTAGATATTTGAGAACATGTCAGTTCATGTCGGTTACTCTTGAGAGGGCCAGTGTATAGGTGTGACCTAGCCTGTATGTGTGTATGTGTGTGTGTGTGTGTGTGTGTGTGTGTGTGTGAGAGAGAGAGAGAGAGAGAGAGAGAGAGAGAGAGAGAGAGAGAGAGAAATTAAAGAAGCCAGTGGCTCAGGGCCTCCCTGTCTAGGAGTCTTAAAACAGTGAGGAATATAGACCATTGGGCTGAAGCTGGTAGCAATGAAGATGAATTTGGATATTGGAGACATCATGGGCTGAATGGGGGAACAGAGGTAACCTTGGCTTAGGGTAAGTGGTGGCCAGTGTGATCTGCTCCTATTATTGGTGAGCTGGTTAGAAGCTCAAATGGCCACCAACCCTTACTCAGTTATTGTCACTTTCAATGCCATGGAGAAGTTTCTCCCATGCTGGGGTTTACAGTAGTTGCTAACAGCTGCCCCTACCTATCTGATGCTTATTGGGAAATGCTGCTATCCCCAGCTGTTCTGCTGAGTGATGGCTATGATGGCTGTTAATATCATACAACTATACCAGGTTTGGATCATTCTGGAAAGTTCTCAACCTTCCTAATGCTGCTTCCCCTTGATACAATTCCTCATGTTGTGGTGACCCCAACCACAAAATTATTTTTGTTGCTTCTTCATAACTATAACGTTGCTACAATTATGAATCATAATGCAAATATGTGTTTTCGGAAGGTATTTGGTGACCCCTGTGAAAGGGTCATTTGACTCCCAAAGGAGTCGTGACCCACAGGTTGAGAACCACTGTCCTGGAGAGTGGCATTTTAGATTTAAGAATGCAGCCTTGGTTAGAGGTCATCTTGAGGTAACTCTTCTTACCTGAGGAGGACTCATAAGGGGTGCGACTAGTCTGTGTTGCCATCTGTGGTCTGAAGCTCTGAGATCAGGCAGTGCTCCTGCACACCTCTCAAGCCTTCTGTGGTTTCTTCATTGCCTCATGGGTCTCCCTGAGATTTCTCTTGCCAGCAGTCAGCTACAGAAGGCTCCCTGACTAGAGGAAAGACAAGAAGCCAAAGCAAATTGAGACAAAGTATTTACCCTCCTCAACTTCCTCCTGTGGTTATGACTTGTAATTTTAGTTCCTTTATTTCAAGGGTCCAGAATGTGACATAAATAATGGGAAGTGGTTGGTGGGCGGGGGCAAGATAAGACAGGAGAGACCAGGACATGTTCTGGGGAGTGTGGCTTGGGCTGGAGTGAGCCTGGATGGAAGAGAAGGCTGATCCTGACAGCAGAGGACTTGGAGCTGGGACTGGATCACCGGTGCTGAGGGAGCCATGCCTTGTGTTGGAACAGGGGTCGAGGATGCCAGCAGGTTGAGAAGCCTCACACAGAAGCCTCACACACATTTGTAGGCGGGAACTCAGCAGTCACCTAGCCTTGGTACTTACGGAAGCTTAGCTCTAAAGTAGAAGGCATAGAGGCTGATATTGCTGGGTCTGTCTGTGTTCTGGAAGTCACAGGTGACACACATCCCTTCCTTTCCCTCCCAGGGCTTATCTCAGAGGAGACACCAGAAAGCAGCTTCCTGGTTGAAGGTGACATCATTCGGCCGGTGAGTTGTGCACATGTGGCATGATCAGCCACAGAGCTGAGAGAGAACACTCAAAACCTTCTAGGTCTGTATGAGTGGTTAGGTGCCACTTTCAAGGTCATGAATTTGACAGTGATGACAGCTGAAATGACAACCTAGTCTTCCTAATAGGACTCTTTGGAAGAGGGGACTCAAGCTCTTAAACCCCCACTTGACAGCCTGCCCAGGGGGGAGTGCTTAGGAAGCACTTGGCTGGCTGGAGATGTGAGCCCAGAACGACTTGTACATGGGAGTCCTGGATGGCTGTCAAGATCCCCCTAGGGAAGCCAGAGCAAGGAGGAACATGGAGAGACGAACAGAGGGCTGAGTCAGAAGGGAGGAGGCTGATGGGAATGGTAATGGCATTGCAGAAAGAAGACACATTGTTTAGGAGAGGTAGCACCATATTGTATGGGCAGAAGGCTGCTGAATATGACAATGAGCTGTGGAAAGCAAGACTATTTCTCTTGTTTAGATGTGATTGACAGCTACTGAGGCTGTGCTGGAGTTCATAGGCATGGCAGTTTAGATTATCCATTAGAGATGAATATACACCTGGCATTTGAAACCCTTAGAGCAGAATTAAATCATGTTGGTATCTAGAGTGGGTAGGGCCTTCTGCCAGTTTGGTTCATGGAAGATGGGAAGATTTGTGAGGGTGTCACCCTGAATAGGACCCTTCCTGTTCTTAGGGGAAGCTTAGCCATACTCCTGTTCTGAGGAGGTGCTTCTGAGCCAGGCCTCCTGGGGTACCAACCTTAGATACTCTTTATCTACTCCGTAGGATACGTTGCAACTTCTGTTATCTGAATTCTCAGTCCATTGACTTCCCATCACTCTTCTAATGGTTTTCTCACTCCCAAGACCTCAGTGTCCTGCCTCTCACATCTTTATAGAGTCTGAAGCATGGCACCCTAGGGAGCAGACACTTAGGTGGCCTGTGTCCTCCACTAACTCTGAGCTGCCTTCTCGCCTCAGAGTCCCTTCCACCTGTTGTCAGTGACCAACAACAAATGGCCCAAGAGTATTGGTGGCGTTGTGGAGATCCCCTTCTTGCTCTCCAGCAAGTATGGTGAGTGAGAGCTGAGTTGGGATTTCCTGGCCGCCTCCTGTATGTAGCAGGGATGCTGTAGGGAGTTTCAGCCCCTCGCCTCCTGCAACACCATACTCCCTCTCTTGCACCGAGAGTGCTATGCAAAGCTACTATCCCCACAATCCTGAACTCTCTCCACCCTCTCCGCCCTCTCTGCCCTCTCCCCCCTCTCCTCCTCTCTGAATACTGTTTTGGAAGGGTCCCAGGCCCCATGCAGACTTCAAAGGTCCTCAAGAGCTATGGGACCTCCATAGGGGGTTAGCCATGGTGTGTGTCTTTCCCAGATGAGTCCAGCCGCCGAGTCATTATGGAGGCCTTTGCTGAATTTGAACGTTTCACGTGCATCCGGTTTGTTGCCTACCAGGGCCACAGAGACTTCATTTCCATCCTTCCCATGTCAGGGTAAATGCTCCTGGTGTGTGGCGTGTGTGGGAAGGGTCTGTTCATCCCTTAGTGTGCATAGTGCTATTAAGCCTATTTCTGGGACTGTTTTCTTGGGTTTAACCCCAGTCTACCCTGAATGGTTCGTTCATGGTAGGTGGGTGGGGGATAACCACTGGGCACAGGACCCTCCTCTACAAAGCCCTCATCTCCTGGAGGTCTTGTGGTATGAGTCTGGGCAAATGTTGGGGTACTAGTTCTGCCACTCATGTGCTAAACTTGAGTCCAGATCAGTCACCTAATTTAGCCTTTTCTGTCTTCCTTCTGAGGTAGGAGTAGTGATAATATCTATATCCTACTTTCGTGGAGCCTGACAAGGTGTGGCTGGAAGCTAGTGACATAGGTCTGCTCATATAATGACCTGCTCTATCATGCCTGAATGTCAGGTCCCACCTTTTGGCAGCTCAGGTAGTAACAAAGCTGCAGGTGACACCCTCTTTACAGGCCAAGCAGTCAGGTGACCTGGGAGATGGGACAGTAAGTCTGGGACTAATCCATCCTGGGTTCTAGAGCACAGGAAACATCTATTCGGCTAGCTTTTCTAGACTGATACCCATCTCTCTCACACCAAGCCACTCCCTTTCACGGTCTTGCAGGTGCTTCTCTGGTGTGGGTCGCAGCGGGGGGATGCAGGTGGTGTCTCTGGCACCCACTTGTCTCCAGAAGGGCCGGGGCATTGTCCTACATGAGCTCATGCATGTGCTTGGCTTCTGGCATGAGCATTCACGGGCAGACCGGGACCGTTACATCCGAGTCAACTGGAATGAGATCCTCCCAGGTAAGTTAGCTGGTGTCCAGGCTAGACTGGGCCCAGGGGACCCCGAGGGACAGAGGCCTCAGGCTAGGGCTGGAGTTGAGTTGCTTACCTCCCCTGGAAGAGTCCATCCCACACTCTCTGTCCTTTTCTCATGAGGCAAGTGTGGGATTCCTGCCTCTCTGGCATTGGAGAGTGGACCTGTGGCTGTTGCTCTGGGCCTCTATAGTTGTATCCAAGGAAGGACATCAGTCAGTTCCTTTGTGTCTCACTTCTCTCTGCCACTGTCAATCATCTGGGTGTGAGGTCCACAGTGTCCTATGACTTGTTCAGAGTGCCCAGCGACCTGCCATGTTGCAGATGTTAGTGTGTGATCCTGGGGCAGGAGCTACATGTCAGTTGGGGATCCTGAGCCAAGAAAGATGGGGGTGGGTAGCAAGGGGACAACAGTGAAAGGCTGAGGTGCATAAGATGGGCATCAGTGGGCATGTGGCTGAGTGCCCCGGAAGCTGCAGAACCAAGGCTGATGGAGGGAGGGGCTCTGATGCCAGTGTCAGCACATGTGCTGGGCATGGTGCAGGGATCAGATGGCAGGGATGCAGGTGGGGCTCAGGTCAGTGGCGAGAACAAGTGCCTTGGGCAGGAGGGAAGCTGTGGAGGGGCAAATTCCACAGTGTGTTTGGAGGAGTCAGCGCCACCTGCCAGTGGGGAGCTGGAGGGGCCGCTTCCGCTGCTCTGGGGTTGGCCAGGTGATAAGTGGGACACTTGCCCCAGAGGTGATGCTTTGGAGGTAGCTGGGTAACTAATGACAAACAGATGGGATTGGGGAGGTAGAGCGGGTGACCATGATTCCAGGTTCTCCTGGGTGTTTGTAAGCACTCATCCTATGACAGGCTGTGAGAAACACTAGCTTTGGAAACTCAGGCCAATACAAACACCTGATCATGACATAAAGCAGAAGCCAATAATGGACCACCCGCACAACCCACCCCCCAGACTACTCCCCTCAGGAGATGCAGTCAAATACTTTTAGTTCTGGGGGTTAAAGGAACTTCAGGGCTTCTCAAAAAATAAAGGAAAAGAAAACTATGTAATCTTAGCACTCGGGAGACTGAGGCAAAAGATTCCAAGTGTGAGACTGGGCAGGTCTACATGGACTCTGACTTTAAATAAGCCATCATCACCAAGCGGTGGTGGCACATGCCTTTAATCCCAGCACGCTGGAGGCAGAGGCAGGTGGATCTGAGTTCAAGACCAGCCTGGTCTAAAAGAGCTAGCTCCAGGACAGGCTTCAAAGCTACACAGGGAAACCCTGTCTTAGAAAAACCAAATAAATAATGAATCAAGCACTATTTTTAAAACCAGTGGTTTAAATAGGGTAAGGGTGGGCTCAGGGAAAGTATGGAGGCATTGATGGCATCCATAAAAGCAAAGAGAACAAACATGCCCATTTAAGGTTTTGTTTTGTTTAAGGTAAAAGCATAAGTTAGAGTTAGAAAACGGCACAAATTGACTCAACCTGTTCTAACAATCAAATTGGCTCCAAAAACAAAACTACTAGGGAATGTAGCAAAGTGGTAAGGCACTTGTTTGATTTTTAACTGGGGGTTTCTTTCCTAGTGCCTACAAAAGCTCAGCTATCCTAATGGGATAAATATGGTTCCCTCAGAGATAGGAAAGTGAGAATATACTTGCACTAATGGGCATAAATTCTGCCAGGGCATAAAAATTAACCCATGATTAACTTTTGTGGAGATTGTGAGGTAGAAATTCAAGGAAGTGAGTTGTGTAGGAGACTCACTATCATCTTTTTATGTATGTTCTTTTAATATATGTATATATTGTATTTCCATAGTGCTGAGGACTGAGCCCAGAGCCTTGGCAGGTTAGATACATCATATTTTGTGTTTTGTTTTGTTTTGTTTTTTGAGACCTGGGCTTACTATGTAGTTTAGCTGTCCTGGAACTCACTATGGTAAATAAGGCTGACCTCAAACTCAGAAATTCTCCTACCACTGTCTCCCAAGTGCCACTATGCCCAGCTAGACACTTGTTATGTTAGCTAATAAAGGTTCTTTAAGAGAAGATAGATATTGGCACTCCTTGGGGCTCTGATTAGGGTAAGGAGGCTGCATTGATCTTGGGGGAAGAAGACAGTGTGGACATGGCCTGCTGGGTGTGGAAAGGGGTTGGGGAGCAAAGGTGTAAGGATCAGCGGCCCTTTCAGGGGTGGCCAAGATGACAGGACTCCTGGACTCCATGTCTGCAGCTTTGCAGTTTAAGACAGGAAGATGAAGATGGTCTGGCTACTGAGGGGTCAGGCACCACACTCCTGAGTGGAGAGGACAGCATATCTTTGAAGCTAGCTCAAGGGCTAGGTAGGAGCCATAACTTTGTGGGTGCTGCAGGTTTGCAAAGATTGGTGAATTGAGAAGGAGTCAGAGCCTGTAGGATGTCATGGTTGCCTGGCCACAAGGTGCCCCCTGCTTCCATGTCACTTGGTATAGATCTGGATTCCTGCCAGAGTCAAGTAGGGTAGGTAGCAAGGGTGTGCCTAAAACAGGGGCAGCCAAGAAGGCTCCGCAGGGTAGTCGGACTCTTCCATTTACATGGGTTGTGACTCTAGAAGTTGCCCACTTCTCTCTCTTGTCTATTCTTTGCCTGCCTGTCTTCCTTTTATGTATCTACAAAGGTGTGTGTATGTCTGTGTTTTAAGGCTTTGAAATCAACTTCATCAAGTCTCGGAGTAGCAATATGTTAGTACCTTATGACTACTCGTCAGTGATGCATTATGGGAGGTGAGCACCCTCCCTTTCCCCTCTTGCCCCTTCCTCCTGCTCCCACCACCTCTCCCTGCCCTCCACCCCCACCCATTGTCCTTGCATTACCCTCCTAGCTCCCCTCCCACCCCCCGTGATCCTGACATAGGCCTTGCCCCTGGGTTCCAGGTTTGCCTTCAGCTGGCGTGGGCAACCCACCATCATACCACTCTGGACCCCCAGTGTGGCCATTGGCCAGCGATGGAACCTGAGTGCCTCAGACATCACCCGAGTCTGCAGGCTATATAACTGCACCCAGAGTGTTCCTGACTCCCACAGGAGAGGTAAGGACAGGGGGAGAGACTTGATTTAGGGAATGGTGCTGAAGTGTGAGGGTAAAGAGATGGTGAGTAGGTAAGGAGAGGTGGTCAGACCCCATGCCTTCATCATAACTGAGTTTGGAAACACATTTGAAAAAGAGTTAATGCCCACTAGTGACAAAAACCCTTCAGCAAACAGAAATAACCTAGACAATGGACACCTACCAAATCTTGGAGTAGAAACAACTTTTAATGACAAAATATTAAATCTAGGACCAAGATAAGTTTCCCACTATTGTATATCTATTCAGTGTTGAAATGGAGGTCTTAGCCATTGTGGTAAGGCAAGAAGACGACACAAAGTTCTGGTGCTTAGAAAACAGAAGCCAAAAACTGTCACTAGGCATAGATCAGTAACAAGCAAACACTGTACAGAAATGGGCACACAAATGTATAAATACCTGTATGCGTTCTGAATGCAGGGCATATAAAGTAGCTCTAAGTGCATGGGATGGGTGCAGAGATACAAAAGTTCTGTGGGAACAGAGTGCAAAGTTGTAAGATGGATCCTACTCAAGTGTGAAACCTAGTGGGCATGGTGGTGCATGCCTTTAATCCATTCCCAGCACTGGAGAGGCAGAGGTAGGTGTGGATCTCTGAGTTGGAGACTAGTCTGGTCTACACAGTGAGACTGTCCTGGGACAGTCACAGCTACATAGTGAGACCCTATCTCAATACATAAATAATAAATAAAGCAAATCCTCCAAAGAAGGACCTTGATTATGAAAGGATGGCGTAGTAGCTCTCAACCTGTGGCTCATGACCCATTTGGGGTTGAACAATCCTTTCAGATATTTACATTATGATTAATAACAGCAAAATTAGTTATGAAGTAGCAATGAAATAATTTTATGTTGTGGTGACCCCCAACCATGAGGAACTATATTATAGGGTCACAGACTTAGGAAAGTTGAGAACCACTGCACTAGATGGTATCTGGATATCTACCGCCACACACCATAAGGGTACGGAAGATTTGTATGTGCATGGAGAAACTTTAGAAAGTTTAGCAAGACACACAGTGAGAAGTCTGTATAACATTGGGATGGGGAAGAATTTCTTCACACATAGCCCTAACACTACAAGATTAATAAACGTTCAGTAACCTTAACCATAATATCAAGTGACACCACAAGCAAACCTAAAATACAAAGTTGAGATGCTTCTGGGCATGGCTAGTATTGTTCTGAATTCAGAAAGAACTGTAAACAGAAAGTCAAAATACCAGCTAGAAAAATGTGTGAGGTGGTTAACCGGAATCCCAGAAGAAACCAAATGAGAAGCAATTACAACACCATTCCCTCTCTCTAACTCAGCGGAAGTCCACAATGTCAGTGATAATTGATAATATCAAATACTGCTACAGGGCAAAGAGTGATGCTTGTGTCCCACTGACAGGGCCGCAAATTGCTGTGACCCTCTGGAAGACCGTGTGATACCCTGTGAAGCTGCTGTGTGCCTGTGACCCAGATTTTATTTTTAGGTCATTCTACACCCGGGTCCCACCCTCTTTCCCCACCAGCCCCAGTTAATCACTAATCTACCTCCTGCCTCTGTGGATTTACCTTGTCTAGACATTCATATAAATGGAGCTACGTGACTTTTGTGTCTGGCTTACTGCCCTTAACATGACCTTCCTCTTCATCTCTGCTATAGCACCCATGGAACCTCAGTTCTTTTCTGCCAAATGACATTCCTTATTTATTCATTAGCTGATGAACATTTGAGCAGTTCCTGCTTTGGGGCTACTATGAATATGCTATTGTCAGTCGGTATCTTCCTTGGGCATAAAGTTTCTGGGCTCCATGGTAACTCTATACTCAGCTGTCTTCCAAAGCAGTTGAGTCACTTAAAAACTCCATTAGCTATGTAGGTGGCTACTGATGTTTCTGCATAACTGCCAAAGCATATAGTCTATGCTTTTGATTATGACTATTCCAGTGGGTGTGGAAGTATCTCAATTGCTCCAGTTGGTGTTTCTCTAATGGCTAACCATATCCAGCCTCTGTGAGATGGTTGGTCCTCTGTACACCTTTTTGGGCAAGTGTCTACCCAGATCCTTAACCTCATTTTCAGTTGAATTGGGTTTTCCTTGCTGAATTAGACTTAGAAATCCTTTTTGTGAAGATTTCTCTGTAGTCCTGGCTATCTTGGAACTCTGTAGACCTGGCTGGCCTCAAACTCGGGTCTCTCTGCCCCTGCTTCCTGAGTGCTGGGATCAAGGACATGTGCCACAATGCCTGGATTTAAAAAAAAATACTCAATGATATCTCTTAGTTGGTTATATCATTTGGAAATATTTCCTCACATCATTTGGAAATATTTAGATTCTTAGTAATAGGACCCCACCGCCGCTGCTACGCGTGCACGGGCGCGCGCGCGCGCACACACACACACACACACACACACACACACACACACACACACCTCTTTATTTTGAGACAGGGTCTCACTAAAGTGGTGGCTGGCTTGGAA
Organism: Phodopus roborovskii; assembly: GCF_943737965.1. Lineage (NCBI taxonomy): Eukaryota > Metazoa > Chordata > Mammalia > Rodentia > Cricetidae > Phodopus > Phodopus roborovskii. The sequence continues at coordinate 26,342,225 of NW_026126416.1, read as the reverse complement.
CTCAATATATAGACCAGGCTAGCCTCAAACTTATAGACATCTGCCAGCCTTGGCCAGTGCTGAGATTAAAAGCATGTGCCACCATGCCCAGCTCACATCATTCTTAATGTCATTTTCATATATATGTGTGTGAGTGTGTGTATACATGCATATATCAAATGTTTCCTAATTTTTGTTAAAACTAGAGAATGAGATGCTGTGGTGAGAGGATTGCAGGTCAATCTGCAGCTCTATCACAAACAGTGGAAAATTGGGACACAATTAGGACTGGTCCAAGTCTGGGTGTTTAAATAGTGGCCCAAACAGTGGAGAAGGGGCAGGTGCTGGAAGAGAAAAGAAGCTCAGCTAGAACTTGAGAGGGTCTGCCCTTGGAGGGAGGTCAGACAGGGACATAAGGTAAAGGAAGACAACAGAGGTGGACCTGAGTCCACATGCGGGTCTGAAGATACCGAGTGTGGCCTTGGGTCCACAGTGAAGTGAGGCTGCTGGTGGGGCAGTGGGAGGGACATGAACCTGGTAGAGATGGCAGGACTTAGGATGGTGCTGGGACTGGGGTGTGGCAAGGATTTGTGACAGGGATGGTGGCGGGGGATGTGTCCAAAGGGATGGTGGCGACTGGGGTAGGCAGCAAAGCCGGGAGAGGGGAGAGACACTGTTGTTTGAAGGTGCGTTGTTAGGAATGAAGGCTTCATCTCTTGTGGCTTCTGGCGCTGATGTGTTCAGAGAGAGGGCATGGGCTGTGAGACCAGCAGAGCCAGGCAGCCGGAGGATCACTGGTTAAAGGAGTCAGCATGGATTGGTCACTGCACACTGGTGGAGGAATGTGAGGTTGTGATGTGTGAGCAGGAAAGACCGGGCAAGGAGGCAGCAGTGGGGTCTACCAGAGCAGATAAGGGGAGCCGTGAAGCTCAAGTGTTCTCCCACAAAGTAGTGTGCCAGTCATGGTCTGGTGTGGTAGCAAAGAGAAAGCAAAGAGGCTCTTCCTGGCAGTGTGCAGATCTGAGACCATTCAGAGCTTCTGATGTCCTCTCCCTTGGTTTTAACGGAAGGGTTCCAGAGGATGTCTAAGATGTGGGGGTGGGAGGTGGCTGTAGAGTGACCCAAAGAAGGACCTGGTAGGAGAAGGCTGTAGTGTAGTGCTTGGGTCAGTAGGATAACAGAGCAACCCAACTGGGCTGCTGGGATGTGGGTAGGAGGCCAGGTGGATCTTTGAGTAGTGACCCAAGGGGCCCAGTAAGGAAGAAATGACACATCTCCATTGTCCTTGTTTTTCCTATTCATTTTCAAGACAAGGTTTTTCTGCACAGCCTAGGCTTGACCACAAATTCACAACCCTCATGCTTCAGCCTCTCAAATACAAAGATACAGGCATAGACCATCACACCCAACAGTTGTACTGGTGTGTGGTAGGAATGTAAGAGTTTGTGCCTTAGCGGAGACCTCATGGGCTATCATCTCAGGGAGTCTGGCTCCATATCCCCTTACATAGAGCCAAACCAGCATTAATTCTTGTGGCCATGCTCTATGTGCTTTCTGTGATTCTGGAACCTAACTTCTCTCTCCTGCTTCAGGGTCTGAGGCCTACAGTTATGGAAGAAGCCTCACTCCTGCTTCTCTATCACATCTACAAAGACTTCTGGAGGCACTGTCAGAAGAATCTAGAAGCTCTGCCCCCAGTGGCTCCAGGACTGAAGGCCAGGGTATTATTCCTGGGCTTGTAGACAGCCATCAAGGATGGGAGCACCCTGCTCAGAGCAAGTTCAGTATGGAGGCCTTGGCAAGACCACCCCAAATGCTAGATGTCTCTCCAAGGTCAGGGCGTGGAGCAGGTGCAGACGGTATTTCTCTAGAGCAGTTTCAGGCAGCCCAAGTGCCCACTGTACTTCCCACTCCATCTCCCCAAACCAGAGACCAGCCAGCACCTATCCAAGATGCCATGGAGAGCCTAGCTCTGCTTCCAGGAGGTTGCGCACCTGGAACTCCCTTCAGAGAGGTGCCCAGACACTGAGCACCTGCCCCCAGGTGGGGAGGGGATATTCTGTCCAGTCCTTGACCCCTCTGGGCATCATCCCTGCCTCCTATCCCCTGCACTGGTCACTTTTGAAGACTCAGGTCACTCCCATGGTCTTTTCTCCACCACATCTCATCCCCTGTGAAGTTTCTAGAGATAGAGAGGCCCCCAAGGTCTGTCCTTAACCCTGGAAGAAGCTGGGGATGGAGGCAGGATCCTGGGAGTGGTGGGGAAGAGCAAGGTTCCAGTTCTGAAGGGCCTCTGGGAATTCTACAGCTGAGGACTAGTTCCCATCATGGGCTCCAGTGTTGCCTTGGGCATGGTCTCAGTGCAAGGCCCTGTGACTGGGTCTATGAATACCCTCCTGTCCACTAAGCCTTGGCTTTTAAGGATGTCCTGAAGATCTGGGATTCATCCCTGGTATCCAGGAGGCAAAGAGCCAAGTTGTTTTCCTGCTAAACTGGACTAGCAGAGGTGGCTCCTTAGGTCTTCATGATGGGGGCCTTGGCAAGGCCACCAGTCCCTGCACAGCAGACTGGAACCTCAGTCCCACATCAGATCACCATTTCTGCTGCTTTGCCCACAAGGTGCTGCGTAGAAGACACTGGGTTGAGGAGGGGGGTGTGTCACACCACTTGTCCTTCAGCCATGCCTCACTCCTCGGTCTTCCATGAGGTTTCTAGGACCAAGGAAAGTGTGTAGATACTAGGGTGTGGGCCAGGAGCCCCCCATTCTCCAGGAGACTGTTGGGAGTTCAGGGAAGCCCTGCTTGGGATGAGAGGGGAACTAAAACTCTGAACTAGTGGGGAAGCAAGCCTCATTCATATGGCAGAAGGCAGAAATAAAGTTGGGTGTTTGATTCATGCAATGTGTTCTGCTGATTGTGTACAAGGGCCTTTAGCTGGGTGGTGGTTCACACCTTTAATCCTAGCATTCTGGAGGCAGAAGGCGGGCAGATCTCTTGAGTTTGAGACCAACCTGGTCTATATAGTGAGTTCCAGGACAGCCAGGGCTACACAGAGAAACCCTGTCTGGAACTGCCCACACAAAACAAAAACAACTAAGGGTCTTTTTACCCCAAGTGCCTATATGGAGTCACAGGAAGGTCACACTCCACTCTCGAGAACCAGCCAGCCTTCAGAGGCATGTAGACTGGCTCAAGATGAGAGCAGGCAGCAGAGACAGCAGTTTAGCATCCTGAAGGTTGGCCTTTGCCATCTTCCTGGAGAAGTCACATGCTGAGATTGCCTCAGGGGCCATGAGGACTCTGCTGCTGTGTGCCCAGTCTAGCTGAGGCTTCAGAACTGAGTCTGGTTCCTGAATCTGAGGACCAGTGCTGGGCATCTATCAATCTTGTGAAAGGATCATGCTGTCATTTTATTGGCCTTGGTTATAGGAGGTGGTGAGGTCTGGCTGTGATAGGAAATTGGGGCCTTGGGAGAGTTTCTCAGAAGGGCAATAGCCCCAGTAGGAGATCAGACAGCATCAAAAATACAGCTGCCTTGAGACACCCAGTGTCCAAACCAGGCATATGGCACTGGACTAGGGTTCCCAAGGACCCCACTGGCAGAGGAGGGGATCTACTCTAAGATTCCCAACACAAGGCTGTCATGAGCCTCTCTAAGTTGTAGCTCTTGATCTCCAAATCCAGTTTTCAGAATCTCTCTGGGGGGGGGGATCAGGGACAAAGTTGTCCTTTGCTTCCTCACCACAGGAAGCCACATGTCCATGAGAGCCTGGTCTTCATGCCAGCTCTGAGTAATGGCATGTTCCACAAGATCCATTCTGCAGCGTGCACAGTGGTCCAGGCCTTGAAGCTCATTAGCCTGGAGGCTAATCAGAGTGGCTTAGCCACCTCCCTAACATAGCTATGTGGTGTTGCTCATTACTGGATTCACCTATTCAACAGGTACTTAGAATGTCCATTAGGCACCAGGGATACCATGAACAAGGTAGGGAGAGGGATAGAAAATAACTTGCCAATAGGTAGCCATCTTGAATTGATAAATGGCAGGGACTGGGGAACACTTAGAGGCTGTTGGTTAGGAAGAGCCCCTGTAAGAATGTGTGCACAGGCCTAGGGATTACCTGTGAAAATGCTAGGGTAGGGCCACCAGTGCAAAGGTCCTGGGGCAGGAAGAAGCAAGGGGTTTCTGGCCACCAGCATATTAAGTAGAGTGAGGCAGGCAAGGACACACCAGGGAGTGACGAGGCAGGTTTTTCTCCTAAGAACAGCCTGGAGCAACAAAATGTAACTTAAGGAGTAACAAAATGTAACTTAAGGCTTAAGAAAGCATTCTAGATGTTCCATGGGACATAGATTGGAAGCAAAGAGACTTGGCCATGGTAGTCATGAAAGAGAGTGAAGGGGGCTATGGGATTGGACAAAGGTGGGTACCTTGGGCATATTTTTGGGTTTGAGGCAGCAGGAATGAGGAGGGAAGCCAGGTGATCAGCAACCCTGAAAGTTGAACCTAGGGAGAGGTAGGGCTGGGGGAAATGGATGTGTTAGGTCCGAGTCAACTATATCACATGGGTGGGCCAATGAAGGGGTAAGCGCAAAGGTCCTGGGGCTCAGGGGGATAGCAGGATAGATGTGCCATAGCATCTGGGGGGTGCCATTATTTGGTGGAACTCATGCAGAACTTAGATGCAGGAAAGGAGGGAGACAGGACTGGACAGTGTTGTATGTTAAAACTATGGTTCTAGAGCTCAGCACCATCAGCCCTTCACCTGCTGGCCTTTGGCTGTGGTGGCTGAGCAGTATATGCTAGACATCCACAGCAATCTCGCTGTGCTGTGACTGTCAGTGGCATTGCCACATAGTCCACGTGGGGTGAGCAGGATCACATTCACCGTGTGGTTCATGCTCCTCGCCTAAGAGGACACAGAAAGGGGCCTGGCACCTGGTCAGTCACAGGAGTGGGCTCTGCAGGTCAGGCTGCAGATGCATCAACAAGAGTATGTGTGTGGGACCAGGAGCTGGGAGCAGCCGGAGGGTATGGTGGGGTGGCAGGAAGGCTGTCCAAGTGGGAGCAAAGGCTGTGTGAGCAGTGTGAGGAAGTGGCTGGAGGAATGGAGTCTGGAGGGAGGGTCACCACATAGAGTGTTCTGGAAATAAGGTCTCTTGGAAGGGAGAGTGTGTAGCTCAACAAGGGGGTCTGATCAGTCCCCCAGGGATCTTTAGGTCAGGGAGGGCAGTGCTAGAAGCTGCTAGGCCCCACCCAGGAGATTCAGGGCCACCATCTCAGCTCTGAGATGTCACACATCTCCCTAGGTTCTCATGGCCAGTTGGGTACAATCATCTTGCCCTTCTCAAAAAAAATGTCACCTATATGTCCCTGTAATCTGTTTTTCCAAGAATGTCACTCTGGGGCACCATAGGCACACTGGGTCTGAGCATATTTGTGTGTCTGCCATGCACTGACAGGCTTCCCCCATTCCTCACCAACAACAAGGGGTGGGGGTGAGGCAGCAAATCCCTAGACCACAGCCAAGTGTGAACCTGTGCACAGAGCTTGAAGGGTGAGCTGGGCCTACTGAGGAATGGTGGGTCTCTGGCTGAACAAAGCCCAGGAAAGGGCTGGTTGCATATGCATCCTGGGGAATTCCCTGGTGCTGAGACAAGTTACTGCCCTCCTAGCTGTAGGGTGGAAGGACATCTTTCCCCGGTTGTGGCCATCTTGGGCTGATGCCTGACTGGTCAATAAGTGCCCGGCATGGCCTGACACTTGGTAGACTTAGATTTGCCCTTCAGGGGAGAACCAGATGAATGTTTCTCAGTGGAAATGAGGTAAAGTGGGGTTAAGGGTAACCATGGTTACTGTTCCTGCAGCATCCTAAAGACCTGGCCCTTTAAAAATAATGGGCCATAAAACATCCCATCGGATGCCCATAGCTGTCTGGGAAGTCTCTTGGTTTGAGTGTGGCTGGAGAACATGGAAAGGCAGGTCATCCATGTCTCCTTGGGACTAGCAGGAATTTGTCTCAGTAGCTATTTCCCAAGCTCCCATGGCTACCCTCAGCCCTTTCTCAGCGAAGGGGCTACTAGGACCTCTTCATCCCCTGTGGTTGTGGGCCCAAGCCCAACCCAACATATGGGAAGTGTGTATCAGTAAGACCTGCCTCAAGATTGCTGTCTCAAAGGGACAGGTGAAGCTGGATCTCCTTTTTAACCTGGCCTACATGTCACCACCCTCTCTGGTTGTGGTAGTCCCACCTAACTGGAGGGCTGGGTGTTAGGGCAGCCTGAGATGAGGAGGCATTGCTCTAAGTGCCTCAAATGGCTGGGTGTGGTGGTCTGAGTCTGAACTGGTGAAAGCCTGGTCTGTGGGGTCACAGAGGTCACATGCCAGCTCTCACAGTGGTGGTCATGAGGAGTGTAGGTCCAGTAGACTCACCTGAGGTGGGGATTGAGAGTGGACCCCTGTAGTTGGTTGTTGTTTTTACTCTTTGCTCTTTGGGGGCCCGGCCACCCAGCTTCCAAATAAATCACATGGAGACTTATCCTTACTTATGAATGCCTGACCTTAGCTTAGCTTGTTACTAGCCAGCTTTTTTTTTTTTTTTAATTATCCCATCTATCTTTTGCCTCTGGGCTTTTATCTTTCTCTATTCTATATACCTTTCTTTACTTCTTACTCTGTGGCTGGCTGTGCAGCTGGGTGGCTGCCCCTGGAGTCTTTCTTCCTTCTCCTTTTTCACTCACTCTTTTCTCCCCCGATTTCTCCTCCTATTTATTCTCTCTGCCCTGCCAGCCCTGCCTATCCTTTCTCCTGCCTTGCTAGTGGCCATCCTGCTCTTTATTGGATCAATCAGGTGTTTTAGGCAGGCAAAGTAACAGCTTCACAGAGTTAAACAAATGCAACATAAAATAATGCAACTCACCTTGGCATCATTGAACAAATATCCCACAGCATAAACAAATGTGACACATCTTTAACTAATATTCTACAACAGACTCCATTTTCAGGGATTGATTTATGTACATTTCTACAGTGCCCTTCAGAACTGGGAGCCTGGCTCTTTACACACAAGGGAACTACAAGGCTGTGGAAAAACTTCCTTGAGGCTAGGGGTTAGGGGAGGGCCTGGTTCAAAGTTGGTCTTTTTAAAAAAATTTTTATGTGTTTGAGTGTTTTGCCTGCATGTATTTATATGCATCATGTGTGTGCCAGGTGCCTGTGCAGGTGAGGTTGTTCAATGCCCTGGATGTAGAATTACAGACAGTTATGAGCCGATATATTGGTGCTTGGAACTGAAATCTGTCCTCTGCAAGAGCAACAAGTGCTCTTAACTGCTGAGCCAACTCTCCAGCCCTCATTTCTTCTTACCTAGCTCTCTCCCCACTGACACCCAGAGAGGCTGCATGAATGTCTGGAGCAGTCAAGGCCAGCTCCTTCCTACACCATAGCCACCAACATCTGCTTTGTCTGAGCTACGGAGAGGAAAGTCTCAGGAAAGTCTCAACCCTGACCCAGGTCTCTTGATTCTCATGTTCCATTGACCAAGAGACTCCTCTCCAAACTCTGTACCTTTGCTCTAGCTGTCCTGAAACTCACAGAGACCCCTCCTGCCTCTGCCTCCCGAGTGCTCAGATTAAAGGCCTGCACCACCACCGCCTGGCTCTACCATTTTCCTTCTTTAAGACTGGTTTTAAAGTGTGGTCTCTGTTTGGGTATGTGCATGTGAGTGTAGGTACTGATGGAGAACAGAGAGGCATGTCATTCCCTGGAACTGGAGTTAGTTTTGAGTCTCCTGCTATGGTTGCTGGAACCGAACTCAGGTCCTCTACAAGAGCCGGTCTTAACCGCTGAGCCGTCTCTACAGTTGCCCCTCTCCCCTTTAGCTCCTTTGTCTTTAGTAGGTGGAAACTGAGCCAGCAACCAGTTGCTTCCCTCCAGGAGTTAATCAGCTCTTTTGGTGCCTCTGTGACCTGCGAGGACTCCCGTATCCAGTCTCTGCGGTCAGCAGAGGGCGCCCGCAACACAGAGATGCACGACGCACTCCTTGCGTCTTTCAAGTCTGACAGAGTGGAGCTTGGGTGGGGAAGCTTTAGGAAAAGAGGTTCGGAACTCTCCACTCTGGTCCAGCCCCTAAGGTTCTCAGTCGCTGGAGTGTGGCTCAGTTGCTAGATGGAGATGTGGCTTACTGTAACCCAACATTCCCCTACACGTTTCTCAGAGCTGTTGGGCTGCTGCAGGCGACACAGCTCTCTCCTACCACCACCGATCTGGGTGCTCTGTACCAGACTCGCAGACAGAAGGCAAAAGGACCCTTAGGACAGACCAAAGTCTCAGCTCCCGGCCTGATCCTCTTCTGTTAGAACCCTTCCAAAAACGTCGAAGACCCCAGAAACCTGGCTTCCTGGACTTGGTCCGCGCAGCGACGGGGAGGAAGGAGAAAGGCGGCGGGGACCGGTGAGTGAGGGTGAGTGTCGCAGGTCCAGTTTCCCCCAAAGCACACCTTCCACCCACCTTCGGTCGGACCTCCAGCCCCGCCTCCTTCCCTCCTCCAGTTCCCGCCCCCAGTCTCCTCCCTCCTCCCCGCGGTGCTCTTCTCCCCACGCCCCTGTGCGGCGGGCTGACTGCAGGCGAGGCGCAAGAGAGAGAGAGCGCCTTTTCCAAGCACCGGCTGCGCTTCCCTAGTCGGTTCTGTGCGTCCTGCACTTGTGCAGCGCAAAGGCGCGACTTTCCTCCGGTCCGGGACGGCAGTGGGACAACTTGGAAAACTTCTTTGGGACGGACTGCAGGGACGCTGGGCACCTGTGGAAAAGGATGTAGGAGATCCATGGCTGGTCCCGAGTGTCCCCGGACCTCCTAGGCTGCTTTCGGTCAGGCTAAGGGGCTCCAGAGCCATCCTCACGGCCGGGGGAACAACCCCCTCCTGTAGCGGAGCCAGAGTGGCGTTATCTCCTGCGGACCGTGGGTTTGGCCAGCAGCGATCCCTATGGACGTGTCCGGCCCCGCCATGGACTACCAAGAGCCCTACTCGGTGCAAGCCACCGCCGCCATCGCGTCGGCCATCACCTTCCTCATCCTTTTCACCATTTTCGGCAACGCACTGGTTATTCTGGCTGTGTTGACCAGCCGCTCACTCCGTGCACCACAAAACCTGTTTTTGGTGTCGCTGGCAGCCGCGGACATCCTAGTGGCCACCCTTATCATCCCCTTCTCTCTGGCCAACGAGCTACTGGGTTACTGGTACTTCTGGCGCACATGGTGCGAGGTCTACCTGGCGCTAGATGTGCTCTTCTGTACCTCCTCCATCGTGCACCTGTGTGCTATCAGCCTGGACCGATACTGGGCAGTGAGCCGAGCATTGGAGTACAACTCCAAGCGCACCCCGCGCCGCATCAAATGCATCATCCTCACTGTGTGGCTCATTGCAGCCGTCATTTCTCTGCCGCCCCTTATCTACAAGGAAGATCAGCGCCCGGAGCCCCACGGGCTCCCCCAGTGTGAGCTCAACCAAGAGGCCTGGTACATCTTGGCTTCCAGCATCGGATCTTTCTTTGCTCCCTGCCTCATCATGATTCTCGTCTACCTGCGAATCTATGTAATTGCCAAACGCAGCCACTGCCGAGGTGCCAGGGCCAAAAGGGGCTCTGGGGAGGGTGAGTCCAAGCAGCCCCGTCCTGTCGCTGGGGGAGCTCCAACCTCAGCTAAGGTGCCAACCCTGGCCTCTCCTCTGTCTTCTATGGGAGAGGCCAATGGACACCCCAAGTCTCCAAGGGAGGAGGAGGGGGAGACCCCTGAAGATCCTGAGTCCGGGGATCTGCCACCCAACTGGTCTGCCCTTCCAAGATCAGACCAGGGCCAGAAGAAGGGCATTGGTCGGGCAACTGCAGAGGAGGGAGCTGAAGAGGAGGATGAAGAGGAGGTGGAAGAACGTGAACCCCAAACACTGCCAGCATCTCCTGCCTCGGTATGCAGCCCACCTTTGCAGCAGCCGCAGGCTTCCCGGGTGTTGGCCACTCTTCGTGGCCAGGTGCTTCTGGGCAGGACTGTGGGTGCAGCCAGTGGGCAGTGGTGGCGACGACGGGCACAGCTGAGCCGGGAGAAGAGGTTCACCTTTGTGCTGGCAGTGGTCATTGGCGTTTTTGTGGTCTGCTGGTTTCCTTTCTTCTTTAGCTATAGCCTGGGGGCCATCTGCCCACAGCATTGCAAGGTACCACATGGCCTTTTCCAGTTCTTCTTCTGGATTGGCTACTGCAACAGCTCTCTGAATCCTGTTATCTATACCATCTTCAACCAGGACTTCCGACGTGCCTTTCGAAGGATCCTTTGCCGGCAGTGGACCCAGACTGCCTGGTGAGCCTGCCTGCTCGCTGCTTGTGCCCGGGTTGGTGCCAGGACCACCTGATGATTGTCCCCATCCCCACAGTCTATAAGACCATTTCCCTGGGGTCCACTTGCAGACCTCATTCTCAGACTCTCCTAAAGGGGAAAGGACAAAAGTGGTGTTCCCAGGGGCCCAGCTGAAACCTTCCCTTGCTGACTGCACTGTGGGGTAGCTCTTCTCCACTTTCCTGAGCAAGGGTAGTTTGGATCTTCCAGAATGTAGCCAAGGCCAGACTGGATTGAAGTACCTCCCTCCTAGCCACCTGTAAGCTGACAGGTCAGGATTCCCTTTCCTGGAGACCCCTGTGCCTTGGCAGGCCACTCACTTGTGGTGGTGGTTTATTTTTCTTGGGTTTTGTTTTTTTTTGTTTGTTTGTTTGTTTTGTTTTGTTTTTTGAAACAGAATCTTGTGTAGCCCAGGTCAGCCTCAGGATGATCTGGAAATTCTGATCTTCCTGCTCCCCCCCCCCTACCCAGTGCTAGGATTACAGGTGTTCACCACCATGTCTGGCTTCTGAGATGCTAGGGAGTGAATTCAGGGCTTTGGGCATGCTAGGCAAGCATTCAACCAACTGAGTTACATCCCCAGCCTTGATTATACCCCATGCCTCTCCAAGAGCAGGAAGTCAGTCTTCTGTATTTTCCAGGAGGACCTGCTGCTGAGGAAGAGGGCACATTGACACCTGTCTTCCCATTGGCTACTGGGATGGGGGGGGGATGAAGGTTATAGGCTAGTATTGTTTTGTTTTTGTTTTTGAATTTGTGGCTCCTTTAAGGCTAGATTGGTTTTCTCCCTCAGCATCCCTCTGGGAGGCAAGTGGGCACACGTGGATGTCTCAGTGAGGAGGTCTGGCCTGGCCTCACTCAATAGGAGCTCCTGATCACTGGCATTCACCCTTGCGAGGAGCAGGGCGACAATTGCCTGCCGCCTACTTGCAGAAGAAAGATGAAAGGCTCTGCACAGAGCTTTGAGCTCCATGGGGGAAAGAGCTAAGAGCCAGCAAATGTGATTATCTGGTGATATAAAAATCCCCTTCCTATGTGTTTACCACCACGAGCCTTCCTGTAGACCTTTGTTCTGCGCTTGGGGTGTGTGGATTCCTACCCCAAACTGGAAGTGGGTTGAGGTGCACCGAGTCACTCTTTCAAATCCCAGAGGTCCTTTGAGAATGCATTCTTGAACCTAAAAAGGTTTTGGTTATTATGTCAGTGACAGCTTCTCCATCTGTTACCTGTAATACCAACAGAGTTTTCAGTGGCTTGGCCCCAACCCCATTTGGGGATAAGTCCTTTGTCATCGAGCAGGCAAATTGTTTCCCTAAGCTAAAAATACCCACATCAAGGAAGCAGTCTGAGCTGAGAGCCTTAGGTGGGATGCTGGGGCCAGAACAGGCAGCCTGGGCCCTGTGGACTGGGGGAGAGCCACCCGCTCCAGGGCCCAGACAGCTCTATCCCCACCCTATGGAGCCTTTTGAGGCAGAACTAATTCTACCCCAGCCCATAAAGATGCCTTGCTGTCTGTTAAGAACCCTCGCAGTTGAAATGGATACGCACTGGGGTCCTCTACCTTAGGAATTGTTTCCCAGAGTGACTGGGCATCTGTAAGGGATGCAGCCTGATTTCATCTTCGGGCCATAGAACTCTTAGCCTCAGGGAGGCGTGGCTTGAGCTACACAGGCTTATTAGTCCAGGATGGATTTATCCAAATTTGGAGGGTGCTCAGGGACTTTTCACAGGCAGAGAATGGTGGGTACCTGGAGAGGATGACTGTCGAGCTTGATCCTCGGTTGGTTGATTGCAGTTGTTGAGGACAGGACATTGTTTAGGGTACAGCTGAGGGGCTGTTTGTAATCACCTGCCTGCTGATCTTGTTTGTGTATGCTCTGTGGGACCCAGTCCCCTGCCCCATGTTGTGACAAACAGGTATTTCTAAGACTCTGAACTATTTTATCAATAAAGGCTATTTTGTAATAAGTGAGATGAGTCCTGTGTCTAAGGGCTGCTGGGAGAAGCTAGGTAACCCCTGACCTTCCTTGAGTGTCAGCCTGACGAGCCCAGGTTCCTCCTAGGGCTGGCTCTCCTCTTTGCCCCACCCTGCCTTCTTCGTCCTCACAGTGCTGTCATCACTGAGACTGAGTGACCTGCAAGGGAGAGAAGCACAGGCTTCCCTAAGGAGTGGCATTAGGGCTGGGTTGGGTCTTGGAGCAGGAATGTACCAAGGGCAAGATAGGAAGGTGTCTGGGGCAGAGGAAGGTCACATACAGAGTTGATAGCATCCTGGAGACAGCTTTGCAGTCCCCTGCTGCCTGGCCACGAGCAGCAAAGGTGCTGCTGCTCAGAGGCAGGAGGGAGGCAGCCGCCCTGGAATGCTATGTACACAGCAGCCGTGTTTGAGTAGGGCCTGGTGAATGGAATGGGAATGTGATGCTTCAGCCATCTCTCCAAGCTGGGAGGCCTGGTGAGGTGCCTTTAGCTGTCCTGTGAGTGAGAAAAGGAACTAGCCATGCTTCATGCTTCAGAGAGGGCAGAAGAGACAGCCTCTGGGGCTCCAAGCTGGGCCGACCTGGTTCCATAAGCAAGGGAAGAGCCAGCAGGCTGGAGGCTGGAGGCCACAGGCAGGATCAAGGCTCCTAGCAGACCGCAGATTGGAGAGGATAGGAGGAGGAGCAGCGCTCTGGGGTACAGGGAGCCTCCTCAGAGTCGGCACTTTCACCATCTTCATTACTTTCTTTGGGCCCATGTGTCTGCCCAGGACCATCACCAGAAACACCGGTGTGCCCACGGCCATCAGTGGACATGGGATTTGTTGCTACCCCACCCTGCTCCCAGCTCCCCCTAGCAGGGAGATCAGCACTAAAGACTCCAGGGTCTCATACAGGCTCTTGCCCATCTCATCTCTAGGGAAATAAAACTCAGAAAGGGTGACCACAGGGTCACTTAAGCCCATGCTCTCTCCGTTGGACCACATATCTTTTCTGTCACGTGGGTGTCTCCAAGGGCCTGGGAGTAGATGCCCGCTGATATCTGGGGATGAGGCAGGTGGTCACCTGCTGGAGAGGACTAAACAGTCCTACTGGAAGTTGATTTAAATCCTATTGTCTCATTTGGTCCACATACTCCTGCTATGTGTGGTCATTTTTCAATAGAGGACACTGAGACACAAGGTCACCAAGTGAACCCTGGAATCACCCAGCTATGACATCCCGGCTGAAGAGTTAACTTTCTTATGACAGCTTTTCTTCAGTGGCGTTAGCTGTGTGGAGGTTCTGGGGCTGGAAGCTAGTTGGATTCAGTAGGCGACAGTGCTGGGATCGATTGTTCATGTCTGCCACGGACACCAAATACCTAAGAGGTGTGCTTCAGGCTGTCCACGTCTGACAGCTCAGCTGACTGCTCTGTTTTAGTTCCAAGTGCCCAGGAAGGGAAGATCACTTGCCTCAGGTGGCATCACATATACACACATTGTAGCAAGAGCTGGATCTAGCATCCAGGTTGCCCGGCAAAACAAAATTCCTTTAAAAAGACGAGTGCATGTGTGTCTATGCACTGTGTACATGTCTGGTGCCCATGGAGGTCGGAAGACAGCATGGCCACGCTGGGTCTGGAGTTAGATAAATTTTATTTTAGTGCAAGGCATCAAACCCGACTTCTCTGCAAGAACAAGTGCTCTCAGTCACTGGGCTGTCCCTGCAGCCCAGCACTTCAGCTTCTTACTGAAGGAATTGTCGTACATGCAGAGTCACGGAGTGATAGGCCCATGTTCAGGAAAGGTCTGTTGACAACCTGCTATCTGCTAGGTCTTGGGCTAGGCACAGGCACACCTCATTTAGTTCCCAGAACTCACCTAGGCCCACACAGCTGTTTGGGAGGGGAGGGTAGCATGGGGGAGGGTGACAGGGCAGTTGGAACCATTTCAGCCCTGACTGTCCTTCCTTCTTCCCTTTCCTAAATATTCCACTCCTGAGCTCTCTGAGCCCACCCGAGGGTCACTAGGTTGGTAATGAGGTGCAGATATGGGGGAGAAACTTGAAAATGAAGTGCAGGCATGGGTAGTGGCCAGAGTGCCCAGAAGGGGCCTCTGCACTTCACCTGGTGGAAGTGAGCTGGGAACATGGACTTCAGAATATCCCCCTGTGACAGAGAGGTGGCCCCACCCCAGAAGACAATTAAAGGAGGAGGCTCCTCCTCGGCTGTTCCTGCTTGGGAAAATGTATTTCTAGCACACAGGGATTCCCGGGGGAGGGCTTAAGAGTCAGTCCATGCTCTTGAGAATTCCTATTTAGAGCACTCTGGACCACCTGCTCAAAACAGAAGGTACCAGAAACAAGGGAGGTCTTGTGGGTAATCAGGCCCAAGCCCCTCCCCAAGCCCTGTATGGCCTCCATTGGGCACATGCGTGCACAGAAAGTCACCTGAGGACCAGCCTGTATGTGGGACAGCTGCTGGCTTGGAGGAGCCTCAGCCCAGCCAGAGCTGGTCCAAGATGACCTTTGGCTTCCCTAGTGAGGCCAGGAAATCTGGTCACAGGACCTGGTCACTGTGGGTGGCAGGGCTGGTGCAGGGCTTGTGGGGAGGCAGGTTGCCCAGGATTTGTGTCCTGTCTCTTGCCTTAGTACTAGGCTTCCTTGAGGAAGGCTCCATCCTTCTCCAAGCCTCTATCTCTTTGCCTGCCCATGGAGGACTGTCCCTGTGGCCCCACAGTTCCCCATCCCGTGGCTTCCTCTCTACTCTCCTCCTCCCAACTCCCTAGAAGGTTCAGGAACAGGATTCCTCAAATTAATCAGTTGTGTTAATCATTTGTTCTCCTGGCTTGGGTTCTGGTGGGGCTGTTTGCCTTGCTTTTGTACCTCTGAGAAAAACTGAGCACTAAGTCTGGAGCCACAGATCTGTTCACAGTCCTCTGAAGTACGCAGTAGTGACAGAAATGAAGACAGCTCTGAGCTGTCGGGGTCCAGGGCTTAACACACTTTGCCTGAGATGGTGTTATTATTATCTCCCTGTGTCATGGGTGAGGGACTGAGGTAGGAGGAGGAGGACTTGATGATGTTAACCAGGGTGGACACAGGGACCCATACAACCTATGACCCAGCCTCTGTGTCCTCAGCAGCCCCTAAAGTCTGTCCCTGGGTGAGCTGTAGGGCCAGTCTGGCATCCACCTTTGTGGTTTGTGGGTAGACCATGTCTGTGGCACCCCCATTAAAGCAGGAGCCCAGGCAGGGGTGCAAACTCCCACCCTCCAGTCTCTGCTCACTGTCAGCAGGGGAGGTGGGGCGCACTAGGCTAAAATTAGCTCCTGAGATTCTTTGTGCTCTGCATCCATCCCTCTTCTGTCCGTCTGGGGAAGGGTGCTGTCAGGAGGCCAGCAGCACTAGAAGGAGCCGGGTGTCAGCACACGCCCTCCCCAGCTTGTGGGCTCTGATCCTCTCACACCCTGCCCAGGCTCTGGGCCAAAGGCTTCTTTCTGCCCTTGGCTTGGCCTTGTGGCCACCTATCGATTAGCAGTGATTTCCAAGGGAGAGACCCATCACCATCTTCCCTCCTCCCTTGGGATTCTAGCTTCTCTTTACCCCTCCCCTCCCTTCTCTTCCTTCTTTTCCTGACCCTTCTGTCTTTGAGGATTGCGCCCTCCACTAAGCCTTCCTGCCCTCTCTGGCCCCTCTGACTTCTTGCTTACCCAATGGGATGGTCCTGGACCTCCAAGAGCCCTGCAGGCTCCATGGACCTGTGGTAGCTGTGAGGGAACCGGAACAGTTTAGAGACCAAAAGAGTGCTACTCTCCCTGGAAAGTTGGGGCTATTTCTGTCCTTTCTGCCTCCCTCTGGGGCTCTGGGCTCCAGAGCAGGAGGAGCAGGAGAACAGGCAGCTGGGGGAGGTCTGGGGCCAGGCCTGGGTGTGAGGGGGCTCTTTAGTTTCCCTGATAAAGGGACAGACCCCATTTGGAGCTAGGGGGTGGGTCTCTCCAATCTCAAATCTACAGGGTTCTGTGGAACGACCCCCCCCCCAGCTGCTATGGGGAACTGGATTCACTTCAAGAGGGAAAAGGGCTGGGCTGTGACTAAGGGGACCCAGGTGTCCCTGTGTCCCTTTCCCAGCTCATCTCAGCTGCAGCTGGGAGGGAGGGAGCGTGAGAGGCTGGCTGAGCCTGCAACTTGGATTCCCTGGACAGTTGGGGGGAGGGGAGGTAAGGGTTAAACCCAGCCTCCTCCCAGCATGGGGGGGGATGGAGGGGTTGGAGGGTGGTCCAACATGGCCATTGGGTGCATGCAGACTTCACCAGGTCCCTCTTAGAGTGTTCTTTGTCAGGTGTCTCTGACACACCTGTTCCAGCTGGAGCCCTCCTTCCTCTGCTGGCCTGGAAGGTCAAGAAAGCAGCTTTGGAAAGGTTCCTTAGCTGTCTTAGAGGCCCTGGTGAAGCCCAGAGGCAGGACTACCAAGTTGCTACCAAGGTGACTTGGGGTAAATTCCTTCACCTGTGTGGGCTTCTTTCTTGACTGACAAAAGGCTAGGACAGGACATACTTCAGACATCACCCTGGGGCTGTGTCAGAAGCCACAGAGAAGGGAGAGAGGGGGAGACTGGGCACAGGGGCCTGGCCAAAGGAGAGCTTGCATGGCGGGTAGGGGGCAGACAGGAACTGCACTCCCTGGTCATATCTTAGAGTCACCAGATGAGCACAGACTGGGTTCACCCAGCCCTGGCTACAGGGGAGCCCGTACAACAAGGCTGTGTGGATAGCCTAGCCACAGGGCCCCAGCCCCTCCCCTCAGCTCCAGGACAGATAGGCACAGGGCAGGCATACAGTGAGGAGTTAGGGGACCTGGGAACATTCCAGCAAACTGGAGCTGTCTTGGCGCTAGTCATCAGTTCTGGGGACTCTGGACTCTAGGGACATGTCTTGGATATAGAGTTGTATTTTGTTTTCTGTTTGATTTGCCTTCCCTACAGTTTCCTCTGGAGATTTTGCTGGGAGATCCATTTGGTTGTGGTTGAGCGAGAGGCATAAGAACTGTCCTCACAGAGTTTGAGAAGGACTAGGGTAAGGACTGGCCACAGAGAGCCAAAGTGTGGACCAGCTGGACTGAATGGAGACTGGAAGAGAGGGGCATGGTTGAGGTTATTCTGGTGGTAACATAGAAAGAAAACCAGACTTCGGTCACGACCTTGGCTCTTCGGCTCACTGTGCAGCCTCAGGCAGACTACTAAACCTCTCTGAATCTCAATTCTCTCATTTAAAATGGGGTAATACTGGGTACATCAGATTGGAGAGGGGAGCTAAGAGATAGCAAAGATCTGTAGGCTATCCTTAAAGGGTATGAGGGTACAAATATCAGAATCACGTGTTACTCTGGAACCCCAGATCCTCCGCAAGGTGAGATAATAGAATCATACCAACCTGGTGAAGAAGGTGGAGTCTTTGTCCTGGGAGATGACCCTTCCTGAATATCCTATCTGTCCCATCTGTCTTCCCTCACCCCTGATTCCATGGCTCCAAAGCCTCTTCACATGCAATTCCAATTGGTTCTATACCATGTGAAGGATCAGAGGGTTCTCAGGGAAATATCTGATGTGCTATATCAGTGTCTCTGCACCTCCACCCTATGCCAGACCCAAGACAGACATCAGTAATAGATTCCAGAACTCTCTCTGTGAGCACAGACAAAGCTGCATGAAGATCCAGGCAGACTTTTTTTTTTTTTTTTTTTTTTTTTTAATGACTGCTGGAGCGAAAGATAAAACTGGTTTGTCTCCGAGTTCTGGGGGGGAATCCCAGCCTCATCTCGTGGGAACTGAAGAAACGGTTGTCCATTGTGGCGTGAACAAGCTGTTTGGAGCAGTGAAAAGGGTTGGCCCTAAAGCTTTTAGGATCCCTATATATGCTGCTGCAGCAAGGGTCTACCAGAGACCCCCAAGATCATGAGAAAGCCAGCAGAGGAAGCAGAGCAGAGGTCTGAGGCAGAAGCCGGGTGTAGCAGGCAGTCGGGGGGAGGGCAAGCGTCCCAGGGCAAGCAGGCAGCAGGTGGGCACTAAAGAGGGGGAGGCTGCGCCCTAGACCTGGGTTAGAGACAGGAAGGGAAACTCTTGGAGATCGCGTTCTCTCAGGAAGCTGGACACAAGGTAAGGATGGCTGCAGAGGCATCACACCTCATGTAGAATTAGTCTCTGATAGTCTGGCCATGTGATTCTAGGTGACTGTTGCTCCCTGGGTTACGGAAGGGGAATCCCAGTTCCCGATTTCTTCCCCTGACTGGTGCTCCCTAGCCATGGGCTAATCCTGAGTTTCTCATCCTCAAAAGCCAGTGTTCCTATCAGCGTGCCCCCAAGATACTTGTATATTTTATTTACTATGTACCCAAGACCCCGTGTGACAGCATGAGGGACATCCCTTGACACCATTTTCTTGGAGTGCCAAAATATACCTGGAAGGGTGGTGAGATGTAGGAAGCAATATTTGTGAGGATCTCCCCAGGGATGGGGAATAGTTGAAGCCTCCAGAGACGAATTTGAGCAAGAGCAGATGTTGCATTTGCTGAGTCAAGCAGAGGGTGAGCACCCAAGTCCCTGCACACTGCAGCTGCAGGCTGCCACAGAACATTGCAGCACAGGGCAGGAAGAGGCTTGCCAGGACCTGTGCCCCTCTAGTCCTCCTCTGGCTTGTAGCTACAGCTCGTACAGCTGACTCAAACCATTTGAATAGCCAAGCGTTGCATCCACATGGACACCTGGATCCCTTTATGTCCGAGGGCCTTGGACCTCCTTGCACCCCAGCAGTAAGGGGCATGGGGGGGGCGTCACCAGAGTCAAGGCTCTGGAGTTCTGAAGGATCGGTGGGCACACTTGAAGGAAGGCAGGCCCCCGTGAGCTATGTGAGCTTAGGGTGGGAGGGAGAGTAGCTGGAAGATGGTTTTTGGAGGCAGGAGGGTCTGATGAAGGGGACATGTTAGCCAGGCTCTGACTTAGTCTGGGCTTGTTCACACCCTGAGTTCCCCCCGAGGAGCAGGAGACAGAACAAGGTGAGGCCCAGTGGCAGCTGACTAAAATTATGTTGGGATGTCAGGGGCTCTTGTATCCAGGAAGTGGGGAAGAATGTGTTGGGAGGGGGCTATTGAATGGGACTATGGAGACAGACAGGAAAAGGAGACGGGGGGGAGGAGAGTCTGCAAAGGCAGCCAGCAAGCTTGTTTGTTTATCTTCTCCTCTGACCTGATATCTCTCAGGCTGCTCTGTGGTCTAGTGCAAGTCATTGGACCTTGTGGGACCTTTGGTGTTCTCAGTCTGCCTACAGACACAGTCCCAGGGGGCCCTTCTGAGGCATATCCTTAGGTAAGCAGGAGAGATTTCTTCAGGGTAGGCGAGAGGGTTCTGGTTCCAAAGACCTTACCTTTGGTCCTTTGGCGCCTTCTGGAGATGCCCAGAGTAGAGGGGTTGGTGTTCGGGGACTTGGCTCCGGCTGCATATACCCAGGTTTGGCTTGACTCTATGTGGACTGGATCCCATCAGTGGGAGCACCTTTGCCCACAGCACCCTGGAGGAGGGGTCAGGCAGCTGGTCAGCAGCAGGTGGCACAGGCCTGTGGATGTTGGCAGACTGCCATCATAGTGCCCACGATGCTTACCTCTCTGGAATCCACCAGGCTCCCTGACACTGTGAGAAGGGGCCAGGCATGCAAGATGCCTAATGGGTACGAGCACACCAGAGGCTTGTCCTGACTCTACCCAGGGGACCTAAGAAGACCCCACCCTGCCCTCATTGCTTCCTCGGTGCCGCAGCTCTCCCAAGCCTGCGACTAGGGAGCCGCTTTCCCTGTGTCCCCACTCCTTGGCCTCTCTCAGCCCTTAGAGAACCTCTGCTGAGTGGAGGGCCCCTGGAGAAAGGTCACGGCTTATTGGCAGTGCGGGAAGGTTGTCTCATCCACAGGACAGTCCCATTGCCCTGGGCCCTATGACCACAGCTGGTTCAGAGCTGTGAAAGAACCTTTGACATCAGGAGGGCCCCTCCTTGTCACCTGCAGCTGCAGGGATCCAGAGGGGTCCAGGACTGAGGGGACAAATTGAGAGGCCTGTTGCCAGCTCCCTGCCTTTTCCTTTTCTCTTCATGTTGAATGACATTTATTGATGAACTCTCTAGAAGCCTCATATTTCCTCAGCCCTGCAGTTTTTAGCTTAGTATTCACACCCTCTGTTTTTCTGTCTTTCTCTGTCCCTATCTCTCAGTGTGTCTCTTTCTGTGTCTCTGTCTCTCCCTAGAGTATTTGGAAGCCCCTACCCAGGCTCTTTCCTCTTTCCACTGGCCCCACCCCACCCCACCCTTGGCAGCTTTCCCAGGTTCTGAGGATAATTTTAGGGAGTCACAGGGGTCTGGGCCCCATCCTTAAGAAAACTCCCTAGGGACGGGCCTCCGGGCGTGAAAAACTTCCCCTGGCCGTCACCCTGACGCCAGTCAGGCAGAGCTCTGGGCTCCAGACATGGGGTCCAGGCCTGTGGCCTGCAGAACCTCATCCTTCCAGAGACTGGGATCCAACTCACAGACTTGGCCTCCTGCCGAGGCCGTGTCTGCTTCCTGCTCCTTCTGCCCTGCCCTGCTGGCCTCTGCACTCCTTGGAGTTGGACATCTCACCACCCTTTGACCTGGCCACCCTGGCCATGCCAGTGTCCTGGAGGCTTTTTGTGTGGGAGACCAATAACCCAGAGGATGGAGAAAGAAAGGACATCTGTGGATTCCACAGCCCAGGCCTGGAGCTACCCAGGCTGAAAGAGGGCTTGGAACCTTAAACCTTGTCCTCTAAGGTCCCAAACCCACAGAATCAAAAGACCACAGTGGGTAGAGCGTTGGCCCTGCAGTTTCTATGTATTCTTGCCCTGGATTCAGTGAGTTGCAATAGAAGTAATGGTATCAAGGGACAGAACGGTACACTGGCTGTGGACAGCCAGTGTGTGAAACAGCCTCGGCCCTTTTGTTCTTTTCACCCGCAAGTGTGATCTCCGACTCTTTGCTGCAGGTGCTTGAGGGTGAAGTGGAAGGCTAGCCTGTCCCTACTCTTGTCCAGGAGCAGCCTTAGCCCTGGAAACCACTGGGTTGGGACTGAGCAGAGCATCAGAGCTGTGCTCATTTCTTAGCTGGCTTGCTTTGTGACCTCAGAGGAGTTACTCAGCCTCTCTGACTCTATACTAATATTTGAGAAATAAGGTGGCTGGCTGCTGTGCCTTTACCCTGAGGGCATGGCAAGGGATAGATGGAAATGCTTGGTTCAGAGACGTCTGCATGCTGTGCCTGGCTCAGTTGTCAGCCATGGGCAGGATGTGGAGAGACAGCAGTGGGGTGAAACCTTGGGCTGGGGATGTCCTGACTAGGTGGAGGCTGGGTCTAAAATGGGACAGGGTGGGAAGAAGGCTCCCCGGGCTCCCATCCCTGGGCTGTGGTATCTCCACTCTTGCCAGCTCTTCCCCGTGTTATTCACCAGTCATTACCCTACATGTGACAACTGTTGTCATGACGACACATTACCCATCCTCAGATAAAAGCCCTGCTTGCAGGGAAGTCTGACTGCCTCTGGCTCCCCAGACTCCATCACTGTCCCCAAACTCCCTCAGAGTACCCTAGCAGACCCGGCTTCCTGTTTGAGGTTTTCAAACAGGTCCTTCTCGTCTCCCTTATTCTCAGTGATACTTGGTCACTTCTATCTTTTCTCACTGTGTCCTGGTCCCTCCCTGGCCCCACCCTCCTCTGCTCTCCTTCTGATTCTGAGCCTCTCTCTCTCTCTCTCTCTCTCTCTCTCTCTCTCTCTCTCTCTCTCTGCTCTTTTTCCTGTCTCCCACTTGTGGACACAGCAGGGTAACATGAAGATGGGTGGTGGGGAGGGCGGGGCCTCCAACCATTACGAGTTTTGTGCACATATGTGTGTATATACATGTGTATGTACATGCATTTACAGGAAGGCAGAAAGGCCTGAAGAAATGTGGCCCAAGGAATTGCTCCTCTATCCCCATGAAGCCTCAGCACACTGCTGTCTGGTCTCAGCGCTGAAGATCCCAACAGGCCTTGCACACTTCCTGAGCGCTGACTATGTCCCCTAAGGGCACCAACTGAGGCAGCAAGGCCCCAGGAGGTAAGTGGCGTCATTCCATTTTTTTGCAGGCTAGGAAATTGGGGATCAGAAAGGTCAAGCAACTCATTCAAAGCCACACATCTGGCCAATAGAGGAGGCAGGATTTGAAATTCCATCCCATCGCCAATGTCCATAACCATGGTGCAGTCATCATAGCAACACTGTTTACCAAGCGCTCACCCAGCACCGGATGCTGCATTTGGGAGCACTCCGGAGCCATCTTCCCTTCACAGTCACTTATACAGTGGGGAATGGGGGGCACAGGAAGGTTAAGTCAGGGCTGTGCTAGGATCTGAAGCCAGCCCCTCTTTGCCTCTTTACCTTCTGTGCTGCATCTGAGAGACCCTTTGTAAAGTTCCTTTTTTCAGTTCAGGCCAGTTTGGGGAGCTAGAGGAAGAGGCCGAGTGTCTTTCTGACATTCCGGGTCACTAGGAAAAGCCCACAGACCCGGCAGGAGCACTGTCTCCAGCTGCCTCAGGAAGCCAGGGCTCCTGACCCAGCACCCAGGAAGGGCAGGAAGGAGGGTGAAGGTGTGGCTGGGAAGCCTGGTGAGTCTGCCTTGTTGCTGAGAGTGTCCCTAGCTCTTCTTGCCTGTTGCACAGTCCCTAGGGAACAGCCTGGGCCATGGAACACATTGTCCCCGAGCACTGCTGTCGGGATGATGAAGAGGCCGGTTATTTTTAACAGCCAACACTCATGGACAGAGGCCTCTTCCAAGCCAGGGACTGCAGGGAGGGTAGGGACCACAAAAGCCAGGTCTTTCTATTCGGTGTCCTCCCTCCCAGCAAACTTAGATTGATGGGATCTTGGGGATCTCATGTAGGGTGGGGCTGGTACCTGGCTGTCAACCCTTCTTAGGGCCTGGAGTGAGGATGGCCTCGGAAAGAGTCTTACTCCTCTAGAGTCTGCAGGTATGGGAACTGATCAGGGCCAATGCCCAAGCTGGGCAGTCAGCAGGTAGAGACCTGGCCTGCTCTGGCTAGCCATGGTCCCTTGTCTTTCTAGGTCTTTCTGCCCACCCTGAGGAAAGCAGCTGGTTCTCCTGACCTCCTAGGCCTTTCTAGAAATTCCCATCTTTCAGGTGATACGGGAATGCACATACCTGGACATCAGGGTTTCCCACACCCAAGACCTTCCAGTATTGGTTCTAACACTCGAGTACTTGTGACCAGGCAAGCTGTGTTGTACTGAACACCCAGCTTGCTTCCTTCCTGGGTCCTCTAAGAAGGCTGGCTGTACCCCCCATGTGTTCTCAGAGGGACTCTCTTCTGCCATCCTGGGTCCCACTATGACTTTGAAGAGACACGGCATCCTTGTGTTGCTGAATAGTATTTCATTGAATAACCCTCCCTGTTGATGGGTGTTTATAATTACTTCCAGTTTGGGGCAATTATGAATAAAGGCGATTTCCCCAGTTAACACTTCCCCTGGGAGGGTATGAAAGTTTTAGTTGCTCCTCCTCATCCTCCCCAGTGTTAGTGGAACTGTGCCTTTTGCACTTATCTACTTTTGAGCTATATTTAATATTTTGTGTCTTTTGGGGGAGGGTGGGGCAAGATACTTTTTCATTGTGGTAAAACATTCATAACATAGCAATATCTTAAGTATTTCTCTCTCTCTCTCTCTGTATGCTTGTTCTCACATGCACATGTATGTGTATGTTCATATATATGGAGGCCAGTGGTCTACATCAAATGTCTTCCTGCATGGCTGTCTAGCTTACTTCTTGAGACCTGATCTCTCACTGAACCCAGAGTTAATGGCATGACTAGTCTAGCTCTAAATATCTGTCTCTATCCATCCCACAAGTCACAAATGCATACTGTTATGCCTGGCAGTTTTACACAGGTGCTGGGGATCTAAACCTAGGCCTTCAAGCTTTCACATTAGCCCCCCTACCTACTGAGCCATGCCCTGCCTCTATCTGAAAAATACTTAAATATTCAACAGTATTAACATTGCTAATGATTCACAGTTGTCCTCTGCCCATCTTTAGAATTCTTTTCCATTAAAAAACCTGAAGCACTGGCGCCCTCCACTATATCCACTAGGAACTCCATGTGAGTGAAGCCATGCAGCATTTGCTTTCTTATAACCCACTTATTTTATGGGGCAGTGTCCTCAAGGTTCCTCCATGCTGTGGTCTGAGCTGTCTTTTTAATGACGGGATAATGTTTTCTTGTATGTTGTGTTTCTCTGCTTGTCCGACCACCGACTTAGAATTGATTCTGCTTTCTGACTTGAGACAGGCTGCTGTGAAGGTGGCGAGGCAGAAAGGACGAATGCTGGAGCTATCAGAAAGAGCCCTGGGTCTTAGATCTAACTGAAACCTCTCTCCAGCTGAGGCACAGTTCATGCCATTGGCTGACATTGGAACTGAATTTCCCTTATATACAGGCATTTCAGTAAGAACATTGAAAACAGCAATGAATCCCACACGAGGTCTAAGTGCATGTGGCCTTCATCCATTCCTAGATGGAAACCTGTCGTTTTCTAGGAATCTCACAGATAGAGCATTTACAGTAAGAGGCCATGTCCTAACCCTCCGCCCCTCCCCCCCATACACAACCCTGATGGCTCTTGTTTGTACATTACCGGATTGTAATTTCGTCCAAGGCACCTTCAGAGCCACTCCATAGTCTCACTCATCAACAGGAGAGGAGAGGTGTAGAGGTGGCTGAGCAGTAAAAAGCACATAATGCTTTTACTAAGGATCCAAGGTCAGTTCCCAGCACCAATGGTGGCTCCCAACATCTGTAATTCTGCCTCTAGGGGATCTGGCGCCCTCTTCTGGTCTCCATGGGCACCTGATTCTTGCGCACATACCCCCAACACATGTGCATAACTTTAAAAAGTTTTTAAAGGAGGAGCAGAAGAAAACACATCTCTTAGCAACTCTTTAAGATGAAACTGGAAAGCCACCCAAGTGATATATGTGGTGGCAACTGCCAAGACACTTGGCTGTAAGTCTTTGAGCCCACACACGCCTGGCTCCGTCTTGTTCTTCACCTGAGCGTCCTTCTTGCTGTTTCTAACGACCTCCAGTTCTGCTGCCCTACTGGCTCATCTGGAAAGCATTTCCACTGTGTGGCTAAGGATCCAGTTTTGCCTGAGAGGAGGCCACTGGCTGCTGCTGGTGGCATTGCTAGACCCAGAGACTCAGGTTGTCAGGCTTGGCAGCAAGTGCTGTCACCTGCCGAGCCACCTCACTGGCCCTCCCTCTGGTTTTACGTGTAAATACCAAACAGTGGAATTGCTGATTCATATTTTACTTCCCTTTTTTTCCATTTTAAATTTTATTTGTTTAGACAGGATCTCACATAGTCTAGGCTGGCCTTGAACTCACTGTGTAGCCCAGGAAGGGCTTGAATTTCAGTTCCTTCTGCTTTCATTCCCCAATATTATGGTTACAAGTATGCACTACCACTGCTGGCCTTATTTTAAATTTCAAAATAACCAGTATTATCATCTCCCACACTAGCAGTGCCATTTATTCATTAATTTTACTCATTTAGTTTTAAAATTTTTTGTTTTGTTTTTAATTGTATGTATGTCTTAGTCAGTATTCTATTGCTGTGAAGAGACGATGTGACCATGGCAACCCTTATAAAAGAAAGCGTTTAACTGGGGCTCACTTACAGTTTTAGAGGGTTAGTCCATTATTGTCATGGCAGGAAGGGTGGTGGAGTGGAGACAGGCATGGTGCCAGGGAGGTGGCTGAGAGATCTACATTTGGATCCATAGACCAGGGGGAGGGGGGAGTGGACAGACAGACAGACAGACAGACGGACAGACAGACGGACGGACGGACAGACAGACACTAGGCCTATGTTGGGCTCTTGAAACCTCAGAGCCCACCCCCCAGTGACTTAGCTCCTCTAACAAGGCCACATTTCCTAACCCTTTCTAACAGTGCCACCCCTAAGCATTTAAATATATGGACCTATGAGGGCCATTTTTATTCTAGCCACCACAATGGATAAGCACATGTCAATGTGTGTTACATGTGTGCGAGTGTAGGTCACTTCATGGAGGCCAGAAGTGACAGACCCCCCCAGAGCTGGAGTTCTAGGCAGTTGTGAGCCCTCAACATGGATGCTGGGAAAGCAAACTCAGGTATTCTGTAAGAGCAGTATGTGCTCTTAACCATTGAGCTATCTCTCCAGCCCTGTGTTGTGTTTCTGAGAGAGGGTCTCGTCACAGAGCCCAGGCTGGCTTCTGATCTGCTTTGTGACACTCTTCCTGCATTAGTCTCCACAGTGTTAGGATTACAGATGTGGGCCACAAGGCTGGGAAACATCACATTCTCCCCGAAGTGAGCAGGTGTTGCAAGCTATTTGCTATTCAGTTTTAAAACAAGGACCATCCAGTGGTGTAAGGTGTACAGGTTTTTCGCCTGCCGCTGCCTGGTCTTGTCCTGCCGCTGCGCCAGCCCCAAATAACACACTGAGACTCGTATTAGATATTATACTGTTGGCCAGTTACTAGTTTCTTATCGGCTAGCTCTGCCTTAATTATTAACCCATTTTTGTTGATCTATGTATTTCTCTTACCGGGGAGCCAGCGGCATACTACTTTCTTCAGACTCTCCATCTTGACTCCTATTTCCTCCTTGTCTCCTAGTCCCTCCTATCTTCCTTTCCTATTGGCCAACAGTGCTTTATTATTAACCAGTATGAGAAACATATACAGAATGACATCTCCCATCACAGTGGACTTTAATCTGTGCTTTCCTGGGGCTAGGACCTGGCCAACTCTAACCCATTTTTAAAAATGTGTTTTCACGTTATTGATTGTGGTAGTTCACTATCCTGACTGTGAGCTGTTTGTAAGCTGTTTCTATTGGTGTAAATTAACATGGCATAAAGTTAATCACTTCACAGTGTCTGGAGATGACTCAGTGGGAAAAGCACTTGCTATGCAAGCATGAGGATCTGAGTTCAAATCCTCCCCACCCCCAAAAGCCTGCTGTGCTGTGAGTGTGCCTGTAACATAACACTGGTGGGGTAGAAACCAGTGGATTCTGGGAGCTCACTGACTGGCCAGCCTGACTAGTGGAAACCATGAACTTCAGGTTCATTAAGAGACCTTGTCTCAAAAATAAGGTGGACACCAGTAGAGGAACATATCCAGTGCTAACCTGGGGCTTTTGCAAGTGCCTGCACAGGTGTACACTCCCAACTCTCTCTCTCCCTTCCTCCCTCTCTCTCTCCCTCCCTCTCTCTCTTCCTGTCTCTCTCTCTCTCTCTCTCTCTCACACACACACACATACATACAGTCACCTACCACCTCACAGACAATTCCCTACATGCAGACACCACACACACACACACACACACTGTACATGCAATGGATGATAGTATTGTCATAGAGCTGTATAACATCCACCACAACTTTTATGTTGTGGTGGGGAATGCTGGGGATTGAATAAAGGGCTTTGTGCATACTAAGTACAAATTCTCCCACTGAGATCCGTGTTCAGCCTTCCCATTTGTGTTCTTAATGTGTGAGACTTCCAATCATTTTGACAGGACTCCAAAAGCAACACACGAGCTCCTGGGCCTGGATTCTCCATGTTTTGGGCAGGTGTCTGGTCAAGGAAGCTGCCAACATCCTAGTCTCTCAAATGTTAGATTCCCCGCTAGTTCTCAGTCTACAGGACCCTTCCCTGAGGAGGCTGCTGGGGGATGGCTGCTGCTGGGCAATGGCTTCTCTGCAGGACACATTTCCTGGGCTAATTTCTCCTGCAAGGCTTCAGAGATGTCCTCTGTGCCTGCCAGAGCAAATGTTATTATTGCTCTTCTGCCCCTGTGGCTTTCAGACACTGGCAATTGAATTACAGTGGTCCACTTGCCCTTTGGGCAGGGAGCTCCCTTAGCTGTCCCCTGAGTGGGCTGAGTCCTTTCTAATGCCTCTGCAGAGAGGCCAGGGTGAAGTTCTTGGGGTGGCCTGGATGGCAGAGGATAACTCTGGAGCAGGCTGGAGAGACTGAGTGTGGAGTCACAGGGACGGTCTGGGTGTTCTCCTGCTACCTTCCCATTGCCCTCCTCTTCTGCAGCCTTATCTCCCCAGCCTTGCCTGGGGCACTTCCCTGATTACAAACTGCTGGTGGCTCCTTGCTGCCCACATGACAAAGCCCAGGCACTGGGCACTAGCCTAGCAATCTGCCCAGTCTTCCAGTGTGGGCAGGCAGTAGCCCCAGGCTTGTGTCCTGGCATTGTTGAGGTCCTTTCCCGAGTTGCCTTCATCTAAGGATGAGTCAGCCGGTAAAGAAGGGCTGGCAAGATGCATGCCACTTCTCTCTGACAGATGAAAGTCTCCCACACATGCCCCCCTCCAGTTCCCCTTATGCTGGGCCCTTAAAGGCCACAAGCTAAAAATGACAGCTCCAGAGGAGAAATGGATCCTGGGTTCCTGGGAAAGTGTTTGGACACAGCCTGGGCTGTGGGAGAATATGGGGTCACTTGTGTTTGGTTGCAGAGGTTTGGGGATTCTGATACAGTAATTAGGTTACCCCAACTTTTAGAAATCTTAGGTACCCCAAAGTGACTAGGATAATGAGCCTCGGTTTCTCAAAGTGAAGTGGCATGTTAGCCCTTGTAGAATTGCAGGAAAGATGGAGCAAGGAGGGGGCACCAGACACCTGCTGTCCTGCAGCAGTTTGCTCTGGGCTGATCGTGACCAGGGCCTCCTGGGAGCAAAGCAGCTGTGAAGACCTGGCCTTGGGGAGAGAGGATCTATTACTGTTTCCTCATGGAGGAAGGCCCTGAGACCCCAGCCGCCACTGGATGAGGTCAAAATAAAGAGTAGGATGGAGCTTCTGGGTGGTGTAGCTATGACTCCCTCACAATCCTTGTCTCTAATCCTAGCAAAGGCATCAGGTTACTGGGCTGGAGTTCTTCCTTTGGGTCATCGGTGCCCTTTCTACGTCAGGTGAACAGACAGGTGTCTTTCTAAGTCTATCTAGGACACCAGCCCTCTTCACCTGAAACTTTTGATGTCAGCTCTAGACTTCGTGACATCCGTCCTTCCACTCCCCCCTCCCTTCCCTTCTCCTCTACTCCTATTTTCTGTTTCTTCTGTTTTGAGACAGGGTCT
The DNA here is from genome assembly GCF_943737965.1 of Phodopus roborovskii. Lineage (NCBI taxonomy): Eukaryota > Metazoa > Chordata > Mammalia > Rodentia > Cricetidae > Phodopus > Phodopus roborovskii. Next base: position 26,312,671 of record NW_026126416.1, on the reverse strand, counting down.
TGCTATGTAGCCTCGAACTTGCCATGCTCCTGTCCCAGTCTTCTGAGTGCCGGGATTACCAGCATATGCCATCACACCTGGTATCTGTCTGGATGTTTTTCCTCTGCCCATTCTAGGCTCATCTGATACTGAGGACTTTGATGCATCTCTAGCTCTTGGAATCCAGCTCTGTGGCCCAAGACCACATTCTGCATGGACTTGCATTGCTGTGTCTTCCTCAGTATTCTGTCTGTCCTTCTGTCTCTTCTTTACCAGATACCACCAGCAGTCAGAATAGGGCCCCGTTCAAAGCAAGACCTACAAGTAGTTCTTTTATCTGTAGATGAGACATGTCGTGTTTGCTTCAGGCTGGACCTAGCAGTGTGGGATGGACCAGGGCTCTGAGGTGGGGAAGACCCTGAGATTCACAGGGGAACCCTGCCCCACCTCAGAAGCCTCACACTTTTGTCACTCTGTGACACTCCTCTGCCCCCACCCCTCTCTGAGGCCAAGGACTATAGCTGCTAAGGCAAACTGGCACCAAGTACAACTCAAGTGAAGTCTGGAATCTGGATACCTTAGCTAACCCTGGAGTCATTCCCAGCTGCTGTCTAAGACCTTCGGTCCCTATTCCAGAATCCACCACCTGCTTGCCAGATGCAGCTGAGGACAGCTCGGTGTAATGACAGGAAGCCACTAGTCAGCTTGGGGTTCTCATGACAAAACCCGGATGTAAGTCAGCTCTCCCATGGTCCCGTCTTTCTCCACCCTCCTTCCCTCTGCCATGGCCTTCTCTAGAGAGTCTTCCTTGTGCATGGGTTAGGAGTGTGGGCTTTCCCCTTTTTGGCCTCTGTGAAGAACAAATGCAGATGAGGGACCAGAAAGCTTGTAGGGAAACACCCTACTGACACCCAGGAGGCCTAGGTGAACTGATGAGCCAAAAGATGAAGGGACACATTGCCTGGGGTTTCTGATCATACCCAGTTTTGGATTTGCTAAAACACACAAGGGCAGTTGAGCCAAGCTGGGGCAGGCCTGTCACAGCCAGAGAAAAGCATCCTTCCAGCCCCTTGAGGACATTGCTGTAGCCCTCCCAAAAGTCTGAAGAGTCCAGCTAGACCATAAGGTGAGCCTCCACCCCATTTTGTCAGCCTTCACTAATTTTCTGCCTCACCGGAGGGCCAGAGAGCAGGATAGAATGGGGGTCTGTATGTGGGTCGCAGAGGGGGCCTCAGCTCCTGCAGGGTCCACTGAGGCAGGCCAACCCCTCTCAAACTGGCTGAGGGTCTGATGCAGTGTGGACATGCAGGGATACACCCCCACACTCACTATGGTTCCTGGAAGCTACCTCAAGGGATCTCTGCCTCCTGGGGACCCCACCCGAAAGGCAGCCTGGGGATAACCTCAGCCCTGTTCCCAATCCCTCCTGCCCAATGGGGCAGCTATAGCCTGCAGATAACCTGTGCCTGCAGATCACACATCGAGGCACCTTTCCAACCTGTGTGCACAAACAGACACTGTTATGCTGCCATGATGGTGACACACAGACGGCCTTCTGAACAATAGAGGGGGACATACTCGCAGTCCAGTCCCTGTGGCTCTAAGCACCCCAGCTCCCCACTGGCCATGTGTTTATGATCACAGCCCCCATCCTGCTCAGCTCCAGTTGCTACCTTCCGGCCCCAGAGCAGCAGTGTCTCCCTGCGTTGCTGATGTTTGAGGCCCCGGGGAGCAGATCCAGCTGTGCTCATAATTCAGACAGCTCTCAGGTTGCTGGAAACTCAGCCGGCTTCTGTTTCCCACCATGATAGAAAAGGCTACACTGAACCTCTGCTGAGCCTACAACTTTCCCTTCCCAGGTCACCTCTTCCACAGGGATGGCTGCTACTATAGAATCCCAGGACCAGGGAAAGGGCTTAAAGACCTGAACCCTGTGAACTGCATAGATGAGGTGGTGATGGTCCAGGGAACTATCTGTTCTCTCCCTCCTATAGGTAAGGAGATCGAGGTCACAGAGCGGAGGTGACTCTTAGAAACAAAGTCCAGCAGGCTGGCAGTCTCTGTGGAGTCTTGCATACACGTGATGCACATACACACACCCAGGAACACACATATATAAACATATAATAAAATAAATCAATATTTTAAAGAATCTTGGGCTGGATGTGGTAGCACAAACCTATAATCCTAGCACTTGAGAGGTAGAGGCCCTCAGAGGCCAGAAAAGGGTGTCAGACCCCCAGGAGCTGGAGTCACAGGCAGCTGTGAGCCACACAATAGGGAAGATGGAGTCTCTGCAAGAGTAGCAAGCATTCATATCCCGAGGCATGGGGAAAACTTTTAAAGAACTTTAACAAATAAATTTGTGTGTGTGTGTGTGTCTGTGGCATAATTCCACTCACACACACCCCTGCCACTGACAAGCTGATGAAGAGATACTATGGTTCCCTTGTAACCTCAGAGAGAAGCACCAAGTCCGACCGTTTCAGGTCTCATGGGTAAGGAGGCTGGAGGAGAGCATGAGCTGGCTGGGGCTGCAGAGCTGTGAAGCCCATCTGTTGTCGATGGGAGTCCCTTTGGTGCTGTCACCCTGCGAGCTGAGTGGCAGCCCCTGTCATATTAAAGACATCTGGCTGTGGCCCACCATCCCAGTGCTGGGAGCCTCCTTCAAGTAGCCTTCCTATAGAAGTCTTTCAGGAGAACCTTCTGATGCTGTTCCTTGCAGTGTTACTGGGGGTAGAAAAGACCGGGGCTCAATGGGGGGGGGGATGAACCTGGCTTTGGGAGTGGGTGGGCAGGTATGAGCTGTACAGCTGGCAGAAGCCATGAACACAGTGACAGATGGTCAACTGGGGACCTTAAAACTACAGCGCTGATGGACAGCGTCCTCCAAGGCATCCTCTTGAGTAAACATGAGCACACCCGATATATCTAAGAATGCATGTCTACCCAAGGGGTGTGGGTCAGAAGAACAGCGAAATCACACTGGTGGCACATTGTAAGGTCTGAAGGGTGGGTGGGTAACAAACAGAGAGGCATATGTCTTCCTCTAGCACAAGGAAGGCCACAGATGTGTCCAGGGGCCCAGGGCCTGCAGGAGCACCGAGGGGCGATGGCTCAGCAGTCAGGATTCCAGTGAAGCAGAGCATGCGTAGGCCCTGGCTGCACACTCCTGAGGCAGGGCCAGGCCTGGGAGGGCTTGGAAGATTTCGCGTTCTGTGTGATTGTCTGATGAGGTCTGGCTCCAGGCTGGGATAGCCAGAGCTCTTGAGTCAGCTCTGAAGTTCTGTCCCCAGTGAAGGGTAGGGGCCTTGGCCCCTGGAAGCAGGTCAAGGCTTGTGGATGCTCAGAAATGTGTAGACGTGAGTGGCTTCTTGGTCCGTGGCCTCTGGCTGGCCAGCTCTGGCGCCAGTCCTGACATCTCCTCCTCCTTACATAGTCCTGTTGGAGGCCAATGGCTGACTAGACTCTGCAGAAGGCTGAGCTGGGCCAGAGAGGGATGGGGATTGCTACGAGTGCCTTGGCAGCTTCCATATGCTCTGCCTCCTAATTAGAGTGACATTGTGTAGTGCCGGCCAGGAGACTGGTGTTGATCCAGGGTATGCTGGCCTCCTTAGGGCTTCTAAACCAACCATGGCAGCTCCAGAGCTATGTGAGGGGCTCTGGGAAGCCTCTTCCACATGGCATGGCCTTGGACAAACTGCTGTCTTTCTACTTACCAAAGCAACGAGGTTGGGGGTGGGCCTTGCTTGGGACACAGGTGAGTCCTTTGTAAATTTCAAAGCACACTGGCATGGGAGGTGGCGAGAACAGCCTACAGAAATGAGTTAATTGAAGTCACTTCATGCTAATGGAAAGTAGAAGGTTCCACGTGGCCCTTTGCTTGGGACACAAGGAAATCTGAGCTTCAAAACCATTTCATGGTGGCACATGCCTGTCATCCCAGCTCTGGGAAAGCAGAGGCGGGAGGACCGCAAGTGTACATAGCAGACCCATTCCTAGCACCACAGAAGTCAAAATGCACACATTTGGGGCCAGCCCTTTGTCTCTCTGCTCTGTTCAGGAGCTCCCTTACTGCCCCAGAGTTACAGCATGGCCTCTGAAGTCAACTCCCTTCGTCAGCATTCAAGGCCTTCCAAGATCTGTCCTGAGACACTTGTTTTCTCATATGCCACTGGAATCTATCTACCAAATCCTACCCCCATTTCCCTACACTTCAGCTGTCTGCTCTGCTCACGGGACTTCCTCACAAACCTCATAAACTTCCTCACTGTTCGAGGTTACCCCATACCTAGGGAAGAGATATTTCTCTCAAGCCCACTCAGGAGAGTACCTCCCTCTTGCATCTAGAGATGACAGTCCTGGCCATATTGCTATCATGTTTCTTGCTGTGTCCTTGTGGAAGTCTGCAGCAATGCCCTAAAGGTTGCTGGCTGGGCCACCTGGGATTCCAAGTCATCCCATCTTTACTATTGGTGACAGCAAGGATGTGCATGATCCTAATAGGGGTCAGTGAGCTCAGGATGAAGGCTGGAGATCTGTAGTCAGAGCCAGCCAGGGAGGGGACAGTGGCAGATGTCCACTAGGATCTGCTGCTCTTCCTTGGGAACTGATTCCAGACTTCATTCTCTTAGCTGGTCTAGGGTGAGCCTGAGACTCCCCCCCTGCTGCCTCCTGCCATGCTGACCAGTACACAGGCTGCGAGCCCGCAAAGACTCTGTTGCTTTGGATGACCTCGTGAGAAGGCTGTCACTGTCTGATAACCTTGGGAAGTAAAGCAGCCATGAGTGGGATGGTGCCTCTCTATGACAACGGACCCAGTAGGAAGGCAGCGTCACTGGGACGCCCTCTCACAGCAAGGGCCAGCACTCAAGGGGGCCCCTTGCCCAGAGTCACAGGACTGGTCAGTAATAGCCCTGGCCGGAATTCAAGATCTCAGGGCCCAGGGCAGGTTCTGGAGGCTGGAGTTTTTCACTCTGTGGCCCCTCCCAGCAAACATGCTTGGTGGAGACCCTGGCTGTCTGTAGCCCCCACCCAGATTGCCCAGGAAAAAGCCGAGTCCCTCCCAGGCACGCTTCCCACAAGTGTCTGGTGGGACACTGGTGCTTGGGTCAGCCCCATTCAGCTCTCCTTGTCCTGAGACCCCATCCATGAGGCTACTAGATGGGAGTCCACTGCCACCCTTTGTTTCCAGGTAGGGAAGCAGGGGGGCTGGAAGGTGGTGATGTCTCCTAGTGCTGGCTCTAGTGTGAGACCCACAGAGTGAACCAGAGCTCACATGTGTTCTACTGCTGTGGGCAGTCCTTTGGGCAGACCCTATTTCCAGTGCTGACCAGAAGCCAGTAGCTACTGCCCCCCTACCCTATACCAGTGACAAGGTCCCCATGTTCTCAGGTCTCAGGCTGCCTCCAGAGTGTTACAGAGTGGCCTTGCCCAACCTCAAACAAACAAACAAACAAAAAAACCAGCCAAACCAAAACCAAAACACACACACACACAAACAAAAACCCGAAGAAAACCATCATACTGTCCTGTCCTCAGGCATCCCTGTCCCAACTTTCTTACTTCCCAGACCTCAAACCTTTCTGACGGTTCCCCAGGGTGGGACCAGTCACTGCTGGTCACAGTGTATAGTACCTCTTGCAGCCAAATGATAGGCCATTCATGAGCATCTGGGTCAAGGTGTGGACAGTGACTTGTTTTGGCCCCTGGTATTTGTGCAGAAGTATTGCCAACCTTTAGGCCCCTTTAGAAGGTGGCTACCATATGTGATTTGCCAATCCTTTTTTCCCTTTCTTTCCCTGTTTATTTATTTATTAAAACAGAGTGTTTCTATATAAGTGGTCATGGTGATCTTCTTGCTTCAGCCTCCCGAGTAGCCCCTTCCCTGGCTCCTACGTTGGAGTAGGATATTCTAAGTAAAAGTATTGTCACCTTGGATCCCAAAATAAAGATGACATGTATTCATCTCCACCATGGGGACAGGAAGCAGGAGAGGAAAATCAGTGGTATTTGTTATTGAAGCAAAACTTAGTTTATCCTGACTGATGCATGCTCACTTGCCAGTGTCTCTTCCAAAAAAGGATGTGAGGAAAGTGGGGAAGGAAGTTTTCCCCTTGTGTTCTGGAACTTTCCATTCAGTTAGCATCCCTTAGAGCAGCAATCTGCCCCTTAAAAGAACACAGAGACCCACAGCCAAACATTGGGTGGACTTAGGGAATCCTGAAGAAGATGGGGAGGACGGATTATTGGAGCCACTGGGGTTGGGCACCATAGGAAAGCCTACAGAACCCACTAACCTGGGCTTATGGGGGCTCACAGAGTGAACTGACAACCAGAAAGCCTGCATGGGACTGGCCCAGGCCCTCTGCACATGTGTTGCAGTCCTGTGACTTGGTCTTCTTGTGGCATACTCCTGGCAGTGGGAGCAGGGGCTGTCTCGTCTCCCACTCTGTTGCCTGCTCTTGGGACCCATCCCTCCTGCTGGGTTGCCTTGCTCAGCCTTGATGGGAGGGGAAGTGCTTAGTCTTACTACAGCTAGCAGTGCCATGGTTGGCTGATATCCATGGGAGGCCCACCTTTATCTGAAGAGAAACAGAGGAAGGGGAAGGGATGGGGGAGGGGAGGAGGACCTGGGGGAAGAGGAGGGAAGGGAAACTTTGGGATGTAAAAACAAAAAATAGATAAGCAAAAACACACAAAAAACTGGCAGCACCCCCTTCTCATCCCCTCTGTAGACAAAACAGAATAAGAGCCATCTCTGCTGGGGGCGGGGGTGGTCACCTGCCCTTCACTGGAAGTTCAGTTTTGCCTGTTCACCCCAGCTAAGTCTTTCAAATACTTTATTAGGACATTTTCAAACACACAGAGGTTGAAAGAAGGGTGAAGGGCTTAGAGGTAGAGCACTGGGCAGGCAAGTACAAGGCCCTGGATTCCATCCCTTCACCACCAACATTGTGTTCAGCAGCGTATGGGACTGGAGTTGGAATAATTATCGGACTATCCCAAATCCACAGTCCTAATAATGTCAACTGTGAGTAAAGACAGAGCAGAGCGCCCACAGGAACTTTTGGGCATGGCTGGTAGGAAGTGTGAACACAGTACAGCTACGTTGGAAGCAGTTTGGCACATTCTAGAAAGCTAAGTATGTCCTTCCATTTGTCCAGTGTGGTTCTTGGGTATTGACCTGACTGAGGTGAACACTAATGTCTGGGGACAAACCTGCCTGTGGACATTTGGCGCTGATTTGTTTGTGAACGACAGAACTTGGATGCCTTTCAGCGGTGAGTAAATGCGGTGCACACAGACTGTGGGTAGTAGTCAGTACTGTCATGGCTCACCTCTGCCGCCCACATCTAGGTGTGCCTGTGAGGGTGTTTGCAGAGAGGCTGAGGAGGGAAGGCACTCCCTGAATGTGGGGAACACCATCCCATGCCCTGGATCCCATAGTGAATAGAAAGGGAAAGACTGAAAAGCTTGTTGAGCCCAGTATTCATTGCTCTCTGCTTCCTAACTGGATGCCATGTGATTGGATACTTCACTCTCTCTCTGTATGTCTGTGTATGTGTGTCTGTGTGTTGTTGTTTGTATATATCTTGTGTGTCTGTGTGTTTGTATATATGTGTGTGTCTCTCTCTTTCTCTGTGTGTGTTGTTTGTATATATGTTTCTCTCTGTCTCTCTGTCTCTCTGTCTCTCTCTGTCTCTGTCTCTGTCTCTGTCTCTCTGTCTCTCTCTCTCTCTCTCTCTGTGTGTGTGTGTGTTTGGTGCAGGAGAACAAGCCAGGGCCCCAGGACATCTGGGTAAGCTCTCTACCCTGTGCCACACTCCCAGCTGGACATACAGGGAACTTAAGTGCATTTGACTGAATGGAAGAACCCAGTCTAGAAAGGTTACACAGCCTGGGAGTCTAGCTCTGATAACTATGGGGATGGTAGAAAGACCAATGGCTTTGGGGCATTAGGTGGAGGGAAGAGTCTAGGGTATTTTAGAGCCACGAAATTACCTGCTGATGCCTTGACAGTGGGTGTATTTGTCAAAATCTGTAGCACCAAGAGTGATGTGCCCCAGACTTCATTTGACGGTGACATGAATGTGGCTGCTGTGTCCCAGGGAAGCCCCACTCTGGTGGGATGCTCCTGGAGAGGAAGATTTTCAGGGTAACAGGGGCCATGTGGCTGCTGTGTCCCAGAGAAGCCCCACTCTGGTGGGATGCTCCTGGAGAGGAAGATTTTCAGGGTAACAGGGCCATTTTCCTACATGCACGCTGCTCAGCTTTGCTCCACTACCTAAAAGGGGGAATTAATGGTGTTGAGGAGGTGGCTTAGGGGGAAGAGTGTTTGCTGTACGACTGAGGGTGCCCAATCCTGCGTTTCCAGCGTCCATGGAAACTGGGATGTGGTAGCAGGATTCTATAATTCTAGCATTCCTATGACGAGAGGGGAGATAGAGCCAAGAGACTTTCCAGTACCTTGTGGGCCAGCTAGCCTTGATGACACAGTAACCAACAATGGACTCTACCTCAAACACTGCAGACAAGGACTGACATCCAAAGTTGTGCCCTGACCTGGATCCAGCCACACACCACAGCACGTGTGAACCCATGCTCATATACACGAACTAATAAAATAGCCACATAAACTAGAAAATGCCTATCAAAAGTAAGCAGATGTAAATTCTGAAACTGAAATAGGGTACTGAAGTGAAGTATCTGTTCAGTAGGTTCAACAACAGCTCAGAGCCAGGCATGGCGGCACATGCCAGTAACCCTGGCACCTGGAATGTAGAGGCAGGAGGGTTAGGAGTTTAAAATCAGCCTATGCACCCTAGTGACATCCTTCTTAAAACAAAACAAAACAAACAAACAAACAAAACCAAACAAATCAAAACAAAACATTACTTGGAATTCTTCAAGTCAAAGAGAAAGAGTCCTAGACAGAAAGCACCCCCCAAGCCCCCTCCCCCATACCCCCACCCCCCACCCCCTGAGGAAGTAAGAGCACCAGAAATTTTAAGTATGTGGACAGTTGGGAGACTTGTTTTTAATCTTAAATAACCCTCCCATTTTTGATTGTTTAATCAAGGCTGTTAGAAATGTAGAAGTAAGTGCATGGTGGCACAAGTATAGTTAGACAGTACTTACAGAGTTGTAGAGCAGAGGGGACTGGCGTAGTTAGACTGTGCTTCCACAGCATAGGTCAGAGGGGACCGACACAGACTGTACTTCCAGAGCTGTAGAGCAGAGAGAGCCTACGCAGTTAGACTGTGCTTCCACAGCATAGGTCAGAGGGGACCGACACTGTTACACTGTGCTTCCAGAGTTCTGGCAGCAGTGGGGCATAGCTGCTGGCTTTCTGTTGATAATCACAAACTACCACAGGCTGGGTGGATCATGAGGAGGGAGGGATTGGTTGGGTCACTGTCCTGATGTTGAAAGGTTGAGAGGCCACATCTAGTGATGGCCTTCCTGCTGGCAGTCCCAGAGTGGCACAGGACATCAGGTGGAGAGAGACGGGGAGTGTGTGTGTGTGTGTGTGTGTGTGTGTGTGTGTGTCTTTTTGAAAAGCCGGTAGGATTCTGGATTGTGGCTTTCAGTTGGTAAAGCGTTTGTCTCATGTGCTTGAAGTCCTAAGTTTTATCCCCACCCCTGCAAAACTAGATGTGGTACAAGCCTGTAATCCTAGCACTTGGGAGGTGGAAGCAGGCAGATCAGGAGTTCAAGTCATCCTTGGCTACACGTTAAACTGGAGACTACCCTGGGCTACATGAGACCCTGTCTCAAGAACAAAAGTCAGCCAAGAGGGGATCTCTGGTTTTGCCAGCACTGGGACCTAGAGCTCAGAATGAACACACCATACACACTAGGCTTGAAACCAGGCCTCTGTTTGTACAACAGTCGCCTTGGCTCTTCCTTTCGTCTTGTTCTCTTTGAACACAAAGCTAGAGGGTTCACAATTATCCTATCTACTTCTTCTGAAAAAGTCTCCTACCAATGACCTTGCCTTGTTAGCTTGGAGAAAATAGCCATAAACCTAATTTATACTAATGTGTGAGCAACTGCTCTTTAAATAGCCCTTACAGGGCTGGCAGACCAACAACCTCCAAGAAATCGTTCTGATAGATGAAGAGATCACCTGGCATGGAGTGGGAAGGCAGGCAGGAAGGGTTCCATCTTGGACATATTGCTCACCCTTCCTGGATCCATTTTTTCTTCTGTAAGCAAAGGCAGATGCTTGAATAGCCAGTGGTCCTTCTCTCATGCCTTGCCACGCCCTCTTACATCCTTCTTGTATTTTCTAGTGCACATTCTTGAGGCTGGGAAGTTACAGAGGCAGAAGGATCTGGGTTCAGAGATCAGCTGGTCAGCAGAGTGTGGTGGTAGTAGTGAGATGGGTGCTTTCCCTAGCCTTTCTGGGGCTCAGCATAAAAAAAGAGACAAACTGTTCCTTGGCCTGCAGCCACAGATCTGCCACAATGACTACTCCCTACCACAGAGGAAGGCCTCTGGGTTCCTCACTGTTGTGAAGGCTAAGGGGCACCAGCCCAGCATGTTGAGGTACTTGGGTTCCATTCCTGGGGGGTATGATGAGAGAATGAGAGGGAGAAGGAAAGCAAGAGGGGGTGGGAGAGACATAAGGGCCCCACAGTTGTAGGGAGCCGTCCCAGCATTCTCCATTACAAGATGGCGCCTGCATCTGGCTGGCGTTGAGAGTGAACAAATCAGTGCGCAGGTGCAGGGTGATTTTCCCTCCCTTGGTCTCTGCCTCTCCCGTGGCGTCATATGGGCCGATGGGCTGCAGCCAATCAGGAGGTGACACGTCCGAGGCGAAGGTTGTAACCTATATAAGGTTTGGGTTTTGGATGTTTGGGGTCTCTGTTCTGTAAGCTTATGCTCTCCCTCTCAAGATGCATTAAAGCTTTACTGCAGAAGGATCCTGAGTGTGCCGCGTTGTTCTTGCTGGAGAGACGGTAGCGCGGGACACACAGTGCCAAGCCACGCTGAGGGTTCCAGGGCAGCCCTTGACAATGGTTGCTGGATCAGGAGAAGACCTGAGGGCAGTGGGGTGTCTCTCCCTATAGCTCGCCATCACACAGGGCGCAACCTCTATGGCTGCACAAGTTCTGAGCTGTTTTTTTTGCTCAGTGACAATGAATGTCACAGGAGCCTGGAGACAGAAGAAAGAGAGCTGGAACCCAGAGGTACCTCCAGCAAGCCAGACACCATTCCACCTCCTCTCTCTGAGAAAGTCAGCCAGTTTTCTTTCCAAAATGAAAGGAACACAGCCCCCCAACTCCAACATTGCAGTAATTGTGCTAATAAAAGGAAGTTTAATGGCTGTCGCTGAGAGGTGGCTCTGGGAAAGCGACAGCTCTGACAGCTATGCTGACTGCCACTGGGGGAGGGGACTGCAGGGATGGCCCAGGAAGCCTTCCTTCTTCCTGCCCCTGGATGCAGGGAGAAGGCAGGAGTGGCCTCAGAGCTCACTGGACCCTCCCTGGCCTCTACTGGTTTGGGGACTGGAGGAGGGGTTGTATTGGCACGTGGTACTTGTCAGGAAAGAGATGAGCACACATCAGCCGAGGGCCTGAGAGCCTCAGGCCACGATTTCAGGGAGCCTTGAGGATGCACAGGTTCTTCTTACCCCAGAGCTCTGAGTCAAGAGCTGAAAGAGCCCATGTTCCTCATCCCTCATCATCAGGCAGGTGCAGTCCTGAGGCCAGGTGACCTGAGAAAGAGCCTCAGTCAGCTGCGGATGGCCCTACACCCTGGTGGGCTCAGATCGAGTTTCTCAGCGGCACTGAGTCCTGGGCAGATGCTGGCACCGTTGGGAGCTGGCAGGTGGCAACCAGTCACCCATGGCCCTTCCTGCAAGAGCAGTTTCCAGCTCTAGAAAAACCCAAGGCCACAACCTCTTTTGTCTGCTCACTCTTCCCCTGGTATGTCTTTCTGGATGGATGAGCCCAGGCTAGTGAAGACCTGTTCCCAGGACAGGGTGAGCAAGTGTGAACAATGACAACCCTCATGGCTAGCAATTCACACAGGCTGCATAGACCTGTGAGGGAACGGGGGTGGGGTGGGGTGGGGGGGACATGGAAACTCCAGAAATGGATGGGGCTTGCATGGATTGCTAATTCCACCCTTGCGGGAGGAAGGACAGGAAGAGTGAAAGGGAGAGCACAATTGAGAGATCTCACAGTCTGTGGCACTGGCCCTCAGCATCCAGGGGTCAGGGCAGGGTTCCCAGTCAGTGGCATGGGTCATCAGGGTCCCTGGAATTCCTGCATTACGATTGCAGCTCACAGTGGCAGCAAAATGGAGTGAGGGTGCTGACTGAAGAGCGGGCACCCTCCTGTCCTCCTTAGGCTCATGGCCAGCCTCTGCAGCTGCTGTATTTGTTGGAGCAGAGGCTGACCTTCACGATGGAACACTTACTGCATGCCAGCCCAGAACACAGCAGGGTATCCTGGGAGTCCGAATCATTCATTCATTCCTACGTTCTTTCCTCCTTGGGGACCACTCAGCTGTATCCCCACTCCACGACCTGCCCCTTCCTGGTTCCTCACCTACCTTGATGCTGCATGCAACAGAAGGAAGATGGAGGAGGTGTGGTGGATTTCAGGATAAAAACTGCCTGGTGATGGGATCGGGCACTGCACGCGCACTTTCTCTTCTCTCTTGTTTGGGTGGAATGACATTTCTGGAGGTTTTCAGAGAGAAGCAGAGCCGGAGGGAGGAAGGGAGCCCTGGAGCCAGTTACCCACCTCGGTCTCCAGGAGCAGATCATTGACCTGACCTCCTGCCTGGCTGACCTCTCAGCTGCTGAGCAGCTCCTCTGACCTCCATGGTAATATCCGGTCACCCAGAAGCCCCAGCAAGCAGGCACAGGAAACACTAACAAGCAAAGGAGCCATGTCAGTTTAAGCAAAGTGCACAGAGGTTCTAATCCAATGCCTGGCATAGGCTAAACAAATATCCTGCCACTGCCCTGCACTTCAGGAACTCACATTAAGTATGAGGAGAGCAGGGGGAGAAGAGGGGCGAGGGGGAACCCTCCCTTGCTTGTGACAAACCTGGCTGCTGTGGCCACTGCCTCCCATTTGGGAAGGTTTTTATCCCAGAAATTATTACGTTTAGGGTGCTTCCTTGTTTTGGGGTGCAGGAGGAGACAATGGGGCACTGCAATACTGCCTCGGGGTTTCTGTTGCCGAACGTCACTGCTGGGCCCTGATGGCAGGGGCTCTGGATCTCTGACACTGGATCCAGTGAAGAAATGCAAAGGGCCTGTGTCTAACTCCTGCCCCAGAGGAGGATACAGAAGTTAAGTCCTAGCAGAGGTGTCCAGGCCTTGCTGAATGTCCTCCTACAGTGGTGACATACGCTCTGAGTGTCTCCTGGGGTGAAGCTCTGTTTCTCCCTGGCTGCCTGGGACACACAGCCAAGACCCCAGGCATCACCCTAGGATTGGGATGACGCACCCCACAGGCACTCTAGCAGCTTCTCTGTCCACAAAAGGAGAAATGCTGCTGGAGGAGGGACCGCATCACAGTGTGACCCATTTGGAAAGGACAGCCATAGGCACATGCTTAAAGGACAAAGTTCTATGCCTGAGGTGTGAAAGACCTGAGGAATAGTAGAGAAACCCTTTCGTGATGGCTTGGGGGAGGGAAACACGTCATCTCTGACAAGACATTGAACATAGTTGGGGAAAGAGAGAGGGAGACAGAGAGAGAAAGAGAGGGAGAGAGTGGGAGACAAGAAGAGAGAGGGAGAGGAGAGAGAGAGAGAGAGAGAGAGAAAGGAGGGGGGAGGGAGAGAGCCTATTATCTTTATTTTAAAACACCAGCTGAAGAAGTTTCCTTTGGGGACAGGATTGTGTCTGGGGGAGGGAAGGGTGGTGAAGGACGCATTAATTCTGTCTGGAATGCTTTAAGCCTTTAAAAAATTAACAAAGACATGTTCTTGAGCAATTAAAAAAAAAACACCCTTTAAAACCTACTTTAAAAGAAACCCCTTGAGTCTAGCTGCAGCTTCAGCCTCCCCTCTCCATGGCCACCTGTCCCCAAGTCCCCATAAGAGGACCCTGGTGTGCAGCTGGAGGGGTTGTGTCCAGGTCCAGGCCCAAAGGACACTGTCTTCCCCTGGGCCTGGCTTGAAAGGTTTTCTTCCTGCCCAGCTGGCGTAGGGACACTGGGTGCCAAGAGCTGGGGAAGCGAAAGGTGGGCTGTCAATAACTCAACAGTTAGCAGGTGTGACGCTGGAGGTACCTGGATGAAGGAGAGGCCCCTCCACTAAAGAGCTTACCGTGCTGCGCCAAGGGAGGGCTGGCTCAAAGGGGACAGAAAATTGTGTGGGAACTTCCACAGTGAGGACATTGAGCTCACGCCAACCTGAGTGCTGAGTGTTTAGGGTGGGCTTTAAAGATCGGCTAGGAGTTTACCAATTAGAAACGGCCGGAGGGACTCGGCAGCTAAGAAAAAAACCAAGGCATTTCCTGGGTATGTATCAGAAAATGAGGCTGGGAAAGCAGATGGGTTCCCACTAATGCCGAGCCTTTGTGTCAGGCTGCTTTTGGCTATCAGTAAACAAACTGTTCAAGCCAAGTGTGTAAACAGAGAAAATGTTTTATCATGCCATATAACAAACAGAGCCAGGGTGCTTCCAGGGATGGTTAACTTGTCAGCTCAATGGGGATTATCAAGAATGATGTCTTCCTTGAGTTTGTCTCCTCATGGTCACAAAATGGCTGCCATACCACTAGACAACATGCCTTCACATATCCAAAGACAGTAAAGGGGCATTTTCTTCAGGAAGTACAGCAGACTTCCTCTGAAATCCTGTTCTTTGGGGCTAGGACACAGGACAATGCCATAGTCTAGAAGGGTACTAGGGAAGGAAGCCCTTGGTATATTCTCTATAGGAAGCAATAGGAGCGGTGCTATGATTTGTTCAAGTGTGGATGGTTGTGCCCCAGCCAGCAGTGCTGTTTGGAGGTGACTGGGTCATGGGACTGCTAACTTCATCCATGGTTCTTGGGTGAGTTCATGGCACAGTGAGAGGTTAGGAGGGAGGGCCTAGCTGCAGAAGGGGGTTCACTAGGAGTATGCTTTCAAAGGGTAACCTTTACTTCATTCTATCTTTTGAGACAGGGTCTTACCATGTAGCCCTGGCTGTCCTGGAACTTGCTATGCAAGTTTGCTATGCAAACCAGGCTGGCTTCAAACTCACAGAGATCAACCTGCCTCTGCCTCTGAGTGCTGAGATTACAGGTGAACATTTCTATGCCTGGCCTTGAGGGTAAATCTTGTCATCATTCCCTGCCTGTCTCTTTCTGCTTCCTAGCTACCACATAGTGAATGGCTTTGCTAGGCCATGCCCTTCTACCACGGGCCCCAGAGTCATAGAGCAGCCTGACCATGCTGTCAGCCCTCTGAAGCCAGGAGCCCAAACAGCCTTTTCTTCCCAAGTCTTTGGCTCAGGCATTTCGTTACAGTGAGGAAAACTGACTGGCACATCATGTTTATACTCTTCTGTTGTTATCAAACACCTGACAAGAAGCAACTAAAGGGAGGAAGGGTTCGTCCCTACAGGGGAGGCATGGCTGTAGGGGAATGAGGCAGGGGGCCACATTGCCTCTGTAGCCAGGAGACAGAGCCCAGATAGGAAGTGAGGTCATGTAATAAGTTCCCAAGACCCACCCCCAGTGAATCACTTCTTCTAGTGGGTTCCACTTCCTAAAGGTCCCACAACCTTCCAAAATAATGCCGCAGCAAGTGTTGGGACACATGAGCCTGTGGGAGTCATTTCCCATTAAGACGACAGTGCTCAGCCAGCAAGGAGAGCATTACACTCCATCTTGTTCAGGTCAGAGAGGAACCCCAAACTCCCCGCCCTTTGGAGTCTGTCTTCAGGCTGGTCACATACAGTCACTGTGTCATCTCCCATAGGGCCCACCAATGCTTGCAGGACCCAGCATTTCCATTTGTAAGGAAGGAAACTGAAGCCCAGGATAGTGAGGTGGCTGTCTAGCACTTCAGGCTCCTGGTGGCTTCAACCACAGGCTGAGCCATGGGCTTTTTGTAAACTGCAGACCCTCAGACATGTCAGACCAGAATTCCTAGCGACAAGCCCAAGAATATGCGTCTAGCAATATGGTATTTATGAAGGACAGAGCTGGGCTGGCACAGAGAGGGGCAGTGAGCTGCCTAAGGTCACACAGCTGGAAGAAGGCAGGCAGGTTAGTGAGAATTCCCTGGTCTCGGCAGAAAGAAGTGGACACTGGGTCCTGGCTTCTCCGGTGCTGTACGGCTCAGAAGCCTATGGCCAGAGGCTGATGTGGACGATGCAGAATCTGACCAACCTGACCTGGTGTGACACCAACAGAGCCCTTGTCTCCTGTGAGACAAGCTACGTTAGTCATACCACCTTGTTACCTAAGATAGCTGGTCCCAGCTCGGGATATTTTCAACAGTGCCCACCTGGTGCAGGATGACTATCTCTTCTGGTCCCTACCGTGTCCCCAGCTCTCTGTTCCTACCTCTTTCCAGGAGTCAGGGAATGAGTTTCCAGTACAGGCAGTTCTCACAGTCCGTGGGGAGAACAGCCATCTAGAGCAGTTGTTCTCAATCTGTGGGTCATGATTCCTTTAGAGTTGTATATCAATATTGACATTATGATTCATAACAGTAGCAAAATTACAGTTATGAAGTAGCAACAAAATAATTTTATGGTTGGAGTCACCACAACAAGAGGAACTGTGTTAAAGGGTCACAGCATTAGGAAGGTTGAGAACCACTGGTTTAAAAGGCAGAAAACCTGGCCCTCTCCTCTCCTGCTTTTACACTCTTCCCTGGATCAGAGCCTCCTTCTCTGTAAGCTCTGCAGGTGAGGGATCTGCAGAGAGTCAATAAATCTGCATTGAACACTAACTCGGTGCCAGCCTCTGGGCACCAGGGCCACCACAAAGGACACGCCACAGCCATGGTGCTCTTGTTAGGAGACCCTGCCAAGAATGATGTCATTAAGCATTCCAAGAGTCTTCTGGGTACATAGATGATGGGTAGATAGATGTGATCAATTTGAGAGATGCATACAAAGATGATTGGTGCACTTGGGAAACAGAGGCAGGCAGATCTCTGTGAGTTCAAGGCCAGTCTAGTCTACAAAAGCTAGTTCCAGGACAGGCTCCAAAGCCACAGAGAAACCTTGTCTAGAAAAAAAAACAAAAACCGAAACAAAACAAAAACAAAGATGATGGGTGGTTGGCTTGATGGCTTGATAGAAAGATGGATATAGGGATGTGTGTATGTACAGATGGATGGATACATGGATGGATGGGTAGATGGATACAGAGATGGGTGAGATGGATGGATGCTATATTAGGTACCTTTGGTGTGGTGACAAAATACATGACAAAAGCAACATAAGGAACTTTCCCAGGGCTCACAGTTTATCTGGGATTTTTCACCACCACACATGATAACAGGAGTGGTGGGCAGCCATGGTGGTTGAGTATAAGACAGCATATTCTTATCTCAGTAGTTACCAAGGAAGCATTGGGGGAATTCAGGCTGGCCCTGGGGCTAATCTATAAACCAGGGGTCTACTTTGGGGGCCTCATGCCCTAAAGGTGAGGTTGTAGAGAACTAGCTAGAACTAGCTGGGGAACATGTGTTCAAACACTTGAACCTCTGTGGGCATTTACAACCCCAGTCGATGAAGAGATGGATGAGAAGATGAACAGACAGCCTGGGATACACAGGCAGATAAAAGGAAGAAAGTGGGTGGGTGGGTGGGTGAATAGATGGATACAGTGGGGGAGGAAGCCTGATCCTTTGTTCCATCGCCTGTGGCTAAATCTCCCTCACAGAACAGATAAAACTCCTTGAAGGAAGGTGCGAAGAGCAGTCCTGAGCTAGAGGCCAATGGTCTGCTGGAGGAGACTTGAGAGTTAGACACCAGGAAGGGTCCTCAATCTATACACATCAGGCTCTAGCGCCATGGAATCCTGGGGTTTCAGAGGACTGGTACACAGGGCCACAGAGAGGCCAGCACAGAACAGGAGGACATACTGAGTGACAAGAGAGTCAGAGAAGGGAGAAACTTCTTGTTTGTGAGGGCCATCTCAAAGGCTGATCTTCCACAATCATCTAGCCATCTTACAGCCTGCTAGGAGCTATGCCATTTGGAGTGGAGGATGGGCCATTCAACTCTCTGGGTTGTGGCTTGGGATGGCAGCAGTCTGATGAAGATCAGCACATCCAGCTGCGGCTGGCAATATTAGAGCTCATTCACCGCCACACAGCTGCTAAGAGGCCCCAGGAGTGGCAAGATCAAGGTACATAGCAGACCTGCAACAGGCAGAGTGCAGGCATCAGTGGCTTCAAGGGGCATGTTCTATTCCCAGGTATCCCTGAGTCACTTGCATCCATCCCCTCCCCTGTACTGGTAAGGCTTGGAGAGCTTCCTATCCCCCATTGTCCCGCGAACGAATCACCTCCCACCTTCCATGTGCCTCCTACACTGTGTGATCATTACCTCTGCCTCCCTGATGCACTCCATGTGTGCACAGGCTGATGTGAGTGAGTGAGACAGGCAGGAGCTGGTGGCATTGCACCTGTGGGCAGCTCCTCTCCTCCCAGATCATCTACAAAGCCTTCTCCCAGAGCTCAGGATACTTGCCTCTGTCTATAGAGGAGACATATTTTATAGAGACAACACAATGCAGTGGCAGGCTTGCAGAGGGTAGGGTTCCAGGTACCACAGAAGGCTCCAGGCTCCCGGCAAGGCCTCAGATGTTGTATGAGGTGTTAGAAGACTGAGCTTGCTTTGCACCTGGTCGGGCTCCTTTTCACCAACTGTGCACTCATACCCTAATAAGCCAGCTCCAAACCCACATCCTATCTCCAGAAATGCAGTTCTCCAGGTCCTGCTGGGTCTACACACACACACACACACACACACACACACACACACACACACACACACACACACACACACACACACTTCAGTATGAGGAGCCCCAGGAGCTGCAGGGGTTCCTTTTAGTGGTTCCTTTTAGTGTACTGGACTAAGCTTATTCCTAGCTGCCGCCGCCGCCCCCGCCCACCCTGGGGAGGACAGACCCAGATCTGCAGAGACCTGGGATGTTGTCTTTAGCCATAGATGGCTTAAATCTCATTACTGGGCCTCTATCCTTGGCTTTGCAGGTTGGTTGGATACCCTTTGAGATTTTTGCTGGAAAGAGACATTTTCTTCTGTTTATAGTTGTGTGCTTTTAGTCAAGCTGTGACCCTTCCTGAGGCTCAGTTACATCCTGTGTGAACAAACAGTGGCAGTTAATGAAGACACAAATCAATCACTCTGCTCTTTTTTTTTTTTTTTAATGGTACAGGAATCAAATATAGGATCTCATATATGCTAGGCACTGCTGTACCCATAGACTACAACTCTAGCTTCAGGGCTGTCTCTTTCATGTATATGAGTGAGGGTGTGTGTGTGTGTGTATGTGTGCCCATGGAGGCCAGAGTGAGGGTGTGTGTGTGTGTGTGTGTGTGTGTGTGCCCATGGAGGCCAGAGTGAGGGTGTGTGTGTGTGTGTGTGTGTGTGTGTGTGTGTGTGTGTGCCCATGGAGGCCAGAGTGAGGGTGTGTGTGTGTGCCCATGGAGGCCAGAGTGAGGGTGTGTGTGTGTGTGTGTGTGTGTGTGTGTGCCCATGGAGGCCAGAGTGAGGGTGTGTGTGTGTGTGTGTGTGTGTGTGTGTGTGCCCATGGAGACCAGAAGAGGGCCCTTGATCCTCTGGAGCAGGGGCTGTGGGCAGTGTGCACCACCTCACAGGGGTGCTGGGAACAGAACACTGATCCTTTGAAAGTACAGCAAGTTGTTTTAATTGCTGAGCCTTCTTTCCAACTCCAGGGATTTGGTTTCGATGAATCCCAGTGGTGTTAATCACATCCTTTGCAAGGTGTGTTCACACTAGATTTCTCCTCAGAACCCTCCCAGTAGCCTTGCAAGCTCACCTCCAGGGCCTCCACTAAAGGGCCTGGTTCCCAGGGCTGTCAGGGGACACAGATCCTTGTGGCCTTTTTCCAGAGTGGGTGTGTCAGGGAGGGCAGAAGAGTGGTGGCCCCTCTTCAGTACTGATGCTGGGAGCTGGGAATGCTCCTGACAGCTGTGTGGGTAATCAGTGTTCTCTATCACTGCTAATAGCATGTTTAGCTTGCTGACTGCTCTGTTTGCCTGGAGCCTCCCACGGGCCCAGAGCTGGAAGAGGCTTAGTTGCACAGGGCAAGCCTCTGCAGCAGGAGAGGTCTTCCAGCTTCCTGTGATACCAAGCCAGTGGCTCTCCCCAGGACTCTGGGCCTGAGACTAGGACTAGGGTGGGGTATGGGAGTGTGGGACTATGCTACAATTCCTTGCTTCATCTCCCTAACCCCAGAGAATCCTCCCCCCCCCCCCCCCCCCGCCCAGGCTCTGGGACTGAGGAAAGGGCCTCCTAGCTCATCTCTTGCCAGCTGAGCATGCCAAGGTCCAGGGAGCTTCCTCTTGTACCTTGGAGAGCTGTCAGGCATGTGCCAACACTCCTTTAGGTTTTACTTTCGTCTCTGGCTCCAGGCTACCATACCATGTGTCCTGCCTGAAAGGGTAGATTCCCCAGTCCCTCCCCCACAGGCATTCCTGAGACTGCTTGCCAGGTTAGTAGAAAGTGCAGCTCACACTTTGAGGGACTTCTTCACTGGGTCACATTCACACACCACAGGCTCAAGGAGCTTCCTAAAAATGGCCCGTTCTGGAGCCCTGTTCTGGAGAGAAGAACCCTGTGTCTGCATGGGTTCTGCCCTCGGTCAGAGCAGGTCTCACTGTACCACAGGGCCCCCAGCTTCATCCCTGTGCTCAGATCCTGCCTCAGGAGCTCATGGTCTCCTGGGTCACCTGGGATTGGCTATCAGCCTCCAGCAGACAATAAAGTAACTGTGACATGGAATGCTGGTCTGCTCTAGGGAACGACTTACCTGTGATTTCATTTACCTGTTCATTGCCTATCCTATGAGGCTCACCTCTGGAATGTCTCCTCCTCTAGGAGAAGATTTGGTTTTGGGCACAATGGTCTCCCATGGCCCAGAGGATGGTGCTGCCACCACCTGTGGCACAAGATGCTATCTTCAGAATGTGTTCGCCTGCCTTCTCATGACTGTGTGAACTGTCCCGTTTTCCACTTTTCTTGGATGTATTTGTTTTAATGACATTGCCCCTCTGCTTGTGGAAGGCTTTGGCTGGCCCTGTTCTTCACCATTGTAAGGAATGCTGCTATAAATGGTGCTGCACATATAGCCCATCCCCTCTGCAGTTCCTCTCTGGGAGGAATTCCAAACAGTGGGATTATTAGGTTAAAGAGCACAGCTTATTTATGGCCCTGTATAGGATGGGGCAGCCTCCTCCTTAGCCCCTAGGCAGTGCCTGTGTCCCCAAGGTCTGTCTCTGGGTGAATTCCCACACCAATCCCTTCCATATAGAGTCTAAACCCAGCATCTTACTGGCTGTTTGAACAGGCACCAGGCAGTGGGTGGTGGTGTTGCGGTGGGACTGGATGAGTTTTGGGAAGAGGGACTGAGGCTAGGAGCCCTGCCTGTCATCAGAGCCCTGCTTTTCTCCAGGACAGGTCTCAGGTCCTATGGCCATAGCCATTCCAGCAGTCTCAGAGAAGGGAACAATGTTTCCCCTAAGTGAATAGGCTTGTATGCCCCAGACCTCAATCGGTTTTCAATGTCCCTCATCTAGACCCTTGGGTAAGGACCCTGTCTGTCTGTCACTCCTGCCCCTGTCCCTTCCTGATGCCCCCCCCCCATGTCCTCATTTTCCTGAACCTGTTTTACCCACCATGAGCCTCTGGATTGGAGAGGGGAGGGGTCCTCCATGGTGTCAGCTTGTCTTGGGAAGGTTTATTTTAGGGTATGCCTTATCTGCATTTTCTGGGGACTTTAGAGCTTTATCTAAATGACAATGAGTCGGGAACTGCTGTGTGAGGAGAGGACATGACCATCTGAGTCCTAGCCCCAGTAAGTGCCAGGTGGCAGAATTAGGAGTCCCATGGGTTGTGTGGCTAGTGTGGGTGCCCCTTCCCTGGCCCCTTGTCCTCTATGCCTCTAGTGGCAAGAAGTCCCAAGAATCCCAGGTAACTTAAAATTTAAAATCACAGGAAAAAAGTGGTCTGTTTAAAACCCCAGAGGTGAGTTCTGCAAAGCTGCCAGAGTGGTGGTGGCAACCCTGGAGTATTGGGAGACTTGGGGGGCTTTCTCTGGGGGTCAGGACCAGCCCCAGTGCCAGTGAAGGGCTCAGGAAGGCCGCTGCCTTGTTAAGGTGTTGTCTAGTACAGAGAACCACAACAGCCAGGCACACAGGAGCTCAGTGCAGCTGGCAGGCAGATGCTGTAACCAGTGCAGTAGACAGATGGAGAACCCGTCTCTGAGATGTCAGCCGACTTGCTCCTGTCATAGTCAGATGGTGTTAGAGCTCTTCATGACATCTATTCCTCCATGCCCACACAGAGGTCACACTGTTGTAGATGAAGCTAGGCAGAACTATCAAAGCAAATGGGCTGAGGTCTATGTTGAGAACCAGCCAAGTCCCATCTCCCATCTCCCGTCTCCCATCTCCCTTCCTCCTTCCCTAGCATTTGAAGTCTCTATCTAACTAGATCAGTGAATGACTGAGCATACAGGACCCTCCTTTGGACTCACAGTGCATGTGTTGTATATGAAAGAAATAAATACTATTGTTCTAAGTCACTGAGATGCAGGAGATGCTTATTACCACAGCCTAGCCTAGTCTATACTGACTGGTGCACTCACAAGCCTGGCCAATAAGATCATTCCTAAAACTTCAGAATAAGGAGTTTTCTAGTGGTTGGGTTGTTATTGCTTCCAAGATAGGAATACAGACATGAATGAAGAGTAAGGTGGGTATAATGAAAATTGCAGACATTCTATTTCCAGTAAAATATCTGGATGGTTAAAAACTCTTGCATGATTCTATGAGCCATTGCCTCTTTTCTCATCCAAGATGGGGCCTGTGGGGCTGCTTTCATCTCTGTTCTGCTACAGGGTAAAAGGAACAATATCTAATCACAGAAGAGGTGTGGGTCACGGGCCATTGCACTGAGTTTTATGTCAACTTGACACTGGGGAAGAGGGAGTCTCCATAGCATTGTGCTATAGGCATCCTGTAGGGCATTTTCATAAGTGATTGATGGGGCAGGGCCCAGCCTATGGTAGCAGCACCATAAGAACACGTCTGTGAGTGTGTGGTGTGTGCACACACTTCTCACAGCACAAGAATGACATCATGTTGTACGTACTTCCTAAAATGTATTCACACAGTGCTTTGTTTTAGACAGAATCTTCTATGGCTCAAGCTGGCTTCAAGCTTACTATGTAGCCAAGGATACTTTGAACTCTCTACCTTCTGAATGCTTCAATAAGAGATATGAGAGATATGTATGCACCACTATGGCTGATTTACATCATGCTAGTGATCTAACAGAGGCAAGAATGCCACCAGCTGTCAACAATCAGATTTTTATTTGAGACAGGGTCTCAGTACGTAACCCTGGCTGTCAACAGAACTTGTTGTGTAGACCAGGCTGGCCTGGAATTTACTGAGATC
This sequence comes from Phodopus roborovskii, assembly GCF_943737965.1. Lineage (NCBI taxonomy): Eukaryota > Metazoa > Chordata > Mammalia > Rodentia > Cricetidae > Phodopus > Phodopus roborovskii. The sequence goes on along the minus strand of NW_026126416.1, from coordinate 26,289,035 downwards.
CATCTGCTTTTGTCTCCTGAGTGCTAGGCTTATGATGATGTATGTTAGCACACCTGCCCCAACTCTGTACTCAGCCCCGGAAGAGAAGTGTTGAGGGACGGCAGGGGCCACCCACAGCCCTTATGTTCCCAGACTCAGAGAGTGAAGACCAAAGTCCAGTGGGCATGACTAAATCTCAGCATCAAGGAAGCAACTTCCAGGCCTCTGGTGTCACACACTATGGGACACTCAGCAGCCCTTCCAAGCAGCCAGCCCTAAGACTTTGTAGTTTTTTTTTTCTTGTTGCTGTGATAAAAATACCCTGCCAAAGGCTCTTTAAGGAAGAAAGGGTTTACTTGGCTTATAGACTACAGATTACAGTTCACAAGTGAGAGAAAGTCAAGGCAGGAGCGGAAAGCAGCCAGCTGTATTGCATCGGTGCTCAGTGGGTTCTCTCCTTATTAGTTCCAGGGTCCAGCCTATTCAATGGCACTGCCCACGTTCAAGATGGGTCTTCCCTTCTCAGTGAATCCAGTCAAGAAAATCCCTCACAGACCAGGCAATTCCTCATTGAGATTCCCCAGGAGCTTCTACATTGCTTCAAGTCAAAGGCAACCATCACAGGAGCCTAAGAAATGGCTCCAAGCGTAAAAGCGCTTGTCACCAAGCTTGAGGATACAATTTTGAGCCCTGGGACCCACATGATAGAAGGGAGAACTGAGTCTCACAAGTTGTCCTCTGACCCCTTCCTCCTCCACAATATAAAGAAATAAAAGTATAAACACAAAATACTAATAAAAAATAAGACCCCCTTCTTAGCTGGGCTAGGGCAACTGACTATGCTCTTGGCTTCAGCAGACCTTGGTCTGCCTGGACCAGAGTCTTCCCACAGGCCGTTAGCTCTGGGAGAATAGCTCGACTGCATCCCTGCCTTCCACAGCAGAGCAGACCAGAGTGGACTCCCCTGCAAACTGTGTGTGTGGCAGAGGATGAGACCCAGACCCTCAGCATCCTCACCCAGGCTGCAGCAGCCCCGACCAGCATCTCTGCAGAAGGTGCAGCAAATGTTACCCAACCCGGGGGAAATCAGTGACCCCAAGATGGAGAGTCCAGGGCTGGGAAAGGCAGGGACTGAGTTTTCAATTAACAACCTCTAGTGCTAGAAGCAGATGATTAATGGATCATCAGTGCTGGTAGCATGACTGCCACGCCCCAGGACTTGGGGTTACAGAAGTTCTGGATTCCACTGGAATAAGGAATCTTCTGGCTTCTGAACCTGAGGGAAGTGGAAAGCTCAGGATTCAGCAGAACATGGTGTGCAGGATGGTCACCAAAGGGGCGGTATGAGCCAACTGTACCCTACCCTTTTAGCAGAGTTCTCTGCTTGGGGATGAGCTAGGAGATGATGGGGTCATAATACAGACAGTGATTTGTCTATCACTTGCAACTTGCAACTCATCCCATGGTTGAAAATGCCAGTACAGAGGTGAGTGCAGGGACATTGTGGGGACTTTAATTCAAATCCACTCCCACCTCTGTTTCTTCCTCTGCTAGGGAATAGAGAAGGGGACTGATCCAATCAGTATCTTGAAGCAACTCCCCAGGCACCTCAGGGGATAGAATGTGTGCACACAGTCATTGAGGAAGGTACGGCTTGAGAGCTTTCATTTGCTATCTGCAGCTCTAACAGCCTCAGCTCAGTTTCTCCTCCTCCTCCCTTCTTCTTATGCTTCTTGTTCTCCTCCTCCTCCCTGTTCTTCTTTTCAAGACAGGGTTTCTCTGTATTGCTTTGGAGCCTGCCCTGGAACTAGCTCTGGCCTCCAACTCACAGAGATCTATCTGCCTCTGTCTCCCAAGTGCTGGGACTAAAGGTGTGTATGCCCACAGCCTCAGTTTCTTATCCATAAAGTGTGTAGGAATGATGCCACCTTGAATGATGGCTCTGAGGTTGGATGATATATGAGTTGGCTAAAGGGTATTATGGGGGAGGAATAAGAGGAGGAAGGAGAAATAAGAAAAAGAAAGAGGGGAAAATAAGGGAGAGGAGGGAAAGGAGAATAGAAGGAGCTGCCACTGCCATCACACCTGCAGTCCCAGCACTAAGGAGGCTAAGGCAAAAGGGCTGCTATGACTTTGAAGCCAGGCTGGGCGGCATGGTGAGAATTTCAGACAATGAGATGGTCTTGAAAAATAAAAAGAACAACAATAAAAGAATGTTGTCCCAGGCAAAGGTCAAGGGCCACATCATTTGATACACCCCCATGAGCTGGCAGAGCTCTTAGAATGCTGGGTAAAGGTTCTGGATTGTGCCCCTTGCCTTTGGGGATGGGCAAGGTCCATGGGCTGCTGGAGGCCTGGGCCCTGGGTTGGGGCTGCCAACTTCTGCCTCACCAGGGAGGGTTAGCTGGGCCTGTGTTGGGGGGTGCACCGGCTCTGCCCCCTTCCTGTTTCCTCACCCCCTACCAGTCCCAGGGCTCCAGCTGCAGAAGCCCTGTCTGTCCTCACCTCTTTTGTTAGCCTGTCTCTTGCAGCTCCTGCTAGCTCTGCAGATCACCACACCCCCCACCACCACCACCAGGTGATCTCATTTCTCCTGGAGTCTCCATGCTCTGGTCCAAAGCTTGAGCCACTATTTCCTGCTCTTTTCCCAAAGCCACAGCCCTCTCACCCACTCTCTGTAGTTGGCACCCTGCTCTGCGTCCATCTGAGTCTTTAGAGGCACGATGTTCCAGAATCAGCTTTTTAAATTCCCTTCTTAGTCTGCTCATAGTCCACAGAGGGTCCTCCCCTCAACCCAGCGACACACCACCTTTCCCCGAAAGCCACCCCACCCCAGTCCTTCTTGCCCACTGTGGCCAAGCACAGCCCGGCTCTGTTGGGAGTGGCTTGGTGCTCCTACCTTGCAGATTTGGCTCCAAAGTCTTACAGATGGAAAGTTTGTCCCATTAACAACTGGAACCTTTACATTCAAGACCCCCAAACCTTCTCCCTCCTCTAAGCCACCTCAGGGGTTTATTATGATGATAGACGGGGTGGGGGAGACACATCATCTCCAAGCACTCCTGGGACTCTCGGGCGGGTTCTATTCTCTTCCTGACCCCAGTGAGATATGGCAGGGAAAAAAGAGGTAGTCTCTGCTAGTTGATGCCTGCAGCTAAGGCAGCCATCCTGTAATCACAAGGGAAATTGGTTTGAGGTGGTCCACCCAGGAGGTCAACACGGAATGAGGACTGGCCCCCTGCTGATGTCACTGCAGGACTGCAGCCCCAGGGCCATCCTACCTCTGGACTGCCTGGCACAGGAGACACCTCTGCTTTGATGTTTAAGCCCTTTTGAGTTCAGATTTCTTGTAGCAGGAAGCATTTATATCCAGTCCCCTCATGTCTGCTCTGCTGAGTCCCTACTGCAGTCTACCAGCATGGACCAGCATCCCAACTCTGGGGAAAAGCAACACTCCAGCTTCCTTTCACACCCCCTGGAGGAGCTCAGCCTCGCTTGGCTGGCTGTTTGTTATATAACCACTGCAGCCATAGAGAAGCTGAAGGCTATGCTCAAAACCCCAGGTTGTAGGGGGCTGGGGAAATTGCTATGAAAACTGCCTAGACCAGTGGTTCCCAGGCTTCCTAATGCTGTGACCTTTAATATAGTTACTCAAGTTGTGGTGACCCTCCAATCATAAAATTACTTTGTTGCTACTATAATGTTGCTACTGTTATGAATCTTAATGTAAATATCTGTGTTTTCTGATGGTCTTAGACAACCCCTGTGAAAAGTTCATTGCCAACCACAGGTTGGAAGAGGAGGGTCATTCCCATATCCTCAGAGTCAGTACCCCCTTCCTGTCAATGCCTAGCCCAGCTTGCCTAGGGTTCTAATAATGTAGGCAAGGGAGGATGGAGGCAGAGCCTGGGGCTGGGACAGAAGGCCTTCATAGAGGGAGTAGGCTGTTTTGTGCTACTGTTCAAGTGCCCATTGTAGGGTGAAAGCAACAGCTGATTATGGATATTTGCTTCTGAGCAAGTGCTCTCTTGTAATGCCCCAGGGCCCCATGAGGGCCCTCCCCAGAGTTATTGTGTTTAAAACACACTGCTTTGATCTAGGGTGCCACTAAGGACAAAAACCAAATCAAAAAGAACTTCCAAGACCCAAGTAATCAAACCCACCCACCTTGCAAGCTTGTTGCTATCTTGGAAAGGACTGGGGGTCAGGAGAAGGGCCTGGAAGGGAACACAAGGGGCCTATATCTCTGGATCCCAATGCTATCACAATGCTAAGTGGAGGGTCCCGAGAGTCTCTAGGACTGTCTCTCCTGAGCGGAGCTGAGCGGACAAGGAATGTCCCTTTTGTCCTGCCCCACATCCCCACCCAAAACTCTCAACTCGGTGCCTCTCCTTGTGCTGAGTCCTCTGGCTGTGACCCAGGTAGAAATGGGTGTGGTGACAAGTGTTATAATCCCAGCGAAGGAAAGCAGAGCTAAGTGGAGCCTTGGGGCTCACTGGCCATTGTCCTGGCCAACTTGGTAAGCTCCAGGCTAGAGATCCTGTCTCAAAATACAAGGTGGACATCTTTAGAGGAGCAACACATGAGGTGGACTGCTAATCTCCACACACACTAATACACATTCACACTTGCACCCACATATGCAGCCCCATGAACATGCACAGAACACATACACACACACACACACACACACACACACACACTCCTCTCCTGCCCCTGCCTCTATGGAACTAAGCATGACCAGGAGAAAGTGGCCATGGTGGCAGACAGTATGAGCTGCCCTCTGTATCAATTATCCCACCATTTCCCACCAACCTCCAAACTGCTGAACCCTCCATTCTCAGCTATGGATTGCCACAGTGTTTAACAAGACCATATAGAAGGTTCTGGAATGAAGGAAGGGTACGTCATAGAGGCCACATCCAAACAATGGCTATCCCATCAGGGTGGCTGTCCTCAGAGCTCCTGGCATAGGAGCAGAGGAATATGTCACTTTCTTAGTGAGAAGGTGGGTATCCCAATTCCAGACAAGATGCTGGTAAATCAACCCTTGATGGATCCAGTGGTGTCTGTGTACCTGGGTGAGAGCAACGTTCTTCCATCCCCTCACACAATGCTCATCTCTTCTAGAAGCACCCAGAAGTCAGATGTGAATGTGTGCCCTGCCACAGGGAGCACCTTTGTCCTTTTGAGCCCATGAGCCAGAATCTTTGGGTCAGGAACTATGTCCAGGGAGGGGTTTCCTAATTTCATTCATGGTTGGGTATCTCCTAGGATCATGTCAAGTCATCAGTCAGCTGAGCACTTGGCCTGCAGGCCCCACCAATGTAATTCTAGTCTGCTACAGACTGCTGACAGGGTCTTCAGCACCAAACCCTGATCCATGGCTACAATGTATACAACTTTACAGTGTGCAGCCATAGCCACCACAGCACCCAACCCATTCTTTCCAAAGCAGCAGTTCGGCTGAGGCTAGAACAAGGACAGAACTCTGCTAGATACAGCCCTGGACCCTGCCGTCCCCACCCAGGGAACTCTGCAGTCCGGAACGGCTGCCTCATCTCCTCCTCAGCACCAGGTCTCTCTAAGAGGGTGGGGTGATGCCCCAAACAACCACAAAACTTACCTTTTTATCCATATGGTGACCCTGGAAAATGTCCAGACCTGTGCCTGGGGGCAACTTGCTACTTCTAAATAAAGGGGTTCCCTTTGCTTGCTTTTTTGTTTTGTTTTGCTTTGCTTTAGAGTCTTGGAGTCTTCTTGCTGTGGCAGTTAACATGGGAATCAGGTATAACAACTCAGTGCTGGTACTAGGAGAGGAGAAAGTAAAAAAGATCAGGAGTTCAAGGCCATCTCTACTATGCAGCAAATATGAGGACAGCTCCCCCTCAAAAAAAAAAAAAAAAAAAAAAGACAAGACAGGGCACAAGGGACTCCTGTGTACCAAGAAAATCTGTAACCTGGTATAAATGAGTGGACATGGCTTTAGACCTTGGGGGACACAGAGTGGCACAGAGGAGGAAGCTCGGTAGCTCTATCCTGAGGGCAGATGGAGGAGTCAGAGAGACAGGAATGAGAGCTAGCTCCTGGAGCCCAGCTGGGTTTATATGTGGCTTTGCCCCCGGGGCATCCCAGGTTCTGAAACTGGAACCCAGTGAGCTATCATATGGGCTGGGAGCAGCAGGAAACACCTTCCCCCCATTTATTCAATAGCGTGCCATCTTTTGAAGTTGTTATTTTTAAATTGTGAGCATGTGTTTGGGAGTACTGTTAGCCAACGAGGACAGGAGAGGGTGTTGATCCCGTGGAGTTGGAGTTATGGGCAGCTGTGAGCCACCTGATGTGGGTGCTGGGCATTGAATTCGGGGCCTCTGGGAGAGCAATATGCACTCTTTAATTCCTGAGTCACCTTTCCAGGCCTGTGTAGATCTTTGGGTTGCTGGTGGCAATGAAGTGACAAAGGAACCCATGTGGTCTTTGTTCCTTGAGTGCTCGCTCAGAGCTCACACAACAGCAGGGAATTGCCCAGATGGCCTCATGATGAAGACAGTGGTTGCAAGCTGCCATATATATGTATGTATACTTTGCCTGTTGCTGCATCCGAACAGCTGACAGAAAGCAGCTTAAGGAAGAGGCTTGTTTTGGCTCACAGTTTGAAGGCACTGGCCATCATGGCCGGAAGAGTGGAAACAGGAGCATGAGGCAGCCGACCACATCACATCCAGTCAGAAAACAGAAGGGTTAAGTGTTGGTACTCAGCGCAATTTCTCCTCTAAAGAAATTACATGTATTCATTTTGTGTGTGTACGTGGAGGTGAGGACAACTTGGGGGCTTTGGTTCTTGCCTTCTTCCCATTTGGTTCCCAGCACCCATGAGGGGGCCACTGCAGTCTATAACTACATAGTGAGAGTCTCACTATGTAGTTTTGGTTGATTTGGATCTTGCCATGTAGACCAGACTGGCCTTGAACTCACAAAGATACTCCTGCCTCGGCCTTCTGAGCACTGGCAAGAGAGGTGTATGTCACCTCGCCCATCCCCCTCTCAAAGACTCACCCCCACCCTCCAGCCCTTGGGTCCTACGCTTCCAGAGCGGGAGGGCAAGAGAGACCCTAGGCACAGCCAGAAGATGCCCTCCTCACCTCAAACACTTGCGTGGGCAGCTGGGATCACGTGGCACAGGAAGTGGCCAAGCTGTGCGTGCCAGGCGTCAAGGGGTTGGAGCATTGGGCCCAGAGCGCGTCATGATTGGCCATCGAGGCAGCTCTTGAGGCGCATGCGCCAGGCCCGGCCTTCCGCTTAGCTTGCCCAGTTGGCGGGAGTTGGCGGCCCGTGTGAGGTGAGGTGAGCCAGCTCCGTAGGACCCGTGTGCTGGGCTGGGTCAGGCCAGGCTGGGCTGTGTGGGGCTTTGGGTCAGGCAGGGACAGTAACCCTGTGTGGGGAACTCGGGCCGGTGGGTGGTCTTGTTGCCGGGCGGGCGTCACACAGACAAACCCTCAAGGGCACGTGGCCTAGCTGGTGGCCTGGGAGAGACCCACTTTGCTCTTTGATTGGTTTCCGGCGCTTGAGACCCAGAGGCTGGCGGCAAGGATGGCCTTCCGGTGCTGCCTCTGAGACCAGCCTAGTCCTCCATCTTGGGTTTGGCGAGGGGTTTCCCAGCAGGCCTCATAGGGGTATTTGCAGGAGCTGAGCCTTTAAAGTTAAGTTCTGTGATGCTTAGTAGGGCAGGAACATTCTACATTATGGGGGAGGGTTTACATTTCAGCCTTTGGTCAAGAGGTACATAGGAGCCAGGCACCAAGTGTCAGCTGTGGGGGGGGGGTTAGGAGAACTCACAGAGTGAGTGAAAGGACAGTGGCCTCTGGGCTCCCCCAGCTGAGGCCCTGTGGGGTATTTGCTCAGAGATGCCATACTTCAGGGTTATTTTTGCTACAGCAGCTGGAAACCCCCGCTCTTTATATAACAAGCTCTCTGCTTTTAAATGTTGCCCTTAATTCATAAGATTTTAACATATCATAGAGCCAGTGAGAAGACATATGTCAGCTGTATTTGGCCCTTGGGGAAGGGTGTTTATCTATGCAGACTGCCAGTGGCCCTCACATCTGTATCCTGGTGCTTGAGAAACTGAGGGGGGGGGGATAAAGAATTCAAAAACCAGTCTGGGCAACATAACAAGACACTCACTGCCTTAACAAAAGTGAGGCATGCCCCCAAACTGACCTGGATTGTGTGAGCTATCTAGTTGACTTAATTGGCTCATGAGAACTGCTCCTTGGCTTGTGTTTTTACTCTGTTCTTTTAGGTCTAGCATTGGAGTCAGAATTTGAGGTTAGGAGTGGTCTGAGGCTGAGGAGTATCAAACACTTTCCTTGCAAACGAGGCAGGACCCCTTACATTGCAGCCTTCATTTGAGGCCTCCCTGAATGGGCCTGTGAGAACATTTTTTTGAAATGGGGAATGTATTTGAAGTGAAATTTCCAGAGCCTTTGTGGACATGAATCAGGATCCGGTTACTTCTTGGCTTCAGGGTACTAAATAGTACTGAGGGGAGAGAAGGAGCACCCAAGGAATTCCTGGGAACTAAGTCATAGGCATCTGGCTCTCTGGGTCTTCTCCATGCCCCTGAATTGGTGGGTCTACACATGAATCTCTTGCAGCTCTTGCCCCCAGGACAACTTTCAGATGATACAGAGGAAGTGAAATGAGAACCCTTGAGGGCCTCACATGGCTGCTTTTCTTGCGGCTGTGGGCCCTGGACCTGGCAGGGAAGAAAAAAGAATCTAGATGCATTATGAACTTACAGCCCCAGCAGACTTTGTGGCCTCAGGCTGGCATGCAGCTAGTATTATTGAGTGGGAAAAAAAAAAAAGAATGTCAATAATTAGGCTAGTCTGCTTGTCAAGGACATGGTGGGAGACCAGGGTAGAGGGACCATCTTGGGCAAGAATCCTCTTCCATAGACGGGTAATGGATCTGGGCTTCTGTAGAGAGTGGCTGAGCAGGACTTGGTGGGTTTGTGGAGAGAATGTCTTGTTCCTTGTGGCCCCTTCTTGTCTGGTATAACCCAGTCCAACTAGGCTTTTGAGCTGCAATTACAATCCCACTTGGTGTTAGGAGATGTCTGGATGGAAGATAGCTACTCCCCCTCATGTCATCCTGAGGGAGCCCCTAACTTTTCTCGTTAGCTAACTTCATGGAGGTAGCTACCCTTGTGTCAGGGACAGGGACTGGCTCGGGCTGTACCCCCAGTTTCCTGGTGAGCATCCTCATTGCTGCTGGCCTGGCTGTTGTCTGCTTTAGAGTGGACTATGGATCACCTCACAAACCCTTGTGTTGTGGCTCAGATCCCATGTGGTTCCAGCCTTTCACCTTCTTCCAGGTCAGCTCATGTGGAGAGAGGCAGAGTGCTTAGTTCACAGATCATACAGACTTCATGGACACCATGTTGAAATCCAATCCCCAAGACCAGCAGAGGAGTAACCACAATGGTCAGGAGGTAGTGTGGGAATTCTTACACCCTTTGTCCTCCTACTTTCCTCTCTGTGGCCTTTTTCTAGAACAGTCTTTGGTCCTCAGGCTTTCAGGTTCTCACACTCTTTGCCCTCCTACTTCAGCTCATGTGACCTCCCCTCCAAATGTTACCCTCCCTCTGCCAAGGACCCTGTGTTCGCTCACCTCTCCTGGCCCTTTTCCAGACCAGTCTTTGGTCCTCAGGCTTTGGGATGAAGATGGAGGCCATCACTCCATTCCTGGGGAAGTATCGTCCCTTTATGGGTCGCTGCTGCCAGACCTGTACTCCTAAGAGCTGGGTAAGTGGTGGTATGGATGGGCCTCCCTTATAACTCAGGCTAGCTTAATTCTGGGAGTGAGGATGTTGGGAAGCTGTCTTTCCAAGCTTGATCTTTGAACAGCACCCTGCCTTTGCCCTTTAGAGGAATGGATGCACCAGGGTCTGTTGTTGGCAGAACTGGGTAGGAAGCCTCAGGAGAGATAGGCTGGAGTATACCTAGGTGTGCACTAGGTCTGTTTAGTCTGTGGACACTGTCCTCACAGCACTCAGCATCTCTTGCATGTCCATATCATGTGTTGCTGCCAAGCGGGAGGGCTCAGCACTCTAATGGAGATTCAGGTTACAGATGGTCTTCTCTTGATGAGTTAAAACCCCTTCTCAGGATTTTAATGTGCTTATCTCTAAGAGGGCAACTCCACATGGGGCAGTGGTTTCCATTCTAAGGATAAAGCCTTTTCCTCTTTCTTTCTTTCTTTCTTTCTTTCTTTCTTTCTTTCTTTCTTTCTTTTTTTTCCTGAGCCAACATTGAGATCTGGGGCCAGACATCTGGGAGATGTACTCTGTACTTTCCTTCTGGTAGACTCAAAGGGCCATTAGGCAGAGGCTAGATGGGTAGGGTACAGACTTGGCTTGCAAAAGCCCCCAGGATATGTTGTCCCTTCCCTCTTGGGCAGGAGTCCCTCTTCCACAGAAGCATAATGGATCTGGGTTTCTGCAATGTGATCCTTGTGAAGGAAGAGAACACCAGGTAGCCATAGCTTGGGGTGCAGGATGATGGGTTATAAGGGCCCATTCTCTTTCTGCAATGGAAAAAAAGGGCCCCTGTCCTCTCCTGCATAACCACAGCAAACTGAGGCAAGCTTTCCTCTCCTCAAGTTCTCCCATGAGCGTGTATGGGTTGCCCCCTGGGTGTCCCCTTTTGTGCTCCCTCAGTGGGGCAGAGGGGTGGGACTAGGGACCAGATAGGCACATGTTTTTTTGTTTTGTTTTTGCTCCATGGTGGAGTTGGTCCTGGGACATGAGATGGGTGCAGGCCCTTCCTGATGAATAGACCTCTGTGGACCCTGGAGAGGCCTCCCTGAACTATCTTCCCCCAGGTTTCGGGGCTGGCTGGTCCGCAGGCTCTGCTATTTCCTGTGGTCCCTGGAGCAGCACATACCCACCAGCTCTGATGTCTCCCAGAAGATCATGGAAAACACTGGGTAAGGAGGCTGGATCTGAGTCTAGCACTTGGGGGACACTTTAAAGGGTGACAAAGGCTCTATCAGGATGGCCATGGCTGGCTGAGACAAGGTTTCTGGGATGTTTTCTTGGGCCCATATTGGACTCCTGGGTATGCACTGGGGAAGTAACTGGAGAGACCATTGGCACCTAGCCCAACACTGTTCCCCAAACCTCAACAGGGTGCAGAACCTCCTTTCAGGGAGGGCTCCAGGAGGGGCTGGAGAAGGCCAGGCACCTGAGCTGGTGATGAAAGAGGTGCAGCGCATCCTGGGCCACATTCAGGCCACACTTTGCCCCTTCTTGCTCAGGTAATGATGGTGAGGACCATTTGTCCCTAGGTTGAGGCCTCTGTCCCTCTGTAGAGTAGATGTTAGCTGGGTGTGGCAAAGCACAAATATTCTTCCTTAGCAGCTGGATGGTAGCCTACTGCAGCCCCTGCCTGGGTTCATACGATGCAGGTCTGCACACTCAGATGCAAGGGATTAAAGAGGTGGACAGTGATACAGCTGCTCAAAGAAAGGAACAAGGCCTGAGCCAGAATTCCCAGGGGTGGGGGGTAAGTATTGTAGTTAGAGTCAGAGTGAAGAGAGCCAGCTCTGGAGGGCACAGGAGTAAGAGTTGAGGAAACAGTTTCTTTAGAGGGGAAAGCCTGAGTCAGGGCCCTGAGCAGGAGAGGGTCATGTTCACGGCAAATAGTGGCATGGTTGGAAGCTGATGGGTGAAGCAAGAGCAGCTGGAGAAGAATTTGAGGTAGAGGGAACCAGATCAGAGCCATATAAGTAGTTCAGGCTGCTCTAAGGGCAGTAAAAACCAATATAAAAGTGGCAGCATGAGGAATTGGAATCGAGAGCAGAGACTGGTATCTCTGCAAAGCTGTTAGTTCCATTGAGAGATGATTGACAAGCATTGAAGAGATTGAGGGGTTAAGGTGGAAATAATGGAACTCATGAATAGACTGGGTGATGGGAGGAAAAGAGAAAAATACAGGAAATCCCTGTTTGTGGCCTGGTACCTGGGGGTGTATACAGAGAGGGAAGGACTTGGTCAGAAGGGAATTCATCCTGGATGTCTGGATTGAGAATTCCAGTAAATGACTTGAGGATTTGGTTGTCATGTAGGTCTGGGAGCTCAAAAGAAGGGGCATAGGTGTGCAGAGCTGTGGTATACAGTTTATTTTTAAAGCCAGGGGAGGAGTTAAGTTGCTGAAGGGGGCTTGTGGTTGTGTGCCAGGCTCAGCTGTTGGTGATCTTGACCAGTCCTCCATTGTAACAGTCTTGACTCTCTTGAGGCTTTCGGGCTCTTGGCCTCATGGTGCCCTTGTATAGGAGCTCCCAAGCACAACTCTAGTGGGCTGCCTGCTTCCTCTGCACCTAAGTAGTCAGGTAGCCTTAAAGTACAGCTTTCATAGGGGCACAGCCTTCCCTCCTGTTCCCACATATTGCTGCTTCTCAGAATTGCCATTTAATACTCCCATGAGATGTGGACTTGCTGCTTGTCCACAAGATTTCCTCTACCTACTTTGGTAGTAAGATGGTCCCCCTACTGGGCGTCAGAGCAAAGGCAGTGAGCCCTGCCCTCCTTGTGTCCTCTCCCTGCTTTTCCATGTAGTTGGTAAATATAAGCCTACTGGGTTCCGTCTGTAAAGGGTCTGAGTCCTTTGGTCTCTATTTAGGTGAAGAGAGGCAGATTCTGTCTGTTGTGAGCCAGCTGTGTCATGAGGTCTTAGAAGAGTCAGGGCCCCACAGGTGTAGGCTGTGTTATCAGGACCCTTTGTAGCCACAGTACCCCACGTACCCACTTAGCTTTGTCTCTTATTGAGCAGGTTGTGACCCCCTCCTGACCAGTGTGGGCAATAATGTTGCTTGCCCTAGAGTAGTTCTGGGCAACCTTCTGGGGTACTGTGGGGCTGAGCCTTGTGGAAGGTGACTCAAGCTAGCACTGCTTCCAAGGTTGTTCAGCTGGGCCCTGCTGTGGTTCCTGAACCGCCTCTTCCTGAATGTGCAGCTTCACAAGGGACAGATGAAGATGGTTCATAAGGCTGTCCAGGAGGTAAGACAAACTGTACTGGATAAGTTTAGATGGCCTGAGCAGAGGCAAACCCAGGCCTTATCAGCTGTTAGAAAAACCCACAGCTCTTAAACAGCCTTGCTGCCATGTCCCATAGTCCTGCTCCTGCTGGGTTTCCTGTCTTTCCCTCAGTTTCAACAACTGTTATGTCTTACATTACCTTAAAAGCAGTGGGAAGGCTGCTCTACCTTTGGAAATGTGCAGAGTACTCCCCCACCCCCAGTGCTGCCCTGGGATTTGCAGAAGCTGGGTTTGGCTGTGGTTTTATGGTAGGTACTTCCTTCTGGCTGTCTCTGGAACAGGGCTCGCCGCTTGTTTTCCTTTCTACACATAAGTCTCTCCTCGATGGGTTCCTGCTGCCTTTTGTACTGTTCTCCCAGGGCCTGGGTGTGGTTCGTGTGGCTTTGGACCCTCGCACCTGCTCCCCTGCCCTCAGGTATGATAGGAGGGGAGTCCCAGGCTGGAGCAGGGGGATGGAAGTTACTTTGCCTTCTTAGTCTGTTTTCAGCCATATGACACAGCTTGTAGACTTGGGTAGATGGTTGGCTATCTTCAAATGCCCAGACAGACAGGCCTGGAGAGAGGCAAGGCTCTTGCCAAGTCTCTGGGCCCAGTCTTTCCTCCAGATCCCCTTCTCACTAGGCTCTGTCCTGTGCTCACAGAGCTCTACTGAGGAAACTTGGGGGATTTTTCCTGCCCCCAGAGGCCAACCTCTCCTTGGACAGCTCAGATGGCATCCTTGCAAGGGCTGTGGTCCGTGCAGTGAGTGCTCCCAGTTGTTTAAGTATGGGGTGGACCAAGGGTACAGTGGTCTGCTTCTGATTTAGCCTCCATGCTTACCCTTCCTCTTCCCTTCTAGGTTGTGGAGCAGCTGCTTGCCAGTGGGCAACCTCTACTCATTTTCCTTGAAGAGCCCCCTGGGTACCCAGGGCCCAGGCTTTCAGCCCTGGGCCAGGCCTGGTTAGGACTGGTGGTCCAAGCGGTCCAGGAGGGCATCATCCCAGATGCCACACTGGTACCAGTTGCCATTGCCTATGATCTGGTTCCAGATGCACCATGTGACATGAACCAGGTGAGACCCTCTTGTCCCTGGGGGTCCCAAGTGGGTACCACTTCTGGGTGGCACAGTGTTCTGTGATAGGGCTCCTTTAGGGCCAAAATAAAATTGGAACATGAAGTGTGTATAAAGGAAGTATCCCTGCAGTCACCATCCTGTAGTATCTCTTAAAGTCTTTGCCTTCACTGTCTTAGAAAAACCCCTCAAGAAGGTCATGGGTGAAAAGACAGCTTGGAGACTAGTGAGCAGTGCAGAGGGCAGAATGGGTAGCAGTCTAGAGACTTGCCTAAGTTTCTATGTGCAGCCTCTCCTTCCGTGCAGGACTTGGCTCCCTTGGGGCTATGGACAGGAGCCTTGGCTGTCTTTCGGAAACTCTGTAACTGCTGGGGCTGCAACCGTAGAGCCTGTGTCCGGGTGCACCTTGCCCAGCCATTTTCCCTCCAGGTAGGAAACCAGTTGGGGAAGTCTGGGAGAGCCTTTGTGGTGATTTGGCCTTCAAAGCCATAGTAGAGTTAGTATTTTCTGTTTTAGTCTGTGTGCAGGTTTCTGAGGGGGTGGGGGGTGGGGCAAGTGCAGACCACACATCTTTATCCTGGGCAGGAATACACCATCAATGCTAGAAGCTGTTGGGGCAGCAGGCAGACCCTGGAACACTTGTTGCAGCCTGTTGTGCTAGGTGAATGGTAAGGAGCAGATGTATGGTTCCCAGAAGGGAGGCAGGTGGCTCTCAACATGACCAGACACTTATTTTCTCTACAGTCTGAGTGTAGGATGGCCCGCAGGCCTGGAAGGGGAGAGGGTTATATGGGTTCTCCCAGGACTTGGGGAAGCTTTAGACTCTTAACATTTTAGTCTGGTTTCATTCCTGATCTGTCTCTATCCCAGCAATGTTGTTCCAGACACTGAGAAGGAGCAGGAGTGGACCCCTTCAACTGGGCTCCTCTTGACTCTCAAAGAAGAGGACCAGCTTCTGGTCAGAAGACTGAGCCGCCATGTCCTGAGTGGTGAGGGAAACCCAGATCTGCACCTTTGGGGTATGGTAATACAGGGCCAGTTACCAGGACCTCATGGTTATCAGCACCTGACCTCCCACCCCATTTGTGGCATACTTGGGACACCAGAAGAGTGGGGCACCCAAGGAGAGGGGGAGCAGATGAACTCAGTGTCTGAGTCAAAGGCAACTGTGCAGATGTATGCCAGGTTCAACCCAACCCTACCCCAGATGCCTCTCGACCAGTGTCCTCAGCTGTAAACGGGATGCTGAGTGGAGTAGCAGCAGAGGGCACTCCGAAGTCTGTTAATGCCTTCTCAAACGCCACTGCAGCACACTGTTGGGGTGGGTCTGGTTCACAGCACATGTAATAACTTCTTCCTGGAACCGGCTCTCTACTGCTGGGTGGAGTTGGAGTGGTATGGTCAGGAAGATCTATCTGTCAGAAATATGTCCTCTCCTGTCCTCTCCCCAGCCAGTGTGGCCAGCTCAGCGGTGATGAGCACAGCCATCATGGCGACACTACTGCTATTGAAGCATCAAAAGGTAGGGGGCACTGTGTGCTGGGGTCCAGGGAAGGACAGGGCTCGGCCTCTGCTCAGGCCTGTTTTGCCTCCAGGGTGTGGTCCTGTCACAGCTCCTGGGGGAGTTTTCCTGGCTGACAGAGGAGACACTGCTTCGTGGCTTTGATGTAGGCTTCTCTGGGCAACTGCGGTGTCTGGCCCAACATACACTGAGCCTGCTGAGGGCACATGTGGTTCTGCTGCGTGTCCACCAGGGGGACTTGGTGGTGGTGCCACGACCTGGCCCAGGCCTCACTCACCTGGCACGTCTGAGTATGGAATTGCTGCCCACCTTTCTGAGCGAAGCAGTGGGTGGTGAGTTGGTGGGCTCAGCAGGGCTGGGCTGCATGTGCAGGGGCGAGGGGAATGGTTCCCTCCTTAAGCAGGCTTCCTTCTCCGCCAGCCTGTGCAGTGCGGGGGTTGCTGGCCGGCAGAGTACCACCTGAGGGGCCCTGGGAGCTGCAGGGCATAGAGCTGCTGAGTCAGAATGAACTGTACCGACAGATCCTACTGTTGCTGCACCTGCTACCCCAAGACCTACTGCTGCCCCAGGTCAGACTCCCTCCCCCAGCTCGGCAGGCCCGTGGGCCTTGTCATTACCACCTATGGTAGTGATCTTGGCTTCTAACTACCTCTGGTCAGGATTCTGCCAGCCGCGCCCCCACCACCCCCGAGTGGAAACGTTTGATCTGAAGGGCTTTGGTGCTTCTCTTCCCACAGCCCTGCCAATCTTCCTATTGCTACTGTCAGGAAGTGCTGGACCGGCTCATCCAGTGTGGGCTCCTGGTTGCTGAGGAGGTATGCTCTCAACCCTCGGTGCCAGTGCCCTGGGCTGCTTCTCTACCCTAGGCCTATGTGTGCCATGCCAGTTTGCATGTGTAGCTCTAGGATTCTCTTCACACTTCCTGCCTCCACATTTCTTAGTGAGATTGGGTACTAGGCATCCTTTTGGGCTTCCCAGACCTGCTTTCACCTGCCAGAGCCAGGACCAGGTCGGAGGGTTGTAGAGCTGATTGCTGCTCAGCCTTACCAGGGACCAATAATTCTCCCAACTCACAGACCCCAGGCTCTCGGCCAGCCTGTGACACAGGAAGACAGCATCTGAGTGCAAAGCTGCTGTGGAAACCAAGTGGGGACTTTACTGACAGCGAAAGTGATGACTTTGAGGAGCCAGGAGGCCGATGCTTCAGGGTGTGTTGGAAAAAGCTACCTCAGGAGGCAGGTGGAGGTGGTAAGGTACCTGGGAGCCTTCCTTCCTCACTCTGGCCTGGCTCTCTGCAGCTTAGCCAGCAGTCTCGCTGCCCTGACTTCTTCCTCTTCCTCTGCCGCCTGCTCAGTCCAATACTCAAGGCCTTCGCACAGGCTGCCGCTTTCCTCCACTTGGGGCAGCTGCCAGATTCAGGTGAGGCCCTTAGCAGTTTTCAGGGTCAGGCTCAATCCTACAGAATTGGGCTCCAGGTCTAATTTTTCCTGCAGAGGTAAGCTACTCGGAGCGGTTATTCCAGTATTTACAGGACTGTGCCCAAGAAGAAGGAATCTTTGGTGAGTTTCAAGCCCCATCCCTGCTCCCTGGAGGGGGTAGATTTGCTGGAGACTACTGCCCCCTGCTGGACAGTGGCTACCTGACTCCAGGGAAGAGAACTAGCTTTAGTTATAAGCAAGTCCTAGTTGGTTCTCCTTTAAAAGGAGGAAAGCCCTGCCCAGTGGCTCCCTGGCTTGCCCCAGAGCTTTCATTGTTTTTCTCTTTAGAGTGTGCAGACCCAAACCTTGCTATCAGTGCTGTCTGGACATTTAAAGACCTGGGGGTAAGAGGGGCATTGTTACCATCCTGTCCCTGACTTCACCCCCAGCCTGCTACAACCAACAGCTCAGGGGAACCACCTTGTTCTCACACCCCATGGGGCTGGCCCTGATGAATGCTAGAGGGGATGGTTTGTTTTCCTGGTTCACAAATGACTGCCTTCCCCTACTACAGTGGGGTTCTGGGGACATCAAGTAGTGTTTGCACCCAGGCACTGAGGCATCACTATAGGTTTGGTTTTTGGGGGGAGGGGATGGGGGGATAGGCTTGGCCCTGGGGGCACTGTCCCCTCAGCAAAGGTGCTTACAGTCCATCCTGTGGGTCAGGTACTACAGCAGATGCCCAGCCCTACAGGACCCCAGCTCCATCTGTCCCCTACATTTGCCAGCCGGGACAACCAGGACAAGCTGGAACAATTTATCCGACAGTTCATCTGCAGTTAGAACCAGAGAGTGGAAGCTGATGGGACAAGTCAGCCATCTAGAACTTAAGTGTGCGTCGTCCACTGATCAGGGCACGGCTAACCTAGATTTAGAAAAGCTGTGCTTACTCATCATTTGGTGTCATAAATAAAGATAGTAGCTTAGTTTCTTCTCTAAGCCTGAGGTATGTGTCTAATATCTATTTCCTCCTTACTTGCCCTGTGAAAATTACATTCCTTTTGGGCATGGGGGAGAGTGTGTGTGGCTAAAAGACAGCAGAAGCTGAGCTTCAACTTTGAGAGAAAATTTATTTCCAAGGCCTACCTAAGAGCACCTCAAGTGGGCAGGGGCAGCGGTGAGCTTTGTGGGAGCAGAAGTCCCACCTTTGTGTCAAGTCCAGTGTTTACAGGGATGTCATCACACCACCTTGTTGACAATGACACCAATTTCTTCAATCTCACACTGGACTTCGTCACCCTTCTGTAACACAGTAGGCCACCAGGTTTTTAGCCCTTGGCTCCTGAACAGGCTCTCCTCCCCCCCCACTCCCTGCAGGCTGCTCCAAGCTTCCAAGCTTGCCAGGCATCTCTCTTTCAAACCTTGAGAAAGACAGGAGGCTTCCTAAACACACCAACACCTGGAGGAGTCCCCGTCAGGATGATGTCCCCTGGATAGAGAGTGACAAACCTAGGGGAAGCAGAAGGATCAAGTAAGACCGAGAGTGGGCTCAGTTACAGGTGTGCCAGTGGGCGGGGCTGGCTGTGACAGGCTCCACCCACTTACTGGGAGACCCAGGCTATCAGCTCTTCAGTCTTGAACACCATCTGGTTGGTGTTGCTGCTCTGGACTACCTCCCCGTTCACTCGACAGCAGATCTTTAAATTGTGTGGATCTAGAATTCAAAATAATACTGTGGGGTTGGTTACCCACCCACAACACCCAGCCCCAAAGGAGAGAGGAAACTGTAGGGAGCATTTCTGCCTACCCTGGCTTAGCACTGTACCCTGGGACTTCCTGTACAGACTGGAATTCCCACACCAACAGCAGTAGCCCTTCAGGTGAGGGAAGGAGGGACAGCGTGGACTCTGAACAGGGAACAAAAACAGCCAAGGGATTTGCTTTTTAAAAAATGGGCACGTAGGCCAGGCAAGATGGCTTCACAGGTAGAGGCCAAGCCTGGGGCCTGAGTTTCATCCCTGGGACTCATGTGGTAGAAGAAGAGAATCAATTCCTGAAAATCGTCCTTTGATCTCTACCCAACCAATTGCCATGGCACGCACATACACAAAAATAAATGTAATAAAGTATTTTAAAAATAGTATTTTAAAAATAGTGCAGTTATATGGTTATCAATTATATTACCTTATTTTCTACATATTTAAAATATTTCACAATAAAGAAAATAGGGAAGGAAAAAAAAAAAAAAACAGAATAAAAGGGCAACCATCCCCAGCAAAGGCTTGTAGATCTAAACTTGTAGATCTAAAATGACTCCACATCTCCAAAGCAACAGGGATAGCAGAGCAGCAGACAATGGTGCAACCCAAACTATCTGGCACCCCTCACAGCTGCTGGAATATAGCTTCTATGGCACTGATGTCCTAAGGGGCTCAGCCACATGGCCATATCATCCCCTACAGATGAGTGCATAGTGGGTGGGCAAGGTCCTGTTGGTGCTCACCCACAGGCTGCTTCCTCCCAGCTTAGGGGCCACCTATTCCAGATGGGGAAGCTGGAGAAAGCCCCCCCCCCCCAAGGGCAGTGTTCTTTGTAGTTCATTTTTGTGGATGCAATTTCACAGCAGCTGCAGCTGTGTTCCTCCAGGGGGCTCTGGAAGGAAGTTCCACAGAGAGCTAGCTCACCGCTGAGGCTGGCCACAGCTCTCTGCGGGAACAACAGTGACACCAAAGCTCTACATGTAGTTGTAACCACAGTCCTTGCTGTCGCACTATTTTCTCCTGACACTCAGGTGTTGCACATGGGAGGGTACAAGTGGCAAAAACTAGAAACCTACCTGCTATGCTGTCCCTGGTAACCAAGGCAGGGCCCAGGGGGCAGAAAGTATCAAAAGTTTTTCCCAATAACCACTGCTTTCCATTGCGTCTCATTTGCCAGTCCCGAGCACTCACATCATGGGCCACAGTGAAGCCAGCCACGTGAGCCATGGCATCTGTGGCCTGTTAGGGCAGGAGATTTGGCCAGATGGGTTACATCACTGGTGACACAACCCCTAGAATAAAGAATCTCAAAGCCATTATCACACATTAGCACCAGCGCTAGCCAAAGGTGGCATGTGAAAGGCAGGGGAGTAAAAGTGCATCCCACTGTAAGACAGCTCGCACCACTGCAGGGTGTGGTCAGTACCAGCAGAGGAAGGATCTGGGAGTGGCGCCCTCCCTGGCCTGGGAGCTCCCATCTCACCTTGATGTGCTTGCCTTTCTTTCCAATGACCACGGCCAGTTCCACCTCCCAGTCCACCTCCTGCAAAGAGAGGACAGTGAGCTGCAGTGGCTGTAAGGTAGGCTTCGGCTTCTGAGAACCACGGTGAAGTGAATGTCGTGTGGGTATGACTTGCAGACCCACAAGCTCTGGGTAGAGGCAAGCAGCACCACTGGAGGTGACTAGGAGACCAACACATGTCTGTCTGGGGACCTGAGTTTAAAAGAGTGATGCCAAGTAGTAACAACAGTATGTAACTCTACTGTGTGCTTGACACTATGTATGTGCTAAAATGCATTAACTATTTAATAAGCATGGGACCCCTGGAGAAACGTATTAAGGAGCTTAAATAAGCAATGCACAAGGAAGAAATGCTCAAAATGCTAGCCTCTCCCCAAATGAACCAATGCAACTGGAAAGAACTTACAATTTAGTCTTCACCAGCTGTTTTGAATGGTAATGACAAGAACTGGCAGAAGTTCACCTGAACCCAGGTGCCAGCCTGAGCTCCTGAAGCCACTAAAAGAAACAGGCTCCTAGGGAAATGGCTGACTAGTGTAGGAGACAGCACAAAAGAGCCTTCAGTGAAGGCTAGAAAGGAAGGACATGCTCAAAGGGGGATGGAAATCAACAGGACAGATCCACTGGCCAAAGTGGGTTCATCCAAATTGAGTCAGAGGAAAAATGAACAATTCAAGGGAATACAAAAAGCACAGAGAGGGCTAGGGAGATGGCTCAGCAGGTAAGAGTGCTAGCCACAGAAGCCTCATGGCCCAAGTTCGATCCCTAGAACACATGGAAAAGGCAAGATGCAGCAGCACACATTTGTAATCCCAGTGAGATGAGGCAGAGAGGACAATCATCCCGAATGGCATGCAGCACAGGAACAAGAGGGCCTGTCTGCCTCAACGAGGACCAGGGTGAGAACTAGCAGTACTCCAGAATGAGATACACTGTTAGAGGCCGGGCAGGTGGCTCAGTTCTTTCAGGACCCAGGTTTGTGTCCCAGCACCCACATCAGGCACACACAACTATAACTCCAACTCCAGGGTCTCCTGCATCCTCTTCCCGCCTCCACAGACCAATCATGACTGAGAGTAAAGGAACATTAAGCGAACAAAAGGGGACATTTGAGGACACCTGACATGGGCCTGCTGAGAGGCTGCAATGGGAAACACAGCACAAGCCCTGTGCAGGACACCTCAGAAAACTGCTTCGGCTGAATCTGATCACAAGGACCTGAGGCAAAACTGGACACGGGCACCCTAAGAGGAAAACTTCTTCAAGAAGTGTCAGGAAAAGAAACCATGTGGCAACCTCAAATGTGTCAGGGAGAAGACTGAGTGGGATGCAAGAGATCCTTGATGGAGTTGGGACAAGGTGCATGTGTGGCAGACACAGTGGGGACAGACAACACTGGGAGACTATGCATCAAAGCATGGGCAGCAGGCTACTGGCAGCTTTACCTAGATTATTAACATACTTCCAGTAGAAAATTACTTTTACAATGGGGAAAAGATGTAAGTTAATTCCTGTCACCTACACCCAGCCTGTGTCAGTACAGTACAGCCCTCTCTAACTTCTGTGTAGTGCACTACTGAGTGACAAAAGGTTCCTCAAGGCCATGGTTCTCAACCTTCCTAGTGCTGTGACCCTTTAATACAGTTCCTCTTGTTGTAGTGACCCTCAACCATAGTTACTTTGTTGCTACTTCATAACTGTAAATTTGGTACTGTTATGAATAATAATGTCAATATCTGATGTGTGATCCCTGTGAAAGAGTGGCTGGACCTCCAAAGGGGCTGTGACCCACAGGTTGAGAACCAGTGCTCTAAGGGAGTGAGTGATCTTCTACAGGACCACAGCCACCTGGGTGGTGGAAAGCACTCACCTCACTCTCCGGTGGGAGGATGATCTCATCATAGGGCCCCACAATAGAACTGGAGAACTTGCTGAAGATGATGGGCTCCTTGGGCACCCGCACATTCTGTTCTTTGCAGTGGTCTGCATAATTCATGCCCACACATACCACCTTGTCTGGCCGGGTGACAGGGGCCAGGAAGGTCACCTGTGACCGACACAGGACTGGCAACTGTGTAGCCAGGGCTCTGTAGAGACCAAGGGGAAGAAGGGCTAGCAGGGAGCAGCTTCAGAATCCCAGGGCAGGCTGGGGAGGTCCCACAGCAGTTACGACTTTTGCATTTTCTAGATCATTCATCCATCGGTGTAAGACTCAAACCCAGCACCATACAGTCCTTTATAGCAAAGTGTGGTGGTGCTCATCAGGTGCTTAACTCCTCCCACGTGGATACTTGCTGTCCATGGAAAAGTATATGAAAAGTGCAAAGGTCTCTTTTATCCTCTAGTCACCTGCCTCCCTGGAGACAGCTCCTGTGTCGTGCACAGCTTGTACTAGCTGCAGTGGGATACCCCTCTCATTTCATCGTTTTCTATATGAACGATAGAGTACTTGGTGTTCCCTAGAACACAGAGTTCCTCCTCCCTGTGGCTGCTATCCCTCACTGTTAACACTCGTTAGGCTGCTAATAACAGGAAAGGAAGTGGTTTCTAATTTTTAAGACAATGACCATTTGGAACCATAGTGACTGCCACACTGGGCTGTCAAACACTTCTATTCCTCTACTCTACTGGTGAAAACACCTCTGTTCTTTGACAAACTCAGGGGTCTCTTTCCTCTGAAGGTCTAAATAACACTGCATCTTCCCAAGAAGCCTTTCTTGTTTCTTGGGACCTTGTTGCAGGCCCCTCTAGTGGAAAGAACTCTCAGGAAGGCAGTATAATGACATAAGGTCCTAGCTTCACAGCCAAATGAATTAATCAACCTCCCTGAGCCTCGGTTTCCCTCTCTGTAAATTGAGGGTGTTGTATGAGACTTTAAAGGCTTCTGCTGGGCATGGTCCTATTCACCTGTAATTCAGTCCTAGCATTCAAGAGGATGAGGCAGGAGGTTCTCCCAGTTCAAAAGCCTCCCTGGGCTACATAGCAAGACCCTGTCTCAAATGAAAAGATTTACATGCCTATTGGCTCTTTACTGAAAGAACAAGTGAAAAAGAAAACAGTGGGATCCCCTGCTCCTTTGCAAAGGAGGCACCTGCTGATTCTGATTCTCAGGGCAGGAGAGGATCGGAGGAGGGGGAGGGACCAGGGCCAGGCAGCAGCTGACTTACCTTCTTGCCACCGAGAGGGTAGTCTCTCCCTGCTCCAGGAACTGCATCATTGTCTTGGGAAGTGTGGGGTCAAAAGTGTTTAGGTCTATGACTCCCCCACCAATCCCTGCCTCCAGGCCCAGGTGAGGCTGCTCCAGGTGGGGTGTCTGGAACTGTACCAGTCTCATGTCCCTAGAGGGCTGACAGGGCCTCTTCTGAACTTGCAGCAGAGCTGAGAACAATCTCCTTCTACCAGAGCCCAGCATCAAAGCCTAAAAGGAAAGAAGCCAGCTGCAGGGGTCCCTTAGTATTTGCCCCATCGGCCACTCCCACGCATGCCACTTGGGAGTACAGACACAGGTCACTTTACCCTCTTCAAAAAGTCAGAGTACAGATGACCACGTCAGGCTGGGCTCTTGGTTCTCCCCGGTTAGGTCAACCTACACTGTTCAGGATCACCACAGTACCAGCTTGCAAGTCTGCTCAGAAATCCGAAGGCTTTCCATCTGTTCTGTTGCCTTACACAAGCACCACGATGCCACAATCCAAAGGCTGTTCCAGGACATGTGGTCAGTCACACCACACATTAAAATGACAGTAACTGTCCTGAGGAAAGCCAAGTCTTCCACCTGCGATGATTGATTT
This sequence comes from Phodopus roborovskii, assembly GCF_943737965.1. Lineage (NCBI taxonomy): Eukaryota > Metazoa > Chordata > Mammalia > Rodentia > Cricetidae > Phodopus > Phodopus roborovskii. The sequence goes on along the minus strand of NW_026126416.1, from coordinate 26,264,890 downwards.
AATTCTCTTGACTGTGGCTGGCAGGTACTGCTGGGCAATTTTACAGATGAACAAGCCAAGGCTTAGATAGGGCAAGGGCTTGCCTAAGGTTCAAGGGTCATACAGCTAAAAGGAAGAGTTGGTATTGAATCCTTGTCTACACGATATTGACGTTCTCTTCAGAAGCAAGGTACTTCTCAAGCAAGATAATCAGGTTTCAATCTTGCCCACTCCCCTCAGGCCCTAACTGCTACCAGCCTACTGTCATCAGTCACGCCCTTAGGCAGCCAGTGATGAAGATAAGGCTGAACATCTGCTCTCTGATAACCCCGAACCCCACTGATTGTGCTAGTCCCTCGTGACAGCGCGCTCAGGTTCATTCCATCTTTGCAACAATCCCTATTGAACAGAAAGCAGCACTGAGGCTTCACGAGGTAGTCACTTGGCAAGGTGGCGCTGGTGTTTCTGTAATAATCACTAAGGCTCACAGCACAAGGGTCCCTCAGCAAGCGGCACAGCAATGGGCATCTTGAGGTGCAGGGCAGTGTGTGCGACCTTGAGGATCTCCACTCTCCGAGAGCCGTGACCGGCTGCTCAGTTTCCCAACTCCCGCTTCACCTTCCTCCCACGCTGGTCTAGTCTCAGCTTACCTGGCCGCTGCAGCCGGACCCTCCCGGCGTCTTAAGCTGTCAGATGACACCTGCAAGGCCACAGGCCAAGGGCGGAGAAGCCACAGCCAGTCCGGTTCCAAGTACCCAGCAGTTCTTCTCCAGGAAAACTAGGGGCCGCTGTCGCGACATGATGGCGTCACGAAGCCGCTGCCAATAGGACTCGTTCTTTCCCCGGAAGTCCGAGCTCCCGCTGCTAGGTTCTTGCAGCCACCGTGCTTCGTGCAGGCTCCCTGTAAAGGCTTTTAGGCAAATCCTTGCAAGCTCCAGAGTGACGCTGATTTTAGCCAGACCAGGAGAGAGCTCATTCTCGCTTTTAGTTCCTGCCTCCAATCCAGCCCCTGCTCCCGAGCCAAGCACCTCATAGTTGTACAGAAAGCACTCTGGCGAACGGTATCAAGTGGTTTATCCTCAGCTGTAGACTTCAAGGAGAGGGATGGTTGTATTTGTTGCATTCGTGAGAAAAGCATACAGGCTAGGAGTGGTTTTGCCCATGATGACCCCCGTGCCCGTAGGAGCAGTCTAGCCACTTATTTAACTGTCCTGGCAGTAGTGAAAATAATCTTTAGAAGACACCTGTGTCCTCTTCAGCTATTGGGCTTTTCCCCAGGAATCTTGGGGCTCCAAGAAAGAGACTCCTAAATGAATTAAAGTCCAAATAGATTATCAGAGGTTTTAATTGTCCCAGGAAGAAGTACTATGGGCCTTGTTTTAGTTACCTTTTCTTTAAAAAATTTCCTCCACGGAGGCATTTTATTTATATGAAGATTTTATATCCCTTATATCCCTAGAAAAAGAACCTAAGGGTTTTCCTTTCCGTGCGATTTCTTGTCTTGCTTCTTCATAGTTCATGCGATTAGAGGTTGTCATTGTGAGAAAACCAAACTGACACGATGGGAGCAGATTATTCTGCCATGTTCTAGGTCTTTGAGCTGCACATCAAGTCTGGGGCTGACTACGTCATGTTTGTTTAACCTGCCTGTGAAGTTGATGACATTCCTAGCTCTGTAGTCATCAGTGATTCCAAACCAGGCATAGTCCTCACAGTTAGGAACCAGACAGGAACTTTGGAGCATGCTAAACTGGCATTTGCTTCTTTCTTCAGCTTGTTGGTGCTCTCGGGTGTATCATCCAGGACATTCACGTGTACTGTTATGGTGGCATGCAAGAACAAGAGGGAGGAAGAGGTGGGCAGAGATATGGTTCAGTGGTTAAGAGCAGCTGCTGAGTTTGAGTTTCCTCACCCACACGGTATCTCACAACCACCTATAACTCCAGTTTTGGGAGATCTGATGCCCTCTCTGGCCTCTATAGATACCAGACATACATGTAGTGCACATACATACAGACAGGTAAAAACACTTACACATGTAATATACAATAAAAATTTGCAAAGAGAAGCTAGGAGGGACTAGTTCGTCAAATTCCCCAGTTACTTTTCTTGCTGCTCTAACAAAATAGCTGACATAAAACTTAAGGAAGGAGGGGGACATTTTAGATTGCCATTTGAAAGTACAGATGATCATGGCAGGGAAAGTACGGTGACAGAAACTTGAGACGGCTGGTCATACTGTGTCATCAGTCAAGAAGCAGAGAGATGAAGGCTGGTGCTTATCTTGCTCTCTCCTTTTTATGTAGCCCAGGACTTTAGGCCATGACATGGCATCACCCACAGTTAGAGTAGGTCTAATTGATTAGCTAACTTGATCTTGATTATCCCTGACACACTTGCCATAAGTTTGTCTTTTCAGTGGCTCTAGATCCTATTGAACAGACTCAATGTTTACCACCCAGGCCTTATCTGAATGCACAAGCCATTGAAGGAGCTCAGGAGATGCCATGGCCAAGCTTGCATTTGAACTAAGGGAGATTGTCTGGACAAGAATAGGGCAGGTAAGAGCAATAGGACTGTTCTGTGTGGTGGAGATGGCAAATACCCAGGGATGTTCAGGGGGATGAAGTGCCTGTCTTCAATGACAAGAAGTAGACCTGAGAGGGAAGGCAGAGTCCTGATTTTTAGCTGGTGCAGCCTCTGCTATCTGTGGAGATGCAGGGACAGGAGTTTGGGAGAGGATGATGCACCCAGTTTTGGATAGGCTGTAAATCATATACCTGAGTGACACCTAAAGACATTCAGGATCATGGTCCAAGACAGAAATCTAGAACGAGATGTTTCAGCCTGGCTTCAAGAAGCTAAGCCTAGTTATAAAAGGAACCCACGGGGGATAGTTGACATTGCTGGTTTGAACAGAACCTCATACAAAGTCTTGGCCCAAAAGATTCTGAAAATACAAACTGTGGAACAGAAGGAAACACTTGCAAATGAAATATCAGATACCAAACATCAAATACCAAAGGCTTGTCTCCTCATTATAGAAAGACCTCTCTAAAGTCCATGAGTAAGAATAGTCAAATTGAACAGATTATTGGACAAAAGACTTATATAGACAACTTCACAAAAGAGGACACACAGAAAATTAGCATGAAAAAGATATTGAAACACAATGACATCATGAAAATGCAAAGTATAGTCACAGTATGACACCACTGTGCACCAAAAATCCTTTTCAAGTGTTCACAGGGTTTGGAAGGACCCTCATGTATTGTTGACAGTATTATAAACCCATACAAGAACTCTTTGTATCCCTGGCTGTCCTCAAACTCACAGAGACCCGATTACCTGAAGCTCCCAGCGCTGCCATGGACCAGAACACCTTGCCCTATAGAAGGACTCTTGAAAAATATACATCGCCACCTCATGCTCTTGCCATTTCTTTCTTGCATAAGATAATACTGAATCTTACCTTTGCTCTGTGCTCCTAGAAATAGGGTCAATGACCTCAGGGTTGGAGAAATAGCTCAGCAATGAAGAACTCTTGCTGATCTTGCAAGACTAGACTTTAGGTTTCAACACCCACCCCGGATGGCTCACCACTGCTCATAACCCTAGCTCCAGGATATCTAATGCCTTCTGCCCACCTCCACAGGCACCAGTGCACATGACCACATAAACACATTAAAAAAAAAAACTCTCCATTTCCATACTCCATAAAAAAATCTTACAAGAAAGAGCCATCATACTTAAAGACTCCCCATATTCTTGTTTACCTGTGACAAGGGCAGACACTGACCTTCCAAATTCCCATTGCTGCCTCGCGAGTGATCAGATGACTCGCTTGTCCCTATTGTCAGTCAGGGCAAAATGCCTGGTAAGCCTTGGACCAGTACCTCTTCTTCCCCAGACCTCCACTTGGCCCAAACCATCACACAGTTGTCAGCAAGGGTGGCCCTATGCACCCCCTCCCATTCCTAGCCCGGTGGACCATTTGTATCCTTTACATTAAGTCAGTAATGTGCTACCCTCAGCTCTGTGAGCCATTCAAGCAAACGGATCAAATCCGAGGAAAGAATCAGAGTCCTTTGGTCAGATGCATAAGTAAAGCAGCTTGGGCTCATGATTAGCATGGGAAGTTAGGAGGGACTTCTTGGGAATAGAGACCCCCAACCTCTGGGGTCTGGGGCTATCTTCAGATTGTGCCAAATTGGATGAGTATTCCTTAGATGGTGTCCACTACTGCAAAACTGCTTGCTTGTTTGGTGTGTGAGAAGTTCCTCCACAGACCAGAAGTGCTCCGTGTTGTGGACACATGGAAGGAAAAATTGGATCAGGGTTGCTTTTTTCATGATAGAATCAGTCCCTCAGAATAGGTTGCTGCCAAAAATATTTCATGAGGCCATAACAGCTTGAATATAAGATCAGAAGAAGCAAGTGGCATCATATACAAATAAAACATTTACCATAAACAATAACAATCCAGTCTCCATTTTCTGGCTGCTGGGATCATAGGTGTACATTGCCATACCTGGGTTATGTCATGCTGGGGGTTGAACTCAAGGCTTTGTGAACCCTAGGCAAGCACTCTGCCAGCTGAGCTACATCCCAAGACCAGTGATAGTTGTTTGTTTGTTTGTGTTGGGGGTGGGGTTCTGAGTGCTGGGATTAAAGGCATGTGACAACACTGCCCGCCTCCCCAGTAATAGTAATGGGCCCTGCAGTGAAGATGCTTCCGGTTCAACCAATGTCTTGTTTCTCTCCCCCACATACACAAGAATAGAGAGTGGACAGAGAAGCCAGCCTGAGACCAGCCCCCTTCCCTCTGAGCCACATTTGTTCCTCCACGGAGAAACTTCTACAAGGCTGGGAAAGTTTGTGAACAAAGTACGGGACCCCAGGGCTTCAAGGCTCAGTAGGCTGTCAAGGACTAAATGATGACCTGCTCTTTAGGGGCCTTATTTTTAGTTTCTGGATGTTTTACTGTATTTGGTGATTTTTTTTTTTTTTTTTTTTTTTTTTTTTTTTTTTTGTCAAAACTGGGAAAAAGTGAGGCCTCGCGAGTAAGCAGTGTACTGGAAAGGAAGGGCAGGGAGGAGGGCTGGATTGGGCTTCCAGGGAAGGGTGCTGAGGCAGATAAGCTCAAGCAGCTCACCAGTCCACCAGAGGCCTTTCAGATGTGACTCTGTACAACCTCATAGCTAGCCCTATGACCTGAAAACTTCAGGCCCCTGAGTGCCTCGGACTCACCCGGAACTCTGCGCCCCCACCCCACCCCGTGCCCACCAAGTTTCAGGTGCACAGCACTCACTGGGGTGTGTTCCCGCCTAGGCCCCTTTCTATGTGTAAGGCATTCCATCAGTAGAATAGTTGGCCTGACCCTCCCCCTCTCCAGTTGGGCTCCAGGAGCCTGGAAAGCACATTGACCTTGACATTAGCAGTTGAACATTTTCCAGCTAAGAGGGCTGAACATCCAGTTCCAACAGGCTGTGTCGCAGGGTGGGTATTGGGAATACTTTTAGGGGCTTTTATTAGTAGAAAATCCAGACACGGAGAACAAGGTACTTAAGGTACAGTTTGAACTTTACCCCAAAAGCGTTCAGCACCCCGTTTTCTTCCCTCCACTCCCCCTCCCAGGAACAGTACCTCTACCCTCATCCGGTCCGTTCCCACTGGGGGAGGGACGAAACGGGACCGTCCACTATGGGGAGAGCTTCCTTTCCCAGCATTCCAAGCTAAGGGTTACCTGGGCCTCCACAGCTGCAATCACTCCAAGTGCTCATCCCTTAACCAATCACACTGACCCAGGAAAGAATGCGCTGATTGGCTTAGGCTTGGCTTTGTTCTTCTCCCGTGTGTGCTACAGTGGAAAGGATTCCTGGTGCTCTACACTCCTATCACAAATGCTTCCTGTGCTGATGGAGGCTCCACTGTCTCTCACTTTGAGCTGCTTACTAAAGTTATTTATTTTTATATATACGTGTGTGTTGCATGTATCTACATGCCTGCGGACGGCATCAGGTCTTCCTCTACCATTTTCCATCGTGTGTGTGTGTGTGTGTGTGTGTGTGTGTGTGTGTGTGTGTGTTTATTTCACACACAGTCATATTCCACAAAAGGGTGTTTTTTGTTTTGTTTTTTCATACAGGAAACTGGCACTGTGAAGTCAGTATTCGGGTCACATTAACTATAGAAGTGAAGCGAGAACTCAGGGCCTCTCAACCTTCAAGGCTCTCATGCTCCCCACACGGCACACTGCCTCTGTGACTGTAATTAAACAAGTCTTCACCCACACACACACTGACTGGTGCAGGGTATACAATCCAGGAAACCTAAGTCCTGAGCTTCACAAACATTTGAAACTTTTAAATCTTTTTTTTTTTTTTTTTTTTTTTTTTTTTTTCAGTGAAACTCCCATGTTCCCTGTGAGAGAGCCTGAGCCCCGCGCTGTTCACAAAGATGCTCTGCCAGAGGGGAGAGGACAGTCAGAACTTGGTGCAGGTACTTTTTCCTGGCCCACAGGAAACACACTTACATTTCCTATCATTTCTGACTTTTAGAATTTTTAGAACTGTGTGTGCTCAACAGCGGACTCACCAAACTGCGCTACAGTCTACGATTACAAGATGCTTGCTCTTGGTGGAAGACGGCGACTATTTTGGAGGCAGAAGAAAGACAGCGGGCAGTGTCATAAGTGTCATATAAGATTTGCCTTTTTTAAAAAATGAAGGTATTTGTTATATAACTGTCCCAAGCATGGAAGTTACTCAGAGATTGTCCCCTGATGGCAGGCGGGCATATGAATTAGAAACAAACAGGACCTACGATTATTGGGGATGTTGTCGTCAAGCTGTCTGATGATGAGGGATATATATTTATGAGTCAGTTTGAATATCTAGTTTTATTGGAACGTAGGAAGATTGAAGAATCAAGCACAATTTCTAGGTGACTTGATTAAATGACACACTGACCGCAGGAGTCCCTAAAGAATAACAGAGGACCTGAGGGCCTACTGGGGGTCTACTTACTGTTTTTGAGACAGGGTCTCTCACTGAACCTGGATCTCACTGATTGGCTGTTCTAGCTGGCCAGTGAGCTCTCACTATCCTCCTCCTCTGGGGTCACATGTGTGCCATGACACCTAGCTTTTTATGTGGGTGTTGGGATCCGAACCCAGGTCTTCATGCTTGCACAGCAAGCTCTTTACCCATGGAACCATCTTCCCGGTGCCTGCTCTTGTTTAGACACGGCTCTCTGGAAAGGCAGGTCTTCTTGTGTCACCCCTCACAAGTGTGGTCTCCCAACCTGTGGCCCAGGTACTATCCCCGTCATCAGAATCAGCCTTGTACCCCTCTCCTGCCTTCTGGTGTCTCTGTGAGACCTGAGTTTCCAGGCAGCAGAGATCTCAGCACATTCACCACAGTTTCCTCAGGCCATGGCCTCCAGTGTGGATGAGGTCGAGAAACTAGCTAAGCATCCCCCTTAATCTAAGTTTAGGAACTGCAGCTTGACAGGGCAGGGAAGTAGGAACTGTCTAGGAAGGCAGCCCTCAGCTCCATCGTCTCCATGAGGCCTGCCGGAGTTTGAAGGACAAAGGCTGGTGCTGAAGTCCCTGAAGGTTCCAGGTCACAGAACAAAGATCAGACTCAAGAGTCCTGAGGCTGCACAAAGAACTCTGCCTTCAAGGGGGCGGGGGCGGATGTTTTGAAGTCCAGTCCAGTGAGAAACTGCCTTTCAGCTCTTTGACATTTTTTCCCAGGACCAGTCTTCTTCCTGCCTCCCGAAACTGATGGGGACCCAGCTGTCAGCCATGAGGGGGATTCTCGGGACATTTTTTTCCTCCCAAGGTTTTTAAGAACAAGGCCAAGTGGTTATGTGTGTGAGGGGTTTCCTGTGTCCCTTCCCCCACACCCAGTTTGGTTAATTCTGGGTGCATTTATGGAATTATTTCTTGAGTGGTGCTTTTTATTTTTTAAACCCCGAAAAGGATGAAGCAGAAATAGGAAAATGTCTTTGGAACTGAAGGAAATGACAGATAGTTTCCCTTCCATCATTGTCTTCCCCTGGGACCTTGAGTCAGAGATGAAAAGAGAAGAGGCGCTGTCTCCCCCTGGTGGTCAGTAGGGGACACGACACTAGGAAGGGCAACCAGATTGCAGGCTGTATGAACCATCAAGAGAAGACTCTAAAAGGCAGTCTGGCCATTTCTTTGGGAAGCTGTATGGCTGAGCATCAGGAGGAGAAGATGTGGGGCCTAACTTTCCCCATACTGTGTTATCAAGGTAATACGAGGTCTACTTCATAGGCCATGGTGACATGCCAGGTCCCTAATGATCAGAGCTGGCTCTGGGCCCTCTTTCTGTTTGGGTCAGATAGTAAGGCAGGTAGTACAAGGCACGGGGCATGTGGACATTAGCTCACTGGCTTTAGTCTTACTGGTGCAGACTGCCCACCTTAGCAGGCTGTTCCCTACATGAACTTTGGGGTGACCAGGGAAATTGGAGACCATCACAAATGTCCTTTATCTGATGATTTATTGGTGTGAGTTGTGCTACTATAGAATGGGAAGTAATTCACAAAAACGTTAGTGTGGAGGAAGGACAAATACATCTATTAAGGGACCAGTGAAGGGGAGGCCAGACTGAATTACACAATGAGACGCTGTCTCAAGAGAGACAGACAGCCCTCAATTGTCAAGGTAGTGTGAATAAAGGACTTTTTTTTTTTTTTTCCCAGATAAGGGCATTGAGTTTCAGTGACATTAGCCTCAGAATAAGGCAGAAAGTTCCAGAGTGGAAGCATGGGACCTCTGCCCCAGATGTCAAAGGCCTTTAGAGCATGGTACATGTTAAGGAATTACTGGGATTGTGTGTTGGAGCATCCGTCTCTACCTTCAGGGTAGGCTTGCAGGGACAAGAAATTCTTCTCCAGTGACCCAAACCTGCCGCCTTCGTGCCCAAACCCTGTCAGTGAGTGGGGAAGTGCTGCCCAGAGCTGGTTGGGTCAGGCTTGACACCTGGTCCAAGGAGCAGCCAATCCATGCGCTTGTTGGAAGCTGGGCAGGAAGCACAGTTTTTGTCTTCCTGTCTGAGGCAGGCCTCATTGAATAACCCAGGCTAGCCTGGAAGTCAGTGTAGGCCAAACTGTCCTCAAACTCATGGATCAGTCCTCTTGCCTCAGCTTCCTAGGGGGCTAAGATTACATGTGCGAACACACACACTCGGAAGGAAGGTGCTAGAACAGCTGTTCCTCTGGGGAGCGTGCCCTTCAGAGACGAAGATAATCAATCTCACAGGAGGGGAGCAGGAAGACACCCTCATGACTGAGGCAGAGGCAGAGAGGAATCAGCCGTGGGAGCCCCCGTATTCCAGTAGACTCCACTGTCAGACTGAATACCCTTGTGCTCGTGTAACGTAAGCCTGACTCTGCTGTACAGTGCAGTGCTCTCTCTCTCTCTCTCTCTCTCTCTCTCTCTCTCTCTCTCTCTCTCTCTTCCTATTTCACAAGGGAGGAAAGTGAGACTGTGTGACTTGTCCAGGTCATACAGCTGACTGCCTGTATAGCCGTTGTCCCCAATAACTGCCATGGGTGCTATTGGGTGCCCTGTGTGCTCAGGATGGCCCAGGACCACATGGGATTGCCTTACCATTGTCATCTTATTCTGTCAGGCACTCCTCAGTCTGCTGTCCAGTGGGGCTGCTTGCAAGGTGCTCTATCCCCTCATCACGTGCCTGTTCCGAGTAGCTGTCTGTTCAGCCACAAATAACCACCTGGCCACCATCCTCCAACCCCTGACCCCAGCAGAGAGTCCTCTCCCTGCTGTGTGACACACGGATATACACATACAAAGTCTCATGCAGCCCAGGCTGGACTCAGACTGACCATACAGTTGATCCTTGGTCCTCCTGCCTCTTCCTCCTGAGTGCTGGGGTTACAAGCGTGTGGTGCCTAGTCGACATGGTGTTAGGCGCCAAACTTGGGGCTCTATGAATACTAGGTAAGTGCTCTACCATCCAGGCTACATCGCTATCTCTTTCCTGCCTCTCTTCCACACGACCTGCCTTCCCTTGCCAGAGGACACTCAGAAGTGACTTTCTGGAACTGGAAAGAAACATGATCTGGGGATGAAATATAAATGACACCGCAGAAAGCCGCTGAGTTCCACTGTCTTGTGTGTTCAAGACAACAGCCCTGAGCATCCATTGAAGGTCCCCAGGGCCTGTGGTATGCGCCCTTTTCCTCTTAGTGATGTCACACCAGGAATCTGAGGGTTTCTGGATACTCCCTCCCTCAGAGCCATCTGTCTGCTCACTATCAAGACACTGAGCAGGAATGGTAGTAGACAGCAACGGGGAGGGAATGACTGACAGACAGTTCAGATAAATCTGAAGACAGTCCATCTCCTTTGTCAAGTTTATTTTATTAAAATATATAGGACTGAATGTTGGTGGGCACTGAGATAGGAACCACCCTCCCAGGCTGCACCCAAGGGAGACGCTTCTGCCATGCAGACATGCGGCCAGTCTATGTCCCCCTGCAAGGGGGACAGACCTCTCCTGGTTGGGTGTGCAGCCAGAGGCTAAGGGGTGGGGCGGGCTAGAGTGGTAACCTTCTCCCGAGGCCTTGGTTTCTCACAAGCACAGGAACCCCAGTGGGAAGGGTCAGGCTTGGGTAGAGGAGGTCCCTGAGCCAGGGAAAGCTGATGGTCTTTAGATGGGGTAAAAGGGGCCCCAGTCAGGATGGAGATGGGGTCAGTGCAGTCCTGAGAGGGGGAGCCACCTGTGTATGGGGGTCACTGTCACCCTGCCTTCCTTCCAAGGACTTCCTTTAACCTGGGGCTGGCCTTCTGGGGACTCTCAGAGAGACCCAGGGACTCTCAGACCTGGGCCTGAGCAGAGACCAGGCTGCAGTTGATGGAATGTTTTTTGTGGGAATGTTCCTCTGGGTAACATGCTGCCTGGGACACGGTCCCTTATGGGGAAGCCTGGGCAGGCAGGAACAGCTCTTCCTGAGGATCTGTTGACCTTGCCTGGCACAGGTCCCCATACTCATGGCTAGCTTCAGGTTAGAGCTGATGTGGTCTACCATCTCCAGGGTGCAGCCTAGGCAAGCACAGGCCTCAGGTTTGTGCTTTAGAATGTTGGCGAACTGGGCTAGGAAAGAGCTGTGAGACCCCAAGGCTCTGAGGCACAGGGTGGATTCTGAGCATCTTTCTCGGGCCACTGAGTCAGGGCTGCAGGGACACAGGTCTCCCCCAACCAGGGGGCCCCTGCCTCCCCTTGTGGGCATGGCCTGAGCTGCTAGGGTGTTTGTGCTTTTTGTATGGGTTGGGACGAGCCTTTTCAAGGGCAGCCACAGTGCTGTGGCCTATCCATTGTGAACTGAGTAGCAAGTGGCCAGGGAAGAGGAGAGAAACGCACCCTCCCCCAGCCTCCAGGCCTTTCCTATACAGTCCAGCTCCCTGGTTATCAGTCCCTGAGCCAGGTGACCTCCCTGTAGAACCAAAGAGGATCTTGGAGACATCAGCCTGGTGCTGGGAGTTGGGAAAGTTCTGCCCACCACATTCCAATTGGCCAGTTGATAGTCTGATCCATCACCCAATAGTATGGACAAATTGTTTCCCCAGCTTCTCCAAAAACCTCCATCCTGCCCTGCTCTTAAAGGGCATAGCCCAGTGGCTGCTCCCTGTCTAAGCCCACCCCACAATAGGTGGCCTGGCACTAGGGTTCTGGGAGCCCAGGTGAACATTAGCAGGCTCGCTTCCATCATTATTTTTCCACTACTCAAACCTCCTCCCTCTTGGTTCCTTCAGGGTTTCTGGGAGCTTCCTAGAAACATAGGTCCATGGGCAGGAAGTCGCCTGGTCTCCCGAGCGGTAGAAAGGACACAAGGGACCTTTGCTTTGTAGACCAAGCCCTCTGAGCTCCTTCTGGGTAACATCCAGGGCCGGCTGGCCACCCCAGCCTCACCGATTGACCTGGGAATAGCTGGGGTGCCTTCTGGCTGCCACCTCCTCTGTCAAGCCAGAAGAACCGTGTGTGTGTGTGTGTGTGTGTGTGTGTGTGTGTGTGTGTGTGATAAAGAGAGAGACTGTGTCTGTGTGTCTGTCTTGGGACTAAACTGTTCAGTGTTTGCAAATATGTTAGAAAAATGTTTCTCATAGAGGCTGCTCATGTGAGGCAGGATTGAGGCTTCTCCAGGCTGAGAAGCGATGACACACCCATGTGTCCTAGATGACATTCTCAAACAGCTGCATGGAACTCATGATGTTCTCGTCCTGTGTGAAGAAAGGACAGGCTGGTCAGGAGATGGGTGGGCAGTGCTATCCACAGCCCTGACTAAGCGCCGCTTCCTGTCATGGACTATGTCTCACTGGGTAGACGGGTTACCGAGGAGCAGAGAAGTGGGGAGTAGCTGGTCCCAGAGCCCAGGTGGCAAGGTATAGCCTGTCATCCGTAGTGATGGACTTCAGGGTCATCACTGACACACAAAACCCTTCAGGCTGCAAGTCAGCCAGGACCAGGGGTGGACAAGAGGTAGGAGGCAGTGGTGCGTGTTTCCTGTCCCCAAGGACTCTGAGGCGAGTGCTGGCAGCAGAGCCAAGAAGGCTCTGGGTGCCTTTCCCTTAGTGTGACTCTGTCTTGGGGGCCCATGGGCTAATCACCCTCCTGTTGACCCAACGCTTGCTCTCTGATTGAAGGTGCCATGAGAAAAGATGACAGAGGGCCTGGGGGTCAGGGCTGCATGAAGGAGGGAGAGGACAAGTTCAAGGGACAGCAAGGAGATGGACTCAAGGAAGATAGAAGGTTCCCAGTAAGTGGGGCCTGACGACAGCTAATGGCACCCTCCTTGTGCCCTGGCAGGAGCAGGATCCTGTGTGTGAAGGGGGGGTGGAGGGAGTGAGAGAGGGAGGGAGGGAAAGAGAAAAAACAGAGAGAAAGAGAGAGAGGGAGAGAGGTAGAGAGAGAGAGGGAGGGGGGGCGTGCACAGAGACAGACACTCAGAGAGCAACAGACACAGAGACAGATGGAGAGACACAGAGAGGACAGACACAGAAAGACCACAGAGGACTTCACGCCCAGCGCCTGAGGCCACCTACCTTCTGACAGGTCTCCAGAAACTCGTCAATGGTCACCACTCCATCCTGGTTCCTGTCCATCTTCTGCAACCCAAGCCACACCCAAGGTGAGCCTGTCTCCCTCCGGACCCTACCGCTGAGGTGGGGTGGGGGCCTTCCTCCAACTCAACTATTTCCCACCCTTCCCAGCCAACCTTATCCTTCCTCAGGTGACCTGCTTAGGGGACTCCTGCTGGCTCATCTTAGCTTAGCGGCCCAGCATTCCCTCTAGCCTATCTAATCCCTCAACTTTGGGACAGAGGCCAGGATGACACATGTAAAATGGAAATCATTGATTCCTTCAGCCCCTCCGGAATAGAGGCAACTTTTCAATACTACTCAGCGTGGGAGGAGGGGAGCTTGCACTGAATATGTCCCAAAAGGCACTAAAACACTGGTCCCTGAGTGGTGCCAGCTGCCTCTGCACCTATTCGCCCAGAGTACTTCATTTTCCAGGTGAAGTTCACTGGGGCAGGGCCCGGGTTTCATTCACTCCCCCGAGGGACTCTGAACATCAGCAAGGGCCGGGAGCCCAGCTACGTTTCTTCACTGGCATTGACTGAAGGCTCATCGAGGGTAACAGGCTCACTAGGGCTGCCCCCCCACCTCCTGCATCAAAGATGAGGGCTCACATACCTGGAAGAACCTCTCCACATGCTCCAGAGGTGCATCTTCTCGCAGGATGGGGTGGGTGTGTCGGCCCATCATGTCGTAGATGGATTTCATGATGGCCAGCATCTCCTGGAGGACAGGGCTGTATGAGCTGCTTCCACTGCAGACATGCCTGGGGGTTTTAAGTGTTATCCCCAAGGGCCAGGCTAACACCAGGACAATGGTGAGTGAGTTTGAGATGCCTGAGAGCTACAGAGAGTGAGCCAGCTCCTCCTATCCAATGACTCCCAAGAGAAACCGGAGATAGATTTTTATGTACCGGTCTCCAAAACAGGAAGCTGCAGGGATGGTTTCAGACAAGAATGTTTGGGTCAAACAAGACCACCTGAGGGACTGTGTGGTAAGGTCGCAAGGCAGAGCTGAGGATCACTGGGCTAGTGGCATCAGAAGAGGAGGGAGCCAGGCGCTCAGGAGAGGAGGGGCAGGCAGGTCTGCCAGCCCAGTACCTCTTTGGTGATGTAACCATCCTTGTTAATGTCATAGAGATTGAAGGCCCACTTGAGCTTCTCATGGACTGTCCCTCGGAGCAGGATGGAGAGCCCAACGACGAAGTCCTGTAAAAGAGAGGGAGAGTAAGGAGCAGCAGCCACGGCTGGGGTTCCCTTTCTAGCCCTCCACGTGACTCCCACTGAGAGTCACACTCCTTCAGGTGAGGGTCCTCCACAGTTGAGTGGTAGATGTGTCCATTCAGGTGGTCGGCACGAGAGTGTGTGTGCACGTGTGTGAGGCTGTGTGTCCTTATGTGTGTGAGCACATACGTAACTGTGCCCGTGTACATGGCAGTGTGTGTGTGCGTGTGTGTTCATGCGTGCACCCACGTGCGAGCACGAATGGTCACCAATTAAGCAGAGACCCAACTTCTAGTTTGGGGTCTTGTGCTCATCTCATGCATTTCTGCTGACTGGGGAGTGTTCTGCTTCAGTCCACTAAGCATCTACAAGTCAAAGATCCTTGAATACTTTTAGCTTAACAAGCTAAGGGCATAGTGTTCAGAGTCAAACTGGTAAACTACTATCTGTGGGATGTGACAGATAACAGGACAAGATGCGGATGTTCACACTGTTGCTGTGTATGAATCCCAGCTGGAAGGCATGAGAAGCAACCCCCACCCCAGGATCCTCTTTGGCTATTCTGGAAGGAAGGGGTTATCTGGGGAACTGCCAGTGGAGGCTGCTGGGGGTCAGGGTAGACCTCAAAGGACTCAGTCCCTACTCCCAGATGAGCCTTTCTGGCCACAAGGAAGCCCCGTTCAACAAGAAGGAGAGAGCAGGGAAAACAGAGAAGCAATTTGTAGGGAACAGAACATTCCAGAAGGGAAAAAAAAAAAACAAAAAAACACGAAAACAGGGAGATGCAGAGGTTAGAAACCTGGCATGCCTTACAATAAAAATAGGACACTGTTTAGAAAGGAGAGGACTAATCTAAGACCAAGACCAGAAAGAACTGGACAGTTGGTGGGGATCAAAAATGACAAAAGAGGATTTGGAGGAGCAAGTGGGGTCTTCCACACAGGAGAGAGGGGAGAGGGAGAGGGAGAGGGAGAGGGAGAGGGAGAGGGAGAGGGAGAGGGAGAGGGAGAGAGAGAGAGAGAGAGAGAGAGAGAGAGAGAGAGAGCCTGGGGGACAGTGCCAGAACATAGACTCCAGGCAGAACCAGAGAAAATGCAGCAAAGTGAGTCAGAGAAATCGCAAAGTGAAGTTCTCAGGCCCCACCCCCACCCCGCAACTGGCACAGTGTGTGAGATCAGCTGCAGCTGAACCCATGGCACCGGTCCTGGTCCTGATGAAGCTTAGCAAAACTGGCTGCCAAGAGAGGGTTTCTATAGAGAAACACAAAGCCAACTGGGAGACACCAATCAATATCAATCATCCATCCATCCATCATCCATCCTTGTCAATAAGGTCCCACACACCTGATCAGAATCATCTGGTGGGGCTTGTTGGACAATAGCCCTGTGGGAATGAAGCCTGAGAAACAACCTTCCTGCAAGTTCTAGTCCATAAAGCATGAAAGACAGGAAGGGATAAAGGTGGCTCTGGAAACCCAGGGGCTCAAAAGTCACTTCCCACACACTCTTTCCAAGGAGCTGCTGGAAGATGCACCTTTGAAAAGAGAGCAACACCAGGAAGAAGTTAAGGGAGTCCCCAGTCGAGGGACTCGACCTATGGGAAAGAGAAATCAGGTCCAAGGGCCCTGGCGGAGTCACACTACCATCTGCACCCTGCAGTCAATTGTCAAGAGGAGGATGGGAAAGGCATGTGCTCAGGGAGGCTTAAGACACCAAATCTAAACAGGACGGCCCAGAAGAGTCGTGGAAACATGTGACAGGGAGACTAAAACTTTGGTGGAGGGGTCACCCAGTTTTCCCAAAGTCTGCCCTGTCAGTCTACTGGTCTTGGAGGTCATGAAATAAAAAAATTCAAAGGAGAAAGAAGGTGGTATTTTTTTTATACACTTTCAGCTTGGGAAATGATTACCAAAGTGTGGGTGTGGTTTACCCAAGCAAGGAAGAGTTGAAGTCATCCCTGAAGCTTAAAGATCCACCTCCACACTGCCCACCCCACAGCTTTACTGAGTGAGGCTGAGGGAGGGGTGTGGTGTCTAGCTTTGGGCTCGAGCCTTCTCAAGTAGGCCACGAGGGGGTGCTAACGCCCTCCTATCTTCTAGAAAGCTAACAGAGCCTGCTGCTAACAGACTGGCTGTCCCTGTAAGGCCACTGGAGGGCCTCATTTGTCAAGATAAGCAGCATAATTTCAAGTGTGACCACCACCAGTCTGAACTCCAGTCTCCAAGGTGTAAGCCCCAAAAAGTACTCAGGGCATACCCAGGTTTCCAAGTCAAGATCCCAAAGAGGAACATAAACAGGCTGGTAAGAACTAAGGGTGACTGTTGGGCTGCAGGCCAACCTGTGATGACAGTTCAAACCATATTTGGGAGGCCAACTTTGTTAGTAAGAGGGAAGTCATTATACAGTTGGGGTTGGGGGTATGGTACAAAGAAATGGCCACACTGTCCAGACATGTGATGGCTTCACTTTCCAAATGAGCAGCTTGTCCAATGCCATTTCCAAGCTGGGTAGCCAGGAGGCACCCGTAGTTACCGAGGTGCTTGGAAAGCCCTGTGCTCTTCTGGGAAGATGAACTAGCTGAATTAGAAAGGGCCTTCATGGCATGGACTGTCCAGCCTTGTCCAGCACTGTCCACAGCAAGCGGAGGGACCTGGGCCACATCATGGCTCTGCTGGGGTTTGCTAGTTTTACTGTTTTTGCTGTTGTCATTCTCATTTTGTCAAGGGATGAGAAGTTGTAATTGTTTTTTCAGGAAGGTTCTGAGATGTTGAGTTAGGTTGAGTGTCTGCCAGAGCACCCTCTACACACCTGAGAAGGTCATGCTAGACCCCTGGGCCCTGGCCTGTGGTACACTAGGATAGAGCAGCGGGGGACATGAGCCCCTCCCTTCCTGCAGGGCTTCCCAGAGCAGGACGCTATAACCAGGAAGTTCCTCAGGGGATCGAAGCCAGAGGGATTCATTTCACACACATTGAAGTGTGTGGAAGACTCTGGAAGATGTCAGTGTTGGATGAGCCAAGAAGGCGCCGGAGACCCTATCTCAGCCACTGACATGCCCTGCTTCCCAGACAAATCACCTACCCCAAGACCTCTCTGTGTGTCAGTAAGTGATGATCACAGGGAGGGAAGGCACCGTGACTCTCCTGGCCCACAGACACACAAGGGATCCTTGGGAGCTGACTGAAGGGCTCATTGATGAATACATTCAGCTCTCCCACATGGGTGTGACTGGGCACCTCTGGATGGATTCCTTCTCATGCTTCTCCAAGAGGTTCTGTGGCCTCAGGGGGGAGCCCTCAGGAACTGGCCACAGGAGAAGCCTGGGAAGGCCACACAGTTCCCGGCTAACAACCTTTTCTTTGTGCAATGACCTTGATGCTTCAGGTGTTAATGACAATAAGTGGTAACAACGCCATGTGTATACAAAGGTGATGGCTCTTCTGGTCCGGGTGGGGGCTGTGGTCACAGAGCAGAGCCTAGGCTCCCAAGCCTATCCAGTGTATCACTGTGGCTGGTGCTGTGTAAAAATAACCCAGTGGCAATATTGACGAGTTATTATTACCCCAGCCTGCCTGTCCGTGGCATTTCTGAGCTGTGTGCTAGCTAGACCGCTTTCCTGCTGGCCGCCCTTGGCCTTGGAAGCCAAGCTGGGGCACTTATCGATCAGGCTAGCTCTCGGTGAGGTCCTCTCTGAAGAGGTTTCAGCTTTTCTCCTGCAGCTATTTTTAGGGACATGGGCTCCACAGATGGGGCCTGTCTCAAATGACTGCATGTGGCCAGGCCTGGGAGGAACCCATGCTACCACTGCCCATGGGGAGCCCAGGCTGTCTGCAGTGATGTGGGGGATTCTGGCTTCTCTTTCCTCACTCTGAGCAACACTGGCCATCACTCATAATGCCTTGCTGGGATGACAACCTGGAGGGCTCAAGCCCACTCAACATGTTTCCTGACCTGTTTGCTTAGTAATGAGTAATTTGAAACCCTGCTATTAAACCTTGACTCTTTTGAGAGCCAGGCATGGTAGCTCATGGCTGTACTCCAGCATTCTAGAGGCTAAGGCAGGAGGATTATTAGTTTGAAACCAGCTTGGATTATACAGAGAGACCTGGTCTCAAATAACCAAAACCAAGCTCTGGTAACATGTTAAAGGCACTTGCCGCCAAGCCTGACAACCTGAGTTCCATCCCCAGGACCCAAACGGTAGCAGAAAACTGACTCCTGAAAGTTGTCCTCTAACCTCCAGACACTTGCTGTGGCATGAGCCCCTCCTCAGATACATGATAAATAAATTTTTAAAACATCCTTCACCTCACCGGGCATTGGTGGTGCACGCCTTTAGTCCCAGCACTTGGGAGGCAGAGGCAGGCAGATCTCTGTGAGTTTGAGGCCAGCCTGATTTACAGAGCAAGTTCCAGGACAGGCTCCAAAACAATACAGAGAAACCCTGTCTCAAAAAACCAAACCAAACAAACAAACAAACAAACAAAAAAGCATAAAAATAACAAAACAACAACAACAAAAAAACCCCAAAAATCCTTTACCTCTTAAAAATGTCAATTTGTGTTGGGTCCCTGCCAGCTTCCCTGGCTGGCTAACTAAGTTGGCTGCAAACTCCCAGAATGGAAGAAAAAGCTAGTCAGCAGTACACTTGGGACCTGTGGAAGGCTCTACTCATCAACAGCCATAAGAAGTTGGTACTGGGGTGAGGGGACCACTCTGAAGACCACAGGGGCAGGACATGCGGGTCAGCAGGGACCTACCTCAAAGTGGATGGCCCCGTTCCCATCAGCATCAAAGGCATTGAAGAGGAAGTGTGCGTAGGTGGTGGCATCTGCAGGGACAAAGGGCAAGGCTGGAGTTGGGTTATCTGGAAGTCTGTTTCATTCTCACACAGCCCTGCCTGGAGCTCATGACCAGTGGAGGCTCCTCTCTGGTAGTCAGAAGCAGCATTAAGCCCTCCAAGAAGGGAGGGTGTCTAGGAAGGTGGGGATGGCCATAAGGCCCCCTCCTCAGTAAAGGGGTACAGTCAGGGCTTGGAAGGAGCGGGGGGTGGGGGGGGAGGCCGGCCATGGACTTACCTCCCTGGGGGAAGAACTGTGAGTAAATGACTTTGAAGGTCTCTTCATCCACCAGGCCTGTGGGACACTCCTGCAGTGAAAAGTCACACCTCTCAGTGGCCTTGGCAACTCCTGGCTATATACCTGACTCCACGGGGCTGACCTCTGTCCACCCTCTGGGAGGATGAGGTGCTCCGGGCTAATGAAGCCTTGTGCAGGGCAGGCAGAAGGCTCCCTTCATGTCAATGCTGCCAGTAGGGACAGCATTAGATGCTCTCACAGAAGATCATGGTGGCTTTCTCAGTAACCATGCTGACCCCCCCCCCCCGCAATAGCCCTGCAAATGTGAGCCCTGCCAAGACCCCATTTCCTGAAGTAGGAGAGGGGGAGGTAGGTCAGGCTCTCTCTAGAGACTCTAATGGGGACCGGGGACACAGGGTCACTCACATTCTTGAAGCCTCGGTAAAGGGACTGCAGCTCCTTCTTGGTGAACTTGGTTAGGGCCTGCAGCTGGTCCAAGCCTTCGGGCTGGTGACGCACAGTGGACAACTCCAATTCACTGTCACTGCTGTCTGGAGGAGGACACAGACCCAGCATGGAGAGAGACGTGGTGTGGGCAGGAACCAGGACACGGGCAGAAAGAGGGGGTGGAGGGAATTTCCTTGTGTGACTACCCTGTGCAGCCATGCTGGCCGTGCACAGCACGGACGAGGGGCTAGGATGGAAGGGATCATAGGAGTTGTGCCTTTTGGCTGTTCTATATCTCTATTCCTCCATGGTATGGGTCCTGAGTATATCTACTCCTCATGGAGGGAGACCAAGAGAATGATATCATGACAAGATACTGTCTCTTCCATGCAGCCCTCCTTGACCTCGTCAGGAATGGGAGAGGCACCCATCTTTGTCCACCCCAGCCTGATGAGCTTGCTGCGTAGGGACAAGGTCATTATTTCCATTTCATTAATTCCCACTTTCATTAAAACAAACAAACAAACAAAACAGCCCACCAGAGTGTGTGCCAGGGCTGCACTGGGGGTAGAATGAGACTTCTGGTGATTTTCCCTGGTTATCAGACCCCTTTCCTGTACATTTTCTTGGGAATGGCATGTATCCTGTTCACAATACAAAGTAAAAGCTCTGGACAAGAGAACTGCAATTGCTTACCCCCTGTGGTGACAAGTGCTCAAAGCACTTCATTTTCCACTGACACAGGTATAGAATATCCTTCATACCACAACCATGTCTCTACCAACAAGGTCAGCCAGAGACTGTACAGCCTGCCCACCAGGCCTCAGGGTAGCCTGCACACACAGAGCAGCGTGCTGGGGCCTCAGGGCAGCCTAGCCTCAGAAGCTCCTGACGTTACCCTTGCCAACCACATACCCTGACTCCTGGGTGAAAATGTTACCCTCTTTCTTCTCTTATTTTTCTGTGCTCCTGCATCACTTAGAGCAGTGGCTTTCAACCTTCCCAATGCTGGGACTTTTTGATTCAGTTCCTCATGTTGTGGGTGACCCCAACCATAAAATTATTTTAGCTGTTACTTCATAACTTCAGTTTTGCTACTGTTATGAGTCATGATGTAAATATCTGTCTTTTGAGGGTCTTAGGCAATCCCTGTGAAAGGGTTGTTCCACTTTACAAAGGGGTCATGCGTGACCCACAGGTTGAGAACTGCTGATTTAGAGGATGTATCCAAGGGGAAATTCTCCAAAGTACTTTGCAGACCACCCACCTGTCCCTAGTTAAGGTGAACCCTCTGATGTGGTCAGTGAGTCACAGTCCTCAAGTCTAGGCTCTCCTTCTAGGTAATTTCTCCATGTCTTTTCCCTTTTCTTGATCAGGCTTATCTTTGTATGACACTCTGGGCTTCTGAAAACTTTGTGATGCTGAACTAGAATGCAGTACCTTATGCAGGTGGGTAAGCACTCTGCCACTAATCTGTACCCAAACCCTGGGCACACACTCTGTAAAATTTGGCTACCCATCAGATGAAGCCCTGGCAAGCTACATGTGAACCTGCAATGCCACTCTGATTAGTGTCCCATGAAGATCTGTCCCCAGATAGGGCCCCCTGTACAAGGACACTCCCAACAACAGTGAGATTTTTGTTTGATTAACTTTTGTAATCAGATGGGGAACTACAGACATTTTGCCTATCACGTCAGGATGGGCAGACAGATGTGGAGGGCACGCCCCAGGGAGGAGCCTTCAATGTGAACTGCACAGAGCAGCATGGATGCCGGAAGGAAGGACTTGCCTTCTTTGAGAGGCATGCTTTCTACAGAAATGATACCCTGAGTACAAAAGCACAGGCTGGGCTAGAATAAAAGGGGAGAGGAAGGATAAAGAACTCAGAAATTTCATAATGAGAAGATTATTTCATCCCGAAGATAGAACAATACAGAATATGTTACATCACTTAAACATAGCTGTTAAGTATCTGAAGCAAAGTAAATAAGGAAATAAAAAAATCAGAACTACAGAGAGGAACAGATACAGCACAACCATAGTTGAAGATATGTACATTCTTTTTCAGAAATGGGCACAAGTAGATATAAAAGATTCAGAAGCCACTATCAACCAATCTGATCTAATTAATATTTATAGAACACTATACAGAAATTATAGAATACACATTCTTTTCAAAAGCCTATCCTGTGGTTGCCAGGATATGCTAGATACTGGTACATAAAATGGACCTGACCACAGTGGTAATAAGTTAAAATCCAAATAAATGTTTAGAAAAATCTGAAGTGTTTGAAAGTGAAACAATACACTTGTAATAAGCCCACAGGTTGGAGAAGGAAAATTGCAAGGTAAAGTTTGAACTGAATGATAATGAAGACATGGGATGTCAAGATCTGCTGAGGGTGGGTGGCATTGTGCCCAGAGAGAATATCATAGCCTTTAAATTCTTCTATCAGCTCAGGAATGGTGGTGCACTCCTTTGATCCCAGCACTTGGGAAGCAGAGGCAGGTGAATTTATGCGAGTTCAAGGCCAGCCTGGTCTAAAAATTGGGTTCTAGGACAGCCAGGGCTGTTACACAGAGAAACTCTATCTCAAAGACGGAAAAGGAGAAGGAGGAGAAGAAAGGTGCCCAGACACAGTGGCCATGACTGTAATCCCAGTATTCAGGAAACTGAGGCAGGAGGATTGCCATGAGTTCTAGGCCATTCTGGGTTACAGAGTAAAATTTTATCTCAGAAAGGCCAAAAGGAAAGAAGATGGTGAATTCAAGGCTAGCCCGATCTACAAAATGAGTTCCAGGACAGCCAAGGATACACAGAAAGTCCTGCCTCAAAACAAACAAACAAAAACAACAGCAAAAAGCAAACAAAACCAATAAATAAACAAAAAAAGAAAAAGCAAAGGAAAGAAGGTTGGATGAAAATCAATGATACGGGGCTTTTAAGCCAGGCAGTGATGGAGCACACGCCTTTAATCCCAGCACTCGGAAGGCAGAGGCAGACGGATCTCTGTGAATTCGAGGCCAGCCTGCTCTACAGAGTTAGTTCCAGGACAGCCAGGGAAACACAGAGAATCCCTGTCTTGGAAAACAAAAACAACCTAAGCTCCTAAAAAGGAGCTAGAGGAAGTACCTTGTTGGTGAAGCACTTGCAAGTGGAAGAATGAGGGCCTGAGTCTTATCCCAAGGTACAAACAAAGCTGGGGCCTGTAGGGTGGCTCCACAGGTACAGACGCTTATAATGCAAGTTTGACTCCCGGGAACCCACACATAAAGTCAGATATGGCATAGCATGTAACTAAAGTGAGGTGGGAGGTGGAGACAGAACTGCCTGGAGGCTATGAGGATGTGCACTTTCCTGAAGTACTCAGAGCACCGGGAAAATAAAGTGGAGGATGACAACTGACTCCCTCAAACTGTCCTCTGGCCTCTATGCATGCAGCATGGCATGTGTGCACACAAGAATGGCCACACATGCTGGGTGGTGGTGGCACATGCTTTTAATCCCAGCACTTGGGAGGCAGAGGCAGGTGGATCTCTGTGAGTTCAAGGCCAGCCTGCTCTAAAAAGCTACACAGAAAAATCCTGTCTTGAAAAACAAAAACAAAAAACAAAACAAAACAAATGAACGCATGCACATGCATGCACACACAAGAATAAAAAAATACATTATAAATAAATTCAAGGTAAATAGAAGAAAGGCCATAAATAAAAATACAGAAACACTTGAGTTGAGCCAGGCATGGTGACTCTTAGCCTGTAATCCTAACATTCAGGAGCCTGAGGTAGGGGATAGTCCCCAGTTCAAAGCCAGACTAGGCTACAGTTTCAGACCCTGTCTCAAAGCAAACAGACAACAACAAATGATAATAATTATAGAGAAAAATAAGAATAGGGCTCAAGAAACAACAAAACAAACAAATATAGAGAAAAACCAATAAAGCCATTAAGAAATCCATTAGGAAGTCTTAGGCTGGGAAAACATATTCCTAGTGCCTACATCTGATGAGGGCTCATCTCCACAATATGTAATGAACTTTTGTAAGCCAACAATAACTAATAACTCCACCTTCCCCAAAAGAAGATCTATAAAAGGTCAGTACAAGAAGAGCTGCCCTCAGCATCAACCCATCAATCAAAGAAATGCAAATGAGCCAGCATAAATGGCAAATCATCCAATCTTGCCCATGAGATGGATGCACCGAATGTTGGTGAGGGTGTGAATCTCCTGGGAGCTTGTGTACTGTTATGGCAAGTATAAAATGGTATATACAATGGACCACTGCTTGGCAGTTTCTTATGAAACACTTGTCATACTTATAGCCACAATAGACTTGTGCAAGGCTATTCAAGAAGCCTCGTTCTTATTAGTGTTTTCAGCAACAAAACTGAAAGCCATCTTGTCAATAAAAGCATGGAAGTGTGGCCCATTCATTATAAAAGAACAATATTCTCTATTAAAAACAAACAAACAAACAAGGATCCACTCATACACAGCAACACAAAGCCATCTCAAAATGTTAAACTGAGACAGTTTTTCTCAACCCTACATTTAGTAACATTGCCCCATGTGGGGCTTCAGGGCCCAGTGGCTCTCAACCTGTGAGTCAAATATCCTGCACACCAAATATTTACATTACAATTCATAACAGTAGCAAAATTATAGTTATGAAGTAGCTATGAAACAATTTTGTGGTTGGGGTCACCACAACATGAGGAACTGTATTAAAGGGTCACAGCATCAGGAAGGTGGAGAGTCGCTGGTCTAGGCCTAAGGAAAGGTAAACACAGATGAACATGGACAGAGCCTAAAACTAAGTCTGCGAGGAGCAAACAGGTCTGGGACCTAGGCCATGTGCCTGTGCATGTGTGTGCCATGTGTGTGCAGGTGTCCACACAGGCCAGAAAAGCTCCCACAGTCCCTGGAGCTGAAGTCAGAGGTGGTTGTGAGAGGGAGGGAAAAGGGAGAGGAGAGAGGTTGAAATGTAGCAATTTTTTTAAATGACAAAGCCAGGCATAGTGATGTGTGGGAGACAGTGTGAAGGCCAACCAGGGAGACAGAGAGAGCCTGTGGCCAGCTCAGGGTACTCCGTGAACCGTGTCTAGAAAAACCAACAACAGTGGACAAATTAAAAGCCAAGCAAACAGTCCTCAAAGGACCACCGGTAGTCCTCACAACACGGAGCAACATAGTAATCTTGGTCCTAAAACCTCATGACAGAAACATTAGAAGGGATGTTGAACAGCCTTTCACTCTGAAAGACAGACATAAAACCTTGACCCAAATGTTAGCCAGCTGTGCTCACCTGGTTTTGTGTGTGTGAGTGTATGTATGATAATTAAGATCTGGAAGATTATAAGAAAGGAAAATCATACGAAAATCTTACTGATAGCCTAAAGTGGTGGTGCACACTTGTGATTCCAGCACTTGGAAGGCAGAGACCAGGGGATCAGGAGCTCACGGCTAGCCTTGGCTACACAGCAAGTCAAGGCTAATCTGAGCTATGTCAGCCCGTGTCAAGAGAACTGAGCAGGATGAGGTGGGAAAAGAGGAGGAAGAAGAGGGGGAGGGGGAGATTAATTCATGAAAAATCGATAGCAGCTTTCTGCACCAGTAATAGCCACCTAGAAAAGGCACTAAAAATAGCAGGTAACGCCCACATTGGCAGCGCATCTGAGACACTGAAGTAGTAAGGGGAACTCAAAGACTTTTACAGACAGGTGAATGTCCATGCTGCATAGGGCTGCGTGGTAGTAACATAATATTATAAAGATGGATACTATTATAGACACCATTTCTCCTTCAAGTCATATATATGCATATTCAATGTAACCCCAATCGAAAATCCAGGGAGGGAGTGTGTGTGGGGGGGGAGGCCTCAGTTGGTAAAGTGATTGCTGTGTCCCCAGCACCCACATAAAAAGTTGGCTCATGCTGTCATCCCAGTGCTGGGAGGTGGAGACAGTGGGATTTCCGGAACTCCCTGCCCAGCCAGTCTAGTCTACTTGGCTGATAAGAGACCCTGTCTCAAAAACAAGGTGGCTGACCCCTGAGAAATAACACCTGAGGCTGACCTACACACACACACACACACACACACACACACACACACACACACCCCTCCTCCCATCCCTCCATCCCTCCCTCGCCGCCCCCCCCTTCCCCCCCCCCCCCGTTTCTTGCAGAGACCACACCCCATGCCCTGGCTGACTCCTTCTCCTCAGGATCCCAACCACCGTTTTCTCGTTAGGCTGCTTCTGCCTTTGACCACACAGCTGCTTCTAGAAGCACATTTGCTTCTTTACCTGTCCCTAGTCTACTACATAATCTACGGGTGCCCTCCACCCCTGCCTGCTCAGATTTCACCTCTGACATCTCTCTCCCCTCCTTCCCTCCATTCAGCTATACTGTCCTTGCCCCACTGGGCCTCTGCTCATATGTCAGCCACCTTCTCGGAGGGGACAACCACCATTATCTACTGCCATCCCGGTCTTACTCCTTGGGTTGGCTGTGACTCGCTGGCATATGCCTGTTTCTGCTTTCTGCGTGTGGACTGATGCCCCACCCAAGCCCTAATGCTCTATGTGGCCAGGTTTGGAGGCAGGGTATACTGGAGGTCATTGCTGTGGTTTGAATGAGTGTCCCCACAGGATTGGTCACAACAAGAGATGTCAGGAATGAAGCAGTCCCCAGCCACTGAATGGGTCAGGGGAGGGGAGTCTTGGGGTTAGAGTTAGAGTTAGAGAACAAGCAGATAGCCACATGACTTTTGTGTCATTCAAACTCCAGTGTCTCCCCACACTGCCCCTCAATGCATCCACTGGTGACCAGGGCACCAAGACAGCTAGAATCCTCTACTCTGCCCAGCAGGCCCCAGTAAGTCTCAACGGTCTCCCTGTCTCTGTCCCAGGACTGAGACTCATGCTACCATGCTGAGCTTTGTGAGTTAGGGGACTGAATTCTGGTCCTCATGTTTTCAATCTCCCCACTTCTGAAGCTTTTCATGGTGTTTTAAAAAGTCCGGAGTCCCATGGTGTCTGAAACGTTACAGCCTGGGCTTTGTTTGAGAGCTTGGGAAGGTTCCAGAGATGAACGCATCTACTGGTGTGCCCCGACTAAAGAGCGCTCCTCCTCTATTTGGTCTGAGGCTATCCTCTTAGACCAGCCATGCCAGAGAGACACATAGAATTGTGAGGGAGGAAGGAGACACCTGCCTAGCCGGTCAGATCAGTCTAATCAATGCTGGTGATCAATAGGGTCATAGCTATTGCAGCCAAATCACCCTCAAATTTAGGCTGGCTTTCTTACCAGTGCATAAACAGATTACCAGGGTCTTGCCCTGCACTCCATGTGTTTCCCTCTGTGTATGACCCACTTGTAGGGGCTTGGGAAACAAGCTCCATGTTCACCCAAAGGTGAACAGCTCCCAAGGAATGACATTCACACACAGTCCCTTCATGGGCTTCCAGTGACTCAGTTTCCCTACTAGGCATCATCTCTTAATAGTTCCAACACTTCCCAAGAGAACCACAGGTTGGATAACGAGCCTGTAGCATATGGGTTTAGGGGACAAGCCTAATCCAAACTATAGCATCCTCAGAGAACCTGTGGCAAAATGCTCTTGAACCCTTTGCATGTACCAGGTACATGCGACAGCCTTACCCAAGAGCCCCAGCCCAGAGCAACATCATACCTCAACCTCTAGCTCCCATGGAGTCCTCCTAATGTCACTCACCTGGGAGGAGCCTGCATCTTGCCTTCCCTTTGGGCAGTCACCGGAGGGACCTGGCCTGAGCGTGAGGTGAGGAGCACAGTCCGAAGAGGCATCTTCCCATTCCTACCACAGTGATGTGGGTTTGTGTGGTACCCAGCTGAGAGCACTGGACCAGGCAAAAGAGCTTACACCATCAGTGTGCTTACTCATCTGGTGCCCTGTTTGTGAGCTCTGAACACAATTCTTTGCTTAATCCTCACAATGCTTGACTAAGTATTTGACTCCACTTTGGGATCTTGACACCTGTCCTGTAAGAGGCTGGAACACACATGGCTCAGTTCAGTGGTCTATGTGTCCTCCCTGCAACCCCGTGTAAGAAGAGCCATCCAGGACAGGTGTGTGGCATTCTGAAAGTCCTGGTTCTAGTTTCCTGATTCTGCAGCCTCAGGAGAGTGACTCACCCTCCTGAAGTCTCAGTTTACCATCTTTAAAAAAAATGGACCTTCTCGTGCAGACAAATTAGAATATGCCCAACATGCCTAGCACAAAGAGAACATCCACCTAGATGCTGGTTCCTGCCATTGACACCAGCAACCCAGATGTAGAAACTTAGCCCAAGGAGCTCAGAAGTCTGGGGACTTGCAGTTTACAATCTGCCATGGAGGAGAGTATCTATGATGCTCAGAGCACCACCACTGGTTGATGTAATAAAATCCTGAGGCTGGGGGTGCTGGAGAGATGGCTCAGCCATTAAGGACTTTGGCTGCTCTTCTGGAGGACCCAGGTTCAAATCCCAGCATCCATAGGCATTTCACAGCTTTCTGCAACTCGAGTTATGGATAACCTTATGCTCTTTTCCAGCTTCCATGGGAACCAGTATACATGCACACAGTATACAAACATACATGCAGGCAAAACACCTGTCTTAGCTCCTTTTCTACTGTTGTGTTGAGACACCATGACAAAGGCAACTTATAATAAAAAACATTAATTTGGGGCTTAAAGTTTCAGAGGCTTAGAGTCCATGATAGTAGAGTAAGGACACGGTGGTGGGAATAGCTGAGAGCCTGCATCTTGATCTACAGGTTGGAGGCAGAAAGAGATAACTGGGAATGGCGTGGGCTTTAGAAACATCAAAGCCTGCCCCAGTGACACACCTCCACTGACAAGGCCACACCTCCACTGACAAGGCCACACCCCCTAGTCCTTCCGAAACAGTTCCACCAGCTGGGGACCGCGTTTTCAAATATATGAGCCTGTGGGGGCCATTCTTATTCAAACCACCACACTCCACTCCCTGAGCCCCATAGGCTTGTGGCCTTATCATCATACAAAATGCATTTTAGTACAACTTTGAAAGTCCCTGTAAGACTATTTAAAAGTTCAAAGTCTCTTCTGAAGCAATCTCTTAATTGTAACCCCTTGTAAAAGCAAAAAGCAGATCACATGCTTCCAACATACAATGGCACACGATATACATTACCCTTCCAAAGGGGAAGAAAGGGAGCACAGTGAGGAAATACCGCACCAAAGCCAAGACTGAAACCCCAGCAGGACAAACTCCAAGTCCTGTCAATGGGCTTAGAAGGCTCCTAAGCACTGCTGTCTGCGGCACACTTCCCTCCCAGGCTTGCGTCACTCCCTTAGCAGATGTCTCGTGGCTTTGCCATCTCCAGCATCTTGGGGTCTCCAATACAACCAAGGCTTCACACTCACAGCGTCAGGCAATGGCTTCTCAGGGCCTCCATGCAGGGATACCCCTGCCATATGCCTGGCCTCAGAAGCTCTACTTAACAGTGGAGGAAGATTTCACAAACCCTTTACTCATGTGTCCTTCTTGACTCTAAATCCAGAACCACATGGATGGTCCTGCTAAATATGGCTGCCCACTTGGGGTAGAGCCTGGTCCCTAAGTTTGGAGCAGCTTTCCTTTGTTGCTTTGCTTTAGGAGCAGAAAATACTTCTGGTCTTTCCTTCGCACAAGTTGGATGCTTAGCTGGGTGGGGTCTCTGAAGGCAGGCCCCCTCCTTTATTCCAATTTAGAGCAAACCTTTCTTCAACTTTCTCATCTCTTTCAGCACGAGCCTTGGCTCCAACATTACATTTTCTCTTTTTGCCTTGCTTGCTGTATTGAAATCTCCTGTGCCAGGGAAATCAATAGCAGCCTCAGGCAGACCTTCCTTCCTTCCTTTATCTTTTCTCTCTCTTTATTTCTTTCTTTTGATTTTTTTTGGATGGGGTTGTTTTGTTTTGAGACAGTTTCTCTGTGCATTCCTGGCTTTCCCAGAACTCTCTCTCTGTAGACCAGGCTGGCCTTGAACACAGAGATCCACCTGCTCAGACAGATTCTTAGGACAAAGGCAGAAATCAGCCACATTCTTTGCCAAAACATCCCAAGAAGAGTTTCCAGTCCAGGTGCCAACATTGTTGACCTCTGGAACCTCTTGAGCTGGCCCTCCATAGTCCACATTTTACCACTGCCTTTCATGCACCTACTGAGATTTCCCATTAAGCCCTGTTTGCAGCACATAACATCTTTTCCAGTCCAAAGTCCCCAGAAATTCCACATTCCTCCAACAGGCAGCATGGTCAGGTCTGTCACAGCCATAGTCCCTTATTGGGAACTTATGACATCTAAGGTTAGAGCCCATGATGGTGGAGCAAGGGCATGGTGGCAGAAACAGCTAAGAGCTTACATCTTGATCCAAAAGTTGGAAGCAAAGAGAGGGAGAGGTGATGCAAGTGTTTTGAAAGCCCAAAGCCTTCCCCAAGTGGCCCACCATCTCCAAAAAGACACCTCCTAATCCTTCCAAAACAGTTCCACCAACTGGGGAACAAGCATTCAAACATAATGAGCCTCTGGAGACCATTCTCATTCAGATCACCACAACACCTATACACATAGAAGAAAAATTGACATAAAAAAATAAAAGTACTCAAGACTGGATACTTGATGAAGAGATCGAGTTGGCTCCTAATTCTGGTAACTGAAGGATCAAACAGGATGGCTCCTGGTGAAGGTTCTCTGGATGCACCATAGCGTGGTGGACGCCAGATAAGTTAGAAACAGGCTTGCTTTTGTTTGCTTCTATATTTTGGGGACTAACCAGGACCCTAGGAAACTATATTAATCCTTTTCAGGCTTACTGTGGTGGAATTTCATGCTCATGGTAAGAAGGTGGGAACTGGATCCAACCTTGGTATTCTGAGGGCGAGTTTTTGGATAGTGATTGGGATTAGACAAGGTAGTCAGGATGGTGCCCCCATAATGGAATCTTGGTGGCTTTGTAAGGAAGGCTTTGTAATGCCTTGTACTTCCCAGGAACCCTTCACCAGACAGACCTTGACCTGGAAGGCTCAGAGCAGAAGGTAAAGTCCCGGTTCTGTCTTATAACTTTCCCTGTCTATAGAACTGTGCGGTTGGTGACAGATGCTATACTAATCCATTCAACACCTGCTGTTTACCAGGTAGTTCTGGGAGCACTGAGAGCCTAAGTGGAGAGCCTACAGTTGGGTGTGGACAGGAACATAGGAAGTTTGAAGGTAGTGTCCTTTTAACACAACCCCTGGTGACATGTGAAAGAGGGGTCAGGGACATTCCCAGTGGAGATATGCCCCTCTCTGAAGCCCTCCCTACAGATGAGCTGGCTGAGAGTGAGGCATCTCACTGCTGCTCAGAGAGCAGTGGCCAGCACTAGAACTGAATTTCATCTGATGCCATGCTGCCTTCTGGCCATAGGGTCCGTCCCGTGAGTGGCAGGCTGTGTAGTGGCCTCACTCTACAGGAAGTCAGGCACTGCCACATCTTGGAGAGGAAGGAGGGGGACCAGATGCCAGTCTAGAACTTGGAAGATCTGAACTGGGACACAGCATCAATGCCAAGCCCTGGGCCACAGAGTAAGGCTCTGTCAACCTTGTACCCAAGCCCCCAGGCTTACAGAACCTGGGGGGAAGGGGAATGCTCTGGACACTCAGTATTAGCCCAATATCTTCCCACTCTCTTGGGTTCATACCTGACTTGAATGTTTTTTTGTTTGTTTGTTTGTTTGGTTGGTTTTTTTTTTTTTTTTGTGAAGGGGGTGTGTGCATACTAGGCCATGGCAGTGTCCACCAAGAGCCCCTGTTTCTCTGGGACCTGTCAGGCTTCAGGTGCTGGGGAAACCCCTCCCATTCCAGGGAGGGGTCTCTCTCTCCCCAGGCCTCTGCAGTTTTGCCCTTCTGTTGGCTTGATCACAGAGCCCTCATCCCCCCCTCCAAGGCTTAAGTGTTGGCTAGAGTACACTTCATATCCCAGCAAGAACACACTCTTGCCATCTGGGAGGTCCTAATGCCCAAAATACTTCCAGCAGCTCACAACTGACCCAAATGGTGGGTCCTAGATGGAGTTCCAGGTCTAGGGAATGGGGAGCTGGAAACCCTCAAATCACAGCCTGGGCAGGCCATACCGCTCTTCAGTCAGGGGTCTCCAGTGAAGCACAGAGGCTGTGTCAGCTCCACACTGGGACACCTACCCTGCTGGACAGGTCTGGTCAGTAGTCATGACATCTGCTGAGAGTCAAGAGTTCCCTAGCTAGGCCAACTGGCAACAGAATGACCTGGATTGAAAGGCAAGGGAGGCAGGGCTGGTGGTCACAGGGACATTGGGAGGTGCGCCAGCTGGTGATGGGGTGTCATCCAGAGATGACAGAGAGCCTCAGATGTACACGGGACCCCCCCAACCACCTTGCCAGCAGCATCCAATCTCCCTGCCTCCTGCATTGCTCTGATCACTGTTTTCCTCTAACATGTCGATGTCAGCATCAGCTCAGCCCTGGGACCAGGTTCCCCATTACCTCTCCCTCAAATACCAACCAATGTCCTATACTAACCAGGCTTCCTATACCATGTTTCTTGCTTTCCATCCAGCCACACCTATCCCCATCGACACTGAATACAGCCTCTGTACACTCAGCAGCAGACTGCACTCCTGGTACTTAGAGAGCCCTTCATGCCCAATCTGATATGTGTCTCTCCTAGGATCCAGCCTTAGACTTGGGGGGGCAGCTAAGGCAGGAGGCAGATAGAAGGCCCGAGTTTTCTATCCTTGTTGAAAAGATTCCCTCATAGATTCAAAACATCCTCACCAAGCTGCTGTGTGGTACCAGGCATGGCGCCAGGCATGCGAACCGCAGTAGGCAGCACATAGTCACACCCCTACACTGCTGACACCTGGCAGAGACAAATCGCAAACTACCAAAGGAACTCGGACATCCTGCACCTTATGGTGAGTGTGGGGCTTCGGAGAGACCCAGGCATTTGGGAGTTGAGGCTTCTGCAGGGAAAGGGCAAAGAAGGGTGTCACATTGCCAGTACTTTAGAGATGGCAGAGATGCAGCAGCTGGGGCCAGGCACCTTCCCACTGGTCCTCAAGCAAGGACCAGTGACGAATCTCAGGGCAAGACTTGGGACTCCCTGTAGAGCTAAATGCCAGCCAGCCAGGGAAACCCACCAACCCTGCAATGTTGCTTTAACCATGGGGGCTCTATGGCCTTGCCAGATCCAGAACCCACACGCCAGGCACCACTTAGAACAGACTTCCAGCCCCTCAGGCCCTGCTGTGTCCTGGTCCCAGTGCTGAGACAGGGACCTCTTCATAATCCTCTTCAGCTCCCTAAGTCCCAAAGGACTCATAATTCTGGTTTCTTACAAGTGAAAACCACGGAGGCTTAGAGAAGACAAGAGTCATGGCCAATTGCACATGCACACGTGGAGGGGGGCAAGGACCAGGAGAGTGAACCACTTTTCACCCCAGGAGCATGCAGAACAACTCAGACCCAGTGGGATGGCTGGACTGAGGCTCCTCATAGCACACCTCACAGCTCCTTAGCTGCTGCTGGCCACTAGGCACTTCAGGCCTTAGCTGGCGCCACTCCCCATCAACACAGAACATCTAGAACTTACAACTCCCCTGCTCTGACCCAAGAAGTGGAGAGGTGAAAGCTGTCTACACAAGAGAAATGTGTTCAACCCTGAATCACTTCTGTTATTCCTAGTAACCACCCCTTGCTGGTTTCTGGTGATAGCAACGGTTTGGAGGGGGCAGGGCACTGCCTGTTAAAGCCTGTCACAGCATGGGGTGCAGGAGTTAAACTATCACCCCCGTTTACAGAGGGTGCAGTAGAGACTCCACATGGTGGGGAGGCTTTACAGTTTGTGAGCATGACAGGATCCCCTCTCAGGCTTCCCTGGCTCAAGCTGTAAGCTCCCTCTCCCGCATCAGGACTCCAGAACTTCCAAAGGCACAAGTGGGCTGTAAGGGGAAAGTTCTGAGCTGGAAGCAGGCTGGTTAGCAGGTCAAAACATACACTGCCTTAGGAATACTGTTCACCTCAGAAAGACAGTCTTTCTCCTGAAAACTCACAAAGTCAACCCTTAGTTTGTTCCAGACCTAGGCAGGAACAACCTTTGCAATGCTATGAAAGCGAGGCTCCTGGGCATAGGCAGGAGTGAGGGTCCAGGAGGACTGGGAAATGGGTTTACAGTGGAATGGTCATGACTTCCTCACACCCCTCACGCACTCCAAGCTTCCAATGGGAGATATACAAAAGAGGGTGGGCACAGGAAGTCTTCTGGGGGTGCATGAATCCCTCTCCATACTTGCTCCAACCACAAGCACCCTCAACGTTGTTCCCACTAAGTTCATTGCCAGGGTCCATCTCCAGCCAGGCAAGGCCTGGCTTGGTCACCTTTCCTGCCCACTACAGCCTAAGAGCCCAAGGTGGTGGTGATTTAAGTAAACGTATTCTCTCTAGTACTCAGTCTCAGATTTAGAAAAGAGGCCCGTGGGAGTTCATGGCGTCTGGGGTGCCGTGTGTGGTGATAGGTTTCAAGGAAAGGGCCAAGCCTGGAGCCTCAGGAGCATCTTGGCCTGCCCTTCCTGGCCCTCGGCAGCCCTTTGCAGGGGTTGGGACCCATCCTTACGTCTAAGAGGATGCTGGGCAGCTCAGAGACAGGCACAACCTCCTTCCCCCAGCCTCTGGGTTCTATTTCCAAGATCTGGGCCCTGGCAAGGTCATCAGAGTGCTGAAGAGGCAGGACGCCCATCCTCCCTTGAAGCAGCTAAGGCACCTAGGTGACCTGAAGCCAGCCCATTTCTCTCAGTTCTGAGAAGCAGAGCTGTACCCGAATCTTTGGAACAGCTGGGGAAGTTCTATCTCCCATGTTAGCCCAACTATGCGTCTAGAGAGGGGCCCCTCCTCTCTGAACCTGCCCAGAAGTGATAGGGCTCTGTGGCTGGTATGCATTTCCAAGGATATTTGTCAGGGGTCCACTGATTTAAGAGTAGTCTGTTAATATTTTATTAGG
Source organism: Phodopus roborovskii (assembly GCF_943737965.1). NCBI lineage: Eukaryota > Metazoa > Chordata > Mammalia > Rodentia > Cricetidae > Phodopus > Phodopus roborovskii. Next base: position 26,229,967 of record NW_026126416.1, on the reverse strand, counting down.
CCAGAAATGTGGCTGCGGGTTTGGTTACTGATCTCAGGGACAGAAGCTATCATGAGGACAGGGAACTGGACTCCAGATGGAGGGCGAAAGGGACAGTTCCACCACTGGCAAAGATCTCAAACCATTTGGGGATTAACTGGCACCTCGGGTCGCGAGTCTTTCCTGGCACCTTCATCCTGGGTCACCGCGCTCCCTCAGGCGGCCCAAGCCAGAAGCAGCTCGGACTCGCAAGCTTGGATGGGCTAGGAATGCTCGTTCAAGATGTCACCCTGCCCATCACTCCCATCTATGCCAAGGCTGTAGTCGGGTTTGGTCTGTTCAGCCTTTGCTCTCTGTGCCCTCCTAGTCCCAGACCCAGCCTTCCTTAGCCAGGAGGGGGCGGCGTCTGAGCCGATGCAGCTAACCTTCCACCGACCCCTGGCCTCCCAGGGAAGAGCCACAGAGGGGCGGGCGGCCACACGTTACCTTCCATGGACATGGGTTCCAAGATGCCGAACTGCTTGAGGACGGCAATGAACAGCAGCACCACAACGGCCATGGCACACAGCTCCATACCCTGGATGCCCATGGCGACCGTGGCTGGGACCAGGGCGCACCCCTAGGCCGTGCACTGTTTGCTGGAGCCCGGGCCGGAGCCTCCTGCCCGGCTTCAGGGGCGGCGGCTCACATGCCTTGGACAGGCGGAGCTACGGGTTGGTGGGGCCAGGACCCCGCGGAGGAGAAGGCGACAGTGAGAAGAACTGGCCGTGATGCTGGAGCCCGGGCGCAACTTTCCAAATCAGCCACCAAACTTCGAGGCACAGCGGCGGCTGCAGTGTGGAGCGCAGCTCCCGGGACCAGTGTGGGCCAGCAGCGCCCCCATGCCCAGTCCGGGGCACCACGACTCTGCCGCCCCTTGTGCTGCCCCGAGGGCTCAGGGCCGCCTCGGCGGGGGTCCCGGGCGCTCCCGGCCGCCCCAGGCTCCATCGCGGCTCCCCGCACGCTCATTGGCCTAGGCGCAGCGACCACTCCGGGACTTTTCCCTTGCGGCCCCTCCTTGCCAGCCCAGGAAGAGGTGGGAGGGACAAGGCCCCGCCTTGTACGGTCCAGCTCCAGACTGAACCTGGCGCGTTGCCACCGCCATCGCGCCAGCCCTGGGGAGGCCGCGCGGTCTGCGGTTTCCCCACCCGCTGGAGGGAGCCGGGTGCCCTGGAGGAGGGGCGTGGCAGCCACACTCCCTGCAAGAGAGTCAGTGGGAGGGGTGCGGAGAATACGGGAAGCCCTGTTTCTCCCGGCTGTTTCCTGCAACTCTGAGCCCACAGCCTGAGATTCAACTTGATCCAGATCCATCCCTCTTTGAAGATGGAGAAGTTGGTATCAAGAGTTCTCCAGTTCTGGAAACCTGCTTGCGCTCCCGAGGCTTTACGAGGAAGCTTCGGCTTTTGGCATTGGAGCCTACCGAACTGAGTTCAGGTTCTGACTGCTGTATGACGTTGGTCGTGTCTCGGACTTGCAGCCTTCTCCATAGAGGGCCGATTTGCCTTTCTGGCTGTCGGGGAGAGCTAAGCTGCTGCTGAGAGCTGTGCTAATTAGTTTGTGGATGGCTTTCTTCCCTTTGGGGCACTGGGTAGGGCCAGGGAAGTCACGGAAAGAAAGGAGGGTGGAGAGGGTGGGGAGTGGCAGGGCGGATCTGCAGACGCTCCAGACCGGGAAGCTCCAGCAGATGCTAGGCGCCGAGTGCCGACTCTCTGCTGCTCTCCAGTGGGTGCAGCGCACCGCGGGAGTCCTCGCCAGACCCAGAGGGACCTGGAGGGAAGCACTGCCGCCGCCAATACCAACTCGTTCCTGCTATTATAGCAGAAGGGGAAATTGAGTGCTACCTCACGCCTAAGAGCCTGAGAGCGCTGTTCTCACTTCCAGACGGTCAGCCTCAGCTTGCCTTTAGTTCACTATTCGCCCATTCATTCAAGCAGCGTCAACACTGTTTAGTCTTAGGCGCAGCTCTATGCTCAGGTGTATGGAAACCGCAGCAGAGACCCCACCCCACCCACCTGAGCCAGAGCTCATATACCTGGGCCATGCATGCCTTAGGATATATTTAAAGGGTTATACTATAGGATGCATTTCTCATCCCGCGGTTTACAGACAAGGAAACTGAGGCTCAAAGGGTGAATTATGGGGGTTCAGGGGCAATGCCAGCCCACCACATTCTGGAACAGCACTTCACTGATGGGAGCCATACAGCCTCAGGCCTCACCTTTCACCCTCTTGGTTAAAAACTATAATTTAGGCAACACTTTTTTTGTGTAGCTTTAGAGTCTGTCCTGGAATTCGCTCTGTAGACCAGGCTGGCCTCGAACTCACAGAGATCCACCTGCCTCTGCCTCCCAAGTGCTGGGACTAAAGGTGTGTGCCACCACTGCCAGACTTATATAACACTTAAGCACACAGCTTTTAGTTCAGGTTAATCCGGCTGCAGTTTCCATTGACCATGGCCAGAGGGCTAGGCAGAGAGGCCAAGATCACCAGACAGCTCTGCTGGAGAACGTTTAAAAGGCCAGAAGGTCCTTACACACTCAAGCACCAAGAAATACCCAGCTAGTTAGTGTCCATATGGAGTTAGTGTCCATAGGGAGTAAAAGTCCTGATGGACATCCCGAGAGTCATAATCTCTGTAAGACTGTTTCCCCATCCATAAAATGGGGATAGTGAGCTTCTCCCAGGGCTCATGAAGGATCCAGTACGATTATGGGTGGCACCTGAGTGGGTTCCCATCCCCACCGCCCCAGGATTTACACTCAGCCCAGCTGTGTATAAGACCAGTCATCCCTGGGAACCTTCTGAGGCTGGCACCCACCACTGCCTCCCTGCCTCAGTTTCCCTAGTTCTCCTAAGCATTGTCGGATCTCAGTGGAAGCGTCAATGACTGCCCATAAGCACGGAGCTATAAGGGAGTCATCGATCCCCTGGCAGTGCGGTGTAAAATATTAACGATGGCTAAGTGGATTGCAGGCCGGAGAGCACAGTGGCCCCGCGGTATGAACAGCCTGGGCTGCAGGCCTAATGGATGGAAGTTGACTCTTCTGCTTGCTCGAGTTGGGGCCTGTCAGCCCGGGGCCTAACCGAGGTCCACTGAAGCTAGGCTACGATTCTCACACATCCTTTCTCCCAAGACTAAGCCAGGAGCCTGGAAAGTCCTCTCCCAGGCAGGAAGTCAGTGGCCACGCCCCCAGGGGGCTGTCGGCTTTGGCTAAGCTTTCCCTCCTGTGGCCGCACCTGGGAAGTGATAGCCCTCGCTTGGCCTTTGGGGAAAGGACAAGCAGGCTAAGGTACCTGGGTGAAAATCCCTGCAGGGGAAGATGAGGGAGCCCTGTAGAGGGGCAGCCCATGCTTCCCAGAGTGCTTGAGAGGAGGAGCTCAGGTCCTGATGCCTGGGGCACTCAGGGGTATCTGGAAGCCTGGTCTAGTTGAGAGAGTAATCAGACAAACCTGGTTGGATTTGAGGTGCAAAGAGGTTACACTTGAAGTCATAGTGTCCTTTTGGCCTGGAGTATTGAAGCTGCTTCTCTGTGCTGTCTCCAGGAAGCCCACCAAGATTACACCAGCCCTGCTTGGTGGCCTTCCCTGGACTCCCCCTGTTGCATTTCTGGGCCTGTCTCTGTCTCCTATATCCCCACGTCTTTTACTTCTTATACAGCTCTGTTGTTAGCTCTTCAAGGCCAGGGACCTAGGAGTTTGACTGACATGGCATACTATTTCCTGCTCCAGACACCAAGCTAGCCCAGACTCCAAAGAGTCTCACTCTTCTGTGTCTGAACTGGTGCCATCTCTGGGACCCATTCCCTAGGAACAGCCCAGCAAGCTGCACTAGTCCCAGCTCTCTGGGGAACAGGCCTTCCTTAGTTCTAGTGCATTCTCCTGGGAAGAACAGGCATTGTTCAATGAACTGTTCTTTTCAAGCTTCATAGAAACTAGCAAGCTGCCAGGAGTGGAATCCCACAACCAAAACGTACCTCATAGCTTGTTGCCTGGGTGCTTCACACTCGGCACCCCCAAAACTGACCTCTCCACCTTCTCCAGCCTGTGCTTCCAACAGTCTTCCTCCCATCCCACCCTCCTTCCCGCCTACCTCCATCCCTCTCTGCTTGACCATCAGCTACCCAGCTACACCCCTTCCCTCCTTCCTGGTGCATGCCTGTAATCCTATGAATCGGGAGTTCAAGGTCAGCCTCAGCTATATGAGACCCTTTATCAAAAAGAAGAGAGACAGTCTTGCCTCATTCCATCATGTGACCAAGGATTTCTATTTCAGGGGTAGACAGGACAAATAGTCCCCAATCCTTGTGAAACAGCCAGAACTCATGTCTTCATCCTTCGGCATTTCCTCAAGATTAAGAAGTAAGAAATCCTTACATGGGGAATAAAATAGGAATAGGAATACCCACAGGGACAAGAGACATAGGCTCTTAGAGGTCTTAACGCCATAGAGGCTGTTGTCTTCCTATGCCAACAATGTACACACCTTGTCATATAGGAAGAACCTCACAGGTAGCAAGACAAAGTTGCATGTCTCCAGGGACAAGCTGGCATTGGTCTATCTATTAAGTGGGAAAACCCTCTTAGTTCATGAGGAAACTCTTTTCTAACGTCATCTTCATGATTAGAACTTTATTTTTATTTTGCCTCAAAAAGTAAGAGATGAGTGCTCCCTAAGTGATTTTGGTCCCCATTGTCCAGTAGTATTAACTACTAACTTGATACAGTGTAGCATCACCTGAGAATGTAACCTCAATGGGGAGGGTCCTTGATGGTTAATTGAATGAGGACCTAGCCCTCTGTGGGTGGTGGCATTCCCTAGGCGGGTATTCCTGAGATGTAGAAGAAAGATACATAACAAGGAACTTGAGAGCAAACCAGCTACCGTCATTTCTCCATGGCTTCCGCTTCACATTCTTGCCCTGATTGTGGATTGTGACCTAGAAGTGTAAGATGAAGTAGCCCTTTCCTCTGGAGTTGAGTATAATCAGAGTGTTTTTATTACAACAGAAAGGAAATGAGAACACCCAGTGTCCTCGCTGGCTGTCCCTTGGGCAAGCAGGAGAGGGTTGCTTTACCTGTCTCCGTCCCCAGCAAGACATATCCAACCTCCATCCATCTTCATGAGAGCCTAGCATTACTGAACAGGCGATAAGAAGAGTGACATGAAGTCAGCTTGTCCTCCTGGTCCCTGTGATGGAGACTCTCTTTCTCACATGAAGGACTCATGTAGGGCAACTAACCAGCTCCACCATGACAGGAGCAGAACAGCATTTCTCTCCTCATCAGCTTCACTCTGAACCTGTGTTTGTACAATATTACATTGTTGGTTTGTGAATTCTTTGGGTAAATTTCTGATTTTCAGGGGGGGGCTTTTTGGGGGTGAACTTGGCTTCCCCATCTCTCTGCTGGTTATAGGACATGGTAATTGATCAATCAGGAGATCAGAACCAGGGTGACCTAGGCTAAGCTCCTCATCTCCTTAGCCCCAACTTCCTCATCTTCAAAGTTGGGGACTTCCTTAATCCTTTCCCCAAGCACCCATGTCTGTGCCAGAACTCTTTAGAGTGGCAGACTCCTACTAACCAGTGCAGGGTTATTTTAACCCCCATGAATCCAGGCCAGAGCCCTGAGCACAAAGGATACCCAGGAAGTCAGAAGTTCACTGGCTGGCTCGGAGTTAGCTTGTTGCCCCTGGCATTCATCCTAGTCACACATTGCCATCAATCCTCACGATGATGACATTGACACAAAGTGCTCTTAAGTCCCAGTCTTGTGCTGATCTGTGAAGATGTCCAGGACAATAAGCATTTCTTTGTTGGAACTGAAGCTGAGGGCCCAAGGGTGTCTTGGGGAATTTCCATCCTGGATGCTTGGTGCCAGCATCCCCACCCCAATGGTATCCTCTGACAGCTCAGTGAGGTATGCCTAGTACAGATGTCCTGCATCAGCTGGAGGCAGCAAGCAACTCAGAGATCGAAACCTCAGGCTCTTATACAGGGAGAACATGCCAGAGAGTGCACTGGGGGTGAGCAAGCCTTAGGTACAGGTGTCATTCCTGGCCCCAAATGAACTGAGAGGCTTCAACCAATGTCCTGTCCTCTCTGAGCTCAGGGTAGTGTGGAAAATAGACAGTGGTGGTAGTGGTGACAGTTCTTTTTCTTTCTTTCTTTCTTTTTTTTTTTTTTTTTTTTTTTTTTTGACTGCCTACTATTTATATGTCCCAGGCACAGTCCTTAGAACTCACAATATGTCAGGTACCAGGCATGGCCTCATTCACACTAGGACTTTCCCTAAACTGTTTCAGAAGCATCAGGCTTGGACCATCATGCTCAGAGAGGTGCCTTAAACATAGCCAGCACAACCCTTCCTTAGAGGGTGGGGAGCTGCCAGTGGAACTTGAAAGATGTTAGAAAAGTAGAGAGGAAACAATTAGTGAACCTAGAGGGGAGGTGGTTTCAGGTTCTTCTCTCAGTCTAGAAAGACCTTTGATCCCAGAACCCTGCATCTAATCACATGCATGTATTCCTTTAACCGCTATTTTCTGGGCAGCTTCCCTGCGTCTGCCAGACACAGCACTGAAGGTGGCAGATCCGGCCCCAGTTCCCGAGGAATGGTCCACTCCAGAGACTGACCATTAACCAGCCATAACTGGACATGGTTTGGTTGTGGCAGAGAAGGTGGAAGAAGCTGTTGTTCCAAACTGGGGGCTAGAGGAGGCTCGTGGAGGGAGCTGGGAAGTTTCCATGCCCAGGATTGAGGATCAAGGGTGGCATAAGGAGGAGCTCAGGTGCACAGGACAGGGAACAAGGAGAGTAGGAGCATCCTGGGGACTGGAGGTCTCTGGTACTGAAATCACAAAGGAAGAGGAGGCAAAAGCAGGGGTCTCACATGGAGGTCCAGGTGGCTTTATCCCCTGGGCCATGAGGCATTCATACGGTCTTTCTCTTTCTTTTCCTCCTTTTCTTTGCTTTTTTTCTCTCCCATCCCTCCTTCCTTCCTTTCTTTTTCTTCCCCGAGAGAGGGATTCACTGTGTCACACTGGCTGCCTGGAACTCACTCTGTAGACTAGTCTGGCCTCGAGCTCACAGAGATCCACCTGCCTCTGCTGCCCGAGTGCTGGGATTACAGGTGCTAGCCATGGCTGACCTGCTTTGGGCGTTTCTTTTTAACAGTTACTCTAATGGGAGTGTGACATCTGCTGTGACTGCCACTTGCCAGACGGGACAAATGAGCTACAGCCTGGTTTGTGAGGTCACAGAATGGCATACAAGGGGAAGAGCCGCCCCACAGCCACACTCCTCTCTGACTCAAAGTTACTGTAGCCAGGTATGGGGCAGCATGCCTGTAATCCCAGAACCCACAAGGCTGAGGCAGGGTGCTTGCCACAGTTTGAGGTCATGCTGCACTATAGCATGAAACTTTATCTCAAAAAGACAAAAATAGCAGGGCCAGGACTGTGGTTCTGCTGCAGAGTGCTTGCCACGCATGGCTTCCACAGCCATCACCCCATCACCTTATAATCACACACACCTGGGATCTCAGAGGGGGCGGAGCAGGGGGGCGGGGTCTTCTGCAAGAGCAGTCAGTGCTCTCAGGCAATGAGCCCCTTCTCCAGCCCTAACCTCTGGATTCTTCAAATGTCTCTGTTGCTGATGCTGCCTTGAGACAAGGTCTTGCTATGTAGCACAGATGGACCTTGAATCTGCTATGTAGCCTGTTTTGACCCTGAACTGGTTGGTGATTATTCTGTCTTAGCCTTCTGAGAGTTGGGATTACAGAAGTAGACTACCTGCCTGGATCTTAAAATCTTTTTCACATTTTTTTTTTTTGGCCTTTATCTTTAGTACAGAATTTGATGGAATTTCGAGATTATCATAGTCAAGTTCATTAATTTGCTTTGCATGTGATCATTCTGCAATTCAGCTCATTTATGAAATGTTCTACATTTCAACAAATAGACTGTCCTTTCCAATATTGCAGATTTTTTTGTTATGTGAATAATGTACTTCTAGATCTCTAAAGGCATTCATATTTATTTCACTCTATTTTCTTTGATTTATTCTAGGTTCTTTTGTCTTAGGGGTTGCCTCCACGTGTGCCAGATCTTTATTTGGCTAATCCTAAATTGTGTTATTGTTTTAAGACAGGGTGTCCAGCATAGACTTACTTGGTACTCACTATGTAACCCAAGCTAGCCCTGAATGCATGACAATCTTCCTGCCTTAGCCTCACAAACGTTGGGTTTACAGGCATGGTTTTAAAGACATTTGATGTGGTTTTTCTTAGGTGTTGGTGACTCCTGGATACAAAGCTGAGTTCAAGTATAAAAATGTCCAGTGGTGGGCAATGCAAATCAATGCAATTTTGAGACTGCATCTTACACCTGTCAGAATAGTTACAATCAAAACACAAGTGACAGCACATGCTGGAGGGGATGTTGATAAAGGGGCCCACTGCTGGGGGTAGGGGAGAGCAAACTTGCCCGGCCACTTTGGAAATCAATATGGTGGTTTCTCAGGAAAATGGGACTCCATCTACCTCAAGATCCAGCAATTTCACTCTTGGGCATATACCCAAAAGATGCTCCATCCTATCACAAGGACTCTTTCAACTATGTTCATAGCAGCTTTATTCATCATAGCCAGAACCTGGAAACGACCTAGATGATCACAACTGAAGAGTGGATATAGAAACTATGGTACAATTACAAAGGAGTATTTCTCAGCTGTTAAAAACAATGCAGGCAAATGGATGGAATTTGAGAAAATCATCCTGAGTGAGGTAACTCAGACCCAGAAAGACAAACATGGTATGTACTCATTCAAAAGTGGATGTTAGCTGTAAAGTAAAGGAAAACCACAGACCCAGAGAGGCCAAGTAACAAGGAGGGATTAAATGGGGAAGCAAAGATCTCCCTGGGAAGGGGTAATAGAATAGATTTTGCAGATGAACTGGGGGGTGGGTGGAGTTGGGAACAGGAGAGAGCAAGGGTGGAGGGAAGGAGAGATGCTGGGAGAAATAACTGGAATTAGGGAGCATTTTGGGAGCAAGGTGGACACAGTGCAATGGAAACTCCATGGGATCTACATGAGTAACTCTAGCAAAGACTCCTAGCAATGATGGACACAGAGCCTGAACTGGCCATCTTCTATAACTAGGCAAGGCTTTAAGGGCAGGGTTGGGACACCAACTCAGACATAAAACTGTCAACCTATGGTGTGTCCTGCCTGAAGAGTCTTCTGGGACCAGAGCCTAGCAGAGCCCACATCAAAGAGGCCAGAGAGACTTCAGGAAGCAACCAATAGGAGCAGATACAGAGTCCCACAGCCAAATGTTAGGTGAAGCTCAGGGAGTCCTGGGTAGGAGGGGGAGGAAGGATCAGAGCAACCAGACAGGTCAGAGACACCAGGAGAACAGGGCGCACAGAACCACTGCCTGGGACTCTTGGGGGATTGCAGAGATCTGGAAGCCTGTATGCATCTGACCTAGGTCCTCTGCATATATGCTATGGCTGAGCAGCTCGGTGTTCTGTGTGACTGCTCACAGTGGGAGCAGGGACGGTCTCTGCCTCTTTGGCCTCCTTGTGGGGCCTTTTCTGCCTCTTAAAGCCCTGATGTGATGGTATGTGCCTGGTATTATTGCAGCATATTGTGCTTGGTTGATGTCCCTGAGGGAGATGGGGGCGGGGGTGGTGGATCTGAGGGAGAGGCAGGGGGAGTCTGAGGGGGAAGGCAGAGAGGGGAAACTGTAGTTGGGATGTAATATATGAGAGAAGAATTAAAAATAATAATAAAGTAAAAAGATGCCCTGTGGCTCTGAGCCAGCAGAGGGGGTGGGGGTAGGGTAGATGGATGGGGTGTGTGTGCTGCCTGCCCATGGTTCACCTTCTGGGACCTACAAAGATGGAGGCAGGGAGCCCACACCCACACCCACGCGCTGACCTCCTGGATCTCTGTCCCTTCTGCTGTCTGCTGTCACCTGCCCACATCTGAAGGCTGAAGCTTTCTCTGAGCACCTTGGTTCTGTGTGTCCTGTTCCCCATTGTCACCTCCCTATGGGATCTTCCTTTGCATTCTGGCCACAGGGTGGGGGTGGGGCACCACCCCGCCTGGTTGTTGGGTCTGTCTGTCCTTCCTAGGAGCTAGAAGGTACTCCTGGCATTTCCTCCGCCTTTCTCCAACTCCCTCACCTCCTCCATGCCCCTTCTTTGGGTGGGTGTGCAATATATTCTCAGCAAGCTGACTCACTAAGGGGTGTGTGTGTGTGTGTGTGTGTGTGTGTGTGTGTGTGTGTGTGGCCCAAGCATAGCAGATGTGACTCCACAGGTCCCTGTTGTCCAGTTTATGGAACTGATATACCAAACAATGGTCCTCACAGAAGGTTGAACTCAGAGTTCAATGGGAAGAGATGGACCCAGACCCAGAATTTAGAATCCCAAACCAAACCTACTGCCTGAGGCACAACGATTCATAAATCATTGTTTCCCTGAGTCAAAGAAAAACAAAACAAAACAAAAAACTAGAATTCTCAGTGGGATAATCAACTAAAAGGGAAAGAAACAATAAAACCTCCATGGAGAACCCAAAGGAATGCATTTTTTAAAAATTTGTATTAGAATAGAATCTAATTGTCACTGTGGCCACATCCATCCTGGTCTGGGGAGGGGGCACTCCCATCATATGGCTCAGTGGTTAAGAACCACTGTGGAGAGCCTGAGTTTGGTTCCCAGCACATACATGGTGGCTCACAACTATCTGTAACTCCAGTTCTGGGGGATCCAACAACCTCTCCTGGCCTTTGCAACCACTGCAATGCACATACAGACATACACAGAATTAAAAAAAAAAAAAAAAAAAACTTTAAAAAAAAGTCTAGGAAGGAGTCCCACAATCACAGCACAGCCTAGATGTCTACCATAGACAGTGGGCATTTCTGCCATGATAGCCTTTCACAGGCACTGGGGGTCATACAGTGTGTGATCCTCCATGTTGGCCACAGCTAGGCTGGCCCCTTGGCTATGAAGATCTCCACCTCTGGGGTACTCTGCAGGAGGCACAAGAGAATCTTCCATGTCTTCCCTCCCTGCATTACCCTGCTGGCTGGCTGAGAAAGGAAGCAGAGCTCAGGATGGAGCTAAAGATGACCCTGGCTCCCCTGCATCAGGGCAGAGTTAGGACACCATGCTATTCCCAGCCTCTTACCCCACATGGAGATGGGGCCAGCCCTTGGAAGGCACTGGAGATCATCACCTACCAGGAGAGTGTGACATGTATGTACAGCCATGATGTCATTATTCATTTGGTCTCCCCCGCTGACCCCCGAGTCACACGGCATGTGTATCATTGGCTAGAGGCCTGTCTCAGTGCCTTTCAGCTTTCCCTTGTCCCATACCTTCCCCCTATCTACAGCTATTCAAAGTGCCCTGGGAGCAGCAGCTAGAATTTCCTGTTGCTGGCTCCTCTTTGGCCCTGGAGCTCAATAACACTCAGCTCTCCTCCTGGCTTCAGCACAGTGCAGAGACGATGTCAGAACCCACCAGGTCATAGACCCTTCCCCAGTGTGGCCACAGTCAGGGCCGGGTCTGTAGAAGTGAAGGGGCGAGAGCCTGCAGAGAAGATGGGAGAGGACTAGGGCGGGGATGAAGGCCCTGAGTTGGCATTTTCAAGTTTGCGTTTGAAGACAATTAGGAGCTGAATTATTAAAGCTGCTCAAGGGAAAAAGCTGTTTTTAAGAAAGCATGAGTAAGCAGGGCTATCTCACAGCTGCGCACAGGATCGAAGGCGATCAATTGCCATAATGGCTGTAAATATTTACTCGGTAAAATGTGTGAGCCACCCACATACTCTACACAGGGGTCTGTATCCAACTGCTCATCAAGTTTGTCAAAGATGCACACTTCTAGTCCCTCCCCTCCCCCTACCTTCTTGGCAGCCAGACCAGTGCTGTGTGAGACCTGTGATGAGGGTCCCTGTGACGAAGCTCCCTAAGGACTCAGGTGTGGGGTAAGGCACAGCTTGTCTGGAATAGCTTGATTACAGTTGGACAGATGGATGGATGCGTAGGTGAGTGGATGGATGGATGGATGGATAGGTGGATGGATAGGTGGATGGGTAGATGGACGAATATTATCAATCTCCCTTGGCCACAATCCTCACCTATAAAATGATCTGGCAATGCCCACATCAGTGCTTATGAGTAAGGCTTGACATGTAGTAATGCCAGCCATGCTGGCCTGTGGGCTGGCTGGGCCGCAGGTAGTGACAGATACCTGGTATTCTGGTCCTCTCCCAGACCTTGGGCTTAATTAAAACAGAATCTACTTACATCTCCATAGATGGATTCTCTCACTGGGAGCCCCCTAGGTATAAGATGATTTGTGTGGGCTGCTCTGAGGCTCAGCAGTGAGCCAGGAGATATGACATTTACTGGATGCCTATTGTGAGTAGATCCAATTCGTTTTTATTGTCAACACAACACAACTCAGTCACCTGATAACAGGGAACCTCAAGTGAAGAATTGTTTTGATCAGAGAGGCCTGTAGCCCTGTTTGAGAGAGACTGCCTTGGTTGATAATGATGTGGGAGGCCCCAGCCCGCTGTGTACAGCACCATCCCTAGGCAGGAGGGCTGGGCTGTGTAAGAGAGCTAGCAATCCAGTGTTCTGACCATCACTCCTCCTTGCTTGAGTTCCTGTCCTGACTTCCCTCCATGATAGACTGTGACCTGGAAGTGTAAGCCAAATAAACCCTTTCCTCCAGGGAAGGCTGGTTAGAATGTTTTATTGCAGCAATGGAAAAGCAAACTTGGACATTGGCCAAGTACCCTGAACGACTGCTATGTCTTAATCCTCACAGCAGCTGGGGTGTTTGCTCCGTCATCACTCTCCATCCTAAAGATGAAGAAACAGGCTGAGGGAGGAAAAAGCATGCTCCTGGGTACAGTTCTAAGTCTCTCCAACCCTTTCTAGGAACCCTTGGGCTAACCCAGGACAGTCCATTTCCTGCTCTCCAAGCCTCCTCTGAGCCCCAGAGCTAACCCTTCTCTAGTCCACATCCCTGAGGGTACAGCTAAAGACTGGGCAGAAAGGCAGCATGACCTCCATTTATGCCTGCAAGGTTCTGCCCACAGCAGGCCCTGCCTCCTGTACCAAGGGGCCCATACAGGCCTGGTTGCTCCTGTATCAGGCAGCAATCTTCCGTCCTGGGCTGACAATATTGCTATACAGCACCTGGTCTCCAATACACAGGTCACAGCACACAGGTAACAACACAGGTCACAGCACACTGGTCACAGCACATAGGTCACAGCACACAGGTCACTGGAACACAGGTCACAGCACACAGGTCACAACACACAGGTCATAGCACCTGGTCTCCAACACACAGGTCACAGCACACAGGTCACAGCACACTGGTCACAACACATAGGTCACAGCACACAGGTCACAACACACAGGTCACAACACACAGGTCAGCACACTGGTCACAGCACACAGGTCACAGCACATAGGTCACAGCACACAGGTCACAACACACAGGTCACTGGAACACAGGTCACAGCACAGAGGTCACAACACATAGGTCACAGCACCTGGTCTCCAATACACAGGTCACAGCACACAGGTAACAACACAGGTCACAGCACACAGGTCACAGCACGTAGGTCATAGCATACAGGTCACAACACACAGGTCAGCACACAGGTCACACAGCACTTAGGTCACAGCACACAGGTCACAACACACAGGTCACACAGCACACAGGTCACAGCACACAGGTCACAGCACACAGGTCACAGCACACAGGTCACAGCACACAGGTCACAGCACACAGGTCACAGCACACAGGTCACAGCACACAGGTCACAGCACACAGGTCACAGCACACAGGTCACAGCACACAGGTCACAGCACACAGGTCACAGCACACAGGTCACAGCACACAGGTCACAGCACACAGGTCACAGCACACAGGTCACAACACACGGGTCACAACACACAGGTCACAGGTACACGCACCACCAAACCTGTGAAAGTGGTGAGTGCACGCACAAGTGTGTGTATGTGTGTGTTCTAGTGCCCTTGCACATGTCATAGCGAATGCGCGCATGCGCGCATGCGCGCGTGCACACACACACACACACACACACACACACACACACAACCAAGTCTGCCCACAATGCCTCCGAGCCTCCCCCACAGACTCATCTCAACCAGTTTCCTTGTGAAATCCGTGTTTAGAAATAGCTCAGCCATCCACTGCACACCCATTTCCCCCACCAAGTGCTAGGACCGAGCCCCTAGTTTCCTACCCGCACCCTTGGATTTCACAAGCTGTGACGCCAAGGCTGAGAGAGCGTGTAAGGAGGACAGAGCACGGTCCTTGGTGTTTCTGCACACACACACACAACCTCAGACATCTCACGGCTCACAGCGATGCTGGGATGAGACAAAGGTCTGAGGATTGGGGAAGGGGTGGGTGGAGTCTGCTGTTACTGGGCATTTCCCCAGTATCAGTGAAACTTGCAATCCCCACAGAGGGCCTAGGGATAAACTGTCCCCAAGTCACTGCCTCTGCCTTCCTCTTCTGAGAGGGGTGCAAAGGACAAGGACAGGGGTGGGGATTCTGCCCAGTACAGCTGGCAAACAAATCCCCCAACCACCATAGGTTTCCACAGTATTTAGGCTGAGAAAGTAACCTGTCTGGTGAAGACAAGGAAAAGAAAGACTTTGCTGACCCCTTTGTCCTTCTCAACCAGCCTCAAGCTCTACTCTGTGCCCGGCTTTTGTGCAGATGCTATGCAAATGTGCAATGGGTGAGTGGGTGGATTGATGGATGAGTGGATATGTGGATGGACAAATGTGTGGACAGATGGGTGGGTGGACACACAGCTGGAAAGAAAGACAAACAGGTAGAGGGATGAACTGACAGATGTATGGGTATGTGTATGGAAGGATGGATGGATGGATGGATGGACAGATGGATGGACAGATGGATGGGTGACTGGATGGATCAATAATTTCTTGTCTAAGCCTGAAGCTCTCCCATGAAAAGTGGCAGGCATGGTGGCTGGTGGCATGGTGTGAGCACCAGTATCTGCTTGCCCCAGAGCGAGCACTCAGCTCTCTCCCCTTCTCTTCCCACCTCGGTCAACCCCCTCTCTCCAACCAGGAGAGGCGTTTAGGAGACAGGCATCTCCCTGTGCTCTAGGTCAGCCCCTCTGTGCTGGGGGCAGAAGACAATGGTGTCTTGGATCCCTAACTCACCCCTTGGCCTGAGACCTTTGCATGCTCTCAGAGAGACCTCAGGCTGCTGTTGACTGATGCCCTGGTTCCTGCAAGTTCTTCCTGCCATTGGGCCCTTCTTGAAAGTGAGAGGCTGTGTGACGAGTTCATGGGCTTTTGTGCCTGCTAAACCTACCAGTGTATCTTCTGGGCTACCATCTTCCAGCAGACCCTTGTCACTGCTTAGGCATGAGTCCCCACTCTGTCTATTTGGGGTGGGGCATTTGCCGACCATGGGGTGAGGGGCTGTGACTGTCACCAGCCTAGCAGTGCCTTGAGCTTTGCAGAGACTTGGTTTGTCTTAATGCAGTACCTGGCCAGGAAGCCTCTCTCATGTCACCCCAGCTGTTGCCTGTCACTAAGCCACTTCCTGGAGTTCTCTTCAACTTCCTGGACCAGCCTTAGCTAGGCAAGGGTCTTTAACTATAGTATCTGGGTTTTAAGAAACCCACCATTTCCTTCCATGCTGGAAAAGTCCATAAAAGTGCCTCTTTTGTTTGCGATGTGAAGCCATTAAAATTATTTTTTGAACTGTGCTGCATGCCTTTAATCCCAGCACAGGGGAGGCATAGGAAAGTGGATCTCTGTGAGTTCAAGGCCAGCCTGGTCTATATGGTGAGTTCCAAGACAGGCAGGGATAGATAATAGAGAGATGCTGTCTCAAAAACAAACAAAACCCAAAATAAAATCTCAGCTACTCGCTGTCTTCCACATTATCTCCAAAGAGAGTAAAAGCCAAGCCTTGGGAAGGGAATGCATTTAGTTCACTACTGAAGGAGAGCCATTGCTCCACTCTCTGAATTTCACTTCAGAGACCCCTTTATATAAGGGCTGGAGGTCAGGAGCCCTGGTCTGTGCGTCTAGGGAGGATTTGTAAATGTAGATGTCCCTGCGCTCCCACTCCGGCCCTTGCCCCTCTCTGTCACCTGAGCCTGCCCATTATTCACACTAGAATGGGAGAGTACCACAAAAGGAGGCCTAGAAGACAGCATTCTAGGACCCCCCCCCCACACACACTAAAGCCTCTGGAGTGTCGCATGAAGAGGGCACTGCCATTCCAAGGGACACAGAGTCCTAGCTACTAGAGCAGAGAGTTCATGGACAACTAGGTGTGGGTGGGTGTCCAGCTGGAGGAGGCGCTTGGTCTGTTCTTGGCTTAGCCCAGGGAATCGGGAGCCAGGGCGCATCCTGAAAGAGGGCTAGAAGCCCAGAAAAGACAGATCCTGCTGCGTCTTTAATCCTCTAAGATGTGGAGTGGACTTGTCAGAAGAATTTAACAGCCTGCGTATCCTAAAAGGGTAAAGCTGCCGACTGCCTCAGCCTCTGCTGCCCCCTGGTGGGAAGATGGAGAAATGCCTATTAAATGAGCACCTTTGGCAGGAAGAGGGTGCTGGGGGTGGGGAGCGGTGCTGGAGTAAGGCTGGAGGGGGGACTGACAGGGAGATAGGAAGGGGTTAGGAGCACTTTCCTTAGAAGCATCCAGGCTACCCTATTCATGAGCATCTGCCTAGGAACAGTCATTCCAGCCACCTCTGCCACATGTTCTTTTTCGTTCTGGAACATTTGTAAGTTGTTCCTGTCTCCCTTTCCTAAGCCTTCCACCCTGGAGGCAGAGACCTGGGCCACTTAGACCCATACACACCACCAGGGAGGAGATGAGCTGGGAAAATGATGATGCTGGGACCCAAGAGCCCAACATGCCTTTGTAGAGGCCCCCCTGCCCACCTCATCCGTCGGTGCTCTGGCATGCCTTCCCACCCTTCCCATTTCTCTGGGCATGCAGAGGAAGGAGGCAGAGTGGGCAGAGGTTGGAGCAAGAGGAATAATCCTGGACCACTGCAGCCTTATCAGGCTGAAAACCCCACCTCCATGTGAAGAATGGCTGCACAATCCTGGTGGGCTTTAGTGGACTCCACTAAAAAGAGTGGACTCACTAGAAAGAGCCAGGGGGAGAATTCTAGCAGGGACACAGAGCAATGATGGAACACAGGACCTTCCAGAACTCAGACAGCAGCATTCAGGGACAGGGCTACTGAGAGGTGAGAGGTGAGAAGTCAGTCTTGTCAATGAGGGTCTGGAAGCTACAACACACCCAGCACCCTCCCTGCACAGACCTTGTGCCTGGGCAGAAAGTGGAATGGGGAGAAATCCCAACTGGTTGACTTTGGAAACACTCCTCTATATTCTCGGTCATAGACAAGGAAACTAACTTGACTGGCACACAGAAAGGAAAAAACCTCAGCTCAGGACCACCAAGCCAGGTGCTATGATTGCTTGCTCAGCCACTGCTGTGGTCCTTTACCGATGCTGGCGGGGTCCCAAAGAGTAAACTGAGAACTTTCCCAATGTCCAGCATCAGTAGAGAGGAGATGAGCCAATCCAGGAGCCCACCCAAGGACAAGATAAAGGCAGAAAGCCATCCATGGAGTGGCTCCTTTCACACACACCCGACACAACCATCTCAATGACCTCATTTCTATATCCATTTCATCCTTCAGATGCAGAAACTGGCAGATGGGGCTCTGTTTACAAACTGTGGAAATGTATGCTTAGTTGGTCTGCCAGAGCAGCACCCGGCCTGCCTTCAGCATCACCTGACTTGTCAGGAGACCTGAGTGATGCTGTGACTGGTACACAGAGATGCGTGTCTAAGAAGCCCCCTCTTCTCTCTGACAAAGAAGCCCTCATGGGTGGCCCCTCACTGCCCCCTGTGTTCTGTTTCTGTTGTGTGCATAACTGAGCCACCTCTCTTGTGCCCTGTGTGTCCCACGCTCACCCACCTCCCTGGGTTTCTTTCTGATTTCAATCAGCTTTGTCATCGGGCTGGCGTCCTCATTTAGGAGGTCAATGGAACCTGGGTATATGCTTGTGTCTATTTGTAGGAGAATATTTTTAGTGCATCAGTGTGATAGTTGGCTAATTCAAGTCAGATGGACTTTGTGACAGGGGTAGGAATAGTCAGTCTCTGCTGCTTTAGCTGACAGCACTTCCCGGACTCTGCCTGTACCCATCTGGTCTTGAGGGACTCTGGGACAGGGGACTCTGGGGGGCTGGGAGGACTTTCATACTGTTAATCCCTCACTCCCAAGGCTCTTTGTGTCTTACCTTTGTGAATCGGGACTTGTCAAAGTATAGCACAAGAGGTAGGGGAGGCAGTCTTGTCTGGGACCTCTAGGAGAGAATCGTGGGAAAGGATGGGCTGTTTTTCTCCCCATCTTCTGTGTCCTGGGTGGGTCCCCTGGAATTTGGGGTGTCAGAACAGGGTGAGGGGTCTGACCCACACCTGGATCAGGGTCAAGGCGATGGCTGTCACTACTCTGGCTGTTCATGAACGTGAGCTGGATACCTGCCACCACCACTCTGGAGCTGGAAGACATGTTCCACAGAGCCCTGGGTACCTGGGGGAGGAAAGCCAGGATCCATCTTCCAAGTTTTTTCCACTCCCCTAAGCAAGGCCTGGAGAGGGGACAGCTGAGCTCCTGGGAGGCAGGACCACCTGTAGAGATGGCACTGGCCTGGCCATGGGCATCAGGTGAAGGGGTTCTTTCGGCACTTGCCAACGCCTGGCAAATAAACACAAATCTGTACAGAACTCCAGCCACTAGGCAGAAAGGGTCAAAGGTGACAGTGAGCCAGGATTCCTTCAGCTGTCTCCTTGCCTTGCTTCCTGAAAGCATAACATGCTGTAGTCAAAGCCAGACTGCCCTGGGGTCCTCAGCCCCTGCTCCAGAGATCCCCTTGGGGCCCAGGATTCCATAACCATCTAGAGCAGGTGGCTTGGGTGGGGCTTAGGGGCACATGCTGGGTCTCCGGGGGAGGGTACCTGCTGCTGTTGCCTTCCCCTTTGCCTGCTCTGAGCTAGGGAATAGCCCTAATATAACCATCCTGGCAGAAGGGAGGGTTTTCTAAAGACACTTGTACCTCTCCCTTCAGCTGTCAGACTGTTGACACAATGGCTCCCAAAGAAATGGAGTTTCCCCAGGATCTTGTGCTAAGGGAAGGAGCAGGCTAGAGACTCCACACAGTGGTGACAATGTGCCAGATAACCTTGCAGATGAAATTGGCGCTGGGGCTGGATGAGTCAGTGATGGGCCAGACCACATCTTGACCAGGATTGCTTAATTATGGACATCTCTTGTCATCTAATTCAACCTAAGCCTCATGCCAGAACCCCAAAGATGAAGTTGGGGGCACTGGAGTTCCTCTTTGTTTGTTCCTCTTTCTCAATGTGACTATGTTGAATTAAACTCCTTTAAAAATTCACTATTATTTGTCTCCTTGATTGTCATATTGAGGATAGATGGATGGGCCAAGCTTGTTAGGGTTGTTGGGACCACAAGCTCTGACCCTAATAACTCCAGTGATATTACCAGCTTGTAATAGGGTATAAGTCATTGCACTTTCCCTAAGAAAGGAGGGAAAGACAGACAGATAGACAGACTTCTAGAGTAGAGAACAAGAGAGTACCCAAGAGCCTTCTGGTGTATTATACAGGGGAAATGTACAAAACCGCCAGTTACCAGGACATACAGATGCTTGTTTATTGGCAAGGAAGCTGATCACCCCATCCCCCATGGAGCAGTAGTCAGGAAAGAGCTCAAAGCCCCTAGATAGTGGGAGCAATGGGGCACGGAAGCAGGGTCATGGCCAGTGTCTTGGTGGCTTCTACTATATCCCTCAGTCCTGGTCCTGGTCCTGGAGTCTTTCCTGGAACTAGTCTAGTCTTGCGATCTTTAATTCCACCCTCCCGCAATAGACCTTCTGGGGAGGAAAAGTCACTGGGGAACAAGACACCGAAAGATTCCCTTTCTTCTGAAAACCAAAACAAAACAAGACAAAACAAAACTAGAAAGCTTGGTAACCCTGGGCTCCTAGGTCCCCTCCCAGCCCCCTGAACTGCCTACTCTGGCCCAGACTCTGACCTTCCTCCGGACAGCTTGGTGGTGGCAGACTCCTTCCTGTCTTTTCATTTTCTCATTGTTCTGGTGTTTTTTTTTTTTTTTTTTTTTTTGTGTTCTGGTGTTTTAAGTCATTATTATTCCATAGATTCGGAGATGGACAAATCTTTTGCAATTTCTGCCTTTGTTCTTAAAGCATTCTATGTGGGCTGGTGGGCTGACTCTACAGGTAAAGACACTTGCCACATGAGTCTGGCTTCCTGAGTTCTATCCCTGGAACCCATGTGAAGGTTGAAGGAGGGCGCTGACTCCACAGAGTTGTCCTCTGATCATTATGCACGAGCCGCAAGCCTGCGTGTGCACACGCGGCAACAATAAAATGCTATTTGTTAGCCTGACAACTCGTGGGTGTACCTGGCTCTCATGTAGGTGCCCAGCCTGGGCAGGGGAGAAGACAGGCTATGGGCTCCACCCCAGAGTGTGAGGTCAAAGGTCGACTGCTCCCTGCCAGCATGTCACCCCTCTGGGTCAATGACATTTCCCTGAAGCAGAAGGCTGCTTTGTGTGTCACATGCCTCTTTGAGGGCTCATCTTTTTGTTTGATGGATTTAATAATAAGTCTCTTTGGGAACCATGTGAATATTTTAGTCTAGGTCCTTTTCCTCCAGTAACAGGATAGGACAAAAGAGCCGGGGGGGGGGGGGTGGTGGTGGGGGGCGGGGGAGGGGGGTCCTGAGCTTCAAGCTTGAAATCTCTCAACACTCCCTTTCAGGTCCCCATCTGCAGGATTCCCTCCCCTTCTGGGTCTGGAAGTGCCCATTGCCAGCCAGCAGGCCCTGCCAAGCCTGGGTGAGAGGCAGAGAAAGCCTACTCTGAAACCTCCCCAACCCCCAGGCCGGATCTGGGACATAGGCTGGATCCGCTTGCCTCCTGCCAAGCCTTCCAGATGAGTGGGGTTCTGAGGAGCTGAAGAAGTCTCATATACACTGGCTCCCTTCTTTCCCCCTGCCTCCTCTCCATGACAGGTCCATATTGTCTGCCACGGAAGAGGACTTCTCAGGGAGGGAGGGAGCCTACTTGTGCAAAGCAGGGAGGGCTCTGGCAGGCCTGGGTCTGGATCCAGCCCCTCTCTCTCCAGGTTTAGAAGTCCAGGAGCCTTGGCTTGGCCCTCTGAGGGGCAGGGGTCCCTGTGCGGCTGTCAAAGGTTCAGAGACTGATCCTGCTTCCAAGCCTCCAGTCCCTTTATCCCTGCTCCCCAGAGGAGGGGGCAGTCCCCAGCCCCAAATGGCATTTTCCAGCACCAGTATCCCTGTCCCAGCAAGTCAGCCCTCACCTCGAGCCAGGTTCCCGGAGATGAAGCGGAAGAAGAAGCTGATGATGTCACCCAGGTGCTTCTTGCAGCCATGCTGACACTCCTGCAGTCTTGGGGAGCAGCCCTCCCCACACCCTGACATGGCCCTGCCCAGATCCTGTTCCTCTGCTTGCCTCTCCCAACCCTAGGCTCAGCACCCTTCTTTCCGGAGGATGTCCCCCTCTCCACACACCCACTTCCAGCTTGTTTCTCTTGCAATCTTCCAACGTCTCCCTTGGACTTAGCCTGTCTCTTGGCCTCTCTTTTGCTGTCTCTTGCACCAAAGACTAACAGCCCTACGCCTCCCTAGCCTGTGTGGTACCCAGGCCTATCTCTTCAGCCTATGGCTCTCAGGAGCTCAAATGAGAGTGTCAGCAGCTACAGAAAGCCTGGATGGGGGTGGGTATTGCTCTAGCACCTTAGGAGGAGGTGGCACCCAGTGTGACTTGCATCTCAGGGTGTGAACCTCACAGGCTCAGGGTTTTCCTGCCTCCTCTTTACTTCTGGCTTCTACTTATTACCCAGGCCCCAACCCCCCTGAGTGTCTGGGAAGACAGTAATGGAGAGCAGAAGTGGTATCTCTGAGGAGGACGGAAACAATCAAGAATGTGGCTGGAGCAGAGACTTCTGGATCCCTTTTACTGAGCACCTACTAATGCCAGACAGCTTGCTGTGGTTCCCTGGCTACCAAGGAGACACCCATCATCAAAGTGACCCTGTGAGCTCTGTGTGATCAGCAGTGGCAGTTCTGTGGGCCTTCTCCAGGCTTTTACCTACAGACCTCAGGATCTGTCAGAGGGAGAAATATGCCCAGTAAGAAACTGCTGTTCTAGGGCTGGGGTTGAGTGCAGTCAGAACGCTTGGCTGGCACGCATGAAACCCTGGATTCAATACAAAGCACTGGTGTGGTGGTGGTGGGAAATAGACTGCTGGCTCGCACCTTTAATCTCATCACTCTGGGACCGGAGACAAGAGGATCAGGAGTTCAAAGTCATCCCTGGCTACAGAGCAAGTCTGAGGCCAATGCACAACAGCTGAGAGCCTATCTTAAAGCAGAAGAGAAAAACAACAGGGCCCTTTCCCCGTGATCCTTGCAGTTTATGTGGCTTAGTTCTGGTCAATGAATATAAACAGTCTTCTAGAACTCTCTGTGCTTGTGAAGCCTCTTCTTCCGCTTCATCTCCGGGAACCTGGCTCGAGGTAAGGGCTGCCTTGCTGGGACAGGGATACTGGCGCTGGAAAATGCCATTTGGGGGCTGGGGACTGTCCCCTCCTCTGGAGAGCAGGGATAAAGGGACTGGGGGCTTGGGAGCAGGGAGCAGTCCCAGTTCACACAGGGACCCCTGCCCCTCAGAGGGCCAAGCCAAGGCTCCTGGGCTCCTAAGTCTGGAGAGAGAGGGGCTGGCCAGGGATGGTTTTATCTTCATAGTGGATCCGGACCCAGGCCTGCCTAAGTACTCTAAGAGCCCTCCGTGTGTGTCTTCCACAAGTAGGCCCCCTACAAACAGCAGCACTTTCTCCTTCCATAGGACTTTTCCTTCCTTTTGCCTGGAATGATGCCATAACAGCTAGAGCTGGTCTCCACTTTGCAGCTGAGCAGCAAAGGGCTGAAGAACCAAGCTTTGCAAACTCTTACTTCCTAACTCAAATGGAGCCACTGCTCATCGGGGCTTCTGCTACATGCAAATGTAGGTGAGTCAAATTGCCTCTTTGAAAGTGAAAGATGAACCATTGTGTATTGCACACTCTACCAGGTGGGGGAAAAAAGTGCAGTATTTGGTAATATGTTGTGTACCTGGTCACACACAAAGGCTGTGCAGCAGGACCAGCAGACAGTTCTAGCCTGGGGTATATTGACCCGGCATATTCAGTAACTGCAAAAGCATGTAGCTAAGGTAAGTTGTGACACCCTCAGGGTCCATGCAGGTCCCAACAGGAGAATGGCATGCTCTCAGTTTTCCAGAAAAACATGTTTCTTTGGCAATATTTTCTTTCCCTTAGCTTACAACTAGTTGCCAGCTACTGGTCTGTTGTAGAGACAGATCGAAGAATATAGGTACCAGGTGGTAGTGAATTCTGAGCTAACTCTCAGGAACTTGGCATTTGCCTCTAGCCCCAGGCCTAGTGGCTATGTGTATATCTATCTCTTTGCCACCACATACACTGATATGGATGAGGTCCAAGCCAGGGCAGAATATGCTGGGGGTAGGACTGACAGGTGGGCAGGCAGCTCAACCTCCTGCTGCTTTGTCCTCATTCTCATCCATGCTGATTCCTCGCAGGGGTCTCTTAGACTGATTAAGGAGGGAAATTACACTTGAGTGACAGGCAGAGTGGCAGGAAAGGTGACATCAAGCAGTGAGGCCCCTCGGGGCAAGGGCAGTGGAAAGGGACATCTTCCCCATCTTCGTGGTGGGAAGAATGTTGCATACAGCTGCCTGGCATGCTGCTTCATGAGCTGCCTGGAAGGAGAGTTAGCCTGAGAGAGAGCTTCCCATTGATCATGGCCTGTGGTTAACCATGGGGTCAGGTGTCAGGGAGGCAGAAGGGACACGGTTGGAGAAGGACCCATTTGAGGGATGAATCCTTTCTAAATGCTCTTTAGAGGGTGCCAGGGCTTGGCAGGTGCCTGACAGCTTGGGATCTAGGTGGCCTTTCCTTCTAGCCACTACAGCACCTGCCCATAAACAAAGTACCATTTATTTCATTTGACTTAGAGTACTCAGCATTCAAGAGAAGAGCCTCTTCCTGGTTGCCTTGGCTGCAGCTGGTGTCCTGTGCCCAGTCAGCCAGCAGGTGGCGGCCAAGCTCAGCCACAGCTCTGGAGTGTAGCCAAGGGATCACTCTTAAACCTCACTAGGGTTGCCTAGTCCCTGGTTGCAGACCCTCCAGCACGCCCGCTGATGTGCAGACCACACACAGAGGTCACGTACATCACTGTCATTGACCAAGGGGCTTTCTCCATGTTTTGCCAATCCTCCCCTCTCTCTGCTCCTGGCACAGCTGGAACTATAGAGGTGCCAGGTAAAGACTGGGGATGGCTGGAAACAACTGCAGGATTCAGGCACAAAGGGACATAGTGCTAAACACTATCTACCTCTCTGTCCAGAAGGTGTCCCAGGGACCTGGTGAAGCCAGGAGGTGGTCCTTCAGTCACCCTATCCCTTCAGTGCATCCCCTGTTTCCAATGCTTTGGGTTCCAGGTGAAAAAATTTAGATTCCAGAGGAAGAAGCCCCAAGGGGAGACACCCATATGGGGCTGTTGCCCAGAGGCTGAGATGGTACTTGGCCCCTTTGGTCTACTCTTATCACTTTGAGTATAGGCCAGGTACACAGAGTAGCAAGGAGGGCAGTGTCTGGCTTCTCTGGAACCCTAACTACACTAGTGGATGGGGATCACAGTATCTCCCTGGGCAGGGCCACAGATGGTGCAGCCCTCTAAGGAGTGAAGGCTTGATTTGCTGTGTTGAGAACTCAGAAACTGGAGTGGATTAAAGATGGTCACTCTGTGCTGCAGCACATGGTGCAGGGAATCTATCTGTCCTCTCTTGAATCTGAACTGACCCTGAGACTTGACTGGCATTGATGAGCCTGTGGGCCTACACTTCTGGGGAGGGGTAAGAAGTGTGGTGTCCTTGGTGTAGTGAATGCTGTGTTGTGTGACACTTTGCATGTGAAGCATTTCCCACCGTGGCAGCTGGACCTGGGCTTTATCATCTACTGGTTCTCTGCTCCTCCAGAATTTCTGTGACCTTCCCCAGACTCAGAGTCTCTGCCTTCTGCTTAACTCAGGCTTCCAGGACCCCAAGCCATTCTGGGAAGATGTTTATTCTAAGTCAGATAATTGAAGAACCCCAAATCTCACAGGCCTCCTGGGGTGATAAACTTGAGAAGCAGGTCTGTCCAGTTGGCAGCATCAGCTAATCTGAAACCATGCCTCCCAAGGCATTTGGCCAGGAAAAGCCACCCACAGAACAGGACAGTCACAGTTCTGGCACACTGAAGAGCCGTCTCTAGGGTCCTGGATGCTTCTGGGTGGGGAGATCAAGCTGCCTGCCCTACCCCACCCTCTGGGCCCATGCATCTTAGAGACCACTGCAGCTGCCCCCTCCTAACTGCATCTTGGGTAGTCCCCCTCAGGGCACAGGCCAGTCCTTGCTCACCACTTTAAGGACCCT
This sequence comes from Phodopus roborovskii, assembly GCF_943737965.1. Classification (NCBI taxonomy): domain Eukaryota; kingdom Metazoa; phylum Chordata; class Mammalia; order Rodentia; family Cricetidae; genus Phodopus; species Phodopus roborovskii. The sequence goes on along the minus strand of NW_026126416.1, from coordinate 26,204,240 downwards.
GAGTATTGCCCACCCTCTGTTTAGGTCCCAGCTCACTCAAGCCTTGGGAATGCTGCTAGGCCTTGACCTCCACTCTCAGCAATCCTGGGTATCTGTTTTTCTGATCCTACTGCTGAATGGAAAAAACCAACAAGGGCAGTGTCTGGGCTGCCACAGGCACCCAGTGCTCAGGATGCTGTGGCAGGCCTCACTGGACATGTGACGGAGATGCCCTGAATGCCACTTATTGTTCTGTGCAAAGAGCCCGAGAAGCCAACTCATCAACCAGAGGACGGCATTTTACACACATAAAACCTTTAGTGTGGATACACCAATGGTGTCCTCCTTAAGGATGCAAATGGATGCATTTTGACTGAGTAACTGAGGCTCAGGAGCTCGCCCAGGGGAGTCAGAGAGTATGGGGTTTCCACTCCTCAGGCTGTGCTGTCCCTGCCCCAAATGCCAGGGAACCCAATAAGCCATTTAATCTCTTCAGTACCTGTGGACTCTTAAGTAAAATGAAGCAAGAGATGGGCTGCAGCACGTGGTCACATGGCTTGCTTCCCATCAGTCGTAGCTCCTCTTGGTGCCTGGCAACTTCTGGTAATCATGTCCATCCATGCCAATACAGGCTGGGTTGGACTGGTCCCTGATGTCCTGGCTCTACTCTCTCCTGTGTACCTCTGAGGGGAGTGGCTGGGAAAAGGCCCCGCCCTTTTAAGAAGCCACACGGAATGGGGGAGGGCCCGGGGTGTGGCCGTTCCCATCCTGTGGTGACTGGGAACATACCCTGCTTGCTTTCTGATTCTCCACCCAACTCATCATGGTACTGCCATCACAGGTGTGTGGCGCCATCCAGAACCACCATTGCCCAGTAGACAGGCCTGCTGGTCACAGCGGGCACCGTGAAGGAAAAAGGGCTTCAGCAGCCCTTGATTCCATGATTCCAGCTGTCACTCAAGATGACAGATGTCGGGGGACGGGACTCTGAATTTGAAGGGGACAGAAAGATGAGCCATCTAGGATGGAAACTGAGTCCCTTGAACACACACACAGGCCACAGCTGTTCACCGTGGTGGACAATGGGAAGCATCTCACCCCAATGCAAATCGCAGAGCACTGTGAGGTAGACTCACCATGTTCTGCCGCCTGAAGGTCCACAAAACAGCTGGGGCGGGGCATGAAGTCTCCCCACATGTGCTTCTGTGGGAAAGGTTCAGAGACCAGCTTGGGGTGGGCTTTGCAGATAAAGATAGGGTCTTAGGATGCAGCAGCCTTGTCCCCCATCCATATGCGTGCACAGGCCACTGTGCTTGCCATCTCCCTTCAACTCACCCAACCTGGGAGGTTAGGAACACTGACTGCACCCATTATCTGACAAAGAGACTGAGACTCCCTGGAAATCACACAGCAAGAGAGTTGAGTTTTTTAAGAAAACACGTAAAGCAGGTCTCCTGGCCAAGCATGTACATTGTTCCAGTGACAGAGTCTCATACATGCCTCTGTGCCATCAAAAACATGTGGTATGGGAGGGACCTTGCAACTGATCCTGGCATGCTAGTGTGGGGCTGTACTTCTACACACATAGCGCACATCTGTGTATGCACACTCATGTGTGCAAATATGTGAGTGTGTATGTATGAGAGACCCCTGCGGGCCTCTGTGAGGTTGTCTCTGCATTTTCTGAACCATCATTCCTGGCAAATACTCCCAAATAGCCATGAATAAGCACAGCACAGTTTTTGCTGCCAACACCATTCCATGAACACCCCAGAATACCAGCCTCAGTCTCTGGGTATAGGGAGCAAACATCAGGAACAACTAGATTAAGGTATGTTACAACTCTGCCCGTGGGTGGGTCCAGAGCCCTTTCTATAGAGAACTCAGAAGGGATGGGTGAGATGTTCAAGACAGCCCCGCAGGGAGCGCTGGGTGAGGCAGAGCCGGCTTCTCAGCCTCCAGCCTGCCTCAATAGTTCAGTTACTCTCTGAAGAACCTGTGCATGACTCCAGTCCTCTGTCCCTGTGTGCTGCAGACCTGTGCTAGAGCTCAGGTCTGTGTGGAACAAGGCATCAGTGGGAAGTGAATGAACAGAGAGACAATTTCCCAACAGAGCTGGAGGCAGGATGGTCCAACGTGGCCTTAGTGGCCTCAGGAAGAACAGAGCTCACAGCGAGCTCTACCCTGCCTCTCTGTACCCCAGCCGCTCTTATCCTACCTGAGCCTTGCGGGGCAGCGCTGGACAGTATCCACTTGATTAAACAGCATCGCATCAGGGCCTGGCGGGTGAACCGTGGCCTCTGCCACTTGATGCCCTCCCTTTTGCTCAGTGGTATGCGCCCAGGGTCTCCGAGGAGGCTGCCATCTGTTGCCTTCATTGCTTCCTGCAGAGGGAATAGACACGGGGTGGGGGTGGGGTTAATACAGACCAGAAGGTCCTGTAGGCAACTCTGATATCCCGGGTGAGGCCAGTTCTAAGCCTATCAGGAGCCTGGCTACAGCAGGGCTGGCTGGAGGATCCCCTACACACACACACACACACACACACACACACACACACAGAGAGAGAGAGAGAGAGAGAGAGAGAGAGAGAGAGAGAGAGAGAGCTCTTCTGCCCACCATACCTCCATGGTTTGGTTTCTTTCCATTCTGCACTCAGGCTCTGACATAAGGTGGGTCCCCAGAAGAAGGTTCCAGAGAAGTGAGCCTAGACTTGTTCACCTCAAGCACGGCCCTCCACAAGCCAGGTTGCCAGAGCCAAACAGTTCCTTAGAGAACTGACTGAAGCCTAGAGAAGAGAGAGGGCTCACGCAGGACACACACCCTTTCTCCCAGGGAGGGGCCTTGTTTGGTCTGAGTTTTCACCTGGAAGTGAGCTGAGGGTAGATGAAAATCTGTGTGACCACTTGGGCGGAACACCCACCAAATTTGATGAAGCATGCCCGTGGCTGTCTTGGCCAGTCAATTAGGGGGACCTGGGTGGGGGTTTGTTGAGAGACAGTGGGAACTAAATTTGAGTAGGTGTGAATAAGAAAAGGTCAACCTGGAGCCACTGTGGAGGAGTCAGAGATGTTTGTTTGCCTATAGCAATACTGCGCTTCAGTTCTGACTGTCAAACTGTCTGCCATCATGGGTCCCTAGTGGTGGCAGGGTAGCTTCTGGCTGGCTAGGCTGCAGTCAGCCATGACAGCCCCTCAGGTTTCTGGCTTGCTTTGTCTCTGCCGCGTCACCCATTAGCACAGCAATGGCACACGTAAGGTCTTAGCTCACGGATGTCATCCCATCATACTCTCAGGGGCTGCCAGGGATGTGGAAGGAGGCATCTCCCTACACATACTGTGCTTATACACTGGCATATTCAAACACACGCGTGAGTACTCCTGCATGCATGCACAGACCCACACGCAGTCACATGCTTGCACACACCATGCCCAGGCTGGGTCAGAGGCACCTTCTGCATTATTAAACATCTCATTCAGGAGAGAAATGGCCTCAATGAATAAAATCTGTGTGTTGGTCAAGGGGAGGGGCAGAGGGGTTGAGGGGACAGGGTGGGTCGGGCAGCTGGTGCTTCATTATCTCATGAATGCATTGCAGAGGACTCTGCTTGGGGGGGGAGGGGAGGAGAAACTGAGAGTGTCAAAACCTCTAACAGGGTTATGAGCCCCACCCCCACTCACCCCCACCCCCACTCACCCCCACCCCCCCACTCACCCCCACCCCAAGTGCTGGCACTTGCAGACTTTTGTCTCAAACCCTAGATAGGTGTGGTGGACTCTGTGATTTCCCCCACAGAGCAGGCTGAGACCTCTCAGTGCTTGTGGGTTTGAGCTCAAGTCATCTTGTTGCCACAACCCACCGAGGTGGGTCACACCATATTTTTACAGGCAAGAAAACTAATCTATGAGGAGTTTGGGGACAACCCACACTGTAACATGGTATTCTGACTCCAAAGTTTGGGTAATCTTTGTTAGAGACTTCCAAAGTCATTGTTCATGGGACTAGGTCCCTGGAGAGACTTCAGAAGGTGGGGTCCCCAAGCTCCCTAACCAGATTTACAATCTCCAAAAGCAACTGTTCACGAATACCCTGGGCTAGGGGGTCCTGGTGTCATTTTATCCCCAGTGGAGAGTCAGAGTGATGTCTAGACACCTGAACTGGATCCTCTATCTGGGTGGGTGGCCTGAATTCTCCCTGTGAATCTCTGCACAGGGGTTGGGACAGCTTCCCTTCTTGAGGTAGCACAGCTCTCTGAAGAGAATAAAGGGCAGAGGAAGGGAGGCAGCCTGTCTATTCCCCACAGAGGAGTCAAGCCTATGGCCTGGGCCCGGCACACGGTGAGGGAGGCAGGAGCAGGGAGGGGTGAGCACGGGTCACCCTCATGAATATTTGACACTTGTCTGTCTGGGAGAGGGTCTGATTGAGCTGCCAAGGAATGTTAAATAGCTCCTCTGACACCTTCTTGCCTCCCAGGCTCAAAGGCATTGAGTGGAGGGAGGTGACCCTACTGGCCCCTCACCCTTATGGGCTTCTGTGAGGAGAGGTGACAGAGTGAGGGCTGCTGGGTCAGTGAGGACAGTGGAACAGAAATTAAGCATCCATTTGCCTCTGCTTGGAGTCTCTGATGGCTTCCTGTCATTTTGCAAACCAAACCATGTCATGTGCCTGCCTCCAGCTCACTCTGCTCCTCACAGGCTGCCTCTCTCCACAGCATTGCCTGGGTATTTGCTGATCCCTGCACTGGACACTTGTCCCCTGGATGCTCAAGGCCACACTCAGGTGTCACACCCCTGGAGCTCTGCTCTAACTAGGTCATTCTCATGTGCCTCCATGTCAGTCTCTGATGTTGCTTATTATTCTGCTTTCTCAGGTCACTCCAGTAGGCCAGCTCTAAGACTACTCCTGTGGTGTGTGTGTGTGTGTGTGTGTGTGTGTGTACCTGTGTGAACTGCTCTTTCTATCATAGAACCTGATACCCGGGACCCCCTCAGTTCATAAACTCCACAGTAAAAGGACAATCCATCCAGAAGAAAAATGCACAGATATGTCTCCATAGGCACATAAGTACCTGGGGAAATGTCATCTTCTGCCATCAGGGAAGTACACACTGAGAACCAGAAGGAAAGCCAGCAAGATGGCTCAGTGGTTAAAGCCTGATGACCCAAGTTTGATTTCTACAACCCACACAAAGGTGGAAGGAGAGAACAGACTCCACAAAACTGTCCACACACACCACACACACACACACACACACACACACACACACACACACACACACACACACACACGCATGCATGCAAATAAACACATTAAAAAAAAACCATCAGGAGAAATACTTCATGCCTGAAATTTAAAAAAAAAAGCAACAGCAGCAAATGCAGTCCAGATGGGGCCCCTGGGCCTCTGCTGTCTGGCCACTGGGAATACAGCGCAGCAGCTACTCTGGAGACAGCTTGGAGGTCCTTAGCGGACGGAACAAACAGCTAACACATATCCTGGCAATTGCATGCTTGGGTCCCAGGTGGTTGAAAATTTATGTTCAAACAAAAACTTATAACTGAATATTCATGATAGTTTTATTTGTAAGAGCTCAAAATTGGAAACAACCAGATGTCCCTCAGTAGAGGAATTATGAAACCAAGGTGGTACAGTTGTCCCAGAAATTCCGAACCATGAGAAGAGAGGGCCTGGACACCCATCACAACTCAGAAGACTCAGAATTAAAGTGGACGAAAAAGCCAATCCTGAAAGGTCACATGCCACGTGAGTCTATTTACATAGCATTTTGAAATGACAGCATGTTAGCAAAGGAGAGCAGATTAAAAGGCCAAGAATTGGGAGGGGGAAGGGCAGAGCGAGGAGACAAGTGTGGTTTCAAAAGGGCAAACCAGAAGGACCTTTGGGGACAGAGCTACCGTGTTGTATACGTTGTGTCCCTTAGTGATGGATGCATGAGCCACAGGTGATAATGTTCTAACAGCCACACACACACAGGACACTGGGGCAATGGTGTTGGTGGCTGTGTCAGTGTCCACATCATGGTGGGGTATTGAACTCCTTGGGTTTTTTTTTTTTTTTCATAGGGTCTCACTATTTAAACCTGGCAAGCCCAAAATTCATAGGTTTACCTGCTTTCCCCTCTTGAATGTTACAATTAAAGGTCTATGCTATACACCCAGTTTGTACCAGATTTTTCCTTGTTTTGCCTTCTTTTTTTTTTAATTGAGTCAGGGTGTCATATATCCCAGGCTGGCACCAAATTCACAGTTTTCCAAGAATGATCTTAACTCCTGATCCTGTTTCTTCCCCCCAGGTGATAAGATCGCAGGCACATACCATCAGGCCCAACGTGATATTGTATGAATTTTTTCTAGAAAAACTGGGCAAAGTGGACATGAGGTCTATGTTCTTTCTCACCATACTTAGCTCAATGAAAGTTTCCTTCGGGGCTGATGAGGTAGCTTAGTGGGTGGAAACACTTGGAGCCAGCTCTGGAGACTTGGTAAAGAAAAGAACTGACTTCAAAACTTGTCCTCTGACCCGCAAACTCGTGTATGTGTATGTGGGATGCCAGGTTTTAGGACGTGCTAAGGTGTGGGCAGTGGTGCAGGTGTAATGGTCATAAACCTGTTCCCATGGAGACAGGGAGCAGCATGCCCCTCATGCCTCCATCTAATCCCATGGTGGTCCATCTGGGCACCAGATATTGTTGTCCAAAGGGTTTTTACCACATCAGTTCCTTGACCCCAACATCCTACTACATGCTGTCTCCCCCAACACATGCTCTCTGAAAGCCACGACCTCCATGGGACGGTTGTCCTCCACACTGCTCGTGGCCTGCAGGACACACCTTCTCCTGTGAGGGCCTGTCTAGCAAGAAGATGCCCAAAGGTGAGAACTTAGGCAGCTAGTATAGTCTCTGGCCCCAGAAAACCCCAAATAGCAACCCAGGGGAAGATTGGTAGAGGCATCCAGTGGGCATATGCTAGCCAAATGCTGCATGGCTAAGGCTGCAGAGAGTTCTGACTCATTTCTATGAAAATATCTAGTAGTTCTCCATAGGTATATCTTAGGCATAAATGTGCATGCAAAGTGCATTGATACACACACACACACACACACACACACACACACACACACACACACACACAGCACAAAAGAAAACAAGCACACTGCTTCATGGATGGAGACAGCAGTGAGTGAGTTTTCTAAAAGTGACCAGGATATACTGGATGCTGATGCAGAGACCACACCTTGCTTTGGGCAGGTGAGGAGGGAGGCGATCTGGTACAGGCTGGAGTAATTTCAGGCAGCTGAGTGCAGAGGGAAAAGGACAATAAACAGTCAGCCATTGAACAATTCTGGACCAAGTACTTGACTAGCCCAAGCCTTGGTTTGTGCCTAGAGATCTAAGTGGCCATGCCAACCTGGCGAGGAGGGGTCTGCTGCCTTGGGACCACATCCCCTACATGCTTATTTATATTTAAAAAAAAAAAACCAAGCAAAACTCAAAACACTCTACTCTATAGAATTAGAAGGACAACTAAGGGTCAGAGTACTTATCCCAGCAGCTAGAAATTCTGGGTCTTGATAGGGGATGGGTGCCCCAGGTTCTCTGTCCCCTTCTTCTCCATGAAGATTGTCCTGAGGCCAGATGTGGGGTTAATTTGCACCCCTCCTTTTATAGGGACTGCCGAGATGCATGCTGGCTCACCCAGCACCCACTAGTTGTTTGCTCTATTTCCATCGAATGGGACAGATGGCAGAAAGCAATGGTGGGTGTTGTGTCGTGCAGGCCCCCAGGGACCAGGAAGCTTTGGGAGCCTAAGTTCTCCACCCACTCCTGGGCACAGACAGATGTGAGCCAGGTAGTTCATCCTGGCAGGGGAAGCTGAGACAGTGCCATGTCCCTGTAGGTGGGATCATGCTCACATATCCTGGGACAAACATACCAGCCCGGGTGCACACGTGATATGTATACGCCACTGGGCCTTAGACTCAGGGTATTGCAGCAGCAGAGGACAGAACTGGGCTGTCCTGGTCTTGTGTCTTCTGCCAGGACAAGGGCTCTCCTGCCCTTGACAATGAAGACACTCCATGAACTCATGTTGACTTAAGCTCCTCACTGGTAACCCTGTCTGTCAGGATGCCTTCTTAGGTTATACTCCAGCAACCAGATAGGTAAGGTCCAGGCTAAACATGTTAGTAAAGGATTGTATCCTGCTAGGAGATTGGTGATATGAGAACTGGGCACAGAGGGGCGGGGGGGGGCGGCACTGGATGGAGGCTGAGACAGGCCAGGCCAGAGTGGGAGAGCTGGGGCACAGGCCACTCTTGGCTGTCCTCCTGCTTTGTCAGCTCCAGCTCTGGCACTGCCACATGGCTGCTCTGTGGTGTTCTAGGATGTGGGCTGATCACAGCTGACAGATGCACCTGTTCAAGGGGGGGACAACATCAGTCAGCTGGGGCCGGGAGCTGGGGGGTCTCTGTGCGTCACCCACACTGTGCACACTTCCCCACAGGGCAGGGCTGGTCGCAGCAGCTCTTCCTCTCCTCCTCCTCTGCCTTGAAAGCCCTCACAGAGGCCATCTAGGGGAGGCTGCAGCTGCTCCTGAGAATCCCGCTGAGGCCCAGGGAGTTGAGGGAGCAGAGGGTGCCCCCAAGACCAGCCTGAGTTACCCAACAGCCCTCCACTTTTGTGGGAGACGAGGATAAGGAATGGGGACTGGGCAGAGGTTAACTAAGTTGCTAGAATGCTCTGCCTGGTGTGCAGGAAGCCCTGGGTTTGAGCGCACATCTGTGATCCCACTGCTCAGGAGGTGGAGGCAGGGGCTCAGAAGTCCAGGGTCATCCTCTGCTACACAGCAAAGCCTGTTTGGGCATAAGGGACAGAAAAGAGAGGGGTGGGGGACGCTTGGGTTCTTTCTTCACACATCTGGATCCACCACAGCCCTGAAAGGGGAAGTGGGGGCTAATGCAGGCAGGGGTCCTGACCGGGGCAGAGCCCCACTTACAGGTCACAAACTCTAGCGTCAGCCCTCATTGGCTGCCTGGATAAAGGCATGCCCCTCTCCCCTGGAGTCCGCTCCTGCCACTCCTCACCTCCCATCCCACCCAGTGCTTGGGGCCTGTCCTGTGGAGGACAAGACAGAGTTCAAATCCAGTCCCACCACTGCTTGCAGTCTGGACCCGCCTCTGCTCCTCACCCGTAGGGAAGAACAGTACCAAGAACTACTTGGGCTGCACGGCAACGGCGATGGCTTACAGAGAAGGGCAGCCCTTCGGGGCCACTTCCTTCCCTGCCCTGTCTGGGTTCTCAGCCATTGCCTTTTCAAACAGGATGAACTGAGGCCCATCTTGCAAGGCACTGGAGAGGCTCCCAGGGCCAAACTGGTCCATGAAGACACCTCGCCACCTCAGGATCTGGAAGCTACTGGTGCATGCCTCCTGATACCGGGTTTGGCACTGTGGTCAGTACTCTCTCTGAGGTTTGGTAGCGTTAGAATGAAGATATAGCACCCATTCTGCAGGGCCAAGTGGGGGCCAATAAAGAAATGGCTGGGGTTCATGGGGAGAAGGCAGGGGCAGAACTTGGGTGGGGGGGCAGCTATTGGCTTTTACAAATGGAACCAACTCCCAGCCTATGCTGGTTGTTGTGCCCTCTGCCACTAGGGATGACGCTTGTCTAATAATCTCCCCCTGTACTTTACCCAGCACCATCATCCCTGTGGACCAGGCTACACATAGAAGTCAGGAGCAGGCATAAGATGATGAGCCACATGGGTTCCCAGGAGCCAACTGTAGGCACAGCAGAGGTCACAATGGCCAAGAGAATGTGGGACTCCAGCCACTCACTCTGCCATCTGGTATGGTTAGTTGTAGTTAAGGTCCCAGGGAGACATCTGGGAATTAGAGCTACCAGAGAGGGGTAAGGAAAGGGGCTGTTCCCCTGCTGGCAGACAGAGCCAACTGTGTGCGTACCTATGCACACAGGGATGTAGAAATCCCTGTATGTGTGGACACACAGAGTCACACTGTCGGGCTCGGGGGTGGCGGCAGGGGGGGGGTGCATTCACAGGGTATATGTGACTGTGTTTACACGACTGAGGTCCATGCTCACACCAGTGTTTGTGGATGCACACCGTCTGTGCTGAATGCAGTGCGCTTGTGATATGAGTGTGCGTGTGAGGCTGGGACAGAGAGAGGGCTGGTTATGCTTCTGCCCTGCCAGTCCAGAGGTTGCCAGGGACACGGTGACAAGAGAATTTACCTTTCTAGATGACCTGCTCTGGTACTCAAAAGACCTGTTCCGCCTGCTGATTCTGGGCATCCCAGGCAATGGACCAGACAGGACAGGGATGTTATCCTGGACTCTGAGGCAGCATGGTCTAAAAGCAGTCCCCTTCCCTCTCTGGGCTGTTTATCCTCCTGGGGGATGGGGGGGGGGCAGGAAGCCATCTCTTGGGAGGAGAAACTGCCAGATGCCAGCCCAATGTCTATTCTTCTTATAAGACCTTGAACTCCTTATTTGGGGTGTTCAGCTGGACCTGGATCTGCTCCTTCCTCCTCCTAAGCAAGACCATCCTTGTGGACAGCATGCTGGGCTCCAGGCCAGACTCCCCAAGGGTCAACCCCAAGCTGGGACACAGCTGATTTTTCTTGGCTCCATCCTTCCCTTCACCTCGTAACTATTTCGCAAACTCTGCTCTGCGCCTGGCGCCTCTTTGCCTCCTCTCTCTCCATCTCCCAACAGCCCCCAAGGAGGAAGAGCTGCTTGTGGCCCTAGTAAGGGGTCTCATGCTGCTGTAAGAAGAAGGGGGTCTTCATTCATTAACTGAAGGATTACTTGAAAGCTGCGCTCATTGGCTAGCCTGCACACACAAGACACGGCTCCTCTCCATGCCACTGTGTCCAGCTAAGGACTAGGAGGCTACCCTGGCTCCTGTCCAGGGACCTAACATAACAGGACCAACCACAGAGCTAACCTCCAGCTTCTCTTCTGACCAAATCACCCAGAGCTTCTTGCATCCAAAAGAGCCACAGATTCCGGCCTCCCAGCCAGGGTGCCCCCAACAATTGCAGCAGGAGTAGGGGTCAAGGAAAGAGGCACCAGGAACACCATGAAGACATTCCCTAGTCAAGAGCAACACCCAAGCCCCAGATTCCCCCAAGCCCAGGCAAGCCCCGAGTCCCTCAGCGCCTACCTTGGCCCTCTGCATCTCGGCTGCTGAAGGGGACTGTCACTAGCCTTCCCGCTTTGCAGCCCGAACAAGCCAGACTGCCTAGTCGGGCTGGCAGCTGCCTCATGTTTGCCTGGACCCAGACGCAATTGTCACTGGAGGTTTCTCCCCCGCCCCCTGCCCAATCCTTCCACCCTCCCTCCCTCCTGGGTCTTAGCTCCACCTCTCCTCTGCCTCTTCCCTCCTCCCTCTTCTCTCCCCTCCCTCCCTCCCTCCCTCCCTCCCCCTTTCCCTCCATCCCCCAGTTTCTCTTTCTCCAGGGCTCCTAATCCTGGTCTCTCAGGCTTCGGTCTCATGCTCCGTGTCTGTGCGTGGCTTCCATCTCCCTTTAATACATGGTGTGCCTCTACGCTTCCAAGTCACAGGGAAAGCAGGGAGGTCACTTCATCCCCAGTCCCTTCCCAGGACAAAGAGAAGAGCCCTTGGGATTACATCACTAAAGTGACTCCTGGGGTCCTTCCTCCTCTTATCCATCGCTCCCATCCTTAGTCTCCTCTGTAACCCTATAGATCTTGCAGTACGGAAACCTTCCTAGCTTGACCAAGCACTTCACACTTGCCCAGTTTCACTGTCCTCTGGTTCTGAGGCTGGGGCCAAATTCAGGGACTCTGGACAGCCACAGGCTCTCCCCCAGATTTCTTGGAGTGGGATCTGGGTTTGGAAGAAAGTTCAAGGGTCCTGAGCATCCCCAGGAGGGCTCCTTCCTCCCCTATAGGAGACGGGCTCTGGAGCATTTTTTATCTCTGAGGGAATCCACCAGGAGCCAGGTGCTGAAACCTGCGCCAAGTTTCCCTTTTTGGCGTCCTAAGGAGCCTGCCTGTGCCAGTGGTTCCCATGGAAACAGAGCCCGAGCCAGCCCCTCCTTCCCAGAAAGCCCAGGAGCACTTGCTTGCCCTCCCTACTCTGTCCCACCCCCCTTTTATTGAGTCAACCAATTAGCTCCAGCTGCCAGACCCTCAGGGGCAAAACCCCTGAGGCTGTTGATCCCCAGAGGCAGGAAGGCCATCCCCAGAGGGGAGGTGACAGCTCTGTCATCTGCCCATGGACTTCAATCTGGGCAAGGGACTCAGCAGACTGAGCGCACTCTGAGACAGGACAGCAAGGACTACAGAGGCTCCCAGGTCAGGGCCAGTCTGCCCAGCTGCCTTCCTGGCTTTAGGCAAGTTTCCACAAGGAAGAGCGGTTTGAGGCCTTTGAGAGAAGGGTCATTATCCTAGTCTATGCTAATGATGGTGAAACTCAGAAAAGACAAACCAGCTACTACCCAGGCAGTTCTTTTCACTCGGCCAGCTCTGGAGGGGTTTTCTACCCACCAGTTAGTTATATATGTCCAAGATGCAGGGATCAACTTGGACACTGCCTGTCACACAGCCTGGCCTTGCTCATGGCACTGTCTGAGGAGGCAGAGTCTTCCCAGCAGCCCACCCCTTTCAGCACCTCTTTCTGCTTAGTGCCCTTGCCTAAATTCCTCTCTTCTGAGATGCATTCCTTGGGAGTAACAGGCTGAGGCAGGGCAAGCCTAGAAGGAGGCCTCCCCTCCTGGGCTTACCAGGGAGCCAGCAACCTCCTCCTACAGCCACTACCAGCAGGTTGCCCCTCATAAAACAGGCATGAGGCATCTGTGCCCTGCCAGGAGCCTCCAGTCACCTGACCCTCTTTCTTCCTTTGGTTCTTTCAGGGACTTACTCAACACCCCAGACACTTCCAGGGTCCTTCCAAGGTCCCTGGAAGATAGAGGAATGAAAAAGAGCCAAAGCAGGGCTCCTCAAGTGGACCTCAGCCTTGCTCTGCCTGGTGGGTCCGGGCTGACTTCCCCTGAGAGAAAGATTCTTTGGAGGCCTGTTGGACCCGAAATACGTTTAGGATGCCGAAGGAGGCCCACTGTGGTTTGGCAATACTTGGGCTGGTGGGTTTTAGCCATGGCTTCCTTGGGTGGACTTGGAGGTATGGTGGGATGCAGTTTGCAAGAGGAAGGGGGAGGGATGATGCCACCTTTCAGGAGACTTTTTTTTTTTTTTTTTTTTTTCCTTGTTCTAAAACACTTGAAGATACAGCTGTGGGCCATTTCAGCTGACTGCAGCCCTTTCTTCCTGCTCAAGAGAGAAATTCACACAACCACAACCAAGAACCTTGGTGGGAGTCTTTCAAACCATCCTTAGTTTTTGCTCATGACCTCTTCATACCAGGCTCAAGTTTAATTCTTTCCTCCCCTGGCCCCTCCAGACTTAGCTGAGGAGCCTCTAGCTTCACATCTTTCCCTCAGGCCTTGTCTGGGCCTTGCCAGGAAGCGGGAAGGGACATCTCTCAGGAGTCACACTCCACAGCTCTTACCTGTAAGAGGGCCTCCACTGTGTGGAGGTGGTCTAATCTCACAAGAGTGTCTGTTGCCCTAAAAAACAAAAAGGTTTCCTCAGATGCTGCAAATCTCAGAAGTGGACACAGCCTGGACTGCAAACACCTGGAGTCACTTTTGTCTTCCTCAGACCCTTGAAATCTCCTTTGCCACAAGCCACACGGAAATCTGACAGGCCCAAGACACTTCTTGGGAGGGGAACAGACGCGGCTATTGGTCACTTCAGGCCACACAGTTCTCCTTTGTCTCACTCACATCAGCACACCTGCCCAGAAGTGGCAGCCACTGGGGCCAGCCTGGGCTTCAGAAGGCAGGAGGCCTGCTCCCGGGGAGGCAGGTGGGTAGCCTCCAGCTAAGCTTCTTCCTGGGCCAGCTCACCCTCAGTCTGTGGGCAGCTCCAAGGGTCCTCAGGGCCTAGTGGCCTAGGTTCTAGTTTGCTTTCTGTTGCTATATGAATACCATGACCACAGGCAACTTGGAGGAATGGGTTTATTTCAGCTACAATCCATCTGGAAGAGAAGTCAGGGAAGGAACAGAAGCAGAGGTTACTGACTAACACTGCTTACTGGCTTGCTCAGCCTGCTTTCTTATGCAGCCCACACCCACCAGCCCAGGGCTGGCACGGCTCCCAGTGTTCTGGGCCCTCCCACATCAATCATTAATCAAGAAAATGTTCTTCAGGCTTGCCTACAGCCCAGTCTGATAAAGGCATTTTTATTTATTTATTTATTTATTTATTTATTTATTTATTTATTTGTGATTGCTGGCCCATCTTTCCAGGTAACTTTTAACTCACATCAAATCGACAAAAAAAAAAAAAAAAAAAAAAAAAAAGAACCAGCACTCCCAGCCATTGCTGGCGACCTTCCTTCTGGCCACATCACATCTCCCACATGGCTGTTACATGGCTGGGGGATCACGGTTAACAAGGACTTCCAACAGCCAGGGCAGACGTACCTGCTCTTGACTGAACGAAGTCTGTTCCTTCACCAGGCCTGGAACAGGCCAACCAATGCTATCCCATGCTGACTCTCACAGGAACCTTCATTTGGACCAGGGACCCTTAGCTTTGCCATTTACACAGCTAACAGTGACCCTGTAGAGGGAGGAGGAAGTATCTGTTCCCTACATTTTCCAAACTGCAGGAACCCATCCATGAACCCCATTTGCTCTGAGGGTGGTCAGGAAGGGGCCCTGGGACACAGCACACATGTGGTGCTCAAAGGACACAAGTCTCCAATCAAATTCAAGTCATCAGGCATGGAACAAGTCCCCGTATCCAGTGAGCCATCCTCTGCTGACCCTCTTGCGCTTTTTGATGCCTCTTCCTTCTGGCTCTAGTGAAGGGAGGGCATCTCACCTCACCCTTGGGCTTAGCTTACCGCCCTCAAGTCTCCATTGGCCACTCCTTGGTACCCTTAATGCAGACAAGAGCTTGGCTGCCTCAACCCTGCATTCCCCATCACCCATGGGCAGCAGCCAGGACTGGGCAGGATAGGCCTCCCTGTCATCTCTGTCTTCACCCAGGTCTATGGCTTTATTACTGTCTGTAAGATGGAAAGGTGTGAAGTGCTCCACATGGCAGATCTAAGATGCTCAGGGAAGGACTAGTTGCCAGGAGAAAAGGCTTTGTTCCACCAGGCTGGCTGCCAGCCTTCTTGCTAAGTACATGGCCGGAAGAGGTAAGGAACTGGTTTTGGCCCTTGGACGACGGGAGGAGGGACATTGTCCATGATCAACCCTCAACAGGACCTCAGTTTGGACCCAGGAAATTCCGATGGGTACTGGAATGCCGCCAGCCTCGGAGATTCCTCTGGGTGGATCTTGCCCACACCCAATCTCTACTCCTCCCTTTTCTAAAGCAAGTAGCTGAATGTATGCCTGTCTTGGCTGATATACAGTACCTAGCTCAGTGAATAAATGTTCACTCTGTTCTAGACCCAGCCACGTGGCCCTTGTTCTCTACCCCCTGCATTGCCCAGAGCTGTTCACCTAGGACCTCAGATGCCCTAACACACATGGTGCTTCTTTGGCAGAATCTGCCACAGGGCCCTGTGCTGAGTATCCAGGTGGAGATCTATCGGAGCTCTCAGGGCCCCCAATCTGTCATCCCTCCTGCCACAGAGACATCAAGGACAAGCCTCCCAGGAGACAGGGCCTCCCTCCCATGTTCCCACAGGAAATGGAGACCTGCAGAGAATCCAGTAGGACATGTCTAGGGTCAGGACCAGGGGACCCAAATCTAACTTAGATGACCTTGAAGCTGCCAGATAATTTCCTGGGGCTTCATCAGGTTCAACCACATATAATAACAGCTTGACCTCCTCCTCAGAGACCCTGGTAATGACAGATAACTGCTGCTGTGTGTGGGGGTTGGGGCTTCAGCTTCTATATGGAGCAGCTCCAACCATGTACAACCCAGCATTTTAAACCAGGAAAACGGGCATCTGCCGTTCTCTGCAGCTATTTCTGTTTTTTAACTGCCAGCACGCCTATCTCTTGGTGACCACTGCTTACAGCAATAGCCTCTGGACTACTTTTCCAGACAGTGTCCAAGAGGCCGTGATGAGGTTTCTGGGTACTAAACTCAAGGAATAATTCCCAGTTAGACACCACTTGTAAAAGAGAATGGGTGATGTATGTACTTCTAGAGCATTTGAAATGATATGAATTTTAAGCTACCGAGAGCACATGGGTCTGTAAAGAACCATAGAGTTGGAATGGAGATGTAGCTCATTTGATAGCATGGTTGCTTAAAAGCGCATGAAGTCCTGGGTTTGAATCCTAGCATCACATAAAACCAGGCATGGTGGGAAAGGTGGGTTAAAAGCCATGCCCATCAAGAATAGGGTGCCTGGCAAATCTTCCATGCCCATCAAAAGAGGGGGCCTGCCAAATCTTCCATGCTGTGGGGAAGGGTGAAGAGTTGGCACAGACCCACTCTCCAGGGAACTTTGAGTTTTGGGCCCTGCCAATGGATTAAGGTGACCCTGTTTGTTGGGTACTCAGCCACTGCTAGATGCACACAACATCCTCATGCCTAAGGTCTCCAATTATCCTGATAGATTTTAAGATACGAGTGCCAGCATTCAACCAACCTTACCATATAAAAGAGGCAAGAAAACTAATGAAAACAAGGAACACAACACAGAGCTCCCCAGGGGCTCCCATCTCACTAAAGACTCAGTTTAAAATAACTTTGCTTAATGTGCTTAGGTGTCATAGATCACACAAGCAAACTCTAGACAGACTGTAAATGATTTTTAATTGCTTTTATTTCATTTGTTTAAAACCCATCAATTAGATCTAAAAAATACAGGGTGTCACTTCCTCACCCCTAAGTAACAACCAAAACAAATAAACAAACAAACAACAAAACAAAAGCTTCCAACCTCTGGGAAAAGCCAAAAAAGGAAGAAAGGGAGAAAGAAAGAAAGAAAGGAAGGAAGGAAGGAAGGAAGGAAGGAAGGAAGGAAGGGAAGAGCCAACCAAACAAAAAAATCTTGTTTGAGAGTATGCTTGCTGGAGTCTTAGCACACTGGGTACCACCATCCTAAATCCTGGCAGCAAAATTGCTGCTGGCTCATAAGATGCATTCCCACATTAACATGCCCAGAAACACAGCAGACCACTATTGTAAAGGTTATCCCCTTTATGCCCAGGCCCTGGCTTCTGCCCTCAGCCTAGCTCTCAACTCCTGAGCAGCACTTGCTCGGTACCAAGCCCTGTCAAGGGTTTCCACCCATCAAGTGTGACTTTCACAACTCTGCATACAGGCTCCGAGGAGCCTCTCCATTTTGTCAAAAGAAGAAATTGAGGCTTGGGGGACCTATATCACATGTTTGAGGTGCCCCAGCTAGCAGCATCAGAACCAGGCTGTGAATCACATGAGTAGACAGGCTCTGCTCCCCATATTGAATTGCTGCTGCACAGGCCCAGGATGACTATAGAGAGGCCTTGGGATTCTTCCCACAGATGCTCATTACATACAACTGTACACTGAACCTTAGCCTTAGGGACCCAGCCTCGGGGACCCAAAGCCAAAGCTCACGGAAGTCACATGTTAATGGAACAGAGACTCGTCCATACTGTCTCTCTTTTCTTTGTCCTTTCTGGACCCAGTGTCCAGCACATAAGGACCAGGCAGAGACAAGTGAGGGGTGATCCCAGGCCGTTTGTGCAGGACTACAGAGAGAGAGGAGTGTAAAACCCTGTTCTCACCACCAGAACCTTCTTTGGAAGGGCAGTGGGGACCACCCATGCTACTGTCTGTGAGGCAAATGGGGAGCCCCAGTGTGGCCCACATCCCTGGTTCTCTCTTAGGAGCCAGTGCTCAGAGAGAAGATGGGCCAGCACGGCTATTTCTAACCTGGGGTGCAGACAGGACCGCTCAGTCCTCAAACAGGCCTGTTTTACCCCCACTGTGCACAGGAGATCCAGGTTAGAGCTTGCACAAGGCTCAGGGGTCATGACCTCAACCATGACATCTGCTGCCTGCTTGGCTAGGTGGACAGGAAGCAGGGCCTTGGAGCCAGCAAGGGGGCAGTGAGGACAGGCAAAGAGGGGGTGAAGCAGGACAGCAGTGGGCAGGGGAGGGAACAGGGATGGGGCTGGTGGGGGAATCAAACTCAGACAAGGGGAAAGGAGCTTGGACAGGAAGTGAGAAGAAAGTGTAAATGGAAGTAAATGGAGGGGCCTGTTCCCACCTAAAGGCTGGGAAAGGAGCTGGGATACCACAGCAAGGGGGACAAGGGCTAGCTACCCAGAAGAACCTGCTGGCTCTCTGTAGTTCAGTAAAAGCTGGATATGATTTGGGTCATAGGAAAAAAGTGCAAAGACGGGACCAGTAAGCTGGAGACGGGGAGGGGACAGCCAGCACTGGAGGCCCGCCTGGGCTCTGGGAGAGGGACTGCAGAAGTCTTCCGGTCCAGGCTGAGGCAAGGAAGGAGGAGGACAGGAAGCCCCAGGGATCGCCTTGCCCTGTTAGAAGCTAAAAAGGGAACAGGTGAAGCTGGTGGGTGGAAGGCATGGGTCCCATCCACATTGTCCCAGACCCCATGCCTTCCTGCCCTCCCCAGATCTGAGCACCTCAGTACAGGCGCTGAAGGGTTATGGAAGGTGGGGGGGGGGGAGAACTCACCAGTGGGCGGGGCCTATAGCTTCAGGGAGGTGACCCTGGGGATGTGGAAAAGCTGTGTCTCTTCAGAGCTGGTGGAGCTGTGACATCACAGAACTAAAGTGAGTCTCCAGCACATCCCTCAGCCCTGACTCAGGGACGACTGGAGCCCTGAGGTCCCTGTCACAGGAACCCTTCAGAGGATCAAAGTCCCAAGAAGTTATCCCCCAGGGGGTCGGGTGCAGCTAGAAGGATGTGGCAGGCCTATGTGGGAACTTTCAGGCCCCAACACTCCTCAGAGCTGGGCCAGAAGCTCTCTCTACCAGGGAAGGTTCCAGGCAGGGTGTGGCCCAAAGGCTAAAAGAATTCCTGGACATCTGATGCCCACTGTGGTTCTGGCAGCCCCTTACCTGAGGCGTTTCCGGATGGGACGGAAGTATTTGGAGGTCTTGACTGCGAAGATGATGCTGGGGATGAGGAAGAAGGCGCACCACCCCAAGCAGAACCAGAAGGCATTCTGGGGTGGGAGCCATGAGGTCAGCTCACCAGGCTGGGCAGAGGTGCCTTCCCACCAGCCCTGTGCCCAGAGGATCTGCACTGACTCCACACTCCTGGCTCATGCCCTCCTATTGTCCCTGTCTATTGGGCTCTATATCCATGATAGGCTGGGGACACTCACCCAGGGGTCAGCCATCATGTCACATAGGATCACATGGCCATTGTCCAGGGCCGCAGAGAGGGGCTGGCAGGTGGCGATGTGCTGAGTCACCTGTGGTGCCAACATGAGATAGGAGTATGTGGAGACATCTTGGACCCACAGATGTGTACCCCATATTCTGATGATAAGGCTAAGAGGAACACAGGGAAGCTCAGAGGCAGCTGGGGTCCACCTCACACTTGAACAAAGAGTGGCAGATACATGCACAAACGTAATGGTCATAGGTCCACAAGAAGGACACTGAACTTCCTGCTCAGCTAAGCTTCAACCCTTTCCTCTACTCACCAGTCCATATGCAAGTCTCACTATGTCCCTCATTATGGTTTTAAGTCATTGTTACCAGAGAGGCAATGTGTGCTCACACACATGCCTGCCTTCAAATGCACGTACACATATGAACACAGACATTCACAGGCAAGCCAAACCCCTGTGAAGCCCAGACCATTCCCAGAAGCGATGGCCCATGGGATGTGCAAGAGGAGGTGGACTTTGATGGCTGGCCTTAGACAAGCAGGGTGAGGGCCTATCCATGGAGAGGCATGGGGCAGATGGAATGTTCTAGAAAGCTATGTCCACCCTAGCCCATACCTGGGCCTCACAAATGGGTTTGGGGTAGAGGTGGGGTGGGCAGAATCCATTTTGAGAGCAACAAGTGTAGATGGCAGATTTGGGAGTTTGAGTCCAATCCCAAAGGCCTAGAGCACCCCCAAAGGGCTGCACAGCTGTCCACTGGGACGGGTACACTTGGAAGCCAGGTGGGGTTCTGAATCCTCACTCACCTCTTCTCTCACCCAGGCCACATACTGAGAGAAGTAGCCAATTTCCCTGATCAGGAAACACTCAGAGGCCTACAGGAAACAGAGAAGCCCAGGGTTGGCAGGGGTCTGGCTCCCTCATACCCTTCCATATCTGACATCACCAGGATGAACCAGCTCATGGGAGCTGCAGTGAGAGATGAGCGGGAGGGGAAGCCTGTGGTGGATACTTCATGCTTGGCTCAAGGCAGCACCATGCCCCCAACTCACATTCCTCATGATGTAGCTGGTCTGGGCAGGCAGCTCTCCTTTTAGATGAGTGACATTACCAAGAACATCGGAGGTATCCTCCTGCAGGAGACAATCGCCCAAATCAGCTATCCGTCTGTCCACTCACCCACCAATCCATCCATCCATCCTACAATATACCACACATCACCTTAACGGATAAAGGGCAGGTGGGGGGAGAAAACAAAAAACAGGCCTTCAATGATCTGGCCCCTTTACCCTCCCCCTTCACCTTCCAAGGGGACAAGACAGACAGAGATCTCAGAGCAGACTTCCTGCTTTCCTCTATTGCCCACCTGTTCTGACCCGTCCTCCCACTCCCATCAGCCACCTGCAGTTTTGGGGCAGAGGACTCCAGGGCCCTGACACTGAGGCTGAGCTTGGCCTGTAGAAGAGGAACCAGGGTTATTATAGGCAAGGATTCGGAGGCGAATGTGGGCAGCCCCTCCTTCCTTTCACTGCCTTCTCTCCATCCCTCCTCTCCTTCAGGCCCCAGACTCCCTCCAACCTTACCACAAGACTCTGCTGGGGGACAACCTTCTCCTGGTAGAGGCTTCGGAGCTCTATGGCCTCCTCCTGTAGTTGCTGCCTCAGTACAGAGTTGTTCTGAGGGCAGACAAAAGGGTTAGAATGGTTCCTATCCCAACAGGAAGAGTAGCCCTCCAAGGGAGCTGACAAGTGCTGGGCTCAGAGAGAAAATCCTCAAGCCCAGATTTTCCCTGTTCTCGTCTGCCCCGAGCCGGATGCTACTAAATGAGCCACAGCACCAAGTAAGCTGTAGCAACCACTGCAAACATAGCAATGCTCTCTGTTCCACCCAGGGTCAAGGTGGCTTCCTGTGCGGACTGCAACTGTCCTGGCAGTGGGAAGCTGGCCCTGCTGTGTAAAGTTAGATCAGAGACTTCATCGGATTGGAGCCTGGGACAGTCTGGAGATGGAAAGACGGAGGCCCAGAGATGGGAAATGACTTGCCCAAGGCCACACGACAGCAGTGCCTGAATGAGAACTGAAGCTGCAGACCCCTCAATAGCAGGGTAAAAAGCCTGAGCACCCATGGGTGGGGCCCTCAGTCTCCGGCATCTGTCCCTGCCCTCTCTCCAATCCCAGCACCCATAGTCCCTCCTGCCCAGATCTCCTTCTTGATGGCTGAATGGCTAGAGGGTCTCTGCTCCCTTCTCACTTGAGCCCGGGCCAGTTCTTCCAGCTCCCGTGCCAGCAGCTCCATGTCAGTCCTCACCACAGGCTTCTGGATCTGGAGGAAGACAGGAGACACCAAAAAGGCTGAACCCAGATGTCCCCAGACACCCTGAGCCTCTGAATCCCCAGACTTGTCAAATGTGCCCTGCACCTACAAGCCCGTTCATTTCCACCCTGCCCCCATCTCTATCTGTAATCTCAGAGAGGGTCTCCACATCCTCCTCCTACCTCTCAAGTGCTGGGGTTCAGGCATGTCTTAGTGCATCAGGCTTTATGTAGCACTGGGGATTGAACTCAGGGCGTTGTGCATGCTAGGCAAGCACTCTACCAACCAAGACATTCCCAGCCCCAGCTAAGTTACTGTGATGTGTGAGTCATAGTGAGTTTGAACTAAAGCTGTGAAATATTTCAGAACTTCCAGATAAAAAAACCCCAAGATTCCAGCTAGAGTGACTTGAAGAAAAGTCAGTGTCCAGCTGTAGAGATAGCTCAGCTGTTAAAAGCACTGGTTGCTCCTTCAGAGGACCTGGGGCGGGGGATTTCCAGCACTTACTTGGTGGCTCACAACCATCTAAAACTCTAGCCCCATGATATTGGCTGCCCTCTTCTGGCCTCCACAGGCACTGCATGTGGTACAAAGACACATATGCAGGCAAAACACCCATACATGTGAAGATAAGAAACTCAGTGTCACACCACCATTCTTAGCAGAGTGGGTTCAGGACCATGAACAGCGACACATGCCCTTAAGGGAAGTGGGGAATTGTACTAGTTCCTTAACAGGAAGAAGTCCCAGGAATGCTAAGACTGTGGAACGCTGGAAAGAGGCAATGAGCGCGCGTGCATGCACACACACATACACGCACGCACGCACACACGCACACCACTGGCCCTTCTGTTCAGTGCCACATCTCACTGACCTGTACAAGGAAGTCTCCATATCGGATTTTCTCCAACCCGCTACCTTGCAAAGCCTCCAGGTCCCGGCGAGCAGCGGGACTCAACAGATCTAGATCCTTCACATCCACTTTGAGGTTCTGCAGCTTCTGCTGGAACTTGTGGGTATACTGGAGGAGAGGACAGGATGAGGACAATTATTGAGCCTGGTCGCTTGGCTCAAGGGCCATCACCTGGTTCTCCAGGTAGACATACCCTCACAGGCATCCAAGAGACCTCTCTACTCAGTAGGGACCATGTGACTATTGGGCTGTGTCACAGACTTTCTATGGCCACCAGCTTTCCAGGTCTTTACCACTTCCTCTGTATTAAGGTCTTCACAGAGCCTCCTCTAAAATCACTATTCCTGGGCTTGTTAAATACATCAGCTCAATAGTGCCGGGGACTTTGACTCTTTTACTGTATGTATGTAAGGCCCCTTATCTGGAACAGTCTGCCAAGTGGTAGGTGAGATCCAGCGTGTAGATTTGAGAGTGAGTGAATGGATGGATGGATGAATAAATGGATGAAGAGTGAATGACACATCCACATTTCCAGGAAAGACATCTGGCATCTGCCTATCTTGTGGACATGACATCCAGCTTCAACATCTGAGAAGGCAGCCCATCTCTGGTCACCCATCCCCACCCTACTAGGCAATCTCCTCCAGGGGGAGGGGTCCCCAACTCTCTTAGTAGCAGCATTCCCAGCACCACTGACAGGGATGGGACATGAAGCGGCAGACAGTCTGGTACCCTGGGTGGCACATTTTATCTTTCTGATCTATGCATAATTGGATTTTTGGTGTGTCTTCTGAGAAGTTTTTCCAAAGTCACCACGCAACCTGATCCCTCAGAACCAAAAGCCTCATTGGTCCATACTTTTCTATAAGATTGACACCTCCTTTCTGGGGCTGAGATCACCTAAGGCTGAGATGACTTCCAGAGGCTGCAGAGCCTCCAGCCAGGGGGCCACTGTCTCTGGCTAAAGACACTGGAGGAAAAAGGTACTGACTAAGCAAACATCCCTGGCCATGGCTTAAGGCGTGGAATCAGGACTGGTCTTGTTTGACTGTTGCCACCCCCTGACTAGGGATGGAGACAGGAAAGGGGGCCTGCTTCACAGATCTTTAGAACCATATTCTAAAATGCTCCATCTTCCCTGCTTCTGCGGTCAGTGTCGACAAGTGCCCATTCTTTCCATCACTTCCGCTCTGCCTTGCCACTCACTCCTGCACCCGGGACCATTTTAACCCCCTGAACCACCTCTGGCAAATGGGCCACCTGAGTCCTGGGAGGACAGACAGCCTAAAACTCTGGAGTCAGGCTGGGGGCGGGGGTAGAAGCTGCTGGCCAACAGCTGGCTCTGAGGTACAGCAGGCCCCAGAGAGCCTCCTAGTAGCGTCACTGAACTGGCTCAGGAGCACTTTCTTCCCACTTCCAGCTAGAACATGCCACCCAGTACCTGTCCTGCAGGACACACACACCCCACTCTTACTGTTCCTGTCCTCTCTTCCTATAGCCTGGGCTGTGTGAAGCTTTCCCTGGAGCACATGCTCATGGCAGCCAGTTACTCACACACCCACTCATGGCCCTGGAATCCTCCATTGCTCAAGCCCTGGACAGGCCCTGAGTTGGTTGCTAAGACCTCTGCTTTGGGGTGTTGGGGTGCCTTGATAAGAAATTTTTTTTTTTTTTTTTTTTTTTTTTTTTTTTTTTGAGTTTAGAGATAATGCCTCAGAAGAACAGAAGAAAGAGCTGTGCACACTTGGTGACGGGTGCACAGTGTGTGTGTGTGTGTGTGTGTGTGTGTGTGTGTGTACGTGTTAACAGCCTTCTAGAACATTCTCTTACCTGTTTGATATCCAGGTGCTTATCCAGGTCATAAGAGTCATTGAGCTGTAGAACCTTCCAGAGTGCTGCCCCTGCCTTACACTGTCTGGGGAAGAAAGATACAAAGAGTCACCAGGGGTGGCAGGCGGGGCTGGCAGCACTCCAAGGGGATGCCCACTTCTGCACCTCCCTGCGATTTCCCCACTCCAGGCCCACTCCCAGGCCTCCTGCTCACCGATAGGCCTGGAGGACACTGATGTTCTTTCTTAGGCCAAGAAGGTAGGACAGGTTCATAGATGGGGGCAAGTTTCCCGGGGTGTCTGCAAACTGCATGTGGCAGGAAGAGATGGGGCACAGACAGGTGAGGAGGGAAGCTGGCCTAACGCTTGGTGCCACCCCCAAAAGTTACTCTCTCTAATCACCCCAGGCCCCGATTCCTCGTGGGGACTTTGCCCATGAGTCTCTGGCAGTGATGCAAGCAGGACCTCAGCAGAGTGACCTTCCCAGACTCAGAGTTAGAGAGGTGTGTGCCAATGTCTGGAGTCCTTCTTGGGACCTGGGGGGGCACCTCAGGGGCTCGGGACCCACGGGTGTCTCTCTATCTGCCCCTTCTCTCCCTTGCATCTCCTCCTCCTTCCTCCTGTCCCTATCTCCTGCTTGCAACTCTGGCTCCCACTTCCTCCTGACTCAATTTTTTGGCTCCCTTCAGCTCCCTGAGCTGGAGCAGGCCCAGGCCCACCTCATACAACTCTCCACTCTCCCAGCTCCGGCACACCAGCGTCTGCACATTGCCACCCACCAGGAAAGTGGTGAAGACAAGGAGGATGAGGGGGGCTGCAAAGAGGAAGCTGAAGGCCACACCTCTGGAAGTGAGAGACATGGTTGTGGAAGCTGACTGCCCTGGACCAGCTTGTCCCCACCCACACCCTGGGTCCAGCATAGGCCATGGGTTGGCAACAAGGCATGCCTCCTGGGCAAAGGCTAATCCAGCACTCCTGGCAGCTCCTTGGCATACTCACCCCACCCCTATCCAATTGCTGGGCCCTGCTGCCCTGCAAGCCTAGAGGAAGGACACCTGCTTATTCACAGAGCCATTTCTGGGCTTATGGTCCATGGAAGTGACCCACTCCAAGGCTCAAACTTCCTGAGTAGTCATTGGCATAGTGAGACCTGACACATCTACATAGATAACACTTCAAAGAGACTGAGCAGTAAGGGCCCTTTCACCAAGGCCGCTGACTGACAGAGCTTCTGTGTGAGTGGGCACAGTCCCATGCCAGGCCATGAGGCTTGGAGAGTAAAGTGTGGAGTGGATTTCAGATCCTCACTAATCCCTCTGATTGGGCACCTTGTGTATTGAACAGCCTGGCCAGCTGTTATGTGGCAGCCTTGGCCTTAACGGCCATCTAGTTCAAGGATGGCAAGCAGATTCTGCCTTTGTTGCTGCCTCCTGATGATGACTTTGGGACTGCCTGGAAGCACAGCTAAGAATTCTGGAGCTGTGTCTGGCCTTGGTGGGTGTACTATAGTTACTACTGCTGTTGCTGTCCCAGCATCAGCCCGACCCCCTTAGATAGAGAAGAACACTAGGGCCCAGAGAACTCATTGCTTTACTCAGAGTCACCCAAGGAGTGGAGACCAGGTCAGCACCAAGGCTCATTCTGCTGACTTGCCAGACTCTGGTGTTGCCACACCAGAAGGAATCTGGCAACCCAGCAGTGAGGGTCCCTTCCCATCCCTGGCCCCTTCTTACGCCATGAGAAAGCGGGCTCCAGTCTCGCCTTTGGTTTCTGAGTGGCTGGGGTCCTCCCTGGCAGACAACCCCCAGATGCCTAGGCTGAGGCCCAGCAGGTTACAGATCGCCACAAGCAGGATGGCGGAGCACAGCACACACCCCAAAATCCACCTGCCACAGAGAGTATGGGGCTCACTGAGAAGGAAGGCAGCTGGCACCAGAGGGCTGGCCCGGGACCTAGACTTCTAGGCTCCAGGCTGGGTCTTTAGAAGTAAGAGTGCAAACATTTCCTGAAGTCTCATAGCTTTTACAGGGTCCCCAGGCTCAGGTTTGGGGGTACACAGCCAAGTGGGACATGAAAGTCATAGGAGTTAGGGTTTTTGGCTTTAAAGAAGACAGCGGTCTTGTCAGGCTGGAAGCGGACAGGGATAGGATGGAGGCTTGAAGCGCCACTCACCTGTATGTCTCATATCGTTGCACCTCCTGTAAGTAGGGGCGGCTGCGCTGTTCCAGCCCCTCCAGTGCCTGCCTCCAGCGGGAAGCTGCCTCGGAACCTGGGAACTCTTGGGCCAGTATCTTCACACCTTCGGGCTGCTCAGCCAGTACCTTTTTCAGATCTGCCCAAAGCTACAGGGTCTCAGGGGATACAAAGGACACCCAGGGGCCAGGGCCAAACCTCTGGGACTCATAGAGAGCCCACCGGACAGGAAGACAGCCATCCCCACCACTGTCGAGCTCCTCTCTCAGCAACCCTCCCTGGAAAGGGTATGGTGGGGGTGGTATGCCAGGAGCCAGCCAGGCCCCTGAGCAGGGCCTCACCTTTGATCACACTGTCCATCTGCACTGCAATCAGGAGCGGGAGACTATTGAAGGTGGCGTTCTCCTGCAGATCCGAGCAAAGCTGTGTCTATTGCTCTCTGCCTGGAATTCCATCTTGGAGTCTCAAAGTCAGAGGCCCAGAGGGAGGGTGCCGCTATCCAATGCTCCCAACAAAGGAAGTAATCTTCTCCTTGCAAACATAGCTTCTCCTGCCTGTCTCAACTCTTCTACACATGGCACCTTACAAGCTCCTACACCCCCTTCTCCTCACAGTCACTTCCTAGACATGGATGGCTTTCATCCTCTCTCACCTGTCCCCACCCATCCCATCCTAACAACCGGCTCTACTCTGTTGTCAGTCCAGCTCCAACCTTCCATCTACTTCCGTTCTGGCTGCTTCTTCCCAGCCTCCCAACATAGCTGACTCACTGATTCCCAACTCCAGGCCTTGGGTCACAGACTCTGACTCACAAGGTACCACCCCCGCCTTGGCTGTCTCCACCCAGAGAGCAGGCCTGCCTTTCAGGGTGCAGCCAAAGCACCTGCTCCCTTGTGGCCTGACAACCGCATCCCTTATGGGAGCCCAACTCCTTTTTCTGAGCTGCAGACCTGCCTCTCCCATCTGACTGCAGTAGGGACTGGCACATTGAGCCTCTAGCCCAGGCTGCCACAGGGTGAGGGTGGACTCAAGTCCTGGATTTAACTGGGTTTCTCTCTCTCTCTCTCTGTTTTTCAAGACATGATTTCTCTGCGCAGTTCTGGCTGTCCTGGAGCTCACTCTGTAGACCAGGCTGGTCTCGAACTCAGATCCACTTGCCTCTACCTCCTGAGTGCTGGGATTAAAGGCGTGCACCACTATCACCTGGCTTAACCAGGTTCTTGTTCCAGAGAGTGAAACTGAAGCCCTTCCCTTGTTAGTTCCCAGGCAGGTGGAGCAAAAGACAAGAGAACCAAGGTAGGGCTTACCTCCTCCACTATGCTGGAGAAGTTGGCCTCTGGGACACCCTTCAGCCGATGCAGGACATTGTCCATAGGGGGCACCTGAAATGGAGGGTGTCTATGACATGAGAAGGATCCCTATAGGAAGGAGGAGGTGTCTCTGATCCCTTCCTATCTTCATATGTAAAATGGGGACCACAGAGCCCCCATCACCATGGGAGGCATTGAGAGCCTAAGATGCCAATATACATGAAGCTGGGTGTCTGGAGGGGCTAAGTGTGTGGCTCTTGGAGAACTGTGGCTCACTCTAAGAACGAAGGGTCATAAACCCTGTGTGCTCTGGAGAGGAAGGCACGGCCCAAGGAAGGTGTTCTCTGAAAAGCAGGCCCCCTGAAAGCCACCAGACTACTAAGATGCCAGAGGATTCCAAAGGTGCAGGCTAGACCAGCCCTTCCAAGTCCCACCGGGCTTGTTGAGTGCCTGCACCTGGCTGAAGTCAGCACCCAGTTGCAGAGCACTGGCCTGGCTCAGGGCCCCCTCGCAGTTCCCGTGGCACCAGCTGTCCTGAAGCAGGGTGAGCAGGCGGTCCCGGTGTGCCTGCACAGGTGCTTCCAGGTACTGCTGACGCTCCTGCAGCTCCACTGAGGTGGTGTTCAGGGTTCGAAGGTGGTCTATGGAAACCTGCAGGGCTAAGAAAGTCAACACATGACCTGAGGGTCTCCTTCCTCATTTCCTGGTATCCTCAGCACCTTGGCAAAAAGAGACACCATATCCCCTCCTCTTGGCCAGAGGGGCATAAACTATCTATAACCATAATGGAAATTGCTGCTGGGCACATGAGGCCAGGAAATAGGCAGGGATGTCACATACAGGATCCCAGCATAATGGGAAGAAAGCCTTGGGTGGAGCTGGGGCAGTACATGAAATCCAGGGGTGGGGGAAGGGAGAACTGGCTCCTGGAGGACACTTGCTGGATCCACCCACATACAGGGCACTGGTCCAACTCACCCTGGCCCAGGCTGTGCACTGAGGCTAGCACCCGGTACACTGTGCTCTTGAGTTGGTCATGAATTATGTTCCCAAGGTTCTCACTGACACCTGGACAACACAAGACATTTGACAGGGATGGTCCCCCCAGGAGCTGAGGTCATCCCCATCACCTCCCATGAGCCCTGGGCTCTGCAAGGTGGTGTTGGCCTCCTTGTCCTGCAGCAGTATGGCCGCTGCACAGGGGGATGCCTCTTTGTGAAGCGGTACCCTGCTGAAGTCCAGATTGAGGGCACTGGGACATTTCCCCAAGACAGACCAGGGCAGAGGGACCTGAGCTGGCCAACCAAAATCCTCACCATCCAGCTCCTTCAAGACTCGCTCCTGGGGCACGGAGAACTGCTCAGCCACAGCCTGAAGCTCCTAGCCAAACACAGGGTTGTAAGCCATCTTCCTTGCCCTTGGGCAGCCCCATCCTTCAGTTAGGCATTTCAGGGACTGTCCATCAGGTGGCACCCAAGTGCACACAGGAAGGGACACCTTCTCTGCTTTGCAGGCTTGTGGGAGGCAGAGATGCGGTTCTCCGCCTCTGCCTCGAAGCAGGGCACTCACACACAGATGAGGGGATTGCATAGTACTCACTCCAGGGACATCAGACACCAGGCCTCTTAGGCTGAGCAGGGTCTCGGGGACAGCTTCCACACTGGGGCCTGTCTGACTATGTGTATACTGGTTAGTGGCAAAAGCACAGACCATACCAATCCTGCAGGGACGGAGGCAAGGAGGAACGGTTTGCTGTGTGCCCAAGAGCACAGGGCCACCATTCAGTCCTCCCCCCTGACCCACACAGCCTCTCACAGAAGCACGAGGGTGGTCAACAGCAGGAAGGTCATGAGGGTGCCTCGTTCACAGGCCATGGCCTTGTGCTCCGTCTTCACTCTGCCCCCACAGCGCCGGCGGCAACGGCAGCAACAGAAGCAGAGCCCGGCAGTGGGCACCAATAGGAGGTAGAGGCCAGCGATCACAGCACACACCACGTAGCCTGCCTCGTACCGAACCACCTGGGCATGGCAGCATGGCATGAGGGAGGCAGCCCTTGCCTTTCCCCTACTCCGGTGGAAGTCAGAGTTGGAGAGAGTGCCTGTGTACCTCTACTTGAACCCTGGTGGGCCCAGGCAGGATACACATGAGGCAAGCCAGGGCTAGGGGAACTGGGGTCCCGGCCAAGCCCCACCAGGAGTCAAAAGGAGATATAGGGCTTGAAGCCAGGAAGGAAGAGGATGTTTAAGACCCCACACTGGCAAACACTCAGCAAGGTGGGCTGAACTGAGCAGGTAGGGGCCCTTGGGCCAGCCCTTAACTCCCTCCCCCAGGCCCTGGGGCTAGATCCTCACCTCATCTGTCTTCACAGAAGATGGGTCATTCAGCAGGGCCCTTATCAACTCTAGGGAAAGGAAGCAAGCAGAGGGTTTGGGGACAGCCACTGCCTTACCCTGTGTCTATCCTCTCCCTATTGCCAGGCTAAGGGAGGTTTTTACAGAAGGCAGTGTCATGTGGCTGTGACACCTTGCCAGGCCTCATCTGGAGAGGCAGCTGGTAAAAGGCCTGCAAGCAGACTTTCTGGACCCCTCTGGTAGGCCTTCCTCTCCGCCTGCCTCTTCTGGCCCTCCTGACCTCTGACACCGGGACAATGAGCCGGATTTAACACAATGTTCTTGCATATAGCGCTAGCCCAAGGTCAAACAAGAAGGCTCCGGAACTGCTCATGGAATCCCAGGACGTTTGGAAGAAGGCTGTGCAGCGCCTAGAAGCCTCACCCCATCAAGTGCTTGCTGACAGAGTGTGCAGAGAGGCTAGCTGGGGGCCCAGTGCCGGCCGAGGTCCGCTGCTGGGGGGCGGGGGCCACTCACCCGAGGGGAAGGGGTTGAGCTGAACTACGGAGAGGAATCGCCTCACGGTGCCATACAGGGAGTCCAGGGGCCCCGGCGCGCGGACACGAGGGGCCAGCCATCGCGTCTTGGCTACTGGAGCGAATGCCAGGTGCTCCAC
The DNA here is from genome assembly GCF_943737965.1 of Phodopus roborovskii. Classification (NCBI taxonomy): domain Eukaryota; kingdom Metazoa; phylum Chordata; class Mammalia; order Rodentia; family Cricetidae; genus Phodopus; species Phodopus roborovskii. Next base: position 26,173,297 of record NW_026126416.1, on the reverse strand, counting down.
TCGCGCGAAGGACCCGCAGTCGACTGCCACAGCCACCGGCAGGCTCAGGGCCAGCCCCAGGCCCAGGCCCAGCAGGGGTACCACGAGGCCGGGCGAGCGCGTCATGAGTTCGGGCGGGAGGGCAGCACAGGCTTGGGAGGTGGACAGTGCGGGCCAGCACCCGGCAGGCCGTGCATCCTTCTGCAGCCTTCTTCCCTTGGTCCCCGTGGCTCTACAAACCGGCCCGACAGGTTTGGGCTCTGGAGCTACCAGGTCGCCCGCCGGGAGCGTAGGAAGGGCAGGGGCGGAGGCCGGATGGGGGCTGGGCCGGGCCATGCCGCCCTTGACGATCTCAATGAAGCCTGTGCCTCTCTTCCCCTCCCCACATGCTAGGCCAGGGCATTCTGGAGCCCGTCCAGGGGTATCGCAGAGTCTCTGGATTACCTAGGGGCGCCCAATTTCAAACAGAATTTTCCACATTCAACCCCAGCAGCCCAGCCTGAGGGCTGTTTAAACGTGGCCACCGAGTGAAACCCTGGCCCAAAGAAGGTGGTCCTAAGACCAGAGCCACAAACCAGGAACTAGCCTGGCTCCCCCTTCTTCCTCTGGAGCCTGTTTTGTGCCCAGGAGTGACCTCTGCTAAGCCAACCTGGAGCAGCATTGTCCTTAGGGAGAGAAGAGGCGTGCCCTTTGGTTCAGCCATACTCATCTGCCCATCAGTGACAAGAACTGACAGAAGCTATGCCCGGAGATGTGTCTCGGAAGATGTGAATACTTGGTACCCTGTGACTGAGCAGGTGATGGAGAAACAGTCCTAATGGACAGAGGATATTCCTAGCAGCATTATTCGTGTTACCAGAAACAACCTGGAAGATTCAACCTCCAGAATACACTGGGCAGTCATCAAAGTAAACTGAAAATGTCCCTTTGGCCTGGATAGGGCTTTGTGCATTAATAAGCACGAACAGTTATCACAGAACAGTCTGGTGTGAAGACACACACAACAATGATCCTTTCCAATGAAATTGTGGGGACTATAGTTAAAACATATGTTATATAATATGTGAATATATATTTTAATCAATTTTAAGCACTACTCAATCTCTCTGTGTGTATGCATGAGTGCAGGAGGAGTGCCATGGTGTGTGAGTATGGAGGTCAGGGAACAATTTTACCAAGATGCCTTGCCCTAAGGGCTTCTGGGTAGTTCTGTCTCACCTTCCCATTTTGACTTAGGAGTGTTGGGATTGCAGATTCTTGCCACCACATCTGGCTTTCAAACCAATTGTTTTATTATATTTATTTGTGTGTGTGTGTGTGTGTGTGTGTGTGTATGGATGGATGGATGGATGGATGGATGGATGGATGGATGTGGTTAAAGGACAACTTGCAGGAGTTGGTCCTGGGGATCGAACTCAGGGTTGGCTCTGCCACCTTTACCCTCTCTGGGTTATAAGAGCCAGTCAGAAACAAGCCTAGGCTGTTGCTGAGCTTTCGTAAGTAACAAATCTTTGTGTCATTAGTGGGGAGCCAATGGTCCAATGAAACTCTTTAAAGTTAAGGCTGGGGCAGGAGTTTTTTTGTTTTTGTTTTTATAGGAAAATAAAAGCATCCAGCTAAGGAACCTGAAGACCACTGGACACATGAGACATCTGCAGACAAAGGTGGAATCATCCAGAAAAAAAATGTCCCAAGAAAGAGAGCAAATTAGCCTGATGGCATTGCACACTTCCAATAGGATAAAATTTCATAAGTCCAGCCAGGCATTGGTGGTGCACGCCTTTAATCCCAGCACTTGGGAGGCAGAGGCTGGAGATCTCTGTGAGTTTGAGACCAGCCTGGTCTACAAGAGCTAGTTCCAGGACAGGTTCCAAAGCCACAGAGAAACCCTGTCTGGAAAACCCCCCCAATTTTTTTTTCATAAATCTTCCCAAATATTTGTCTCTACTGTTCTCTACAGACACATAAGGCAAGTGGTCTTTTTGTAGTCCCAATTCAATTAAAAATTAAAGCTGGCTTTGGAATTGGAGAATGGCTCTCTCCTTCTCTAAACCCAAGCATGCTTGTTAAAGGAAAATCCATAATCTTTATCTCCTGTCAGAAGAGCCACCTAGTATGGGACAGAAGAAAAAATAAAATTAGGGACAATTCTATTGCCACTAATCTCATAATCCTTTGATTTCATTTTGACTTGTGTCTGAAGCAGGTAATTAGGAATTAAGCCTGTGTATCCCGGGTATATTTAATAGATTGTGGTCCTTTAATCTCTGCTGCATATAACACTTAAAACGTTTAAGCTTTCTGCAGTGAAACATGAACATTCCTAGCAGCTAGGTCTGAAGTCTTTAAAAAGATGATGGGCCCCACAATGAAAAATTCCACCTGAATTATGACGATGCCATTAAGCTGACAAATCCATTCCAAAGATCATTTCCGGACTACAAACTAACTGCTCAGGATGATTTCAAGGCAGTTAGCTAAGATGGTCCAACCTCATAGACTACTCCAGCCAGGACTTCAGATAAGCCTCGAGTTATCCTATCACACCAAGACTGGACAACAGCTAGCTTCCCCAGGGCTAGACCATTATCTTAATTTTTTTCAGGGTCCCCTAAAGATGCTATAACCCGCAGACAACAGGAAACAATTTTAAAAACACTCCCAAGAAGTAAAGTGAGCAGATTTTGGTCATTGGATGGATGTTTGTCATTGCTCAGAGAGGTAGATCACAAGTTGTTATTGGTCATGGTCAGGGAGTACACTAAGCAAAGGAGATCAGATTCAGGAATCTTGTTCTGAAAACAAAAGGAGAAATGATAGGATAAAGGGGTAGATTATTGTACTTACTTTCAAACTAGAAGAGCAACTACAATGGGTGTTGGTGGCACACGCCTTTAATCCCAGCACTTGGGAGGCAGAGGCAGGCAGATCTCTGTGAGTTCAAGGCCAGCCTGGTCTACAGAGCAAGTGCCAGGAGAAGCTCCAAAGCAATACAGAGAAATCCTGTCTCAAAAAAAAAAAAAAAAAAAAGCAACTACTAAACTACTAGTCTCAAATATGTTACATTGGCTTGGGTTTTTGTATATTCATACAAATTTAAGATTGTTTTTGTTATACTGTATATTTGTTGTACCTAGATATTGTACCTAGATGGGTATATGACTTTAATTCCAGCACTCAGAGGACAGAGGCAAGTAGATCTCTGTGAGTTTGAGGCCTGCCTGGTCTGCAGAGCGAGTTCTAGGACAGCCAAGGCTACATAGAGAACCCGTTCTCAAAACAAAAATGAATAAAAGATTTTGTACCTGTGCAGCTCATTTAAAAATGTAATGTAAGGTGGTAACCCTTGAAAGCTATTCAGGATAATAAAGAAATACAGGTTGCTAGACATCTATAACTATCAAACTTATAGTCATGTTAGGTATGTTTTCAAGGTCATACAGAGATATATTTTAGGTGGATAAGTGATTTTCAAATACTTCAAAGACCTACAGAATATGTCATTTAAGATGTTTTAATAACACAAGGCTTTTTATGACAGTGAGACAGTTCTGCTCGTGGCAGCAGCAATCTACTTCAAAAAAGGATGATGGGCATCAAAGAACCTCCATGTGATAGATACAAAGATGGATGCCCCAGTGTTACAGAGGAAACTTGGGTGACTGTCCAGGCAGACAGCTGTTTCTGTCATTTCTAATATTTTATCCTTCTTGGGTCTCTGATGGAGACTGAAGACTAGATAGTTATAGTTTTACAGTTTTCCTTGTTACCAAATTCAGAAAAGAAACATAAGAAATGTAAAGTTTATAATGTTGAGAGACATAGAAGCTTAATTGTCTAAAAAATGTTTAGAGGTCTAAAAATAGTTTTAAGATGATAATACAGTTATGATAAAAATGATTTAGGTATAAAACTTTAAGTTCATCAAAATAAGATAGAAAATAGATTATTTTCTCCAAGTATGTCAAATACAAATGGACAGAACATTGTAAATGTAATTCTTACTTGGTAATTGTTCTTATTGTATATAGTTTTACTATGTTAGAGGTAAAAACCCTTTCCTTTTCATTTAGAAAAGGGAGAAACACTGTGAAGATGTGTCACACTGATTGGTTTAATAAAAAATCTAAATGGTCAATAGCTAGGCAGGACTTTTGGGGCAGAGAGGATGCTGGGAAGAAGGCAGAGACGCCAGGAGATGCAGAGCAACAGGATGGGAAATGCAGAGATGAGGTAATAAAGCCACGAGGCAGAAAGTAAATTGATAAAAATGGGTTAATTTAAGTTATAAGAGCTAGTTAGAAACAAGCCTAGGCTATCAGTTGAGCTTTCATAATTAATAGTAAGTCTCCATGTCATTATTGGGGAGCAGACAGTCCCAACAAAAATAGTCCTACAGTCACCCCCACAGTTCTCAGATTGGGGGGACAATAGTGCACAGTCATGGAAGGAATGTTACACTTAATAATGGTGTGCAGACTGAAAATGGGACCTCATTAAAGGATGATTCAGAGATGAAGATCAAGGCTGTGGTGAGGAATGGGTTGTGGTACCCAGGTGTCCAGGCTGTGTACCAGACCAACATTCCCCTGGAGTCCAGCCCTGGTATGTGGAAGAGACAGACGCCTAACTAATTTGGCCCCCAATTATGCAGAAAAGCTAAATTCAGGCTGTTCCCACCCTGCCAACCCACCACCCTCCCTGCTCCCCTTGTCTCCTTTCTTCCTTGCCCTAGGTTCTGGCTGTTGTAATGATTCCAGGGCTATCACAATCTAACTCTAGCCCCATCACCAGAAGGATGGATATAGCTTTTCACCAAACCTAGTATAATCCACCTACTGGGCAAATAGAAGCTGTCACTGAAGATTTTAAAAAGAGGTGTGTGTGTGTTTGTGGGTATGTTTGTGTATGTGTGTGCATGTATGTGTGTGTATGTGTATGTATGTGTGCATATGTGTGTGCATGTATGTGTGTGTATATGTGTGTATGTGTATGTATGTGTGTGTGTATGCGTGCGGTCGTGTGTGTGTGTATGAATATGTGTGTGTATGAGTATGTATGTGTATGTATGTGTGCATGTGTGTGTGTATGTATACGCTCGTGTGTGTGTATGTATGTATATGTGTGTGTATGAGTATGTATGTGTATGCATGTGTGCATGTGTATGTGTATGTGTGTGTGTGTGTTCTGACTTGGATGAATTAGTAATGTAGTTGTTTAGGCCTCAGCTCTGGGGTTGTGAGGAGAGCAGGGAAGACTGGGGCTGTGGTAAATAAGCAGGTCTTTTCCTACCCACTCACTCACTCTCTCTCTACTTAATTATCATAATTAAGACAATCCCTGCCTGCTACCATTGTTTTCTAAATGTCTGTAATAAAAACACAGCACTTTGAAGGTGAGATTTCCCCAGGAAAAACAAAACATACAGGCCTCTTCCTCAGCCTGGAGGCAGGAAGGCTGATAAAGATATCCACTTATTTGGCAGGTAGAGAAATTGAGGCAGGGAAGGGACTTTCCTGAGTCAGTCTGCAGATCAGGAGCCCATGTCACAACCAAGCCAGATCTTAGTGGAACAACTATCACCAGGCTAGCTTAGCTCCATTCCAGCCATACATGTGGTAGCTGGGGCGCACAGGGCAAGAAGATGGAGTTCTGAGCATTAAGGTAGTCTACCATTGGGAAAAACATCTAGTGCAAAGCCCATTTTATTATTTATTTTTTTTGGAGACAGGGTTTCTCAGGTGTAGTTCTGGCTATCCTGGAACTCACTCTGTAGACCAGACTGGCCTCAAACTCACAAAGATTTTTCTGCCTCTGACTCTCGAGTGCAGATTAAAGATTTATACCATGATGCCTGCCTAAGATTTATTTTTATTATTTTTAAGTGTGTGTGTGTGTGTGTGTGTGTGTGTGTGTTGTGTGTATAAGCACGTGAGTAGGGGTGACCACAGAGGCATCAGGTCCTCTGGAGGGAGTTACAAGTGAATGTGAGCCACCTGGTATGGTGCTAGGAGCTGAACTCTGGTCTTCTTCAAGAGCAGGACATGCTATTAACTGATGAGCTATATCTCCACCTCCCTACTTTTTAAAAATTACATTTGTTTGAGGGGGGTGGAGGTCAGAAGACAAATTTGGGAAGTTGGTTTTCTTCTACCATGTGGACCCTAGGGGTGGAACTCAGGTCATCTATTGTGGTTAAATAAGGATCAGGATAAACAAATAGGCTGAATAGATGTTTATTCCGGGAGAAATAACTTACAACCTAGACAGATGAACACCAGCAAGTTCCACCGGATACTGTCCTCTGCGTGTCCCGCCAGCCAGAGTGTACTCCCCAGCTCCTCCTCAGACCTCCTTTCACAGGTCACTTCCACCCCTGGCTCCACCCCCCAATGGGCATGGTCAGAGCCATAGAAGGAGACAAAGTGAATATCCCACTACAGTCATCCATATTGAGTTGAGTGCCTTTATCTGCTGAGCCTCTTTTATAATGCAGTGTTGAATGTTTCATATAATTTGCTAAAGATTAAAAGTGGAAAACAGGATAGATGTATAGTTTTCCTTACACACAATGTCTTAGCATTGAAAACTTGTGCAAACCTTCTTTGAATGAGGGACTATCTTATATTTGTGTAGAACATGAATCAGGAATAAATGGAAAATCAGGTGGTGGTACGTGTCTACACATCTGTCATGAGAGGCTGAAGTAGAAGGGTGCTACATTTGAGGGCAGCTTGGAATACACAGTTAGACTCTGTCTTTGGGGGTTGGGGGGAAGCTGGGTATAGACATACACCTGCATCATTTTGGCTACTAGGACTTCTGGGGCAGGAGGATCACTGAGGCTGGGTATAATAGTAAGATCCGTTCAAACAAATGTAATTTAAGTACATACATCAAACAGATAGGCAAGTCCTAGACTAAAGCTCTGTATGAAAGGGAGAGCACTCGAGGAAGGGGTCAAGTGGCAGGGGAGGGTGAGCAGGGATGAAGGAGGCTCTTCGATAAGCAGCTATCCCTGGGAACGTCTTCATATCGACATCAGGCAGTAAGGAGAAAACAAAGCCCAAAGAGAGGTCCCTGAGCTCAGGAAAGTGCTTCAGAGTCCCTGACAATCACTACAGACCAGGAGTGCCTTCTGTGTAGCTTCTGAGCAGGTGCTGGAGGGTGTTGGATATGCAGGGGCCACAGTAGCTTATAATGGCCAGTGTAGGGAGTCAGGGCCCAGGCAGGTAGAGATGGCTGAACTTTGGTTACTCACGGAGGGTTAGCTTCTAGAAGCATCAACTAAATATTAAGCAGATCCTCTATGGTGATCGTGAAGGCCTCAGGCCTCAGCACAAGCTCACTGGGTAGGTTCTGTACTCTCCGCATGGCCAAGTGAGTCAGCATAAGGGTCAGTCAGCTTGTCCTAAAAACTGTGTCTTATGGGAGGACAGCACCTTCTGGCCTGAGCCAGACCTCCTCAAGGCTATCGGCCTTGGAACACATCCTTCTGGTCACTCAGAATCTTCTCTGCCGCCTCTCTTTTCTTAGTCATGAGAGGTCTTGGCTCACTCTCAGGACCTAGGCCACATTTTATAGCAATATTAGGCCCTCCACCTCTCATGGCACTATAGTCACGGTCTCTGTGGTAGAAGACAGAGATGGAAGACCATTTTGTAGAGCCTTGAAGTTGAGGGGTCATGTGCTGTCCAGTAGCACCCTTTGAGAACCTGAGAGCGATAACTTTGTCTTAGTTAATTTGGGGTTGTTGCCATTACAAATTACTTGAAACTAACTAATTTATAAAGAAAAGAGGTTTACTCCACTTACAGTTCTGAAAGTCCAAAAGCCTGGTTCTCATCTCCTTGGCTCCAGTAAGGGCCCCTTAACAGATGGCATCACAATGATAGAATCTCATGCATAAGAGGTCACATGGAGTGACAGGAAATGAGTGTGTGTGTGTGTGTGTGTATCCCACTCTCGAAAGAACTAACTCCATGAAATCAGCCTTAACCCATCCAAGGATATCAAGGTTTGAATCCGAAATGTAACCAACTGGCTTGTGTTTTAAGCCCGAGAAGCTCATACCTCTCAGGTGATGCTTTTTTGAGAGGTTGCAGAACCTCTGAGGTATGGCCTAGGTGGTGGGATGTTGGTGCCTGGTTCCTGTCCTGCTTCCTGGTCCATCACATTGTGAACAGCCTTCACCATGTGCTCACTCACCATGGGTGGAGCAGCCCTGCCACAATGGGTTGAAGCCCTCCTAATCTGTGAGCTGAAGGAGCTATCACAACACATAGCCCCACAGAAGGTTTGCAACATCATAGCCATCACTCTACAGCTGTGATGCTTGGTGATGTTGGTCACAGAGATGGCTATCTCACAAGTGCCTGACCTCACATTTGGGTTGACTTTATGTCTTCATCAGAGACAGATTTCCAGAGGATTCTGTGAATTGAGACTGTAAAGCTGGGCTCTCTTGCTGAGGGAGAAGTCTTCCAAGTCAAGTGGCCTGATGCTTAAACTCTGAGGCAAAGCATCTTGGATCAGTTGTTGTCTCTATGTACCAGGCTGAGTCTAAAGATGGATTCCAGGTAGCAATAAAGAGAGGAGACACAAATACTTTAGATGAAGAGTTGACTATGAGGGTAAAGACAGCCACAGCCTCTGACATGTGATTTGAAGACACTTTTATGGGGCAGACATATCCAAGGGGAGGGAAGGGGCAGAGGGCTGAGCTCCAGGCTCAAACGAGTACATGGATGACCCTGAGTATTATAGTTACTAAAAGAGCTCTTTCCAGAGGAGACAGCGGTTGACACACTGCAGTCACAGAGAAGCTTAGACCAGAAGAGGAAAGAAAAGGAACAGCCTGGGGTAATACCTCATGTTTTAAAGGGTTTGGGTGTCTGGGTGTGTCTCTGGCAGTGGTAACAGAACGGACTTCCAGAGCTGGTGACCAAACCATCAGAACAATCATATTAGTTGCCTCTTTCTTCTGGTCATCCTTCAGCCATTTGTTTGGTCCCAAAGCATTTTTTTTTATTTTTTATTTTTTGAAGTGAAGGGAAACAACCAATGAACCACTAGAAAAAGCTACCATCAGGGAAGCAGTGTGTCTTTCTCTGTGATTCAGGTGACATCTCTCCCCAGCTCCTGCTATGGAAACCTTGTCACCCATGAGGAAGGGTGATAATTTATACATTTTCACAGTCAGGCAAAGACTCTAACTCATATTTAAGTGGAAGTTTTTATAAAGCATTTAGAAAACACAGGAGGCATATATGGTTAATTGAATTTACTTATGTGTCACCTGTATTCCCTTGTGCATTTTCCATTTATTGGTATTCATATTTTCTTTGATTGTGTCTGATAAGAAGTTAGGTTTTGTAAAACTAAAGTTTTGGCTCTTAAAGAGGAATTCTTATGAAGTCTACGGGACTTTTATATATGAAAAGGAGAAAAACCTGAACACTTCATAACTACTGTTCTGAATAGATATTTATAAAATCTATATTTCTCTCATTGGTGTTTATCAGATTTTGAATAAATAAACTTTGATAAAGAGTTTTGAACTAATGTAACATATTTTTTCTTTACAAAGCAGCCAGGAAATGTACTATTATATTAAAATTTAAAATTTTCATTTTCTCCTTTAAAAAGAGGTATTTCTATCCAGTGGTCACAATGATGCTAAAGGAAGGGAGTGGTGGTCCCAATGACTGAGTCACTTCCCTGTGGTTCCGCCCCTTAAGGATTCCGCTAAACTATCATCACATACTGGGGACCCCTGAGAACAGTCAAACCCCCTGGAACCATAGCAACATCTTCTCTATTCTACCATATTCTACCACTGTAAGTGCAAGGTCACATGTCTGTCCAGGTGCATGTTCTGTGTAACAGTTTCCTCTGAGACTGAAATATTCCATCCTTCCGGAAAGTTCCTTAAACAGGAAGGTAAACAACTCAAGACAGCTTCAGGAAGACCATGAAGCTGACCAGAATCACTGGGCCCCTCCTAGCCAGAGAAAGCAATAAAAGAGGTACAAAGATTCAAACAAGTCAAACTGCCAAGAGGACTCTGACACTGGAGTGTCAGCCCAACTGCCCGAAGACCTGTAGATGAACTGAGTCACTTGGGAAGGACACTCTCCAACCCGTTGAGCTGCCTTCAGGCTATGCCCTGAGCTTCAGGTTCCCAGTTTCATGAGCTGTCACTCATGCTGGGGTAGGCCTTGGTGATGCAGCTGTCTTTGAGTCATTTCTGTTCTTGTAAGTAACCCCTCACCCACATCCCTGTAAGTAACATTAATGAAACCCACCAGTTCACCAAGTTGGACTTCGGTGGTATTCATACTTGGTCTGATGGGGGTTCTCTATCTGGGGTGAGTAGACATGTGTGTTGTATCTCCCCAGTAAAAGTTTTGTCATACAATGTCATGACTCTTCAGGAGCACTGTCAATACCAAGTGTCCTTTGACCATGGCCAAAACCAAGAGATTCGATATTATAGCTAGGAAGGGTGACACTCTCTTCCCTTGATGTGTTTGGGGAAGACACAGGGCATGGGGCAGAGGTTCCTCTTTCGGGGCGGGGCTGGCAGAAGGGTTTATCTGTAGAGAAACTTGCCCAGATAAAGTGAAGGGAGTAGGTTGGGTGCATCCAGCTGGCATGAAAAGAGGGGGAGAGAAAAGCCAGCAGTTGAGACCCCCCCCAGGTCCATTAATACATTTCTGTATTTGCTCTGCCGCAGAGCCTGTCTCCACTCAATACCTACGATTTTGTTTTTAATGGTCAATTACACAAAATGGGGCAGGGGGTAGTGTAGAGCCAGATGACAGAACAAGCCTCAAAGAATCTGGACCAACTGGAAGGATGGGTTCAAACACACAGCAGTGAGCAGAGGCCTGAGAAACAGTATGGTCAAAGCACAGATTCCTAGATCCTAGATTACACTGTGTGGAGGCCGAGTCTGTAATGGATTGGCTGACCACTGGCTGAAGGGAATCAATAATGAGGTGTGACATCTAAGACAGCTCTGTAATACTAGTCAGCTGAGATGTCACAGGTCAGGCCACAGAGGCAGGGCTGCTCTCTGGCACAGTTCTGCCCTGCAGCTTGAATGTTCTCCACAGATAGACATGGCATCCACAGATGCGGCAGGGTACAGGCTGGTCTCCAGGCAGGATCAAAAGACGCTAAGCCAGGAGAAGTTGCCTGGACTACCTGAGGGTTGGGGCATGGACAGGAAGGTGGGGGGGAAGACTACCCTGGCTTCTGGTCTTCCACACTGCAGTCAAAAGGCCAAACCTTTCTCCTGTTCTCTATCCAGTACACATGTCCACTCTGCCGCTGTATATATCTGGCCACGACACCTGGATCACAACCACAGCTATGAAGACAGGCATGACTCCCAAAAACCCTTCCCTTCCCATGCAGTTTGTGACCTGTGCAGGCTGACATGAGTCTGAAGACGTTAGATCCACCCCTGCCATCAGACTGTGACAGAGAGCACAGGGGCACCTGGCATCTACTGCAGCAGATACTCCAGATGCATGTGCGCAGGGAAGCAAGGCATTTTCTGTACAAAGGAACTGGCCTGTTGCTCTTCTGAGCCTTTCCTCTCTGCCAAGAGCTTGTCTGTCACCTTAGTTCATTATGCGACCTCAAAAGTAAGGGCTTCCATGTTTGCTTTATATGAGCAAGGACATGAGTTTAATCCCCTGAACCCAGTAAAAAGCTGGGTTGGGTGGTGCTTGCTTGCAGTCCCAGCACTGGAAAGACAGTGATAAGTTGATCCCTGGGGCTTGTTAGCCAGGCAGCCTAACCTGATTGGTTCTAGGTCAGTGAGAGACCCTGTTTCATAAAACAAAAGAAAATAAAATAATAAGAGGAAAAGAAAGTGAATAGCATCAGAGGAATGACACCCAGGGTTGTCTTCTGGCCTCCATAATATTAACACACACACACACACACACACACACACACACACACACACACACACACACAGAGCAAAATGAGGATTTCCTTGGGACAGGTGTATTTATCTGATACAGAATTAGTGCACTGAAATGAAAGCTTCTCAAAAAGCATAAAGTGTGGGCACATTCCCCTGCAAGTGACAATATAGTATGTGAATTATGCAGCTGTCTGTGCTCCAAAACACGAGGGAGGGAGAGAGGGAGGGACATAGAACTGGGAGAGGCGTCTGGGTCACATACCCTTACCTAAAGAAATGCCGGACATAGAGGCAGAAAAAGTCAGACTTTCAGGGTCATCCTGAGTTACATTGTAAGTTGGGGGCCAGCTTGGGCTACATAAAACTGTCTCAAAAAACAAAACGAAGTCGTTCTATGCTCTTGAGACTACAGACAGTGGCAAAGACCCTCATTCCCATAGGGTCACCTGTCTTTACCCACATCCTTAACTGGGGTGGGGGCCATAGTGCAGCAGGCCCCTGCTTGCTCAGCCAGAAAGAAACGATGGGACAAGAGCAAAGAGAAGGCCTGACTGCCAATGAAGGACTGGGATGTCCACCAAGTTTCCCATCAAAACCACCTGCAAATGGCTGGTTCACCCTCAGCGTTCTCAAGCAAGACTCTCCAGGGTCAGGATACAAGGTTTTGGGTTCTAGTGGGAGAGGAGGACCGGAGCCAGGGCACCACAGGCCCTTGTCCCAGAACAACCCTTAAGGCAACCCTTCTTCCCACCCTTCTGAGATTTCTGTACAGGGTGTGGAAGGGGTATCAAGACTCCATTCCTGCCGTGGCTATCTGTACCCCGCACTCCCTATCTACCACAGGCAGGCAGCCTTGACCTTAAGAATAAGGCACCAGAGCACCAGGTTCAGGCCCGGTACCTACAGGTGTAGGTAGGTAGGGGTGTGAGGAAGAGGACTGAGAGCAAGCAGGGTGTGGGCTAGGGAAGGGCACTGTTGTTCTCAGAGAGGTTGTGGCACAGCGAACTGCAGGGTAACCTGGCTGTGGGTGGCTCCAGAAGCACCAAGGATTGCTTCTTCCATCCCAGCCTGGCCTGGGTGATCTTCTATAGCGGCTTCTTGACCCTGAACTTCTCATCCCAGAGAACCATGAGGAATACACTTCTGTGTCTAACTTGTGATTGCTTCACAGAGAAAACTGGTCCCGCATTCTGCTGCAGCCATTATGTTCACATTGCAGGCTGGGAGGGGCTGATCTCTTGGCTGAGGGAACTTTCTTTAAACAGTCTTCTGGAGAAGTTGTCCTCACACCTTGAACTTTTATCTCTTTGGCTAGAACTTGCTCTTAAGAGCTGCCTAGAGTTCCAGGTGCTTTGGGAATATAACACCTGTATTCAGCTGCAACTCAGGGAGGGGGAGGGGTCACCAACAGGGTGGGTGACAGTGATACTACCAGTGGTGGTTTGAATAGGTTTGTCCCCCATAGGCTCATGTGTTTGCATGCTTGTCCCATAGGGAGTGGCACTATTAGGAGGTATGGCTTCGTTGGAGTAGGTGTGGTCTTGTTGGAGGAAGTGTGTCACTGTGGGGGTGGGCTTTAAGGTCTCAGATGCTCAAGTCAGTTCACTTCCTCCTGCTGTCTGAGGATCAAGATGTAGAACTCTCAGCTCCTTCTCCAGCACCGTGTCTGTCTGCCTGCACACCACCATGCTTCCCGTCATGATGACAACGGACCTAATCTCTGAACTGTAAGCCAGTGCCTGTTAGGAGTAAGTTTTCTGCCAGCCTGGTCCCACCGCCACGCCAGCCCCAATTAACACACTGAGACTCTGTATTAGCTATAATTCTGTTAGCCTGTTACTATCCTGAGGGAAACTTCGGAGGGAACCAGCTACTAGACGGTTCTATTAGTCTTTGGCCCCTATACCCAGGTCGGATGACCGATTTGCACGTCAGGACTGCTACGGACCTCCACCAGAGTTTCCTCTGGCTTCACCCTGCCCAGGAATAGTTCACCATCTTTCGGGTCCAAATCGTGCACTAGTGCTCCACCTCCCTGACTTGGGCCAGTGAGACGGGTCTGTGGTGCCCCCTCCGTGGACTGGAGAGACCTCGAGAGCCCACCTCCGCCCCGCGTGCTGTGTGTTATTTGGGGCTGGCTTGGTGGTGGGACCAGACCAGCGTGAAAACTACTAGTAACAAGTGCCAATGAAATGTTTTCCTTTATAAGAGCTGTTGTGGTCACGGTGTCTCTTAACAGCAACAGAAACCCTGAGACACTTCCCAATCCATGTCATTTCCAGCTCCTCATTCATGTCACTCCGTGGATGTCTGTGAGCCATTCGGCCATGTGACCTCGGCAGGAGAAGCCCTGAGTCCCCAGTGGTTCCCTTGAAAATCCTTTTGGTTATTGTTTTGTTAAACCCTGATTATAAGGGCTTCATCCATTCCGATGGAGGTCCTTCACCTCCCCTTAAAGGCCCCACCCTTTATTTTAATTGTAAAGACACTTATTTTTATCTGATGTGGATGGGTGTTTTCCCTGTATGTATGTCTGTGTACCACTTGTGTGCCTGATGTCTGTGGAGGCCAGAAGATGGTGTGACTCCTGGAACTGGAGTTACAGACAATTGAAAGCTGGGAATTGAACCTGGGTCCTCTTAACCACTGTGCCATCTCTCCAATCCCCCATTTTTCCTCCTTTGAGTTAGGAGCTCATGCATTTCAGGCTGACTTTGAATGTTCGGTGTAGCAGAGGATGACACTGAATTTGTACAGCTCCTGCCTCCACCTCTTGAATATGGGTATTCTAAACATGTGCCACTTTGTCCAGTTTTTGATGTGCTGGGGATCAAATCTATCGCTTCGTGAACACTGGGCAAACGCTTTCCCAACTGAGCTTGAACGCCTGCCTCTCAATACCATCCAATCTAGGTTTCAATGTCTGCACTCTGGAGGGAAAGCAGTCAAACAGCAGCAGAATGCTAACTAAGTCTTCAGTCCTGGCATTGAAAGCCCAAACTGGTGAAAACACAGGGAGTTTTGTATTCAACTAGAATCGACATTTCCACACGCCCGGCCTTTTGCTTGTCACTCTGGGAGCTGGGCGTGGTGCACCCAAAAACACCGTGTCCAAGTTGGCCTGAGCCTCCCCAAGCAGGCTTTTCACCTCATACCTCTGCCCTCATTAACCACAAGACCCTCAAGTTCCCAAGAGCAAAACGGAAGCTTGACCTTGATGAGCTCTGAGGTTTGGCCCTTGGCTTTACAGATGTACAGCTGTTTTTGCTGCCTGAGAAGAGAGGCCAGTTGCCATGTGTAGGAAGGGTAAGTTCCTCCCAGGAAGGATGGTTCTCCCAGATGAAGCAGGGCTGAGGAAGAGTAGAACAGTCTCTGTTCTCACAGCCAGAACCTCCTGGCCCCACAGGCACAGGGCAGGAAACCAAGAGACTGGCTTCAAGGTCAAACCTTTGGGTGGAAGTGTGTGTGTGTGTGTGTGTGTGTGTGTGTGTGTGTGTGTGTGTGTGATTGTGTGTGAGTGAGTGAGCTGCGCTTTGAATGGCTGCAAGCTGGCAGAAGAAATGGCATCTGGACGTCCAGGAATGTACTTTGGTGAAGAAGGAATAGGCCCAAATGAAGATGGGACCCTTGATATGGACATATCAGTGGACAGAGCCTAGAAAGGCTATGAGCTAGGTTCAGTCCTGGAGTGGCCTGGGAATATAGTGGCCACACACACACACACACATCACTTCCAAGTCAGTGTGAAGAGATGAGGTGGCAAGCACAGGAATTGACAGAAATTTGGCGAAACGAGGTGGCAGCTGCCTGACACAGCAGGAACTAGATAAGCAGGCAAGCACAGATACCAGAGATCCAGCATGGACAAGTCTCAGCAGGTAGCAGGCAGCCTGGAGAGGCAATGCAGCCATGGGCAACGCAGAGGCCAAGCAGCAGGAAGAATGCTGAGAAGCCAGGGCAGTGGGAACTGGGCAGGGGTTCTAGAGGCAGAAGCTTCCAGAGTCAGCTCAAGGATCAGGTGCCACCCAGTCAGGGTCTAATATGGTTCCCCTGGGTCTGTATGTGGGGGATGTCAGACTCCCTGAGGCACCCTGTTCACAGTGGCCTTTGCTTTGAGTGATGAGGGAGGCCCCTGGGGTCCCCTTTAGGACTCTTCCTAGCAAAGGGAATTCTCCAGGCTAAGCAGTGCCTGATACATTATGGCACATCCTCAGCCTCCACACTACCCAGTGGGCCCAGGGAAGTCGTCTGCTTGTTCTGGGGTCTAAGTACTCATGTATTGTCTGCTTCGTTAGGAAGAATGGTCTGCTGCCATGGGATGACATCAGTTCTACTGAAAACACTCCAGGGTTACTCCATGTCCTCTGCCTCAGCCAGGCATGGTTGTAAGGACTGTTGTCCCAGCACCAAGGGAGGCTGAGGCAGGAGGATTATGAGTTCATCCTGAGCTGCGTAGTGAGATCCTGTCTGTACTGGATAGTTTCATGTCAACTTGCCACAAGCTAAAGTCATCCCAGACAATTGACAAAATGCTCCATACTATTGGGCTGTAGGCAAAACGTCATCCCAGAGGAGGGAACCTCAATTGACAAAATGCTCCATAATATTGGAAAGTGCGCCACTTTCTTAAATAGTGATTGATGTGGGAGGAACCAGTTCATTGTGGGTGGGGCTACCCTTGGACTGATGGTCCTGGGTGCTATAAGGAAGCAGGCTGAGCAAGCCATGGGGAACAAGCCAGTAAGCAAAACCCTTTCACAGCCTCTGCAGGAGCTCCTGCCTGGTTTGAGTTCCTCCCTTGGCTTCCCTTAATGGACTGTGACTCTGGATATGTAATCCAAATAAACCCTTTCCTCTCCAAGTTGCTTTTTGGTCATGATGTTTCATTATAGCAATAGTAACTCTAAAAGATATTGTCTTAAGAAACACCAAGAGACCACTGATGTCCTTTAAAACAATATTTATCTGTGTATGTTCCTGAGTGTGTGTGTGTGTGTGTGTGTGTGTGTGTGTGTGTGTGTGTGTGTGTGTGCCCTTAAGAGCCAGAGAGGGCATCAAATCCTCTGCAACTGGAGTTACAGGCAGTTGTGAGCCCTTCCTCATCACTTCCATGTGGGTGCTGGGAACCAGACCCAGGTTCTCTGCAGGAGCAGTAAGTACCTCTAACTGCGGAGTCACCTTACCATTACCACACATCAGTTTTGTTGGTCCTCTATTTCCTTTTTAAAAGGCTCTTGATTCATGAAAAAAGAAACCTCATATTGCATTTGCCTGCTTTATTACTATTAACTTGTCTTCTATCAATCTAATTCATAGGACAGGACAGCAGGTGAGAAAGCCCTGTGTCCCTCTATCTGCTAGCACCCACCACTGACACTGACCCAAGAGAAATGTAAATCTGGCTGAACTAGTTCTTGAAACATTCCCCAGACTCCTGAACTCTCAGTGGGAGGCATTCTAGGTTTCATAGGCTGCTTGACCTCACAGCCCACCATCAGTAGTAGCTACACTGAGGCTGTCCCTGTCCCCAATACACCCTAGTCCCTCAAGCCTCTTCCCCTCTGCAAGTACATGCTGTCCTCTGACCTGAATGTCCTCCCATAGTTTTCCGCCAGCTAACTCTCTAACTGTACCATCTGGATGGAGGCCGCGGGGTACCCAAATACCTATCTGCTTGGATGCACCTTCCCCGTGATGTAATCATGTCCTAGTCATAGTTCCACTTGAAGGTGTTTCTTTCTCTTTAAGAATTTTTCTTTTTAAAGTGTTTTGTTAGCGTATATTAGTTATAAGTTAAAATGTGTTTCATTGTGATAATTCATATATGCATATGATGTTTTATTTATCAAATTCACCCCCATTATATCCTCCCCACACACAGATCCTTCTTCTTCCCATCAGTTCCCCCTCTACTTTCATGGCTTGTTTTTGTTAGCCAGTGCGGTTCACTAGAGTTGCTTACCAAGCACGGGTGAGAAAGCATTCACAGGGGCATGGTGAGAGACTTCACAGGGGCACAGTGAGAGACTTCAAAGGAGCACAGTGAGAGACTTCACAGGAGCACAGTGAGAGACTTCACAGGGGCACGGTGAGAGAGCATTCACAGGAGCATGGTGAGAGACTTCACAGGGGCACAGTGAGAGACTTCACAGGAACACGGTGAGAGAGCATTCACAGGAGCATGGTGAGAGACTTCACAGGAGCACGGTGAGAGACTTCACAGGAGCACGGTGAGAGCATTCACAGGAGCACGGTGAGAGCATTCACAGGAGCACGGTGAGAGACTTCACAGGAGCATGGTGAGAGACTTCACAGGAGCACGGTGAGAGACTTCACAGGGGCATGGTGAGAGCATTCACAGGAGCACGGTGAGAGACTTCACAGGAGCACAGTGAGAGACTTCACAGGGGCACAGTGAGAGACTTCACAGGGGCATGGTGAGAGCATTCACAGGAGCACGGTGAGAGACTTCACAGAAGCACGGTGAGAGACTTCACAGGAGCACAGTGAGAGCATTCACAGGGGCACGGTGAGAGCATTCACAGGAGCACGGTGAGAGCATTCACAGGAGCACGGTGAGAGCATTCACAGGAGCACGGTGAGAGCATTCACAGGAGCACGGTGAGAGACTTCACAGGGGCATGGTGAGAGACTTCACAGGAGCACGGTGAGAGACTTCACAGGAGCACGGTGAGAGACTTCACAGGGGCATGGACAACCTATCATGGCTACACTACTGAAGAGGGCGTGTCTGAGTAGTAGTATGTTAGTCTCTGGAAACACTTAGAGCAGCCTGGGCAGGACCATCTGGAGGATGTGTGCAATGATTAGCTTTTATTCCTGTGACAGACATCTGAGATAAATCAACTTACAAAGATAAAATGGTTGTTTTGCCTCTCACAGTTTTGGAGGCTTCAGACTATGGTTCATGGGTTGTATTGCTTTCTAGCCTGTGGTGAGGGATTACATCACTGTGGGAGTGAAAGGTAGGAAACTGCTCACCTCATGGTAGTCAGGAAGCAAAGAAAGTGGGGAGGGGTAGGATCACAATATCTCCCTTGAGGACCTGACACCAAGGACTTAATTTCCGTTTCCTAGGCCTCATATCCCGAAGCTTCCTCTTTTAGCAATCCTAGAGTCTGGGGACCAAGCCTTAAACAGGTGACTTTTGGTGGACATTCATGATCCAAACTCTAACAGCATATTTCTAGGCACAGGGTCTCAGGTTTCACCTTTACACACTGCCAATTGTCTCATGTGAGGTCCCAAGGGTGACTTCCTCAGCCCTATTCCCAGGGCCACTCCCAAGAGCCCATTCTTTCTCCCTGACAGGCAGGGGAGGGAGTGGGCCATCTTTCCACTCTAGGCTGGATCTGTCTCCTAACCACTAACTGGTACCTCAGGAAATCTATGGAAACAGTTTACAGACCTGATACTAAGCTGGTGGTGATGGCTGGCTACTTGGTCCTGCCAGGCTCAGATTGAGGGCTGTGGGACAAGAAACAGCAGTGCCCAGGCAGGTAGCAGCTAGGAACAGCCTGCTTTTGAGTTGTGTATGGAGGAGGAAACCAGTACAGTTAAGGTGCACGCGTGCTTGTGTGTCTGTGTGCATGTGTGTGTGCGTGTATACACAGCTAAACCAAAGAGCTATAATTTGGAGTCTTTTAAGAACTCTTGGGTAAGTGGGCATGGGTACCCAAAGCCAAGAATGTGACTGGAAGTCATCCCTTGGGAAAGGGCATCTCTCAAAAAAAAACAAAACAAAAAAAAAAAAAAAAACAAAAAAAAAACGATTAGTCTATCAGAGAACAGGACATACCACACAATGAAGCAAGTGAGGATTAGAGAGCTAAAAATAATTCCAGGTTATTTCGCCAAGAATCAGCAGGCCATTCCAAGCACACATCTTTTCTACTCATGATGCAGCCACCCCAGGCTGAAAGCACAGGAGAATGCGGAGGGGTGTGTGTGTGTGTGTGCTGCTGCCATTCCTTAAATACAAACGATGAGCAGCCTGTAGCAGCAGAAGGCCATAGGCCAAGGTGCAGAGCTGTGATAAGAATACAAAGAAGAGAAATATGGTCTGTTTTTAGGTTTTGTTTGTTTCTTTTCTTTTAGCTTACAATATAATAACATGATTTCTCTTTTCTTTCTTCCTCCCGTATACCCCTCCTGGGCCTCTTTCAAATTCATGGCCCTTTTCTTCCGTTGTTATTGCATGCACATGTGTATATACACATATGCACACGTATAACCTGCTCAGTCTGTGTAACATTACCTGGATATGTTTTCAGGGCTGACCGTTTGGTATTGATAACCAATTGATGTGCTCCCTGGGGAAGACTATTTCTCCAGCTCTCAGTGGTCCTTAGTTGCCGGTGATTCTTTGCGTAGGATTGAGGCCCTTGGGCTTTCCCGCTGCACTGTGGCATGCCTATTGTTGTCTTTGTTCGGCACATGCTTAGGCAGTCATGTTGGAGAGACACTGAAAAAAGGTCTTGTGTTGCTCTGTTTGGCCTTAAAGGTCTGGCTCACAGGTCAGCATGCACCTGGCTGCAGAGAACTGTTGAACCAGGCACCTCCTCAAGAGTTATAAAGGAATGGAATACAAACCCTGATTGCAATTATGTATCATTTTGTCCTTCCAGCCAGTAAGCAGAATCATCTCAGATCTTCTTCTTCAGATTGTGGCCCTGTCAATCATGACCAACTGCCCTGACACTGGACAAGAGAACCCTGGCTACCTTGTTTCTCTGCTACAAAATTGGGGTATCAATAGTCCCTATATACTTATTTGTTTGTTTATTCTTCTCCATACAATACATCCTTCCTCTCTTCCCAGTCTGCCCCTCGCCTCCCCTCTCTCCCAGATCCACTCCTCTTCCGTTTCCCTTCAGAAAGGAGCAGGCCTCCCAGGGATATCAACAGAATACAGCATAACGAGATGTGGTGAGACTAGGCATAAACTCTCATATCAAGGCTGGACCAGGCAACCCACTAGGAGGAAAGGGTCCTGAGAGTCAGCACGAGAGTCAGAGATACCCCCTTCCCCACTGTTAGAAGTCCCACAAAACCCCAAGCTAGACAACCACAGTATGTATTCAGAGAGCCTAGTGCAGACCCATGCAGGCTCCGTGATTGTCGCTTCAGTCTCTGAGTCCCAAGGAGCGCTGCTAGGTTGATTCTATGAGCTGTGCTCTCCTGGTGTCCTCCACCCCTCTGGCTCCTACAATCCTTCCTCCCCCTCTTACACAGGGTTCCCCAAGCTCCTTCTAATGTTTGGGTGTGGGTCTCTGCATCTGCTGCCATCAGCTGCCCTCTGAAGAAGCCTCTTTAATGATGGTTTAGTCCCTACATCTTAAAGCTATCAGATGTGTTCAGCAATCACAGCTGTGCATGGGATAGCCAGCAATTACCCACGGAGCCCAGAGCTCTTCAATACAGCTAGTAGGTAAGCTATGGGAATGTGCCTTTGAGCTCGGAGACATGTAGATTTGTTTTAGATTTATTTACTCTTTCATAACTTCTTTTTAAAAAATATTATATTATTAACTTACTTGGTGGGGCATGACACATAGTACATATGTTACACAGAAGTTGATTCTCTCCCTCTACCATGTGGGTTCCAGGATCAAACTCATCATAAGACCTGGAGGCAAGTGCCTTTACCTGCTGAGTCAACTCACCAGCCCCAAGGTGCAGTCCCAGCTGGCCTCTAACTTGTGATCCTCCTGCCTCCTCCTCTTCAGGGTATCCTACTGGTGTGAGTCTCCACAACCGGCTTTCATAATCAGTCTCTCTCTCTCTCCCTCTCCCTCTCTCTCTCTCATACACACACTCACACACACTCACTGCATGTATCTGAATTCATGCTACTGCAGTATCTGAATTCTGCTATTCAGTCCTCAATACGGCCCTTGAGCTCCTGCAACAGAGCCACAGATGCGTCCTAGACAAACAGATAAGTCATTTTGCGCTGAGCCTGGTGGATTAAATAGGTAATCGGGGTGAATCATGTGGTCTACTCAATAGTGACTGATGATGACAGTGTAAACAGCCCCACTTAACTGCAGTGATGCGAGGATCTCCATGGAGCGGCCGCAGGAGTCTGGTTGACTGAGCAACACTGCCACCGGGTTACAATTATGAGAACTACATGGAAATCCTTAGGCATAGGAATCCTAAGCAGGAAACCAAAGCAGAGCTCCTGGACAGCGTCCTAGGAGTCCTTTAGTGTGCAGGCAGCTCCAGTGGCCCCAAAGTTAAACTAATCTTGGGACTTTACTGGGCTGTTCATATTCCCATGTTATTATTTGAATCAGAGCCCCAGTTTGCACCCTCTGGCCTCACAAAATGCTGCCTCGGCATCCCGAGTGAGAAGATAATAGGTGCACACCACTGTGCCCTGGCTTCTTAATTTCTTTTTGAAGCACTTAAAAAATCTCACTGTGATTTTCCAGACCGCTTTTCCCTAAGAAGCAACGGCCTCTTTACTCTCTGTTATTATCCACCACTCTGGCCTTCTATGGAGGATCCCATTCATGAGACGGGATGTTTGTGAAGTTCACTGTGTATCAACAGCACATTCTTTTGCTGCTGACTAATGGTCCATTGCATGAACACACTTTAGTATGTTTTTCATTATACTGTTGATGGACATTTGGGCCATTTCCATTTTGGGCTGCTGTAATGGTGAGCCAATGTCGACACACTTACAGAAATCTTTTTGTAAATGTGTTTTTATTTCTCTTGTTCATACACCCACCCGTCAGAGTGGAATTGAATTCGTGTATCAGACTTGGTAGTAGACACCTTTCTCCATGAAGCCATTTGGTAATTGAATGATGGAAGATAAAATCCCAATACAGACATAGTGTGTTTTCTTCTATCTGTGGTCTCACTTTCTGAAATTTCAAACACCATCTTAAAATATCAAATGAAAAGTCTGATAAGTAATCAGTTCATGTGTTTCCAGTTGTGCATTGATCTGAGTTGGCATGATGAATGATGTAATGTCCCTCTGCTCCAGAGGAACATGGGTCATCTCTTTGTTCAATGTATCCGCGCTGTATGCACTACTTCTCCTTAGTCACCTACCCACCATAGTTATCGATTGACTGTAGGTTATCACAGTGCTTGCATTTAAGTAACCCTTACTTTTACTCAATGGCTCTAGGGCACAGGAGGAGTGGTTCACACATGCTAAAGAAAAGCTATAAAAGTAAGTACACAAGAAACGGTAGTATCTGAGGTTTCATGCTCTCCTGGGAACATCATGAACATATCCTGATAGGCAAGGAAAGCTGTATTTGAGAACACACCAAGAGTACATCTACCAAACTCCCACGCATGAATAAAAATGGAATTTTAAAACAGATAAAAACTTAGAGGCACTGTGGATGTAGCTCTATGGCAGAGTGCTGGCTTAGCCTTTGAGAGGTCCCAGGCTCTATCCTCATCAGTCCCTGACAACATTTCAGACACCCACTTAAACGGATTTTATTCTTATTTTTTAAAGATTTATGATATATACATTGTTCTGTTTGCATGTATCCCTGCAGGCCAGAAGAGGCCACCAGATCTCATTATGGCTGGTTGTGAGCCACCATGTTCTTTCTGGGAATTGAACTCAGAACCTCAGGAAAGAGCAGCCAGTGTTCTTAACCTCTGAGCCATCTCTCCAGCCTTATTTTTATTTTTAATGTATGTGTCTGAGTATGGATTTGCATGAGTTCAGTGCAGAGGCCAGAAGGGGGCATCACATCCCCTGGATCTGTGAACCACTCATGTGACTGCTGGGTACCAAACTAGTGTCCTTTGCAAAAGCAGCATGTTCTCTTAAACACTGACCATTTCTCTAGCTCCCTCCCATCTCTCCAGCCTCTCCCATCTCTCTAGCCCCCTCCCATCTCTCTAGCCCCCTCCCATCTCTCTAGCCCCTTCCCATCTCTCTAGCCCCTTCCCATCTCTCTAGCCCCCTCCTATCTCTCTAGTCTCCTTCCATCTGTCTAGCCCCCTTGGGGGGTGTGGGAGGGGATGGAGGGAAGAGGTATGGGAAGAGTTGGAGGGAGGAAAGGGGAGAGGGAGAGTCATTAGATTTTAATTGTAATATTTTAAAAATGTAAATGCAGGACTGGAGAGATGGCTCAAGAGTTAAGGGCACTAGCTACCCTTCCAGAGGATCAGGGTTTAATTCCCAGCCCATATGCAGCTAATGACTGCCTGTGACTAAAGTTCTAGAGGAGATGACATGCTCTTCTGGCTTCCATGGGCACTGTATGTATGTATGTGGTACACAGACATATATGCAGGCCAAATATCCATACACCTACAGTAAAAATAAACCTTGAAAATGTTTAATGTGAATATATATTTTTTTCAGTGTGTGTGTTTATGTGTGAGTGATAGTGTGCACAATGCCATGGTATGCATGAGGACATCAAGGGACAACGCTTGAAGCCCAGTCTCTCCTTCCACCATGTTGAAGCATGGCTTCTCTCCATTCTGCTGTTACATGGTTTACTCCAGGTCAGCGGCTCTTGAGCTTCTGTCATAGTCTCCTGTCTCCATTGCTAAGTAGGAATGCCAGGGTCACAGATGTGCACTTCTTTTTGACACAAAAATTAGCCGGCACAGTTATCTTTCAAAGTCATGTCCACAGTGATCCATTCCAGTCAGGCACTGCCTCCCAGACACTACCCTTCCCAACAGTCAATTTAACTGTGCATCCATCAATGAATGTTACATCAACTGATGCATCTATCAGTGTCCTCAAAGTCTGACCTTATATTAAAAACCCTGCCTTCAAAATGTGAACCTTTTGGAGGGACACTTGAGACTCTAATTACAGCAACCAGAAATACCATTTTAGGCTGAAAGAGACTACAGATGCAAAACAAATAAATGCAATATATGTTATTATTGATTGGAAACAAGACAGGGGGACTACAAATGGTATTTTGGGATAACAATGGATAAGTTAATGCTATGTGACAGAGGGTATGCTTACATTGACATTTGATTTCTTGGTTTGGGTCAGGATGTTATGGTTAGACATGCAGATACAGTCAAATGTAAAGGAACAAGAAAACAAGGTTGCACAGAAATTAAAAATAGAATTACCAGATGATCTAGCAATCCCATTTTCTGTATTGCTATGGTTTGGTTAAGTATCTGCCCCAAACTGCTGTGGTAAAGGACTGTATCCTAGTCTTTGACTGTCTGGAGCTCATTGAACAAGTGGGTGAATTTTATTATATGTAAAGTAAATATTGATAAAATTGATTTTCTAAAAACCCAAAAAGTTAATTTTAAAAGCCTAATAAAGTTGACAAACCTCTGTAAACAGAATCAAGAGAAAGACTATAAAGAAGAAATCTCAAAAAGAAAAGGGCACAGCTACAAACCAAAAGTAAGAGATAGAAATATGACTAAAGCTAGTCAACAAGTCTATAAACACGTCAATCCCAGTTTAGCAGGGGAACGTGGACATTCAAGGAATGTCTCTTCCCATCTTTTCCAAAGATGGGAAAATCTTGACATTGGGTAAATCTCAGGAACTCTTGGATTCCTTTTTTTTTTTTTTTTAGTTTTTCGAGACAGGGTTTCTCTGTATTGCTTTGGAGCCTGTCCTGGAACTTGCGCTGTAGACCAGGCTGGACTCAAACTCACAAAGATCCATCTGCCTCTGCCTCCAGAGTGCTGGGAGTAAGGGCGTGCACCACCAACGCCCAGCTATGCTTGGATCCTTTAACATTAAAATAAAGCAATATAGTTTGTTACATTAGTAATGACCAGCTTGGGACTGGAGAGATGGATCAGCAGTTAAGAGTGCTCTCTGCTCTTGTAGAGGAAGCTGAGTTCAGCTCCTGGCAACTGCATTGTACGATTCACAACTGCCTGTAACTCCAGGTCAGGAGATCTGATGTGTCTGACCTCCATGGGCACCCACAGGTATGTGTGTATACCCTCACACAGACACACATGCATTACATAAATAAATTTTAAATGCTTTAAAAATGAAAATATATGCTTATTACTATATATGTATGTGTGCTACTGATCAAGAAAATTTATTTTAAAAAGAAAATACAAAGACTATCTCCTGTGAGAGGGCAGAGAGGGAAAAGGGAGGGAAGGAGGGAGGGAGGGATGGAGGGAGAGAGGGAGGGAGGGAGGGAGGGAGAGGGAATTGGGATCCACATGTAAAATAATAAATTAAATTAAAAAAAAATGCTTTGACTCCAAAATTTAAGTTGAAGGACAAGTTACTGGGGAAAAGGATTTCTATTTTTGTTTCCACAGAAAATGAAAAGATGTGGATTCCTTCCAGACTAATGTGGTTTGATCACGCCAGACCGCCTGAAACAGAGTACCAGGTGATCCTACATTCAAAACGGCTGGACAAAGCAGCCTGACAGACTACAGCCAGGATTTCTGAATCTTCTTCGAATCCCCCATGACAGCGCCCCTTACCAGCAGGAAGTAGTTTGGGAAGGACAACGCCCAAATTCCCAAATATTGTGTATAAATGTTTGTTTTCATTTAATTGGACTTTGTTATATAAAAGAAAATAAATAAAAAAAAAAAAAACCACACAATCTCGTAGAAAGCACTGGTTAGGCACCTTCTGTCCGCAAAAAAAAAAAAAAAAAAAAAAAAAGACTATCTCCATTATGTTGATAGTCATTTTTATTGATCTATACCATCACAAAGAATACAGGATGAACAGATCATATACATGATTATACTACTAATAATTATATAGCACGTAATAGTTTACAAATAATTTACTTTTGTACCTACTCCCTACCTCATTCTAGCCACTCTCAAATAGGTATGACATTTTGAAAATACATTTAAAGAAAAGTTTCACACATAAAGTGACTTGCCTCAAATATCAATTTTCATTTTAATTTTGTTGGTTCTCTATAATGCCATATATCAAATTTAAATGAACTGATAGCCAGATGTAAGTAATACATAATTGGGAAAATAAATCCAGCTGAAAAATGTAAATTCAATTTGTTAATGGTTCTTACCCATCCTCGGAGTAAAGATACAAATAAAAATATTAACACTTCAGTTTATACTCATAGTTGTAGCTATCTTTTTCTTCTTATGTTTGCAGTGCACAAATTAAACACTGCTGTTTCAACTGAAAAAAAGTATAGTCCCCTCAAATCTAGAGGAATCAGTGTGGTGTTTACACACAGGAGTCTCTCTGCAGGACCAGGGACCATTCCATTCTGGTTGGCTACTCTGTACTACCACTCTGTCTGCCAGGGACCTGCAGCTTGTGCTGCACAGAACTCCACATGCTGTGTCAGCCCCTATGCAAGAATGGCAAGGGTACGATGGAGTAGCTGTTTTCCCCAACAGCCCAAACACAGCTGAAAATCTGAATACGATGAAAACAAGGAGGCTCTAACAGGTGCAGAGAGTTGAAATGGACAAGGACTCAAAACCCCAGGGAACCCATAGCAGAATTTCCTGAAATTACATTTAGCCTTGTATCACAAACTGTTTTTGGAGAAGCTGGCAAGCCAAAACTGCAGATCTAGGAGGAGGAGAGGAAAGACAGGGGAGGAAGAGAGGAGAGTGGGAGGTAGAGTTTAAAGGCCCAAGAAAAGCCTACCTATTCTTTCTAGCAGACCAGTGGGATAGAAAACTTTTAGACAATATTGCACTGTTCCATCACCAGAAAACACACAGCTTTTCTCCTACCAGCAAGGGATATGTGGGGAGCCTGAACCTCTAGTCTCTACTCATTAATGTGGTGGTGTCAGAGATCAAGGGGCCAGATTTTGAAACCCCATCCCAGTCTCCTGAGTATGCATAAAGGGATGAGGCTTCCAGAACTACCCAGAGACAAGACATCTTTGCCCAGCCTTACTGACATCTGTGAAGGTCTAGAGTCAGGATTTGCCCCACATTAATGAAGCCATCTCACCCTTCTCTAATACTGGAACTCATGATATTCATGGATTTCTACCACAGCCCGGGAGTCCAGCTCCCAGGACTGTACCCAGTGAGAAGAATGCCTTCACAGCAGCAAGAACTTAAGAAAATGTCTTCTCTATCTGAGGGCTAGACCTTTTCTACCTGAGGGTAAATAAGGAAACACGTGCTTTCTGATGGTAACTAAAGAAAAGAAAAAAAGGAGCAAACAGATGCTCTCCTGATGGTAACCTCCTCTTTTACTTCAACCTGAAAAAAATCTCTTTCGGCAAATCTCTCCATCTTCACACAGCTACCTCTTTTTACATACAGCCACAATCTCTCAATCTCTCATACTTCTTCTGGAAATTCAATTGCATTTCACTTTCAACACACACACACACACACACACACACACACACACACACACACACACACCTCACATTTCTCTCCTGCTACCTCTGCAGCAAAGCCTCTGGACAAATATGGATCACATTTTCAGGGTCACACACGCAACACTTCTTGAGTAAACAATAAGAGGCATACTGATCACAGTTTCTCTCAGGCTAGGGAGGTCAAGCTGACCGTCATGGTGAGTAAAGTAAGCCCGTAGCTCTGAGTGGTCAGGGTTCCCAGACAGAAAGTGATATAGACATTTAGGACTTAAACAATCAACAGTCAGTTGGCTGAACCTTGAGGATAGGAGTACATGCAGAAAGTCCATTGCTGAGAAAGTTATATATATTAAAGTTGCTTCATGCCTGGTCTTGAATCCAGCAATAAACAGCTGGGAAATTGTCCTTGTGTAATCATCTCCAGGGACAACCAGTTTGTTCTGAAGTCTAAAACTAGTTGTTTTAGTGACTGAGAATACTATTACTTTCCTCTGCCAGTCTGAGTAATGGAAAATATCCTAGTATTATTTCTATTCATCAGAATTACACAATTAAATGGAAATCATCTTGCTGACTATCCACAGCTACATGTGTGCCCAGTTGATGGAATATTTACACGAGATAAACACACAGGCAGTGGGGAAAGTACCCGTAGTTGGCACACGAGGAAAAACTACAGACAGAAACAATCAGTCATTTACAGTCACTAACCCCCACGGTCTTTGCCAAGTGGGGATTCCCATCAGAGAATTACTTATCTGGCAAGTCGACCTGTTAAATATAGTTGTCACCTGCTATGTACTCCCACAGCCTCTGGCAGATTTCCTAGTCAGGGTGGCATGAATGGGGAGCTATAAATCTTAACCCCACACCCTAGCAGTATTGAGGTCCCCTACCATGGTGCCAATAGAGGCCCACATAAAACCAGACTTCTAACACTAATTCAAACATGGGTACCACAGCCCTTTCTGTACCGGAATAAGGTCAGAGGAGGCCTGACAACACAGATTTAAATAGAATACCAAGTCCTGTAATATTCAAAATATCCTGATGCCAATATAAAATCACTCATTATCCCAAGACCAAGAAAATATTAACTTGAATGAAAAAATAATTCACAGCTGTCCAACACACTACACACTAATATGGCATAGATGTTATAATTGCCTGACAAGGTGTGTGTGCACAAGCACACACACGATGTCAGGAGAAATGATCAAATGG
Source organism: Phodopus roborovskii (assembly GCF_943737965.1). Taxonomy (NCBI): domain Eukaryota; kingdom Metazoa; phylum Chordata; class Mammalia; order Rodentia; family Cricetidae; genus Phodopus; species Phodopus roborovskii. The sequence continues at coordinate 26,143,816 of NW_026126416.1, read as the reverse complement.
AACAGAACAATACCGTAACTGAAATAGGCTCAAGTATGGGCTCCAGAGCACAATGAAGGGAGAGAGGAAGAAGCTGACTGTGAACTCAAGGACAGAGTAAGAGAAAATATCCAATATGATCAACAGATACATTGATAAGGGATTGAATTGTATTCATTGTTTCTCCCCACTTACCCCCAACTCATTATGTTGAAGCTCTACCCTTGTATTAGCCAGGATTCTTTAGAAGAACAGAACTTATAGAATGAATACACACACACACACACACACACACACACACACACACACACACACACACAAAGGGGATTTATTAAAGAGGCTTATAGAGTGTGGTCCAGCCAGTCCAACAATAGCTGTCTACCAACAGAAGATTCAAGAATCCAGTGGTTACTCAGTCCACGAGGTGGGACGCCTCAGCTGGTCTTCAGTATATGCTGCAATCCCAAAGAAGTAGCTCTAATGCCAGTGAAGGAGTGGACTTGCTAGCAAGAGGGTGCCAGCAGGCAAAGGGAGAGCTTCCTTCTTCCATGTCCTTTCTATAGGCTGTCACCACCTATAGTCCAGATTGAGGGGGATCCTCCCACCTCTGGGTTCCACATCAGAAGTGGGTCTTCCCGCTTCAAATGATTTAATTGAGAAAAAAATCCCTCACAGGTGTGCCCAGCCATTTAGGTTGTAGGTAATTCCAGATGCAGTCAAGCTGACAACCAAGAACAGCCATCACAACTCCCAGTGTGACCGTATCTGCAGGTTAGCTTTAAGGGGGTAATTAAGGCTAAAAGAGATCATAGGAGTAAGTTCTTAACCCAGCAGGACTGCTGGCCTTATAAAAGCAAAGGAGAGCTCTCTCTCTCTCTCTCTCTCTCTCTCTCTCTCTCTCTCTCTCTCTCTCCCTGTGTAAAGAGCTAAGGCCACATGAAGACCATCTTCAAATAAGGAGGGACACTCTCATCAGGAACTGAACCTTGCTGGACCTTGATTTTGGACTTCTAGCCCCCAGAACTGTAAGAAATAAATTTCTTTTGTTTAAGTCACCCAATGCCATCCTGAGCCAAGTAAGGTTGTGGTACCAAAAAAAAAAAAAAAAAAAAAAAAAAAAAAAAAAAACGGGATGCTGCAATGACACACATTAAACATGCCTAAGAACCTTTGCAACTGGATAGTGGGGGAGAGGCCATAAGAGTTCTGAGGACATACAGATGGCTGAGGAACATGCCCCTGGAACTAGAGATGACATTTTTATGTTAAACTCATCGGACGAGTGTGCCAGTGTTTTGTGGAAGACCTTCAGGGTGATGAAACTGGCTATAGGGTAGCAATTTCTAAATAAAGTACTAAGAGTGAAGATTGGAGGCTCACTGCTTATAGTTAAGAAATGAGATGGGACAGATGGGCTAAGGAATGGAATGTTAATTGAGAAGGAATGAGATTCTGCCGATATGGGAAAATTCTACTCATATGGGAAAACCTGGAAAAGTTTGTTGTTAGGAAGAAAGCACTAATGCTGTGTCTGAACAGCCATTTGATGAGACGGTGGGTACAGCTCATCGGCTAATAAAATGATGGGCATACATAGCTCACAGGTGAATTCAACTAGTTCATCCTTGGTTTCAACAGGCAAGACGGACTTCAACTTACACCTAACAGCTCAGACTACCCTGCAGAGCCCTGGCAATGAGGCTATCTGGCAGACCCATAGAGGAATGTGTTTCATGCATGGACATGAATTGGGTGGGAAGGGGCAGGAGGAGCATCACAAGGAATAAATTGTGTCTCCTTAAAAAATGTGTACTGAAGGCTTAGGTCCTAGTGTAAACTGTATTTGGAAATAGGATTTTAAAGAGGTAATTAAGGCTAAGTGAGGTTATAAGAGTAGGGTCCTAATCCAATGGGACTGATAACATAATGAGAGCGGTATCTCTCTCATCCTGTACATGAACTAACAAAAGTCTACGTGAAGACATATCAAAAAGACAGTCATAGCCAGGCAGTGGTGGCACATGCCTTTAATCCTAGCACTCGGGAGAGGAGAGGCACTGATAGGGACAGCTCTGTGAGTTCAAGGCTAGCCTGATCTACAAAGTGAGTTCCAGGTCAGTCAGGGTTATACAGAGAAACCCTGTCCTGAAAAAACAAAAGCAAAACAGATAGATAGATACATAGATAGATACATAGATAGATAGATACATAGATAGATAGATAGACAGACAGACAGACAGATAGAGTTCATCAAGAAGATATGATGGTTCAGGTCTATAATACCAACAAGTGGGAAGCAGATGCAGGAGGATGAGGAATTCAAGGCCATCTTCAGTTACATAGAATATCTGAGGTCTGCCTGGACTGTGTAAACCATAGGATCCCTAGAAAACCAAAAAGGAAAGGCAGCTCTCTGTGAGTCGGGAGAAGCCTGGTAGGAAATGGACTCAGATGGTATCCTAATCTTAGACCCCTCAAACTCCAAACTCTGGGAGACAGCTTTCTTGGGCTGCCTAATCTATGAGATTTTGTTTCATCAGATCAAGAAGAGCAATAAAAAAATGGACTTAAAAAAAATGAACAGAGTCTCAGAAACTTGTGATACCACAAGCTAACTGTCCTGCCATTCAAATCCAGACGTGGAGACCAGGTAGGGTTGTGGGCTAAAAATGTTATTTTGAAGAAATGGCACCAGACTGAAAACTTCCCAAATTTGACAAAGTTTCTAAACGTATGGGTTGGAGCAGCTCAAAAACTTTAAGAGAGAGAAATCCACTCAAAGAAATCCACAACAAGAAACAGCACAGTAGAACCTGAAGATAAAATTTCCACACTCAAATAATGTTTCTAATACAAACTTTGAAATTTTCAGTTAAAAATGCACAAAGTCACCTGCCACCGTTTCAAGAGTGCAATGGAGAAAGCATATCAGTCTTTTCAAGGTTCTCACAATCAATGGAGTGTCAGTGTAAATCTATAATTAAATTGTCTATGGTATAAAAAGGTGCAAACTACTTACAATCGAAGTAAATCCTTATAAATAAATATTCTTAGGTAGCTGAGATAGTTTAGAACCCACTGAGCACATCAAGGGTGTCTTTTGTAAACTAAGCTGTAAGTCTTCAGCTTTGGGATTAAGATGATTCTCAGCATACATCTTAATAAGCAAGATATAAAGACAAAAAGTACAGAATAGGCCCCCATGCCACTATTCCACAGCTTCAGGGGGAAGCTGCCTTCACATGAGCTTTGCAACACAGCAGTTGTCAAATCTAGTATTTCTTTCTTCTGGTTATCAACACTAAGTTACTATAATCAATGCCCCTCAACTCTTCCCCCTGTCCTTTCTATCTACCTCCTTTATGTTCTTATACTTAAGGCTGAAGGACAAGTGTCTGACCATTAAAGACCCCAGGAAAACTCATCATGAGTCCTCAATCTTTTATTTTTGTTCCTATGTTGACCTCTTATTTCCTAGAACCTATCCAGAGACTATCTAGCACAAATAAAACAGAACAACATTAAAGAAAAAAGAAAAAGAAAAATGGCATTGTGTGCAGAGCTGGTCACAGTTCCAGTTGCTCAGATTGGTTCCCAGTGTGTCAGGTGTCAGAACCCTGATGTATTTATAGAGTTCAAGGGGAAAGTTTTATTGCTAAAATAGTTTAAAATCATCCTAGGCTTCTAAGTGTTATCATATGGATACAGGCTGAGCATGGCCCCAAAGGTTCATGTGATCACTAGTGTAGCAGCTTTGGGTGGTAAAGCCTATAAGAAGCAAGGACTAATGTTATGTATTAGATCAGGGAGCAATTCTTTTGGAAGGGTGTTTTGAGGAGTGAATTAATTCTTGCAGCAATGGGCTGTTATAAAGTGAGAGACTAGCCTATATGCTTGGTCCCTTCTGCACATGGCCACTCCCCTTTCTGTTTCTCTGCCATATCGTCACATAGACAAGGAAGCTCTCACCAGGGCCATTAAGATGTGACACAAATCTCTTGGTTTTCTGTCTAAATGTCTAAAGAAATTTCTTTTCTTACAAAATACCCATCCTTAACATTTTGCCATACCAACACAAAAAAGACTAACACACGTGCTATTTAATATTCAGCCATGTCTCTAAATGTTATAAACTACATACCACACTCAACAAAGTACCTGAAAATATGAAGGACAAATAGGTAGAAAAAGATCAAAGGCAAATAAATGTCCAGCTAAGGGAAATGAAGAATTGAAGCTCTAAGTATCTGTAGGGAACACACGATTAGTGGAAGATGCTAAGAGACAGGCCTGTCTTCTGTTAAGGATTCAAGAGAAATAAAAAAGTTTAGGCAGGAAGACTATGAAGACCTTGGAAGAAGGTAGAAAAATATAGCATTGGAAAAGTTAGCAACTTATTGAAGAACCCAGCAAAACAATGCTTCTTCAATTACATAAGGATAAGACCAAAGAAATATAAATTTGCTGACAATCTATTGCAATAATCTTTCTCGACAGAAGTAACATGACATGATTAAAAAGTACCTTAGATAACCTCTACATAGAGGGTGCAGTCCTAAACACTTTCTTAAACTATTTTATTTAATCCTCACCACAGTGAGTGAATAGCTCTTGTTTTATAGCTGGCAACTCACAAAGACGGCAACCCCCTCTTTAAAGACCACTGAAATAGAGTACCTACCATCAGCTTTGAACCTAGAAGGCTGCTTTCAAAGTCTATACCCTGAACCACCATGCCATGCTGCCTTGGCTTGGACAAGGAAAACACAAAAATCAACCAATGTCTGTGGACCAAGACAGAAAAAAAAAAAAAAAAAAAAAAAAAAACAAACCAAAGGGGGGGGACCCCCCCCCAAAAAAAACCATTATGTTGCAAATACAAAATGGCATGGAAAAAAAAAAAAAAAAAAGACAGTCAAGAAATGTAGGTCCCTGTGAGCACAGATCAGCAAAGCACTATGGGAATGTTAAACATAAAGGGTTGTCTCTTCAAAGGGAAAGATGTATAGCCCGTTTTCACCCAGCAGGCTGGGAGCAGGTATAGTTAACAGCCTGGTGGCCTTTGCACTGCTTGCATCATAGCATTCCCATGGATGGAGGCAGTCTGGAAGGCTCCTCCACAAGCACTTACATGGCCATCTGAGTTATAGTTCCACTGTCCCCAAGACTTACTCACCTGGCCTGGCTGCTTTGAGACATTCCTCTCTAGTTCTTCCCTGTTCTCCAACTGAGAGATCACATCAGGTTTGGGAATTGGAAGCCCTGTTCACAAGGAAAGAAAGAGTGCACTGGTAAAGAGTGCACTGATGGTGCCCTGGTCCTAAGGAAAGATGTGGGGGGATGGGGGAGAAGAGAAGAAAGGGGAGGGGGGGTTGGTTTTGGATTTCTTCAGTAGTGCTGAAGCAGGAAAGTTGATACGGGGTTTGGCCTAGTTAGGGTTACTGCTGTTGTGATGAGACACCATAACCAAAGCAACTTGTAAAAGAACGGGTTTATTTGGCTTATGTTTCCACATCACTGTTCATCATCAAAGGAAGTCAGGATAGGAACTCAAACAGGGCAGGAACCTGAAGGCAGGAACAGAGGACATAGAGTAGTGCTGCTTACTGGGTTTCTCTCCATGGCCTGCTCAGCCGGCTTTCCTATAAACCCAGGACCACCAGTCCAAAGATGGCACCACACACAATGGGTTGGGCCTTCCTTCATCAATCACTAATTAAGAAAATGCCCCCTACAGCCAGATTTCAGATAGGCATTTTCTCAGTTGAGGTTCCTTCCTTTCAGATAGCTCTAGCTTATGTTAAGTTTACATAAAACTAGCCAGTACAGTGTTTATTGGTGTTCAGAATGGTTAAATCACTCATTTTAAACCTCACTATAAAAATAAATATCTATTATCTTAAGAGTTATAGTCATCAGAACCTTGTCTTGATATCCTTGCCTAAGGAGTAGAGAAAGGTACTACAGGCTATGACTATAATTCTGGAAGTGGTCAAAGTAAAACGAGAAACACAAAACAGGGGCTTTGTCGGGCCTTACGACTAGGGGTCTTTGGAACTAAGAGCTTCAGAGTTCTTAGAAACACAGGCAGAGAGGTACCAAGCTAGGCAACTCATTGTGGGGGTGGCACCATCCTTACCCAGCAAAACCAGATTCTTGTGCTTCTTAGGCATATCTCCTTGGGAAGGGCTCAGCTTTGCCCACTGGGTGAGCTCCCAGCCATATTCTTGGTCAGCAATTCCTGAAAAGCCAAATACACCAAAGGTTACCAGTAGCCTCCTGCCAGAGACTCCTCCCAGCCCAAGTACCACTGATAGTGTAGGAAAGCGACAGGAAGAGTAGACAAAAACAACTCTCACGCCCCTATTAACATGAAGACTCTGGCATGTCTGTGCTCCACAGGTTTGTTCTTTGTCCTTTTGCATCAGAATTCATGTTACCTACAAGCAGCATCTTCAAACCTGAAGGAGTGGAGTTTCTAGTTTCTGTACTGCTGAATTAAAGAACTTGAGTACTGCTTACTATTTATTCAGGGAAAGGGACAAAAAGTATCACAGCGCCTTTGCAGTATGGTTTTTAAGACACAAGGAGTTCACAAAAGAAAAAATGCTCCTGTCTTTAGTTTTCTTTTCCTAGTCTATTATATGCTAAAAAATTAACTTGTTTGCCAGGCAGTAGTGGCACATGCCTTTAATCTCAACACTGGGGAAGGAAGAGAATCTGTGAGTTAGAGGCCAGCCTGGTCTACAGAGGAATTCCATGACAGTTCCAGGGCTACACAGAGAAGCTGTCTCAAAAAACAAAAAACAAAACAAAAAACCCAAAACAAACAAAAAAAACCCAAAACCCTAAATAGCTATAGATAGATAGATAGATAGATAGATAGATAGATAGATAGATAGGCAGGCAGGCAGGCAGGCAGACATGTTTGCTGCATATGCCACAGAATATGGACAGATTTACTCAAACTCAGATAATCATGACAATCCCCAAATGCTTGTTGTCCGCAAGGCACTGATAAGCAAGGCGTGGCCCCACATCAGCTCTTCCTGCACTCATCCTTCTAAATCCCTGGTGAGTGACTGCCATTCAGCTGTTGGAATGTGTGTCACATTGCCTTGTACATGCATGCTGCTTCCTATTCCTGAGTGCTTTCCCGCTGCTCCACCTTTCAGCTATGTGATCACTATTCACACCAGATCTTATCTGACCGCTACTCACATCAGATCTCACTTAGGTTTTCCTCCGCAAATGGCCTTGCCTCTGGGGCATCATGCTTATTCCCTTCCCTTAAGTCCATGCATAGAAAGGACTTCAGGATTCATGTCTGTCTCATTGCTTTCTTTTCAGAATTTATTTTTATTTTATGTATGAGTACTTTGACTGCGTGTGTGTACGTGTCTGGTGCCCTAGGAGGTCAGAAAAGGTTGTTGGATCTAGAAATGGAGTTATAGACAAAGATTTGGGCTGCCATGTGGATGCTGGGAACTGAACCCAAGAATAACAAGTACTGTTAACCACTAAGCCTCTCTTCATCCCTCCGAACTGAAGTTGGGTACCAGCTACTAGAGACCTGGTTTGTTTTTCAGAGGCTGAGTATGATATGGATAGGCTGTGGCAGCACCTATTCAAAAGGACTGCCAGGCTTCCAGATTCTACAGGGATATACTTATTAATTTCTTTCCCATCAGTTATGGCATGTTTCATCTTGCTGAGCTTCTGAAAATGTTCACATGGCCTATGCAGCTTTGGAATGAGACAGTATATCCTACAACTACCTATCACTGATACACTAAGACAGCTTTTATATATGACTTCCCAATATGTGGCCACACCAAAACTGAATGTATTTTTCCTTCCTGCCGTTACTTTTTCTCTTTATTTGGGAGAATAAGTGGCCAGGCCTGGTTTATTGATATGTCCCCAAAGCCCAGCTTTGATCTAACTGGTAACACTCCCACTTCTGTCTCATGGGTTTGCCATGTTTGCATGGGGTCAGCCAGCATGGAGAAGGACACAAGAAACTCCTAAGAAGCACTTTTGTTCTCAGCCCACAGACAGGAAGAGACATAATGAGAAAAAGGAGTTTTAATCTAAGAAGTGTTAGATCTAACTACGATTTAAGCATTAGATTGAAGAAAGAATGTTTGGCATTGTGGTTTGTTCCCAGATAACATGGGTAGATCAAATTTTCTCTTCTGTAAATAGAAACTGGCTATCAAAGTGGCTAGTTTTCTGTGAGAAGATAAGTGGCAGGAAGGAAAAATACATTCAGTTTTGGTGTGGCCACATATTGGGAAGTCATATATAAAAGCTGTCTTAGGGTACCAGTGATAGGTAGTTGTAGGATATAAAGGGGGAAGATTTTACAAAGGAAAAACTGAGGGGTCTGCATAGCTAGCATAGGATGCAAACTCACTGAACGATAGCCTGGGCCGAAGGGAAGGCAGAGTCTTACAAGCACCAGAGGTCGCTGTTGCTGCTGGGAGTGCAGAGCAACTTTACAAAAGGAAGCTAATGGATTGACCTCCCCACTCTCTTCAATCACTTTTCCCAAAAGTTCATTATGATTTTGGATTTGTCTCAATCTCATATCACTGACAATGGCAGTGTCTTAACCAAATACAATACTCAACAGTCAATTTATTTGGAACAAGGAAAGATTCAGAACTCTCAGAGACAGTCAACAGACATGTTTGTCAATCAATAGTCCCCTTTAGTTTTTACTTGACATTATGAAACATTAGGTATTATCTACATAAATCCTGGGATATTTTCTTCAAGCTGCTTATAATTTATGTAAAATACACACATAAAATGTATTCCCTGACACGTTTATGCTTTAAGAGAGACCTAAATGAATTTATGTTTGGGAGAGCATGGGAGAGGACTGTTAGGCAATTCCGCTTCCTCTCAGTCCCAAGAGAAACCCATTTTGATCAACTGGAATACACAAGCCCTTTTCCAGGCCTTACCTTGCAAAAAAGGGAATATAGACTCCCAGAGGCAAGGCTGCCTCATACCTGATCTTTAATACAATAAAGATACAGGGCTTCACTTAGTAAATGGATTCTTTTGGGTACTCAGGTGTTGCTTTTATCTAAGTCGATCTATTTACCAATAAAGATTCAGGAGTCAGATACTGAGGTGGAAACCTGCTAGATAAGGGAAGTAACCAGCTGACCTTTTTTTTTTTTTTTTTTTTTTTGGCTCCTTTCCACATCATCCAAAACCAAAAAGGACTGTGAATCTGTGAATCTCTAAGTCCCTCCCTACTCCTACCTCTTACCAGGTCCTCCAAACACTCTATGGCTAATTCTTGTCAATTAGTCACTGGCTCTTCTCCCTGATCCAAGGTTAGTTTTATTAACAGTCTCAGGAGTTTCACGTTGTGATCAAATATCCTGCAACACTCAGGATCTGAAGTTTGGTTATGGGGGAGTGTATTAAGGAAACTTGTAAATATCCAGAGACATTTCATTCAATATCCAATATTTTAGATTTGGACTTATGGGCAGATATGGACCATGTGGAAAGACTAAGCTAAGTGATGTGCGAAACATAACTTTGATAGGTACCTGCTTGTGTTCCTAGCCTTCAGGTGTGGATCCTGACTCTAGAAGTGATCAGAATGCTACCTAGATCATAAACATATCTTTTCCTTTTCCTTTCCTTATTCATGGTGATGTGTGGGTTCCACGTGGTACAGGATGAATGGGCAGATACGCCAGATGAGAGATGCAGGTCTTTGTTTATCTGAGGCGTCTTTGTTATGGTGTCACAGCTTAGTATGTATCTGTTGAGCATCGAAGAAGGAAGAAGTAGAACTTGGAAGTGACTACTGGGATGCTATAGGCTGGCTTGTGAAAACTCAGAAAAGGAGGTGAACCCAAGCAGGTTTTGAATACAGAGACCTTGGTATTCATTTAGATAAACATTTATTGAGAACCTAATGTTTGCAAGGCACTGTGTAAGATTTAGAGACCTTTTAAATCACATCTCCAAGGCTTACAATCCAGTTGAGAAGATAATTCAGGTGTATGTGTTGAGTGTGCTCATCTGTGAATTTCAGATAGCAAAAGCACCTGTTTCACAGCATGAGGACCAGTTGAGTGCAATGTGGTGCTCTGAGTGAATAAGTGCCTCCACAGGCTCATATATTTATTTTAATGTTTGCTTCCAAGTTGGTAGAGTTGTTTTTTTTTTTTTTTAAATTAGGATATGTGGCATTGTTAGAGGGGGTATGTCACCAAGATCATTGTGTCTATCTCTCTGTCTCTCCCCATCTCTTGGGGAGATGTAAGCTCTCAGCTACTGCTTCAGAACCATGCCTACCTGTTGCCATGCTCCCTGCCATGAAGGTCACAGATGCACCCTCTGGAACTGTAAGCAAGCTCCCGATGAAATGCTCTCTTTTGTAATAAGTTACCCTGGTCATCGAGTCTTGTTGGGAAACTTATGTACTTGTCCCTTACAGTTCTCTTCCTCCCCACCCCACTGTAGAACATAGGAGAAGTGATAGATCCCCAGTGAAGAGAGTGATACAGAAAAGTTATCTTCTGAGTCCCAGTCGGAGGACGACTCGGAGGAGGAAACTTTAATAGAGGAAATTGAAGAACTCTGCCGTAAGCTGCAGCATTGTTATAAAAAAAAAAAAAAAAAAACCAAACCAACCAACCAACCAACCAAACAAACAAATAAAAAAAAAAAAAAAAAAACCAAACAAAACTCATAGGAGACTTGGTTAGGTAAGGGTCTTTCTTCAGATAAGGGAGATGAGGAAATAGCTTGGCAGGGATTAACGCCTTCTGCTCCACCTGCCTATGTTGATGAACTCTATGATGAACCCCTATGGGGGGGGGTGACCTTTAAAAACCCATCTCCACAAACTTACCCCGTTATAGACGTTCCTGATCCTAACAATCCAGGTCAAGATATCGGTCGGCATGTCCCCTCAACTTTAAGGAAATTAAACAGTTGAAGGAAGCAGTTACCTCATATGGGCCTTTAGCACCTTTGACAGTTTCCATGTTTGAATCTTTCACAGCCCTCAATCTTACTCCCAGTGACTGGCAACAGCTCTGTCACGCATGCCTCTCTGGACGTGATTATTTGCTATGGAGAGAATACCAAGAGTGTCTTCAAACAGCCCATGTGAATGCCCAGGCTGGTTTCCTACAAAGAGACATCGATATGCTAACAGGAGCTGGGCTGTATGCTAACCTGGCAGCTCAGCTAGGCTATGATCCTGGGGTTTATGCCCAGGTTGTGGCAGCAGCAGTGAGGGCCTGGAAGGGCTTGCCTAACAAGGCAGCCGGAGATCAATTATCACAAGTTTTACAAGGCCCCTCCGAAACTTTCCAGGATTTTGTATCCAGGCTGTTAGCATTAGCAGGTAAAATATTTGGAGATGCTGATACTGCCATGCCTGTTGTCAAGCAATTGGCTTTTGAAAATGCTAACAAAATATTGTAAAGAAGCTATTCAGCCACGTAAAGGCAAGAGTTTAAATGACTCTATAAGGATATGCAGAGACATTGATGGAGCCTATCATCAAGGGCAGGTTATGGCCTCGGTCCTTCATCAAAGACAGAGGTCACTTGGACAGAGTTGGCGATTGAAATTGCTTTGGGTTTGGCCAGCCTGGTCATTTCCATAAAGACTGCCCACAAAACAACCAAAGGGCTGCCAGACCAGGCTTATATCCTAAGTGTAGGAAGGGAAATCATTGGGCCAATGACTGCCAGTCTAAGATGGATTTACAATAATGGCCTTTGCTGTTGGGAAACTGGAAGCGGCCCCTCTTAGGGGTCCCAAAACCCAACAGGTGTATGGAGCAATGAATCTACCAGCAGGCAGTGGCAGAATTCAATTTGTCCCACAAAAGCAATCCCTTCTTGTTGAGGACCTTGTCCGAGGGACAGCAGGGAGCGCAGGATTGGATCTCTGTACCTCTGCCAGAGCAGTCCTAATGCCTCAGATGGGGGTTCAGGCTTTACCAACTGGAGTTCATAGGCCTTTACCTAAGGGAACCATGGGGTTAATTATAGGGCACAGTAGCGCTCTTTTAAAGGGTTTTCACATCTTACCTGGGATTGTAGATGCTGATTATACAGGAGAAATTAAAATTCTTACAACAGTGGATAGGGTAGTGTTAGTCGTACCCCAAGGAGAGCAGATAGCTCAATTAGTATTAAATTCCTCTTGTATCTACAAATAATCCATTTCTGAGACCGAAGAGAGGCATCTAACAAGACTGATTATATTGCTGGGGAAAAACTTCTCTATCAACTCCTCCCTATGTCTCCTACCCCCTTTTCTTTGTTGTTTGGAACAGTTCTGGGGGGGGGGTAACTCTTAATTGTTCTTCCAGAAAGTACTCCCTGACAAATTGCTGGGTTCATTAAGATAAAGCCATGGTGGTACGCGTTCCTGGTGGTACAGGTTCTATGGCCTGTTCTAGATGATGGAAGGACTACAATGACTTTGTATTGACAAAAAGGGGACTTTGGAAGTACCGCTGCAATTGTGGCCACCATTGCCATGTCCGCTACCACTGCTGCCGCAGCAGGATTTGCCATTTCTCAAGATGTCCAGACTACAGCTATTGTAAATGAACTCTCAGAGAAAGTTAGCCAAGCTTTGGACCTCCAAATTAGTTTAAATACTCACATTCAATTAGAATATTGACTTTGAATCAACTATTGGCTTTAGCTCAAGAACAGATTGATTATTTATTGTCTTGCTCCTCTCCTCATTTTAGCATTCTGTTTGTGTGACTCCTGGAAATGTTCTCCTCACCGTCATGAACTGAATGCCTATATGAGTGGGGTATGGAATGTTACCTTTGTCAATTTCACTACCCAGTTGAGCCACGCTATAAGGTGATTAATGCCACTCATCTGGATCCTGTAAAAGTTAGTGATCGGTGAAATTTCATGTCCCATGGGGGGGAGGGGGTATAGCGTTGGTCAGGGTCTATTGTGTTATCCCTGCTCGGGGTCCTGGGTATCGGTGCCTGCATCTGGATTCTCTGTTGAATGCACAGCCAGAACAATAGACAGGCAAGTGTCACCTGACAGGCACCCATGGCCTTGGCAGTGTAACATGAATCAGCACAAGTATGGCTGCAGATGCTGGAGAAGCGATAACCAATGACAGGCAACTCCTAGCGGGATCAATGCCGCCTAAGACAGGGATTGATGAGAGCATTTCTCCATGACGGGTAAGGTATTTGTTTCCCAGGTGACCTAAGCCAGGGATCGCTTCATTTAAAAAATAAAAAGGGAGGAACTGTTGGGAAATTTATGTACTTGTCCTTTACAGCTCTCTTCCTCCCCATCCCGCTGTAGAACTTCTGTGTTCTCCAGGTGGAGCAAACAAGGTTGTGTTCATGGGCTTGCGATTTTTCTCAGAACTTACACGTATGCAGTGCCTGTGCCTTGACCCTGGGTGTGGGTGGCGCATGGCTTCCTCCTATGCTTAACCCATTCCCTCCCTGACTTGGATATATATAAGTCCATTACTCTCTGTAATAAAGAGCTTCTTCTTCACTTCTCATGGCAGTCTGTTGAGTGCTTCGATCCCGACACCCTCCACTAGCTCAGTACTCTGGTCACGTGGGCACGGCCGAGTCTCTACACAGCAATAGAAAACTAAGACACCTTGTGTTACCCAGAGTATATTACTTAATCTCTCTAAACTGCATTGTGCTTATCTGTCAAAGTCAAACAGCAAAGGGCCCTGTCTCACAGATTCAGTTAGAGGATCAGTCAGTCTAGCCCTTCTAAAATTCTCTGCTGAATGTTTACCCCAAAATGAGTGCTTAGTAAGTGCTATCACTACTACTAGTACTAGGAGGGTGAAATGCTGGGGCACAAGACAACAAGGTCTGCTTTCCAAAAGCTTCAAAATCACTAAAATCTATAGAAACTTCTGGAGAAAATGGTGTTCTCCCATAACTGTGACATTCCCCTCCTGTAGTAGCCGCAGTTATTTCAAGCGCAGTGGTAACGGGCCTATGCACTCATACAGTTGTGTCTGCAGATTCCCCTCTGCATCTATCCCACTGCCAGACAATCTCTCCAACTTCCTTTCGCAGTGCCTGGGATCGGACAGCAGGACCTTATGCACCCTAGGCGGTGTTCCATTGCTGAGCTACACCCAGCCTCTGTCCACAATTTTGAATCTGGAGATTCATCTTTCAGTTTCCACACTCCACATTAGTTATGTAGCACTGTAGGTACGCTGTTTACTCAGACACTGCGGAGCAGAGGTGGGACGGGAAGATGGCAGCCACAGTAGGCAGAACGAGCAGATGCTGGTTTGCAGATGGCAGGGAGACCTGTTTTATAGGAAGGCGCTCTGTGTAGCTCACGCTTCTCCCCTGGTCAGTCTGTCCCTTGTTTGGCGTAACGCCTTTGATGTTGAATAACTGAGGACTTGAAGCTGAACACTTTTCCACACACACTACACTCAAAGGGTTTCTCCCCTGTGTGAACTCTCCGATGTTGTGTGAGCCGGCACCTCTGGCTGAAGGCTTTTCCGCACTCGCTGCACTCATACGGCTTGTCTCCAGTGTGTATCTTCTGGTGCTGTGTAAGAGAAGAGCGGTCAAAGAAAGCTTTGCCACACTCACTGCACTGATGGTGTGGTTCCCCAGCATGCGCCTTCTGGTGTCTGTTTAGGGAAGAGACCCCATAGAACGCTTTCCCACACTCACTGCATTCATACGGCTTCCTGCCAGTGTGGGTCAGCTGGTGACGGGTGAGGATGCTCTTCTGGCTAAAGGCTTTCCCACACTGCTGACACTCATAGGGACTCTCCCCGGTATGGATTCTCTGGTGGCGGGTGAGAGATGATCGGTCGAAGAAAGCTTTGCCGCACTCACTGCATTTAAAAGGCTTCTCTCCTGTGTGAATCCGCTGATGCACAGTTAGGGATGAACGGTCGAAGAAGGCTTTGCCACACACGCTGCACTCATATGGGCTCTCTCCTGTGTGGGACATGAGATGTCTGCTGAGGCTGCTCCTGTGACTGAAGGCCTTCCCACACTCAGGACAGTCATAGGGCTTCTCCCCAGTGTGAGTTCTCTGGTGGCGGATGAGGGACGAATGGTCAAAGAAGGTCTTCCCACAGTCACTGCATTCCTGGTCTTGGTGTTTAGTGAGGATTTTTTTGGATGGGGCTGATTTTCGCTGTACGCTTTTGTCCAGGGAAAGGGGTTTCTTGCAAGTCTCTACTTCAGGACTTTCCTTTTCTGGTTCTGACCCATCTGCTAGTGTCTGAACTTCAAGTTTAGGGCACAGAGGAGTTTGCCTTCTATGGATTTCTCCCAGTGTTCCTTCTGGAGCAGTTAGGCTCTCAGGCTTAGTCTCCTGGCCTGCAACAAAGAGAAAAGCCAGATGCACTTTCTTCTCTGGACTAGGAGACAATGACAGAGGAGAGATGCTATGACAGCACAGCTCATTTCCTGGATAGTCTTACACTCTGGGAAAGCCTAAGGCTTGGGAATAAAGGAGGGGGGAGGGAAGGAACATGACAACAGACTTCTCAGAATGCAGGGGAAGGGCTCTGGGAGGGGCCAATAGCTTAATTAGGGTAGGTTGAGAGAGACGTGGGAGGTGTACACAGGCAAGGTGACAGTTCTGAGAACAAGATGGTGAACATAGACGGATCATACTTTGGCGTGTAGAAGGGGGAACCAGAGAACTGATGAGTAATAGGAAACAAGCATGCACACAGACAGCTTGAATTTGAGAAAAGGGTGATCCCTAACATTCCTCCACACCCAGATAATACAAACAAAACTCTGTCTTGGTTACCTAGAGAGACGCTCTCTGGCCACTCTTTCTCCTCGGATCCATGAAGACCCTGTGTCCGTGGCTCGTCCCTTTCCTTCAACTGAAGAATCACGTCAGACGGAGGAACAGGAAGCCCTGCTCATGGAGGAAATGTAAAGCAGGTTGCTGCTGTGATGAAATAACTAACCATCGCACAGTTTAGTCCTGGCCTCTAAGTCTAGATCTTCCCGAAATGTAGGATACAGACCAAAGACACCTTTGAGGGAAGGTCTGGACTGAGGCTCTTGAAAAGGACAAACAGCAGGCGCCAGGGCAGTGCCCACAAAAGCCACCTCAGTTCACAGGCAGTGTATGGAGGCTTTCCATCCGCACACTGGCAGGGTATAAAAAAAGATCATCTCGGCTGAAAAAGCACCAAGAGGGAACTCAATTTTGATTGTTTGCTCATATTTAGTATCTTGTTTTTTATGTTCACTGTAGGAAAATTAGTTACCTTCAGTAAAAAGAAAACCACCCTCTGTGCTTTATACTAATATTTCTTTTTCTTCATCTTGATGCTGAAAGGCCTTACATGTGATTCTGTTAAAGACTGGGTAATGGGGGCTTGGTGAGCCTGCTTAGTGGGTGCACCCAGCCTGCTAACTGGGTTCACTCCCTGCAACCCATGTGGCGGAAGGAGAGAACAAACTCCCCCCCCCAGTTGTCCTCTGACCTCCACACACACACAGGCTGTTGCGCGCACATGTGTGCCTCCCCAAGAAAATAAAGAAAAATGTGATGAAATGGTATAAGAACTTTATAAAGCTGGATAATGAAATACTACTGACTTGTAGTTCTTTTCATGTGGTAAATTTAAAATAGTAATTTTATTTAGCACAGATTTTTCTACAATGTTTTAATGGCTATATGACACATTGCATGGATAAATTCGCAAATCTCTATCAACAGACATTTTACTAATTTTAATGTCTTGCTATTAACACACAATAGTATGAGAAATGTTTCCTGGTATGCTGTATGAATTGGCAATCCTATTACATTCTTAATTTCTAGAAGCAATCACATCCATAGCTATATGAACAAAATGAGATCCCGTTCCTGGAAACACCTGGGCTCTAAGCTCCCCATGAACGGGTTCCACCTTGGGAGACAGGGAAGACAAGGGAGACAGACAGGGGAGACAGGTTTGTTCTCCCTGGGCCCAAAAAGCATCAGTCTGGTGTGCACTGGCTCTCTTTTGGCAGACAGATCACACCCATTCCTTTCTGTGGCTTCTGGTTTTTGACCTAAGGAATTCTATACTTCTATATTTCACTCTTCCAAAGCCCCTGACAAGAGCTCAGGATTTTCCTTGATGCCAACTGAACAATCTGTTCCATTTGGGATATGAGTTGGCCTGATTAAGCTCATTCAGTAGGTACTGACGTGTGTGTTTGTGTGTGTGTCCATATATTGAACTGAGGACCTTGTACATGCTAGGAAACACTGTACCACTTAGCTACATCCTCAGCCTAATGTTGGCTTTTGAATATACATCTGCAGCACGAACGTGACTGCTATCTGCTTTTACATCTGTGTACTCCTGCTCCCAGAGTGGCCAAGACTACAGGCACACACCACTGTGCTTGGCTTCAGCCTCTTCTCCTGGAAGTGTGGGGGAGTTCCTTATTACCTGAAGGGACTTCACTTTACTTCACTAACAGCTGACATTAACAACAGCTCTTAATTCCCCCATCACGTAAGTATAGTTACAAACTGCCTTATAAAGGTTTCTAATATTGTCATTAAGACAAATACTCAAAATCAAGCACATCTCTGATGACCTTTCTTTTTTTTTTTTTTTTCCCAAGGATAACTTCTTTGTCCTCCTCTGGCTTCCACGAAGTGACAGATAACCACTCTTACCAACATGGCTCCTTGTCACCAGATGGAACTGAGGACATTAGCGCTGGCATGCCAGGAGAAGACCAGGACATATTAATCCTTCTCCTTGTTGCCTCTAGACAGCCAGGTCCCTACACAGAACACACACACTCTGCCCTATCTTCTAGTCTGCCTTCTGTTTGGGGGAAGCAAGTTGCTGAACAAGGAGGCCTGTGGTTGCCCAGAGCTGTTAACATCGAGGCAGTCTATCTGTCCGGTGCTGGGTCACTGGCTATGCACCTAACGCCACCTCCTCTGGCTCTTTGGTCTGTCAGGTAGCAATCCCGAGCTCATGTGACATACACTGGTTTGGGACAAGTTCCCCCTGCTCACAGAAAGCCTTCTTACCCAGTGAGATGATGCTCTCATAGTTTTCCAGCATCACTGCCTTGTAGAGAGCCCTCTGCACAGGGACCAGATGCCTCCACTCTTCATCTGTGAAAGTCACGGCCACATCTTCAAATGTCACCGATGTCTGAAAACACAATCACACTCCCTTACAACCCTTTTCTTTCTTGTTTCTCTTGAGACAGGGTCTAACTCCGAGTGCCTACAGCATGCACAAACTCTAGTCTAACCCAACACTCTTTGGTATACGGGGGCTGACTCCCAGTCCGTATCTGGCTGCACCAGAGGGACAAGCAGGACGAAACTACTGATTCCAGAATCCTCCATGCAGACCTGTTCTGTCAGCTTTTGAGAAGGCCACAGGCTCTGGGTGCTGAAGGTCATCTTACTTTGGAGCCCTTCAGTGGCCTAGGGCTGGAGGGTTGTGAAGGAAGACGCTCAAGACAAAGAAAGAAAAGTGATTATATTGTGTCAATAAACAGTATTTTAGAAATAAAAATGTCCACCTTACCTGGCACCTGGTAGGTGGAGACACAGCAGCCATTCCCTCCTATGCTGTCCTGGGAGGGAAGAACAAAGTCCTAGTGAGGAAACAGTGTGGGAGAAGGCATGAGAATGACCAGGGGTCTTCTGCCAAACGTGACAAGGCCCCTCTATATAGCAGTGAGCAATGCAGCCAACACTTTACAAAGAGCAAACAAAGCAAGGCCAGGAGCACTCCATGCTCACTCCAGAGTTAGAATAAAAGCCATGGACATCAAAACCACGACAGTGTCTGTTGTACCGCTATCTCCAGGGCAGAGTCCTGTTCCCAGGAGTCGGAGCACAGTAAGATTCCTATGATATTTATATATTCACAGTAATTTTGCCCTGAGTGTTTATTGAGCAAAACCTATATGCTACTTTACACACGACTATACAGATAAGACAAATAAAACCTGTAACCCCTTTAGAGGAGTAGCACTCCATTTACAGCTCTTGCTAATGAAGCATTCATTTTAGATATGATAAGATTCTTCTCCTCATTTCTAGAGCCATGCTGATCATATCAACACTGGGCAATTAGTGTGTAACCAATTAGGGGCTAGTAATTAGTGAGTAATTAGCTGACCTACTAGAGACATCTTGGTTTGCTTTCTCTTGCTCTGATGAAACACAGACCAAAAGGAGGAGAGGATTTATATGGCTCACAGGTTACAGTCCTTTACCAAGGGAAGCCTGGGCAGGAACCTGGAGGCAGAGCTGAAGCAGAGACCATGGAGAATCACTGCTAACTGGCTTGCTCAGCTACTTTCTTATGGAGCCCATGCCTGCTTTCCCAGGGATGGCATTATCCACAGTGGGCTAGGCCCTCTGGTATCAACTGACAGTTAAGAAAATGAGCCACACTCCGGGTAGAGGCAGTCATGACTTTAATCCCAGTACTTGGGAGGTGGAGGCAGGTAAATCTCTGTGAGTTCACAGAGTTTGAGGTCAGCCTGGTCTACAGAGTGAGTTCCAGGACAGCCAGGCTATACAGAGAAACCCTGTATAGAAAGAAGGAAGGAAGGAAGGGGAGGGAGAGAAGGAAGAAGGGGAGGAAAGGAAAGAAAGAAAAGGAAAGAAGGAAGGAAGGAAATGTCCTACACAAACATGTTCACAGGCCAATCTGATGGAGGCAATTCAATTGAGATTTTTTTTTCCCCCCAAGTATGTCTAAGTTTGTATCCAGTTGACAAAAACTATGAGAGAAATGATTTGGTATGAAAATTTTTAAAATTTTCAAATGTTGCAATAACATTTTAATGATGAGTCAGAAGATATCAGGAGGTACTGAAGTAGCCCCAGGGACCAGGGGAGCAGAGTTACCAGGAGACAGACCAATGGGTGTGGCTCACATTAGAGGTGAGACTGGTTCTAGATGAAAGGACTCGAGCTCCAGTTCCCACACACTGCAGCTTTACTTATCCTTGGGATTCCTAGAAGACTCATCCTCTCCGACCTCCCTTCGTATAACTTAGCTAAATGCATGTCACCTTCTCACAGTGAAGAGTCTAAC
This sequence comes from Phodopus roborovskii, assembly GCF_943737965.1. Taxonomy (NCBI): domain Eukaryota; kingdom Metazoa; phylum Chordata; class Mammalia; order Rodentia; family Cricetidae; genus Phodopus; species Phodopus roborovskii. Next base: position 26,123,725 of record NW_026126416.1, on the reverse strand, counting down.
TAAAGCCTGGTTGGTGTGAGTACTTGCAGTGAGTACTTGCAGTCTCAGCACTCAGGAAGAAGCAAAAGCCAGGACTGCTGCAAATTCAAGGTCAGCTAGGACTACGTACTGAGTTCAAGGCCAGCCTGGGCTATGTAGGAAATACCACCTCAATTATTTTCTCTAGAAAGGGAGTTTAATGAAAATAGCAATGAAAGCAAGCATTTGGGGAACTCCTGGTGGGGTGGGGAGATAGTATGTATGCTTCTGGGAAGAAGAGAAAAGGTGCACCTGTGGCTCATTGACCACTTTATTGCAGCCAAAGGAATATGTCACTGTTCTTTGTGATTCATTCATCTACCCACTTAGTCAGTACCAACCATACCAAGCACCAGCCCAGCGAGACACTTTCCCTGACCTCCAGAGCAACAGCTTTATACACGGGACAATGAAACAAAGTAATATTTACTATAGGATGGTACTGTAAAGAGAGATGCAGGGCAAACTGTCAGGGCTTTGAAGAGGCCCCCCTAGCCCAGGGATGAAGGATTGAGGGAGAAATGCTGCAGATTTCTTGGCACATCTGGGATATATTGTTTTGATGTGAGGGAGCAGCAACATTATAGACATGGAAAACCTTGAGTGGAAATAAGAGGAAGACCCTTATCACAATAAAGGATTACTACGGAAATGAGATAAGAGAAAGTCTTAGTCATGAGTAATGCTGGAGAAAAGATTATAATGTAGATAAATAAGAATCTGGGAAAATGATAGGCTGACGGATGTTTATTCGGGGAGAAACCACTTACACCAAAAACAGATGACCACCTGCAGGTTCCTGTCCCAAGGATGCTGCCGGATGCTCTGTCTCTGACCAGAAAGCAAGAGAGAGATGGGATCCTAGACCCCAGACCTAGTCCCCCTTGGTCACGAATACCAATGGACATGGTCAGTGCAACAGATGCGGGTGAGGTGGATATCTCACTACAGTTCCCCTTTTAGTCTAAAGAAAAGATTTAGGCTTGATACAAAACTATATACAAAGACAGTAAATATCAAGTGTGCTCTAGGAAAAGGAAAACTAAGAACATACAAACTTAACACCTACATATCCAGCTATAGGGTGAAGGTGTAACAGAGATTACTATAGAGTTGTCCTAAGCTGGAAAGTTTAAGTCATATACTTACTATTTCTATCTAGGAAGAGAGAACAATAATTGTGATAGTCTAATCTTCAACCTCATCAAAGACCTGAGAAGGAGGATAACAACACTAGGGGAGGCAGGAAGTGCAGGTGAGCAGCTTCCAAAAGGTGCAGCAAAGACAGAAACAGCAGGCTACCTGGACAGTGACCTAAAGTTTCACAGCAACAGCAGGGAAACTAGCTTTGGCTAAAGCCTAGAGTATCTGACAGACCACCACAGAAGCAGCGAGATAGAAAGGCTGTCTTACCCTGACTTGGCAAGGCTCAGCAGTCTTCTGTTTGTCTCCTGCAAGCACAGTAAGACAGCGTGTCCAAAGTCAGTGGTAGAGGTGGGGGCAGTTCTTTGCCCAAGAGGCCATTAGCCGAGGAGAGGATGGACTCCAGAAGGAGCGACATCAGTGCCCAACATATTCTCTGGAAGCTACATCGAAGGGAATTTGGGGGGTGGTGTCAGAGCAAGGGTGTGTCCTCATTAGATATGTACTTAATTATATCAAAGGGTGCTTGGGGGTGGTGGCGTCTGGGCACTGGTGTGTCCTCATTAGATATGTCCTTTGAAAGATTACTGTGACGAATACAAGGGCTTTCAAACAAAGACACTCTCAGATTGGCCAATTCTCTTCTAGAAATTTATTCTAGAAATGTGAGAGAATAGTTACAGAGCTTGTAATTAACCATCACCAACACATCATCTTTATTGAAGGTTATCTGCCAGCCAACTTCTTAAGCCCATTACACATATCATCCCATTTAATCTTTAAACAATGCAACTAAAATCTGAACTCTATTAAGCATCTACAACAGGACACTTGACTAAATACTTTATTGCCTAGATACCCAATGGAGTGCTATTAAACATCACCCTAACTAGTATTGCTGGCACTTGCTCTCATGAGGCTCTTGCAAAGTGCTTTTAATAAGGATAATTTAATTCCATCCTCATACATCAAAAAATGAGGTATTATAGGACATTCAGGCTTTGTAAAAGGCTGAGGTTGGATTTAAAAAAGTCTGGCTGGAAGCTTTTAATTCTATGTTATAATTTACTTCCATCAAAAGATAGCCACAAAGTTAAGCAGATCTTTTGACTAAAATAGAAAATCCTGCAACACATCCCAACATTTTTGGAAGTTTGATATGCAAGATTGAAGTTTCATGAAAACAGAAGTATGGTGACATACACCTGTAATGCCAAGGCTTGGAAGACTGAGGCAGGAGAACTCTTGGCTTATCACCAGGGTAAGCTATAAAATAAGACTGTATCTCTAATGCAATAAATGTAAAAACAAAACAAACAAAAACTAGGGAAAAGATCACTGGCAAACTGAAACAACTTCAATGGAGTTAATAGACAACTGGCGACCACTCAGACTTCTAGACATATGATGGCTGCCAGTGGTTGTTCGACTTTATGCCAGGGATAGTTCGACTTTATGGTGGTCAGAATGTTACCTCTAGAATTGTTCCTCCAAATTTGGTTTGTGTTTATCTCATTTAAGACTACACAGTACCCTGTTTAGTGAGTCTTACCCTGATACTCTGGGTCTTGTCTGGCCTAAGTATAGTTTCTTCATCGTTATTTCCCACTATCCTTTGACAGTGCACCTTAGTGAAAATCATCGCAACTCTGTCTAATAATGCCATTTCCTTTGGTGTTTTCTTCACCTCAAATGTGGCCTCCTCCACGAATCCCCTAAGCTTATGCCAGGACATTCTTGCGTAGGCTGGAGATGAGGAGTGAAAGGCGCAATGTGAGACTTTGATCTGGGGGACTGGGTTAGAGTGGAGTGGACACCCCTAGATTCAGAGTCGGTACCGCCTACATTCACGAAGCACCCATTATGGAAAGAGGGAACTAGAGGAAGACAGGGGGACCTCCAACTTGAAAGTACAGGATTCTGACACACAGTGGGCGTACCCCACAAGGACACAGGTAGCCCTAAGTAATTTACACACACTGGATAGACAGGACGACTCTCTGTCCTCGACTCTCGCACAAACTAGCTCCACTAGGTCACGCCCACTGATCCACCCCAAGTCCCCAGGGTTCCCTTCTCTCCGCCTCTGCGTTCACTTGGCATCTCGAAGACCTAGACCCGCAGCCCTCACCTTCCACAAGAGTGCTGGGAACCTGCGAACGCCGGACCGCCTCGGGTCGGGAAGACAGTGCGCCTGCGCAACGGTCTTCCGCCTCTGGGCTCCAATCAATGTGTCGTCTTCGCATGGACTCCATTTCCCAGAAGTCTCGACAGCCAGCGCGCCTTAAGATGACGTGAAAAAAAAAAACCAAAGCTGTGCAAGTTTGCACCCCAGATCCGCGTGCTGAAGCAGATAAAACTGGGTGGTGGGTGCGTGCGCTCCTAAACCCGGAGTCCAGCTGTCTGGAGCAGTGCTGGGAGGAAGGCCCTAAGCAGCACAAATCCGGTTTCTGTTTGCCAGCGTCCATGTCTTTTCTGAAAGCCAGGGTTCCCAGTTCTCAGTCTCCTTTCAGCACCAGCCCAGCAACATACCCGTCTACTTTGGTCAGATACTGGGTTGGGTGGCATTTTGAGAATTTACACTCAACTCTGAACCATAATTCTGTATGAGGATGACCTCATTTCTGCTGCTTCAGTCACCAGCCAAACGTCAGCCTGTACAAACTCTGTAGCTCAAAAAGGATGCAAAGTTTTTAGGGACTCAACTTGTGAGACAAAAAAATTATTGAATAGTCATTTGGCCCCAGGATATTTGTATTTACTTCCGTTCTAAAATAAGGGACACGTTAGGACTTTTCTGGAGCTAATGGCACTGCAGAATATGGATGGCAGCACTTAAAGAATAGCCAGGCCAGTCTGTGAGAAATTATAAATGAGGTCCCAAATCCATACATACCCCTTGTAATCGAGGGGCCAAGAAACAATCTTTTGATAGGCTTAAGGAATCCCCAGCATTGGGGCTTCCAAGAGGGATAGGCTCTTTCAACTGCACATTACCAAAAAGCAGGGTCAGTCACAGTCCTCATTTGGCCATCGGATGGTCACAGGTGGTTCATACCATGCCTGTGTGAACGACTGAACTCTAAAACCCAGTATCTCCAGGGACTGACAGTGACTCTGATCTTCCTCCACCATCTGTTCACACCTTCCTCCCTAAAAACTTGATCTCTTTGACTATCAAGTAGATTCTTCCAATATCAGTCTTTCTTGAGTAAAACATGCACTTGGGAAAGAAGCAGATTCTCCTATTGAGTGAGTAAATACATGCCTTCCTTGTGTTACATGCTCATGCTGTTATCTGGAAGGAAAGACGTTTACTGAACTCCAAGAGCAGTTCCATCAAATATTGACCACAGGTTTTGCCTCTCATGCATGTCATTAAAAGACAAAACAAACAAACAAACAAACAAACAAAAACAAAACAAAATCCTCCAGTGTTGCCACGTCTGCTACAGGGGACACCAAAGGGATGGCTCACTTGTCAATGGAGGGAATGGGTTATGTCAATAGACTGCCAACGTCACGGCCCTGGTGCCCAAGTTTTGTTGACCCTTTTCCCCTCTTTCTGATGGATACCTTATAAGCCTCAGTCTGCCCCCAAGGCAGTGAAGAGGGCAACTGTGAAAGGGTTCCTCTGTCATCCTGAAGGATGGCTGCATACAGAAATCCTCAGCTATGTTTTCCAAGTACTCAAAGGAAGCTTGTGAAGTGACAAGGTGAGGAGAAGCACACGATTACCTATTCTCAGGAAAGGCACCTACTCAGTCGTTCCTGAGTTCCTAGGAGCTGCATGGAATGTGCTTCAGGAAATCCTTTTGTAACCATCCACAGGCATGGTCACTTTCTTAAGAAGGATTTGGAGGATGTAGTTCACTGAGCTCCTCACCTTCCAAGTCTTCAACTGCCTATTGCTTTTCGTGGATACCGTCACTCAGTGAACTGAAGCATCTCCAGTCCACGCTGAAAGGGCTTGAGAAGTAGCCAGAGCAATCTTACAAGCAATTGTTCCCCATTTTGGACTCTCCCTGAATCTCCAGGTATTTCAAACCATGACTAAAACATTAGGTAGCAAATACAGCTTGTCTGACAAGGTAGACAAGCTTTGCCCTCGGGGAAGGTAGACGCCTTAAAGGATACACTAAATAAGTTAATGAAGAAATCCCCCGTGTTACTCTCTATTGCCGTGACAAAACACCATAGCCAGGACAAATTAGAAATAGTTTATTGGAGGCTTACCTTTACAGAGGAGTAGTCCAAGACCATCATATGTACTCATCTGGGCAAGCAGGGATAGTGTAGAGCCATGACCAGGCGAGGTAAAAACCATGGCCTGGGGCTGGACATGAGTGAGTGAACAACTTCTACCATGATAGCACGAGTGCATCTGAAACCAAAGGCAACGCAATGTCCAATAAACTTTGGGCCTTTAGTGGAGTTAAGTTCAGACTTGCTAAACGTCATCTCGTTCACCCCCGGGACCCTTCCAGTTGTTCCACTGTCTACCGGCTCAGCAGAACGCGATTTCTCGGGACACAGCAACCATTGGACCTGACAGATTGGACTTTTACCTGTGATACGAGCCGGAGAGCTAGCCCCGCCCTCTCCCCGCCCCCCGTCTGGGGTCCTAGCGCGAGGACCCCTGAGAAGCTGTCCGTAGCTGAGCCTGACTCAGTTTCCTTCGTGGTCCATGTGGACAATTTGTCGACCCCCGTGTACGCTGAGATGTGGCCCTCAAGTCTCAGCACACCGCCTTGAGCTGATGACGGACGTCTGCCGAGGCGCGGTCTCAGCCGGTCGCAGAAGGCGGTGGGGAAGGCGGTCCTAGAGACAGGCAGCGTCGCTGCTCCGGCCCCAGCATGGCGGCGGCCGTACGCGCTGCGTGCTGTCTCCCTGCACTGTGTGGTGTGCAGGCAGGTAAGCGCTGGGACCCGGGCTGTAAGCGTGCGCGATCAGGGTGCTTGCCGTCGGGTCTGCGAAATTACGGGTCGAGGGACTCGAGAAGTGGCCGGGCCCCTGACCACGGTCTCCCTTTCGGGTCGGGCAGGCTGTGTGACCTTGCGCGCCTTCTCTCCTTCTCTGGGTCGCGCGGCTTGATATCATAGGAAGCGACCTGGACTCTGCTTTCAGCCAGGAAAACCGCTCCGGCAAGCATCACCTATTGTTCATAGGGTGATGTCAACCTCGGCTTCGAGGCTGAGTGCCGCCAGCGAAGCTCAAAACTTAAAGGATCACCCTCCTGCTGAGTCCTTTAGATTAACTAGCTGTCAGTTTTGCGTCTGGGCTGATCCGTTTGCCGGAATGTACTTGGGCTGTCATCGTTTTTCTCCAGCCCTTCTCAGCTGGGCAGTAGGAGTGGCTTTGCGATCGACAGTGTGCTCCTTTTATTAAGCTCACTGTCCAGGTCCTGAAAGTCAATTTTGTTGCAATATTTGACCTGAAATCACTCGGTGCGGTATGTGACGTGAGCCTTCGCTTGTTTTGCCAGTGTTGAACCTATCTCCTTAAGGCCTCTATCTAATAGTGGGTGGTAAACTTCCGTCGCAAGGGCTTACCCGTGTGCCAGAAACAAACTTTTTATTCCTTATGATTCTGTTGTATTTTCATACCACCACCACTCCTGTCCGCCTTTTTGTTTTTTGAGACAAAGTCTCACTGTAGTCTCCCAATTTATAAGCCTCATATCTCAGCTTCTAAATGCTGGAGTTAGTTGTTTACTATCAAACTCCACCTTGTTATTTTTGTTTTATAGATGAGGGAATTACAGCACACAGAAGTGTGAGACGTGTTCACAGTATAAGATTTAAAATTTTGCACCCATGATGCCTTGCTCCAAGACCGTCCCTCCCCCCAACCTTTGTGTAGCTCCCCTCTCTTTGGGGTAGCAGTTTTATTAACATAAATTAATACCATAGAACTTACCCATCTGAAGTGTAAACTTAAGTGATTTTTTTTAAAAAGGAAAACTACTTTTTAACTGCTGTGTCTGTCCCCTTCAATCTCTCAGTAGCCCTCTATACTAGGCAACTATTGATAAATTTCCCATCTGTCTATAGCTTACCTGTTCTAGACATTTTTTATAAAAAGAATCAAAAGATATCTGGTCTCTGTGATTGGCCTCTTCCATAAATGCAGTGTTGTCAGGATTTGTCCATGCTGTGGTACACTGGTCCCATATTGCTTGTGACCCAATAATACTCATGTGTCACTACACCTCATTTTGTTTATCCATTCTTTGATTGATGAACATTTGAGCTGTTTCCATCTTTGACTGTCAGGACCGATGTTAAAATATCTGAGAGCTGTATTTTTGTCTGTGCCCTTGTCCATCCTCTCTTGTGTATATTTCCAGGAAGCGGAATTGCTGGTTCAAGTCATAGCTCCATGTTTAACTAAGGAACCACCAAGTACCTGTACCATTGTACAGCTCCACCACAATGTAGGGGTTCCAGTTTCTCTTTGCCAACACTTATTATCTGTTGTATTCAGATAGCCAAGCTAATGGTGTACAATGTACTAATTTTGTGACTTTGATTTCTAATGAGCTTCTTTTTGTGTGCTTTTTAACTATTTGTGTATGTTCTTGAAGAAATGTTTGTTCAAATCTTTTGTCTCTCTGTGTGTGTTTGTGTGCACTCATGCATGCTCGAACACTGAGGATTGAACCTAAGTACAGGCATGTCCAGCCTGTGGCCTGAGGGTGGCTGTGAGTGGTCCAGTAGAAAACTGTAAACGTCTTTAAAACATTGTAAGATTTTGTGTGTGTGTGTGTGTGTTTCTTGACCATGAACTTTGTAGATTAGAGGTCTATGTCATGTTAAGATCCCAAAGGTGGACACACCTGCTAGGACCTTGTACCTGCTAGGCAAGTGCTCTAGCACTGAGCTGTAAGCCCTGTGTGTGGATCCTATCTGGTGGAACTGCTTGGGAAGATTATAGAAGCGGAGGAGGCGGGGCCTTGCTATGCATTGGAGTAGGGTCTTGAGGCTTTCTAGCATGCCTCCACTTCCTGAACACTTCCCTCTTAGGTGTGAGGTTCTACCATCATGGCGCCGTGCTTACCACCATGTTTTCTCCATGATGGACTATATTTCTCCAGAATTGTGTCCACAACAACTTGCCCAGGCTGTTGTTGAACTCACTCTCTAGCCATGCTGGGCTTGAACTTTGCATCCTTCCATCTTAGCCTCTCTAATAGCTGGGTCTGTGGGCATCCACCAACAGGCCTAGCTTTTTGTCCATTTTTAATTAGGTTGACTTTTTATTATTGAGTTGGAAGACTTCTTTGTATTTTCTAGATACAGGTCTTTTGTCAGATATATAATTTGCCCCCCCCCCCAAAGAAAATATTTTTTGAGATAGGTTCTCATTGTGTAGTCCTAGCTAGCCTGGAACTCACTATGTAGACAGAGGTCAGCCTGTCTCTGCTTCCAGACTGATAAAAGACATGGCCCATGAAGAAACATATTGTTGTTATTTTGAGACAAGGTTTCTCAATGTAGCCCTGGCTATCCTGGAACTCACTCCTGTGTAGATCAGGCTGGCCTTGAAATCAAAGATCACCTGCCTCTGCCTCCCAAGTGCTGGGATTAAAGGCACGTGCCATCACCACCTGGCTAAGAAACATTTTTTAAAACCCGTTTTGCATGTTGATTTCTAAGACCCTCCCCTCCTTCCAGGATCTCACTATGAATGTGGTCTATCCTCAAATACAAAGTGTTCTCCTGCCTCAGCTTCTCAAATGCTGGAGTTATAGGTGAACCACAATACCTGACATAGATAAGTGTTCTTTGAAACACTGGTTTTTGATTTTGAAAACTCAGGGCCTAGTGCCTGCTAGACAAGTGCCCTACTACTGAGCTGTTTTTAGCCTTGAAAAACAACACACCAATTTGAAATTTTGATGGTATCATTTATCTTAGTTTTTTCCCTCCCCCTCTTGGTAGTGTGTGCTTTTGATGTTGTATCTAAGAAATAATTACCAAACCCAAGGTTGTGATCATTTACCCCTATGTTTTTTTTTCAGATTTTTAGTTTTGACTTTTACCTTTATCCTTTGGCCAGTTTGGGGATTAGTTTCTATATATAACATGAGGGAGGGCTTCAGCTTCGTTTGGGGGTTACTATACATATGTCTCCTATGTCCGCTTTCTCACCAGTACTGTCAGAGTCTCTTCTAGAACACCACAGTAAATGAAAGGTTGATGGTGCAGAGCCTCTCCCTCTTTCCTGAAGGGGATGCTTCTATTCTGAGGAAGTTATGGTATACTATGTGCCAGTGAATCTGGAGAAATAAGTGCCAGCGAAGGGTCAGTTCAGAACTAATTCAGATCTGGTGAGGCTAGAAGGAGGGTGTAGGAAAGAGGGAGGGGCAGCATGAGACTGGGTTGGAAGCCTGGGCCATGTGGCCAGCCTGCAGGATATGCTCAGGGATTGTTTTGACACAGGATCTCATGTATGTAGCCTAAGCTGGTCTTGAACTTACTATGTAGCCAAAGCTGACCTTGAGTTCCAGATCCCCCTCTCTATTGAGTCCTGGGATCGTCAGCAGAAGCCATTGCTCCAGCTTGTGCTGAGGAATTTTCCTTTGATCTTTAGAGCAGGAGGGAGACAAGGAAGATTCTGTCGGGGCTGTGAGTGCCTAGATCTGATACCCTGGGAAGATGATGAATGAGAGAGGGAATCATGGAAACCTGGTAGGAGACAGGTTATTATCCTGTGGCTCAGTGACCAGGAGGCCCCAGCAAAGAAGATCCAGCAAGGACAGCACAGGGCAGATGACAGATGGCTTGACACCCAAGGAGATTTCACAAGGCTTGAAAGCTGGATGGATCTGAGGATAAAGGGTAAAGATGAGGTGCCATGTCAGCTACTTGGCAAGTGGTCTTGGAGCCCAGAGATAGCTTACTCTTTGTCCTAGTCCTTTTATTGTTTAAGTGTTAATATTTTATAGGCATTATTGTTTAAAAGGTTCCTTTTCATGTAGAAAAGTATCTTTAAACACATTATTCCCCCTACCCCCATTTACAGGTCATTTCCTGTCTAGGCAGCTCTCTCTAAACACCTTTCCAGCAGCAGCTTCCTTTTTGGCAGTGAAGACAACTCTCAGCTATGGTAAGATTCTAGTATGTCTCTGTTCTTGCAAGATTTATTTACTTTCCAGTAGTTTTGTTATGGTGGTTTGGGGTGAGGGTGATTGTTTAGGGGTGCTGCTGAAGCTTTCATCTAGTTTTTTGTTTATTTGTTTGTTTTTGTTTTGTTTTGCTTTGCTTTGTTTGGTCTTTCAAGACAGGGTTTCTCTGTAGCTTTGGAACCTGTCCTGGAACTAGTTCTGTAGACCAGGCTGGACTTGAACTCACAGAGATCCGCCAGCCTCTGCCTCCCAAGTGCTGGGATTAAAGGCGTTCGCCACCAATGCCCGGCTTCATATCTAGTTTTACATACTTCAGCTTTCTTCCCCAGAGGCAACTCTAGCTGCCGTTTCTTGTGTGAGCCCTTGGAATGTATAAGATACACAGACACACCTACATTGCATTGTTTTTAAACATGGAACAGATATTTTGCACACTCTGGCATTTTGCTCTGTGGGACATTTGCAGATCATTGCACACTCCCTGGCTGCCTGCAGCAGAGGGCACTGTTTTCCCACAGTAGGCTCTACACTTGGATCTGCAGAGAAATGCCCCACCCATTATGTGGAGGGACTCCAGCTTCTCTGACTAGCATGGACATTTAGGTTATTTTGTTTTGAAGATGTGTCAAATTTTGTCTCTTATTAAGACATTTCTTTTAGTTATGTCTGTGTGTCTTGACTGGGGGTATGTACACGTGTGTAGATGCCTAAGGGGCCAGAAGCATAGGCTCCCCCTGGAGGAAGGGTCAAAGGTGGTTGTGAGACATGGGTGCTGGGAAACAAACCTGGGCTCTTTATGAGAGCAGCACATGCTCTTGACTGCTAAGCTCTCTCCGTGTGTGTGTGTGTGTGTGTGTGTGTGTGTGTATATATATATATTCTCATTCTACTGTGAGTGTACAAGTCAGAGGACAATTCATAGGAGTTGTCTCTTCTCTCCTACCACTTGTGTCCCTGGGGTGAAATTCAGGTTGTCAGACTTGGCAGCAAGTGTCTTTAACTGTTCTACCATCTCAACAGCCATAGTGACTTAACTTTTATTGACAGGAGTATTGGGTGCTGGCAGTTGTTTCTCTACAGTCATGGGTCTAACACCAACTTTTGTACTATCTGCCTGTAGGCTCTTTGTCATCAAGGGGAACAAAAACCAACCACTGTGTGACCAGCTTGAGCCATGCGCTGCAGACACAGTGTTGCATCTCCTCTCCCATCAACTACACAGGGCAGCAGAGTAGACCTTACAGCTTCTTCACCAAACGTATGTAGAATGATAAATGGAACCAGAAAGTACAAGGTGTTTGTGCCTTCATTTTCCTTCTTTCTTAAATAAACATTTTAGTCACTAGTTTACAGCTACATGGCATCAGTTGTATGGTTGATAACAATTTTACTTAAAGGGTAGGGATGTAGCTCGGCAGCAGAACATTTGTCCAGCAGATGTAAGTTACTTCATTTGGGGCATCTGATGTCGAAAAGGTATTGGATCTTAGTCAAACACCTGCTGATTTAGAGCCGTGCTAAGAATACATTGGCACTCTTTTGTGGCACCTTCTAGGCGGTCCACCATGTCAAGATGAAGTTGACTGTCTCCTTCCCAACCAATGGCTGTCAGATCTTACCTCACTAAAGTGGATGATGAACTTCATCTTTGTGCTTTCTGTGAGAAGCCACAGGCACAGAAGTAGCTGCTGATGCTGTCTCTGGTGAAGATTGGAAGGGCTTTGTGGTCCAAGTCAGTGATGGGAATGGCAAACAAGGTTTTCTCATGAAGCGGGATGTCTTGACCCACTGCAGAGTGCACCTGCTGTTGAGTAAGAGACATTCTTGTTACAGACCAAGGAGAACTAGAGAGGGGAAGCACAAGTGTGTTCAAAGATGCATTGGGGATGCTGGGACTCAGGAGAGTTCACAGGAAATGAAAGTTTCAGTCTCTAGATAAGTCCCCAGTATGTTGTCAGAAAGCCTTCAACAAAGATGGTGAGAAGCCCAGGACCAAAGCACCCAAGATTCAGCGTCCTCTTACTTCACATGTCCTGCAATACAAACGCCGACATGTTGCTCTCAAGAAACAACACTAAGAGAAATGAGGAGGCTGCAAAATATGCTAAACTTTTGGCCAAGAGAATGAAGGGGGCCAAAGAAAATTACCCCGAACAGACTGTCAAGAGATGTAGGCTGTCTTCCCTGAGAACTTCTACTTCTGGGTCCAGTCAAATAAGTTTTTAAGAGTAACAAGGAAATGATCAAACTTTCAGTCTCAAAACAAAAAAACAAAGCAATCCATTGTCTCCGTTTAGTGTTCTTTTAGCTGAGGGGATAATCCAGTCAGGGAAAGATAACTTTTAAACATTATTTTATGGTCACTGGAGCTCACCTAGGAAGCTAGACTGGCCAGTGAGCCCGGGATCCCTCTTGTCCTCTCGCCAGTGCTGGGGTCACAAGCATGTGCCACTGTGCCTGACTGTTCTCACATGGGTTCTGGGGGTCACATTAGTGTCTTTGTCCTTGCAAGGCAAGCACTTTCCTACTAAGCCATCTTCCCAGCCCTGGCTTCAATTTTTTCTTATATAAGTTCATACTGGATTAAAATCTAGTTACAAGATAGTTGGTAAACTTGGAAAAATGAAATTTAAATACCAATAAAATGCAATGAAGATCAACCCAAAGAACATAGGCATTTACAAGTACAAAGTATTGATTGAGATGTAGGATAGAAACAGATATTAGGACCCTAGAAATTGACAAATAGAAATAAATCAGCAGTGCTAGTGTGTGCATATATTAAAAGACTTATGTGACTTAAAATAGTCAAGAACAAACACAGCCATGGGGATTGGCTATGAAACACTGGAATATCTGTTCTTTTGTAAGTATGAAAGAAATGGATGTTGGGTATTGGCAGAAGAGCAGAGCAAACAGACTTTAAGTGGGGTGTAGGTTCTTGTGTATAAGACAGTGTCCTAGTTATTTTTACTTGTCAATTTGACACAGCCTAGAGTCATCTGGCCTGTGGACATGTCCTTGGGAACTGTCTTGATTGTTAATTGATGTAGGAGGGCCCATCCCACTGGGAGGCACCAGCCCTGGGAAGGTGGTCCTGGACTTATGTCAGAAAGCAAACTGAGCACATGTCTGCCTCTGAGCCAGCCAGCAGTGTTCCTCGATGGTTTCTGCATCAATTTCTTAAGTGCCTCCTGACTTCTCTTAGTGGAGTGTGAGCTGCACAACGGTGCCCCTCTCCTAAGCTGCTCGAGGTCAGATCACAGCAATGGAGATGAAACTAGGAAGAAGGGTAGTTATTGATTACTTCATTGATTATTGTGGAGGCAAGAGAACAGGGAAGCAACCCAAGTCATAGCTGATGAAGCGTCAGGTAAACAAGCCTGCCTGTAAGGGGCTCAAGTGGCTGCTGTCTTTTGTGAGGACTAATAGCATAATCTCCTCGTGGGCTTTCTGGTTGTCACTCTGTGGTACTCAAGGAATGGCTTTGTTGTGCTTCTAATGTCACTGCAAGGGCGTACGTGAAGTGACTTCTTCTGGCCCTTTTAATTCAACATGCGATAGATCATCAAGCAGAATTGAAAACAGCAATCCTATTTCTTTGCAGTGACGGCAGAAGAACTCTGGAAGGGTGCCTTAGCAGAGACTGGTACTGGGGCAAGGAAGGGCAGAGGCAAAAGAACAAAGAGGAAGAAGAAAAAGGATTTGAACAAGGGCCAGATCATCGGTGAAGGTAAACATATTTAAAGCCTCTAATCTCCTGTTTTGTGTATCCCAGGCTGGCCTTGAACTTAGGATCCTCCTGCCTTAGCTTCCCTGGAACTAGGATTACAGAACTCCCAGCTAATATGCTTGTCTTTGTTTTTTATTATTACAAAAATCACATATATATCTTGTCAGTTTAAAAAAAAGAAGAAGCAAGTATTGTAGAGAACATCGAGCATCCCCTTTCAGTTGCCTGTAGTCCCATTGCCTCCCCCAACTCATTTTCTTAAGTTTCCTTTAGTATTTTTAATGCTTTTATGGAAATGCCTTTCTAAAGATAATTTAATTATGCTATATGTTATGTGTTGTGCGATGGTGATTTAGTTGGCACCTTGATGTACTCTGGAGTCTCCTGGGAAGAGTCCCCATAAGGGTTGTCTAGGTCAAGTTGACCCATGGGGCATGTTTGTGGGGCACTATTTTGATTACATCAGTTGGTGTGGGAAGACCCAGTCTAAGAGCAGAGATTTGGGTCCTGGGCTCACCAAAAAGGAGAAAGTGAGCCAAGTACAGGCAAGTGTGCCTGCATCCCTTCTCGATCTGCTCTTGCCTTGGATGTGACTAGCTGCCTCCTTGACTTTTCTACAGTGATGGATGGGAACCTGGAACTGTGAGTTAAAACAAAACTCTCTTCTAAATTGCTTTTGACATAATATTTTATCATAGTAGAAAGGAAATTAGAATATGCTGTCTTAAAATTCCCTTGTTTTGGTCAATAGTAGATCTTGGAATTCAGTCCACATCAGACCTTTGAAAGAGACATTGTTCTTTGGATTTCATGTAGAATATCCCACACAACAGCTGTGTCATTTGGCCTGAGCATTTTGATGGTGAAGGTTTTGCTTTTGTAATAATATTTCAGTGGATATGCTTGGCAAGGTCCGTGTATGCCTTGCCCCAATGTGAGAGTCTTTCTTTAGGTGATATAGTGATTTAGCTTGCATGCATTTACAATTTTGGTAACACAAAGTGACATGCTGAGCAATTATTCTACATAAGCTCTGCCAGCTCTGGGCTATCTATCTGTTCATATCTTGCCTGGCATTTTGATACTGGAAAAATGAATCTTCAAATTCTTATTTATGAGTATTTTAAAATCTTCAGGGCGTTCTGGTTTCCTGTGGCCTGGTCTGAATGTTCCTGTTATGAAAAGTGGAGTGGTCCAGACCATTGGCCAAAGAAGCAAAGAAGAGCAGGAGAAGGTAGAGGCAGACATGACCCAGCAGAGAGAAGAGTGGGAACGGAGGAGGAAGATAAAAGTTAAACGGGAGCGTGGATGGAGTGGAAGCACATGGGGAGGTGTCAGTATCGGCCCCCCAAGCCAGGGGCCCAATGGAGGTAGCCACATCCCCACTCTACTTACCTCTGCCTTTGTGACAGTGCTAGGGTGTTTTTTTGAAAATTTTTTTTTTTTTTTTTTTTTTTTACTTGCCTGTTAGGTTTTATGTTTTTGTGAAGAGGGTTTGAGTAAACCACATGCTATCCAAACTGTATCATAGGGAACACAGCCAAGAGGGGTGGCTAGAAATTTTCATAAGCTTGAGCTTAACTTATTATGAAACTCTAACTAAACTCAGTGGGGTTTTTTGTTGTTTTTGTTTGTTTGTTTGTTTGTTTTTTAATAAAAAAAGACATGAAAGTAGGAGAGCGATGTGTGGGAAAAAGGGTCTCAGTAAGCAGGGAAGAGGGAGGAGAATGCGGTTGATTCTGATCAGAGTACGCTATGCACATGTAAAATTGTCAATGAATAAAAGATTATTTAAAAAGTTAAAGAGAGTATAGTTAAAGACAGTATGGTGAGTGAGCTGTTAGAGCACCACATGGCTGGGAGGTGTTGGGTGGCTAGGTGCTGTGCCCCGGCTGTAGTTTAGCCATGCCCAGTACTCAGCTGTGGCCAGCAAGCTGTACTGATTGTGGGAAGGGAGTATGGGGAGAAGGGGTTTGGAAAATGATGGCTTTGGTGTCTTTAATGTAAATGGTGATCAAAGGTCTGGAGCTGACAAGGGCCCTCAGAGCTGATGAGGGGGAGCATTCAGGAGTTGGCAGAGTGATCCAAGGTTGGAGCAAGGTTGAATCCATTGTTGGAGCAGTCTGTTAAGGATGGAGCCAGGGTGGAGCCTTGAGAGGGATGCCTGAGGACCTGAGACTTTGTTTGTTTGTTTGTTTGTTTGTTTGAGACAGGATTTCTCTGTATTGCTTTGGAGCCTGTCCTGGAACTAGCTCTAAAGATCAGGCTGGCCTTGAACTCATAGCGATCCATCTGCCTCTGCCTCCCAAGTGCTGGGATTAAAGTCGTGCACCACCAACATCCGGCTAGATCTGAGACTTTTTAATATTAGAGTCTGTAGTGGGGCCAGGGTGTAGCTCTGTGGTTGAATGCTTGCATCACAAGGATGAGGCCCTGGATTCAGTCCTCATTAATACCCCCACCAAAGAAAAATATCTGTGATGGTGCCAAAATGCTTCCCTATATTAATACAACAGTCATTCATCTCTATGCTTTTTCTTTCTTGTAGAAACATATGAAGACTTTGATACCAGGGTCCTCGAGGTAGGCACATGGAATTAAGTACCCTGCCATGCCCTTGAGGGGCTGGGATGTGAGGGGTGGGGCTGGGGCCAAAGCTTTTGGCCCAGAGTCTCTCAGATGCATGGCTGATCTGGACATCTGGGTGAGGCAGTTTTGTGACAAGGTGACTTCAGTGGTTGTTTAATAGCGGACTTGGAACTTATGTGTACTTTCCTCCATCCTAAAGCTCAAGAAAGTAGCAGTTTGTCACTGAGTTAAAAACTAACTGCATCCAGCACTCAGTTGAAGGGACACAGATGGGGGAGTCACTGGTAGGAGGCTGGGCAGTGAGCTCTTCCAGCTCTTGAAACTGAATCTCTGATCGAAATGAACTTGAGTTGCTTTTCCAGAGCACTGTCTAATTGGTCTGGCACAGCACCTTACTGGTCAGGAGCCTGTTTGGGAAGCAGTCACCTGCACTGGAGCTGTCTGTCCTGAGTGTGCACATAACGTCTTCTGCCAGACAGCACAGTTTAAAGAATGTCCACCAGTACTTCTGTTTTATCCAAGGTTATAGATTTTGAAAACTAACTTCTGTTATGTTGGTACTTTTCTGTATGAGTAGATGCAATCTCCCTTTCCTTTTAATACCATTTATAGTAAAGGAGCACCATGAACCACAGGTGTGGCTGCTCTGTAAGTGACATAGTTAACAGTTTCACAGTTATTGGCCTGCAGATTTTTTTTTTTTTTTTTTTTTTTGTAATTCACCATAAGCAGGCATTTCCAATTTTTTTTTTTTTATTTCCCATTAAACCTAACCCTTATGCAACAGTCGTCCAGTCCTATACTTCTGTATGCTGTGTTTTCACTGTATGTAGATAAGCGAGCATCTCTTTTTTGGCCTATTTCTTACACTCACTGATGAGCCATTCCATTGTAATCCTAAATGTTTTTCTTTCTTGTGGCACATTCATGTAAGTTGTATCTTCCACTAAACCTGTGAAATGGGAAGAGAAAGTCTTACTTCCATTTTTTCCCTGAGGAGATGGTCCAGAGGACAGCTTTGTGAGTTTGTTTGGAGAAAGGTCTGTTGTTTGTCTTACAGCACTGGAAAGTGCAGGGCCCACACACAAGTGGGTGTAACTGGGCCAGCAGGCAGGCAGGCAGGCAGGCAGGCAGCACTGCTGGCCCCCTTCAGGTTCCTCAAGGCAATACTGATGAGACATTTTGTCTTTTAGGTAAGGAATGTTTTCAATATGACAGCAAAAGAGGGAAGAAAGAAGTCGGTCCGTGTCCTGGTTGCTGTGGGGAATGGAAATGGGGCTGCAGGTGAATGGGGTGGTGTTACACCTGGTGGTGGTGGTGCTGATGCTGGTGGTGCTGATGCTGGTGGTGGTGGTAGAAGTTGCGCTAGGCCTGGCCTTACTGAAAACCTCAGAGTCCATGTTGCTGGTCTGATCTTCCCTACTAGTTTAACCTTTGAGTGGTTGGGCTCACAGACCCAAATTTTCACAACGTAACAAACCCCAGCAAGTGTAGTCTGTTAAACCTTTGTGGGTGTAGCCATAGGGGGGCTGCTTGCAGTGAGGTTGCTACCCTTTTATGTGATGATAGGAACCACCACATTATCTCCCATCACACCCCTACCCCGATACTATCAAGCTTCAGTAATTGACAGCATGATATGTGCATCATATCTCTTAGTTTTGATTTGTATGTTTTTAATTAGGAAGTGTGGACACGATTTTGCATGTCTTTGGGCTTTTGTTTGGTCCAATTTTTACAGGGTGATGGTTTTCCTAACTGATTAGCATAAGCTTTTTATAAGGTGAAGACATATCAGCCCATTTGCCTTTCAAATGTTTTGACTGCATTTTTGTTTTGTTTTGTTTTTTCCTGCTTGGTGTTAAAGCCAGAGACTTTGTAAGCTTTTGTGAGGCAAATCTGTCACTCTGATCACTTCCAACTTTGTGCTTTGCTTAAGGAGTCTGTGTTTGAAAATTATAAATGAGTCTGCTAATAATTTCCTCTGGGATATCTGGTTTTGTTTGTTTTATTTATCTGAAAGTTAAAATTCACATTTCTTTGTCCCAAGTCTTAGATGATGCTTTCTCCTTTGTATGACTTACAAAGTAAATCTTCAAATTCAGTAATTGGCAGTGGCAGCAGATGCCAGGGACTTTCCCAGAACCTATGAAAAACCTTATTTAAGAATAACCATAGATTGAAGGGCCACTGATCTTATTGCTGGCTAAATTAGCCCTAGACTCTGCTTGACAGTTCCACTGAAAACATTTGTCACTCTGGAGCAAAGTGGCTTCCACCTGTTGGTGCAGTGTTTCCAAAGGTGTTCAAAATCATTTGCTTATTACTATAGAACATATAGAAATAGCTCAGGGTGTTAAGAGCACTTGTTGCTTTTTCAGAAGACTAGGGTCTGGTTCTCAGTGTCCACATGGCAGCTCACAGCCGTTTGTAACTCCAGTTCCAGGGGATCTGACACCTCTTATCATTATCTCCTTGTACTCCTTCATGCATGTAGTATACACACACACACACACACACACACACACACACACACACACACACACAACCCAGAGGCAGCCCAACACTAGAGAGACAGAGGCAGGTGGATCTCTGAGTTTCAGGTCACCCTGGTCCACAGAGTGAGTTCTAGGATAGCCAGGGCTACACCGAGAAACCCTGTCTTGAAAAGACCCAAATCAGGAAATAAATGAGTACTCCGAGCTCCTTTCACTTCAATAAAGCTTTGTTAAGCATTGCATCTGATGTAGAACTTTATGTTCAAAGCAGACAGGCAAAGCCCTGTGGCTGTGTTTGTTGGTTATGGAGCAGCTTCTCTGTGGGTGGTGGGAAGATGCAGGGCTTGTAAACACTCACTGTAGCAGCTAACATTGGAGATGTGGTGGAAGGCAAGTTGTATGCAAAACTGTTTCCATTTCCAAGTCTTTGCTTTTTCTTTGAAAGGTTTTGCTATTGGGAAAGCCGCTGACCGTGCAGATGCTTTCAGAAAGGTATGTGCTTTCTCTCTATTTGAGGCCTGCTCCTGCTGTGACTGGAGCTCTGGATCCTCCTGCCTCTGCCTCCAGAGTATGGGGAGTGCGTATGTGTGCAACCACATCCAGCATTTTTCTTTTCTTCCTTCCTTCCTTCCTTCCTTCCTTCCTTCCTTCCTTCCTTCCTTCCTTTCTTTTTTTGTAGTAAAAGATAATGAGCTATGTGTTAGACAGTCTGGGAACCATAAGAAAATAATCTTTGTTCTAGAACTTTCTCATTGTCAAAGGTTTCTTACCTTGTAAGAAGCCATTTCTCAGGTACCTGTTAGAGAGCTGTGGTTGCCGACTGTGATGAGCCTGCTGTGGGGTTTGTGTACCAACAGGCTGTTCCGAGTCACGCAGGAAGGTTCATAAGTGGAACAGTGAAACTATGTTTATGGGCTTTTTTTGTTTGTTTGTTTTTAATACTAAAATTTTTGTATAGGTGAAATTGCTTGTAGTAAAATATTTTATGAAAGATGTTTTTGAACTCCAATAAGAAGCCAGACATGGTGGTATACCTTTGTAATCCCAGCACATGGGAGGCTAAGGCAGGAATTTGAATTTGAGGCCAGCCTGGGGTACATAGCAAAACCCTGACTCAAAGATTGAGCCAACAAAAACAAAAACAAAAACAGGGTCTCTCTAAATAGTCCTGGCTGTCCCAGAACTCATATGTAGATGAGGCTGGTCTTGAACTCTTGAAGATCTGTCTGATTCTGCCTCTTGAGTACTGGGATTAAAGGTGTGTACCACCACACTCATCTAAACAGCAAAATGTTTAAGAAATATTTTCTTTCTTTTTTTTTTTAGGCAAAGAACAGAGCAATTCATTATTTGCATTATATAGAACTATATGAAGGCCATACAAGTGAGTGTGGGGCATTTCTTCTGAAGTCTGCAGGAATATGTCTGTTACAGAATGTGTGGCAAGATTTTGTTGTATTTCTGTTACTTTGTCCTTACAAACGTATGAAATGTGGAAACAGATCTAACCCAGAGACCAGCATGTGTCCATCCTTGGCCACTGTATGCTGCTGTTCAGGGCAGGATGCATTGCATTGTGAGGTTGCAGAATTGTGTCACGCCTCTCACCCTACCCTTCTTGTATTTGTGTTTTTGCCTCCAGTATTCCATGATATTTCACTAAGATTTAAAAGGACACAGATCAGGATGAAGAAACAACCCAGAGGTAACTAGCTCTCACTGTTTGTTGAAGATAAAAACTGCAGCAGCTGGGTCCTCTGCTCTTTTTTTCTTCAGCTTTCTTGATCTTATGGAGCATTTTTCAACTGAGGTTCCCTCCATCTGATGACTCTAGCTTGTGTCAAGTTGACATGAAACTAGCCAGTACAACCACTATGGTATGTCTCCAGCCGCACTCCACATTGAGTGCCTGTCTTTTGTAAGGTCTCCCCATTGAAGCATTGGGCATGCAGAAATGTTCTTTCTGCCTCTCAAAGTAGCAGGTAGATTTTGCCTTGGGACTGTGATAGTCATTCCCCTGGTCTGTGGGTAGAGATTCTGACACATTCTCACTTGCATCTCACCTGTAATTCTATGGTGAAAAATGGTCTCCTATGACCATAGTTATCAAAATCTCTGAAAGTTTGGGGCTGAAACATTAAAACATTTTAAACCTTATATCAGAGCTTCTACTACAATTCTGCAGAAGCTGTGGGGTGAAACATCACCGCCTCCAAACCAAACAAAATGTTCACACCAATGTGTTAATGCATCAGAACTTGTCTTCTGCTCCTCAGCTCAGTTAATCACTCAGATGCCTGCTTAGACCTGACAAGGATCAGACCCACATTGTTCCACAGAATGACTGCTGCTAGTAGGTGATTGTGTAGTTGATCTGTGGCTGTTGAGACCGTTCAAATCAAACACACACCACATTTGCTATGATGAAAGAATGTAAAGTCTCTCACTTCATATTGTATGGAGTACATTTTGAAATGGTAATGTCTGGACCTGTTGGCTTGGCAAAATATATTGTTAAAACTGTATTGCACATTAGATTCATTAAAATAACTTTAATTCGTCTATGAAAAAAATTTAAATCACATGACTTTTGTTTGTGGCTTGCATTGCCTTTTCTTTGGGGGAGGGGGTGTTTAGACACATTTATTCCCTAAATGCAGAGGCCAGCACCCTATGAAAGCCAGCAGAGTGAGTAACCATTGTTGGTGTTTAATTTTGATCTTCTAGGTTATGGCCTCCGCTGCCACAGGGCCATTATCACCATGTGCCGCCTCATTGGCATCAAGGACATGTATGCGAGGGTCACTGGGTCTATGAACATGATCAACCTCACCCGGGGCTTCTTCCATGGGCTTGCTCGCCAGGTAACCTCCCAGGTGGAAAGGCAGAAGTACTGGTTTGTGTTCCAGACCATGCTGCTGTGATCCTTCCTCAGTATGTCTCCACATGGAGCAGAGGGACTGATTCCAGGCCCAGGTCTAGCTAGACAACCCAGGGTGCTCAGCTCCTTGGATGTAGAACTTTGCATATTAATGATTATAGTTCCAACAGCTTAGGTCTGTGTGAATTCTGATGTCCTCTCCTCAGTGGGCCTAAGTGCTTCACCAAGTCCAATAAATAGAATTAAAGTAGCAAAGGAGCTTTCTTTCTTTTTCTTTTTTTGGTTTTTAGAGACAGGGTTTCTCTATGTAGTCCTCCCTATCCTGGGACTCAGTGCTGTAGATGTAGACTAGGCTGGCCTTGAACTCACAGAACTTACTGTCTCTGCCTCCTGAGTGCTGGGATTAGAGGTGTGTACCACCATTGCCCAGTTGGACTTGCTTATTCCATATACTGAAGGAGCTAGACAAAGCGTGCTTTTTTGATAGAACAATGTAATTACTGGCTTTCTGAAACACTGAAGTTTAAACTTGAAGGTTTCCATGAGACATGTGTTTAAAAATTACTTCAGTGATTGGCTGATGTAGCCATGGAGTGGTATGTCCTCCTGAGGTGGGGACCCTGAGTTGCTGTCCAGTGGGATCTGGCTCACGGTCCCTCCACTCCATATGGAGGGGAAGGTTTGTGACTTCAAGGCCATCCTGGTAGCCCTGTCCTTGGCCGACAAGTAGTCTGTCATGTGAGTTTTGTGTGGTGGGCTGTGGGCTGAGTTAAATCAGTGTCGAGCCACACACATTACCCGAATCAAGTGAAATAGCTACTTCACTTCCCCAAGCTGTTGAGAGTTCTGGATGCTGGCTTCCCTCTGGTTGACAGAAGCCCTGATCCTTTAAGTAGCAAATGTTTTTCACAGACCTAATCTTGTCTCCATTTGCCCTTTTCCAGGAAACCCACCAACATCTGGCCGATAAGAAGGGCCTCCACGTGGTGGAGTTCCGGGAGGAATGTGGGCCTCTGCCTATTGTGGTGGCCTCCCCACAGGGGACCTTGAGTAAGGAGCCAGAACTGGAGCCTGAGATCCCTGACATCAAACTGGACTGGCAAGAAGTGAAAGCCAAGCAGGGAATGAAACGCTCAGTGTGGTCTGGTTTAAAGAGATCTGCCACCTGAAGGCCCCCAGCTTGGTCCAGCAGTGCCTGGTGTTGCTCAGCACCTGGAAGAGACAGTGATGTGTTACACACCTCACCCCCCCCTTTTTTTTTTTAAAGGAAAGTCCAATCTTCATTGTTTTCAAATAAATAATTATAGATTTGATTTATTGAGCACATGGTATACAGCAGATTCACTGATTTAAACTAATAAGTGTAAGTGAAATGGGAGAGAGCTAATAATAGACCCAGTTGGTAGTAATATATACAATAATAATCGCTGTGATAATTATACATAATACATATTACTGAATCATGCAAAAATGAATGTTTCAATTTCATTCTACAGAGAAATGGAGTAACCTGATATACTAGGTACTACCAGTTTCCCCTGGCACTTGCCCATGCTGTTTATGTCCCATTACTATTGGAGAAGGCTTCCTCCTCGCCCTCAGCTGTGTGTGGGTCTTTAGACAATAGTTACTCTGCTGTGTGTCTCAAGTGGGGCCTCTGTCACCTTCACTCACAAGACTGAAGGCTATTCATG
This sequence comes from Phodopus roborovskii, assembly GCF_943737965.1. Lineage (NCBI taxonomy): Eukaryota > Metazoa > Chordata > Mammalia > Rodentia > Cricetidae > Phodopus > Phodopus roborovskii. The sequence goes on along the minus strand of NW_026126416.1, from coordinate 26,100,039 downwards.
TTTGTGTCCTCATGGGCTTAGTGGGCATTCACATGTGTTTTGAGTGAAATGTCCATTCAGATCCTTTGCCCATGTTTTTTAAAGAGAAGATTAGGTTATGTATGTTTTTATTATGAGCTGTAATTGTTCTTTGTGTATTCTATGTTCTTGATACAAATTTCCTATGAGATTCAACATATAGTTACAGTTGGGTCCTAGTTACTGGGTTTCCTCCACTCCCCTTCCCCCCCCCCCCATTCTTGCCATACTTGCCTTTAATTGGTGTTTTTAGGTCATTGACCTATAAAGTAGTTGTGATGTAGCAGAATCAATATCTGCCAATATCAATTTTATATAATTATTATGAAAAAAAACCTTTAAATAGAATCCACAAGAAAATGGTTGGGAGTGATGGTGTTGGAACTTAAAAGCAGACCCTTGTACTGTACTGTTGAGCTATGCCCCCCCCCCCAGACCTCTCAAATCATTTCTGTAATTTCCTATTACTATTGCCCTGAAAAAGCAATGACCTCTCTTCTATTAGTCTAATGTATTATTTCCTTATACCTAATATGCTCATCTTTTAAAAATGCCATTTTTTCAAACCACTGACAACCATATTGACATTGGGTAAAACTTTATTTCAGTAAAAATTGTTTTGACATTTAATTTTTCTCCAGTAACTTGGTAATAAAATGAAAAGGCAAATAAAAGTTTGTCTTGAGAGCTAGGCCTTGTGTCTAAGAAAGCTGCATTTCAAAGGATGCCTTTCCCTTCTCCTACCTTCTCCCTCCTGCTAGAGCTGGAGGTAAAACTCAGGTGTGGGGGTCTCTGTGACTGGTTCCCTGGAGTTTGAAGCCTGGCTTGTCAGCACAGGCTGCAGCAACCCCTCAGCTTCTCTGTGCTCTCCTAAGACTACACATGTTAGAGAAACTGACTTAGGAATCCTACATGTCAGTGAAATCAAAGCCTGGAGACATGCCAAGTGAATGGACTCATGGCCTTTAGGATACTGACCTGTCCATACAGTCAGCGACATATCAATGAAAGGAACTGGAGAGTGATACTTAAAAGTAATTGTGTGAGTAGAAGAAGCTGGGTTTCCTCAAAATGAGATGTGGTTCCAGCTATGTAACATTCCCGAAGTACAAATTATTCAGTAGTAGAAATGGGTAGTGGGTGTTTAGGGCTGGAAGAGGGTGCTAGTGAGGGGTATGAGGAGACTTTTGGGGTGGTGATGTCATGGTGGAGTGATGATGGTTCCACAGTGTGTATACACATCAAGACTGCTTCGACATGTGCAAGGGTTCTTACCTTGGGCTCTTGACTTGCATGGAGAGGGTAGACAACAAAGGGTGAGCTGTGGATTGTAGTAAGGTCTGATTGCCTTAGCTCCCAGGTGCCCACCTTGGGCTCTTGTGGAGCTCAGACAGATATTGGGGACCCTCCTGATGCCCTAGCCAGCTAGGCTCACCACTGTGTCAGCACGTGATGGGGTGGGGGTGGGCCTCTTCCCTTTATTAAAGTTAGTTGCAGCCACCAGAGGGCAGAGAGTTCCTCAGATAGTTCTGTGCCCTATTGGACTGCTACCATGTAGAAATTCCCACAGAAGTCTGCCTGTTTTGTCACTGACATGCGCAGTTAGAAGTTCCTCTCTACTACAGGGGGAGTTGTTCTTTCAAATGCTGGATGACAACTCCATTTAAACTTCAACTTTGCCTTAGCAAATGCTGTTGTGAGAGAATCGCATGTGCTTTCTTCATGAGGTGGGGTTGTGTTTCTGGCATCATGCAGCCACAGATCACAGGTTCAAGCTTTAATTGTATTATTTACTTAAGACACAGTCTCATTATGCGACCTGCCTGGCCTGGGACTTGCTATATGAACAAGTCTGGCCTAAAACTCAGATCCTTTCCTGTCTTGCCTTCTGAGTGCTGGGGTTAAGGGGAAGAGAGGGGTAGCCAGGCCCAAGCTGCTACCCTCCTGGCTCCTACCAACTGCAGCCCCCAAGTCACTGCAAAACAGCTCTTGGGGCAGTTGGGCATGTGCACCCCAATTTGGGCTTCTAATGGCTCCTGGGCTGTGGTGGGCAGCTGGGTTTACCGGCAGGAAGCTGCAGCATTGCTGTCCAGAAGGGCTCCTTTTCCCTTCTGCATTTGCCCCAAGTGACTTCTCCCAGACTGGCCTTGCCGGGCAGAGTGGGCTTGGTCCCTGGAGTCTTGACTGAGCCTGAAGGCCTGTGGAAGCAGCTGCGTGGTGAGCAATGAAGCAGGACAGCGGGAGGGGCAGGTGCTCTGTGGAACTTAAAGTTCTCGGCCAGAGTGGGATGAGGCTATTCCCGAAGTGGGACCTAGCAAACTGGCTCTGTCCCCAACTAACACCACTTTGGGCTTCTAGCACACCAGGCACCAGGAAGTTCCTTTCCTCAGGGCCTGAGACCTGGCGACCTGGTGTCTGCAGAGGATGGAGAGGGAGCTGTTCCTGGAGAGCCAAACACATTGTGGGCGGCCAAGGCCAGAACTCTGTGGTGACTGATTTTCAAACACAGTGGGAAGCAGCGAGTCCGCGAACTTCACATTCATGACTAGGTACAAAGTGGGCAGCAGAGCTGGGTGGCGTCAAAGCTCCGGAAAGTTCTCAAACACAGAACGATCTGTGACTGAAGACAGAAAGAAAACACATCCCCCCTTCCCCAGTGATAAGCAGTCAAAATGCGTAGACATGTAGTCAGTGAATGAATAATAAAAAAGGACCACAAGGCCCAGGCTGCTCTTAATTCTCGGTCCTCAATTTGCCTGTCTATAAAGCTAAAAGACAAATGAAATGGGCATTGGGGTACTCACCAGTGCCCATATAACAGGGCTGCCTTATTTTTTATCTTATTCCTGCAGCACCTAGTAAATATAATCTAGAAAGTTCTCTAGTTAAGAATAGTGTGGGTGTGCTGGAAGATGGCTAGTGGTTAAAAGCACAGACTGTTCTTCCGGAGGACCTCAGTTGGGTTCCCAACCTTCAGATTGCATGGCTCACAAGCCTGTAACTCTCTAGCTTCCAGAAGGATCTGCAGCCTCTGGCCTCCAAGAGCACTTGTACTTAACCCCACACATACACACACATGCACACACATACACACATGCACACAGGCACAAGCACGCATACCCTTTAAAAATAACAACAAAAAAAATCTTTAAAAATAATAGTATATGGTATCCTAGAAAAGGTTTTGTCTTCCAGTTTTAACCTCCTCCTCTCAAATGCTGGCCAGACCTGGCAGGGATTCTGTGGCACTGCCCTAACCCCAGCCTGAACTCCTGAACCTGCAGTTGTCCTCACTCATCTGCTTCCAGAACTGCTTGACCTAGCCCTATAAGTAGCCCTTACTCTGCCTTGCCAGGGCAAGTAGGATGCTTGTCCAGCCAAAGCCCTCCTGGCAGCTCTCTATTGTGGCTCCAACCCTTAAGCTGGTTGCCTGCTACAGGGCCATTAACTGCTTCTTTCCTGGGTTCTGTATGAACAGATGCCACAACCACTCAAAGGTGTGGTTAAGGGAAAGGTTTTCATCATAGATATGAGGGGGTGAGAGCTAGAGGCTTCTGAAAGAGTTTAGAACACAGAGAGAAAAGTAATAGACTGAACATAGCCAGGAGACCAATTGTGTTCAGGAGAGAAACAGGAGCAGAGCAGAAAGATAGGGAGAGGGAGAACAGGGGTCGGGGAGAGCAAGAGATGAAGATAAAGAGATATCCAAGAAAACACATAACTGGAATAGCAGGACTATAAGGAGAATGAGTAGCTAGAGAGAAAGAAGTCCATGATCTGGAAAAGTTCACGAGGGGCAGGAGGTGATGGGGGCCAGGATGCCAGCATGAACTCTGAAATGTGTAACAGGTGCTTTTTTTGTGATACTGAGGGATCCTGGAGGTGAGCATATGCTTTGATAAGCCAATAAGCACCACAGATAGCCATTTATCCTCTCTGCCAGTGACAAGGGAAATGGCTCCTTTTGGTAGAGGAGAACCAGCTTCACAGGTTTCTGAGGAAGGCTGGCTTTTGTATAACTGCCAGAATTCAGGGAAATGGAGTTTTCTTTGGACCTGACAGATTCCACCAGGTCCCTCCCTTCCTCCTGTTGAAGTGAACACTGAGGGACTGTTGCTTGTTCTTGCTACCATGCAAAACTTCAGAGAACAGTAGATCTCCAGAGAATGCAAACAGCAAGTTCAAAGTATTCTGTCAGTTCTCAGAGGGCAGAAAAGAAACGGAACTCTGAAGTATTCTTGAAAGGTAGCATTTCTTTCTTAATGACCCTGTTTACTCAGGACCAAGTAGAACTTCTTAATTGAAGAGAGTGGGGCTTAGAAAAGATGCTGCACGAAGAGGGGTTCAAGATTGCTCAGGAAAACAAGGTCTTCTTACCCTCTACTCCACTCCAGGTCCCAGGTGTCTTCTCCAAGTTTCTATGTGATTAGGGCTTCTTGTACTATACCCATGGGTGGCAAAGTCTGTTCTCTCAGTAGATAGCTAACCATGAGGGACTTGGAATGACCATTTTGACTAGAACCTTCAGGGCCATTGACATCCACACACTCTTACTCAATGTTGGACATGCTGAGAACTCTTCTAGAAGAGAAGCCAGCCTCAAGTGTCAGGTGATAGTGGTGAGGAACTCACTAAAGATGGTGGCTGTGGTGCTCTTACCCCCCACCCCAAGCTGTTCTGTGGTCCAAAGGCTCAGTCTGTGCTCTCTTCTGAGATGACACAAGTCCTGGAGAGCACCCAAGACAGCTGGTCACTAGAGTGGGGTGGGGGGAGTGGATGGCTGCCTGCCCAGTGGCCAGGCCAGTAGCCGGTAGCCACTGCCTGCATCAGAAAGGCTCTTACCCCAAGAGTTCCCAGCCTGTCCGCATGTGAAGATAGTATCTCTAAAAAATGGCTGGTGATGTTGCTTAGTCAACTCAGTACTCCCTAGCATGCATGAAACTCTGGGTGGTGTGTGCCTGTAATCCCAGTCCTTGGGAGGTAGAGGCAGGAGGGAGACATAGTATGTTTAAGGTCAGCCTGGGCTACATGAAACCCTATCCCAATTTTTTTTTTTTTGTTCTTTGGTAAAACAATTGGCCCTCTAGCTATGACACATGTTGGTAATAGGTGCACTTCTAGTGACTGGTAATAGAGGGAATCAAAATCTAAATGCTGCTCTGACTTCAGCTTTGTTTTGAATGTGGGCATCACAGATATATTTGCAGATTTTTGAAAACTAGGATTACAATGTTTATGGGCACTTGAACAGGGTGGTGTAGGGGGCTCAAGCCAATTTCAAGGGCCTCCAGTTTAGACGCCACAGGTTTTGAAATCAGAGAGGGGCCCTTTCCCAATTCCGCAGTGAGGAATGGTCTGGGGTATGTGCACTGAGGCCTATACACTCTTGCTTCATCTTGGCTGGAGCTAGACTAGATCAGTCACTAGAAGTTCATGGTACTCAGGACATCTCCGAGACCTCTGGGAGACCTCTATTGTAGGACAGTAAGTTTGAGGCCAGGATCTTCCAGGACTCTTTGCATCAATGTCCCCCCCAATCTAGAACATTCTACAGCCTTCTTAAAAATACAGATTCCAGCCAGGTGGTGCACACTTTTAATCCAAGCCCTCAAAAGGCAGAGTCAGGAAGATCTCTGAGTTCTGGGCCAGCCTGGTCTACTGAGTAAGTTCCAGGACAGTCAGGCCACACAGAAAAAACCCCTCTCAAGAAACCAAAACCAAACAAAACAAAGTATGGATTCCAGACTGGCGAGAGCTTGGTCATAGATGACCTTGCAGAACAGAGTTGGATCTTGGAACTGAGATAAAAAGGCAGATATGATGTGTGCATTTGCAGTTCCAAGCACCAGGGAAGGTAGAATCCTGGAGCCCTCAGCTGAGCCCTGACTTTTTGGTGAGTTCCACACCAGTGAGACACCCTATCAAAAGCAAATAACAGCAACAAAAGATGGTTTGTGTCTGAGGAACAACACCATAGGCTGTCCTCTGGCTTCCATACACACATGAACAAATATACATATGAACACACTTGAACGCATTTACACACACACACACACACACACGCATGCACACACACAGACACACACACACACTCTATTTGCATCCCATATGCCCACCCAAAAGACAAAACTCCAAATAAATTGTGGCACATTCAAAACCCATCACATAGGATGTGAAAATAACTCAGAGGTAGGGTACTGGTCTAGCATGCATGAGATACAAATACCAAAATACTTCAGATAAACACAAATTTAAAACAGTAAAGCAAACAAAACCCAGAGTATCAGTATATTGGAACCTGCTACAGTTGAATGTGATTTCTCTTCTGGGTGAAAATATACTTAGCTGTCTTTGCTGTCTGGAAGAAGAAGCTCTAAGACAATGAGGAATGAAGACCAGCTAGGAGGCTGCTACCTCAGCCAGGGTGCACTTTCCCCCAAGCCTGGACACCCTTGACTCCACAGTGCGTGGCTTGGTGGTCCCAGAGGTTGAGGCAGAGGGCTTTGGCTGCAATCCAGAACCAGGCTCTGAGGACCTGGTTGGCATAGAGCTGTTCTTTGTGCTTCATTACAAGCCTTGGGGCAGACAGCACAGGTCTGGGACACCATATAACGTGGTTCATCCTTTAGGGCTCGAATCGTGCACCTGCTCACTAAACCATAACCAGACACTCTCTCTAAAGAGAAGAGAAAGCTGCATAGATCCATGTGCTGCTACAGCCTTCCTGGAGGGGCTCATTGAAAGTAAGACTGAAAAGGGCCTGCACACCCTGGGTCCTGGTTTAATTTGTGTTTTTCTCCTTGAGAAAGAGAAGCCATTGCACACTGGGGTTAGAGAAGCCACACACAGGAGAAAAGAAAGAAAAAAAAGGACTGGTTTAAATATATATATATATATATATATATATATATATATATGTATATATATACATATACATATGTATATATATATATACATATACATATGTATATATATATATATATATATATATATATATATATATATATCATGAGTTGGATATGTTCCGTGTAAATCAGGTATGATGGTGCAACACCTGATAGGTGGAGACAGGAGAACCAGAAGTTTCAGATTAATTCCAGCTACATATAAAGTTCAAGGCCAGCCCATCTCAAATAAACAAGTAAAGATAAATATTTCAGGAGTTTCCCAGATGTGAAACTCAGACCTGGGCACTGTGGTACATTCCTATACTGCCAGTCCTCAGGAGGTAGAGAAAGGAGGACTGGGAATTCAAGGCCATCCTGGGCTATGGATAGCCCCATCTAAAAAAAAATTAAAATGAAAAATATTAAAGAATCAAACTCATAGACGTATAGAGCAGAATGGTGGCTAGCAGATACCTGAATGATAATTGTAACTGTGAACATCCATACATGCGTGCTGCGATAACTGATAGTTTTTTATAATGATTATGACTGTGAGTATCCACACGTGTGTGTATGCTGACAGTCATTTTACTTTTTTGATTTGATTTGATTTGATTATGACTTTGAACATTTGTACTTAAGTGCTGTGATAACTGATAATTGTTTTATAATTGATTATGACTGTGAGCATGTGTACATGCGTGCTGTGATGACTCATATTCATTTTATAATTGATTGACTGTGAACATCCATACATGTGTGCCGTGATAACTGATAATCTTTTATAATTGATTATTGTTGGAAACGGAGGCTGGATCTATGCTCAGTTATGGAATGAATCTTGGCTGAACTCTAGCTTTCTCTCAAACAAAGGTTTGATGATTTAGTAACTAGCCCTATTTAGCAAGATCAGCCTAGCATATAACCACTAGCCCCATCACCATGGCAACCTTTATTGTTCTCATAACTCCTGATCTTTCCACGCATGTCAACATCCATTCTTTGTGGTTTTCTATATTCTGCTTGCAAGAACACCTGGTCCTCAAATATTCTTCTTACCTCCCCTGCCCCTTTTCCTACATCCTGATAAGCTCCAAGTAGAAAAAGTTTGCCACTTGATCAGAATCCTGCCTTGTGGTCTGTTTCCCCGTGTCTCTTGACTCCCCCCCCCCAGCCCCTTCTTGGGTTTTTGGGTTCTAGATTGAAGTCTTGTGGGTTGAGGCAGATTATGACTATGAGTACATGAGTACTGCAATAACTGACAGTTGTTTTGTAATTGATTATGACTGTGAGCATCCATACATGAGTGCCGTGATAACTGATAAGCATTCTATAAGTGGTGTTGGCTGAGTGCTTGGTGTGGGTCAGGCTTGGTGCTTGGTGCAGACCAGCTCACTTGTCTCAACCATTTGGTCCTCACAGCAGCCCCAGGAAGTGATCAGCAGACCAGACAACTGAAGAACTGGCCACATGACTGGTTAAGCCCCCAGCCATCAGACAGGCGATACCCATAAAAGGCTTGCCGTGCTATTAGCAGAAAGGCTGGAAGAGTATGCCTGTGACCAGGAAATAGAGAGGGTGTGGCAGTGCTGTCAAGGAGATCAATCATTCTACTCCACCCATGTGTGAGCTTTTCTACAATGAGGCATACCTCAGACGGGCTGAGAAGATGCTTCAGTAGGTAAAAGGCCTTGGCTGCTAGGCTGGAGCTGAGTCTGAGCCCCCAGAACCTACACGGTGGAAGAGGGGAACTGACTCCCCCAAGCTGTGTTCTTTCCTCCATATACGCATATACACATACATGTACACAAGTGCACACAAGATAAAGTCCAATAAAATGTTTTATTTCTCCAGAAATAAATTAAACTGCTGTTAAGATACGGTGCACCACTTGAAGGGAAAAGACAACCCAGAGAAGAAGAGGCTGTTTCTGTATAACACATTTTAGAAACAGTGGGAAATGGAATAATTAAATGACCATTGAAAGAAAGTCTTAACCATTAGCAAATAAGCATGTCTCTTGACACACTGAATACTGAATTCACAGACATGTGACTGTATAGAGTGAAGAGTCCCAGGAAAATTTGACTGTCATGCTTCAGCTTGTGTGATACAAGCACAGTCATGCACATAAAACCCATAATTGCCAGGGCACGTCTCCCCACAGCTTTACGAAATGTCTGTTATACCAAGGACTTTGGTTTGTAGATTGTAACTGGTGTAATCACCCATACTAGGAGGTAAGGGCTTGGGTGGCCTTCCGTTAACCTGATGGCCACAGCCACCTCTGGGGCATGGGAAGCGATGGCAGAAGAGGAGCGAACTGTGACCATTTAATTTGTTTCCAGAAGAAAACGAGTTGCAGCCTCCATTTTCCTTGCAGTGCTCCTGGTGGGCCCCCTTTCCCATGATCCCTTTCACGCACATGCGTAACAGTTGTTAAAGGCTGTTTCCCCAAATTCATGTGTTGAAGTCACAGCCCCAGTATTTCTGAGTGCGACTGCAGTTAGAGATAAATCTTTTAAAGAAGTGATTAAGTTTAGATGAGGCCCTTAGAATGGGCTCTAATCCAGGGTGAGTGGAGTCCTCAGAAGAAATTTGGACAAGACACTAGGAGTGTGCGCACAGACAGGACCCGTGTGAAGAGGCAGTAAGAGCCACTGAATGCCAGGGAAGAGGCCTCAGACCGAAGCCAGTCCTGGAGAAACCAGAAGACTTTCTTTCCTCTGGCATCAGGAACGGGTAAGGATGTCCACTTCTATTCAACAAAGTAATTAGACAAGGAAAATAGATATTTAAATCAAAAAGGAAGAAGTAAAACTAACCTTGGAGATAATATGTTCACAAACATATAGAAACTCTAGTGACCACACATACATAATATACACACACATTAACACATATGTACACACACACATAAAAACACACATGTGCATGCGCGCGCACATGTGTGCACGCACACATACACACACACGCACTTTATTAGATTACAGGAATTTGACAAAATAGCAAGATACCAAGTATTCACTCAAATCCACAGTATTTCTATATACTGACGAGGAATAATCTGGAAGGGGAATTTTGGGGGACAAGTACTGTTGACAATAACATCAATACAGAAAACACTTAGGAATTAATTTAAGGAAATGGAAGACATACACAATGGAAACTCCAAAACACAGCTGAAGGGAATTAAAGCCGTAAGCAGATGAACAAGCCTGTGTTGGTGGACTGAGCCTTAACAGTCATGATGCCAGCACTATTCCAAATGATCTACACGTTCAGTGCTGCTCCTAGCAAAGGATCAGTTACAATTGCTTCATGTGTAGAAAAACTCTTCCTGAAGTTTGTATGAGATATAAGGGATCCAAAATAGCCACAGATAGAGAGCACAGGAACATATGCTGATTTCATAGTTTACCACAAAGCTACAGCAATTAAAACATATGATGTTTACACATGTCCATGCAAGCCATTAGGGAGAGCAAGAGCCTACCAACACTTGCATATTTGGTCAGTCTTTTTTACCAAGGCCATATAAGGAGGGAAATAACTACCCTTTCAGCAAGTAGTGTTGGGAAAACTGGGCATATACATGCAGAACAGTGAAGTCTGTTTTTTAGCTAACCCTAACCTTAAACACAGCATCTCTCTCTCTCTCTCTCTCTCTCTCTCTCTCTCTGTCTCTCTCTGTCTCTCTTGGTTTTTTGAGACAGTGTTTCTCTGTATTGTTTTGGAGGCTGTCCTGGAACTTGCTCTGTAGACCAGGCTGGCCTCGAACTCACAGAGATCTGCCTGCCTCTGCCTCCCGAGTGCTGGGAGTAAAGGTGTGCGCCACCAACACCTGGCACAGCATTTAGTTTAAATGCTGCTGAGATGTAGCTCTGAGGTAGAGCACCAGCCTAGCACGTGAGAGGCTCTAAATCCCCATTGCTGCAAAAGAAAAGAAAATTTTCACTCAAAGCAAATCAAAGATTTAAATTTGACACCTGAAACTGCAACTCTTAGAAGAAAGCACAGTACAAAACATTCACAACATTGGATGGGAGTGGGTTCTTCTGGATATGGCCCCAAAAGCACAGGTGACATTATGAATATGGAATTGATTTGTGAAGGCAGTATTAACACTATAAGAAGCAACCTATGTAATGGGAAAACACTCAAAAATCACACCTACTAAGGAGATTGATATCCAGAGCACATGGAGAACAATTGAAACTCACAACAGCAAATGGCCCGTTAAAAGGAAGTGAGGACATTAGTTGGTGGAGTCACAAAACGGTACAAGCAATCCCAACACCAGACAAAGTTGGGTGCAGTGGTGCACACTGGGGAGGGGAAGGCAACAGGAGCTGAATTCCATCCTCAGCTTCTCGTTGAGTTGGAGACCAGCCTGGGCTATACGAGATCCTGTCTCAGTAAAACAAAGAAAGAAGGGAGGAGAGAAAATACTATGGGTTGGAGGTCACTGTCTCCTCCAACACTCTTGTCTAACTTTATTCCTATAGGCAACTAAGGGTTGGAGCCTAAGGTTCTGCCTTCATGGATGGACTACTGCATGCATGTGTAGTTGGACTTTCTTGCCAGCTACCAGCCCCCAAATAATGACATGGAGACATATGATTAATTATGAAAGCTTAGCCTTTAGCTTAGGCTTGTTCCCAATGAGCTCCTAGAACTTAAATTAATCAGTTTCTATTAATCTACATTCTACCTGTCTTTCATTCTGTACATCTAACTTCCTCAATGTCTTACTGGCGTTTTCCCTGTATCTAGATTCATTCCCAGTTTTCTCTCCCCGGAAGTTCAGCCTATTCTCTCCTGCCTAGCTATTGGCCATTCAGGTCTTTATTAAACCAATCAGAAGGCACCTTGGCAAAGACACATTTTCACAGTGTACAAAAAGATTATCCCACAGCATTCATGCAATTAGATTAATGAGTTATTTGAGAGTGGACCCACTATAAAAGCCAGTTTGGTTACATCACATACTGTGTAATGTCCTGTGCCAACTCAGGGGTGTCAGCCAGAAGACCATTGATCTTGAATAAGAACCACAAGCCCCCAAACCTCTTTTCTTTATAATACATCCAGTATGTGATACCGTGTTATTGGCAGAAAAAAGGGGGGGCCTGCCCAGTTCATCCCATGGTTCTAGTAAGCTAAGCAAATGACACCACAAGGCAAGAAAACTGCTACCCCTACAGATACCTACATGGAAATCTTTAAGCAAAACACTTAAAAGTCAAATCCTTCAAAGTAAATACACTGCAGCTACGTGAAGATCTTAGGAATGCAAAGCTGGTTTAACACTAGAGAACAAAGCATGTGGTTTCATGTTTCTTTGCAGCTGAATAAAATTCCACTGTGCACACAGACCACATTTTCTTTATTTGTTCTTCTGTTTGTGGTTGTCTAGTCTGGTTCCATGTTTTAGCTGTGTGAATAGCACAGCTACAATCATAAATATAGTGTGTTCTTAGAGTCCTTCCAGTATACTTTGAGAATAGCGCGCGCACACACACACACACACACACACACACACACACACACGGTAATTGTACTTTCGGCTCATGGGAGAACCTCTGTAGTGATTTTTATAGTGATCGAGCTGTTCCCATTCCCATTAGCAGTGGGTAAGTGTTCCTCTTTCTTCCGCATCCTCACCAGAATTTGTTACTGTTTGTTTTCTTAATAATTACCATTCTGACTGAGGTGAGATGGACTCTCATGACAGCTTTCATTTACATTTCCTGATGGCAAAAGGCACTGAAGACTTTTTAAAACATTTGTCAGGCATCTGTCTTTCTTCTTTTGAGATTGTCTAGTTCATTAGCTCATTTATAATTTTGGAAGAGTTTTTCAATGTTTGCAGTTTTTAAAATATAGTCTAAATACTGACTCCTGTCTTATATATAGCTGGCAAGGGTCTTCTATTCTGGTTTTCCTTTTCTGTCCATTTCCTTTGCTATGAAGGGAAGTGGAAGGGACTGGAAATCATTGTGCTAAGTGAAATAAGCCAGATTGGGAAAGACAAATACGGGAGTATCTTACATGCAGAACGTAGTTTCTAATTTTCCTTTGTGTGGGCGTGGTGGGTGTAGGTCATAAGACCAGAAAAGGGACCATGAGAGGGGAAGAAGAGATCTTAAGGTGGAAAAGGAAAAAATAGGGATGGTAATGGTATACATGTGGCATAAAAATCAAAGGGGGACCATCGTTGGAGGAGGGGCAGCAGCAAGTGGGTGACATGGTGGCCAGGGATGAATAAGGGCAAAGTGAGCCTGGGATCAGCCCGAACACACAGTGAATTCTAGTACAACAGAGAACTGTGTATCTGGCAAAGATCTTTTGTTGAGTTTGGGTCAGGTGTGCTAAATGCAACATCAGTAAGCCTCATTAGTTAACGATTCTGTACTGGGAAGTCACCCACCCACAGAAATGTGTTCCTAATCCTGAAGCCAATACAGTCACTGTGGACATGTGTGGAAGGACAGAATGCTGAGTGGTCTGATCAGGTACCACAAGGCAGCAGTCTGCTTTCTTGATGTAGCTCTTAAGCTAAAATAAGAATCCTGTTTCTGTGGTCTATTCAGTCACCCCCTTCTCACATCTGGTGCTTTTGGTTGGTGATTTTGATGTTTAAAATGTACCCCAGCCTGGTGCAGAAATGGTGCCTAGCATTTCTGAGTGCAAGAAAGCGGTGCTATGCATTATGGGAAAAGATGCCTGTGTTTATCACTTCATTCATGAGCAAGCTATAGTGCTGTTAGCCACGAGTTCAGTCTTAATGACTCAATAAGCGTTGTGATTGGTTTTAATGTGCTCACCACAGATTAGGACGACTTAAGAGACCCTCACCAGCAGAGTTGTCCTGACTGCCTTGATTGGTGTGGGGAGGCCCACCCTGATTGTGGGGGACTCCTCTTGGTAGCAGTTCAGGTATAAAGGATATTTCAGAAGAAAGTTTATCCTGCCTTCAGCTGGCCTGGCCTCCCTCTTGCCACAGAGTTCATTTGCTTGGTTGTGGCTGCTGCCACCTCCTTCATTGAGAGCAGAACCAGCGTTCACACGTGTTCACCTTGGACCAGGGAGCACCGGTTCTCCCAGAGCCTTCTGGATTTTCGGTGCCTGACTGGGATTACTGGGAAACCTCCCCTTGTGGACTGAGTGGCTGCAGGTTGTCGCCCCTCTGTGGGAGACAGCTATCCTACGACTACTCTGACTGTTGAGGTTCCGACTTCAAGGACTTAGTAACTATTAGGTTCTCAGCATCTCTATTGTGATTTGGCTATCGTGGCTATTTTAAAGGTAGCTTAATAAATTCTGAAATACACACACACATACACACATGCACGCACACACACATGCACACACACATACACATGCACATACATGTGCACGCCCTTGGTTCTGTTCCTCTAGAGACCACTGACTAAAATAATAAGATTTATTAAATAGTCTCTAAACAGAAATGCACTTAAACAAATGTATGTATTTATCAGCTGAAAAATGTGTGCCCATAGGTTCATAGGAACCAAATCCTATATTTACCCTATGAGCAACAGTTCAAAAGTCAGCCACTTCATAGGACATAACTGTGAGTAATGGGAACTAAATATGTATTTATTATCTGTCTTCTATCATTTACAATCAATCAATCAATCATTTATCTATCAATCATCTATCTATCTATCTATCTGTCTCAATCAGTCACCTCTGAATAGAAAATATTCAACAGGTTTGAAGACATACCTCATTTTTAAAAAGATATAGAAATGGTCACTAGACCTTGGAGTCAGCTCAGTAAAATGCCTGCCTTGTAAGCAGGAGGACCTGAGTTGGTCCCTAGAACTCACACTTAACAACCCAGTAACAAACATAGTGGTAGGTGCTTATAATCATGGCACTGGGAAGGCAGAGACAACAGATCCTTGGGGCCGACTGGCCAACCAGCTTTGCCTACTTGTCAAATTTCAAGCCAGTGATAGACCCTGTAAAAGGTAAATGTAACTTGAACAACATCTGGGATTGTCCCCTGGTTTCCACACACATATGAACATACATGCAAATATACAAGTGCATCTTTACATACATGGACACACACATATCACATACATATACATACACAAAAAGTCAAGAAAGGCAATGAAAAATCATCCTACATTATCAGTCACTGAGAAATACATGTTAAAATCTTGATAGGCTACCACTATACACATAGGAGAGGGGATAACACTAGAAAATATTGACAACAGAAAGTGCTGATGAGGATGTAGAGGTACTGGAATGCTCATACGTTTCTGGTGGGAACCATTTTGATGGCTTCCCTAAGGGTCTAAATATTCACTAGCATGTGACCCAGCCATTCCACAGCTAGGCACTTATCCAAGAAGAAAGAAAATACCTTCCTTCAGACAAGAGATTTTTGCCTGATTGTTGTTAGTAGCTTTCTTTGGAGTGGTCAAAGTGACAGATAAACAGATCTGTAAGACATATGTATATAATGGGATACTGGGGGACGGCAATGGGAAGGAATGAACTAGGGTTGGAAAGATGTCTCAGTGGTTAAGAGCACTAGCTCGTCTTGATTTGATCCAAGCACGCAGATGGTGGCTTGCAACGGTCTGTAACTCTAGCCTCAAGGGGAGCGAATACTCTCTTCTGACTTCTGCAGGCACCGGGCACACATATGGTACACAGACATGGATACAGGCAAAACACCCATACACATAAAATAAAAAAGAAAACTATGAACTATGGAAATCTCCAAATGCCCACTCTATCATCCCATGCAGTGTGATGAGAGACTTTCTTGTAAAATTTCAAGGGTCTCCAGCTAAAATGCAAGCATTCTTAGGGGCAGGAGAGCCTTTAAGCCATCAAGGGAACCAGAGCAGCTAAGCCCTGGCTCCAGCCTGGCCTGGGGCCCAGAGTTAGGAGTAGAGACATTGAGTATTCTTTAGTCTGTGTGACTCTTCTGTCTGTGTAGATTGCTCTGGGAAAAAAAATCTCTGGCCCTTGGCAGGGGTGTTTGCTAGGTGAGATTCGGGCCCAATGAATCTGTCTCTTCATCTGAATCCTGAAGACAGCTGAATACAGAGTAGGATCATCACCAGGTGGTGGTAACACACACACATTCTCTCTCCCTCTCTCTCTGACATTTTTTGTTGTTATTGAGCTATACACTTTTCTCCACTCCACTCCACTCCCCCCTCCCTTCCCACCCTCCCTGCCCCCACACTCCTAATTTACTCAGATGGTCTTGTCTTGTTCCCCTTCCTAGGCAGATCTATGTATGTCTCTCTTAGGATCCTCTTTTTACCTGGGTTCTCAGGGGTTGTGGACTGTAGGCTGTTTGTCCTTTGGTTTATGTCTAATATCCACTTACAAGTGAGTACATATTATCATATTATATTTGTCTTTCTAGTTTTGGGTTACCTCACTCAGGATGTCTTTTTTTTTTTTTTTTTTTTTTGTTCTGTCCATTTGCCTGCAAATTTCAAGATGTCATTGTTTTACCACTGAGTAGTGCCCATTGTGTAAATGTGCCACATTTTCTTTATCCATTCTTCAAGTGAGGGGCATCTAGGTTGTTTCCAGGTTCTCACTATTATGAATAATGCTGCTTTGAACATAGTTGAACAGATGTCCTTGTGGTGTGAATGTGCATCCTTTGGGTATATGCCCAAAAGTGGTATTGCTGGGTCTTGAGGTAGATTGATTCCCAATTTTCTGAGAAACTCCTTTACTGATTTCCAAAGTGGTTGTACAAGTTTGCACTCCCACCAGCAATGGAGGAGTGTTTTCCTTACTCCACATCCTCTCCTGTATAAGCTGTCTTCAGAGTTTTTAATCTTGGCCATTCTGATAGGTGTAAGGTGGTATCTCAGAGTTGTTTTGCATTTCCCTGATAGCTAAGGATGTTGAGATTTTTCCTGAAGTGTCTTTCAGCCATTTGAGATTACTCTGTTGAGATTCTCTGTTTAGCTCTGTACCATATATTTTTTATTGGGTTATTTGGTCTTTTGGTGTCTAGTTTCTTGAGTTCTTTGTGTATTTGGGAGATCAGTCCTCTCTGAGATGTAGTGTGGTGAACTTGTAATCTCTAGATATAAACATTCTTTCTTTGAAGCAAAGCACTAGATGGAATATAATAATTACTAACTAAGGTGTGTTTCCTCTAAACCCCCACACTATGGATAATGCTGTGGAAATCTCCCTATTAACACATGGGAAGACTACATGCAGCTAAGGGCAGGAAGGATCTGAACTGACCAATGGCCAGTGTTCACTGTCTATCCATATTCCCTCTCCCCACACCGTGTAGTCAAGAGAGGCCAAGACCCTTCTCCTTCTGTTACAGAAAATTCTGGGCCAGAGTGTGGGAGAGTACCCTGTGAGAGACAACCCCCTCACCCACTGAGAGTTGGTACACTTAGTAGTAAGCACCAAGGCCCAGAACATTCTATTCAGCTCAGAGAAGTTGATAAGTGGCAGGGCAGGTCATATCACAGCATCAGGCCATGGCTAGCATGGCTGAGCATGCTGTCTCGGGGTGCATTCCTGACATTATTTGTCCCAGGTGGGGCACTGACTGAGACTGGAGGCCCCAACCCTAATTTTAGATGGGAAAAGTCTGTGAAAATATGCTGCCTGTCCACCTGTACCCTCCCTACAGGCTAGTTCTGCCTGGGAGTGAGTCACAGGAATGGCCCTCAAGTCAACTCACTTCCTCCTGCCTCTGCCACAACCAGTCCTTGGACCTGGTAGATTCCCTCAGTCCTTCCAGACCTATTCTGCCTGCCCTATTGGGAGTAACAACCATCCGGTCAGTCACATGCCTAGAGATGGTAGGGTCGGGGACATGATCTAGGGCATGGTGACTTGCAGTATTAAATAGAGGATGAGAGTATGGGCATCCCAGACACCCAGGGGCAGAACAGGTGTTGTTAGGACAGTGCCTTGGAGGAAGTGTTATGTAAGCGTGGCAAGGCATAAGCTGGGCCCATCATCAACACCATCATCACTCATGGCTCAGTGTGCGTGGAGTGTGTCTCTCACCCTGGCCACTGTGGATGGATGTCCTGTGTGTGATCCCCACGATTGTCAACAGAACAGGGTGGGTGACTCATCCTACCAGGCTGAGGCTGGAGGCTTCAGAGTGAGATTTTAGAAAACGACCAAGCACTAAAGAAGGAAAAGAAAAGAAAAAGGAGATTTTCACCAATTAGGACTCCCAGAAATCCAAGGCTACAGAGGCTGGATTCTCTGTGGCTAGCAGACACTGAAGTCACCTCTAGTGAGCCTCCAGGGACTTTCCTCACCTTGCTCTGTGCGTCTTGCAGTGTGTTGACAGATGTCCTAAACTGCCACAGCTGCTCTCTTCACTTCAGTGTGGAAGCTGCAGGGAGGCACCTTCAGAGAGGAGAGGCGGGTGGCCTGAGGACCAGGGAGGAGAGGGATGTGGCGGGAGCCTCACGGTTCTCCATCTCCTGGTTCCTCAGCAATGCTGCTCCCTGGTGAGTGTGGTTTCTCAGGCCTGGTCTGTCCTGTGGGGACTGAGGGAGGCCTGGGTCCATCCCAGTGACCTCAACCTCCTGAGGCTCTCTCCTGGCATAGTTTCCTAGGTGGCCAGTAGGAGCAGCCTCTTTTCCAGAGGACTGGGTTGGTTTTGTGAGGTAAAGCTATAGTAAACGATGCTATTTTCAGGGGCGGGAAGCAATAGCCATAATCCAAATTTATGACATATAACAAGAACATGGCTAACAAGGCAAATAACTATATGTCCAGCTAGAAACTTAAGCAATATTCCAGACCTTTCCCTTCACATTTTCCATCAAGTATGTAAGGAGCTTTCCTTGGTCTCGGGTCTTAATTGAACCAAGCTTTCAAATCCTCCTGACACCCTATGGGGCAAAATTAACATCTTAACCCTGCAGAGGGGACTAAGCTGAAAGGGATGTCAAACTCTTGGGCCAACTCAGGGACTCGTGCCCTTGGCCACACCCTTCCACTAGCTCCTACTTCACCACATCTACTCAACCTCTTGCCTGGAATCCCTGTCCTGGCCCAGCGGGCAGCTGCAAGATTTGCTTTTCAGCAGAGCCAAGCTTTAGTTTTCCTGAGAGAATTCAGAGCCCTGGAAGCCCCCGAGACTTCTGCTCTCCACAACCAAGAGAGGAATACAGTCTCCCTCATGTGAGACTCAGCCACTACGCAGGCTGGGTTCCTGCTTACTTGATGTTCCTCATGTGCCACTTAAAACCTTCGGTTGGTGAAACCTGTCATAAGTGTGGCATATATAGGGCCTCAGCTTCCAGAAAGATGGGGACTCTTTTGTGATGAGACATTAGGGCATAACAGACCACGGCCTCAGAAGGGCCTCATTTTATCTCTCCATGCCTCAGATTTCTTATCTCAATGATGCGGATCTTGACTGTCTCTTAAAAGCCACATGTTGAAGGTTTGGTCACCAGCCTCTTGTGTTTGGGGATGTGGTAGAGGCTTCTGGAGGTAGAGCCAAGTGGAAAGAAGGCATTGAGGCTGTGCTGTGGAAAAGCTATTCTGTCACATGCTCTGCCCATCATGTGCCGTGCCACCATAGACCCAAAGAAGTAGGGCCAAAACACCATCGTGCATTAAAGCCTTGGAGTTGGTGAGCCAAGACAAACCTTTTCGTTTGTGCAGTTGACTGCCTCCGGTAGTCTGTTACAGTATCAGCAAGGACACAGGCCACCTTGTGCACTTGAGATCAAATGAAGAAGCGAAAGGCTCCCAGCATCCTTGGCATTTCCCAGACAGGACAGTTCTTCCCAGTTGGCATCGGTTGCACAAATAAGACTTCTCTAGGGTCTGCCAGTGAGCCTGGCACTGTGCATGCTCCCAGTTACCTAAGACAAAGGAGAGAGGTCCCAGCTGGGAGCTCTGGTGTCACCTCCAGCACCGCATCTCTTACCCACCATCACTGCATGTGGTAAACATGAACAAAGGCCATTGCACATGGTAGACACAGAACAAAGGCTGCTAGATTGAACACTTTAAATCTGTTTTTTCAAATTGTGTTATTTTAAATGTTCTGGGCAGATGCCCACGTGTGCAGGGACACTTAGCCAGGCCAGAGGCGCTTTGTCTCTTTGAAAGGCCTCCATTGTGGCCCTATAGTGGCCCCAATTGATTCTGGGAACAAAAGGCCCTTGTGTACCCCTAAGGGCATGCTTGCTCCAGCCTACAGCTGGCAGTGCGAACCCTTTGCTGTCTCTTTAAGGCCCAAGGCCCATGCAGGGAAAACTTTAATCCTCTATTGGGGCTGCTGTACAAAGGCTGATTTTGAGGGTGCCCACACAGATGCCTTTACAAGGCTCAGCTCCTATGAAGTGGTCTCTGACAGGCTGGTCTGATTGGACCTACTGTGTGCAGAATGAGATGTCAGGTTGGCCTCCAGGGGAAAGGGCTGTATGTGATGGAGCCCCTCATACAATCCTGCCCTTCCTGGGGGAAGATCACCAGAAAGAGAAAAAAAGGCAGAGAAGTCACAAGAGAGAGCACCAATGTCCTGGGTGGAATTGGTACATGCTGCCTTTTGCTGTGGGCTGGCCCCAGCGTCTACCCTCTCTCATATTGGCCATTCATAGTCACCAGCCCATGGAATTGTCTCTGGGGCTGCAGAAGGCAAGAAAGGAGGGATCACATTAACTCAAAACCTCACCATCAGGCCCAAGACATTCCGAGGATTCCACACAGCTGCCCCAAGCATCCAACTATGCATCCCAGAAGCCCCTGCCAGTTTGTATGTGGCCACCACAGGGACAGCTCTCTGTCACTTCCTGAGGTGCTGGCAACAGGCTGCATAAAGATAAGTTGGCTGGAGCTGCCCAGAGCCGGACCCTGCTCGCTCATGCAGTCATATTTATGGGTCCTTTTGGCATTTGCCTAACACTGAATGTTCGTGTGAGCTCCTGAGAGCCCAGGGGAGCAGGAGCCTGAGCACTGAGCCCTCAGCACAGCTGTTCCGTGGCCCCTCAGGTGCGGTGGAGAGGAGCGGCCTTTCTTTCAGCTGGGCCCACACTTGGTGGAGATCCCAGCGGGGACTCAGGCTTCATTTGTTCTGCCTGCCTGTGGCTGCCTCTTAATCTTTCCTTGGGACCAGGGAGGAGATTTTGTTTGTTCTTTGTGATGATGAAATGTTTTCAAATTTTACTTGTATTTGTGTGTGCATGCGGGTGTTCAGGCAGGCACACACATGTGGGAGATGCTTCTTGCCTTCCACCTTGCTGAGGCAGAGTTTCTTGCAGTTTCTGCTGCTGTACTGTGAACTCCAGCCCTGTCGGCCCTCTGCCCGTCTCCCCCACCTCCCCTTCCTCCCATCTTTCCAGAGGTGTACTGAGATTACAGATGTGGGCCACTGCTTCTGCCCTTTTTACATGTGTCTCAGGAAAGGAACTCACATTGTTGAGATGTTTTAGCAAGAGCTTTTACCCACAAGCCCATCTCCCTCGTCTTATTTTTTTTCCCCCGCTTTTTGAGACAGGGCCTCAAGTATCCCAGGCTGGCCTTAAACTTGCTACACAGCCAAGGATGACTATGAACTTCTGATGTCCCCGCTCTGTCTCTGAGTACTAGGCTTACAGGAGTGTGCTACCACAGTTTGTGTGCTGCTGAGGAAGGGGGAGAACTCGGGGCTTCAAGAATACTGGGCAAGCACTGTACCAGCTGAGTTACGTCCACAGCCCTGTGGCTTCAGCCTTTGCTTTAGAATACCCCGTTCTTCATCTCCTTTGCACAGGGTCCACTGGATGGGGTCAGCTTTGGGCTCTGAGGGCTGCAAAGTGGACCTAGGAGACACCCAATCTGTCACTGGGGTGATGTAGCAGTGCAGAGTAATTATCTTTTCTTTAGATGGTTGAATCCATGACTTGTGCCCATCCATGTCCCTTGCTTCAGGCCCTACTAGTGGTCTGGCATTGTCCCCAATGCCCAGCTTCATCCCCCTCTACAGGCTTCTGCTCACTGTCACCATGCCCATGAGAAGGTCTCACTGTCACTTCCCTGAATAAAGACAGGTCTTTATGACCTAGGAGAGGAGTCAAGCTCAGGACCCAGGGCCAGAGGGGCTGGTACAGATCCTTATGTCACACTGTGTGAATCTTGGGGTCCTCACCTATGGAATAATATAGAGGCTATCACCTGTGACCACCAGGAGAGTTGCAGGAGGCCATGTTTACATATGGAAGGTTCTTTCAGGGGTGCCTGGCTCCAGGCAAGAGTTCCAAAGATGACCAGCAAAGTGGCTATACAGGTGAGAACTGGAGTGTTAGAACTACCTCATCTAAGGCCAACCAAGAATGCTTTCTTGCCCTTGGTTAGGATAACACCAAGGTATTGTCCCAGAAGAAGTTTCCTCTTATCCAAGACCCCAATACAAATGTGTTGTGTCATGTAATAGAGGATCTCTGTGGGCCAGACAGTCCATCGGGAGGAGAGAATAGAGTCACACACAGGCGCCTGGCTGCTGCCTGTTTGGTGCAGCTAACTTCCGTTCTTCCAGCAGCTTCTTCAAGCTGTTCCTCTCAGGGATGGTGGATTCCCAGAAGGGAAGACCCAAGTAGGTATGGTTGGCTATAAGTAGACCTTTGTACCTGCAAACCCTGGGCCCTGGAAGGGGTGGGAATTAGGCAGAGAGTGGGTTAGAGCAAGTGTGAGGGGAATGGATCTGGGGGAGGTGAAAACATGATCACCCCATTACTTGGAGTTCCAACATGGAGTTACTACGATGGGAAAGGAAGTTGTAAGCTTCAGAAGTAGGCATCATGTTAATGCAGGCACTCTGAACTGGTCAAAGTGCGAGAGTAAGTGACCGCAGAGGGCTTGGCCCTAAATGGGACATTTCTGTCAATTAATCCCCCCTCCCTACCCCCCAACTCTCCCCATCGCCCCAACCTCTGCCAAAGCCCAGGGAACAGAAGAGGTGACAAAAAAAAAAAAAAAAAAAAAAAAAAAAGAACTCTAAGAGGCAGAGGATGGGGTGGAGTGCTGTGGCATGCTGTTTTCTGGATGTGACATGACTTTTGCACTCATGAACTCACTGCAGCTATGGTTAAGACCTAAACAAGAGCCAGCCAACAAGATCAGTAGACATTCCATCAGGCAGCACGAACTGGACTCAGTGTGCCCACCGGGCAGGGGCATGTGCTAGGGGTGGAAGAGAGGGGTCAGGAATGATGGGATCAAGATACATTGTATACATATGTGAAATTGTCAAAGCATAAATAAAAGATTACAAAAAGAAACTACAAAGTTTCTGTATAGACCCAGGATAGAAAGCTTGAAAGTTATGCCAGACCCATCTTCATGGTCTTTAATCCAGGTTTCTATGGTTACAATAATTTGCCACAAAAAGAGAGAAAGATTGTTAAGAAAGTTTCTTTTAATGATTAAACATCTGAAACATTGAGAAACTCTTGGGGAATTTCAATTTAGTCGCCCTCCCTCCCTCCCTTCTTTCCCCCACCCCTCCCCTCCTTCTTTCTCCCCTTTCTCCTCCCCTCCCTCTTGTCAAAACGTGACCCTCAATCATGCTGAGCTGTTGGTTAGTATAATGTTATGGTGCCATTTTGTTGAAAACATGAGACTTCCCTCGTCAACACTGTTTCAGATTTTGTTAAACACTATAATGAACTTCTTATTTTCTCTTAGTTTACATTTAAAATTTTAAAAATAAATCCCCAACCTAATCTTTTACTTGTGTTTTACTATGAAATTTTGACTGTGTTAAGTGTGCAAGTGGCAAATCTGGGTCCCTGTGATGCTGGGATAACAAAAGTCCTCCTGGATGTGCCATTAAGACCCAGTTTGAGCGGGGAAGATGGGCCTCAGCAGTAGAGTGTTTACCCAACAAGCACAGGCCCTGGGTTCCATCCTCAGAACCAAGGTAGAAAAATTCCCAAGTCCAATTTAATTGTAGCACTCATCTCCTACTTCATTGGAAAACAAAACATTAGCTGGTTAAACCTTCTGACTGAGGCTAGAATCTTGGCTCTCCTGGAGACTGGCAGGAGAGTCAAGCATCTGGGGCTGCATCTCTAGACTGTCACTCACTTCTTTTAGCCATGGGGTCAAGGTGAGATGTCCTATCGGGGAACCTGACTTTCCAGATTCTTTGGATCCTTCCTAATGATACTTCCTCCTTTCAGGTCCCTGACCTGGAATATGGCAACCATCAATAGTCCCTTCACTCTGCAGTCTGGTCCCTGAATGGTCTGAAGATGTGCCCAAACACACAGACACCATGATGGAGCATTTTAGAGCACTTACAATGAAAAGGAAGAACTGTCCAGAGCTAGGTTTCTCAGGGCTTGAGAAAACTCTAATTGAGCAGACTACTGTGTCTTCAAAGAAGAAGTTGGAGCCCCAGGATCTCCCTACAAGGGAGCCACTATCCTGGAAGACATTGCTGTGAGGGTGGGATCCCCAGTGAGTCACACTGGGAAAGAGTGGCCCAGCAAGCACATCTGAATTGTCCCTTGAGAGTTCCTTTAAATCAAAGGCTTCTTCGGGGAGAAAGTTGACTGGACAATGTCCCTGATCCCAGAGAATGAAAAACAACCCCTTAGTCCCATACCCTTGAAACATGAGCTATAAAGACATTTATTTAATGGAGTGTTTTAGAGGGGCTCATCTTCCACTATGAACATCTGGAGACCTCTGTTGGGTGGATTTCAGTCTCTGTGACACTCAGACTATCCACAAAAACTAAGACATGCCAGGGGATGGATGCTCTAAAGAGCCTGTGGAAAATTCCAAGAGGCAGTTCTTAAGATGTGTTCCAAGGGTCAAGGGAAAATCGTCATTTCTTCAGATCAAGGTTCCCAGTTCCCACCCACTGTCCCTGTCAAGGCCAGAAAGGCCACTGGCAAGACAGCCCCTTCCTCCCACAGCTGGAGGTTAAACATAGCAAGCCCTAAACCCTTGACAGAAAGTAAACATGACACCCAAGAGAAACAGAACATGGCTTCCTTTTGTTTTTGTTTTGTTTGCTTTTTGGCTTGTTTTCTTTTGTCCACCATCACGTCTGCGCTCTAGGAAGTTAATGGGGGAGATGGGCTGGTCAGTTAATGCCATCTGGGTTCCAGCTCCTGGTCTGCGGTCCTACGAAGACTTCCATCTGATTAAGGAAAACACAGCATGGACCACGTAGAGCAGAGTGGCCACGTAGGCAAACACCTGGAACCAGAGGGAAGGTGGTTAGCGTGGGGTCAATGGGGATGGGCACATGGGGCTATGAGGGCTGTCACGTGGCTCTGGAGGATAGATTCAGGGTGTATGGACTACCACTGCTTGCTGGTACCCAGATCCCCAGGTAGTCTAACCTTGTTGCCTTGGTCTTGGTGTGCAAACCCTCCCTGTCACACTAGGGTCATCTGACTTGGCTGGAGTCATCAAAGTCCCCTCCAACAGATATCACAGCTAGGTGTCAGTGACTATGAAAAGCATCCCTCTCTACACCAGTAAGACCAAGGCCAATATTCCCAAGTTGTGACATCAGAAGTTGGCTTGTGACACCATGGCCTGGGTTGCTACCTCTGGTTAAGTTCCCCATGCTGTCTGTACTTGATCAGACCTTTTATCTTTTTGTTTTGTTTTTGCTTTCTGAGACAGGGTTTCTCTGTGTAGCCCTGGATGTCCTGGAATTCACTTTGTAGATCAGGCTGGCCTTGAACTCAGACATCTGCTAGCCTTTGCCTCCCAAATGCTGGGATTGCAGACCTTTTCTCAAAAAAAAAAAAAAAAAGTATGTATAACTGTGTATGTTTGTGTGTGACTCTGTGTGTGTGTGTGTGTGTGTGTGTGTGTGTGTGTGTGTTGCATATGTAGGCCATAGGAGAACGTCAGGTGTTTTCCTCTATATAAGAGTCCCTGCCTTTTATCTTTGAGGCAGGGTCTCTCTGTGAACTGGAGCGTGTAGTTTTTACCCCAGCAGACAGCTACTGAGTGCTAGTGGTTCACTGAGTGTCACGGGTTTACAGCATTGGAAGGATGTCCAGCTTGGTATGTGGGTTCTGGGATCTGATCTCTGGAGCTCACACTTGTGCAACAAGTTCTCTTAACCACTGGACATCTTTCCATCTCTCAGACCCTTCCTCTTAATTCTGGATTCTTCATTTCCCAGGCACAAGTAAGGCAACCAGGCTTCATGAGTAGTGGAGAGCAAGGCAGAGGAGGGTAGGCATCCAGCTTCTATCAACAGGAAGTGGTGTACCAAGGAGTTGTTGAGGTGATGCTGCCTGTCACTTTGGCAGTGGGAACATAGGCCCAGGACTGACTGTCACCTGTGACTTTCTTGGGCTGTGTGTGCCCCTGTACTCTGGCTGCTTGACCTCCGCCAAATCCAATATTTGCACCTGGTTTCATGACCTTGGGCAAGGGGTCAAAAGTTTCCAGCTCTGGCACATTTCGGGTGGCCACGCTTCTATGAGTCTTGGAAATGCTCACAAACAGCAGCCATGGCATTCAAGCATAGGCAGGCGCTCCACCCTCATTGGCCAGAGGCGATATGTAACCTGAGTTAGCTAGTGACAAATTTCTGGAAACTCCTAACTACCCAAGTCACCTGGACCCCTCAGGTGGGACTTCAGGCCCAAGGAGAAGCCTTGGCAGAAGTACTGGAAGGAACAGGAGTGGAGATTTATTTTGAAAATGAGACTAAGAAATGGCACACAGTCGATATTTAGAGCCCGGGATGTGCTGAGACACATTTTGACCTTCAGAAACTCTTCTCTGTGAACTTCTGCCATGATTGCCCACCACAGTGAGATCTAGATGTTTCCAGAAATCTCTAGCTCTCCTTTGTCCACTTCTGTCAATCCCAGATAGCTTTCTGGCAAAGAAGCTCCATTCACTGCCACCAAAGGTCAGAGTGAAGAAGTTGAGCTGAAACAGGTCCTACTGTGAGAACCAGAGAGGGGACATGAGGCAGGCTGGCTGGTGTGAGGGAGGCTCCAAGATCAGGTGTTAATTCTGAGTAAGGATGATGCCCCCTCCCTGGGTACCAATCCAGAGGATACTGTGAATGGAAACAGCTCTGCTTTAAACCTGGTTCTCATGCCACCTTATTAGTTCTAGCCCAGTATACCTGCCAAAGGAGAACATTTGGAGTTTTGACTCTAGCATAAAATGGCCGGGCATGTCTATCCATGTCCAATATGAAAACATGGGGACAGAGTCAGCTTTGGAGTGGATGAGTAGATGTCGTGAAAGGCCTGCAATGGCATACTATACAGCAATGTAATAAGCAGTCCACATCTACACCCAACCACACGGATGACTCCTACATCCATAGGCTGGGAGAGAGAAGCCAGGCATAAGAGAATGAGCTTTGTACAATTCCATTTCAAGAGTCAGGCAAAACTGAACTGGGTGCTAGAAGTTGGCTAGTAACTGTGATGGTGATAAGGCCAATGGGACTCTCTCTCTCTCTCTCTCTCTCTCTCTCTCTCTCTCTCTCTCTCTCATGTTAGTAGTGCTGGGGATGAAATCTGAGTCCTTGCACATTCCAGACCAATGCTCTACCACTGACATATACCTCAAGGTCTGTATCCTAGCTCTTTAAAACATACTTTATTAAAAATAAAGTGTCTGTTTCTATAGGTGGGTATGTGCGTGTGAGTGCAGTGACCACGGAAGCCAGAAGAGGGTGCTAGAGCCTCCAGACCTTGGGTTATAGGCAACTGAGAAACTAGATGTACACCCTGAAAATGGAACTCTGTGAGAGCAGTACTCTTTCCCCAGCCCCATGTATCCAATTTCTTAATCAATACATCTCCCAGAACCTGGATGAATAATGCCTTTAGATGAAAAGTCAGAGTGAGGAGTTGGGAAGTTGAGATGCAATAGAACCCTGTAGCTTTCAACCTGTTCAGTAGGCAGTGATTTTAATTCAACCCAGTTAGGCTTTCCCATCATGGACAGACTCCGATCACATCTAGTCTACACCACACTACTGCTGCCCTGAAGAATTTTAGGGGTGTTATCAAATGCTTTGATGTCTGAGAACTCAGAAGGCTTGTGGGTTAAGAAGGGGAGTGGCCTGACGTGCTCCCCTGACAGGCAGGGGAGACAATGGTTCTAAGATGGAGGCAGAGAGGATGTATCACCAGCCTCAGGGAAGAAGGCACAAGCCAGATGCTGCCTGGCTATGCTGTGAAATTCCATGTGAGAAAGTGTTCCATGTTGTACTAGAGAGGGTAGTGACAGGGACGTCCAGGTGGCTAGGTTCATTAAAACTGCTTAAGGGGAGTGTGCAGCTTCTCTTGGTTGGAGAGTTCCCTATAAAGTTGATGTTCTGAGGAACCTTTGCCCCTTCTCTCCAGGGAGAAGCAGGCTGACCAACACATCCCTGTAGACTGCATTTGGCTTCTTTTCCTTTTTTCCAACAAATGACAGGTACAGGCACTGGGTTAGCTCATTCCACTTTGGGGTGTGCATGATTCACAGGTCAATTTCTGGAAACCTGAGAAGTACTACTTCTAACCCCCCTTTTTATGCCACCCATTGTTAGAAATAAGTTTTATATTGAGGACTCTGAGTAAACGTATCAATACACTCACTACTCCAAGGGTACCACTCAGAAAAACATCTTTACGGAAAAAAGAAAACATCTTTCTGAAACAATGTGATCTCTTACTCCTTGTCATTAGGGTCTACTCAGTTAAAAAGAAAACCCATGCTGGCCTCAGTGTCCTTGTGTTGGTGGCGTGCCTCGGTGGACAACACCCGAGGAAGGTCATAAGACCCAAGTGGCCAAACACACTGCTAGAAACTAGCATTAAAAGCACACACAGGTGGCCAAGACCCTGGCTTTGATGCTTCCAATCTTAGGAAACAATTCAAGCTGCCTGGTCCCACAGGATTATTGTGGGGGCCATATACGATCATATCTGTCCATGCACAGCCAGCCTAGCATGAGCCCCTGTGCCCACCTTGGTCCATGCAGCCCTGAGAAAACAACTAAGGGAGTCGTGGCCCATCCCTGCCCTTCACAGGGGCTTCGCTGCCTCACAAATGACTTCCTTCCACATGCAATGCACTGTGGAAAGAGAGGGGAGGGCTGGGGGACCCTCCACCTGGAACCTCTGCAGCGGGCAATGAGAGCCGCTTGCTCTGTGTACTGGGGGTGTAGAGCTGCAGGGAACTTACCACTGCAGAGATGTTCTCATGGTACTGCTTGTAGGTGAAGCCATCATACATTGTGATGGTGGCCAGGGCTTCCAGAACTGAGGCACTGAGGTAAAACAGAGCAGCCACACAGTGGTAGGCTGCGTCCTGTGGGTGAGAAGGGCTGTGTCAGAGATGAGAAAAGACACCCAACCCAGACATGGAGACAGAATCCTCGGTGACTGTACCCACAAACTGTGAGGTATTTTTTCAATAACAACAGGAAATATAAACCCAGGATAACTGGTAGAACCCGGTTCTGGACCCCAAGATCAATTTTACATGGTTACGGTCCTGGCTTGCATGTAGGCTCTTTGGTCAGTCTAGGGAGAGAGAAGCCTAGGCCATTTCCATTGTTTCCATTTTGTTGTGTTGGTCTTATTTATTTGTTTTGGCTCCTGGTATATTTCAAAGCAAAAAGGAACTAAAACAAAGTTCTGAGTGGTTGAAGTGACTTCAAAAATTCAAGTAGAAAGGCTGTGGAGAAGTAGAGGTCTAGCCAAGTGGCCTGAACCCTCTTTTAATTAATAATAAGCAAGTTCCCTTATATTTATTTGAGGCCTGTCTCCAGGGCCTCAAAGCGGAACTTACTACAAAAGAAAGTACACAGGCCGGTTTGGCACTCAAGGGTTCTGGAAAGTGTGATTAGATGGGAGTCGCCATGGAGCACAGTAGAAAGCATGGTCTGGTCACTAGGGAGCCACTAGCTTAGGCCCAACCACCAGAACTTTGCTCCACACAGTGCTGACAGCCCTCCTGGATGGTGGGAGCAGCTGACAGCTGTCAGCTACATGGGGTGGGTGGAGATGGATGGGCTGTTAGTTACGTTTGAAAAGGCAACCGCAGATAAGAAATCAGAGAGCCCCCTAAGAATGTGCAGCAAATACATGGACCCTGCCCTCCTTTCTGGCCTCCTCAATATGGGAAGCCTTTACTGCTGGGAAGAGTCCCAACTGAGGCCAGGCCACCTCAGCTTTGGGTTGTGCTGGAAAGTGTTTCCAGGGCACCCCCATTCAGGGTTGGGAAAGTAGTCTTCC
The DNA here is from genome assembly GCF_943737965.1 of Phodopus roborovskii. NCBI lineage: Eukaryota > Metazoa > Chordata > Mammalia > Rodentia > Cricetidae > Phodopus > Phodopus roborovskii. The sequence continues at coordinate 26,069,885 of NW_026126416.1, read as the reverse complement.
AGTGATAAGTGTCCACCCCCTACGCCCACCCTCCACCTCCCACACTCATCCTCATCTCACACACACACACACACACACACACACACACACACACACACATTCCCAGGGCCAGTACTCACCAGTGTGATCCAGGAAGTCTCACCGCCATGAGTACCAATTATGTACATGACCATCAGGGAAGTGGTGGCCACAAAGCAGAGCACAGACACGAACATCACCCAGCCTTGGATCAGGGGAATGGGCACCAGGGAGGAAGCGATGAGGATCCACACCAGACCTCCAAAGATCTGCAGGGAGGAAGCAGAGGGAGGACTGGAACAGGGACACTGAGGCCACAGATACGCAGAAAGGGTACAAAGAGATCTCTTTTGTCTTCCAAGGCCTCAGGCTAGAGCTTCCGATCTCACCTCTGCTGTGACCTGCTGGCTGGCTTTGTTTCATTTCTTAAGTACAACTTTCATTTTTTATTTAATAAACATTGTATTACACCTGGGCAGTGTCTTAAGCACCTCACAAATATTAACTCAGTTAACTCCAGTTAACTCAGTAACTCCATGGTTGAGAAGTGGATCCATTTGTCAAAAGAATGAATTATTTGTGTAATAAGCATTAGAAGGGCTACCCTTTCTTCTGAGTGTCTATTCTTCTAGATCGTTTTGATTTAGAATGTCTTTTATATTATAAAACAGTAAGCAGCCAGCTGAGGGTGACAGAGTGACAGTCTCTAATGCCAGCGCCAGAGAGGCAGAGGTAGGAGGATAGCAAGCTCAAGGCCAATCTAGGCTGCACAGTGAGTTTTATGCCTGCCCACACCACACCATGAGACCCTTACCAAAATATCAAGGGCTGGAAATGTAGCTGAGTGGTAGAGGTCTAGCCACTGCAAGGACCTGGGTTCAGTCCCCAGCAACAGAAAAAGCACTGTAGCAACTAAGAAAATTGTTTAGGTTATTAATGGGTGGACATACTAGCTATACTGTGTTAATGGCATATTTTTTTCCAGTCCCGAAGTCTTAGATCCCCAAGTGCAGGAACTTTTCTGACGTCTAAGTTGAAATTAGAGCAGGGAGGTCACAGGTTAGCCTGTTTTCTCAGATGGCTGGCACAGGTGTGAGAGGAGCATACTCCAAAGACATCCACCATGGATGTTCCCAGGGTTGGAGAGCTTCCAGAAGTCCCCTGGATGGCTCAGCACTCAAGCCTTGCTGGGATTTTCTATAGGTCTCTCTGAGCCTCTTTGGCTCAAGCTTCATGTCCCTGCCCCAGGCAGATGAGGACTGGGCTGGGACCTGTGGAGATGACTCTGCAATCGAAAGTCTGGAAAAGCAGTATGGCCCAGCAGGGCACTTCCTTCTGGGTGGCTGTGGCTGAGGGCAGGCAACACTCCCTTGTGTTGCAGTTGAATAGCTTTTAGGAGGTATGAGCATACGGCATGAAGAAATGCAAAGGCCCGTCAGGTCCATCCATCTAGTCAGCAGAGACAAGCATCAGTGTGGGGCATTTCTCTCCAAAGTGTCCTTGGTCTGGGGTCTGGTTACTTCATAACCATCTGAGGTCAATCTAAACCAGGCCACTTGTCTGCATGCTGCAAGGGAGTCCTACGTGCCTCTGCAGCCCTGAGCCCCAACACTGGGGTGTCCAGCTAGAGGTAAAACGTACTTTGTCTAATCAGGTGGTTACGGCAGTGAAGTCTGCCTCAGTCACAGAAGCTGTTCCCTGAGGGCTGCCAAGAGAACCGTCTGCCCCCTCTTCCAGCCAGCCATCCTCTACACTGCCGTCCTCCATCCAGGCTAGTTAAATGGCTGTGCTAAACTAGAGTGACTTATGAACAAAACCACCACAGGAGCAGCTTGGGTTGCCCATATGTGTGGGACCACTCTTCTGCAGAATCTATGTGGGGTACTGTAGGCCAGAAGTGCTTATGGGTGTCTCATAGGATGCCACAAAAGAAAGCAAGCCCCTTTCAGTCCATTCTCCTGACTCCTGCCAAAGGGTTGAGTGTATTGAGACACTGAAGAATTCCCTCAGAGCACAGCCAGCAAAGGTGGACTGGGTAATGACTGTGGTTTATGTTTACTGTGGCTATATCATTACATTTAGGGCAAACAAACTGTCAAATGCATTAAGTTAAGCTGGTGCACATGGTCACCTGCAAATGGCAGACTTGGAAATTGTTTTCAGTTCCTGGTTTACAGAAGTATGGGTTCTATTTTATGCATCTTATATTACCTCTTATATTACATCTTATGTTCCCTATGCAGCCAGACACAGGACTTGTGATCAGGAGTCAAGGGTGGGACACTAGGCATGTCAGAGATAACACAGGGTTTGCCAAAGTCTTCCTAGATGCTAGCATTGAGCCGGCTCTGAGCCTATGGTGCATGCCTGACTGAATCAGGCTGTGTGAGTGAGTACCTGTATCACTATGCTGGAGACTGTGCTCTGGCTTCTGCTCCATGTTTCTGGATACACACACACACACACACACACACACACACACACACACACACACACACACACACACAGAGGGAGAGATTGATTCCTGGGGTCCAGTCAGAACCCTTGTCCACAATTTTCCAGTGAACAAAACCCATCCTGTACCCTAGTCCAGCCTCTAGCCCCTGGCAGGTCCAGGAGAACCTGGCTCTGGGTATGTCACCTAACAAACTGGCACTTTTGAAAATTAGGTGCCCACCCCCTACCCTTTGGTTGGTATAGACAGCAGTAGGCTTCACAGTGAGGTACTGCAGAAAGTTCTCTGTTTGCCTCCCTCCTTCCTTTCTTTCTCTCAGTTCAGTTTTTGAGACAGTGTTTCTCACTGTAGCCCAGGCCAGCCTGGAACTAAGTAACTTCAGTTGGCCTCCAACTCATGTCAATCCTCCTGTCTCCACTTCCTGAGTGCTGGGATTACAGATTCTCTTTAAAACACCATTAATGAGTCAGGCAGTGGTGGTACATGTACTTAATCCCAGCACTTGGGAGGCAGAGGCAGGGGCATGTCTGTGAGTTAGAGGCCAATCTGGTCTACACCTAGGGACATTCCTCCACCAGTCTCCTGTTTATGTTACACTCAGATTGGGGGCGGGTAACTCTGCAGACATCCTTATAAACCCTAGAATTTGCCTCCCTGCTTGGCAATAGGTCTTCCCTGTACCCCTCACTGCCTGGCTCAACAGGTGGGGAGCGCAAGGCTGTATTGTTCTGGGATGGAGCCAGGATGGGGATGGCTGAGCAGGGTCAGAGGGAATATGAGGAGGTGGATAAAAGGCTCACAGCCCCACTAAGAAGGCAGGAGGATGAGGGGAACGTGAAGGGAACAGAGCCAGATGGTGCCTACGAAATGTGGCTTCACCAGGGACTTTCCGATTTGGAGAGTGGTCCTTTGCTCAAGTCAGTTCTGGTGTAGAAGCTCCTCACAGATGGCTACAGTAGCTGTGGGGCACGATGGCTTCTACATGCATGGATTGAACCAATTGCAGATTAAAAGGTGCTTAGAAAATCCAGGAAGGCTTATGCGTTTGAGGCCAGACTGGACTACAGAGTAAGACCCTGTCTCAACAATTACAATGAAAATATTTGGGGGAAAAACAAAACAAAAAGCACCTGCATCTGAACTGGACATACTTTAGGTTACTTTTTCTGGCCTAAATGAAGGCTAAGAGCTGTCTCTGAGGAGGCAAGGGAGCTGGCCTGGACCATGGCTTCAGTGGTGCCCTAGAGGGAAAGGTGGATTTAGTTGGTTAAGCTGGACACAGGGCTGGGGTGTGCTTCTTTGGTAGAAGGACAGAGAGTATTTCACAAGAAGGGATGCTGCAACAGTTTTCAGGGCTCCAGAGGGTGGGGAAGCCAGGCACCATGTAGGATAAGGGAGTGGCAGAAGCTGGGCTGGAGGAAGGGTGAGCCACTTGATATTCAGCATGAATCATGGGGGCCCAAGCCTGTTTGCACCCCACTCCACCTTCAAGCTGTACAGAGGGCAAACAGAGAGAGCAGACAGGGCACCCACACCCGGGAGATAAGGCACTCCCGGGCAGTGAGCAATCCTTTCAGGTCTGGCTTCAGGACCCCACTGGCCAAATATTTGTCAAGAGCGAGGGGGTGGGTGAGGGTTCAAAAGCATTTCCCTTTGTAATGAAAACTCTAGGTGTCTTCCGGTTTTCAGTCTTCAGATGCACAGAGGTGATTGGTAAAATGAAGGAAGGGAAGAAGGGAGGGGTGAAGGGAGGGATGGATGGATGGAGGGAGGGAGGAAGGAATTGGAGGTGCTGCTGCTCTGGGGTCTGCTCCTGGTAAAGCCTAGTTCCTTCATTACCACCTCCATTCCAACATAGCAGAGACACAGTAGCTGCCAACAGTGGTCTCAAGTAAAGCTTTCCAAGTTGCTGACCTGGGAGCTACATGGACTGACCAGTCCCTCTGGGGCCCAGCACTCCAAGCTGGAAAGTGGGGGTAGAACCTGGATTGATGCTCTAGGGTCCTCAGCCCTGACTAGCCATAAAATTAGCTAGGGCACCTTAAAAAAAACCAAACAACATCCAGGCCCAGGGTCAGAGTCAACTGGAGGGAAGCAGAACTGTGAGGCAGGTAACAGAGGATTCAGGCTCTTTGCCAAAGGCTGGAAACATGTTTGCATAACACAAGACTTCAGCTGATATTCTGAATGTTTGTGACAAAGCAGAAGAGGACTTGGTCCTGTCTCCAGGGTCCTGCAGGCTTTCCATCAGAGCCAACGAGAACTTTGCCCTTGGTCCTGTCTGGCCTCTTGATGCAAAGTACGCTGGGAACGTTCTTTTTCTGTCTTCCTGTGTCCATCCCTGACTTGTTTTGTGAATGAGACCAGGTCATCGATGGGTATCCTCTAAGCACCAGGACACAGCCTCACTGAGTGTAAGTGGAAGCCTGTGCCTGGGAAGGGAATGTTGGGCTGGGAAGTGTGCGGTGTTGTGTGCCAAGAAGACCTGTAGGGATAATGTTCAGAATGCAACAACATGTTTCCAAAGGTTTAAAAATGGTTCATAGCCATAGCTTACTCAACCAAATGATATTAGTGAAAAATGATCTCCTCAGAAGATAGACAGCCTCTGGGGGAGTTTTCATCTGAACCCTAAGAAGAAGATCCCCACTGGTTTATTTTTCTTTAGTGTGTGCGTGTGTGCGTGTGTGCGTGTGTTTGCACATTCATTGGTCAAGGGCAACTTTTGAGAGTTGGTTCTCCAATTCTGGAGCGGTTAGGCTTTGGTAGTAAGAACTTTACATTTTGAGCTATCTGTGTGGCCTCCTGCTCGGTCTTATGAGTCACCCATGGAAAAGACACCAGAGTGGGCAAGGGTATAGACTTTGGGCTAGAGTCCTTGAGTCTGAATTGTAGCTCTGTCACTTACCAGCCGAACCTGTAAGTGCCCCTGTAAGTCACTTAGCCTTTCTGCTCCTTTGTTTAAGAAATGGAGATAACCATACCTACAAAGAGAGTGGGTACCAGTGGAAATCTCCTGTTGTGGAATAAAGCCGTCTCACCCGAAACCACATAAAAATTCAAAAGGCTGTGATTTCAGTGTGTATAACTGCCCACTTGCAAACTTGATGGGAGCTGGAGATAACTGGTTAACCAATTATGATTTGTTTTGTCTTGTTTTGAGACATGGTCTTGATATATAGACCAGGCTGGCTTCATGCTGGGATTATAGTTTGGGATTTCTGGAGCTAGAAGTCACCTCAAGAACTGGGAGTGTAGTGCTCTAGAGTGCATGGATCCTCGGGTTCCATTCCCAGAACCTCATGGACTATGCCTGGTGGCACACACCTATGATCCCAGCACTGTAAGGCCATCCTTAGTTACACAATAGTCTTAGGCTGGCCTGTGACACATGAGGTCTTATCAAAAATTAAGTGATCGTATATGCATTAAAAAAATACCACTGTGTCCCCCTAACTTTAAGTTGTATAAAATGTGTCTGCCTAGAGAAATGTAGGGGATATGAAGATGTGAAGGCTGCCTTTCTGACAATGAACTCACTTGTAGTAGAAGAAAGGAATTTTCCAGGACATTCTTGAGATTCATCTGGCGTTTCTAGCATTGTGCAGCTGAAAGAGCGCTTCATCCCAATTTGTTCACTGCAGGGATTGGGTGACTAAGGTCAATGCCAAGGATTTATTCAATTTCTCTGATTGTTTTCCCGGAGTGCTACTATAGTCTGCCAGGGGAACATGCCAAGACAGGATCCAAAGAGTATGCCACCCACATCCAATGCATCCCCCCCACCCCTCATGTCAGACATCAGGGCTCCTAACAGCTCCCTTATGGGTAAATATGACTGGGAGTTTGTGTTTTGACTTCTTGGGAAGTAAGAGAAATGGGCCACAAAACTGAGGCTGCGCACCAAATACTAGGCTGCCTTTTATTCCCTGGAGGGTTCAAGTAGATAGCCTCATCAGCTGAGAGGTGCCAGTTGGCACACCCCAGGCTTCTGGGAGGGCTGCCAGGCTCCATACCCATGAATGCTGTCCTGAGGCCATCAGGAACGGCAGCCCCAACTCTGCTGGCCATGTGCATGCACTCTTTCAGTAGCCAAGAGTTATGTCAACATTGGGTGCACTGGCAAGCTTTATGTCAATTTGACACAAGCTAGAGTCACCTGACAGGAGGGAACCCCAATTGAGAAAATGCCTCCATGAGATCTGGCTATAGGCAGGCAAGTCTATCAGGGATTTGTTTTAAATTAGTGATTAATGGGGGGAGGGTCCAGCCCATTGTACATGGGAACACCCCTGGTCTGGTTGTTTTTAGTGCTACAAGCCATGAGGAGCAAGCCAGTAAGCAGCACTCCTCCATGGCCTCTGCATCAGCTCCTGTCTCCAGGTTCTCATCCTGCTTGAGTTCCTGCCTTGGCTTCCCTCAGTGGACGATGACTTGGCATAGATATGCCAAACAAATCCTTTCATGGTGTTCCATCACAGCAATAGTAACCCTAACTAACACACCAGAACTTTACTTACGGTGGTGACTTGCACAGTGTGATCATTGTGTGCTCCAGCAGGCTTACTTACCTAGGGAAGAACTGGCTAAAAGTTTCATTCTGTGAGTCAGAGGACAGAGGACATTCTTGTTCTGTGTGTGCATACATGTATTTGCATGTATAGAATCATATCTGTGACTTACACATGTCCACATATAGTCATGTATGTATGTGTGTGTGTAAATATGTGTGTTTGTGTGGTGCACAAACCTGGGCACACACCTGCATAGGCATGTGTTCTTATGTAGAGAAGCAGATTGAAGATGAGCTACTGCTAAGGAGAGAGATGGCACCAGGTCACGAGGACACAGAGGATCAGGTCTTGGAAGAATGATTTGGAGAGAAAGAGAAAGAAAGACAGAGAGAGAGAGAGAGGGAGGGAGGGAGAGGTCAGGGCAGCACCTTTGACAACAAAACACTGCAGCCTTCCCAAGGTTCCTTGGCTTTGTCTTTGAAAAATAAGTTAGGATGGAGCCTAAGACCCCCTTTCTTGTTCTGAGAGTTGAGGTTGAGAGAGTAGAAGCAAACACAGGGAAGTTCTCCAAGTTAATGTCAGTTCCTCCTCCTGGGTCAGAATCCTAATGAGTCAGAGGGCAGCCTTTCTTCAGTCTCCCAATTGCTTGCTCATGTACTGAACAGGTACCAATAATGACCATGTCAATACTGTGGCAGGTACACCCAGGGAGCCAGGTCTATTCAAAGATACACATCAGGGGATGGAGATGCAGCAGCGTGCTAGTCTAGCACGAATGAATAAGGCCCTGATATGAATCCCTGAATCCATAATATGGAATACACGCGTGCGCGCGCGCGCACACACACACACACACACACACACACACACACACACACACACACGAGTCCTGTCTCCCATGACAACAGTTCTGTATCTTCCAGTGCAGACTCAGGCAGCTAGTGAAAGTATGAGGTGATCAGAGAGAAACCTTCTCCCAGGACAGTAGAGGCCAGCACTTTGCAAGGAGCCCTATACTGTCCCCTCCCCTGGAGATAGGGATCAGAAGAGTCTATGTAGAGGGTATCCTGACTTAATGGGAGGCTGACATCTGGGTCTGTTAGGTGAGCACTGGGTGTGTTAGGAGAAAGGCCTGCCTCAGTTTACCTATACCAGTGGCTCTTTTCTTTTGACCCCTTCACCATCAGGTTCATTTCCTCCAGGGAAATTCATTGTGCCATTATCCCTCCTGAGGAGGTTAGACAGCAAGTGGTAGAGTCCTGCCACCCCACTTGACGGGAAGAGCAGGACTTAGGGGACCTTATGTCTGTTTGGCTGTTTAGGACCTCAGTTGATATTAACATGGTGGGTCCACAGTTCCTCCTCCATCAGGTGTCAGGGAAGTCCCCTGTCCCATTCCACCTGCATAGGGAGATATCTTAACTCACAGCTTCCTCTCCGGCCAGGGGTGAGCTGCCAGTCCCTGAATGAATGAAAGCTCCCCTCTGACTGGCCAGTGGAGGTGAATTCCACATGCATGGTCTCATCTGGATGGAAAATTTTGTGCCACACCTACACCCACTAGCTGTGCCCAACAAGATAAACAGGAGCAAAGAGTTTCTGCAAAAAAAATACCAGACAAGCCACCTGTAAAAGACAAAACCCATGGAAACATTAGACCAGAAAAGAGTGGCTTTAATGCAAGAAAACAAAAGGTGTTGGCAGGCATCGTCAAGTAGGTAGTAACTCAGAGAGCACACAAACAAGCATGTGTCAGAAAACACCCATTGGAGTCCCAGCACACTTCCTGGGGGCCTTGGGACTCGGTGGCCATGGTCAGTTTCTCCTTTCACCTGCCCTTAAAAAGTCAAGATCATCTTGTGATCTCTAGATGTTATCCAGGTAGTAGCAGACACAACCTCCTTCCTACCAACATTCCTGAGAACAAATCCTACTTCCAACAAGCCTTACTGAGTGCCCAGTCTTTAAGCACAGCCTCAAAACCAGCCACAAACACAGGCCTGCAGAACATGGGCTCAGCATCAGGAAAGGGTGCTATTAGGTCAGGCTTCCAAGTGAGGGAGAAGGTAAGACTCGAGGGCCAACCCGTAATGTGAGCATTTTCACACACACTCCACCCCAACTGAACCCTGTGGCTGGTTTCAGAAGGCCTAATGCCCAAGAGCTGGCTTCCTAGTCACACCACACTCCTGCAGGACAGAACAGACGTTTAGGGATGTGAGGGCATACTTCAGTGTGCCCTTCCCTGTACCTCTGCCCTTCCAAACAGTCTGCATATTGTCACACACTCGGGAAAGGTTAATTCCATCCTCACTGGTAATTGGTTCCTATGCCTAGAGGGTGACACGGCAATTTATGTCATACTTAGACTCCCCAAAGAAGCTCTCCCCACCCATTCTGGCAAAGGCTGGCTGAGTGGTGCCAAGAGCAGCTGGGGCAGGACCCAGTCTCCAGGACAAAAGCAGGACGGGGTTGCCTGCCGCCACACCCACTTTTCCTTAGCTGCCCCATCAAGCTGGCTGGAGGGAGTTGCTAGCTCCGATGTTGAATACTTATGGGAAAAGGGCCAGTGGGAAGATTCCATAGAAAGCACCTGTGCAGACCAGTGACCAGGATACATATTAGTGTCCTTCAGAGCCCCATCTGTCCTCAGGCTTCATCCCACCCTGCCAGGACTTGAGACAGAGATGGTGGAGGTTGGCTAGACCCCCTCCACAGCTGTCCTCTATGGGCACAGGATAACCAGCTGATCCCAGAACAGGGGCTGAATTATTAACCAATTGGCAATAATTGTTCATATTAGCCATTAGGTTGTACCTATAACATGTTATTTTAAAAATTATGTGCATATATTCTGTAATGCATAATGAAGGTGCAGTTAATAATAGACACACACATGAGTAGTTCTGTAAGATTTTACCACCTGGTGATGTCATAACTCTCTTAGTTTGTGTAAGTACACACTGTGGCCTTCAGATTACGCTAAAATTGCCTAATGATGCTGTGATGTTAGCTTTGTCAACCTGATACAACCTAGGGTCACCTAGTGTCAAGGAGGAATTGGGTTTGCCTGTGAACATGTATGTATGTGGGGGCTGTCTTCATTAAGTTAACCCATGTGAGAAGATCTAGCCCACTATGGACAACATCATACCTTAGGCAGGATGTATTTGAGCCTGATCACAAGCAAGCAAGTGGGTATACGTGCACTCATTTCTCTCGGCTCTCGACTGTGGCTATAATGGGACAGGATAATTTGAAGTTCCTGCTTTGAGTTTCCCACAGTGATGAACCATAACTGGGATTGTGATCTGGAAGAAACTCCTTTCCTCCCTAAGTTTCTTTTTGTAAGAGTATTTTATCACAGCAGCAAAAATGAGTCTGGCATTTACCCATGGATTCCTACTAAGTTTACCATGAAGTCAACCCTATAGCTGGGATTGGCTTTGGACATGGCCATAGGTCTATTAGTACCAAGGGAGAGAATAGTCCCTAGGTCCTCATTGGCTCTCAACTGGGTTAGACAGGAAGGGAGTGGCAGAGGAGATGGCTTGGGAGGCAACTCAGGTCTGCACCTCCTGCCACTGAGACAATGGGTGGCAATAAACTGTTCCTTCCCAGAAAAGAATAACAAAGTCTGCAGTTAAGACCCAATAACAAAGGAAGGAACAACATTCAGGGACAGCATGCCCTCCTTTGTGGATACAAACCTGATCTACCCTGTCCTCCCTACTGAGTGGAGGATGTCATCTTTGGCCTTTCCCGAGGTGCCCACTCTGAACCCTGTACCTTGGCCTTCAGGGCCTCCTTGGAAGTTGAGTCAAGAGTTTCACAGGGACCTGTCCTGCTTTCTACCCTCTTCTTGGCTATGTCCCATGGGTTTTCTCCTCTGCCCAAGCCTATCAATCTGTCCCAATTAATAACAAGGCTTTCCTGTCGTTCCACAGGCCCAAGGACCTTGGCATGTCCCTGTGGGTTGTTTTGCCCAGATAGGAGTAGAAAACTACCCACTTGTGAGGTAGTAATCACACAGAGCCTGAGGCTGTGAGGCAGGGAGTGAATTAATGATCCTGGGAAATGCCAGTGCTGGTGTCCAGCCAGAAGCTAACGGGGAACTAAACCTTCCTGTCAGCGTGCCGAAGGACCCACGCATTACAGTTTAGAGACTGTCGGCGATCTGGTGTCTGTCCCTCACTCTTCGGATTAATCTAAACCCATGGGTCTGGGTCTGCCACACTCCCCCATGGTGCTTTGCTTCAGAGATGAAGGGGCCTTTACCACTGACTTTGTATTCACTGATCCCATAAGATCTGGCTACTGGAGTATTCTACCAGCACCTTCCTCCAGGATTGCAGGTTTCAAATCATGATAGACCCAGGGACAGATAATGTGAGTGCTCAGGAGAAAGACCAAAACTGGCTGTGCTGAGGAGATTTAACAACAGACTCCTGCCAGAAAGTATTTAATCCATCAAGTGTCAACCTCTGGCTCTGTCTAGCTCAGGACTGACTGCTCCTGGTCCGGTGCCCAGCCCAGCCCAGCCCTTTCTTTCTCTCAGTGATGGGTCCTGGTACCGAAGCAAAGAGCGGGCATTCTCCCTGAGCAGCAGCAGGGTCTCTCCACTTGTCCAGCAGGTGCAAGCACGGACAACCAGCCGAGAGCAGACCTTTCTCTCCCCAACTGGCATTTCATTTCGTGGGTCCTCCTCTCCCTTGTGGAGGCTCAGGCAGGGAAGGTGCCTTTGCTCCAAGGCAAGTTTTACAAAGTGTAAATGTAGTAGTGTAGCTGGTCATGATGGTGCAGCTTGATGACCCTGCCCGGCTCAGAGTTACCATCAAAGCAGGCCACTGGCCCTGGTAAAACTGGAAAAGCCACTTCTCAAAGCCAAGAACACCTCTCCCCAGACCTCCATAATTCAGCCTTTAGAGGCGAGAAGGGAAGTAGAATACTGGGGCAGAATTTGGCAGCACATCCCTCTAAACAGCTCAGAGAGGACCCCTCAGCCAGGGACACACACCACCACACAGCCCAGAGAAACATTTGTCCTGTGCTGGTCAACTAAGGCTAGTCCCACTCCCTAGGGACACCAGGAACATTTTTTTTCTGGAACAGAGCATGTTCATGCCAAGGACCTCTGAGAACTTCAGGACACACTGGGGAACCCCACCTCTGTCTCTCGCTGACAAATATCTATTATTCTATCCACTCTCAAAAAGGTCTTGAAGGGTAGATGGCCACACCCATTGAATCAGTGATCTATGTAGGGCTTATCATTCTTGGATATAGTGACTAAGAACCCACAGAATATATTTCTATGTAGTTGTAGTGGTGTGTCCACCAGCAACCCAGTGACTCTGAGCTGTCCCTTCATTTCCTGATGGGAGAGAGGGGATCCAAGCCTTCCCAGAGCTGCCAAATAGGGGGAACTACCTGCTCCTGAATACCCTTGATGTAAGAAAACTTCTCCATGGCTGTATAGAGAATGTGGATCTGTCCTTGCTGTAGGAAATGTCCCCAGGGCTCTGTGGACCCAGAGATCTAGCCAAGTGGCTCCCTCTCTGAGCCTCAGTTTCTATCTGAACCTGAAATGTGAGTGCCTGTGACTTTGCATCCCTTATGCTGTGACAGGCTGGCTTCTTGATACAGAGAACTTTTCATCTCAAGACCCAGTCATCACTCTGTGTCTGGCTGGCTCTTATTCAACCAGGTGAAAAACTACAACCTATCCAGTCACTTTCAGACAATAAAAAGTTCCTTTTAATTCTGAGACCCAGAAAAAAACATCATTTTAATAATTAACAGGTCCAGTTCAGTGTAGAAGTCAATACTGCAAACCAATTCCTAGTGGCTCCATCTTCTTGCCTCCACCCCTAAATATGCACCCTACAAGTACCAGTTGTCACCAGGGACCAACCCTGCTTCCTTTCACACTTCTGGAGGCACAAGGGGGTATAAACAGCTACCTTTAGAACTCCTAGTACCCTCCCTGCTTTTTTTTTTTTTTTTTTTTTTTTTTAAAGACTTACTCTGTAGCCCAGGCAAGCCTCAAATTCATGGCTCCTGACTGATAAGATCATAGGCATGAACCATCACACCAGGCTTTCAGCATGCTCCAGGAAGTCTGTCTATCAACTCCCAGGCATTCTGGATGCCAACCCACCTCTTGGGGGAGGGGATAGACAGGGTGATGGTGTTATTTCCAGCATGTCTGTCACAGTTTGGAAGGGCAGTAGTGGTTAAGGTCTCTCCCAGCATTTTGTGAAAGTAATTGCCTCTGTGAGGCTTGATATGTGTAAGAATTGAAAGCATTCATGCTAACTTCCTTCCCCAGGAATTGTGGTCAGAGTGTGATGAAGCGATGAAGCGTCTGACTTAGAAGGGAGAGAAGGAGGAGGAGGGAGAGGACCAGGAGAATGAAGGAGAGAGAGAGGAGGAAACATATTGTGGGCTACAAAAGGAAAAGCCCCTTACTGGGCAAGCATAGAGACCAGAAGCGATGATGTCCTGGGTTGAAGTGTTGAAGACAGGTGAACATGTCACCCCTGGGCCTCTGTGGGGTTGCATCTGTCTGTCTCCCCACTACCTGTGGCTCTAGGTGTTCTCAGAAAGACATGGTGCCCTGCTGAGCTGGGCTTGCTTTTCACCACCCTGGAGGATCTTACAGAGATCAGAGGCTCTGGGGAGTGCAGCAGCTCCAGACCATTGGCCCCGGTCATCTGTGTCTCTCATGCTATTGAGAGTTCAGGCATGGGAAACTGAACCCAAGTCGCCATCTGCTCCAGCTACAGAACTGAAAAATAATCAGGCATTTTACACCCACAGGATGAGCAGAAAATCACAAAAGCTGATGCCACCAAGTGTGACAAGGACGGGGAACAATGGAGACTTTAATATGTTACTGGTGAGAGTGGAGAAGGCCCAGGTTTAGCCTGGATCTTGTGTATATAACACAGGGGTCCTTTTAATGAGGCAGGATCTTGGAAGGCAACTGAGCGCGTGTTAGTATCGAGCTTAAAGAGACTGATGAGATTCCTGGGAAATCTATGGTTGGGATGTTCAATTAGAATGACCCTTTGGGACATCAGGGTGGTGCCAAAGGAGAAACAGAGATGTTCATGCCCTGTGACCCTCCAGCCAAATCTCCATGCATTCAGGGAGAAGTTTCCAGCAAGAATTACAAATGTGTTCCTGCTAATGTTGTCTGCAGCAACTAAAAGTAACAAACTGGAAATAGCAAAAATATCCAACAATGGAAGAATGGATTTTAAAAAATGGCAACAGGTATCCAGGCATTGGTGGCACACACCTTTAATCCCAGCACTTGGGAGGTAGAGGCAGGCAAATTGCTATGAGTTCGAGGCAGCCTGGTCTACAGAGTGAGTTCCAGGACACCAAAGCAAAGATTACACAGAAACAAACAAACAAAACCAAAAAACAAACAAACAAACAAAAAACCCAACAGCAGCAACAACAACAAAAAACCCCAAAACAAAAAGATATCCAAAACTGACGAGGTCAGTGAAATTGTGCACATTTATGGCATCCTACCACCACCTATATCTAATTATAAAACATTTCATCACCTGAAAAGGAAACCCTACACCCACTGAGTAATTGCTCTCCAATCCCTGTCCCTTTCAGTCTCTGGCAAATCACCATTCCGCATTTGGTCCCCATGGTTTTCAGTTTGAGGTACTCTATGTATGTGGGACCATACAGTATGTGATCCCTCCCATCTGCCTGCCTTCACTGAGCATAGGCTGTTCACCTTGACAGCACTGATCAGTACTTCCCATGTCCAGAAAGTATTCCATTATAGGGAAAGGTGACATTGTGCTTGCCAGGCCTATCTGTCAGGTGGATATTTCTCCTGTTTTCACATGTTGGTTACCTTGATGAGCACTGCTGTGGACCTGTGTGCACACCCTCTATTTTAGTCGCTGCTATAATTCTATGGTCATATTCCTGGGTGTGAAACTGCTGGGCCATAAGGTAGCTGTTGAAGAAGCCACCCAACTGCTCTCCACATTAGCTAACTGTCTTTACATTCCTAACAGCAATATGCAGAGCCACAGGTTCTCCATATCTTGGATAATTATGTTCCATTGAGGGAGGGGCATTATTTTAAAGTTTTATTGTGGTCCTTGCCACTGGGCCTGTGTTAAAACTAACAGTCAGTCTAATGGGTGAGAGGCAACACTTCAATGTGGTTTTTATTTCCTTTTATTTCCTTGGTGACTATCTCAGCTAAGCATCATCTCATGTGTTCATTACCCAATCATGTGTCTGCCTTGGAGAAACGTCTGTCCAAGTCATTGCCCATTTTATAACCGTGCGTTGGGTGTTGACTTATAATATTCTCCAGTTTAAGACAACACCCCTGGCATGGTCAGTGCCTCTTCCAGTCTTTTAATTTTCAAGCTCTTTGTCAAGACACACATTGCCTCAGTACAGCCTATGCTGAGAAGCACTGAAGGGACTGTGTCTGCTTTCTTCCTTCTCTCCCAAGGTAGCCTGTAAGCTGAGCCCTAACCTACAGAGGAAGAAGGACTCAAGGATGCCAAGTGAGACGCTGAAGTTTTCTTGAGAAAGTGACAGGTGGGGGAGGGTGGGCAGACATAGAGCAACGGTTGAGGTAGGAGACACACGTTCTAAAACAGTGAAAAGGGGGATTCTGCTCAGGAGGGAGCTCTAGAAGTCCCCACTACCACACGGAGGAATGGAGAACACACTGGCGGGGTGAATTTTCACTGAACAAGTAGTTAAAAAGAGATGATAAAGACGACTGCTCCCAGAGCACACAGGGGGTGCTTTCCCATATGGCCAAGTGCCTATGTCAAATACATTCAGCCGGCATTGTTCCAAAGCTTGCCTGGCAACCCTGAACATAAAAGGAATCCAAGGAGGTTGGAAGGCTTGCTAAAGACCTGGATGACCTTGGGCAAGTCTGACCCAGCTCTTGGTCTAGGTGCTCTGATTTGTATGTTGTGAAGCTTGGCTTGGTGATGTGTAGAGTTTCTTACAAATGTTTCTTCCATAGCTTTGGCCTTGGTTATGCCTGGGGTGTGAAGTCATTTCAGAGACACCCAAGTCTGGTTCAACCCAACACTCTTCTCAATTTCAGTGACATCCCTGGATGAGGGAGCCTTCTATCTTTGGTGTCCACATCCTCTCTTCCTATCCATGCTGTTAGAAGCTGGGATCCCATTGTTAAAATCACCCTCTACATTTTCTTTTCCAAGCCACACAAAGGATTCTGTGTGATAGGAGCACCAGAGATGTTGTCTCCACAGCACAGAATAAACACCCTCCTGCTCAGGCAAGCGCAGGAGGTTCCTGGGGACTTGAAACCCCAAATGAGGTCTTGAAATTTCACAACTGTTTACCAGGAGCCCACAATAGGAAACTTTCTCCACGCTACAGGGGCAGTTCTAGAGTGTAAGACTAAGAGAACCCAGCCCAGGTGCAGTCAGCTGAAGGTCAGCCAAGGGAGGCAACAGAATTCACTTCTCTCCTCCCTCCCCTCACACAGGGCACAAGGACTACAGCCCAGCAAACGCCAGCCACTATTTTTCTTTTTCTAACCCCATCAAATTTGCCACAGAGACAAACTCTTTTCCAAAAACTTCAAAGAGCCAGAAAAACCTGGATTCTTTCGGTCCCAAGTCTCTGTAAGCAGCATGAAGGCTTTGGCTTGCTTTGTCTACTTAGAGGGAATGTGGGTGGGAAGAGTTGGGTACTCTGTAAGGAAGCTCCATAGAAGCAGAGCTACAAGAAGTTTCTTTGCACCGGCCTAGGAGATCGATCCGATCCGCTATTTTACAAAGGAGCCGACTACTGAGAGATGGGGAAACTTTCCAGACTTCAAGCTGCTGGTAGGGTCGGGTACAGCGGTGCAGAGCCCTCGAGGGAGCAAGCAGCATAACCCACCCTGTCCCTTTCCCAGCGCAGGGCGTGCAACCACTCACAAACTCAAAGACGAAGAGCAAGTCAGGGAAGGTGACGAAGACCGAGAAGCCACTGGGCAGGGTGCTGCCACCCGAAGCCGCTGCTGGGGCCATGCCTGCGAGCTGGCGTCGGCCTTGGGACAGGACACGCGCACCTCCGGCTCCGCGCTGACCACTCGCTCGCTCCGCAGAGCCCAGTGGCCGTGGCGCGCTCGCGCGCGGGTTAAGAACTGAAGATCCTGCGCCAGAGGAGGGCGGAGCTCCGGCCACCTGCCCCGCCCAGGTCCACCACCCCAGGGTCAAGGCTGAATCGCCCCGGGCGCCGCCCTGAAACCCAACGGAGTGCTCTTGAGGATCTGCAGGGCTGAGGGTGAGTATCTGGACTCACCTGTGGCACCCCTGGGTGCCACCTGCCTGCTGGGAGCGGTGGAGAGGTTTTGGGGCGGCACTTCCCTGTGTTCACTATCCATCAGTAACGTATCCGAAACCTCCCTCCTTAGGCACCCCATCCCTTTAACCCTGGTCGGGTCTCCAGTCTTCCCTGTGTTAATGTGTGCAACCTTCACGTCCTGGCTTTTGGAGGACACGTCCCCAGTTTTGATCTCAGCGGCAGGATGGGGTTATAAGGGCAACTCTGAGACTTGGCAGGGGAGCTGCATGCCAGAAGGAGGGAAGGGCGTAGGTCTTAGCAGGACAAGGCTGGGGGGTGGTGGTGGTGACTGCGGGTGGTGGTGATGGGACAAGTTGCAGCTGCATCAATGGGACAGACATTGCCAAGGAGGATGCCTGAAATTCTAGGGATGGGGCAGACCTCCCCCGTTCTGTGTCCTTTGACTTTCAGGCTGTAAAGCTCTTTGTAGGGCTTTCCTTCTCCCATACTACAATTTTGTTTTATTTTTGCCTTTATTTTTAAACAAGTATCATACCCCCTTAACAGCCATTTGTATCACACCAATATTTGCCTCCTCTTTATATAATGGCCTTTCTCAACCTCCAGCTCAGATTCTGAATTTGACCCCCTCCCCATTCCTGCCTCACCTACAGGTGCCACTTTCTCTCTCTCTCTCTCTCTCTCTCTCTCTCTCTCTCTCTCTCTCTGTGTGTGTGTGTGTGGTCCCACTTTCTTCCACATAGCTCTTTTTCCTTTCCATTTCCTACATGAAGTACATTTCTAGATGTATTTTTCAAAAGCAAGACTTTATGGCCATCAGAGTGATGGGAAATGTCATTCTGTTAATATGTTTCTCATACTGGTTAATGAATAACCAGTTGGCCAATAGGAAAGCAAGATAGGCGGGACTAGGAGACAAGGAAGATTTGAGGAAGTGGTAGGGAGGAGTCAGCATGTAGAGAGAGGGGGGCGAGCACAACGCCAGCCCCTCTCCGGTAAGATGAGACCACTGGAAATACTTAGATTAATAGACATGGGTTAATAATTAAGACAGAGCTAGCAGGTAAGAAACAAGTAACTGGCCAACAGCATTAATATCAAATACAGTGTCTCTGTGTGTTATTTGGGGTTGGCACGGTGGCAGCGGGACAAGACTCCTAACATCAACGGGTCAGAGCAACGGGGAAGCGACCAGAGGTTTGAAATAGGATGACCCTCTGCTCTATTGAGCCTCTCCAGACTGTCAGCTTTGGTGATTTGTGAGTGCCTCCATCAAGTCATCAGGTCCCGAGGACCCCAGGTCAAGACCTCTAGACATGATGGGCGGCGAAACCATCAGGGCCTCTTCCATCATGCCTTCAACCTGGGCTGGATCCTGATCCTGAGGAGATTATAGTGGAGACAAGCCCAAGCAAGCTGGCCACAGGAAGCCACCACCAGATGGCAAATCCAGCTGAGGCTGGTTAGCAATTTCTAACGGGTGCATCCTGACTATAAAAACCCACATTCTGTTGACTGCACCCTGGGGTTGAGTGAGGGCCTTTGGTTTTATTTCAAACCTTTGTTGTTAAGTCCTTCACAATTGGGCTAATGACTTAGGAGGAAAGTCTTGGTACCTTTGGGAAGGTTCAGCAGTTCCAGCACCTACCCCCTACCCCCACCACAGGAGGATAAAGGAGAAGTCTCTGAAAGAGTCCCCAGGGAACATTAGGAAGAGGTCATCTTGATCAATGTCAAGGAAATTTGCCTCCACCTTGGTGACCCTCTCATTTTATAGGGAACCCTTTGCCGATGCTCAGCTCCCTGACCAGACTCTGTCCACATCCACCTGTCACCTTCCCCGGTGCAGTCTGCCCAAAGTGTTAGCCCAGTGATTGAAAATATGGAAACAGATTTGTCAGAGCCCAGGCATGAAGGGAACACTAGAATGGCCCATTTGAATAGAAAGCTCCCTGGCAGTGTGGATAGGTACAACCCACCAGAGATTTTCTAGCTGCACTTGTTGATGATCCAGATGGTTCATAATTATAAAAAAATCCAGGGCCTTGGTTAGGGTTCTAGAAAGACATGGAAAAATCAGCTCTAGTCGATAATTGACTGTAGTGCCCTTAAGCCTTCCTAGGGGCACAACCAGTGTCTAGGGTCTGAGGGGGGGCAGGGAGGTTTGGACTTTTTGTCTAACTATATGGTGGCCTAGGGCGGCGTTCTCCAAAGTAGAATCTGAGACTTTAGAATTGTTAAGTAGCATGAGTCAGAGTCAGGAGGAGGTCACCTCCTGCTAGTGTAGAGGTTGGGAGGGAACAGGTTTGGGGAGAGGGGCATGTTCAGAGAAATATTCGTGGAGCAGAAACTGCCAACAAACAATAGCAGGTACAATTTGGTTTCGGGGTTTTGAGAAAGGTAAATTCCAGTTTATTGATGGTGTCATCGGCTCAGAAGGGATAGGCAGCTGAGTCCACATTGAATGATGGAATTCAGCTGTGAGCCCGGCTCTGAGCTGTAACGCTTCAGGCGCTTAAGACCTGGTCAATACTTCCAATACTTCCACCTCCAGCCTCCCAAATTCAGTCCTAGTGGTCGTCTCGGACATGGCCCTTGGCACTCGTTCCTGAGGTGTCCCAGCCCACTAATGGGGCTCTGGGCCTTTCATTTTCCATCTAGGAGCTAAGGGAAGTCGGCAGGTCATCCCCACTATGGATAGAGATGTTTGTAGGCCTGAGAGTAGAGAGCTACCTTGTGTGGGCCCTTACCCCAAGGGATTTATTTGTGGACAGCTATACACAGCTTCAGGTTTCTCTGCATGGCATGAAGGCTGAGGGCCCCTGCTGGGTAGATGGCTCAATGGCTATCACAGCTGCCTGGGCTTTGGAGGTTAGGTGAGCTGGTATTACAAGGCCCTCTGATCAGTAGATACTTGGCCTTGGTCTAGATCATGTTTCATAGTATCCAGAGCCATTTTGTTTGGCATCACCCTACTACCAAGGCTCAGAGTGTGTGATAACATGCCCAGGCTACATGGTGGGTAACTAGGCTTCCTGCATCTGGAAGGCTCCGTTACTTCGGCTGCTGCACTAAATCTACAATTTGACGACTGGAAGTGGTGGCTGGTTCATAGGAGGTTATCCTTTGATGGACTCAGGGGATGCTCTGTGCTCTGCTGCTTCCAAAGATAAAGGGCTTCAGCGTGGTTTTTGTTCTTGTTTTCCTTTGCCTAGCTTCTTTTATGTCCATGTTTTTTTATAGTAGCAGAGAGATATGGTCCTCTACTATGACCAGGCTCCCAATGCAGGGTCTGGCATTGTTGGGGTGACTCAGAATCCGTGTGGAGGGTAGGGGGTGTGCGAGTAGAGAAAAGTCCCTGCTCCCTTGGAGAACAGCATTCTAAAGGCACATGACGCTCAAGTTGACAGATACCTGCCTAGGTCTTTTGGGCTGGGTCAGCACAGAGCATTTTCTGATCACTGGAGAGCAAACCATGAAGGGTGGTGTCTGAGTCATTCAGGCCTCACCTCCTATTACTATCACCTTGGGGGTCAAGTTTCAACATGCAAATGGGGGAAGGGACAACCATTCAAATCACAGCGTAAAGCACAGGTGGCACACTGACTAGTCCTTCTATAATAAGGGTGAGTTGAGGGCAGCTTGCATGGTGGGGCCTATTTCTGAATACTGGGCCTGAGGTGTGACAACAAACTAATACGGGCCCCACCCTCAATACCTTTTCAGTCCAAACTCTGTTGGTGCTTCCCAATGGGGAACTCATGGAGCAAGGTGGACTTTTGCCTTTTTAAGCTTGTCATGGGGTGTGGGAGACAGTCAGACACACACAGTGTAGTAGTATTTAGTGTGGGGTTCAGCGAGCAGGGAGCCCTAAGAGTATGCATTAGCGTGGCCTACCCAGGTTTGGGCCACTCATGGGAGGAAGTGCCCTTCAGCTGGTAGGCAGCAGTTTAGCAAGTAGAGGAAAGATTTCCTTCTCCACATGGGAGCCAAATGCCACAGGCCTCTCGCCATCTCTTGAGGATGGAACAGTGCTGCACCTTGTCTTACAGGGCTCAGACCTCCTAAATGGAGATGGAGTGAGATTGGCAGGGAGCAGGCAGAATACACCCAGCCACAGGAATTCCATGGAACTGGGAGAAGCCATGAGTTTGGGGGGAAACCGATGCTGGCAGGGGAGGGTTCAAGCCTGTGAGGATTTACTGAGTCAGATGAGCCTTGAAGGAGAGTAGACTGTGGGAAGGGAGTGATGACTGAGAACCGGAAGGAAGAAAGTCCTTAATCATTGTCAGCAGCAGGAGGCTTTAGGGCAGAGCAGGAAAGAACTGGGGTCGGGAGGAGAGGTAGGATACCTGCACGAACTGTCTCCATCAGCTATTCAAACACAAGAGAGGAGGCTTCGCTTCCGCCTTACCTAGATGGAGCCCAACCCTCTGTCCTGGGCAGGAACCCTTGGTATGCCTCTGCTGGGCAGCCGAAGTTGGCTAAAACCTCAAGAGTCTCAAGACTGGGCCTGTGGGTCACCGGAATGCAGTCCAGGCAGGTCTGGGGCCAGATGAGCTTGATCATCTTGGTGTTGGGGCCCCTTTCAGTGAAGGAACACTTGCAGCCCTCAGATCACCTTGGCTGCACAGTGAATCCTCGGTGGGTGAGATGCTTGCTGTGTAAATGCTAAAAGCAGCAATGACCTTGACTTTGGTTTTTTTTTTTCCCCCCCCAAACTCACACTGAGTTTACCTGAGATTACCTCCAACTGCTACTCCATCCCGGGATTTGGGGTGGGGTGGGAGGACACACAGGGACTGACTCCTTCATGAAGGACTGGGAAGAAAGGGAAACCTCTGTATCCTGCCATGGACTATGGCTGTAGACACTCTCCAGCCGTGGATTCTTCTTAGCATCCCTGTTTTCTTTTTGAATGAAAAAAAAAAAAAAAAAAAAAAAAAAAAAAGGTCTGTATCTAGAGCCATAGAAAAAAGAGCATTTGACCAACATCTCCTGATTATCCCAAGTCAGAGCAACTATTTTTATTTCTACAGATTGTTTTCTAGAATTCCGGTAGAGGCGGACTCAGTAGTTCTCCGGTCTTTTACACCCATGGAGTGGCATGCCCATTCAAACAGACTCAAACAAATTTCTCAAGCTGTCAGAGCCCTGGAAGCCAGGCTGGATAGGGAGGTGTCTGTGGGAATTGGGGTGGTGGCAATGCGAGGGCACCCATCATGCCTTTCATCAGAGTATACGTGCAGGTCAGTCTGGAGGCCCTTACCAAGGCCGACATGGTCTCCTCTGAGAGAGCAGAGTGGTGTTGTGTCAATGCTTCTTCAGACACTGACACTTGGAGAGTAATGGGGTGCTGGAGATGTTACTCAGTTGGTCAGGCATTTGGTTAACATGCATGAAGCCCTGGGTTAATTCTCAGCACCCCAGCACTCCAACACCCCAGCACCCCAGCACTGAATGTAACTCAGTAGTAAGTTGGTAGGGCACTTAGCTAGCATGCAGAAGGGCCTGGGTTCAATCCCCAGTACTGTATAAACTAGGTATAATAACACATGCCTTTGGCCAGGCGGTGGTGGCGCACACCTTTAGTTCCAGCACTCGGGAGGCAGAGGCAGGTGGATCTCTGTGAGTTCAAGGCCAGCCTAGTTTACAGAGCAAATTTCAGGACAGCTTCCAAAGCCATAGAGAAAACCTGTATCAAAAAAAACAAAATAAACAAGCAAAAAAACCAAAACCAAACAAAACCAATATGCCTTTAATCCCTGCACTCAGGAGGCACAGGCTGGAGGAACAAGAGTTCAAGGTCATCCTATATCATTCTCAGGCATATTGAGTTCCAGGTCAGCTTGGGCTATCTGAAGCTCTGTCTTAAGGATAGGAAAGAAGGAGGAAAGACAGAAGGAAAGAAAGGGAAAAGGAAAAGAAACAAGGGAGGGCCGGAAAAGCAGAGATGGTACCAGAAGAGGGCTTCCTGAATTGTCCTAGGACCCTAGAGACCAGGGACATCCTGAGATCACTAAAGCACAGTGAATCCTCGGGTAAGACAGTTGACAGCAGGGAGCATAGCTTATGTGTGCTCGGCTGGACCAGTGTGTGAGCAATGGGCACTTACTCAAAACCAGGGAACCCTGACAGGAGGGCACAAGGGGGGGGGATGCAGGGAGAGAAGCCCAGGGATGCTCAGGCTCCGCAGCTGGGCTCTGTTGGATTCCTAAACCTGTCACCTTTGACACAAAGTCTTGCATACCTGGGTCCTTTGTAGACATGACTAAGAGGAAGGGACAGTTTTTGTCTGCCCTGGGGTGTTGGCCTATGATTCAGAGTAGCTGATCCTTGAAAGGAAGGGAGGGACCTCACCACCACCCTACTTGGATGTGGGAGAAGGCTCTCAGAGAGAGGTGCTGCTCCTGGGGGAGAGGGGGATGTAAGAGACAACCTAGCCCAGGAGGGTGACAGTAGCCCTTCAACTGAGCAGCCCAACCTGTCGGGGAGCTTGCCTGAGAGAAGACCTGGTCATTGGGTCATAGGGGTGACTTAGACACATCCGTCCTTCTCTGTCTATCAACACCCCAGGACATAGCACCTTCCCACATAACCTGAGCTAACAGGACCCATCCACATCCTTAAAGAAAACTCTTCCTCCCTCCCTGCCATCAGCTATCCATGGCTCTTCAGTTAGGGGTGGGAGCTCATGAGTCCCTCCTACCCCATGCCAGAGACAATGCTGTTACATTTTTATTTATTGTGTGTTCATGCATGTGTGTGCCTCTTCATCTCTCTCTCTCTTTCTGTGTGTGTGTGTGTGTGTGTGTATGTGTGTGTATGTGTGTGTGTGTATGTGTGTGTGATTGTTTCTTTCCTTCTAGCATGTGGGGCCTGGGGTTGAACTCAGATCATTATTAGCCTTGCCTGTATCTCACTGGCCGCAAGAGAACATCCTTGGGAAGCGAAAAGGGGAATTTAGTGTATACCTTAACATAAAGCTTAATCCATTTATTTAATGGAACCTGGTGTAATCCCAACATTTGAAAGACTGAGGCGGGAGAATCAAGAGTTCAAGGCTGGGAGCTGGAGAGATGGTTCAGTGGTTACGAGCACTGCCTACCCTTCCAAAGGTCCCAAGTTCAATTCCCAACAACCACATGGTTGCTCACAACCATTTGTAATGAGATCTGGTGCCCTCTTCTGGCCTGCAGGCAGAACACTGTATCTATAAATAAATCTTAAAACAAAACAAAACAAAAAACAAACAAACAAAAAAAAAAGACTTTAAGGACAACCTAAGAGAGAGAGAGACAGAGAAAGAGAGAGACAAATACAGAGAGAGAGAGAGAGAGAGAGAGAGAGAGAGAGAGAGAGAGAGAGGAGTGCAGGTGGCCAAGGAAGAGAGTATCCCATCCTCTGGTGAGCAGCTTGTCCATGGATGCTTGGATCCTCAGCAAGAAATAGTACATTCTCTTTGTCATTTCTTCAGCAGCATCTTTATTCTCTCTCCCCCCCCCCACTCTGACAAAGGCACTCTCCAGTTGCAGTCTGATGACCTTGTGGTCCTGCCTGAGGGTTCTTGCCTGTGCACTGAATGGATGTGAGAATCAGGCCTTGTTGCCAGACATATTTCTTTCTCCCATCTCCACAACCTCTGTGGTATGGGAGGCATGGTTGACTGAAGTGGCTGTAACCTGAGATGGGGTGCGGGTCGGGGGGACGGCAGAGGCCCCAGCTGTCAAGCACACCTTGCTCTTTGGTTTCTTAGACTCCTGAAAGGTCATGCATGGTTATAACCCTCTTGCCTTAGGCTTTCTCCCCACAAGAAGGAATTGACCATTTAGGCACCAAGCAGGCTATGCCTGTGTTTACTCACAGACACTGCCCTTGCTCTGCTCCATGTTGAATCCAAAACAGATTATTTGTTGGGGACCATCACCACCCTCACTAGCTCAGGCCTCTGAGATAGAAAATTACTGCCTCTTAAGAAATAAGCAGAATGTTGAGCAGAGCATTTGGAGATGCAGGCTTCCGGTTTTACAGCCAGCAAAAGAATACCTCAGGATATTCCTCCTGTTGTAACTTTACAGCTAGTTAAAGAAAAGCTCTGGATATTCCTCCTGCTACAGTTTTACAGCCAGTTAAAAATTAGTTCAGGGCATTCCTTCTACTGGTCCTTTCATCCTGCCTATCTGCAAACCCTGCTCACATCCTGCCTATGGTCCTACATAAGCCTCCCCTGAGAAAATAAAATTAGTCAGCTTGATCAGAATACTGTCTTGCTGCCGTCCTTTTGTATCCCCTTGTTCTTCATTCTCTTAGATTTTCCCTGGTTCATTGACTGCCCCAAGGGTCGGGGCTGATATTCATTTATTTAGGGACCTTCAAGCCCCCTGGGGTTACAGAGTAAACTCAAGACTCTGGTGATTATTAATTCACTGTGCTGCTTACACAAATTATTTGACACCTCTGTGTTTCAGTTTCTTTGTCTATACAATGGTGATAGTAACCCTCCTGATAGGCTGTTTGCAGGCTAACAAGATAAATGTGTTGAGCACTTTTTGTGCCTGGCATGTGCAAATTTCAAGGTGTGGAGACATGTCTTGGCAGGTGGTGGTGGTACAGGCAGAGATGGTGCATCCTGGGGGTTACCTTGCCAGCCAGTCTACCTAAAATGGTGAGTTCCATGTTCAGTGAGAGACCTTGTCTCAAAAAAATGAGGTGGAGAGCAATAGGAAAAAAACACTGGAGGTTGAAGTTTTGGGTCTCTGTATGTGCATGCTTGGGCACGTTTGTACAAACATATACCATACCTACATACCATGTATATACATATACATACATATAAAAAACAAAGAGGATGTGGAAGATGACACTGACCTTAACACGGCTCACAGCACCCTGGGACTCATATTGTCATCATGTGTTTTTGCACGTCTCAGAAAAATAAAAAATACCCCTGCATGGACAAGGCCTCCCTTATGAGACACCCTGACCTCTCCCACACACCTTTCCCCAGCTCATTTTAGGAGGTCCCTCCAGGCCTGAAGCCATTTCTGTTCTTTCTCCTCCTGACTAAGGGAAGCTCTTTTTCTGTTCTCTGCAGGGCAGTCACACCATGACTGGGAACAGAAGGGAAGGTCACAGTAGGCTGCAGGTTCCCATGCATAACAACGGCAATGAGGTCAGGTAGGTTTCTTTGCCATTCAGGATAACAATGTCTTCTAGTGCTCCAGATAGTCACAGAAACCCTAACCTAGAAGCAGGCCAGAATGCCTGGCTCAGAAAGCCCTTGCCAATGGTTCTGAGGTGCCCAACCCCCAAACTGGTTTCCAAGTTTAACCAATCAGTGCTGTTCGGTTTGGATATTCCAAGGCTGGTGAGATGTGGGTTAGGACAGACTCAGAGATCATTGACCAAGCCAGCAGCTGGCAAATGAAGGGTCCAGAAATAGGAATATAGAAATATACATGTGTATCTTAAATAGGAGCTGACAGTCAACAGCCCAGTTAGTAGCTAGGGATTAACTTTTAATATCAATGGGTCACAGCTCTGCTTTCTGCAGCTAAGGGTTGGCTTTTAGATTAAGCCTGGACAACCGACAACCACTGGGGATCAAAGTTAACCTTTAATAAAGATTTGTGAGAGACCCTGTCCCGTAAACTTTAACTAAATACCCCTATGTGACTTCCAGCTTTGTATGCTTTCACATCTTCGCCTGCTCTGAGAAACGGGCAGTGTCTGGGGAGTGCGGAGCTTCTGTAAATACTATTAGAGATGCAAGAAAGGAACAAACACTAATTCAGCTGAAACTTTGCTAGCAGGAATTATTAAGTGTAATATGTCTTGGTTTAACCTCAAAATTGTAAAAATTCTTTTGCCCATGCCTAATGCTTACTTCTTACTATAAAAGGGGAGCTCGGAACCCACCCCAGTTGCCTCAGTTTCAGAAGCCTGAACTCTGTCTGTGGTCCCAGGTGGAAGCGGGTGTACCCCATGGTGATTTTCTTTTGGTCTTTCTTTTTCTGAATAAAGTTTGCTTCTGGTTCCATAGACTTCCGTGGCATTCCCATTTTCACACACTCTTGGTGCCAGCAGCAAACAGGCTGTTGTGGAAGGAAGCTGGAGTCTTTTCCAGGCCCCTTCACAGTAATCTGGATCCAGTTAGGAGCCAAGAGCGGTCTCCGATGGCGCTCTGCAAGTCAGTGGTCACAGTCATACCATCCTACTCACAGTGGCAATTGTCTTATAAAGCTTAAAGTATCCTTCGATGGTAGACACGACAAAGACATTGGGCAGACCTGAGGCAGAACCCTTTGTTACTTTAAGTTCCAAATGAGAGCAAGCTGCCAGGCAGGGACACACAGGGAGGGTACAGCCAGGGGTGTGACTTTTAATTCGCTTTTGATTAATACCCGGCTTCCATTGCAAACTTAGTTAACATCTCCCAGCACCCCGGACTGCCTTTGAAACTTGCCTTTAGCAAGCTCCTTTTCTGCATGCCTACAAGGTGACTTGAAATCTGGTAACTGCATTTCTTGCAAGCCTTCCCACGCTGTCTGTAACCTAGATTACAACATAAATTCGTAAGTCTAAATTGTGCAGTGATAACTGGAGCTCATCCCAGGTCCCTAACACATCTCGTTGGTCACTTTTCTGCTGCTGTGACAAAACACCCGACACAAACAACTTAGGGAGTGGGGAGTTTGTTTTGAGTGCGAGAGTTCTTCTTCATGGTGGGGAGGGCATGGGGACAGGAGTGTGAGGTGGTGGCTCACATCATGTCCTCAGACAGGAAGCAGAGACGTGAATGCTGGGGCTCAGCTTGCCCTTTCTTTCAATTCAGTCCTGGACCCCAAACCATTGAATGACAATGCTCACAGGCAAGGTGCGCCCCCCCTCCCGCTTCAGAAGTCTCCAGCAAAGCCCTCACAGACAGACAGACAGACGGACACTCTCAGCGGTTTGTTTCCCAGCTGACTCTAAACCTGTTCAGTTGACAGTCACTATCAGCCCTCAGTTTCACACACACAGACTAGGGATAGAGCTTAGTTATGTCCTGGTTTGCTTTTGTTGTTGTTGTTATGATAAACACCAGGACCAAACACAGTGAGCACAGGGGGAGAAGCTGTTTCTTTCATCCTGAAATTCCAGGTACTGGTCCATCACTGGAGAGGGGTCAGAGCAGGAGTTCAGAGAGCAGAAACCGTGGGGGGAGTGCTCCTGTGGGTTCCCTCACTGGCTCACACACAGCTAACTTTCTTATACACTCGAGGCCCACCTGCCCAGTGAGCTGGGCCCTTCCACCTCAATCACCAATCAAGGTGCTCTCTCACAGACATTGCCAACTGGCCAGTCCCTCAGCAGGTACTTCCCAGGATGATTCTAGGCCGAGTCAAGTCAGCCGAAACTAACTACAACAGTTGGTTTGCCATTGTAATGCCCACCTAGCATGTATGAGCCATTAGGTCCAATCTTCAGCACCACGAAGACTGGATATGGTGGTGCAGGCCTGTAGTTCCAGAGCCCGGGAGATGGAGTCGGGTGTCTGCTGTTCAAGTTCAGCCCCAGCTGCAGTGTAAGTTCAAGGCCAGCTGGGGCTATATGAGACGTTGTCTTTAAAAACTACGAATTCCCAGACATTTCTGATCTTGTAACCCTGCAATTGGCGTATGTGCCTGATGGGGGATACTTGTCTGTTCCCAGTACCAGCAGGTTTCTTTTCATCTATCTTTCCCTGCCTTACTTTTAGATTTACTTTTTATTTTTGTGTATCTTTGTGAATATATGCCTCATGTTATGTGGTGCCACCAAAAGCCAGAAGAGGGCGCTGGATATCCTGGAGCTGGAGTTACAGGCAACATGGGTGCTGGGAGAGAACATTGATCCTCTTCAAGAGCAGTATGTGCTATTACCTGGGGAGCCTTCTTTCCAGCCTTAGTAGTCTGCGATTACAGTCAGTTCAAGCAAACAAAACAAACTTACTGGAACCAGTATGAGCACAGAAACAAATCCAAGCTTCTCATCGAGATTTTGCAAAAGACTGTTTGATGCGAGTTTTCTGTTTGGTTCCTCTCTTGTGATTTTCTTATTTTATCACTTGTGTGGATAGATATTAAAAAGAATTTTTCCCACTGTTCTCCCATATAGTTACCCCCACTCAACCCAATATGCAGAATGTTATTTCACGGGTCCACAACACACATCCACAGTGTGTCAAAGGTAGGGAAGTAAGATACACAGACCTTCCCTGTGTCTCTCTTTTTGTTGTTTTGTTTTTGCTTAAGACAGAGTCTTGCTATGCGTCCCAGGTTGGCTTATAATACACAATTCTTCTGCTTCAGCCTCCTGAGTGCTGGGATTACAGGTGTGTGCCACCATGCCCAGCTAGTGCTGGGCTCTTGATCCACATTTTCTCATCTAGCCTTCATGTTAGAAGGGCAATAATTGCCTAGGATAGAGTCTTTGACCTCCATGGAGTTGGCTCCCCAGAGCCACTGGACGAAGGAAAAGATGTCCAAATGTACCATTCACACTCTAGTATGAACTTACTTCTAGAGTGTTATTTCAAGACTCTTTTTGTGAGAAAGGTAAGTGTTTGGGTTAAGCCACAATTGTAGATGGTGTAAGCAGGTTTTAGTCTAATAAATAGTTAATGAGGTTTCAGGACAGTTTGGCCTTAGGACAGTTCAGGCTTAGGAATTGCAGAGACCTTGAGCCAAGGCTCTACCTGCTTCATGAGTTTGATGAACAGGGGGTGAGGGGCTCCCTGGGAAGCCCAAAGCTTTACAAATAATTGTTCTCTCCAAACCTATTCAGGGTGAGCCTTGTTTTCCCACTATGACCATTAATGGCGATAGTTGTCAACTTGACAACAGCTACAATCACCCAGGGGACAAATCCCTGGGCCTGTCTGAGAGAGTTCCTAGACTGGGTTAACTGAGATGGACAGATCTGTCTGTAACTGTGGTGACACCGTTCCATGGATTGGGGTGAAAGTAAGCTGAGGCCTGGCACCTAGGCCTATTTCCTAACTGTATGAATACAACGCGCTGCCTTGGGCTCCTGCTGCCTTGCCTTCCCAGCCAGGGGACCATACCCTGTGAGGCAATGTAAAACTGTCCTTAAGTTGGTCTCCTTGGGTATTTTGTCACAGCATCAGACAGGAACTTGTACCTGCTTTCTTCTGACATCCTCGTGGGGTGTGTCTTAGTCACTGCCCTATTGCTGTGAAGAGTCACCATGACCATGGCAACTCTTATAAAGGAGCACACTTACCTGGGAGCCTGCTTACAGTTTCAGAGGGTTGGGGTTTATTATTATCATGGCAGGGAGCACGGTGGCAGGCATGGCAGGCGTGGTGCCGGAGCAGTAGCCGAGAGCCTTATATTCTGATCTGCAGGCGGCAGGCAGAGAGAGAGAGAGCCTGGGCCAGGCCTGTCCCACCCCCCAGCGACACACCTCACTCCAACAAGCCCACACATCCTAATCCTCCTCAAACAGTTCCACTCCTTATTCAGACACACGAGCCCGTGAGAGTCATTCTCTTTCAAGTCAACGCAAGTGTTACTAGCCTCATTTCTCACTGGCCACCCTCTGTGGACCCGGCGGCCCCGTTTCTGAACATTCCTTTAGAAGTACAGCCCACAGGGAATTGTTTTGGGCTAGACCTAGCAGCCTCCCAGATTCCCTGTGTGTGTCCATCAGGCCGTGCGCAGCACACCTGTCCCTCTGTGTTCGCTTACACGCACACTTTACAGGTTGTCATTGCCCAAAATAAATGTGACTTTTCCCAATTTGTAAACTCGTGACATGAAAGAAATGCACAAAAGCTTCACAGTAAAATTCCATGTTATGGCTCCAACAGATCATCCCTGACAAAATTTTCCACTCAGTGACATTGGGCTCTTCCGAGAAACTCCTTTTTTTCTTATTTGTTTATTTTAATCAAAGTTTTAGAATTTATTTTACATACCAACCATGGTTTCCCCTCCCTCCTCTCTTCCTGTTCCCTCCCTGTACCTCCCTTTTACTCCCCCATCCACTCCTCAGAAAGGATGTGACATATCAAGTTGCGGCAGGACCAAGCTCCTCCCCGCTACAGCAAGACTGAGGGAGGCCTCCTGCCATAGGGAATGGGTTCCAAAACGCCAGCTCATGCTCCAGGCACAGATCCTAGTCCCACAGACAGACCAAGGTACACAACGGCCACCCACATGCAGAAGGCCTAGGTGGGTTCCGTGCAGGCTTTCTAGCTGTCAGTCTAGGGTCTGTGAGTTCCCGAGAACTTGGGTCAGCTATCTCTGTGGGTTTCCCCATCATGACCTTGACCTCCCCTCCTTGCTTATATAATCCTTCCACCCTGCCCTCTACTGGATTCCCAGAGTTCAGCTCAGTGTTTGGCTGTGGATCTCTCCATCTACTTCCATCAGTTACTAGTCACCAACCTGATTACAGAAGGCCAGTTCAGGCACCCTCTCCACTATTGCTAGGAGTCTTAGCTGGGGGTCTTCCTTGTGGATTCCTGGGAGTTTCCCTGGCACCAGTTAAACTACAAGCCCAAAGCAAACCAGTCCAGTGAACAAATTTATGTGGGGGGAGAGCTAAGACTGAAGAAGGGACTGAGGTTAAGGCTAGCCCATGGGGGTGAGCTAAGAATAAAGATGGGACTGAGGATCAGGCTAGCCCATGGGGGATGAGCTAAGAATAAAGGTGGGACTGAGGTTCAGGCTAGCCCATGGGGGTGAGCTAAGAATAAAGATGGGACTGAGGATCAGGCTAGCCCATGGGGGATGAGCTAAGAATAAAGGTGGGACTGAGGTTCAGGCTAGCCCATGGGGGTGAGCTAAGACTGAAGAAGGGACTAGGTTCACGCTAGCCCATGGGGGTGAGCTAAGAATAAAGATGGGACTGGGTTCAGGCTAGCCCATGGGGTGAGCTAAGACTGAAGAAGGGACTGAGGTTGAGGCTAGCCCATGGGGTGAGCTAAGAATAAAGATGGGATTGAGGTTCAGGCTAGCCCATTGGGGGTGAGCTAAGAATAAATATGGGACTGAGGTTGAGGTTCCCCCATGGGGGTGAGCTAAGACTGAAGAAGGGACTGAGGTTGAGGCTAGCCCATGGGAGTGAGCTAAGACTGAAGAAGGGACTGAGGTTGAGGCTAACCCATGGGGGGTGAGCTAAAAATAAAGATGGGACTAGGTTCAGGCTAGCCCATGGGGGTAAGCTGAGAATAAAGATGGGACTGGGTTCAGGCTAGCCCATGGGGGTGAGCTAAGACTGAAGAAGGGACTGCGGTTGAGGCTAGCCCATGGTGACATCTGGATTTCACCCTCACACAACCTTGCCGGCCCTCTTCCCAGCACCATGTCCTGGTGTGTCTTTTCTAGTGTCTGCAATCTCTTCAAGGACAGAGGTCATTTCCTTCTTCTTTCTGATATTCAGGGTCCAGGGCCCAGCCTGACAGAGCAGGTAACCCGCATCTGTCTGTTAAGAGTGTCTGAGATGGGCCTCAGGTCCAGCTGTTGAACTGTGGCGCCCTTCAAGTGGCATCCCACACCAAGGCTTCCCAGATCCATGCCCGGATGTGGTTCTGTATGATGAGCAACATGTGGCATCTTGGGCCTTTCCCCAAGGCTGTTGGACTGGGCCAGGCCAGGCAGGATTCCTGGGGCCGTTGAGATGGCAGAGACCCTTCATCTAGAAGCCCTTTTTACTTTCTCCCTGGGAGACACTGGGAGTACCGCCTTGTGCCACCCGATTTTCTCAACTAGAGATCCCAAAGACAAGGGAGAAGGGGTCCAGAGGAGAGCTTATTAACTCCTTCCAGGATGGTAATCTCTCACAGTCATTTCTTGACTGAGAGAGGTGAGGTTGAAGTGAGGCTCTCCTACATAGCAGAAGCCTGCCATTTGTACTGGGTCCAATCTTAATAGCAGCAAAGCATTCAAAAGGGCAACCTTTAACCTTGAAGAAGTCAAAATGCACAGGATCATGAGAAGTGCTCAAGCCCCCAAGAGGCTTTGGTCACCTCCATCACTGCCCACTGGACTTGCTATGATGGGTAATTCAGGCAAAAGACTCCTCACTCCGTGCGTGACCTGCGATGGCGTGACCTGTGTGTGCCTGATGGTGGCACCTCGTCAGGCTCAGGGGCATAATTTCAGCCATGGGTAGGACCATGAGACACAGCTGGGACCACTAACACATCTGTGTGGAGCACAGAAGAGCGAGGTTGGGGAGCTGAGGCATGCCAGGATGCCTCTGGAAGTATCTGGAAACCTGGGCTAATGGAGGGAACAGGTTGGTTTTTAGCAACACGTACCTGTCTGTGGTTCTCCTTCCATGACCTCAGCTCTTCATTGCTCCGCTCAGCTTTCGCTGAGTGCAAAGGAGCAGGTGGTGTAAGTGCCTGGAAGGGACCTCTGTCTGAGTCACAGGCTTCCATGTGGAGCTGGCCCTTTCCCTCCGGCAGGGCCTTAGCCACCAGCCCGCAGTGACAAGGGGCAGGGCACTCCGTGTAACACTCACCTCCCTTCCTTCAGCCCTGATCCAACCTGCAACCTTTACCAAAGCAAGTTCACCCTTTGCGAACTTTCCCTGACCTCAGTTTCCCCACTTGCGAGGCAGTAGGCAAAGCTTCAAGGGAGAGAGGATCACTTCTGGGTAAGCGGCATTGGCTGGCAGGGTCCCCAGAGCTCTGGTGGGGTACCCTCCTTCTGATCTCTGACAAACTAGGTAAGTGCCTGGGATGGACTTGCGCTTTCCAGTATCAAGTGGAGCCTGCCCGCCACCTAGTGGAAATGTCTAATAACTAACCGGAACTCCAAAGACCAGCTTTTCTTGCTCCACTGGGGTTACTGAATTATGAGAGTCTTACTTCTAAAACCTGAGCGTAGCCGAAGGGGTATCCCTTGTGGGTTTCTGTGTGCTTCAACGAAGCAAGTCAGTAAAGCTAATGATTTATAAGCCCCCCCACCCCTCCCTCTCTCTCTTTCTCCCCCCTTCCTTTTTTGAGGATCTCCTGTAGCTGAGGTTGAACTTGAACTCACTGTGTAGTAGAGGATGACCTTGAATTCTGGAGCTTCCTTCTTCCACCTTCCATGCTGAGGTTACAGGCATGCACCATTGCACCTGCCTCTTCCAGAGGCATTCAAACCTCCCACAGACATGATTCTGCTGGTACCTGATGTTGTACCCAAATCCTGAACCCCAAATCACCAAGATACCCATTCCTATGCAAAAGCAAAGAGTCTTTTATTATTTAATGAGCTAACTGCCTTAACTCGGTTCCCTTGACACCCAACACAGTGGTTGGCATGAGAAGGACCTGAAGGGGCAGCAAGGTGGGGGATTTATTGGGGTACTACAGTCTCAGGATTGGTGCACTTCTGGGCTTGGGCAACCTGTCCTTTGTTAATTGGTCACTGGTTGCTATGGCCTATAGACCCTCCCCAGGCCGGTTGCTATGCTCTGTAAGCCACTGTCAGGACGCTTTTACAGTAAAGCAGGCCCAGATACTGCCAGCTAACTTCTGGTTGGTTCCTTGCCTCCAAGGTATCTAACCTCCAGTGACTAGGGCAGGTCTGGCAAGGTCAGGCATGTGCCCAGTCAGAGGCCTACATCTTGCTGGGTCTTTTCTGCAGCCTGTCATGGCTGCTAAACCAGGGAGCTGGGTGAGGGTCTGGTCCCTTCACCTGACAGTGGCACTTGGTGCACTCCTACTTCTTGGCCACAGTGCTGCCACGCCAAGGCTCGGTGGAGACCAACCAGAAAGTAGGCCTGAAGTTTCAGTTTACCCTGGGGTAGTACCTGACTCCACCTGACTCCGGGAGAGACCACAAGCTGGGACCACCTGGGCACCACCCAGGAACAGACCATCCAAGGGGAAAGCACCTAACCTTCCAAAGGAACTTTCTAATGTTCCAGCCATTGTAGATAGGATTACCTGTGTCCCTTAACCTAAGCACACACCCCTAGACAGTGAATCAGGGTCTTGAACCCTGAAAATCCCCTCACCTCCAACCTCTACTGTGACAGAAACCCTACCCCAGCTGGGCTGAGCACTCTCTGCTCTCAACCACTGCATCGGACAGACAGAGACTCCAAGCTTGATCTTGAATAAAGGCTCCTTGCTTTTACATGTGGGACGTGGTCTCCTTGTTGGTTTTTGGGGTACTCCCAGATCTGGGCATAACAGGGGCATCCTACTTCTTAGTTTGCACATAGACAAACACCACAGTGGGGAGATGCATGGAGGCTGAGCATCAAAGACGGTAGTGGCTGTTTTTCTCATTGCCGTATAATGAAATAGTTGACAAGAACAGGTTAAAGGAGAAAGGGTTTATTTTTGTCTCCCAGGTTTTAGGGACACCATTCATCAAATTGATGAAGGCATAGCCATGGAGCATGAGGCTGCTGGCTGGACGGATTGCATCCACAGTTGGGAAGCAGAGAGAGAAAATGCTTCTGTTCTGCTCACATCCTTATTTTTATACAGGTAAGGAGGGTCCCAGCCGGTGAGGCAGTACCACCCACATCCAGTTAGCCCTCTCTGGAAGCACCTTACTTAAGTAGCCAGATGTATGATTCCTAGATGATTCTGAAGCCAGTTGAGCTAATGGTGATGGCTGACCATCACAAGGATAACATATGGCTTTCTACTTGCAGACAGCTGCCTTCCTGAAGGGTCTTCGTGTAGTTGTGAGTGTCCCTTCCTTCTCTTACAAGGGGACTGCCCTGTTGAATTAGGCCCACCCTTACAGCCTCATTAAGCATTAATTACTTCTTTAACCTCTGTTTCCAAATATAGTCACATAGGGAGTTGAGGCTTCCATCTATGAATTTAGGAGGAGGGATACACAGTTCAGACCTCGGCACCCACTTTAGCATAACTCCATCTTGGGAAAACTATATGCACTTTTGTATAGCCACCCCCTTCTATTCCTCCTGTTTGTGGGGATTCACTTTGACATGCTTACATCTTTTCACTGCACTTCTTAATTCAGCATCTTGACATAATAATGATCACTATGCATCCAGCTTAGAGACAGAAAACCATGGTTTGTTTACGTTGGAAGGGCCAGAGGGAGGCAGAACATTCTGTTCTGCTTTCCTTCCTCTCTTCCATGACTCCTATACTCCCCATTCCTTCCATTCCCCCATATTCCAGATGCTCAGTGGCTGGCCTTTAGAGTCATTCCATGTATAGATGGCCCTGAGCTCAGCATGGCTTGACTTATGTTCACAGTCATTAACTTTGCAATGGTGGAAAGGATCATGTGCATAGTAGAAATCATACTTAAAATTTTAAAATCTTTTCTTTGAGATGGTAATGTAGGAACAATGTGAGATGCAATCAGCTATGCCATTGTTGGGGCAAATACTACAGTGCATGGTACTAAACAGCTAGCACCCTTCAGTACATAACACAAAACACCAGTACCTTTCAGTGTACAACACTAAACAGCCAGCACCATTTAGTGCACAGTGTAAATAAGTTCCAGGAGATTATCAGTGGCTTATTGTAGATTCTGTAGATTGTGAGGTGTAGCAGGCTGGTGTAAGCGCTCTGAGCATGGTGCAGGGTGGCTATGTTATGCTGGGATGTTAGGGTTACAGAAGTACATTTTCTACATGCAGTGCTTTCAGCCATGATGGTTTATTAGGGAATAGCCCCAGTGTAAGTTGAGGGACATCGAGCTCCTAAGAGTGAAGTTATGTCTCAGGAAAGGAATCCATGTCTTCTGTGGGCAGAGCTTTCCTGTTCCGACAGTCTGCTCTCAAATAACCAACACCGAGACTGAAGTTTACTTACAGATGCTTGGCCAATAGCTCAGGCTCTTAAAAACTTAGCTCATTTCTATTAATCTATGTTCTGCCCAAGGCTCATGACTTTTACCTCTATCCCATTTTGTATGTCCAACTTACTCTCTATCTGGCTGGCAACTCCTCTGACTCTGCCCTTCTTCATCCTACATCCTCTTAGTCTGGCTTTCCCACCTAACCTCCTCCTGCCCAGCTACAGGCCAGTGAGCTCTGTATTAGCCGATGAGAGTAATACACATTCATGGTGTACAACAAGATTGTTCCACAGCAATGTCCTCTCTACTCTTGCCCTCAGTGTTTCACTCTGATTCCTGCCCCAGCCTGCCCTTACCAACAAGCCAACACTCCAGTTCCTGGGGTACCAACTGGGTAGGTTACAATGTAGCTCAATTATGATACCAACTGCCTGGACTTAATATCATATCCCACAGGCTGAGGCATCCAATGCTGTGCCCAATTATATTAGGTGCCAGAGATGAACCCAGGATTTCCTACATGCTAAGTAAACACCCTCCTAACTGAGCTAGACCCACAGTCTCTTTCCTTCTCTTCTTTGTCCCAGAAATGAAGAGAGGATCTTGCTGTGATGCGCACCCTCGCCACAGTCCCCAAAGCAGCAGGGCCAACTCTGCTAGCAGAACAAACCCTCACTCTTTGTAAACGGATTGTCCCAGCTGCTTTGTCATAGTAACAGGAAGGTAACTAGCTCGTTTCAGTCTTGTCTGTCTTAGTGTGACTCCCACCCTTGCCTGTGGAGGCTCTGAGTTATCGTGATACCCATGAGAATGTAGAGATTGGTCTGGCTTTCAGATTCTTTCTGAGTGTGTCTTAAACCTCATGTTACGAGTGGCTAGTGTGCAAGTAAGTCATCTGAAGTATGGTGCTGAGCTAAAAGGAAAGCAAATCCTTGAAAAATTTCACATTGTATGCCATATCTTCTGCATTTTCCATACACACTCACTGAAAAGTTTGTATTTCATAATGAGTATAATACAAGCTGTGCTGGGGAATGTTTTGTCAATGTGACACAAGCTAGAGTTAAATGGGAAGAGCATCTTCAATTGAGAAAAAAAGAAAAAAGAAATGCTTCTATCAGATTGACCAGTAGGCAAGACTGGGCATTTTCCTGATTAATGGTTGACATAGGCAGGCCAGCACCCTGTGGGCAGGTGGTCCTGGGTTATATAAAAAAGCAAGCTGAGCGCCAAGAGGAGCAAGCAGCACTCTTCCATGGTCTCTGCTTCATTTCCTGTCTGCCTCCAGGTTCCTGTCTTGAATTCCTGCCTTGCCTTCCCTTGACAATGGACTGCAAACATCTGTTCTAAGGCTTGGAGCCTGGTGTAACTCATCAAAATGCCTTACCCCAGAGCCTTTCTTTTACATAAAGTCCATCAGATTCAGTTGGTCATGCTACTTCTAAACAAACAACCCTCTTGAGGAAAACGCACAGTATGAAAGCTGTGTTGCCTTCCCTAAAAAAAAGTAAGGAAAACACACGAGCACAGGAAACAGAAGCTTTGGCACAACCAGGAAGCCAACAGGTTTCTGACTTGGTCAGTGTTCTATTGCTGTGGAGAGGCACCATGGCCACAGCACCTCTTATAAAGGAAAGCACTTAATTGGGACTGGCTTACAGCTTCAGAGGTTTAGTCCATCCTCAGCATGGTGGGAGGCCTGGCAGCACACAGGCAGACATGGTGCTGGAGAGGGAGTTGAGAGTTCTGCATCCTGATCTGCAGGCAGCAGGAAGGGATCATGGGCCTGGCTTGGGCTTCGGAAACCCCAGTGTCACCCCCCCCCCCGTGACACACTTTCTCCCAAGGGTCACACCTCCTAATCCTTCTAAGTATCACTACTACTCCCTGATGACTAAGCACTCAAATATATGAGCCTATGGAGGACATTCCTATTCAAACCACCACCGCCCCTGATGGGATTGAGGTCAAGAGGGCTCTTATCCACTTGATGGACTAATGTATTCTCAGAGCAATAATGCGATGGGAGAGTGACAGACTAAGAGGAACCTAGTTGGAGCAAGTAGGCCGCTGGTGCTGTGGCTTTGAAGTTGGGCTTGTGTCCCTTCGTGTCTCTATTGTCTTATTGTCACTGTCTTTTCCATGCTACTGCTGATGCTGTGCCTCTCCGCTGGTCCAAAGTGATGGTTTGCGTTGAAATCTCTCTATCTGTGAGCCCAGACACACCTTTCCTCTTTGAGTTGTCCCTTCAGTATTTTGTTCTGGTAATATATCAGCCTTCTTGGATCTGTTTGCCTTAGGCCTTGAAAGAATTTGGCTTGAGGACAGATAGAGACAATAGAGGCGATCCAGGTTTTTTTTTTTTTTTTTTTTTTGTGAGACAGGGACTTTTCTCTTTTGCTCACAACTACTCCAGATGAAAAGATTTTTATGTAAATAAGTTTTTGTTGTTGACCCTCTGGGCATATAGTCCTGTAGTAGAGCACTTGCCTAATGAGTTCCAGGCCCAGGGTTCAGTCTCCAGCACCCTGGCAAATGTATTTAGAGACATAACTAACAGTATTGATTATTGTTTTTAAGAAAAGAAATAAAAGGGAGTGGAGAGATGGCTCAGCCATTAAAAGAACCGACTGTTCTTCCAGAAGACCCAGGTTCAGTTCCCAGCATCCACATGTAACTCCAGTTCTAGGAGATCTAATACCCACTTCTGACCTCTGAGAGCACTTCATACATGTGATATACAGACATGCATGCAGACAAAATGCCCACATACTTTAAAATAAATAAAATTTAAGTTTTCAAAAGGAAAGAAATACAATTAGCAGTTAGAGTTGGCCACATAGCCTGACATAGTAATGTTTCCTCAAAGTTGGTTATGTTTGAACTTTTTTTACTCCTAATTAAACAAGGATAAAATTATTTAAAATATTTTCAATAAAAATAAAAATTATTATCTTTGTTGTTACTTTGGCAGGCAGCTAAATATGAAATGTATATGAATGTCTATACAATTTTTAAAAAATTACTGTGGTAACAGACATGAGTGACATAAGTAAGAACTATTAACAGAATAAAATGAGAAAACATATTTAAGATTTTCCCTTCAGTGTACAGAATTCATATCAGTTTCTGGATATGCTACAGAAAACACTGAATCATCATCAGATTTGAAAATACAAGACAAGCCGGGTAGTGGTGACACACACCTTTAATCTAACACTTGGGAAGCAGAGGCAGGCAGATCTCTGTGAGTTCAAGACCAGCCCGGTCTACAAGAGCTAGTTCCAGGACAACCTCCAAAACCACAGAGAAATCCTGTCTTGAAAAACCAAGGGGGGAAAAAAAAAGAAAAAAGAAAAAGAAAAAGAAAAAAAAAAGAAAGAAAGAAAAGAAAATATAAGACAAACACTTGCCTAGTGATCAAAAAAACCCTCTTGGGTTTTGTACTCTAGCACCATCTATCTGGCTGGTGCATTCATTTCACAGACCTACGGTGGTCTTTTGGATGCTGTACCCCTTGGACTCCGGTGTCCTATGGGTTTCACATATATTTCTGCCTCACTTGTGGGAAAAACAAGCCAACAAAATGATATCTCAAAACTTTCTAATTTCTGCAATCGGAGAGGAACCTGTTTATGGCAGCTGCCATCTTGACTGAGGGCAACATGTGGCCTAGCTGTAGGTCCACACACTCCATGGATTATTCTCTTCACTCAGCCTAGGCAGAGGGGCAATCTAGCCAGCTTCTGTCCACAAACTCTACTGCCAAACACAATTCATTTCCTATTTTGCCTTTTATGTTTTTGTCTCTAATTTCTTCTTTCACTGGCTCCGCTGTGCATGGCTTGCTTGCAGAATGTCGTGCCTCTCCAGAGCCCAGTAGGGCACACATTTCATGAAAAAACCCTGCCTGTCCCATCTGCAGTGGATGCGCTTTCTTGTCACTGGCAGTTTTAAGTCTGCCCTGTTTCTTTAAATGTGTGCTATATATGTGAATGTAAGCTAACTCTATAGGCAACTTAAATTCGACTGTCCTAAGTCTCAAATATTTAATGTGTCTAAAACTTACATTTCACAAACTCAAGGGATTCTTTCTAAGTTCCAGGGAGCTGAATTGGACCCACCCAAACAGGTCTGAGAGGTGTCAAGAGAGTTCCATGCAGCCTGGACTAAGATGAAACAACCAACTTCCCCAGGACGTGGCAGCACACCAGCTTTTTCTTCTCCCCCTCCAAAGATGGTCTTTGGAGACCTCCATGTCCTTATTCCCTAACCTGCCACACCTAAACAAAGGTGGAATATAAGGATTCAGGCATTATGCTCACCTGCCCCTGTCACCTGGCAACATGCACTCAGGCAGTACCCTGGTCAGCTCAGGGTTCCATGGAGGTGCAAAGGACCTCTTTAAGAGAAAGACTCCGCCCACTTAATGGTCTTTTTGCCTGCTCATCTCTTTCTGCTCCCCTCTTTCCTGCTCTCCTCTCTTTCCTGCTCCCCTCTCTTTCTGCTCGCCTCTCTTTCCTGCTCCCCTCTCTTTCTGCTCGCCTCTCTTTCCTGCTCCCCTCTCTTTCTGCTCGCCTCTCTTTCCTGCTCCCCTCTCTTTCTGCTCGCCTCTCTTTCCTGTTCTCCTCTCCTTCCCACCGTTCCCCTGGGGCAGACTGGACTTTTCCTGTGTCCCTCTTCTCTCCTGCCCTCCCCATCTCTGTGTGTCTCTTTACCTCTTTTCCCTTCCCCTTCCATCTAGGTTCCCAGTTGGCCAACACCTACCTCCCTTTGCTCCCTTTCCCAGTAAACTCCATGAGGGTTTGTTGAGTTTTGTGGTTTGTGTTTCATCGCCCGACACAAAGCTACAGTAAAAACATTTTTGGTGCTATGAAAGTTGCTCAGGCTCTCTCTGTGACTTTCCTACCACCTGCTGGCAGGCAGTTGGTAGGACAGCTCACTTTCCACCTGTCTGCTGGGATCCCATTCAACACTGGCTACAATTTGGTAAGGCACCCCAACTCCCAGTCGGTGTAAACAGGTCCAGGTTTCCTTGGATTTGTGGGAG
The DNA here is from genome assembly GCF_943737965.1 of Phodopus roborovskii. Lineage (NCBI taxonomy): Eukaryota > Metazoa > Chordata > Mammalia > Rodentia > Cricetidae > Phodopus > Phodopus roborovskii. Next base: position 26,027,720 of record NW_026126416.1, on the reverse strand, counting down.
TGACTGTTGGTCATCCGTTCTAGTTCTTGGAAGCCGGGGCACCCCCAGCCTCAGCCTTCAGGGCCCTGGCTGATCCCTCTCACTGACAATCACCTCTAGTAAACTTCCCACAAGCAAGGCTTAGCACCACCCTCACTGGGCAGTGCATCATTTTCAGCTTCATCACTTGGGTGAGGGAATACTGCCTTCTCTCAGACTACTGTGTCCTATTGGGTTTAGCGCTTGGACCTTGTTCTTGGGCTGACAAGTTGCAAGAACGACCTGTGCCATTATTTTTCTCTCTGCCTCTCCATGGGAACTCTCTCTCTCTCTCTCTCTCCCTCTCTCTCTCTCTCTCTCTCTCTCTCTCTCTCTCTCTCTCTCTCTCTCTCTCTCTCTCTCTCTCTCTCTCTCTCCCCATTGGGATGCCTGTTAGAAAATCTAAAACCCCTTCACTTAATACTACTTGTGAAGGTTCCCAGACTCACTCACCTCTGGACTAAACTCCATGTGGGTTTGTTGAGTTTGGTGTTTCATCGCTCACAGCAGCAAAACAACAACACCAGGCCCAGGTTTAATCTCTAGCACCTCAGAAAACAACAACAAAACTCTGAGAGCTTCAGGAATCTTCTTTTCCTGAACCTATATACCCTCTATGCTTCCCTAATGGCTTCTTTTTCTAACTATTCTCCCCTTCCAGTTTGCCACTTTTGAACCCCCAAGCATGCCAGAGAATGCTCGAGGCCCCAGATTCTATACTGGCTGTTTGCTGGGGCCGCTAAACCACTATAACTGCCACACACTTTCACTTGCATACAGAAAGGAAGCAGCTAGGTACAGTGGCTCCCACCTCTGATACTAGCACTTGAGAGGCTGAGGCAGGAGGATTGTCACTTGTTTGATGCTTGCTTGGGCTGTGTAGTGAGTCCCAGACCAGACTGGGTTACAGAGTAAGGTCCTGTCTCACAAGAGATAGAGAGAGAACACTTTAATGCTTGTCTTGTGTATAAAATCGAGGTAGAGGGATGTCTGCTCAGTCCATGGAGCAAAAGGAAGCAAAGGATTGTCAGAAGGATTGCGATGAAGTCTGAGAGCAGAAGAGATATGTGAGCCCTCAAACCCGATACAACCCAGCAGAAGGAAGGTAGGATTCAAGGAGAAACCCAGAGATGTACAGGGAGAGGCTTGGACCATATAAGGTGTACTCAGTGCTCTGGTCCGTCCATATTTGAAAGCCTTTGGGAGCTGCCATGAGTTCTCCGGTCAGATGAACTGACATGCTTCCAGACAGATTTCAGTTGTTCTTTGGGGCCTTCTCCTTCCTTCATCACCAAGGGCATTATCTGTCTATACAGTATGCACAGATGTTACTTCATCTATTAGAAGATGCAACATCACATGCTATATCCCTAACATAAAAGCTCAGAGAAAGGGAGACCAGTCAGTCTGTGCTACAGGGTCTGCCTTCCCAGCTTTCAGCCATGCAAGGCTATGGCAGCTCTCTTATATTGTGCTCACCCAATCCCATCTTCTGGATGGCATCTAACGTTTCTTTTGCAGTCAGCACTCTCCAAGAGGGTTGCACAAGCATTGGAGTTTGGAATGCAATGAGTATAAAGTGAGTGCCTCCATCCCGTCTGAGGTAACTGTTGTTTTCTTATTCCACGCTGCTCAGTTTGTGAAGTACATTGATGCTTTTGAGCGATGAATACCTTGTCTTAGCCAGATGATAAATGGTATGAACTGAATCAAATCATGTTTTAGTGAGCAGAGTTCTGTATTTATCCAAAATTATTTCCTTAGCTAACTTTTGCTCAAATCTGGAAAAAAAGAAAAGCCATAGAAACTATCACTTATTTTCAGGTCAAAAAGAAAATAAACAGCACAACAGTCTTCATGAAGGTACACTGAATACAGGCATTGGGGTAAATGGAAGTAGGTGTCCAGAAATAATGGAATATAAAGTGCTTCCTCATCTCATAGTACTCTAGGCAGGCTCCCTAATGACAGAGAATGGCTGACTTGAATGTTCATTAATGCTACATTGAACATTGAATTGTGGGACAAAAGTTGATGTTTAAGCCTGCTAGTCTTAGAATCATGATTTGGGTTTTCTTGCTTGTAGAAGAGAGAATATATTCGATCTGGACCACAGCATATGATATTTTCTCAAATTTCTTAATGAAGTAGAGGTTTGTGGTGTACACACGGTGTGTGCTGGATTGGGATGACAGGGCCCTGGTTTTGATGTAATCTGTTTTCTCTGACGAAGAAGGAGCTGGTGCACGCACTTGATCAAGTCATCAGCCTCCCACCATAGGAGTGGGACTGGTTCCAAGCCAGCTTGGAAACACAATCTAATGTCAACTTTGACTTTCCACTTTGTTGCTCCTGGGAAATAACATCACCCCCATGGCAAGGAAGACCACATAGAAGAGGGCTTCATCTTGTATGACAAATACCTCACAGGAGATGACTGTAGTTTCTATTTCCTGTGACTGGTACCCACTTATTCTTGTTCATCTCACAGTTGTTTAAAGTAGGGAACTCTACAGTGTCACTGGGATTAATCATGTTTCCTGGCAGCTCCTACACATGGGTTGTCCTTCCATTCGTCTTGAGGACAGAAGGTGGTGATGTCACTGCGTGTGCCCACAAGGCCCACATGTTAGAAGGGTTGGTAGCTAAATAGGACATGTTCTGTGCTGATGAGTATTTATATTGTTCTTTCTCTACTAAAGTGGTTGGCCAGAGAGTTATTGGTAGTGTCTAGCAGAGCCTGAATTCCTCACCTCTACTCATTTTGTAGCAAATTAAATGACATGGGAAAGGTGTTTTCTTTTTAATCTTGCTATAACCATGTAACCCACCAGACCCCTGTGGATCATCTGCACTCTGAGTGGCCCATCACAGCAAGGCCTTTCCCTGAGCTCTTCATCATTTTTTGGGGGGTAGGCAGCACAAATAGAAGATTCCAGGACTGTCATCTGGGAACAGCTCCTAGGTCCCCAGTGACAAGTGCAATGTGATTTGAGGGGATGATGGCAAAGGTCTTGTCAGCCATGTCTAGTCTGGTCTTTAGTATACCAGGTCCCAAAGAGTTGCATGTGACTATAAGGCTCTGAAGGGTTCAGGAGGAGTTTCCCAGGCATGATTTCATTGATCTTTGCAGAGCTGTGTGCACGGAGTAGGGCATATCACCTTCCTGTTCTATGGAGCAAGGAGCAAGCTCAGGGCTTAAGTTTGCAATGACACACCCCAGGCTTTGCAAGTACTACTTCAAGTTTCCTTCTCCAATACAGGTTCTTTTCATTCTCCATTTAGTAGTGTTCTGCAACTTAGACAGGTTTTTGAGATTATGGCCATGAGCCATCCTATTCTTTGGTTATGCATTACTGTATTTTGAATAAATAACATACACATTTGATAGAATTGAGAAGACAGAAGAGCACATTTGGTGGAATTGTAAATCCATCTAGTCTTACCTCAAAAGATAGATACATATGTCAGTTCCTTGCATGTTCTATCACAGGCAGGTATAGTCATGCTATGATGTATCACATTTAGTTTTCTTTTTTAATGATATACTTCTTTCAGTGCTTTTAACTACAGTAGTGAATATTTCTTGATTCTGGGCTAACCTGAGTGTTGTAGGAGGACCGCAGAATCCCTGGTTTCTACCTACAAGGTGACAGAATCACTCCTCCCCTTGCTCTCACAGCCATCAGTGCCTTCAGACATGACCTAAAGTCCTCTGAGGTGCAGCATTGTCCTGTACTGAGAAAGAGTAGGAGGAGAAGGAGAAAAGAGACCAGTGTCCCTATTTTCTTTTTTTGAGGTTTGGAAGAATGGTCTGTTTCCTCACTGCCATCCCTGGCTTCCTGAGTGCTGGGGTGACAGGTACACACCACAGTGTCTACTCGGCTGTCCTTTTGGATATGCTACTTGTTGTCATGTGCTAGGTTGTGGAGGAGGGCACAGACCTTCCTTTCCAGGAATGGAGAAGGAGGACAAGGCTTTTCAGGGCACGCCTCTTATTCTAGCATCTCTAGACTCCTTCATGCATCTCAGGGAAATGTGGCTATTTTCTGTGCAACCTAATCATTATTCTTTCTTTCCTCAGTCTCTTCACTGAAAAGCTGTTCAAGGACCATGACTACAAGCCTTCTACTTTATTCCTAAGGGGGAAATGCCTTGAAGGTGGATCTTCATTTTCACTGTGGCCCACTTAAAAGCTTCAGGGCTTCAGAGAGTGACTGAGATGTATGCCATAGAGATTCTGGGCATCCAAGCGGGAGAGAAGAGCAGGGGCTGCCTCTGCAGTGTGATACAGAGTGGGATGGTAGAGTCAGGCTAAGGTGGTGTGTGAGATGGTGGATGACAGGCAGGGTCAGGCTAAGGTGGTGTGTGAGATGGTGGATGGCAGGGTCAGGCTAAGGTGGTGTGTGAGATGGTGGATGGCAGGGTCAGGCTAAGGTGGTGTGTGAGATGGTGGATGGCAGGCAGAGTCAGGCTAAGGTGGTGTGTGAGATGGTGGATGACAGGCAGAGTCAGGCTAAGGTGGTGTGTGAGATGGTGGATGGCAGGCAGAGTCAGGCTAAGGTGGTGTGTGAGATGTTGGTGGATGGCAGGGTCAGGCTAAGGTGGTGTGTGAGATGGTGGATGACAGGCAGGGTCAGGCTAAGGTGGTGTGTGAGATGGTGGATGGCAGGCAGGGTCAGGCTAAGGTGGTGTGTGAGATGGTGGATGGCAGAGTCAGGCTAAGGTGGTGTGTGAGATGGTGGATGGCAGGCAGAGTCAGGCTAAGGTGGTGTGTGAGATGGTGGATGGCAGAGTCAGGCTAAGGTGGTGTGTGAGATGTTGTGAATGACAGGGTCAGGCTAAGGTGGTGTGTGAGATGGTGGATGGCAGGCAGGGTCAGGCTAAGGTGGTGTGTGGGATGGTGGATGGCAGCGTCAGGCTAAGGTGGTGTGTGAGATGTTGGTGGATGGCAGGGTCAGGCTAAGGTGGTGTGTGAGATGGTGGATGACAGGCAGGGTCAGGCTAAGGTGGTGTGTGAGATGGTGGATGGCAGGGTCAGGCTAAGGTGGTGTGAGAGATGGTGGATGACAGGCAGGGTCAGGCTAAGGTGGTGTGTGAGATGGTGGATGGCAGAGTCAGGCTAAGGTGGTGTGTGAGATGGTGGATGACAGGCAGGGTCAGGCTAAGGTGGTGTGAGAGATGTTGGTGGATGGCAGGGTCAGGCTGAGGTGGTGTGTGGGATGGTACTGCCACTCCCGACGCCATGCTTTCTCACTTAAGTGACATTGGGACTATCCTAACTCCATTTATGTTTTGTATGGCAGAGTTTGAAGAACACAACCCCTCCCTAGAGCTGAGCTACTCATTCCGGACTCTTGGAAAACAAAACAAAACAAAACAAAAACACAGCAGCGATTACAAGGTATGCCTCACACATAGTCAGCAATAACAGATGGGAGCAGGGGGAGCACCTTCACGTCTCAGGCTGTACCCTGGAGTGGTAGTGCGACTCTGGAATGTGCTAGTTTATCAGAGGGGGAAAGATCAGTAACTTAGAAACAAAACAGAACAGAATAGAGATAGTGAAGCAGGGGCATCAACCAGATTTAGCCTGATTGCCAAGAGGGACAGAAACCTCTCATTTTCTTCAATAGCCATAGGAAGAAACCTGACCATTGGGAAAATCCTCACCACAGCTTAGGATTCCCGAGCTCATGATGTGGAAGTTTGACTGACAGGTGGTTACACTTAAAGCCGTTTGTCTGTAATATGTGATCTTCCCGGCAGTTCCCATTGAGTCTTGTCTGGAACACATAGTGTAAGCTTGTGGAGAGCATCCAGGGCTCTGTGGTGCTCCCATGTCGGGAGGAATAAGCGCTCTAGGCACCCACACCACACTGTGCAGCTGTCTTCTGGGCTGTTTCACACACTGGTGCTGACAGGTCAGCAGAGGGCTAAGCAGCTCTGAGCTGTCTATTTCTAAGTTGCCTGGTGAGGGAAAGGAGTTTAGGACTTGATAGTTTGTGTTATAGATGTCACTGAGTTGACACAATCATCAGAAACATTTTAGAGCCTTCATTGCCAGTTCAAATTCACCAGAGGTCCCAAGACAGCAGGTGTAATTCTGGACTTGGACTTATCATTTGGCCTGTTCTGGATACAGAATGTCCATATTGGTACGGGCACTGACTGAAACTATGGGCAGCAAGTAATGGGGGATCAGACAAAGTGTGTCAAGCCTTTGGTAAAGAATACAGTGTAGGGTTGGAGTGGTAACTCAGTTTGTAAACTGGTTCTAGCCTCAAAACCCATATTAAAAAAATGGTATCAAAAGCCAGAAGAGTGATACCTGCTTGAAATCCCATCCCTGGGGGTGTTGGAGGTAGGCTGACCCATGGGGCTTGAAGGTCAGTCAGACCAGCCAAATGTTTGAGTTCTAGAAACCTTGTCTCTCCCTGGAAAAAAAACAAACAAACCCCATGCAAAGATTGAGCCCAGAAACCAAATTCTAAGCTCCACACATGTACACATAATGCACATATACTCATACACATATGAATATTCATATGCACACATAAATAGACACACAGGCATACATGTATACACACACACACACAAGAGAGAGAGAGAGAGAGAGAGAGAGAGAGAGAGAGAGAGAGAGAGAGAGAAACATACAAAGAATAAAGTGCAACAGGGTACCAAGAAGAGTAGAACTTCAGTTGTCCTTGAAGGCTACATTATGGTAGCTCAGTAGAGGGTGGGTGGAGGCTGCCCTCCATTGCTTTAGGAGTATCAGGGAAGGCAAAACTTCTGGGCTGGGAAATAAGACACAAACAGAACTACAGGTTGGATACCTCCGTGCTTTTCCTTCTGAGATGTGAAGTGTCAGCCTTAATGGTTTTTTTTTTCTCTGTAGGAAAAAAGTTGAGGAATTTGCTGAGAGGGTTATTCTGTATCTAAAGAGCTGGAAAAACTCTGACAGCAACCTCCAAAGAGTTCTGGGAACACAGATTGTCCCCCACTTGGGCCACCAGCTCCTGATAACCCCTCTTGAAGACACTCCTGCAGCATTGGGATTAAACCACACAGGCTGAAACGTGTTACACAGACAATAAATACACCAACCCAGTCACAGCTGGTTTGTGATTTGGAATATCCTTGAGAAGATGCCCTCACCACGTTAGTGTCAGCCACACAGGATGAAACCTGCTACACAGACAACACACCAGCTAAGCCATCACTAGTTGGTGATGTGGAAGATCCTTGTGGTCCCTTTGACAGGTGGCTCGGACACACAAGCTAAAGAGGATGTCATGCTACCTAGGCCCGGTTAGTGACCACTGGTTCCTCACTGTGTGAAAATGTGGTCCCCACATCGTTTGTGTTAACCACACAAGCTTCTGCCTGTGATCCAAACACTCCCAGCTACTTCAACATAGCTTTGTGTTTTGGAAAATCCCTTATAGCTGTGGTTCCCACCACCTCTGGGTCAGCCCCATGGGCTTCACAGACTGGAATACAGTAACAAGGTAAGTCAGCCCTGGGGCAAGGTTCCTGCAACCCAGAGCACTGAGCAACACAGGAAGTGTGCATCTGCTTGCTGGTGCCCTCCTCCATCTCTTTTGTCTGCAGTGTCCCACTTACTCAGCTCCAGCTACAGAGCCTTGTGGTACTGTTCTGTGTCCTGCCGTACCGTCTTATGATAATAATAATAAATGCCCTTTAGCTTATGTAAAGCCAAGTCAGTTTTCAGATCCTCAACCTTTAAGGATTCTATGGAGATTTGGAACACTGGGTGATTGCAGGTGGTTTTCGAAGAAGCAACTTTGAGATGTCTTACCACTGTGCGGATCAGGCTGAGCGAGAGAGGGAAAAGGCAGGCTGCTGCACTGTGCTGGCCCTGGAAACGTCCCTAATCTTGAAGGGAATTGATTAGTCAGTGCAAATACTGTGTATGGGAGGTGATAACTCAGCTTATCCAGAAGTACTGATCTTAACTATCAACAATCAAGAGAATTAGCATCAGATTGAAATAAAGAGGAAATCTTGTTAGATTAAATTTGTGAGAGTGGCAATAGACTTTTGAGTAGCAGTCGTTAAAAAGAAAGTCAATTTTGTGGAAAATCCATGTTAAATACATGAAAGAAGGGAAGGAGGTCTGGGCTCCAAGGCTCCTCCAGTTTACTTACTCAGAAGCCTCCACTGGGCTTTCCTACCTGCTCTATGTTCTGGGGATCATTCCCTAACAAACCCGGGGGTTTGTTAATATTTGTCTTCTATGCAGACTCTCTGCACTTCTGACTTCTCTTGATTTTCTTGGTTTCTCCAGCTGTGCTCCCTTCTGTCATTGATCCAACCCCACATAAAACTCCCAGGGCTTTTTTGAGCTCATACACTGCTTAGTTTACTGAATGGTGTAGCCACATTTCAGGAGTTGAACTTCCTGGAGACCTTGAGTCCATCTCATAGCTGTTGTGCCCACCAAGAGCCCCCCCACAAAGCTTCAAGGAACCATTGACACCCGAATGCAAACACAAGAAGGTGTTTATTTAGAAAATTCAGCTAGCTTTGCTGGGAGGGTTGAAGCCCCAACCACAAATGCAAGGTGTTTTTAAAGAGCAAAGAGTGGGAAGGAGGTCCTGAGACCCCCTGATCTCATGTCACAAGGTTTCCATGGTTACAGAGATTTCTTAGCACACAAGGTTACAAAGTTTCCATACAAGGTAATTGCAAGACAATTAGCAAAGGAACCTTAACTGTTTTCTGCTCGGGCAGGGTTGATTAACACATCCTGGGGTCTGGGAGAGGTTATCTAGTTCCCTGTTTCTTTAAGGACATCCCCAGGGACTGGGGGATTTATGGCAGGTGGGTCTACCTGGTTCCCAGTTTTCTTAAGAGATAATGGGGTGGGGGTGATGATTATACTGTTGGTGATGAGCTCAGGCTCCCCTCTTCTTGTGGGAACTGCTCATTACTTCCTTTTTCCTAGGCTAGAGTCAGAGGTTTCTTGCTTAGTTGGGGTCTTTTTATTTTTCTCATTACAAGGACTGAGCAGGGCCCAGCAGCAGCCTTTGTTCTGCACGATGGAGACTCTAGAACACTGGTGATGTGGCTCAGCCCATGTCGTGAAGATGCAAAATCAAGGAAGCCGATTGTGCAACTCAGAGGTCTGAGAACCTACATCCTGGAATCCAAGCACCAGGAGACCAGGAGCTCTGCTGCCTGAGGACATAGAGTGTACCAGATCAAGGACAGAGACAGGGTTGAACTCTCCTTTCTAGTCCCCTTTCCTCCTAACCAACTCCCACTGGTGTATGCCCACCATATTGAGAATGGACCTTGCCTACCCATTCCATGCACATGCACCAGTTTCCTTAGAAACCCCTCATGGCTACACCCAGACACAATGCTTTGTCCACTCAAGCTGACACTGCAGTCTAAAGGTGGCAGCTCCCAGTCAGCTGTGGCCAGTGGCTAGAGAAGAGACTTCATATGTCCCTTTTCTAGTGTCATCAGGATGGGGAGCTGCTTGGTGATTTAGCATTTAACTCCCAGGGCTGCCAAAGGATTTCTTCTTGGGAGACATGGTCTCATGGACTCATATTTTCCCACTTATCCACCACAGCTGACAGTCTTCACCATGTGATTGTGCCCCATAATCTCTGCTTTAAGTTTCTAGAGTCCTCCAGAGCCAGTATCACTTGAGGATACTGGTAAAGAAATGCAAACTCTTTTCTCACCTGAGATAACTATTTTTTTTTCCTCTTGGCCTCCTGTGACCTCGGAAAAGACACCCAGGGTGTGATTCTGTGTCAATGCTCCCATTGTAGGACACAGTCACCTTGAGTGTGGTGACTTAGTATTTAACCACTTTTAGAGTCCCTAGAGTTGAAATGATGGCTTTAATGCTGTACTTATTTCTTTCTAGTAGGAATGGTGGTTCATGCCTACAAACCCAGCCCTTGGAACTCAGAAGCGGGAGGCTTTCCACAAGTTTGAGGCCAGCCTGAGCTTGAAAGGGAATTCTGAATACCTCTTTGGTGGTAGGTCGGAAAATATAAAATAGGTAAAGGCTTGGTGTGTGCCCATGCAAAGTGCTTAGTTTCTTTGTAGCATCAGCAGTCACACCAAAGGATGAAGAACATGCTAAATGGTGTGGGCAGCAGCACCCCTCAGAACTCTGAGGAAAGAAAGATCCCTGAGTGCAGAACTTAAGAAACCCAATGGCCACTGCTGAGTGAGCCAGAGGAGAAGGGCTGAAGACAGAAACTACAATAGACCCGAAGAGAAGAGGGATGGGTCTATCCTCAAGGGTCTCAAGAATTAAAGCTAATGTGTTTGGCTGCTGCAAGAACGCTTCTTAGGGCTGTCCTGTTGCCCCAGCTTGTGCAGAAAGGGGAATTCTTGGCTGCTTCTCATCATCTATTGCCTTACAGAGTGACAATGCATATGAGCAGCCAATGCTGTGAACCCCTGAGGGGGAGGATTCTGGGAAAACAAAAGGCACAGATGCTTCAGACTTTGGGAAAAGGCCATCACTTGGGCAGATTTAAAAAAAAAAAAAAATTGTCACTTCAGAGCATACCAGGGAATTGTGACCAACTGTTTTTTTGCCTTTGCAGGTGAGAAGCTAAGGCTTGAGGTCAAGTGTGGTAATCCCAGTTCAGGAGGATGGTCCTACTCAATGAAGAAATCGTCCCCCTCTGGGTTTCTGACCTTAGGCTGGATCCATGAATGCAAATGTGACTCCTTGAGGGCTCTTCCTGTCTGTCTTCTTGTCATTTTAGAAAAAAAACACAATTCTGTCTGTGAGCAGAATAAATCTAATTTAGATTACCCGTCTCCCCCTGCATGTGGTTCTCAGCACATTTGACTGCTAGTGTTCCATTACTGGGTCATGAGCATTTCCCAAGGCTTCTACATTTCCCCTCAGCTTTATCGTTGACTGGTTACACCATCTCTGAAATATAAAATAAAATCTGTGCCAGCAACTTTCAAGCATACACCACATTGTTTTGTTCAATATGCTCACCATTTTACATTAAAGCTCGAGTTTACAAAGAACTCAACAGCCTCTTCACACACTTGTGTTAAGAGTAGTTTTTTCCGCCAGCCGGTGCCAGCCCCAAATAACACACAGAGACGCTGTATTAGATATAAATGCTGTTGGCCAGTTGTTTCTTATTGGCTAGCTCTGTCTTAAATATTAACCCATTTCTATTAATCTAAGTATTTCCATGAGGTCTCATCTTACTGGAGAGAGGGCCTGGACCTCTGTTCTCCCTCGTCTCTACATGCTGACTCCTCCCTACTACTTCCTCTCTCCTCCTAGTCTCCTAGTCTTGCCTATCTTGCTTTCCTATTGGCCAACAGAGCCTTATTCATTAACCAATACGAGAAACATATTTACAGAATGACATCTCCCATCATACTTGAATTAACTCCATTTGTTCACAGTGCTGGGAAAGGACCTACTGTGAATTCCAATTGTATTCCTTGTGTTTGTAAACAGCTCTGCCTTTGAAAAGGAGTCACCTGTGGGGAGCTCCTTGGCCCTGACTTCCTAGGCAGACAGTGCATGATTGTCTGGACTCACTGAGAAGTCTATGATTTGTTTTACCCTCTCATGCCCACCCAAGCTAGGCAGCCTTTTCATCTAGTACATATTTACATATGAACCACACACACTGCTTCCAGAACCCTTAGTGATTGTGTGCTGCACTAAATACAGTGAGTACATGGGTGATTCTGGATGTTGCAGGGAGGAAAAGGTCTCTATTGTTGAGTCCTTAAAAAGAAAAAAAATAAACCCCGTAAAATATAGTATTAGCTGGTGTAGTGGTTTGAACAGGTATGGCCCCCATAGAGTTATGTGTTTGAAGATTTGGTCACAGGAAGTAGCACTATCAGGAGTTGTTTCACCTTGTTGGAGGAAGTGTGTCACTGTGGGGGTGGGCTTTGAGGTCTTATATGCTCAAGCTAAGCCCAGGGTGGGACAGTTCACTTCCTGTTGCCTGTGGCTCGAGATGTAGAACCCTCAGCTCCCTCTCCAGCACCATGTCTGCCACCATGCTTCCTGTCGTGATGACAATAGACTAAGCCTCTGAAACTGTAAGTCAGCCCCAATGAAATGTTTCCTTTCTAAGGAAACATGGTCCTTAGGCCATGGTCACGGTGTCTCTTCAAAGCAATAGAAACCCTAACTAAGATAGCTGGCTGCTCTGAAAGGCTTCTTTTAAACCCCATATTCTGAAGAACCCAACTTTGTTGGTTTTCTAAGAAAGTTCCTCAAGAAGTGATGGGAATCCTGAGAGGCAGAAGTGAAATCTTCCAGCAGAGACACGGTCTCAGAATGTGGCTTCTTTTCCCTTCCCGTATTCACTCTAATTCACACTAGCGAGAGGCAGCGGTAAGTCAGGCAGGCCCTCTTGTAATTTGTCGATTTTCATGCACTTGGCATTATCACACAAGCCATTGTGGACTACTGTTTCACTGTTCTCCCCCAACTCCCACCATCTCCTGCCCCTTAGTCAGACTGAATACTTTCAGTCGATGAATTGATTTATTATTTTTTCCTTTCTACTCATTACTGCTGTTGAATTACTCTAAGGAATTTTTCACTTTATTTAAAATTTTTGGCTCAAAAATTCTCATTTAATTCCTGTTAATAATCTCTAGACAAATCATCCTCTAACTGTGGCCCATTTAGCGAAGAACTGTAAGCCAGTACCTTGTGCATGCCCCTGGTGGAGGTGTGTGGGGGAGGGAAGGAGAGGGAGGGAGGGAAAGGAGAGAGAGGAGAGGAGGGGAGAGGAGAGGGGAGGAGGGTTGGAGTAAATCTGCTGTCAGGACTCAGCACTGTATTTCCCCGGACAAGCCTGCAGGAGAACGGGCTTGAGCCATTTCCATCCTCGTGTGTCCCAGACATCCCTGGAACTTTCATTGCAGAACTCTAGTTCCTGTCTCAGGCTCCATGTACCTTCTCCGTGTCTTTCTTCCGAGTTTCATAAGAGGACAGCTGTCTTGGCACAGGACTGTCCCATCTACCTGCCTCTTGAATTTGTCTGTTCTTGGAGTCATCGTTTAGGCCGGTGTTTCTCAACCTTCCTAATGCTGTGACCCTTTAATACAGTTCCTCATGTTGTGGCGACCCCCCCCATCATAAAATTATGTTGTTGCTACTGTTACGAATGAATTGTGATATAAGCATCTGATATGAAACCCATGTTGGGGTCGAGACCAACTGGTTGAGGAACATGACTTAGGCACTTCCCTCAAATGGCCCACACGGAGCTGCTATCATGTAGTGCATTTGCATCAGCCCTACCATGTGATGTGCCCAGAACAGGGGTCCAGGTTGGGAAGTGGGAAGGACCCCGCTTCCTCAGCAGGCCTAATTTCCTTATAGCCAGCTAGCAAGGGCCAGCTGGGGCACTGGGGTAGGTGGCTTCGCTGTCCATAGTGCAGGAAGGAGAAAGATGACAGCTTCTTTGAGGAGCTTCAGGGTGCAACTACCAGAAGGGAAGCCAGACTGCAGGGGTGTGGTGTGAGATGGGAAGGAGACAGCAAGATTTCCACGTGTTCAGCCATCTGCACCAGTACACAAAACTGTTCCAAATGGAACAGGATTCGGCCATCTTTTACAAGGTGCTTCCCTCCACTCTATGAACTAGCTCCTGGAGAGTGGTGGGTAGGAGCATCAGAGATGGCGGGGAGGAGCACAGAGACACAGGGGAGTAAAGGGACTGGGCAGCGCTGGCACTCCGGGGAGGACCAGGGGTAACTAAGACTCTTAATGTGCATCTTGGTTCCTGAGCTGTGCACTTTGGGGAGAAGTTGATGATGTTAGTATATTCCCATTGAACAAGAGCCTGCATGTGGCCCTCCGTGTGCAGGGCCCAGTTCCTCCTGAGATGTGCTTCACCCGACAGCTCAGCGGCCTTCTAGTCCCACCACTAGCCCCAGATCTTTTCAGATTTTAGCATTTTATCTCCTCCGCCCCTGTCTTTTAAAAAGATCATAGGTTATTTCCCAGATTAGAGCCCCTGGCTGTCCCAGACAAAACTTACTCTGTACAGGGTACCTGGGTATGACGTACAAAACCCTGCACCCCTAATGCTCAGGAATGCACATAAGATTCCCTGGGACAGTGTCCCCCAAAGCTGACTGTGAGATGGGACCTGAGTGTGGAACCCTGGGAAACCAAGTGGAAAAGGAATGGGTGCTGATGGGGGTCAGGAAACAACAACAACAAATCCTGCCTCCCTTTCATCGACAGGAGGCGGAGGCAAGGGCCTCTGAGATGTCTGGGGACTTGGGGAGACCCCAGATTGAGGAGAATGATGCAGCAGCACCTGAGGGTAAGCTAAGGGTACCCAGGCTTGGGTTGAGCACCTGTGCAGTGAGTGGGGTGGGTCTGTCTTGGGAGCTGAACAAGACCTGTGTTATGGGGGAGGGGGGAAATAGGAAACAAGGCAGGGAGTCACACAAAAGCTCAGCTGGGCTTCGATGGAGGCCCTTCTGTCCCCAGCTCTGGCTGGTGGGATGCCAACCATGTCTAACTGTTTGAGGTTGAAGTTGCCCCTAGATGACAGTGACACCACAACCCAGATTCTACCTCCCCTGGCAAGACAGAATGATTGTGTTCCAGCCCTTGGGGACTGTGGTTTGGATAAGAACGGCCCACATAGGCTCCTGTATTTCAATGCTTGGTCCCCAGTGGACTGTTTGGGAAGGATTGGGAGGTGTGTCATTTGGGGTGGGCTTTAAGGTTTCAAAGGCCCATATCAGTCTCTCTCTCTCTCTCTCTCTCTCTCTCTCGCTGATTCTCCAGCACCATGCCTGCCATCACACTCTCTGCCATGGCGATCATGGACTAACCCTCTGAAACTTTAAGCAAACCCCCAATTAAATGCTTCCTTTCATAAGTCCCCTTAGTCATAGTGTCTTTTTTGCAGCAACGGAGCACTATGACAGGGACTTAACTATCAAAGCTTAAAACAATCCCAAGGGGGGTTTTGATGACATTGCATAGTCAACTAAAAAACAAACAAACAAAAAAAAACAAAACAAAACAAAAAAAAACAAAACAAAAAATGGTGGCGATATCAAGGAGACAGACTCCACTCCCCACTGTACAAACATCTTTTATTTGCGCGTGGCCATCCAGTAAATATTCCATGTTGAACATCACAGACAGCTGCCAGGCTACAAAATAAGATCGGTGTTGACTTTTCAAGATATCAGGGCAATTAGTAAGTGACTGGTAAACAACAGTGAAGTCAAGTTGCACCCCTACCCCCTCCCAACACAACTGAATGGAGAAAAGTTGGATTCAGTTAATTCCCTTTTGGCAATTATTTATTTATGCAGTCATGGGGCTGTGTCTTGTTGGCCTGTTGGGTGAGGAAACCCAGGCATGCAGGCACCCTTGGCAAGGGACTGAGACCCTTCCAGATGGTGATAGGATAGAGAGCCCAGCTTGCAGTGGGAGTATTCACTTGACTTTATACTTTTCTTCTCACAAGGCCTGTTCTTAGAAAAATGACCCCCAAACACAGTCTCCCTTCCATGATGAATCCTGAAGACTGGTCCCACCTGGAGGGTCACCAGGAAGAGAGCTGGGGACACACACACAAGTCAGCACAGACCTCTAGAGGGGGCCCTTCAGAGCCCGTGCAACAATATAGCAACTGCTTCTCCCTGTTGTGTTTCTGGGAGGAGCCAGAAGGTAAATTCATGCTTGCAGCATTTTATCTCCTTTGCTGACATCTTCCCTAAAGGAGGAGGAATCTTGTGATCTTTAGGTTGGTCTGTGAGGCTCCACACAGGCCCACTGAGCCCAGCAGTTTCTGAAGGATGTGGCTTATGCATTAACTGGCTATGTCTTTCCCATTCTGACTCCTCAAACCCAACCATATATTTCTCCCATAAATTTACCCCCAGAATTGGTTTTATGTATGTTTTCCTCGGATCTTTAATGCAGAGGCAGCAGGGGTGAGGTCCAGGGGAAGTAGGCAGGGCTGGACAACTGCTTCAGGGCAGTATCAGAGGCTACAAGGATTGGGCATTAGACCTTCAGGCTTTCGTGAAGCCTTGCCTATTTTAGAAAATAAGATTGAATATTCCTAAACCTATCATGGGGAGCACCATTGCTGGGGCAAAAGATCCTAACCAGGTATGATTGGCAGAGCTGGTATTTTGAACTATGGGGGTTCAAAGTTGATATTCTCGAAAAGTGAGTTCATGGTCAGGAATCTTCAAGAGGCAGCCATCTTCAGGGTAGGGGTAGGGGTGGATCTTCAGTCACCATGAGGAGTAAGAATGTCCAAAGAGAAAAATGCCAAAGTGAGTCTCCTCACACATTCCAGAAAGACAGTCTGTTGACCCTGTGAGTGGCTCGGTAGATCTTCCATTTATCACCTGAATGGCAAATGGCAAGACGATAGTCTTGCCTTGGGCGATACGGCCTCGGAAAGTGAGCCTCACTGGGTTTGTTCTCCGGCACTTCAGTGGTAATAGATGCTGAAGGCATGCAGAATATAGAGTAGGGTGGTGAGGAAGGCGAAGAACTGGAGGAAGACAGGGAGAGTTAGAGAGGGTAGCACAGGGCCCACCCCAACCCCAACACCCAACCGCAGGGGCTCCAGATGCTCACTGGCCTTCTGCTCCCTGTGTGGCCTGAGAGCGCCAAGCGCCGGCCATCACTCTGTCCTTGGGGATCCTCTCTCCTTGGGCATTGCTAAGGCTATGTTTTCCAGTTGTTCTACCCCTGAACCTCCTCCAATTGCAACCTGGGCCTCTTTACCTGTCTCCCTGAGCCCATTTCCCATAGGAGCCTCTGTGCTCAGGCCACTCCCACAGCTTTGCTCACTAGCCCAGAGCTCTGCTATGAGCACCTGTCTGTGGATGTCTCAGGTTCTAGAGCTCTTATTGTCCCACACTGGTCTGTTAAAGCCACTAAGCTTAGTTAGCCCAAGGACCTCCATCCCCTCCAGCTACCAATGACAAAACCTGAGATCCTTCTCACTCCTTCCATCTAACTGTCATGGCCAAAGCCAGCCTCAAGGTTTGCTATCTGACTAACTCTTGGTACATCCCACCTCCTTTGTCTCAGCCACCATCATCCCTCAATAGGACTTCCCAGGTCCTCAGTTCATCTCCTGCCTACTCTGCCTCTCCTACTCTGTTCCATCAGAAAAACATGACCATAATAAAAATTGGGCTTAAAATGACACAGTGGCTCTCCTTAGGATGGATGTCACTCTACCCTTACTGTCCTTCTGTCCATTAACCCTCTGTTCTCATCTGTCACCCATCCATCCATCCATTCATTTGTCCATCCATTCATCTGTCCAGTCTGCTCATCCATCCATCTATCCACCCATCCACACACAATCCATCCACCCACCCACACACCATCCATCCACCCACCCACACACCATCCATCCACCCACCCACACACCATCCATCCACCCACCCACCCATCCATCCATCATCCATCCATCCATCCAACAACATATAACTTCAAAGCACAGTAGTGCTTCAAGAATAGCTATTGCTACAATAGTGAGCAAGACATGAAAAAGTTCTTGCCCTTAAGACATATGTGTTGACACACATTAATGCTGCACCCAGGTGACTAAGTCAGGAGAACAAAAAGTTTGAGGCCAGCCTGGCTACATAGGTGAGACACTGTCACAAATATGAATTAAGTAAATACATAATACCTGCCTCACAGAGGTTATTTTTTTTTTCAGCAAGAAGCCAGGTGGTGAGCAGGCCCTCTACAAATAGTCCAGATGGGGATAAGGCTGGGAGAGTACGAGGCTGAGAGGGCAAAGGGGGGTGTTGGGTGAGGGTTGTTGAAGGGTGGTGTTTGGGGGAAAAGGAGCATGGCTTGCTGATTTGAGATGTGGACAACCCTGCCTAGATCCTGAATGAGAGAGTATGTGTTTTTAGGGACAGTAACAAAGCCTGTGTGGTACAGGACTGATTGGGAGCCAGCAGCAGTGGCAAGTCTACCCGGAGACCATCTCTGGGACTATGAGTTTAATGAAATCTAAGAACCTTGACAAAAGGGATCAGGGAGGCTGGAAGGCTGCTGGGAAATGCTGTGGTCTTCCCGGGGGCTCACAGTATCTGTCTGGTACCCTGTTCTTACTCTGGAGACAGTGCCCCCCCCCCAATGCAGCCTTTGCCTGTGGCATGGAGTGAGAACTTATGAAGCCAAAGGGTGACTTGGGTCATTTCACACTCGGCATCCTGTCACTAGAGGGCATCATTTCACAGTAGAGAAAGAGACAGGTGGGCTCCAGAACAGATCAGGTGCCACCACCTGGGCATCAGGCTCTTTCAACAATTTATTGTGCCCCTCTTGCCTTGACTTCCATTACTTAGCAATGACATTTCTGTGAACTTCTGTCATTGAAACAAAAGGACCCAGAATAGCTGACTGTGCTCAGCAACTCGGGCTCCATTGCAAGGCAGCTGGACCTCTTAGCAGACGCCAACAAGAAAAGAAAAATGTGGTTTTATTTATCTGGGGAAAGAACAAGATTTTGATGACTTTGGAGAGCAAGGCTGAGTGGGATAAACACAAGACAAGAGGTGGTCCTTGAAGTTTGGATGCATGCACACACATACACTGTCCTTCCTTCAGTCTCCTGCAGCTTGACACAACTGCACAAAACACTCATGACAGCACCGAACGGCACGTAATAAATGCCCTCCATGCACATGTCTGTGTCATTGCCATACACATGCAGCTACTCACTGATGCTGCAGTATTGATGTAGTATTCATTTAGGTTGCTGCTTTCAGAAATGATAGTGGCGTGTGCTTGCAGGACAGCGGCACTCATGTACAGGATGCCTGTGGTTCCATGGTACAGACTGTCCTGGAAATTCAGAGCAGAGGCAGGAGCCAATGTTATTCTATACAGCAGGGAAGAGGGGGAGAGAGAATCAAACCCATCCCCTACTGCCCTAACTAGGAAGGTAACGGAGAAAAATACAAGCAAAGGTTTACAAATGTTTTCACTTTGCATTAGTAATCAACACATTAAAATCAGAAGCCTTGGTTTCCTAGGAATCTATTCCCAGTAGGATCTCTGATCCCAGGACATCCATTCTCCCTCCCAGCCGGGAGAAGCCATTGTCCTTTCAAACCCAGAACACCAGTCCAGGGGGTGCCACCCTCTGGTTCTTACCAGGACCTTCCAGGACTCAAATCGTTTGTAAAACCCCAACAAGTAGGACAGCAGGAACATCAGGGAGATGAGAAACGAGGTGAGTGACACATACAGCACCCATCCGTGCAGCAAAGGTCTTGCTACGTGTGTGGCAGCCACCAGAGTCCAGACCAAGAACCCAAACACCTGTAAGAAGAGAAGAGCACGTAGGGGCTCTGTCTGTGTCTTAGGTAGGCCTTCGACTATTGTGAAGGGACACCATGACAATGGCAACTCTTACAAGGAACACATTCAGAGGTTCAGTCAATTATCATCCTGGCAGGGAACATGAGGGCGTGCAGGCAGAGGCCGTGCTGGAGCTGAGACCGCTACATCTTGCAAGCAACAGGAAATCAACTAACTAGGCAGTACCCTGAGTCTATGAAACCTCAAAGCCTGCCCCCACAGTGACCCACTTCCTGCAGAAGGCATGGCCCAGATTAAAGGTGTGCCCTCCAGCCTCAAGGTCTAGATTAAAGGTGTGTGTTATCCAGTCTCCTCCAACAAGGCCACACCTTCTAATAGTGCCACTCCCTATGAGTTTATGGGGGCCAAATACATTCAAACTACCACAGTTTGCTTGGGTGTGGGTGGAGGGGTCCCTTTGCAGGGCTTCCCTGGCTTAAAGCTGAGCTGAGGGTCAGAAAGTGGGCTGAGAGGAATTTGTACTCAACCCTAACAACCAGAACCCACATCCAGAACCCACTCTCCTGAGTTATTCTACACATGTGCACCACAGCATGTATCTGTGTGCACACAGAGGAAGGCTGGACTCTCTGGAATATGGCCAAATCCAATCCTGTAAAATTAAAGGCGGTGACCAGCCTTGCAAAAGGAGAGACCTCTAGTCAAGTCTTTTAGCCTAAGAAATGTTGATAAGTAGTTTTAAAGACTATATGAACAAGTTGTCAATATCTAAAACAGGACTTTTCACATAAAAAAAACTACAATTTTTTTTCTTGAGAAATCCACGACTTAGTGACTCAGAGAAATACAGAATGAATTGTGACTGCACAGCCAGGGCTGTGGTGAGTGATGCAGGGCTGTGGTGGGAGGGGTCAGGGCTGTGGTAGGAGCTAGGGCTGTGGTGGGAGGATCCAGGGCTGTGGTGGGAGCCAGGGCTGTGGTGAGAGGAGCCAGGGCTGTGGTGAGTGATGCAGGACTATGGTGGGAGGGGTCAGGGCTGTGGTGGGGGGAGTCAGGGCTGTGGTGGGAGGATCCAGGGCTGTGGTGGGGAAGTCAGGGCTATGGTGGGAGGAGTCAGGGCTGTGGTGGGAGGAGTCAGGGCTGTGGTGGGAGCCAGGGCTGTGGTGGTAGGAGCCAGGGCTGTGGTGGGGGGAGTCAGGGCTGTGGTGGGAGGAGCCAGGGCTGTGGTGGGTGATTCCCTGCTATGGTGGGTGATCTCAGGCTGTGGTGGTGGGAGCCAGGGCTGTGGTGAGAGGAGCCAGGGCTGTGGTGAGTGATGCAGGACTATGGTGGGAGGGGTCAGGGCTGTGGTGGGGGGAGTCAGGGCTGTGGTGGGAGGAGCCAGGGCTGTGGTGGGGAAGTCAGGGCTATGGTGGGAGGAGTCAGGGCTGTGGTGGGAGGAGTCAGGGCTGTGGTGGGAGGAGTCAGGGCTGTGGTGGTAGGAGCTAGGGCTGTGGTGGGAGCCAGGGCTGTGGTGGGAGGAGCCAGGGCTGTGGTGGGGGGAGTCAGGGCTGTGGTGGGAGGAGCCAGGGCTGTGGTGGGTGATTCCCTGCTATGGTGGGTGATCTCAGGCTGTGGTGGGGGGAGCCAGGGCTGTGGTGGGAGGAGTCAGGGCTGTGGTGAGTGATGCAGGACTATGGTGGGAGGGGTCAGGGCTGTGGTGGGGGGAGTCAGGGCTGTGGTGGGATCCAGGGCTGTGGTGGGGGGAGTCAGGGCTGTGGTGGGGGGAGTCAGGGCTGTGGTGGGAGGAGCCAGGGCTGTGGTGGGTGATTCCCTGCTATGGTGGGTGATCTCAGGCTGTGGTGGGGGAGCCAGGGCTGTCTGCAATGGGGGATCTCCGGCTATGGCAGGTTCACTTGAGTCCAGTCCACGCAGACTACATGCTTTTCTTGGTTTACCTCATTTTCTGAGCAGATCTCCTTCCAGGTGTCTCTTTGGTGGGTCCCTGAAGTGCCCTTGGATCTCCATCTCCTCACTTTCATTAAAATGGTGCCTTTTGTTTTATGTGTATGGGTGTTTTACGTGCATGCTGTCAGTGTGCTATGTTTGTAGTGCCCTCAGAGAACAGAAGAGAATGTTGGATGGTGGGGGATGTCCTTCTGTATATATGTTTCTCTTATTGGTTAATGAATAAAACACCATTCAGCCAAAGAGGCAGAGAGACAGGCGGGACTAGGAGACAAGGAGAATTCTGGGAAAGGTAGCCAGTGTTAACCTCGGAACCATCCCTCTCCTGCTAAACTGTGCTTTTAAGGAGAACACTGACTTGTGACATCAGGAACTTGTCTCTGTCCTTCTCTGTCTGTGACCTTCAATACCACACATGCACCTGTCCACTGGATGCCTCTTTAGAACTCTATAGGGCTGACTCACTTAGGGACTCACTCACTTCTGTCTAGTTCAGCTGAAAACTACACTGCCTTCCGGCTCTGCGTCTCCCAGCACATCCCCCCACCTTCAGGAACTAGCTTGGCCTACAGCCAAGCAGCATACAGATATGGATATGGCCACTCCAGCTATCCTTGTAAGATTTCATTACTGTCACCTTGAAGAAAAGTACTTTTGCCTTAGAGAATCCTGGGCTCTTAAGGAGAAGACAGGATGGGTTGGGCGAGAAGCTGTCCACAGGCGAGGACTGAAAGCATGGCTCTCACAGGGTGGGACCAGCTCCAGTGTCCTGGCCGCTGCTCAAAACCTCTTGGTGAAGATGCTGAGAACAAGCGACTGTTGTACTCACCCCTAAATGAGACATTTACATCACCTGCTTCAGGGCTCAAAGATGGTGGATGTGGGGTGCAGAAGAAATGTAGGAGCTGGAGGGAGGGGAGTGTTGTGAACTGTGGTCTTCCAGACATGATCCTGTCATTGCAGTCATGAATGCATACCACCGTGATTGCCTGCACAAGACCTACACAACCGTGGCCCAAGCACTCTCTGCCGTGGACAGGGAAGCGACTCATGATGGTCTATTCTAGACCATGGAGCTACTAGCAGGTAATGGCTGCTGGGGGTGGGGGTGGGGCGGCATTTTCATCAGTGTTCCGGTGAATACTCCTCCCACCCATGCTTCTGCAATTGAACTCCGTTAGTGACCCACAACTAAATAAAGTGTAGAAGGGAAAGTGTTTGGGAAGATGACCAGTAGGCGTGGAGGGGGAAATGACAAGAGGGCAATGTGGGGCGAATGCAGCCAAAATACACTGCATGTGAGTATGACATTTCCCTAAAATTTAAAATTTAATTTAATTTAGCTCTGGGGAAAAATTTCCCCCACTTTCAACAGTCAATGTCCAAGTGAGGTTTTGGAAGTTCTGGGCCGCATCCGGAAGTGTCTATGGTGAACAGTGTTGACTTGTCATAGCGAAAGGGTGTCTGGGGCCAGAGGCCTGTCCTGTGCCCCTGCTGGGGCCCCCATTAGTGAAACCACAGGGAGAGGATAGCACTCCAAGGCACATGACAAGTGTCCTTCCTGCTGAGCTGAAGGAAATGCACAAAGGTACTGGTGTCCCATCAACACCCAGACCGAGCTGGCTCTTAGTGGGAATACCATTTGGGGCTTGTAAAACCAGCACTTACACCAGGACACACTTTAGACCTTGGAGGGCAATGAGGGTCTGTGTTGCTGACTATAAACCCAGGAAAGGGCCTGGAACAAAGCATATATAAGGGTGAGGAGTGTTGGGGTACACTGTCTGAATGAATCTATAAGCAAACACCCCCCCAACAACAGCTCCAGAATAGGTCAGCTGGGAGAGCAGTAGACTGAGCACCCCCTCCTCACATTCACTAGGAGCTTCACAGTTTGTAAAAATCTATCCGCTCAGGTGGCCTCATGTAATCTATTGTTCAGCTCTCGGCCCACCTCTGTCAGGCCATCAGCCAGACTGCCTCTGTCCCTCTGCCCCTGTTGGACTCCCCAACCCCTTCTTGCCATCAGAAGCTACCTTGGTCATCATCTCTGTGTGTCCATTATTTGTCCTTGTGAATTTATTTAGTCACCACCACTGTCTCTAAGGAGGCTCTGAGGTCTGAGGCCTCACAGGCAGTGTGGCATGGGGATTGGACATAGCGAGGGCATTTGTGTGGCTGTCCTCCAAACAAAGTTTCATGCTGAGGGTAGGGGAGCTAGATGCTTCCAGAAAGTACCAGAGATTGGTCGACTAGGGCCACGGCGAGAGCCCTGGTACAGTTAAAGGCCCCAGTGGGACTCTCAAGTCGCAGAACCAGAGGGCCCATTTGGACTTTGTCCTCTGGTTTCCAGCCAAGGATAGGAACCCCTGTTCCTATTATTCACTTTTACACCAGTCAAAGACCTCTGAGCCTGCGGAATCTACTCAAGTTACACGGAAATTTTTTTTTTGAAATAGCCCTGCTGTAAAATTGCAATGCAGAGGAATGTTGTTTGTCTCTTACTCCCACGCCCCTCTGCTTTCTAAACTGCAGATAGGACAGGGGCCAGAGACCAGCTCCTGGTGAGTTAAAGCCCAGAGGTGTTTGGTGTCTCACCTCTACCCCAAGAAGTCTGGGTTGGGAACTTGATTTTCTACTTCTTTTTAAAAGCTCGTATTTAACTTCACAGATTCTCTTGGCTGCCTACACTGCTCTCCCATTTTAGCTCCCACTTTACATTTCTCAAGAGCAGGGCATAGTTTTAGCTGGTGTGACCTTCCTCCCACCATGCATGCTCGTCACGCATGTGTGCACACACACACATGCACGGATATTATATCGCAATTAGACATTAGAGTAAGTGTGCCTCAAGTACAACCCTGGCAGGGATTTTTATTATGAAGAGAACGTGTTTTCCTCATAGATATCCTTCCCAAAGGACAAAACTCAAAGGCCCTTTTAAGGTAGCTCATGCCATTAATTCCAGCACTCAGGAGGCAGAGACAACTGGATCTCTGAGTATGAGATCAGTCTGGTCTACATAGAAAGTTCCAAGAGGGCTAGAGCTGCATACTAAGACCCTATCTTAAAAAAAGAAGTGTAGAATAAAGTTGAACCAAAGGCTTGGTCATGTATCTTAGAGTGTAACCCTGTTGTTAGGAGCTGGTGAGGTTGCTCAATGCTTAAGAACACACACTGCTTTTGCAGAGGGCCTGAGTTTAGTTGGATCGTGTTGGGTAGCTCATTTCTTGTCTTACTCCAGGCCGAGGGGCATCCAACACCTCTGGCCCCTGTGGACACTCATGAGCATGTACCTACCTATCTACACATACACACTGGGGAGATGTTGAGGAGTGAGTAAGGCTGGCAAAGCTAGACATGGTATCAATAGATAGTGAGAAATGTCCTAGAGGCTCATGGGTTCTGACAGAACTTGGGGGCCCTTTAAGGTTCTATTGGACACAATAGCTGCAAGTATTAACATCAGTTAAGTTGAAATACAACTTAACTGTTGTATTTCAAAAGAATAGTTGGTTGTTTTTTATTTTATTTATTTATTTATTTATTTATTTATTTTGGTTTACATTTGTTTGTTTGTTTGTTTGTTTGAGACAGGGTTTCTCTGTGTAACAGTCCTGGTTGTTCTGGAACTCACTCTGTAACCAGGCTGGCCTCAAACTCACAGAGATCCACCTGCCCCTGCTTCCCGAGTGCTGGGATTAAAGGCATGTGCCACAATGTGTCACTTTTGGAACATCCTTACTGTCTTTGAAAACAGCTTAATGAAGGAAAAGAATCCAAAATATGACACAGTGATACAGAGCTTCTAATATACATGGGGGGCTGCATTGCGACTCAATGGTAAAAATTTTTCCTGGCATCATCTATGCCATGGGTTCAGTTCCCAATACCACAAAACAAAACAGAAAACAACAAGATCAAAACAGAAACCCAGAGAAGCCTGGCACCACCTCAGGGCAGGGCTCTGAGCCCTGTGGGTTCCTGGAACGCTCTGTGGACTCAGACAGCTCATCGGTCTGGGCTAGGCCCTAGAGATGCTGCCTCAAGTGGCCAGGGGAGCTGTGTTGTTGGAAGCTCTCCAGATGGTGCTGCTGAAACCAAAACCCTCTGCCGGTTTCGTTTGCTTCCACTTTGCCCCAGCCAGATCTGCACAGCATGCATCTGGGTTGGAATCACAGCTCTGCCAGGAGGTTGTGTAACCCACCTGTGTCTTTGCATCCATCAGACAGAGGAGGGGGTCTTTCTGGTTCCAGCTCTTAGATAAAGTTAACTAGTCTCGCTTTGGCTTGTGGAGAGTGCCGGATAACCATTAGCCAAGGAAATTACAACCACTTGAAAGGGCACAAGAGGGCAAGAGGAATGTTGCAAAGGAAAGAACTGGAAAAGCAGGTGCCCTACCTGGTCATGAGGGGTGGGGAGTTTGGAACTGAGCATGGGGATGAGTGTAATATTATTGGGGGGGTGGTTAGAGCCTTTTCACAGAACAGATGAAAGCCTTTAAGAATGCACTTATATATACATACACGTTTACACACACAATTTTTTGCTTATAAATTTAAGAGACTCACAGATACCCTCAAGCCCACCTGTAACCTGAAGTTAAATACCTGATTTGGGGGGGAAGTCTAGGTTTATTTATTGTTTGATTTTGTTTTTTTTTTTTTTTTACTTGTTTGTTTTTGTGTTTGAGACATGTTCTCACTATATAGCTCTAGCTATACAGGAACTTACTGTGTACACCAGGCTGGCCTCAGGGTCACAGAGATCCCCCTGCCTCTGCCAAGTGCTGGAATTAAAGGCCTGTGCCACCAGGCCTGGCAAATATCTGTGTTATTAGCAACTCTGCTATTTTTGGAAACACTATTCAATGCATTAAATTGCTCTACTCGGTAACTTCACTTTAAAATTGTCCTATACCTGGTATAGGTGAATAAAACACGGAATGGACAAGGTTTCTTTTTGCATCTTGGTTAGATACAGAAAAGATAGGAATTGACCCAAATGCTCATCTAGAGAACACCAACTAAATCAGCTATGCCTGCCGGATCGGGACCCTCTGCAGCCTTCCCAAAGAAGAAGGAAAGTGTTTATTTCCGGAAATGGAACAAGACTCAGCAGATCGTAGCATGCCCAGTAGGTTCAGATTTATGGGGAACTGGAGGAAAAGGAACAGAATATTTCTGGGCTGAGACCATGTCTCAGTTTTGGGAACAACCAATTGGCTTGAGGACAGGCTTCTCTCCCCCACAACCAGCAAGGGACAGAGTTTTCAATATGGGACCAGAGTCATGTTTAAAAAGATCCAAAACAACCAAAAAAAAAAATTTTTTTTTAAAGAGAAGCAAGTGGCTAGGATGCATGAAGGAGGGTCCTAAACTATCCTGTATGAGACCTATCTTCCCAGGCAACGTAGCAGGAGTGAGTGGTGTTGACCACTCTACCTGAGTGGTGGCCCCAGGAGGGGCCCCAGGATATGACAGGGATATACAGGCATCAGATCTGCACTGTGGGCTTCCAAGCCATGGTGGCTTCAGTGTGAGGCAGACAAAGAGCTGAGAATGGAAGGCACACAGAAGGTAGAGACACTGGTGGCAGGTGTCTCTGCATAGCCGGGTGGCATTTCAGTAGGGAAGGTCTCACGCCCTGACAATACCACATTCCTTTCTTACCTACCTGACTTAGTTTTCAGAACAGATTCCTCCCTTACTTGGTTCTTGGGTGACAACATAATGTACCATGAATTCCCACGAACTGAGAAGAAAAAGCCAAACCAAATTATGGGTGAGGCTCATAAAATAGGGGCCAGGGCTCCTGTAACTACTGACAGCATGGGAGGAATGGGTCTCATATAGGACTCATTTAGGTGTGGTTCACAGTGGGAAACCCAATGCCCTGAAGGCTCGCTGTGACCCTGTGATGCTTCAAGATAAAGAAAACTATGGTTCCCTTGAGTTGAGGCTGATGGAATCCAGGGTCTTTGGGAAATCGTATAGCTTCCCTCATTTTTAAAAATTGTACTAAGTTATATGGATTCTCAGCCTTTGAGCTAAAATAAAGTATACAAATCATACTAAAACACACAAAATTCTTCTTATCTGAACTATTTTATAGATGTGCAGTTCAATGGTGTTATGCACACATGTGCTTTATGTAACCATTGGCATAACCCAGCTCCTGATCACAAAACAGAAATCAGTCTCTTGTTTCCTCCTAGTCCAGCCCCAGCAGCCTTCACTCTCTCCTCTCTGTGAACCTGACTACTCTAGGGTCCCGTAAGTAAAAGAAGTCACATGGAATTTCTCTTCTGTCACTGGCTGGTTTCACTTAGCGTATTTCTTTCAGGCTCCAAGTTTAGCATGTGTCAGAATTTCTCGTAGGTTTAAGGCAAACTAATGATCCATTGCACAATATAGTCCTTGCCTGAGAATGAGTCAAAGCTTATGATTTCTCTCTCGGCTTTTCCCCGTGCAAACATGACAAACATCAGTTTTGCAGTTACAGATCTCAGCTTAGTGCTTTGTGACAAGGTGGGTCTTCTCCTCAGGCAGCAAAGTGAGCCAACTCTCCCAACAGCCAGGAACCAGGGACACTTTGCAGTGGACCCATGCTATCATGTTAGAAAGTGCTGAAGGTGACACATACTCCTTGCATTTTCAATTTAAGATCGTTTGAGCCTATATGGTACTCATCAGTGCAAAACTCCCTCGTAAGCCAAGAAGTATTGTGTTGCTCTTTGCTTATCCTCTCGTCTGTGTGGGTTGCTTCCACCTCTCAGTATTACTGGTAGTAATACTACACCCGAGGGTGTGCAAATAGCCCTCCAGTGGAAGAGCCAGACACCACTGATCCTGGGCTGTGTCTAGTTCTCATCAGGTAGTGACCTTGCAAAAGGCCTGGAGAGTAGCAATTTATCAAACAGGCGTTCCTGTTGTTGTGGACATTGCTTGGAGGTTTTTGAGATCCAATCAAAATGCCTGAACCCCAGGGAGATTTTTAAAGAAAGCAAATAGCAAGAATTAGCATGGAACAATGAGATTTTAAGCTGATTGTAAAACAGCGTGAACAGTAAAGGAATTTTTCATCATGTCTTGTTTTTCCCTTGGCACAATTTTTGTGAATATGTCTTTTCCAGTGCTGGAGAAGGAACCCAGGGCTTTGTGTGTGTCAGACAGTACTCTATTACTGAGCTATGTACCCAGCCATCCCCCATTAAAAGACTCACTTTGTTTTAATTATGCATATGCGTGTGAGTGGGTATAATGTATACTTGTGAGTTCAGTACCTTAGGAGTCCAAAAGTAGATGTCAAATACCCTGGGGCTGGAGTTACAGCAGTTGTGAGCTGCCCAGTGTGTGTCCTGGGAACAGAACCCAGGTCCTCTGCAAAAGCAACCCAGGCTCTTATGGGCTGAGCCATCTCTCCAGACTTCTGATTGCAGTGACCACTAGGACTGGCACCTAATCAGAGAGGAGCACCACAAGCAATGCCAGACTCCCCAACTTGCAGCACTGTCCTCTCTGCTGGAGATTTCCTTCCTTCCTTCCATCCTTTCTTCCTTCCTTCCTTCCCTCCTTCTTTTTTTTTTTTTTTTTTTTTTTTCCTTTTTCTTTTTTGAGACAAGGTTTCTCTGTGTAGCCCTGGCTATCCTGAAACTCGCTCTGTAGAACAGGCTGGCCTCGAACTCAGATATCTGACTGCCTCTGCCCTCTGAGTGCTGGGACTAAAGGCATGGACCCATTTGAAGGTTATGACTCCATATTAATGGTTCAGTGACCAACATGAAGAAATCAAATAGACCAGAATGGAAACTATGGGAGTGCAATGTCCAAGGAAAAGGCAATATGGTTTCCTGAGTCTGTCTCCACACACACACACACACACACACACACACACACACACACACACACACACACACCAATTGCCATGGAAATAAGTCTCTTTCTGTGAAGTACAGTCAGCTGTGGAAGACCATCCTCTGGCATGCGTCCCTGACTCTAATAAGCCAAAGGGCTTTTTTGTAGTATCCTGCCCTAGCCAGTCTACACTGGATGGGCCTTCCTCACAGCAGAAACCCTGTGGGTAAGGATCTCATGGCCCCTGGGGCATGAGGGTGGTGGGGGTGAGGGGAGGATGAGAAGCGTGGGACCTGGATGATGAGTATGAGCCACCCACAGGGTGGTAAAGCAGTGGGAGGGGCCCTGGAGTGTGTCCTTTCTCCAAGTGTCATGGAACGCAACAGGTTGGCTGCTTGGAGGAAGCAGAGCCAACAACCTGCAACAGAGAAGGAGAGTGCCGGGATCATGTCTACAGCTCCGTCAGAGCACGGGGAGCATGGGGATTTTATTCTATATATTCACATATATTCATACGGGGTGGGTCCATTTTCCCAGCACGCTCAATTTAAGATCATAATTTAAAAAGAAAAGAGTAGATACCTTATGGTAGGGAGTGGTATTTAGCTCAAAAATCTCAGAGCAGGTAAGCAAAGATTAAAGGGATGGACAGGAAGGCCCCCAAGCATGCTCAGTTAACACCAGAAAGCTTCAGCTGAAAAATAAACAGTATTTTGGAAGGGCATTAACAGAGGTGACTGACTTGCTTAGTCACTAGCACAAGGACTCAGACTCCCACTAGGAATGGCCCCTGGTGGAGGCAGAGGCCCACAGGCAGCACTGGCCTTATCCAGAGGAGCTGGGTGTTCCTGGGCAGGCCCTGCTCACCACAAGCCTCTGTGGAGTGGATAGCTCTGAGACATTAGTTCCCACGAGGTGCT
Source organism: Phodopus roborovskii (assembly GCF_943737965.1). Lineage (NCBI taxonomy): Eukaryota > Metazoa > Chordata > Mammalia > Rodentia > Cricetidae > Phodopus > Phodopus roborovskii. The sequence continues at coordinate 25,997,619 of NW_026126416.1, read as the reverse complement.
GTGTATAGCCTAACACACTGGCCAGGCAGCTTTCTGAAGTGTGTAGTCAAATAGCCACATTTTTCTTTGCCTCAGGAGGAAACAGCTCCGAGAGGCCCAGGGATTTTGCCAAGGACCTCACCTCCATCAGGGCCCCAAAACAGCAATCATTGTATGGTACATCCATGTTCGGTAGATACGCACAGGACTTGCAAATTCTGAGTCATTCTGCCCTGACTCATGGCGAGAGCATTTTTCTCTTTGTGCCTTTAAGGTTAGCAGGAAATTGCTTGCCCAGCCTGCCCAGGTCTTCTGTGAGGCCATTTCTTATTCTGGTCTCTTCAGATAGTGTGGGCTGGAGCCCCACTTCTTACAGAACAGTCACCACATAAGGGCCCTGTAAGTGCTCTCCAGACCTGGCTGCAAGCCCAGAAAGCCTGGAGCAAACTGGCCTGTATTTCCTCCCTGTTCTGGGGGCTTCCTGCTTGAGGACCACACCCTCTCATTCAGACCCAGACTGACCCAAGTTTTATTGATCAAAATGCACAGATTTACAATGTAACATAAAATAGAATGATAAAAACAATCTTATCTCCCCAAAGGCTAAGGGGCACTTTCTTTCGCGATTCTTCAAAATAAATTAAAAATAAAACACTACGTGTTAAAGAGGACTGCCCTTCATTTTTCTTCTCCATTTGTGGGCTTTAGGGAGTTAAACTTGCCCCTCCTTTAGGGCTTTTTCACCCCAAGCTTCATACCTACACTGATCCTTTTTCCCTCTTTGGCCCAGGCTCCATGACTAAGCTCTCAGGAAACCCTGGGCTGTGGGAACCCAGGCATCCTTTGTGACAAGCACTTCTCTCCACTCCATCAGGCGCTGGGTCTCCAACTGCTCCCCTGAGCCCTCCACCACCACCTCAGCTCAGGTGCAACCAGATCTTAGAGGGCAGGGGCCAGACCGAAGCCACCTCCAGGAAGCCCCCTTTCAAGCCCCAGGACCCCTCTTTTACTGTCACCCCCCCTAGTTTGTCTCTCTCCTCTGCTTGCTGTCAGGGTCCTGAGTTTCTGAGGCAGGACTGGGCCTTGAGATCTTCATGTCCCCAGCGTCAGGCACAAAGCCCAGTGCCAAGCAGACCCAAGCAGAGATTGTCACTTGGAGGAAGACAGGTCTCTGGGCACACTAGTCTGGTAGCACCACCTGATACCTTCTGGGCCTGCCACTGTGGTCCAGCTATGGACTGGCACTTCTTCCAAGAGCCTCAATGGATGGATGGATGGATGGATGGATGGGTGGGTAGATGGATGGGTGGGTGGGCAGGAGGGCGGACGAACAAACGAACGGACAGGTACGTGGGTGAATGGACAGATGGATGGATGGATGGACGGATGGATGGATGGATGGGTGGAAACAGAGGCTTATTTGCTTCACTGTCATCCACATTCTGCTCTGCTCCTTCCCAAATCCCTGAAATTCTTAGAGAATGGCTGTTAAATCTATGTTTGGATTTCCCCTCTCCAACTGCTGCATCCTCATCCACTCTCCACATCCTTCCTCATCCTAAGTTGATCCGAAGCCCTGGCATAAAATTGTGCCATTAAAGACGATGACATTTAAATCAATCTCTTGGGCAGAGGACATCTAAATGGGCGGGGGTTAAGGGCTATAAACTCTGCAGAGGCAGAATCGAAAGGAAAGCCCAGAAAACCCACCCACGGCAGGAATTTAGATGGGCTTATCTAATATAGGTCAGAACACTCTAATTTAGATGGGCTTGTCTAATATGGATCAGAGTACTCTAGAGCAGTGGTTCTCAACCTTCCTTATGCTACGACCCTTTAATACAGTTCCTTGTGTTGTGGTGACCCCTAATAGTAAAATTATTTTCATTGTTACTTCATAACTAGTTTTGTTACTATCATGAATTTGCACTATAAATACCCGTGGTTTCTGGTGGTTTTAGTTAACTGTTGAGAACCCCCCACAGGTTGAGAACCACTGCTCTAGACTCCACTCTGGGGGGGCTATCTGGTATTTTGTAGGTGCAGCTATGGCCAGGCAGTGGGAATCGGGAGTCCAGATGGAGAAGGCCCAAGGATGGCTGGCAGGGATGTAGCTGGGGGCAAAGGCCGAAGATCTTGGGCTTTTCCTTAGTCTGGGCCTGCTTCCTCCTTTTACTAATATGGAGAGCTTTCTAGAAACTCTGCTGACTCTCCCAGCTCTGCTGTGACTGGGGGAAAAGTCACATGGTGGAATGAATTAAGTGCCCACGCTAGCCTAGCCCTTCTTGACCCTGAGACTCCATCCTGAGCCCTCTGATCCTGGTCCCAGGTTACTTCCTTCAAGCCTGATATTTGCATTCTAATCCACCAGCCTCCCAGAACTGTTCATGGCTGTCTGTCTTGCTTGTATCGAGACAGACTATTTATTTAGAGACAGTTACTGGTGGTTTAGTTGGATCATGTGACCAAAACAGTCCTAGAAGTTTCCAGAAGGTAGGGAGGGTGGTGGGATTCATGATAGAACAGGCAGCTTCCTAGTGTATCTCTGCTTGGCTCCTGCCCCTTCCTTCATCTTCCTCAGACACAGACTTCCCGTGTGGCATCCTTGCCATGCTCTGGTGATGGGGAGCCGGAGGAAGCTGGTGAGTGGGCTCTTTCTGTGGCCTTTTTCAGCCTTCCCTTTTCTTTCCAGCAGCAGCTGGCTTCACCTCTGTGACCCTATGGGCCCTGTCTGGGTGAACATGGTTTTACAAGAGTACGCCTGGGCAGTGATCTGAACATCACAAGCCAAGGGCTCCTTTTGGAGTTAAAGCACCAGCCACTCTACCTCCCTTTTGTTCACCTAATCTGGAGGTGCGCAGTGGTCTCTTCCGGTGTTTGCTATTCTCTGGGTCGCTTTCTTAACCTTGGGGTGCTTTTGGTGTGTGTGTGTGTGTGTGTGTGTGTGTGTGTGTGTGTGTGTATTATGCATTCATGTTTGTACGTGGTGTGTATGTGCTCTGGTACGTCTTCCTCAATGGCCTCTTTACTTTCTGAGATAGTCTGTTCCTGAGCCTGTAGCTGCTGCTATGGTTTTATCAGCTGGCCAGTGAGCCCCCAGATCCATACATCTGCCCCTCAGTGCAGAATCGAAGGTGCTGCTCCTCTCAGGCTTTACCTGAGTGCCGGGGATCTGAACTCGGGTCTTCATGCTTTCCCAGTACCACTTTGCCCTGATCCATCTACCCTTCCCCCCCCCCCCAGTCTCCCCTGATTTTAGCCGCTATAGAACAGGACCTGGAGCTCAAGCTGAGGTCACTGGAGAAATGACAAAGTCAGTCTGTGAGGAACAGGCTTCCCTTTAGCTGCTCACATGAACCAGGGCCATTGGAAAGGGAGCAGGGCATAGTTAGGGACAAAACCCCCAACTTCTAAGGAAAGCCCCCTAATTATTTCTCCCTGCAGACCACCCTGTCCCTTTCAGTCCTGGCAGGGTTGGCTCTAGCTGGGCTCTGTACGGTTTCAAACTCTTAAGTTTGGCAAAATAGAAGACGAAGGAACAAAAGCAAGCAGATTGCGGTCAAGGTGTAAGGGGGCTTTGGGGGTGGGGTTGGGGTAGAATGAACTTCTTGGGGCATCTGTGGGGTGGAGAGAAGTGAGCAGACAGAAGAGCTTCCAGCACCAAACAGCAGGCTCAGGCCTCCTCCCCTTTTAACTAGCGCGCTCTCTAAGAATTGTCTCACTCGCTGCTTTTTAATTAGGCAAAAATCTAATTAAAGAGTAAATTAATGAGAAGGGCAAAGTTCAGGTGACTTCCTCAAACTCCCATTCTAATGCATTCCCCAAGGACAGCCACTGGGGTGAGCTCACAGCGGCTACCTTTCAGCTTGCCAAGTAGCTCAGGAGTCAACTGATACCACCCAGGCCATGTTGTGATGGGCCCTCTGCTCTCACAGTCACTGACCCTGTGGAGAGAGGCAGGGCTGGCTGCCATGTCCACCCCAGGCTCAGCCCTCAGTGCTGGCAAGATCCAGTGCCCACACTCTGCATGGGGTGGGAAAATAAGTAGAGGTCTGTTCTCATCTCAGAACCCACTCAGTTCCTTACCCTTGGAGGTTATTTTATTTCCCTTTCCTTTCCTTTCTTTTCCTTTCCTTTCCTTCCCCCACCTCTCTCTCTCTTTGAGGAGGGTTAAAGACAGGGTGTTTTTGTGTAGCCTTGGCTGCCCTGGAACTCACTCTGTAGATCAGGCTGGCCTCGAACTCATGGAGATCTGCCTGCCTCTGCCTCCTGAGTGCTAGTCTTAAAAGCATGCACCACTAACTCTCCAACTAAGGTTGTGAAAGTAATGCTTTCTTTGATTTTTTTTTTTTTTTTTTTTTTTTTGGTAAAACAAATTATTTATTTATTTATTTTTTATTTTGCACACTGGCCTCAGTTCCCCTCCCTCCCCTTCTCCCACCCCCACCTTCTCCTATTCCACCCCCATCCCTCTGAGGGAGTAAGGCCTTCCTTGGGGAGTCAACAAAGTCTGGCATACCAAGTTGAGGCAGAACCAAATCCCCCCACCCCCCATCAAGGCTGAGCAAGGTATCTCACCATAGAGAACGGGCTCCAAAAAGCCAGTTCATGCACCAAGGATAAGTGCTTGTCCCACTGCCAGCTTCCCCCAATAGATTGATTAAGCCACATAACTATCACCCACATTCAGAGGGCCCAGTTCGATTCCATGCAAGTTCCCCAGCTGTCAGTCCAGAGTCTGTGAGCTCCCACTAGCTTGGGTCAGCTGTCTCTGTCGTTTTCCCAATCATGATGTTGACCCCCACCCCAGCTCAGATGATCCCTCCTCTCCCTCTTCAACTGAACTCTAAGAGCTCAGCCCAGTGCTTGGCTGTGGGTCACTGCATCTGCTTCCATCAGTTACTGGGTAGGTTCTATGATGACAATTAGGGTAGTCACTAATCTGATTATAGGGGAAGACCAGTTCAGATACCCTCTCTACCAATGCTAGGAATCTTAGCAGGGGTCATCCTTATGGATTCTTGAGAATTTCCCTGGTTTCTCCCTAACCTCATAATGGCTCCCTCTATCAAGATGTCTCTTTCATTGCTCCCCTTCTCCATCACTCCCCGAACTCGGTCACCTCAAGCCCTCATGTTCTCATCCCCCACCACTCCCTTATACCCCGTCTCTCAGTTACCCAGGAGATCTCAACCATTTTCTCTTCCTGGGCCCTCCATGTGTATTCCTCTTAGGGTCCTCCTTTTTACCTAGTTTCTCTAGGGTTGTGGATTGTAGCCTGGTTATCCTTTGCTTTATGTCTAATGTGCACTTATGAATGAGTACATACCGTGTTTGTCTTTCTGGCTCTGGGTTACCTCACTCAGGACAGTTTTTTCTAGTTCTGTCCATTTGCCCAAGTAGTACTTTTAAATAAGAAATCTAGATTCTCCACTACACGGAGCAAAACCTCAATTATGTTCAAGTTTCATGACATGCTAGGGAAGAAGTAAAAATGCAAAACATTTTCCAACCACCCTGGAAAACAATTTGTTAGTCTCTTAATAATAAAAAAAACACCCACTCTTCTACCTAGCAAGCTGCACTTAGGCCTTTCCCTTCAAAGAAGTGAAAAAATGTATTCCAACAAAAGCCTGAACATGAATGCCACAGCAGCTCTATTTGAAATTGCTGAGAACTGGAAACTTTCAATAGAGGTGGGTTAGATTATGGAAAATCCTCATCATGGAATATTACTTAGCAATAAATAGGAACAAACTGTGAATCCAGATAACTCATGTGGACATCAAGGACTGAGTGTCGGTCCTATACTGTTCAATTACATTTATTTATAGAACTTTCTTGAACTAAAAAATGATCTGTGGAAGTACTTACTTCTAACAGACTGTTTGGAATAGAGAGAAGGAACATGGGATGGGTTGGGGACCCTAGAGAGCAGTAAAAGGGTTTTTTGTTTGTTTGTTTGTTTTGTGGTGTGATGAGACAGTCCTGAACCTTGGTTGCTCTCAGACAAATCTACAGGGGTAAACTGGAAATCTGTCTTGCCAACCTCAGTTTCCCACCTTAAAAACAACTCTAGTTAGGAAAGACATGGCCACTGGGGGATTGCAGGGAATGCAAGTTCCTACAGAACCACCATTATCACAGAATTAAAAGTTTAAAATGTGAATTTTAATGCTGAAGATTGGTAAATAAAGCATTGTAGGCAAAGGTCACTACAGTAAGCTCCTGGGAGCCTGAGCTACCCTAGCTGGCCTGTCATCTTCAAGAGCCACAAAGAGCCAGAGGCTGTACCTCCACGATAGCCAGAGTGTGGCTTATCGCCAGCAAGGAAGACCCAGCTTGTCTGATTTGATCTGACAATGAATCTGTCTACTGGCTCCATGTGGTGCTCCACAACAGCAGCTGGTGGTTGGGGGACCATTGTGCGATGTCACCCCAAGCTACCCCACTGTGGAATCGCTAGTTCTTGGGTACTGCTTTCTGTGCTCTGCAATGGTGTGCTGGCCTCGCTGCTTTCTAATCCATTCTATAGACCTTTGTCTCAGACCAGAAGACTAAGGAAGGATCAGGAGTACCTGGAGGCATGGTGTTTGCACACTGCTCCAGTGGATAGCAGAGGAGGATACATCAGACTGCCCAAGCCAAAGAAAGGTCTAAGCCAAACTGGTTCAGCACACATACACGTCTTCCCAGCTTCTTCTGTTCATGGAATCTAAACTTGATCCTTTCTCCCACCTCTCCCCCATCTTCTGTCCAGACACACATGATTGTAGAGTCCTTGCCCACAGCAGGTACAAGTAGCATGTGCAAGATGATGCACTCAACACACACACACACACACACACACACACACACACACGCACGCACGCACACACACACGCACGCACGCACACATGCACACCCACGCACACAGGCACGCATGCGCACACACACATACGCACACACAGCAAATGCTCCATTTGTGAGCACATGCATAATACAGGTACCACCATATTTTCTAAGTTTTCAACAAGGAATATGGTTAGGTTGCCTTGCAAATTAAAAATAGAGCTACAGTGAGGAAACTTGGGTACTGTCCATAACAGACTAGTCCTTTCTCTAGTCCTTTCTCTAGATGAAGGCAGAGGGGCTTCCCCAGACTGAAGGAAAAAGGACAACTGGGCATAATGAGGAGTTTTAACCTGGATCCTGGGCCAGAGAAAGGACGTTAGTGGGGAAATGAGTAAATATGACAACAATGCTTCACAGCAGAGTGCTAATGTTAACTTCCTGGCTTGGGGAGACCCTGGGGTTCAGAGTGACACAGACTTCTGTATTGCCACTAAGTCTTTAAGAGAAACCTAAAATTACTTAAAAACAAGTCAAGAAAATCAAATCAAGGACAATGTCCTCTTTTCCTCAAAGTCTCAGGACACCATGATAGTACTCTTCTAGGAATCCCACTGCAGGAGGAGGAGGAAAGGTGGGGACATCTGTTGGCCCCTCTAGTGCCAGTTCCCTACCTGGCGACTTTCCTGACTCAGCCATCCAGCCTTCTGCCAGTGGCAACTCCCAGTGCAGGCTTGGGTCCTCCCTGACCGGGGAAGACCATTTCTTCTTGCTGGTACTGTATTTACATCACACAGAAAACACTCCCAAGCTTCTCTCCAGCCACAGAGACCCCTGGGAGCTATTCACCCTTCCAATAGTGATTTACGTGACTGAAAAGCATATGCTCAATTAAAAGTGGCAGAGACAGCCTCTATCCTGTCATCCATGTGGCTGCTCCAAAGTGAGGGCCACACCCAGGGCCTGGCACACAGCGCTCAGGATGTGATCAGTCTGGCAGGATGCCCACGTTTGTGGGGGATTGGAACAAACCTACCTCTTAGGTGGGGTCTCTGCTAAAGCCACCCACCTTTGAGACTGGGCCAGCTTGGCTTCCCTTCCTTGATTGACAAGAATGGCTGTTTTAACCAATTTGCCTAAAGTTCACTCAGTCAGTCCCAACCTTTTACACAGGCCAAGAGAGTGGAAAAGGTTGGTTACGGGTGCCAGTTTTATGTAAGCTGTCCTACTCCGAGTTTTCCTCCAAGCCCAGAGGCAGCACTGTCAAATTCAGAGCTCAGAAGAAAACTTCACCCACAAACTAGTTATCACAGGAAGCTTTGGAGACGGTGGATGAAAGCAGGAGCAGAGGGAACCAGCCTGTTTTCTTCTGGATGCATTGCTGAGCCCAGTTCTGCTGTGGGGTGCCCCAGAGTCGGGCAGTGACAAGTTCTCTGGGGTAACTTGGGCGTTTCAGGAGATTGTTTTATGGACGGTACTGTCATGAGCTCCCTCCTGTGTGGAGTGCACATAAATCAAAGTTCAAAGTCAGCTGATGTACTTTGAGAAATAATCCTGGGAGAACTTTTTTCAGAAAGCCTTTGAGAGAGAGAGAGAGAGAGAGAGAGAGAGAGAGAGAGAGAGAGAGAGAGAGAGAGAGAGAGAGAGAGAGAGAGAGAGAGAGTTCCCTGGTTCTTTGAACTTTAGGAAAGTACAAACAGCTAGGAGGAAAGAAACCAGGTAATAGAGTATTCTGAGGGGTCTGGGTAGTCTAATAGTTGGCTGCACACCTCCAAAAACGAGCGGCTTGGGGGCGGTTCCTCCTTGGGAAGGAGGAAAGTTCTCTCTAGAAGGACACGGACAGTAGGGAAAGTGGGCTCTGGTAGCTAGCTGTCTTATCCCGGGAAGGGGTGGCTATTGGTCGCACACAGGAGCGATTGCCAGCCCGCTCTGCCCCTCCCTCCCTGCTGGTGGCCACAGCCGCACTCACCAGCTCCGGTAGGATGAAGGCAAAGGGAATGGTGAGAAACACAGCAACGACCCCCGAGGGCACGTCGGACGGGGCATAGCTGGTGGCTGGCGGAGTGTCCCGGGAAGCCATGCTGTCACCTAGGCCGGTACCCTTGCTCCGCGGCACTCCCCGCGCCCGCCCGCAGCTGTTCAAGTATCACCTCCCGCCCCACAGACACACCCATCGGACGAGGGACGTCGCCTGGGAGGGGAAAAGAAAGGTTCCAGAAGAGCAGGTCCTTCTGCACTCCGTGGCCAGCCAGCCCGTGAGAGGGGACTGGACCCGCCTCGTGAAAGCTCTTTTCTAGACTTTCCCTCGTAAGGAGCTGTTGAATCCTGGAGCAAACGACTCCTGGAGGTGTGAGTGACAGCCATGCCCCTGCTGATTTTTACACTCAGAGTGTAAGCAGCATTTTTGTGGTTTTTGTTTTTGCTAAGATAAAATCCATTTATTGAGGACCTACTATGTGCAGCCATCCACAGACACCTCTGGAGCTCAGTCAGTCCACCACGTGACCGGGTAGGAAAGCGGTACAGTCAAGGTCACAGAGTGGTTGCACAGATTGCCTTTTTTGCCATCAAGGCTACCCTGGGATTCTAATTGAGCGACTGAAGCAGCCCGGCTTTTCACCTCCCCTCTTCAGGACTTGGTGTTGCCCCATCTGAATCTCTCTTTGGAGTCCTGCTCTTGCTGTCTTCCTAGTCAGCGAGGACCCAGGGTTGAGGCCAGGCAGTTCCTTCCCAAGTAGAGCCCAGGGCTGGCTGCCTTGCTCTGTTTCCACACACAAAGTTGTTTCTTTCACAGGCAAGCCAGGTCTGGAGACTGGGCTGCTTTCTTCTTTACCTTCCAACCCACTAACCTTCATGTTTCCTCCGCCCCGAGGGAAGGCCTGGCGCCCCAGAGTCTTCTTCCTTCCCTCCTTGGCTCCAGCAGGCCAGCTGGAGAGCCTCCCCAGGCAGAGGAAAGGATGCACGGGAGAGTTGTTCCGAGGACTGGGGTGACAGGATGTATCTTGTTCCTTAGCAACAGCAGGGAATTCCAGGGCCTGTCCTGGGCAAAGTGGCAGGAGTAGTCAGTTAGCTCTGCCTGGTCTGGGCAGAGCCAGGGGGATTGGGTAAATGAAGCTCAAAGCCCAGACCTCCCAAGGAAAAGCAACAGGCTCCTCAGTAGACCTCAAGCAGCCTGTCCTCATCTCTTCCCAAGTCCAGAGCTTACAGGCCACATGCTTAGGCCCCTATACTGCTGACAGGATGGCCCCAGAGCCACCATTTTCTCCTGGAATCTCACCTCTCACCACCTTTTCTGAATATCACAGACAGGCATCATACCACTCTTTGGGGCTACGGGCCCCCTGTGATCTGACCGTAATCTTACATGGGGCAGTAGGAGGCTGCTATTAGGGTAGAGTAAGAAGTTACACACCAGTTCCAGGGATAGAACTAGGGTCATCAGGCAGAGGGACAAGTGCTGAGCCACCCCACTGGCCTAGAAATTATTCCTTCTGAGTCTACTGTGATATTAACTACGCACAGTGTACTTCCTAGAGCAGCTTCTAAACAAATACTCATGGCACAGCCCCAGAGCATCACTGGTGCTTTGGGGGATGCCAGCCTCACTCCAGAGTCACTGAGAGATCTTTTCTCAGGGGAATATGGCAGTACATGATAGAGCCAGCATAAGTGTATGTACACATATGGACATTGTGCACTTGGGTACATGTACCTTGTACACACACACACACACACACACACACACACACACACACACACACAAGTTCTAGCAAAGGAGATTATACCAGTAAAGAGCTTGGGACAGCAGAAATGAAGTGATAGAGACCTGGAAGCCTGGATGGTAAATATCTGGGTAAAGTATGGTTGAACCCAAAAGCTGTAATATTGTTGTTGGTGATATTTTTTAACTTCTATGTATCTAATACAATGACCATCACACAGGACAAATGAGAAAGGGACCATATGATAATAAGGTTTCTTTATTCTATCTGAAGTGGGAAATATTTTTATTTATTTATCTTTCTCTCATACAATACATCCCAACCTCAGCCTCCTCTCCCTCCACTCCTTCCAGCCCCCCTCTCCCCTAGATCCACTGCTCCCCCCATATCCCTTCAGAAAAGAGCAGGTCTCCCAGGGATATCAACTGTACAGGCCTGTGCAGGCTCTGTGATTGATGCTTCAGACTCTGAGTCCCTATGAGCCCTGCTTAGTTGATTCTGTAACATTTTTGTGTGTTTTCATTTCACATACTGTTGCTGTGTGTGTGTGTGTGTGTGTGTGTTTGATGCTGTCTGTTGAGATGGTTTGTCTTCCTCTAGCCACAGGTGGATTTGCTGTTCCTTCTTGGTTATAATAGCTGCTTTGATGCTTCAGTTTCAGGCGCTACACCGTCTTGGACTCGTTATGGCTTGATTTTCTTCTTGTCTTTTGTTTTTACAGATATTGACGTTTCCTCTGGTCTTCAAAGATGAAGCCATTTTTGGATTGTCTCATGGACATTAGGAGTCCCGGGATCTGCGTTTTGTTCAAACCCTATATTGAATACTAATTTTTGTCTTGTTTTATCAGGCAGTGAGCTTTGTGCCTCCTTTGGGCTGTTGTTTCAATGTAGGTTCAGTTTTGAAGGTTTTGCCATAGTGTACTAGCCTTGAACCCTCAGCCAGCCTGGGATGTTCTAGCTCTTTGATGTTTTGTTTATGTTCAGCTTTGGGGTGAGCTCAGACCACGTGAACTATTTTATTTTTTATTCTTTTCATAAAATCCATTGAGACCACAGCCTCCCCTTCCTCCATCCCTTCCAGTCTGCCCCCATGATCTTATGGGGCGATTTTCTTGAGCCGTCTCTCTGCTCTGATCTGACAACTTCTAGAACTCAGAGGACCTCGACTTCCACTTTCATCTTGACCTTCTGGGATAAACCCAGTTTTTTCTCTTCTCTGTTGTCCTGAGGACCAAAACCACAGTGAGAGTGAGGTGGGTTAGAGTACGAGTGTCCAGGGTCTGGAGCAGGAGACGTGGACAAGGGCTTGGGGCATAGTCAATACTGTTGATGTAAAAAAAAAAAAAAAACACACACACACACAGCTCTCACCTCAAAGGCAGTAAGAGATAGTTTGTTCTGGAGCCAAATTTGAATGCCCATGGTCCAGGAAGCACAAAGTTTCATAGCTGCAGAACAAAGAAAGTCATAAATGGAGGTAATTTTTAGAATACTTTAGTGAACACATCAGAGAAGTAAATCTCTCCTTCAGGCTTCAGATGCTGTCTGATGATGTCCTTAGCTTTCCAGTTGGTGGAAGCTAGTGGTCTGCTAAGTTAACAAATCCCAAAAGGGATCTACTAATCACAGGATGCTAGGTGTGACATAGAAGTGGGCAAGGAAATGCCTGTTTAGAGGGCTAAAGCTAAGAGACAGGATAAGATATAATTAGGCTGTGGGCTTGTAACATCCCAACCTTCCCATGTCACCGCAGTTCCAATCAGTGTTTGTAGTCACGGTTTCTTTCCAGGAATTCTTCATAGGATTGGTTGCCATCTCACGGGAATCTACTCAGGAGACAGATCACCTCTGGGCATGTCTGTGAGGGAGTTTCTACATTGGTTGAGGTGGGAAGACCTGCCCAGGGTGCCACTGCCATGGATGGGGTCTTGCACTGAATAAAAGGAGGAAAGGAGCTGAGCACCAATGTTCTTCGCTCTACTTCCTGCCTGCTGATGCAATGTGACCAGCTGCCTTGTTCCTCCGTCCCGCTAGACTGTCTTCTCAAACCAGGAGCCAAAACAAATGAAAGGCTTCCTGCCTTAAGTTGCCTTTGTCAGGCATTTTTTGCAGCTCTGTGCATGCTCTCTAGTTCCATTCACCAGGCCAGGCATCGAAGGGTGCTTTTGGAGATGTCTTTGTATCCTGTGCCCAGCTCTGGGTTTCAGATGGCCTCTGTGTCCTGGTAGGGAGGTAGCAGAGGAAAGAAAATGGGAAAGTCAGGTGGGTGTGGTGGTTTGTAGCTAGAATCCCAGAACTTGGGAGGCTGAGGCAGGAGGATCACCCACGAACTCAGGGCCTACCTAGGCTACAGAGTGAGTTTTCCTGACTATGGAGTAAAACCATGCCTCAGAAAAAAACAAAAACCAACCGACCAACAAACAAAACATACCATAGAAAAGAGACAGGGAGACAGAGAGACAGATAGAGAAGGGAAGGAGGGCAGCAGCTCGGCAATACTGCCTTTCCTCCCCTGTCCCCCACTCTCTTGTGTTTGTTGGGTCCCAATCAAGGGTCTCAGCTCCACCCACTGGGCAAGAGAAGGCAGACTAACCTTGGCTTGAGAGAGTGAATTCTCTGCAAACACTCACTGGGGATTTCTCCTGCCTATTTACTACTCACTGTTTGTCCATGACCCTTGCCCTTCCTTAGGCTGTGGGCTTCAGGAGAGCAGCAGAGCTGGAGAGTGGGAGTATTCTTGTGGCCAGCCATCTTGAATGCTGCCTGGCAACATGGAGGGCCCCAACGGATGTGCTGAATGATGAGCTCTCTCATTTCTCCAGGCATAAAGATTTTAGAGACAAATTTTCCCTCCTCCCCATCCCCCCACCTTCCCACTCCTCTTCCACTTTCTCCTTCCTTCTCCTCGTCTTTCTCTTCTCAATATTCTGTAGGCTCCAGGTTGGTCTCTGAGAAAGGACAGAGTTCTGCATTAATCTTTGCTGGCAGCATTAGACACAGATGAACAGGGTAAGGTCCAAGCTGCCTTGTAAAGAGACCAAGGCAGAGTGTGCTACCAAAGTCCCGAGTGTGAGCTGCACCCCGTTAATAATTTCCATTTTATAATGCTGCCTGCACCTCCACACACCCTAATTCAGTGGCAGTCACCACTGAGTCAGATGCCATGAGACATCAGTGTCCAACCTGTGTGGCAGTTCGGGCCTGCCCTGGTCATTCACTTATCCCTTACCTCTTCCTCCCCAAGCTGATTCGATCTAGGAGCTGAGCTGGATTTCGACAGATAGTGCTATCAGACTTATGTGGGCTGGAAACAGTTTTAGAGTATGGATGTTGGAGTTGAGATGTCCCCAAGGTCAGGGAGTATTTTGGAAAGGGAGTGCCCTGATGGAATGTATATCGTACATATATCGCTGGCTTGCTGCCAGGGGGCCATTAATGCCTGTTAGAGTACTATTGGAATTGCTTGACCGTGCAGGTGTATGTGGATATGCACATGATGCCCAGAGGACATCCTCAGGTGCTGTCTACCTTGCTTTTAGAGACAGTCTTTCCCTGGCCGAGAGCTCACCAAGTGGATTACACTGGCCTTTCCAGCCAGCATTTTCCATGTTGTTGCTCACTTTTTCATGTGAGGACTGAACTCAGGGCCTCCTGTTTGTGTAGCAGCTGAGCTACGGTCATAGCCCAAACTGTTAGAATTTAAATGTCACAAAAATGAGACACCAATGAAGGACCTCAGCCATCATGCCCTCCCTTTTGAGGTTGTTTCGTCTGGTTACTGGTCACTTGCTGAGCATGCTGTAAGACAGGACAGGAACAACACTCAGCTTGGTAGTATAGTAGTTGCCCCAGCAACTTTTTGAATAAACAAGGGAGTACACAATGACACCCCTCAGATGTGCAGGCACCTAAGGAAGTAGGGTTCTGTCCCCACCCGTTTGTATTGAGGAAAGAGAATACACAGCCGTGAGCCAACAACGGGTCTGATCATTGTCCCTGCCAGAGAAGTCCTCTGCTAGGGAATGCTGTTCATAAGAGGAAGTGTGGGCACCCTGCAGAGGATATCCTTCCAGATGACACCTCTGCCTCCTTGTTCCTTTGTTGAGATGCTAGCTTTCCAAGATGCTCTTGGGATGGGCAGGCAAAACTGCCCTGTTCGTAGGGATGTTATAGAGTCTGGAGATTCCACAGGAATCCACAAGACCATGAAATCACCCAAACCTGAGACTTCCTGCCCTTTAGCACCATCGCAAGCACCCAGACATGGGACCCCATGATAGAACAGTCAAGCAGTGGCCAGAGGGACTGAGGAAACAGCTCAATGGGCACAGTGATTTCTGTGCAAGTGTGAGGACCTGGGTTCAGATCCCCAGAACCCACATAAATCTGATGCACTATGTATCTGTAATCCCAGCACTCCTAAATTGAGTTGGGAGGTAGAGGTGGGAGAATTCCAGTAAGATCATAGGTCAGCTATCCTACTATACAGAGAAGAGAACAAGAAACCCTCCCTACAGGAGATGGTTTAGGACTGACATCTGAGATTGTCCTCTGAGCATTACACACACACACACACACAATGAATGCATGCACATGAAAGCACACGCACATGCACACACACACGCACCCATGAATGCATGCACACGAAAGCACACACACACTCACACACATTCACACGCATGCGCGCATGCAGGCACATGCACATATGTACTCTAAAAGGCAGTAATAAAGACGCTGAGGAAAAGCAGGTCTTGTGATGTAATTTATATGGTCCTGCTGTAGGAGCCTCCTCACCTTCCTGGGAGGCCCTGAGGAGAATGCTTGTCCCGGCCTGCCTTCTCCCACCACTCCTCTCCCCTGCAGGCTTAGCTCAGTCTGCTGCTGAGCCTTACTTCTGGACACACATGCCCCAGGACTGTTGCCAGGATGTTTTTGGCTCCTTGACAACCCTTTCCTGTTTTGGAAGCTAAAAAGTGACGTTTAAAAAGCCAGAGAGGTTTTGCTGAAAAAACAAGATTCCACTGACTGAAAAGGAGTAATTTCTCATTGGCAGGGGTATGATACATCACCCTGTGGCTCTGTCCCCTGTATTCAGACTGACTGGCCGTGCCCCTCCCTTTCTGACCCAGCATCACCCAAATTGTCTGTGGCTGTCCCTGTACTTTACTCATGTATCAGAAACTATGAAACTGTCCACAGGTGTCAGGTGTCAAGTCCTGACACACTTCAAATGAGCAGGGAAGACAGCCAGAGAGCTCTGAAAGCCACTGTTCCTCCTGGCCAGTGAAAGGGACTCGCCAGAATTTATTTTCATCCCAAATGTCCAGCTCCAGGCTAAAAATAAGCCAAATAGTTAAAACAAAAACCTGACTTTACAGTGAGTGTGATGGTGAGGTGGTCTCAGGTTCCTTTAAAAACAGGCCTCTAGGAGACTGGGGAGGGGGCAACTCAAGAACTCAAGGGCTTGGTAGGACAGAGACCCTGGAGACCCTGTGCACATCTGACCAGGCAGGGTCCCCAGGGTAACAGCTTCTGCAGAGACCTGGGAGGGAGAGGAGTCATCTAGGAAGTATGCCTTAGAGTGATGGGCAGAAAGGTGTCCTTATTAGCGCCTTATGTTGTTGAATATTACTTTAGCTGTGCAAAGGTGTGTTACATTCGTTTATGCTTACTTGTTTAATCGTGTAAGGGTTATTACATCTCTTTGTGCTGCATTTCTTTAATTGTGTAAAGATGTGTTGCATTTGTTTCTCCTACGGCACCTGATTGGTCTAATAAAAAGCTGACTGGCCAATAGCTAGGCAGAAGAGGGACAGGTGAGACTGGTGAGCATTGAGAACAGACAGGAGAAGTCTAGGGACAAGAGGAGAGAAGAGAACGAAGGAGAAAGAGATGCCGGGCACCTGCCAGCCAGCAGCAGACACAGAGTAGGATGCACAGAAAGAACGGTGAAAAACATCGACGCAAAATGTGGGTGAAGAGAAACAGGTCAAGTTATAAGAGCCAGTGGGGCAAGCATAAGACAAGACTGAACATTCATAACTAATAAGAAGTCTCTGTGTCATGATTTGGGAGCTGTTTGGTAGCCCAAAATAAAAAGCCTGGGGACACCCTTGCCAGTCACTGAGGGCAGAGGGGGCTCACACAGAGAGGCATGGTGAATGCTTCTTTTCAAGGCCAAGTTCCCACATGTCTGTCATAGGCCAGGAACCCTTCCAGGCCGTGTTAATTTCTGAGATCAAGGACCATTGTAGTTTGGATATAATTTAAGTATGTCCTCCTAGACTTCATAGGTTGTAAGCTTAGTCCCAGTGTGGTAATGTCAAAAAGGAACAGGACCTTTAAGGCCTAGTGGTAGTTGGAATAGCTTAGAAGTGTCATAATATGACAAATTTCTAATAATAAAGATCTCTTATGGGGTTAAAATGTGTTTTGGGGACCCTAACAGTTTAGGTTGGCCTCGTCTTCATTGATCCATATTTTTCTTCAAATAGTTTAAATTTCATTTGCATTTTTCTTTTAAAGAATACACTGCCTGGGGAAGCTGGCTGGTAGTAATAAGATCTGCTTGTGTGCCCATGTCATTCTTAAGTTTGCATGACGAGGTGGAGCCCGAGGCAGCAGACATGATACGTGGCATGTCAGCCATGCGGCCAACTAGCTCTGACCTTATGTGAGTCATATAACCTGCTTGGATCCTCCCTTCAGTGGTGGTGATCTACATCCCACAGTAGCTCAGAGATTGCCTAGCTAATAGAGGTACCCACAAGCACAATCAGGCACTTCACTATGAACCAGGTTACCTGACAGCACAGCTAGGCATCTGAGTAATGCCTGATGCTATTATCATTAATGATGAAGGTTTGAGACATTTTGCAGCGCTTGTGAACTTATCTGAAATGCACTAAGACCTGGGTGTTCCATAAAAAAACATGTCAGAAGCACTCTTCAATGTGGGTAAAGAATTTTTTTGACAAAAGACATTTCATACTGACTTGAAAAGACAAGGACTCTGCATTTGTTCTAATCTGGGGTAAATCAACCCAAAAGACAGACTGAATTAAATGACTAACAACACAATTTTTCTTTTCTTTTTTTTTTTTTTCTGAAACCACATTTTATGTTTTAAAATAGGACTAATTATAATCTGATATCAATTGAGTTGGCAGTAAAAAGAAAAAAAATCACATTTCTATTCGTATATTTATATTAGGTTCAAATCCCACATTCTAACATTCAAGATAGCCTTCACACAAGCCTAAATCTGGATTATTTCAAAATCAAAGTCCACAGTTATTCCAAGTCACTAAAATATACTAATAAAGTTAAATTTGATGGTTTTTTTACATTAAAAATAAAATATTTGGTTTACGTTTCAGATATCTCTAACATATAATAAATAGTGGGCAGTATAGTAATATACTATACCCTGAAATTTGATGCATTTTCTTAAAAAATTCATAATATACTTCATTTCAACCTTAAAGCACAATATCCATGGACAAATCTGTAGAAATAAAACAATATAAACACAAAATGCTACAGTATTTTTCTTTCATTCTTTTTCTTTTTTTACTTTTGTGGAAACTACATGTCCTTATAGTAAAAGCGAGAGAAATTTACAGAAAATATTTAACAAACAAAACAATTTCAAACCATCAATGCTAGATTTAAATTGCCTTGTTCCTTCCACCTCCTACGGCCCTTTCCCCACCGTGTTGCGGGCACTGCATTTGGGGAAGGATAGCTGATCTCTCTCTCTGTCTTCTTTGCCTACGTACAGCAGCAATTACAGACATGGCTGAAATCACAGTGGATTCCAGAGAAAGCCAGAATTAAACACGATAAAAAATTTTAAAAATAACTACTTCATAAATATTTATTATTTACAGTCAGGGGAAATCGTTCTTAGTATCAAGAGTTTTATACAAGTTGATAAATGTACACGTGGCAGCGAGAAGAGGCTCCAGAAGTTTACAGAAGAGCAGGATTAGAACACAACCAAATTATAAAATAAAGGAAAATAATTTGCACGGAGGTGAACAGGACATGATAGAAACCTTTTTCTTAAAAAAATATAAGGTATCTCACAAAAGCCTGAACATTTTACATGTTAGTAATAAAAGTGGGGTCAGGTGGGGGAGTTTCATATATTCTCATCACAAAAATATTTACCAGTCCTCTGACTGGGGCGTTCTTTCCTTATGATTATCTCTGTGAGGGAGGGGGCTTGGAAACTATACCTAATGATGCATCCTTCAATTACAATCAAGGCATTTGTACATTACCTTCTCATCTAACAGCGTAATAAAAGGTCCTGGAGAGAAGAAAGGAAATCAAGAGGGAAGATGTGTGGTGTCTTTATTAATACTTGTCACTGGTAATAGGCAGATGGAGGTGCTAACCCTCAGGCCACGCCTCCACTGGGGTTTCTCTTCAGTCACACGCCATGGGAGCTCAGGCCCATGTGTTTCAGAAGGGAGCATCTCCAGCGATGGCACATTCTTGTCCTTGCCCCTCCGGGATGTGCTGTCCACAGGGCCTGGGGGAGACAGGATGGCAGAACCGGCCCAGCCCCAACCGGCGCGGGGCATCAGTCCTGCCCACGCTGACGTCAGTGTGCACGGTGCTTCCTCTTCTTGGGCTTCTTGTCTTTCTTTATCTTGGCACATTTGGAGCAGAACCACTGCATTCCTTCTAGAGGAGCAGCCATTAATCCCACGCAGGGCCAGTGGTACCAATTATCACAGCCATCACAGCCGATCATAGGACTCCCGTCACCAGGCTTGTTCACCCTGGACAGATCCAGATTTGATTGCCCCGCTCATCCTGGATCACGTAAGTGCTGACCGTCTCTGTCACCACGCTCTGCACTAGGGCTTTGGCACGCCCCACTCCAGAGAGGGCAGGGGCTGGGGATGGCATCAAGGCTGGGCACATTGCAGCCTGGGTGAGGAGTGGTGTGGGACAACACAATTTTTCAAACGAACCTATATATATTGTTAGCAATACCAGCAGTTTATGTTCTGCATATTAGACTGTTTGTCTTTGCAATGCTAGGGTTGGATCACTCTATCACCAAGCCCTGCCCTTGGACACTAAACTTGTATCAGACTTATGACTTGGAAATAGTTCCTTCCTGTTGGTGGATTATATTTTCACTCTTCTTGGATAATCACAAATTCAGTCTTTGATAAAAACTCTGCTTTCATAGACATCTGTACCTTCAGCTTGACAATTTAGTGTTTTGAAGACAATAATTCAAACTTAGATATAACAATATTCTGTATAAAATTTATTTTATTGTTTTACATACAATAAGATTAGTAGATATTTCTTTGAAAATATAATTTGAACACAAAAAAATGCGACCTAAGTTCTAACCAGTCCATTTCTTTTGGTTCTATTATTTGAGCCAAATTATCACGGGAGACCATGGGTCCAGTGGGTGTGGGAGCCATGGCCACTGTCAGGCTGAGTTCTTTCTTATTTCTCCCAAGAAGTCATAGGTCTGCTCTGAAAGGTCAAATGGTTCATGAACCCCGTCTGGTGAAAGCAGAGCCTTCAGGGAACCCTCATTCTCTCTGCTCTGCTTGAGAAAGTCAGCAATGGCTTTCCATCGAGCAGTCTCCGTTTCCTCTTCCGCCCATCTGAACGGGGGCAGCAGCGTGGAATGCAGAAGAGGGAGCGCACAGTCATGGTAGACCAGGAGGAACTCGGCCTTCAGGAGCTCTCGGTCTCTCTGGGGAAACATCACCACAAGGGAACTATGAATAGACTGGCATCATCGCTCACAAAGTACAAAACCCTGTGAGATGTCAGCTAAAAGCCACCCGGGAGTAGGATGGAGGACCTAGCAGGGAGTAAGAGTCACTGTGGAGAAGAGCTTAGTTCTCCCCAAGAACTCTGCAGTGGCTCTGTGAGACCAGGGTGTCTCCTAAGTGCCACTGAGCACTTAGTCTGTAAAACTCTAGTTTTACAGACACACACACACACACACACACACACACACACACACACACATCTCACAGTGCAAGATGACTATGTAGATGGCTGGATTGTAGTCTGCCAGAACAACTGTCTCAATGTCAGAAAGAAATGGGGCTGGGAATGGTGGTGCACTCATTTAATCCCAGCACTCAGGAGGCAGAGACAGGTAGATTTTTGTGAGTTCAAGGTCAATCAAGCCTACTTAACAAAATCCAGGCCAGCCAGGGCTTAGATACTAAGACCCTAACTCAAAAACAAAACAGAGAAGTGGCAAACATTCTGTGGGATCTGGAGAAAAGAGGCCCAAGCCTGACTGAGGGGTCATCAGTCCTAAGGGCTCAGACCCTCCTGAGACAGTCAGAGGACCTGGCCTGGGGCTCACAGACTGGGGTGGGGATCTCAGAGCACACTGCTGCTGAATGCAGAGGGCTCCGAATACAGCTGGCTGCTCACACGGTATGCCCATGCATACCATTTGTGTGCTGCTCACATGGTGTGCTCATGCAAACCATGTGTGTGCTGCTCACACGGTGTGCCCATGCATACCATATATGTTGGGCAGCACCTCACCCACTGCTATTCTAGAAGATGCAGAACTGCAGTATTAACAGTCAGTCAGTCATGCAGAAGCTCAGGTAAAGACACAATGGCTGTAATTCCTGTCCCTGTCCCAATGTTTAGGTTTGTTTTGTTTTTTGTTTTTGTTCCTGCTCCTGTCTTAATGTTTAGTTTTGTGTGTGTGTGTGTGTGTGTGTTTTGTTTGTTTCTTACAATTCTTGTAAACAATTGACACTTTCAGGTGTATCCAGCCTTTTGACATTGGGATACAATGTATCATTTACAAAGTTAAATGAAAACCATGCAAAACAATTCCAAAGAAAATCTCAGTGTTTTATGTACAGTTATAATTTTGTGGGCTACATTCACAACTATCCCAAGGCACATGTGGCAAACGGGCTGGGTGTACCAGCTAGAAGTAGAAGACCATGGGCCCAATGTGGCCGCTGCCTGCTTTTATAAGCAAATGATTGTAGAAACACAGAGCTCTGGGCTTTTACATGCTGTCTATGGCTGCTTTTTCTCGATGACAGTAGCCTCACTGTGGAAGAGACAATGAGCCTTACAAAGCTTGTCTAAAGTCATTACCTGGTCCTAAACAGAAAACGTCTGTTGAACTTTCTGTTTAGTGGATTCTGGCAATGACATCCTACCTCACTGGTCAAGGCCAGGCTTCCTGGCTAGACCACGTTTCTGCAGCTGCATAAACCCAAGCCAGGCATTCCACTCAGTGCATCCCACCACCTTGTTACAAAGCGTGGGAAATCATTACCTTTTCTGATCGTTTTAGTGTGCTTTCTTTCTCGGCCCACGAACTCTAAACAAGAAAACAGAAATCCTGTATTAGTCAGAGCACTCGCCGCAAGTCCTGGCAGCACCTTCTGCAACTTCACCCTGTAGTTAAAGTTATGGGCAGGGTCAGGATTGCTGCACAGCAACACTGTCCATGGAATCTACTGCCAGCAATTCAGAACCAGCCTGACAGGGAGGGCAGGCACATCGGCAGAGGACACCTCAGAAACCTGTGGTTATTATAAGGAAAAACCAGCTTACAAAAAGAATGGGTAAAGCAAATGCTTGTGCCAAACACATACAATGCCTAGAAGTCATGAGCTTCCAAGGTGAGACAGCAACAAAAATTGCAAGCCCTACCAAGTACCCCAAGCCAGACTCTGCCTGACACACTGGTGACAAGGGGTGGGATGTGACAGACAAGTCAATTTGAGAGTAAACATTTCCAGCCTGTCTACAGGCTTCACACACAGCTTCTTTAACTAGAGAAGCCAGAGGTCAACGGACCCCACACAGGGATGAACTGAAGACTTGGCAAAGCAAGTTCTTAGCAGTCTGTAAGGCTGGGGTAATGTGCCCAGACTCCAGGCTGACTGTCCAGGGCTGGTTTTGTGTATATTTGTAGGTAACTACCTATTGGTACCTTCCTGGGCAGCGTAGCCCCTGGTGCCTATGGTTACATGGTGCTGAGACAGGGATCTCCTCCTCCACCCTCTGGAGAAAGAATGTGCTGATGGACCGACTATGATGTCTTAGCATGGTCAGGGTTATTACTGACTTCTGGGACTGTGACATCCTACCCTATTAACTTGTACCTACTGCCTCTAGGTTGAGAAAACCCATAGCATTTTATAGCAGGCCAGGTGTCATTATTATTAAAACACTAACCACAAACTAAACTCAGCTAAGCAAAGCTTACTTCAAATGTAAATCTTAAAAGACAATATGGCTTAATGTAAACCCCACTTAGTAACTTAGACTCACTGTCTGGAAAATTGCTGTCAGGCAGGTACAAAGACTTGACCTTAGCTTTAGAAAGCAGTGCAGAATTTCATACAAAAGGACTGGGTGGTGATAAAAGCATGTACGGGGGTCAGTGCCACCGCACCAAGTCCCAATCCTTTCCTTCTGAATCAAACTGAAGCCTATCTCCCCACCCCCTGCAAGTTAAAAGGATCACATGACTGGTTCTGGCCAAAGAAATGTGAAAGAAGTGATCAGTGGAAATCCTAAGGTCCATCTTTGCCTTTTCCTGAGGGGCAAACAGCAAAAGGGAAAGCTGCTCATTCCAGGTGGCTCAAGAAGAGAAGAGGGCTTTCATCGGCCTCCACCCTTGGGTAGCTACGGAATGGGGCCATGCTGGATGGCCACCAGGAGTGAGACACAACCCTTTTCTAAAGACACCCTACCCCAGGCTACTTCTCAGAACCCCACTGTGAAGCCTGCCTGCTTTCTTGACCCTCTGATTTGGAATGCACACCTGGTCCTTTCCCTCTTCCAACTCCCTCCTCCGGCAATGGACAAGACCTCAGTTTGATGGTCCTGTTTGTGGTCTTTCAGACTCCAATAAGACAATAAGAAAATATTCTTGGTCTGCTGTTGGCAGTCCTTCTCATGTTAAAGCCAGCAAAGACATCTTCAACCAGAAAAGCCCACTGTTCTAAAGGTTGTGCCATGAGATGGGATTATAATTGGACCATGGGTTATCTTTGGGAGATCTGCTATGTTCTTCAAGAAAGCTGTGTCCAAGAACACTGGACACAGCTTATTTCATGAATAAAACCCAATAAAACTGTCCTTGAGTTTCCTTCTAGGTCTGTCTAAAAGAACCTATAAAAGAAGCCTATGCCTCCCTGCCTCATGACATTATTCCCAGCAACATTTCCAACTGTCATGGCCACAATCCTCCTGGACATGTGCTGTTCTCTCTCTCTGCACAGCCAGAAGAAACATCCCTCAGTGAAGCATCCTGGTCACTCATCACTCCCTTGCTCTCCACGTGCAGTCTCTGGTCTTTGCTATCCACGGTCCCGCCACATACATCATACCAAACTGGACCCAATCTGCCTCAGAAGGTTTCTGCTGATCCTTCCACACCTGTGACATCATCCCTGTCAGCAGGTCAATGCAGCCCCAGTCTTTCGCTAGGTCCCTCTCACCTAAGGATCTTTAATGACACAGAGTTCTGATTGTCATTTGCTGCTTTCATTATATCTGAGGCTTCCAAAACAAACTTGGCCATGGCAGCTACTGTGTTATCTGTGCATGAGCCTTTCATGGTCACAAAGCTTCTCTCTTTGTTGACCCTAATCCTTCAGGTTGAGACACATAAAACAATGGTTTTGGAAATTCAAATTCAGCTGAAAACTGGAGGTTTCAAACTGTTCACTTTAATATCCAGCTGCTATTCAGTGTGCTGAATTCAATTAAAGAATGTTATGTATGCCCCAACTGTCCTGAAAGCTCAGCTGACTGCCTCTCTTGGTTATCTTACATGGAAGAATATAACAGTCAGGAAAGTACAGCGAGGAACTCAGTGGTCCCCATGGTCACTGCATCAGGAAGGTAGCCCCTGGGGAGTAGTGTTCACCATGCTTGGAAAGATGAAGCTGAGTCAGCTAGACAATGAACAGGGACTGGGAAATACTCAGCTACAGCAGGTTTCATCATGGTAAGTGGTACCCACCCTGAGAGCATCCATCACGTCCGGCTGCTCCAGGAGCATGGGGAAGGTGGCCAACACTGGATGACTAATTAAATCTGAAACATACAACAGGAAGAATTCAAGCTTCATTCTGATTTTACTATATTTGATCTCAGTATATCTATTCGGATTAAAATTATTATGTTAATTATTAGATGTTAACACTTTTTACACACTCTGACCTCCTCCTTGTTCAGGTAAGCTGTCTCTATCACACCAATTTTTAAAGAGACATTTGAAAGAGACACATTTAAACAGTAGCATTTGTTTCTGAAATGCCAAGTGCAATACATTCCAAAATTCTATGCCTCAGTGGAGAACCATAGATAGAGTAGCCTCCTTGTCTTTAGGAACAGCCAGTGAGCCTGCTTTTGAGCAGTGATGCTGGTGAAGGTTCCTACTTGCTGAACCCAAGAGCAAGTGATGGGTGAAGCTCAAGTGTCACTCCCTGGAGTTACAGATATTCCTTTGGATGTTTCTGTGCAGCTTTCGACTCCGCTCTGCATTACCAGGACAGGACTCTGGTGTAGACCCTTTTCTAACAGAAAACACAATTGACCACAGTGTGAGGCAACACTGGGCTGTCTTGCTCTGTATTCTCCATCCATGCCTGCCTGACCTCACCTTCAACCTTGCCAGCACAGGTGCATTTTCTTGCCTTGGATCTCCAGGCACATGAGCTACTCTAATCAGAAATGATTCTCTCATACATCTCCCCATGTATCTAATCCCTTGCTTGAGTTTCATCTTTGATATTGTCTGTTCATAGAAGCCTTTCTTCTTGCTACATATTAATTCAGGTCTTCTTGGTTCATGTTCCCTTTATTTTCCTTATGACCAATTATTCTAAAAGGCTAAAGGGCATACTGGTGTTGTTTTATTTTGAAGCCTGGCTGCTCCTTTAGGGTGGGTACAACCATACTTTTTTTCATTCATCACACAATGGCACAACATCATATTCCCAACAGGCAACAGGTATCTGGACACAGGTATCTAGAGTTTTGGTGAAACAAAAGAATTAAGATAGTTTACTTTAGGGCTAAGTTCTTATAGCATGCACACTCCTCTTAGAAAGTTCATTCATGTATAATGGTTTATTTTTAAAATTATTTTTTAATATTTTACTTGGGAATGGGGAGATGTTTGAATGACTAACTTGCCTCCTATACGAATGTGAAGACTGTCAGCTGGGTGTAACAGCCTACCTATGTTCCAGTAGAGAGAGTGGACTAGAGTTAGCCAGTCAAGTTGTATGAGAGAGTTCTGGGCCACTGAGAGGCCTTCCCTCAGTGAATAAGGTAGAGAATGATGGACGAAGATGCCCAGCACTAAACTCAGACCTCCACATGCATGTGCATTCATGCGCACATGTACCCTTGCACATACACTACACATACATAAGATTAACTTAAAGAGAAATACCAAGAATAAAAATAGTGCATTGAAACTAGAGCACTGTCTGATTTACTGACTTGTAACTGATCCATGGACACATTTCACCATTTTAAGAACAGCTATTTGGTAAGATTGTGGCTTCTTCCTGAAAAGATGATATGCATAGGTCGCAGATGAAAACAGGTGGTTCCAAGGCTAAAAAGGAAACCGTTTCTATGTAGGCTCAAGATCTTAAAGCCCCAGGATGGAAAAGAAGTGGGAAAGAACTGAATACATGAGAGCTCACAAAGCTGTCCCTAAGTCATGTGTTACCCCAGTGCTAGTTAACGTCTTAGTCCATGCGCCACATCTGTAGGCAGGAGATGCAGGCTGGCACAGAATGCATGCCTTCGGGGGTTGTAGCATGAAAGCACAGAAAACAGCCCACACTTACCAGCACTTTGCAGATTTGTCCTGTCTCTCAGGAGCACATCTCCAAGAATTTGTCGGTAAAATATCAGTAAATGAGCGGAGCACACACTCCCCACCAAGGTCTCTGGCAGCAGACTAACAGGAGAAGAAAGGCATTCATTAAACAGACCCTTTCAACCCAATCTCCTGGGTTTTTTCTTCCATGTATTATTTGAATGACCAGTTCCAAGTTTTACTTTATTACTGGGGGGAAAAGATTTTACAGTTTAAAGGAAAACTTACATCACGACTTGGGCATGTTAAACTGGGGATACATGGCCCTCGGATGTGTGTTTCTATGTCTCAGCACTGTGCTGCATGCTTGTGTTTCCACGCTGGCACACACGCCCATGTGAAATGTCAAGTAAAAAGGAAAGTCATTAGTGCGTTGTTTTGGAAAGGGACTAGCGAGCTACAGGCTTGAACAAAAGCATGTTGCTGCCAAGCCTGGTGTGGAAGAAGAGGAAATGCCAGTTCAGATTGTTCATGGGCGGGGTGGGACACAGGAGGTGACAGATCTGAACTGAATCCTGACTTTTCTACTTCCTACCAGTCAGTCGAGGGATTAATTAATCACTCTCTGTATGCTTTTGTTTCTTTATTTGTAGGATGCCAAGAGTAATACCCGAATTTCAGGTTACTGAAAGAATTAAAATGAAGTAAATGTAGCATTAATCTAGTGTCTAGTATATAGCAAGAGCTTAAAATTTTAATATTGGAGTTTAGATGGTATCAGTTTAAAATAGATTATTATAACTTTGGGGTGTAATATGTAAAAAATCTCCATGGTAAACACACACACACACACACACACACACACACACACACACACACAATCTACAGACTATATACAAATGGAAAGGGAAAAGACTCAGTGCCAAAAAAAAAAAACCAACCCAATATATATATATATATATATATATATATATATATATATATATATATATATCTACAAGACATACAGGGAATAAGTAACAAAAGTGCCAAAATGATTGCACTCCCAATAGGCAACTATACTAAATGTAAGCAGATCAAAATTCCCCAATCAAAATATATAGATTGGAAGAATAAAAAGGTAAGTCCAACTATATGTTATCTACAAGACACTTGCTTTAGACTCCAGAAAAACATAATTCAAAGGTTACAAAGGTGACCTCAATTTTTATGATTAATCCTTTATTTTAATATCTAGTGAATTTTAGAAGGGAATGGGTGTGGCCAATGGGCTGGTGTGCAGGAGCAAAGGAGTCCACAAGTAACTAGCTTCGTGGATTGCATTTTTTGGTTCACTGAGCATGCAAAAATACCGATTTGGTATAATTTGAGCTAAAGTTCATGGACAGACTGCCGAGGACCACTAACAGTGCCCGATGACACCATACCCTGTATGCTCATGTTGTGACTCCTCAGGGCATTCTCTATCTGGCTGTGGCATCTGTGGGCAATGCTCTGTAGTATGCCAAGATAGGGCTCATGCTGAAGACCTATCACCCAGGGGAAGGGGTGGACCCTTCCTTCCTTCTATCCCCCCACCCCTTCCTATAGATCTGTCTGCTCCATCCGTCTGGAAGGTGTGGGAACTCCCTCAGTGAGAACACTCCTTTCCTTCCACCTCGATTCTGCATGAGGCAATGGTGTCTCATTTTTTTTTTCTTAGAAATTTTATCATTTTTTCCGAACCCAAGATGACCAGAAAGTTCTAAGATACTAAAGGCTGAGTTGGAAGTGAAAACACGCTTTCCTCTAAATCCACCTGGAGATGAGCACACAGGAACAGAGCGCAGGAAATGTAATGAATGGGTCCATTAGGAACATTCTTACTGCATTTTTAACAAGAGTAAACTGTAAGATAATGGATGGAAATATATCAAACAGACAAAGGAAAGTAACTGTAGGAATTTATACAGACCACTGCTCTGGACCAATGTTTCCTGATATGCAGAACCCCAAGAGCCCAAACTCAGAACTCTCTCCCCTCAGGACCTCAGAAGTATGCCTTTGGTCCACTGAATCTAGTTAAACCCTTTTGGAAAATGGTTTTAGGTGGGGGTGGACCAAGTCTTTAATGTCAGCACTTGGAAGGCAGAGACAGGTGGATCTCTGTGAGTTCAAGTCCAATCTGCCCTACATAGGGAGTTCCAGGGACAACCAGAGATACATAGTAGAGAAACCCATCTCAGAAAAAACAAACAAAAAAACAGAGAGAAAGAAAGAAAATGGGACAGGTGTTGGTGAAGTTGAACATGGAGTTACTTTTAGACAACAGGCTCACCACAAACTGGGGCTACGGACTTAGGGGGCAGGGCCCTTCCTTATTCAAAGAAACTGGGTCAAGAGGTGGGTCTTAGCTGGGTGGTGGCAGTGCAAGCCTTTAATCCCAGCACGTGGGAGGCAAAGGCAGGAGAATCTCTGAGTTCAAGGCCAGCCTAGTCTACAAAGTGAGTTCCAGGACAGCCAGGACTGTTTCACAGAGAAACCCTGTCTTGAAAAACCAAGAGGTGAGTCTGTACTTTGTATTTTTATGTCTTCTGATAGACAAATGACACCTAGAGCATGTGCAAGAATGCTAGATGCGTGAGAGGCTAAAGACAGTTGGAGCTGGGTCTTGAGTGAGAATGGGCACCAATGAAAATTTCAGACTGGGCTTTTTGCCACTGGTTGAATGCTCCACTGTTGTGTGTGTGTTCCAATGTTGAGTGCTCCACTGTTGAGTGAGTGCTCCACTGTTGAGTGTGCTCTACTGTTGAGTGAGTGCTCCACTGTTGAGTGTGCTCCACTGTTGAGTGAGTGCTCCACTGTTGAGTGTGTGCTCCACTGTTGAGTGAGTGCTCCACTGTTGAGTGTGTGCTCCACTGTTGAGTGAGTGCTCCACTATTGAGTGAGTGCTCCACTGTTGAGTGTGTGCTCACTGTTGAGTGCTCCATGGCACAGTGGAAAGAGTCCCATTGAGCCTCTCTCAGCACTGAGAGCAGAACTGTAGTTAAACATGGGTGAAGCTGGTTAGCAGGGGAAGGTAGGGTTGAAAGTGGGACATACCTTTGAAGAGGAGGAGAATAATGTGTGTGGTGTCACCACCCTTCTCCTGGAGCCCATGGGCAGTGGCTTGTCAGGGAAGTGAGGATGCTGACCAGGACAAGCTTGCCTGTCTTCACTTCCCTGGTGTGAAAGAAGTGTGTGTAAAGCTCACACGCTGGTGCCCAGCCTCTCACCTTGAACCCACAGCACAGGTCTCAGGGCCCATAAGCCTCTGGCCTGAGAAAGTCCATGGCCTGGTTTCCAAGCCAGGCAGGAGAGGCTAGGGACAGCAGAAGTGAAGTCCCTGAGAAGCACTAGAGGACACGTGCAGGAAGACCTCCTCTTGGAAATCATGTCACACACCCATTTCTATGCCTACTGTGAGCTGCATTTAACACCCCCTGGTGGGTCCCTGATGTCTCCAGTGCAGGGACTAAGGACCCTACAACACAGGACAGTGTTTAGAGCTTTAGACAGATGGCTGCCTTCCCTACCTCTGTGCCACACAGGCCAGTTTGATCCTGAGACAGTAAAGAGTATCCGAGATGCAGAATTGGAGCCAAGAAAGCAGCATTAAGAGCTGTCCCTGGCAGCCATTGGCGAACCCTGGAGGTCTGGCCATGGGTGAGAGGTGGGGGCCAGCAAGAGGGAGGACGATGACAGACAGGATTTGTGGGGAGCAGCAAGAGGGAGAATGATGACAGACAGGATTTGGCTTTTCTCTTACGAAAGCTGCTACTGTGAGGCTTTTGTTTTCTTCACCTTGAAAAGGAACAAGTTTTCAAACAAGATTGGCCAAAAGGGGGGGAGGGTGAATTAGAGACCATGGATATCTGGGGAGAGAAAAAGAAAGCCAAGAGTAAGCAATACCCACGGACACATTATTAATGGTTGCTGACAGGCTGAACTGTAAAGTATACCTCACGATTCAGCACGGGGCACAACCTGACTGAAAACGGCTATGTTCGAGGGGTAGGCCAAGCCTTCTCTCACTTCCCTACTTCATTAAAGATTTTAAATGATATTCACTTATTGTGTGTGGAGGTGTGCCCGCCATAGTACGCAGGCAGGCAAAGAAGACGACCTTTAGGAGTTATTTCCGTTCTTCCACCATGGGGATCCAGGGGGTCAAATTCAGAGGGCCGGGCTGGGCAAGCCATCTTGCTGGCACCTTATCCTCACTTACTGTTGACTGGTAAGCAGGTCCTGGCAGGGCGCTCCTGTGCAGCGTGCTCTGCCCTTCATGCCTTCCCCTGGTTCCCTCTGTGCTCCACAGTCACTCCCCTTCAATCTATTTAAATCTCCTGATCTTATCAGTCAACACACATGCTTATTCCAACAGAGCCTGCACTGATCCATGCATAAGATGATATTAGTGCACACAGCAAGCCCACTATGTTTTGGTGTGTCACACATTATAAATATGGGCTAATTGCTTTTATATGCTTCCTTTTATTAAATCTTATTACAGCTCTACGGACTGACATTAAAGAGATCCTGGGAGAGACGCTTAAGGGCAGTGAATGAGGCACTGGTAGACCTGAGATGCCACTCACGTAAGATCAATCTCCCCGAGGAAACCCAAATTAAAGCAAGGGGCAAACATTTCTCACATTTAGAATGGGCCATCCAAAACAAACAGAAGACATGTGCTGTCAAGAATGCACAGTACCTGAGACACTGATGCTTTGCTAGTGACAGTGTAAATGGCACAGTCGTATAGACAACAGCCTGGCAGTTTATCAAGTTAAAGCAATACGAAATGAGCTAGAAGTTCCATTTCTAGGTATTTTTACCCGTAAGAAATGTAGACATGCATGGTATGCAAATATTATGTGCAGATATTTGGAGAAATCTTATTCTTGACTGATCAGATCTAGAAAAGCATGGATAAGGCCTATCCATCAAGGGCAACGCTGTTTAGAATGAAAAGGACCAAGGTACCAACACACCCACAGCATGGTTGAGCCTCCAGTGCATTTCCGTGGGTGAAAGGAACCAGATTCCAAATCTACACAGTACCATTCATGATGGTTTGGAAAACACAGACGTGTGAAGGAAGAAGACAGAGGAATGGCTGCTTGAGAATGGGGATGGGGAGCCCAATGACATGAGAGAACTCTTTTTTTTTTTTTTTTTTTTTTTTTTTTTTTTAAGAGAGAATGAGATGTTCTCCATCTTGCTTGCAGGGACTATTACATCATCATGTACATTTGCCAAGACTTGAGAACTGCTTGATAAAAAAAAAGGTAGTTTTACCATATGTGAACTAGACCTACCTACACCCGACAAGGAAAAGAAGGCCAGTCCTATCCTTAGGCCAAGACTACACTGCTAAGCTCCATCTATTCAAGAGTGTCTACATTATCTGGCATATCCATCACGCCATCTAGGTGTGTATGCATCACATGTATGCAGGCGCTTATGGAGGCCAGAAGAGGGCATTTGATCCCTTGGAGATGGAGTGATGGATGGATGGTTGTAAGCTGCCTGACATGGGCATTGCAAAATAAACCCAGGTCCTCTGTGTAAGGATTCAGACATTACGCTGGCCTGCCCCTGTCACAATGCACTCAGGCAGTACTCTAGTCAGCCCAGGGTTTCATGAGTACTAGTCTGCAGGCAGGTGCAAAGGACCCCTTTAAAAGTCAGACCCCTGCCCACTTACGCTCTCTCTCATCCTCTCTCTCTTTCTCTCTCCTGCTTTTGGTTGGACACCAGCTACCCCCCCTTCTCTCTCTCCCCCTCTCTCCTCTTCTGTTCCCGGTGTCTCTATGTCTCTTCCCGTCTCCCTCACTCCCCTTTCTAAATAAACTCCTCATTTAAGCTCTATCTGCCTGGCGTGTTATCCCTCCCGTCTTGGTCACCCTCACCTGCTATGCTCTCCCACGTGGTCCCTTACCTTGGGACCCCACTCACTTGGGGACCCCCCCTTCTCCAGTTTTCATTCTTATAACTGTAATGAAAGAACAACATTTTGGTGCATTGACTTGGATTCTGGAAGAGCAGAAAGTGCTGTTAGCCACTGAGCCATGTCTCTGGGCCTCATAGCTACCATTTGAGCTAACAGCAGAGGAGGTTAATCTAAGCTGTATTACTATTCTGTGGCCTGTCTGGATTTTTGGCAGAGTATGCAAAGAGACAAAGAGCAATTGACAAAAGTCAACCAAGAAGCCCCCCACACCAGTTATCCCCCAAGAGAGGCCAGACCAGTCACTCACCTGAGCATGGCCCTTGACCTCCTGTTCAGAGACCGCAGTTTCACCAGCAGTTGAGGCTGCCTCCGCATGCTTATCATCTGGCGGAAAACACTGCCCTGTGCTATGGAGACATCAAGAATATGGAGGCAGTTTAAGTGCTTGGGACAGTGTTCATTTAAACAAATAGTCCTCGAGAATCTACAGCCAAGTGGTGCTGGATTGCATGAAGGCCCAGCTTCTTGCAAGCCTGTCTTGGCATGAATGCCAATGTGTCTCCAGAGGGCACCTCTCAAGCTACCCTCACAGGTGTTCTGTGACATGAAGAAAGGAAGCTGATAAAACAGGCCTGGCTCCAGGTAGACCCAACAGATCCACAGACTCCAAAGCCTAGACTGTTCTGAAGGGTGGGACCTAACACTGTGGGGCAGAACTGAGGGTCTGGAGCACAAAGCCAGGACCAAGATGGTGGAGGAGTGCCGAGGTACCGTATGTCAGTTGGACTCACACTCTATGAGGAAGGGCTGTATCTGTCTTACTGTCTATTTTCCTGCCTCTCCAGTACGCTGCTGGGTAGATGGCATTCACTCGGTTTCTTTTGGAGGGCAATTTGGAATGAATTCAAATGTCCTTTCAGTTAGCTTATTCTACTCATTCTACATTTGTCACATGTATTATGCTGACACAAGCTAGACTCATCTGAGAGATGGGAACCTTAGGTGGGAAAATGCCTCTGTAAGACTAGGCCGCAGGCAAGCCTGCATGGTATTTTTGTATTTAGTGATTGATGGGGGAGGTTCTAGCCCATTGTGGGTGGTGCTATCCCTGGGCTGGTGGTCTTGGGTTTTATAAGAAAGCAGGCTGAGTAAGCCATGAGGAGCAAACCAGTAAGCAACACTTCTTCATGGCTCCTGCCCTGTTTGAATCTTGTCCTGACTTCCTTCCATGATGGACTACTGTGGTGGTTTGAAAGAAAATTGCCCTCAAAGGGAGTGACACTATTAGGTGTGTCCTTGTTGGAGGAAGTGTGTCACTGGTGGGGTGGACTTTGAGGTCTCCCAGGCTTAAGCTATGTCCAGTGTGACAGTATACTTCCTATTGTCTGAGGATCAAGATGTAGAACTCTCAGCTCCTTCTCCAGCACCACGTCCGCCTGCACATCACCACACTTCCTGCCATAATGATAATGGACTAAACCTCTGAACTGTAAGCCAGCCCCAAATAAATCTTGTCCTTTATAAGAACTGTCATGGTCATGGTATCTCTTCGCAGCAATAGAAACCCTAACTAAGCCAAGTATCAACCCAGACCCAGTAAAAAGGACCTGCGACAGGGTCCCCATTATTCACAATTTCCTACTTAGTCTCAGATGTGTTAACAAAAACAAACACTTAGAACAAGTGGCTTCATTTCCATACTGATGACATATTAAGGACTGCGATTCTGAGTGGAAAGTGGATCTCGTTAGGGTACAGTTGCATTCTCTCTGCTCTATTGCTTGCTTCATCTTTCAGGAAAGGAGGTCTGCAGTTTGGATTTAGATGTCACTCAAAGGCCTATGAGTGCTGGAGAGATGGCTCAGTGGTTAAGGGCACTGACTGCTCTTGCACAGGACCCAGGTTCAGTTCCCAGCACCTACATGGTGGCTCACAACCATCTGTAACCCCATTTCCAGGGCATCTGACACTCTCTTCTGACCTCCACAGACACCAAGCATGCACATGGTGCCGAGACATTCATTCAGACACACATACACATAAAACAAAATACATCTTTTACAAAAAGACCTGTAAAGAAGAGGTGGCGGGACCTTTTGGGGGGATCCTTCAGGGACACATTTAGGCCACTGGGTCTGTGGCTATGAAGGAGATATAGAGGCCTTTGCCCTTCTGTTCTGTTTCCGAGCTGTCACAGGGTTAAAGACTTCACCACCCACCTTTTACCATGATGTTCTTTGCTAACACAGGCCCAACACAACAGGGTCAAGAGACCACAGACTAAACCCTGTGGAAACATACTCAGATAACCCCTCCTCCCTTAACTTGCTTGTGGCAGGGTCCTGGTCTCATAAGCCCCTGACAGAGGTTTACACACAGACTGTACCTCTTCTGGACACTGAAGGGTCCACTTCAACGCCTTTTTCATAAGGAGTGCCACCATTCAAGAAGAGTTCATACGTTCTGTAAAAGAACAACATATGTGATGAGCACATGTCATGGACATTTTGGGAACTAGACTCAGCCAGGAATACTTTCCATCACAAAGGTATTCATGGGCACTTTCTTCAACTCATGGGTAAGTGACAATCAAGGGGCTGACTCTTCTATGAGCAGCATCTCAAGAGACAGATGTCCTCCTCAGTACTAACTGCAGACAGTGTGGTTTTCCACAAGAGGAGGAAGAGTCTGACGTCACTAAAATGATTTGACTTAATGACTCGTGTCAATAAGTATTTCCTCCAATGTATTGACTCATTATGCACAATGAAGTCATTATGAATTTCTACTGTATTCTCTCCTGCTTCCCTCCCTCCCTCTTGCTAGGTAGGCACTGAGCTGTTTCCCCTTGGGTCCCCTGTACTTCTCTTTTATGGAAGTGTAACTTACCTGCAGAGAGAAGTTACAATGTATTCCCGCTCTGCTCCTCGGAGCAGTTTACCTGGATCCACTCGCACAGCTTTTGTGAACAAAAGTGGAGTCACAGTGTTCATATCATCCTGCAATTTCCTTCCCTCGACACCCACTGGAGGTGATCAAAGTTAGCTGTGACTCCACTTCTGCAAAGTGGACACGTGCATTTCCTTATTTCCTCTACTAAGCACAATACAACCCTAAGCTATATTATAATTTATATATACTAAGCATAACAAAAAATTTTTTAAAAAGTATAAGAAATCAGGGTTCCCACAACACCCCAGCAGCAACAAATACTAGGGTGATGTGAGATAACGGGAGGCAGGACTCTTAGCTGTGCCCAGTGGCGAGAAGGCCACGAAGGAAGTGCCGCTCAAAGTAATTCTCACACAAGGCTCTGAGACAGGAAATAATCTCCAAATTAAAGATGGAGGAAACTGAGACCCGGAGATGTTAAGGAACCTGAATAATCAGCCAGCTGGGCCCAGAGCTCTGGATGATAGAACTTCCCACCCAGAATCCTAGTCCTGGTCCGTCCTGTCTGCCTACCTGTACCCTCCTGCTCAC
Organism: Phodopus roborovskii; assembly: GCF_943737965.1. Taxonomy (NCBI): domain Eukaryota; kingdom Metazoa; phylum Chordata; class Mammalia; order Rodentia; family Cricetidae; genus Phodopus; species Phodopus roborovskii. The sequence continues at coordinate 25,961,784 of NW_026126416.1, read as the reverse complement.
GTCCTTGACTTAGGTCTTCATTTCACAAATTTAAAAATGAGATCATCAAGTTTCTTGTTAGTTTATGAGACAGGTGGGTCTCAGTTAAGAGCCTGGGATGTATATGGTACCTCTGACAATAGAACCAGGATGTATCCTTAGTACAGGGATGGACTTCAGGAGCCCATTTCCCATGGGAGGATACTCTACTCCCTTAGCCTAAAGACATGGGGGAGGATGGTCTAGGCTCTACCCCAAATGATGTGACAGATTTGATGATCCCTCACTGAAGGCCTCACCCTCCTTAGGGAGTGGATGGGGGATGGGATGAGGGGATCTGTGGGGAGCATGGGAGGATGAGAAGGATAGGAACCTGGGATCAATAGGTAAAATAAGAAAAAATACTGAAAAGAAAAAAAAATGGCTTTCCCTTCACACAAAATATTTGATGAGTAAAATGCTACCAATGGAAAAAAAACAAAAACCAAAAAAATACTGACTTCTGAATATGTCCTGTTTTCCCATGCTCCCTCAAACACTAAGATCAATATGAAAAGCCCCCCTTCCCAAAACTTGTTAAGTAACAGAGTAAACCTGAGGTAGATGGTCCCTGGGAATTTTCTGCACAGTTGCTCATTTGTGAGGAACAATAAGCCACTTACTTTGCTGGAACAGGAACACCGCTGGCATCAAAGAGCTTAAGAAACACCCAGCCGCAGCTTAACTCTCCTCGCTCACCAGTAGACTAGGAAATAAAATGGGCACATAGAAGGGTATCTGAGCTAACCACTCAAGCACTCACCGAGCCCTCTGGGAGGAGCAGAGTTAACACCTACTCTAAGGCCTAAGCTGTCCCTCAAAGAAAATAAGATGCCACATGCCAGCACCCCACTTTACCTGCAGGTCAGATGTTAAAAGTGGTTCTTCAAATGACTGCCCTGCTTTGTCACAGTTGCTTTGAAAGGTCCCTTAAACCTGATCCTGAGGTAACTGTTACTACTGGTCTCCAGTGCTATACGGTTTGGGGACAATGTCAAACCACAGGATACTACAAGACATTTTGAAGTTTTGTTTTACGGGGGATGGAATACAGGAATCAATTACTCAAGGACCCCCTTGCCAGGAAGCTCAGCCCTCCTGCCAATTACCAGGGCACTGGGGCTCACTTGGCTCCTCTCATGTCCTACCCATCTGTCTTGAAGATGTACAGGACAGGAAATTAACATGATCTTCCAGTGACAGCTCTCTGTGTAGCTGCAAGGCCAACTTTATATGCTTACGCCTTTCAAGCTATGAGCAGAATGTGGACGTGTGGAGTCACCAGTGAGGGCGCTCCCCAGTGGGTGTAGCATTTCTCATGGCAAACATTAAAGCACAGTTCTCACGGTCCCTCGCCACTCTCGCATGTCCCTGAGCAAGCTGTGACATACAAACTTATGTGGACTTGGCTCCTGGAGGGCAGGGGTGACTAAACCCCGCCCCCAACACACACACACACACACACACGCGCGCGCGCGCGCACACACACACACACACACACACACAGAGAGAGAGAGAGAGAGAGAGAGAGAGAGAGAGAGAGAGAGAGAGAGCCCAGAATGCACTCAGGACTTTAAATTACCTCTGGGAAGTCCCATACTTTGGGAGGTTTTGTACTTTAAAAGTAACGAGTTCTATGATGCTATAAATGCTAACAAATACCCCTTTGCCTTAAATACCACTTAAATCAGTACCACATAAAAATCAAGAATCAGGCCAATAAGAATCAAGGTGTCTGTTGCCAAACCTTGAGACGACATGGTAAAAGGAGGGAGGTGATCCCTACAGCTGTTTTCTGACCTCCATACTGTGCCCACGAATAAACATAATACTTTTTTAAAAATGAGAATCATATCACTCTGGTTCATAGAAATCTCCCATTGCTGTTTAAGTGTGAATGTGACCCCAGGCATGCGTGTTTGAATACCTGGTCCCTAGCTGGTGATGCTGTTTAGGGGTTGAATCGGAAGTGGGTCACTGGGGTGGCCTTGAGGGTTCTAGTCCAGCCCCTACAACTGTTCATAGTCTGCTGCCTGGCGTGCCTTCCCTGCATGATGGAAGGAGTCCCTACAGCTGTAAGCCAGAATAAACCCTTCCTCTTATGTTGCTTTTGTCAGGGCATTTTGTCATAGCAATAGAGTGTAGCTAACCCAGCTTCTATTATTTTGCTTGTAAATGAGATACATTTCTAACTTTTCCCCTTTGGTGCATCAGAACAGTTTATCTTTCAGCTTTGACATACATTTCGAATATAAGAAATTCCAAGTTCAAATAAAATCCCAAGGTCTGGAGTTGAAGAATTGGACCTGATGAAACAGTCACCATCGAGCAAGCATGGCAAGATGCCAGTGACCTAGAATGATAAGGAAACCAAGTTACTGACAAAAGTGAACAGTGGGCTTCCGGCCAGCCTCATCCATCTGTGAAGGGCTCATGCCTTTGCATTCTAATAGAGGGAGGTGGGGTGGGGGCATACGGGGAAGGCTCAGCCAGTACAGGGCTTGCTGCAGGCCTGAAGACTTGAGTTTTCTCTCTGGGCCCACATGGTAGGAGTAGAGTATTGACTCCTACAAGCTGCTGCCTGACCTTCCTTTCTCTTGCATGTTGTGTCACACAGGCCCACATGGATGTGCTAAAATAGACAAATGTAGAGCAAACACGCACTTTCTTAAAAGGAGATAGACCAGGTTCACATGTAATGATTGGAAGTAGAAACACATAGCTTCCCTGTTGATAGGGAAATTACCTTCACCTGTCTACACTTTTTTTTTTTTTTTTTTTTTGCTTAGAACAGGCAAAGAAGAAAACTACTATATGTCAGTCCCCAGGGGTGTAACAAATGCAGCCTACTTGTTTTATTTACACTAACTACTGCTGTTTGTAAGTTACACTAAAGCCAAAGACCAATGCATACTTGTCCTCACTCCTGCCTTACAGGCATCCCATCATTCCCTTTGTTCAATCCAGTCCATTCCCCTGGACAACCATAACCTCCTTTCCTGCCTAGAAAACCCTACCCATTCCCCAAGGTTTAGTTTCCCGTGCTCAAAAATCTTCCTTGGGCCTAAGGTATGAACCCTCCTTTTCTCTCACAGCATGCTTCCAACATCCTTGGATCCTCATAAGCACTGCACTCCACCTGAATGGTACACAGAACCCAACTCACAGGTGGCACCAAGGACTAAATACCACAGTGCATGTGGCCTATCCACGGCCAGTGTTCATCAGTAGTGGAGACTGCGGCTATTTACAGATGTATATGTATGGATGTGTAAACTCCCACATGTCTAGATCATTCGAGAAGCTCACTCACACTTTCACAGTCCTCCCTGCAGCTCATCCTTGGAAAACAGAAAGTCAACACTGCACATGCACAACGACCAGGGAGCAGACAAAGAGGCAAAGAGACAGGCAGTGCTTCCTGGGGGCAGGTGTGAGGGGAACCATGGGCTCTGAGGAGCTGTGCCACAGAGGACGACACGTGCCACATCAAGCCAGGCGGCTAAGCCTCCAGCACAGCCTGTGCCCTCTCCCTGACCTTCTGACTTGTGCTAAGACCTGATACAGTAAGAGGAAGGGCTTCTAGAATGCAGTGGAACAAAGGAGTTAGCTGTGGGAGGGGAGTAAATGCTAAAATAATGAGTCCTTGGAGGTAGGAAAAAGTAAACCACAAACAATCCCATAAAAAGAACAAGAGGACATCCTTGACTCACTAGCGTCTGTGTGAGACTGACTCAGTGGTCTGAAGCCCTAACCTCACCCCAGCCCTGACAGGATCTGGGTGTAAAGCACCAGGCCCTGAGGCGTTGCCTTTGATTTTTATCTGAGAAAAATACAAGTGCCATTGGCACAGTTGGAAGATTTCATTTTTGAAAAATATTCCAATCCTAATCTTATCTTCTTGCTGTCTGCTCCATCAAGGGACATTTCCTAAAATTGAGATCCACTGAGAGAGGTGACTCACAGGGATCACAGCTTCAGTGATTCTGGGGTGCAGGGGATTTTTGCCAAAATTGTCAAAGAAGAATGGAGATGGAAAGATCTGGAAAGACTCCCATTTGACCCTATGCGCCACATGCTCCATGCACCACACTTTGGGAGCCTCGTGCCCGGTCAGACACTTCAGATGACTTACCTGGGGGGAAAAGGTCCATGTTTTGGGCTTTTTAGGCTGCCATACCGCTCGAACTGTGTGGATATTGCTCAGAACCTGAAATGAGATTTTCTCATTTGAAACCACTCTGTAGGAGTCTGAGATCCCCGCACTTCCAAGTCTCAAGCCTTCAACATCAGCTGCACTGGAAAGCACAGATATACATGCTCTCATTCTCTCCCCCCATCCCTTTCCCTCCCTCCTCTCTGTGTATATAGGACAAAGAAAACGGAAGAACGCAAGATTAGAAGGGAAGAGGAAGCAGGCACACGGCTGGGGGTGGCCCTGGGATCCATCTCTACCAACAAGAGAAAATCAGTAAGAAGCATCCAGCTGAAAGCCGAGCAAGACTGCTCTGCAGCATCTGCCTGCTGCCTTGGGCACTGAGGCCTTTAGTGAGCTGCTCAGAGAATCCAGCTGTGCCGGGAGGCTGTCTCTAAAAGCGCTCTGTCCTGCTTGATATTAACAGCAGCACTTCTTATTTTTGACACTTAGATTTATTGTGGAAGAGTTCAAGTAAACAATGTAAGGACGTGCATTCCTACTAGACACACCTACAACATGAGATCTGTTCTATGAGTTAATATCTATGATTTTGGTATAAGTTTTACTACTCTGATGTATTAGTAAAAAAAAAAAAAATCAAACTTCAAACTGAAGCGTGGTGATGGTGTGTAGAGCGTGGTGTATATCTACAGTCCCAGCAGAAGCAAGAGGATGAATTCCAGGCTAGCCTGATCAGGACACTATCACAAACAAACAAACAAACAAAGCTGGGGTCCTAGTTCTTGTGAGAGGCCAGACTAGGGGTGTGCATCTGGGAGACTGTCTCCAAAACAAAGTAAAAGACAGTCTGTCTCCTTTTGGTCACCAGTGGTCACCAGTGACACCTGCTGGCAGTGTTCTGTACGGAAGTGTGCAAATGAGGATCACTGTTACACACTCCAAGTTCAAATGAAGGATGAACTCTTCTGTCACGTGGGAGTCTAAGGCATCCTGCCAGCTTAGCACTCTGCTCTCCCATCTAGTCCACCACATTTGGTTGATTCTTGCCTCCCCCATCTCCCTCTGCAGCACCCTCTTTCTAAGTTGTAATCATCATTGCTCGCCAAGCCCACCTACGCAGCCCCCTGTGCTCTGAGTGCGGTCCTAAATGTGTCACTCGTATGAACTCACTTACTCCTCCTGTCAATCCAGGAACAGAGTGAGCAAGGGTCTCATGCCAGCGAATGGTGGAGCTGCTTAATCCTAAGCGAGCTGGCTCCATATTTTGTTCATTTGACAGTGACAGCTGGCTGTCCTGACCACCAACTATTGCAGGGTTTCTCTACTCATCTTTCTGCTTTTGCTGTTTATGGCAGTCACATTTCTCACTGCTGTGACAAAATCACTGACGACAGAACTGTAGGGAGGCAGGGTTAAACTTGGCTCATTGCTCGAGAGTGCAGCCTACCATGCAGGACTATGGTGGTAAGAAAGTGCCTCTAGATGTGGCCACAAGATCTTGAGGCAGCTGGTCACACTGTGACCTCAGCCAGAGAACAGAGAGAGCCCAATTGCTGCTCAGCTCACATTCCCTTCCCTTTTCATTCAGCCTGTGACCTCAGTCTATGGGATGTGCCACGCCCACCCATTCTGTAGGGCTCTTCCCACTCCAGCTTAACTCACTCTTCTACTTCTAGGTTTGTAAGTTAAGTTGGTTGCTTGGACAACTGACTTTGAGTCTTTGTTCTTCACAGTATTTGTGGTTAAAGCTGAAAATTTCTACCTGGGCACTAAGAATTTTCTCATACAAGAAATGTTTGTTTCAAGACAATCATGCAGACTCTTTTTGGCATTGGGTGAAAAGAATCAGGAAGGAAAAGAATAGAAAGCTTTATTGGTTATACTGGTATATATATTTATCAAAAATGTAGTACCATAGATAAGACCTGGGCTTAACTATAACAATATAACAGTATAACAGTGTAACAGTGGGGGATAAGCATTAGTACCTTAGATACATTAGCTCAGATACATTGTCTGTGATGTACCAATATCACACTCCACAATCAAAGAACCAGAAGTTAAACCTACATAATCAGAACCAGTGTGGTACATACAGATATGTGTATATATAATAGGGAGGAGGAGAGAAGGCAGTAGTTGCTTAATGTTTATATATGGTGCATGTATATATAACATACATGGTACTAATAAAATCCTTTTCCCTTACCCTGGAGTGACTTGACTTAGCTCCCAGCAGACTTAGTTCTTACCTTGCTGCCGTCAAACAGACAGAGGCGCACGTGTCTGCTGAGAACCTGTATGCTTGCTCCTGGGAGAGGAATCATTTTACAGCTCCACAGGGTCAGAATCAAAGAGACACGGCTTGGCCTTGACATAATCTGAAAGGAAAAGTAAGCACACATTTTATTATTATTGTTTGTGATTTATAATAAAATCAATTCCACAAAGCATCTTTTATAAATACAGCTTTAGAAAATAAAGCAAGTCACTCTGGAAATCTCAGCACTTAGGAGGTGAAGGAGAAAAATCAAGAGTTCAAGGCCAGCCTGAGCTACACGAGACCCTATTTTAAAAACAAGAAAGCGAAAGAATAAAAAGAAAATATACATAGATTTTTAAAAGCCAAGAATTTTATACAAACATATTTACAGTTTTCAGCAAAGTACACTTACAATAAAAAAAAACCAATCTTTTGAGGTAAATTTTTACACAGTTGTATTTGAAAGTTACATTTTTTAATCATTTACAAACTGCAATGAAATAGGCATGCAGGACTCACAGGTAAAATAAATGATTAGACTATGGGATCACTGCATTCTAGTCCCCAGTTATTCCTGTAAGATGTGTATGAGCATGGATAGCTACCACAGTGTAGCTCCAGGATATGATAATAGTGTCACCCAGTTCAATCCTCCCTTGTTTGGATTCTGTTGCGATTTGGCAAAAAGCTCTAATATTCTGGACCATTCCTCCCAAACCCTGATCACACAGGGCTTCCATTCTTCTCCTTAGGCTCTTGAGAGGGAAGAGAAAAATAATGAAGGTAAATATCTGGGAAGGAATGTGCTATTTTTGCCACCCCAGGGAAGATAGTATAAGAAAGCAGACTGCGAGGAGCAAGCCAGCAAGCAGAACTCGTCCAAGGCATCCACTTCAGTTCCGGCCCCCAGGTCCTGACTGAAGGTCCTGCCCTGACTTCCCTCAGTGCTAGGATGTGACCTGAGAGTTGTAAGAAGAAATAAGCCCTGTCCCTCTCCAAGTTGCTTTTATTTATGGTGTTTTATCACAGCAACAGAAACCGTACTTAGGACAACCTCTCTCTGAGGTTATAAACACTAACCAGTGCCTGGTGTGTGTGTGTGTGGGGGGGCTTGTTGGAGTAGTTGCCTATAAGTTGCAAGTTAGTGGTGATAGGGGACAACATCACACAATGGAGCTTTCATTAACTCAGCATCCATGCTGGGGTGTGGCTTATCAGTGACACGGCTACATAAGTCACCTATGCTCCGGTAAGTGATCACATAGACTTGACTGGTTCACACTGGACTCCACAGAATTATTTCTTTGTTCTGTCATGGCCCTCTTTTCCGGGGTGAGCAGCAATACCTCCCCAGTGAAAGCATGCAACAAAGATACTTCAGCAAACTGTAACACTAACGTTTATTGAGTTCTTATGTGCCCAGCATTACACTTTATCATTCACACAATAACTCTGTGTTGAAAGAATTAGTTATTATTATTATTATTATCATTATTATTATTATTAATAGCTCCCCTTTTACATATGAAAAATGATTAGTAGAAGGCTGGAGAGATGGCTCAGTGGTTGAGAGCACCAGCTGATCTTCAAGACATCTGGGGTTAGGTTCCTAGCACCCACAGAGTGGCTCGCAACCATTTACAACTCCAGTTCCAGGGGACTCAGCTTCCTCTTCTGGCCTCTGTAGGCACCAGGCATACATGTGGTACATAGATATACATGCAGTCAAAACACCTATGCACATAAAAATTATCTAAAATTTCTTTCTTCAGAAAAAAACCTATCTAAAATTTCTTTCTTCAGAAAAAAACAGAGCCACATGGTGAGACCTTGTCTCAAAAAAAAAAAAAGGATTATTAAGACTCAGCTGTACCGCTCTTGGGCATATAGCCAAAGGACGTTAAATCATACTTTATACTACAAGGACATTTGCTCAACTATGTTCACAGCAACTTTATTTGTAATAGCCAGAACCTGGAAACAGCCTAGATGTCTGTCCCTCAACTAAGGAATGGATAAAGAAGGCAAATGGATGGAACTAGAAAAAGAAAATCACCCTGAGTGAGGTAACCCAAACTGACAAAGGCAAACATGGTGTGTACTCACTCATAAGTGGATACTCGCTGTAAAATAAAAGATAGCTATACTACAATCTACAGACCCAGAGAGACTAGTAACAAGGAGGGTTCGTGGGGACACCCAGAGCCAGAGCTTCCTGGAAAGGGGAAATATAAGAGATTTTGTGAGTGAACTTAGGTGGGTGGTGATGAGAACAGGAGCGATCAGGTTGGGGGGCTCAGAGGAGAAGGATGGTGAGGGGGACTGCTGGGGGGCACATGCTGGGGTCTAGTGGAAGCCTGGCTCTGGGGAATCTTCCAGTAGTCTATGGAGAGGACCCCAGCTTAAACTCCTAGCAATAACAGATAAGTAGCCATCTCCTGTGACCAGACCAATGCCTGGCCCAACTGCCATCAGAAAGATACCATCCAGCAACTTATGGAAACAGATGCAGACCCACAGCCAAACATTAGGAGGAGTTCAGGGATCCTGCAGAAGATCAGGGAGAAAAGACTGCAGGAGCCAGAGGGGTCAAAGGCACCACAAGAAAACTGACGGAATCAAGTAACCTGGGCTCATAGGGGATTACAGTCTGAACCGACAGCCAGGGAGCCTACACGGGGCTGTCCTGGCACTCTGCATACATGTTACAGTTGTGTAGCTTGGTCCTTTTGTGAGACTCCTAACAGTGGGAACAGGAGCCATCTCTGACTCTTTGACTGGCTTTTGAGGCCCTACTCCTCATACTGGGTTGCCTTGCTCAGTCTTAATACACGGGGAGGTGCTTAGTCCTATTGCAACTTGATATGACACGCTTTGTTGATGCCCACGGGAGACCTATCCTTTCCTAAACAGAATGGAGGAGGGGTGGATAGTGGGTGGGTACAGAGGGGGAGGCGTGGGGGAGGAGGGGGAGGAGAGGAGGGAGTGGAAACTTAACAGGGCTGTAAAATAAATAAATAAATAAATAAATAAATTTAGTTATTTAAAACAATGATACAAACTTAGAATTAATTCTTTTGTAATGAGAGAACAATAGAAAAGTGAAGAAGGTGAAGTTGAGCTACAAAGTTCAAATTACAAAGTACCTTTCAGAAGTACAGAGTGTGTTCTCTGTGATGTACTTGTCAATTTCCATTTTACATGCGTGCTACAGGACAGACCCTGGGCCCCCTCATTTGATCAACAGTAAGCACACCTACCGTGCCTGCCTTAGCGTCCCACAGTAGATCTCTGAAGGCCAGCTGTGATGTCGTGAGTTCCGGCTGTAAGAAGTAGCTTGCTCGAAACTGGTTCCCTGATAAAACAACACCCCCTTTAGTTTCTCAAAACAGAGAAATGAAAGCCAAAACCCCAAATCCGTACTGTTACAAGACAAACTTAGCAAAAAATTTCCGAGAAGTCATGTACTCAATTTCTAAGGCAGATGTAACAATATATGTTTGTATATTAAAATAAGACACAAACTTGAAGTTATAAATATATAAAGATCACCTCAAGACAGCTCTAAGGGAGTTGTAAAGATTTTTAGACAAAAAGTATGCCTCATGATAATGATGATTCATTCAAATACTTGTGTAAAGAGGAAGAAATCTTTAATCATGTTTTAGAGATTTGGGGACAACATTACATAATTAGTTTCATTTTAAAATTAATTTTTGAGACAATGTCTCCTATAAATACCAGGCTGGTCTCTAACTCTCTATGCCACCAAGGGTGACTTTGAACTTCTGGTTCTCTTACTTCTTTCTCCCACATGCTGGGATCATAGGTCCACACCTGGGCTGCTAATTACAGATATCACCACTCACTCAAGAAATAGTTCTGGAGCCCCTGCTTTGTGCCAAGTGCTATATTAGAAGCCAGAAACAGAATAGTGAACCTGAGAGACATGTCCCATCCTCATTAGCTTACCGCTGACTGGGGGTGGGGCTGACAAACAAAGCCTGAGGTTTAAGGGTGCTGAGTAGTTTCAAGGGTGCACAGGAAACCAATACAACCATGGCAGGCATCCTGGGGAAGGACGGGAAGAACACGGGAAAGAGCCACTCCATCAGAGGTGACCTCACAGAGTCCTTCCAAGGATAACTGAACAGCTCAGATACACAGGAGACACCTGTCACCATGGTTCTTCTTTACAACAGCCTACAGACAGATGCTCTCAAGCACCAGGAAAGCCCAAAATGAACAAGGGAACAGAAACACCAGGTGGAGAGAACACTCCCGAGAAGTCTTGCTATAAAGAAGTGCTTAATGGGATGGGATTGGGGTTGGTCCTTAAGGACTCAGGATTAGGTGTCTTGCTAATACTGATTGGGCATGTTCCAATAGGGGAAAGACTGGAAAAGTTTGGCTAAAGGTAAAGGAAAGGGCACCTGTTTTAGTTAGGGTTTCTATTGCTGTGAAGTGCAATAGACCATGGCAACTCTTACAAAGGAAAACATTTACTTGGGCCTGGCTTACATTTTCAGAGATTTAGTCCATTATCATCATGGTGGGAAGCAAGGCAGCACACAGGGAGTCACAGTGCTGGAGAGGGCGTTGGCCATCCTGCATCTTGACCAGCAGGCAACAGGAAGTGGTTTGTCTCACCCAGCATGGCTTGAGCCCATCTCCACAGTGACACACTTCCTCCAACAAAGCCACACCTCCTAATAGTGCCATTCCCTTCAGGGGACATTTTCTTTCAGACCACACAGCAGAAACTGTGTTTGTGAAACAAGGAAAGGAGCTGGAACCCAGAGCATCACACACAGCGTGGCATTCCCAAATGCCACGGGAGTACAAGGAAAAGATGACTACTCAAGGAGGTGAGATGCAGGGCTGGGGAGATGGCTCAGTCAGTAAAGCAATTGCCAATGTGAGCATAAGGACATCAGTTCTATCTCTCAGAGCCCAGGCAAGAGCCAGGTGGAGTGCAGTGGTATGTACCCATGGTCCTTGTGCTGGAAAGCAGAAGAGGGGGAATCCCTGGGGTTTGCTGGCTAGCAAGTCTAGGCAAACTGAGTGGAGGCCTTGCCTCAAAAAATACAGTAGGGAACCGTTGAGGAAGACACATTGTGTTCACCTCTGGCCTCAGCATGAGGAACACAGGAACACACACACACACACACACACACACACACACACACACACACACACACACACACACGGGTGGGGGTAGATGTAGTATCTTTAACTTGTTTTGTCAATGAGAGAAAAACTTCAGCTTTGACTGCTTAACTAAAAGAGTACTGAGGCTGAAAGCCCTGTGTTACCTTCATCCAGCAGCTGGGAGAGCATGGAAGGTCGGAACCCTGCAGGAATAGCTCCCATTGTGGCTAGCACATCAATAGTGTTTATCTGTTGAAGACAGGAGAATGAAATAGACTTGTTTCCATTCCTCTCCTTGTCTCTGTAATACTTCAACACCATTGCAACCATAACTCAAAAGAGGAAAATACAAAATATAGACTTTGAGGTAAGAAATGTTACAGTGTAACACCCAATTCCTAGAGGGTGGCATTCATCATGAACCCGGGCCTCCGTAATGACTTTGACCCTCATGGTGACTAGCTTACAGAGCTCTGGGTTCCACGCCAGTTGCTTCAAGTGCATCCTGCACCAAAATGGCCCCACTCCCATCAAGTTCCACAGCACATGCCACTGAACAAATGCTCACACACTTTAGAGTCAGTGGATGCTGTGTGTGTGTGGACATCCCACTCATACAAGCATGGCCTTGTAACTAAGGAAGAGAGAAAGGAGTCAGGAAGGAACTCACCACGCTGCTAATGGGGATGGTTAATAGATTGAGAGGAAGGATTTTCACTGTGTTATATAATTTCTGGGTGATAGAATTATGGGTAATTTCTTACTCTGATGTATCTTTTTGTATGTTTTTCAAATAGCTGGGCTTTAATGTCAATTTTCCCAAATTGATAGAAGATTTATGTGGAAACTCAGGATAATCCCAAACTCTCAAATTGTATCAGAGAAGAGAGTCCCTACTTCGCATAGGAAGGACATGTTCTTTGGATTACGGACCACTAAGGCAGAAGATATGCGTTACCTTCTGTACATCTTGTACCTGCTAAGACCTCTGCTGTCCTCTAGTCTCTATTCTGCTCTGAATTCAGTCTGAACTACTGAATAACAAACCCAATGTGTCTTACTAGTCAATCACATCAATATTAGTAGACACAAAGCACCAGCCAGGAAACACCAACCTCTGAGATAGCTTTTCGGACAGCACTCCAGTGGGAATCCGTTCTAGGGAGACAAAGAAGCAAGGTCAGCGAGGGACCAGTTATATCTATTCAGACTGGACAGTCAAAGAAAAAAGTGTGTAATCAATCAGTTCTGAAAACTAAACAATCATTTTCTCCGATTAAAGTATCAACACATGCCTCCATTTTAAGAAAGTGTTGAATTATTTATGATAGTAAAAATAAAGACAAAAGTTTCTGGAACTGAAGATGGTTTACTTGGTAAAATGCTTGCTATGCAAGTGTGAAGACCTGCGTTCAAGCCCCTAGAGCTGACAGAAAGCCACGCATATGCCTTGTAATCTCAGTGCTGAGGAGGTGGAGACAGGAAGGTGTCTGGGGCTCACTCTCCACTCAGCCTCACCTAATTAGCAAGCCCCAGGTCCCAGAGAGACCCAGTATCAAAAAGTAAGGTGCATGGCTCCTAAGGAACAGCATGCAAGGTTCCCCTCTGCCTACACGTACGTGCGCATGCACACATGTACGCATGCACGCGCACACACACAGCTACCCTGACCCCTCCCTCCCATTTCGTACCTCTGCTTTACTTCAGCTCCGTTTGCAGTTTCATCCACCACCTCCACATCCTCGTCACTGCCCTCCTTGCTGCCTTCTTCATTCGATTCTTGCTTGTCTTTTTTATTATAGGGCTAGAAAATCGTGGACATACAAAGTGATTTTCAGTCAATACAAAATCAGCCAACAAAATACCAGAATTTTAAAAGATTTGGCATAAATCAAAATATTTGTATGTGATGGGGAAATATTGTAACACATGCTTGCTAATTTCACTATTTTAAAAAAAATGACAGCCATGGTAATTCCAAAACTTGGGAACCTGAGTCAGGAGGATCATGAGTTCTAGGCTAGCCTGGGCTCCACAGCAAGATCCTGTCCAAGAGTAAAAAAAGTAAAATTTTAAAAAAGGCAAGTTTAATCAAAATAAATTGCATATCTGTTTATGTTAGATGGAATTTAAATTAAAAAATGGAAAAAGAATCAGTAAAAGTGAATGCCGGAAGAAGATAATCTTGGAATAAGAAAGCCCTTTTCAGTCAGGCGGTGGTGGTGCACACCTTTAATCCCAGCACTCGGCAGGCGGATCTCTGTGAGTTCTAGGCCAGCCTGGTCCAGCACATGTTCCAAAGCTACATAGAGAAACCCTGTCTCAAAAAAAAAAAAAAAAAAAAAAAAAAAAAAAAAGTCCTTTTCAGAAATAATATCAAATATAAAACCAAAAATCATAAGTGAAACCACTGACAGATTTACCTAACAAAAATACACACAGCTGAAAGTCAACAAAAAACCAAACACGAACATCTGAAGGTTAATATCCTCATTAATAATATTATAACAGCCTTCACATTCAATAAGGAATGATATAAGAAACAAAGAGTATAATAAATGCAAACAAAACAATCATGAGCTTGGTTTTTGTTTTTTGTTTTTTCTTCCTGGAGCCCACATAACAGCCACAGGTATATGGGTTCACCAGAGCAAGCTGGCTGGCTATACAGCTAGATTTGGTGAGCCCTGGGGTCAGTGAGAGGCCTTGCCTCTGTACATAGGATAAGGGTGACCTCATGAAAGACAACCAGTGTCATTTTTGGTCACGAAATTGGTTTTGATGACCACAGCCAGCACTGTCAAACATACAAGAATATACTCTCAGGGGATGGCAAATTGGTGAAATACATAAAATCCAAAGATGGCTGTGTGGATTAACACCACGGCAGCTGCTTGTTCTCCAACTCTCCATCTTAGTGCTGAAAGAAATTTGGACTGCAATAATGACTACTAGGCACTGGGGAGGCTCAGACAGGCAGATGCCCTGGACTTGGTGGCCTACTTAGCAACCCAGTAAGAGACCCTGTCTCAAAACTTGAGGTGGACGGTACCTGAAAACAGCACTAAACCCCACAGCATCTTCGTGATGGGAGTGTTCCAGAGCTCATGCGCATGTCCCAGAAGGCGGGTGGTTAACGCACAACACTTCCCTCACTTGTCATCTCTTCAAAATTAAAGCCAATTCTCTACCCCAAACCATTCGCTTGCTGACAATTCAGAAGTACAGCCCCACACCACATTACCATCCAATGGAACACTCTGTAGCAGGAGAGGCATAAAACCAGGACTAACCTCCAAGTAGGTTCTGGGAATGAGACCCTCATTTCCTTCAGCGTCCTTAGCCAGCCACCAACCATCAGGCTTTTTTTCAATTATATGGAGAATATCCCCTTTCTTAAATAAAAGCAAAGTAGAAAATAAGACGTCAATAACCATGAACAAATTTCACAATATTTCATTACAAATGCTTTAAATGTGTTTCTACAAAAGTAAAATAAGCTTCATTAATTATTTAGGCCCACTTAAAAATAAAGTTCATAATACTCTATTACTGACTCTTATGTGAGTATATAAATGAACTGCTTCATTTGACTAGTTAGCAGGCATGCATGCGTGCACGCGCACACACACACACACACACACACACACACACACACACACACACACAGCTTATATTCAAATGAGAAGCACCTCCTCATTAGTGTGTGTGTACCACATGCATGCCTGGTGCCCATGGAAGTGAGAAAGTGCTTTGCATCTTCTGGAACTGGAGTTACAGGGGGTTGTGAGCCATTTGTGGAAGCTGGAAATCAAATCTGTGTCTTCCGTAAGAGGAGCAAGTGCTCTTAATTGCTGAGCCATCTCTCCAGCCCCTCACCATCGTTTTTAAGGCATCATGCTTATGCCAACACCGTGATTATTAGATAAGAAACACTGAATTTGTGAAACTCTTTGGAAAGCATCTTCCAGAAGCAGCATGTGAATCATAGATGAAAATCAGCTCTGTGAAATTAAAATTAAACCATATGTTCAGACGAAAATAGTATTTGTCTAAAATATCCCAATTCACATTTTTAATGACATTTATCCATACATAAAAATATAATACACCAGCCAGGTTTGGTAGTGCACGCCTTTAATCCCAGCACTCGTGAGGCAGAGGCAGGTGGACCTCTGTGAGTTTGAAACCAGCCTTGTCTACAAAGCATGTTCTAGGATACCCAGGACTGTTAAACAGAGAAAGCATCTTGAAAAACAAATAACGGTCCACAGTCTAAGGCCAGGCTGGCTTAGTGGGAAAGTGCTTGCCGAGCACACATAAAGCCCATGACTTGCTCTTTAGCACTGACCAAGCAACCCCCGAATTAATTTTTCCACCCACCTGCTACTTAATGTATGCATAGACCAAGCATGCAGGACTTGAAGAAAGGCCTTTTTGAGGGGGTGGCATTATTTTGCTTTTGAGACAAGGTCTCACTTGTGTAGACCAGGCTGGTTTTGAATTTACAGAGATCTGCCTGCCTCTGCTTCCCGGTGCTGGGAGTAAGGGCTCCTGAAGAATTGCCTCTGACAACATGAAGCATGCCTATTGATTCAAGCTACAGGTTCTGCCTGAGTTGAGTGATTTCATGCATACACAATTTAAAAATGTACTCTTAATTAGCTGTTATCAAACTGTGGCTACTTTGAAAAAAACTTTAGAAGGGGAAATTTGAATACGATAACCTCCTATTAGTGCTACGGTTACTTTTCTAAAGAAAGATTTACTCTCAGGACTGCGACACAAGCCCACAGACAGCTCAAGACTGTGTGACACAAATACACAGGCAGCTCTCTGGAATTTTCTTACTGTTAGGAATGCACTTACCCTGGCTAAACAGCAGACTAACCACCTACCTTAAACGTCAGGTCCCCAGCCTGCTGAGCAGCAAAGTCCCCAAGAGCAAAGTACTTGACAATTTCTGCCTGTTTGGGGGAGGCTTGTTCCTGCTTTTCTTCCTCATCTCCTTCTGACTCTTCCTCCTCTTCACCAGTTTCTTCAGTTGCTGCTGCTGCTTCTGCTTCTTCTTCTTCTTCTTCTTCTTCTTCTTCTTCTTCTTCTTCAATCAAGTCATCTTCCTCCTCTTTGACACTGCGGGCCTCATTTCTATGAAAAACAATTCTATCAATAGGATACCTAAAATCACATTCAGACACAGAGTGATGAAGAAGAAAGCTTGCATGGACAAAAGCTGCTCCTATTTGGAGCTGGAAGGGAAAAGAAGTAGTAGAAGAGTGCATATGACTCTTTCTACCATCAAGCTGAGCTCAGGGGCCTGGGGGGACTGAGGGCGATAGAGAAACTGAGACACGAGACTGTATTCAAACCCTGGAGTCATCCCTGCACACACTGCTCAGGCATCTTTACGCAGTGCTCACAGCATGGGCACTGGTTTTAAATTCTGCCTCTACCCATTCTTCCTTGAATAATCTTGGATTAGATTAGTTGGTCTTGTATGTTTGTAGTGCTGGGAATCAAATCAAAGGATAATATACACACACACACACACACACACACACACACACACACACACACACACACACGAATTAACTAAAACCCCAGTCCTTGGCTACTCTAACCTCAGTCTGCCAAGTGTGGAGTTATAGACATGTGCTACCATGCTCAGAAAGAGCTGTAATTTTTTCTCAAAATAAAACAAAAAAGAACCCAAGACTTCTTTCTGTCTTTGTTGATCTGACCATTGCTTATCTGTTCTCATTTTCACTGCTTTGTTTCCTTTCATGGGTTACGTGGCTCCTTCCCTTCTTCTTTGGCTTCTTAAGTTAGAAGCCCTAATAATTGATTTTTTTAAAGATTTATTTATTTTACATATATGAGTGTTCTATCTGAATGTATACCTTTATGCCAGAAGAGGGTATCAGATCCTGCTATAGATGATTGTGAGCCACCATGTGGTTGCTGGGAATTGAACTCAGGACCTCTGGAAGAGCAGCCAGTGTTCTTTACTGTTGAGCCATCTCAGTAAATTATTAGGGAGCCAGCCCCCTAATAATTGATTTTCAATCTTCTTTCCAAACTACTCATTCAAAGCTACCCATTTCCCCCTAAGCACTACTTTGGCTGTAACTCACAAGTCATATCCTTTTTTATTCACAATATTTTCTAATTGTCACTGCTTATTTACCTTGACTCATGAGTTACACTGAAGTGTTTGATTTAATTTGCAAACATTGATGATTTCTCCTTGTTTGTCATTGAATTTTAATGTGATTCCAAAATTTCAAACAGCATACATGACACAGACTCAGTTCTTTGAAGCACAGTGACAAGTGTTTTGTGGCTCCCACGGTTCATTGCATTAACAATTGATGCACTGCACTTTGCTGGGAGCTATGTCACCTAGTTTCAGATCAGCATATGAATGCTTGTCCAATAGGTCTCCATAAGGCAAGACAGGTGGAGACGGCCTCTCACTTGGCAAGGGTCAGGGGACCTGGAGACAGCACTGAGTACTGCTGGCACCTGCATCCCCTCTTCTCTATCACAATATGAAGATTCTCTTGGCATTGCTTTAGTTTCCTTTTGTCAGTTACACATGGGACAGATGTGATCATGCCCTGGAACATTTATTTCTCTAATGTTTTCCCCTAAAATTCTTTGGAAACTGAGGCTTCCCAGGTTTCTTATCTATATATACCAGCTGCCACCCCAGACCCTGAGAGCTTTTCTGATTCAGTGCGAGCAAGATCGAAGGCAACAAAGGATAATGGACACATATAAGGAAGCAACACAGGGGACTTTAATTACATCTAATTCTGAGAAAAAATTAAGATGGAAAAAGTGCCTTATCAAATTTTGCCCTTTATGGAGACTTAGGTGTGCAGGAACCTTTTGTAGGACAAGGGAACAGCTGGAGAAAGATAAGCTAACTGTATGGAATCAGCTTATGGCAAATCACTCTGTGTCTGTAAATATGCTTTGCTAACTTTTGAACAATGTTATTATTGAGAATGTATGCTTACTTCTATCACCATTTAGCTTTGTAAAGATGGGATGTGCCAGGTTTTATATTTAGTCAACCTAACAAAATGCTGAGTGTTATTTTTGGTTTAAAAGTTGTTTTTCTGTAAAAGTTGGGGAAAATATTTTGTTTTTTTTTACTGGAGGTTAATGCTGGAGGGTAGGGAGAACATGTTTGTGTCTGAAGTATAAATAGAGACAGCGTGAGCTATTCAGGGCTGGCCACTTGTGTCAAACTCATGCAGGAGTTGGACAGTTCTCCTTTGCACCAATGTCCCTTCCTGGTCTCAGGACCTGAACCCAGTCCAGCTGCGGTGGGATGTCCGCAGCTCTTGAAAAGCAGGACGTTGTTTCCTCGGGCACAGAGGTCGACACTGTCTACACTGATGCTATCCCCCAAGTTTGCTGGGAACCATGGGCTAATTTGCTGACTTATAGTTCTGGCAACTCTGGCAACTCGAGCCTATGTTATTAGGATTGTTTTTTTCTCTACTGAACTTACTTTTTTATAAATACAAAATGTCCTTCCTTATATAGTAAACACTTCTGGCCTAAATGTCTACTTTGCCGGGTTAAGGTAACTGCCTTCTTAGCTTTTGCTAGTATTTACATGTAATGTATTTTTCCAGTCTTTTACTTTTGAAGTTCTCTAATTTGTAACTAATGCATAACTCTTATAAGCAGTACACATATTTAGATCTACAAAAGAAAAAGCAATGCAAAACAAAGAAACTCAAACCGAAAGCCAGCCTTTCTTTTAAGTGAAATACCGGTCTACTAACGTTTAATATAACTGTCTAAGTGGCTACACCAAAAGCATGCTACCCTTTAGTTTACTTTTGCCTCATGTGGTACTTTTTTTGTTTCTCTTTCTTTTTAAAATTTTTGTTTATTGAATAATTTTTAGCATTCCATCTTTTTGTTTATATTGTTTTTGTAGTGTATGTATTATAGTATAATCTAAATTATAGTCTTACATAATTAAGGTTTCATTATAAGCAAAAATAAAAGAATCTGAAGCTAATAGAATTACACTCAGCTCCTCTGTTCTGCTGCTGTGCTCACAGGACACATGGTCCATCCTCACTAGCTTTAGTTCCCATTATTTGTGAATTTGTTCGTGTGCTAAGATAGAACTACCACATGCAGTGCTAATGTGGCCAGTTGTGGACATTCCCAAGGCAGCAGACACTATGAGTTATCAGTGCACATCAGGCTGACCTCAGCAACATCATCTTTTCCTTTAGCTTTCCTTCAGTGAGCATCCTGTCTTCTTCATTTTTGTGATGCTGATGTGTTTGCTGTTTAAATGCCTCCAAAATGGGTTACTGGACTGCTACAAAGAGCTTCTAAGTATGAGGAAGCTGCGTTTGCCTTACAGAGAAAGTACAGGCCAAGTTAAGACTTTTTGTGTGTAAATTATAGTTCTCTTGAATATGGATTCATGTTAATGAATCAGTGTGTGTGTGTGTGTGTGTGTGTGTGTGTGTATGTATGTGTGTGTGCTATGTCTTTAGACAGAAACACATGTAAACAATACTGTGTGTTACCCTGTTGTTGAAAACTGTGACCAGAGGCTTACAGAAATCTAAACCTGTAAATCCCATAGATATAATAGTTTAAGTAATCTCTAATTCAGTGACCACAGCAACTTTATAGACTATAATTACTGCAAATAATAAGACTTGATTATCATGATGCTAAATTTTTTTTTCTTGATAAAATTTTATGTCAACTTGAAACAAGCTAGAGTCATCTGGGAGGAGGAACCCTCAATTGAGAAACTGTCTCCATAAGACCTAGCTATAAGGTATTTCTTTAATTAGTGATTGCTGGGGGGGCCAGTCCATTGTGGGTGGTGCCATCCCCGGGGTGGTGGTCCTGGGTTCCATAAGGAAGCAGACTGAGCAAGTCATAACAAGCAAGCCAGTAAGCAGCTCCCCTCCACGGCCTCTGCAAACAGCTCCTGTCTCCAGGTTCCCACCTGATCAGAGTTCCTGCCTGACTTCCTTTGATGGACTGTAACTCAGGATGTGTAAGGCAAATGAACCCTTTCCTTCTCAAGATGCTTTTGGTCATGCGTTCACAGCATTAGGAACAACTATACACTGTAAGTCCCCCAAACCATCTTTTGCTTTATTTTACATGATCAAGTATCTTCAAAAAACATCTAAAATAGTGCTGGGATTAAAGGCGTGCACCACCACTACCCAGCCTGAACAGTTGTTTCTAATGGGAACATAAACACAACACTGGCTACTCTGTCATTCCCAATACTAGAAATCAGAAAAATCCCAGGAAGTTTGCAAGCATATCCATCATTCTACCTAGTGGTCAGTGTAAAAGGCTGGAGGACAAGCTGGGCATGGTGGCATATGCCCATGATCCCAGCTCTGAGGCAATGAAGAAAGGAAGACTACAAATTCAAGACCACTCTGGAATACAAAGCAAGACCATGTATCTAACAGTTGAGGAATAACATTTGAAGAGCCTCAACAAATGTTTTTTTTCTTTGTTTGTTTTGTTTTCTCTCCACAACTGGGTTTGTTTATACCTACAGGGCTTTTGTTCTATACTTTGTAAAAACTATTATTAATGTTCTTTTCAGCAAAAACAAACTGCATATTTCTGTTTTCAATGTTTCAACAACCTTTAAGTTCTCTGAAAGCGGTAATGATGTAAGTAGACAACCTAATTCACTTCCCTTGTTCACATCAAGACTCGTGTTAAAGGTAACATGTGTATTTTGTAGCACAGATTGACTTAGCTTCTTAGATCTCTAGTCTATTGCCCCAGTTAGAATACAGTCCGAGTGTTAGTATTCAGGCACCTGTACTGCCCTGTACTTGGGGTTCTGACAGGGATACACCCTCAGCTGCAGACACTAAGAGCACCACCTGTGCACACTCACTACATTCCTTTTTTTACAGGGCCCTGCCCACCTCCCATCTTTCTCTTTCTCTCTGCTTCCCTGCCTCTCTCTCTTCTGCTGCTCCTGTCTCCAGAGGCCATTCTCTTCCCCTCTTCTCTCTGCTGTTCCCATTCCTTTCCCCCTAATAAAAATCCTCCATGTGAGCTCTGTCACATGGCATCTTCTTCTCTCATGCCACTTTTTAAAATTATAACACCGAGGGCAGAGACGATCATGCCTCTGTGCATCACTCACAGAAGCTAACATATTCTAAAATCCACAAGACGTACCTGTTAATTGCCTGTACTGTTTTTGTTCCCACTGCTATATGTCTCTATTCCTAACCAAAAATAAAAAACGGCGGCACAGGACTGAAGGAAAAAGGGAGCATACTTGAGTGTGTCCTTCGTGCTGACGCCCACAGCAAGCTCCTGCAGCTGGCAGGTCAGCTTCTCCAGAAGACCGTACTCCTCCTCCTTTCTCTTCTCATAGTTCCCCACAGGTGCAGATTCATCGGCCTGTAAGAGAATAGGGACCTGTTTCATTGGAAAGCCAACTCAAGGTCCCCTAAATATATTTTCTTTAAAAGGACAGCAACAGGGCTAGAGAGATGGCTCAGTGATTAAGAGTGCTTACTGCTCTACCAGAAGAAACAGGTTTGATTCTCAGTATCCATGTGACAGCTCACAACTGCCTATGATTCCAGTTTCAAGGCATGCAATGACCTCTTCTGGTCCCTGAGGGCACTGCAGACACAGGTGTCACATACAACCAGGTGGGCACACATTCATACACATAAAAATTTTAAAATAAATAAAAGAAGCCAGAAGTGATGGTGCACTTCTTTAATCCCACTCAGGAGACAGAGGCAGGTGGACCTCTGAATTTGAGGCCACTCTAGTCTACATAATGAGTTCCAGAACAGTCAGAACTATACAGTAAGAACATATCTCAAAAACCAAACAACCTCAACAATCAAATAAGTAACAACTAAACTCCAATAAATGCTATAAGACAAGATTATAATTGCCTTAGAGAATAAGAGGTGTTGATTGATTTGGAATTCAAACCAAATAAAAAATAAAATCATACAACTCAAACATTTTTGGGTTTCCTTGTTTCCTTGTTATGTATTCCAGATCTTGTACAGTCAGTATGAAACAGGTTTTGGTAGTAAGAAAATAAAAAAAAGAGAAAAAGAAAAAATAGAAAATGGGTATAGACAATCATAGAAAAATAGTTTAAATTTGTAAAGAAAAGTCTTTAAAGAGAAAGTAAAGTAATATAAAAGCCACATAAAGATGGGAAATACACAGGGTGTCTGGAACCTGTATGGTGCTTTGTTTTTTGAATTTTTTAAATGCTAATGTACAAAAATCAATAGCTGCTGAGAGACATTGGATTATGAAAACTGCTAAATTAAACCAACCTATAAACTTTAAGAATGTCTTAACTTTAAAATGAAAGTAAAAAAATATGTTGTGTTTAAGGAGAGGTTATGCCTTTGTTTCCACAGGAAACAAAAGGTTATGGTTCTCTTCAAAATTAAAAAAGATCAGATTTGATCAGGGGAGACCTGAGGATCTTGGCTATGGACATGAGGAAAAAAGCTAAGAAAGACTACAGAACAGATGACATATATGCTGACCCTCCAATGTGGGAACAGCTTTGAGACTGGATGAGACGTCACAAATCTTGATGGCTACAGAGTCCTCATAACTTACTATTACATGTCATCCTTTCATATGACATGGATAGAGGTTTCGTTACACAGTACAAACTTATAAAGTTAACAGATGCCTTTTACCTGCTCAAACATAGAACAATTATCTTTAGTTGATTTGTATATACCACACATTCCATACTTGTTTTAATGCAGATATATATGTTACTTTTAAAAGTTGATGTGGATGTGTTTTCGGGAAAAAAAAAAAAAAAAAAAAGAAGGACCAGATACCAATGAAGAGAAGTAGTCCAGGTGATCCAGCCTCTCAGAATGCCTGTTAGTTTTCTCAAAATGCTTTATCCAGAACAACTTCAAAGCTGCTAACTGAGATGGCCTAGTTTCACAGACTATCCAGTCAAGCTCTACACTTTCCCATCACACAGAGACTAAACAAAAAATAATATAGGTAACTCTCACAGTGTGGGAAGCCACAGCCCCAAGATAGCGCCTGGTTGGATGCCAGGTAGTCTGAGCTTAGCTGTAAACAAGCCTTATTTGGAAGTGCTTGATGGATCTGGTGCACTTTCTCCTTCTATGGCCTATCTGGGATCGCCAGGTGGTATGAGCTGATTGGGCAGTGAGCACACATTTAAGGGCTTGCTGGGGCTCGGGGAAGCAGAAGCTGGTGTACAAGGTTCCTGAATAAACTGCTTGAAGAAGAGTCATGGTCGTGTTTCCTTGCTGGCCGAGGTAGCCGCGATGTCACAGGACTTCACCATTATCCCAATTTTCTCAGGGTCCCTTGAAGATGCCATTACCCACAAACAACAGGAACTATTCTGGAGAACTGCCCACATTCCCAAGAGGTGTAGTGGATGATTTTTGTTTATCTGGTGGGTTATGAATATTTATCATTTACGGCAACTGGTTGCCAACTGTTACTGGTCATGATAAGGAGGGAAACTAAACAAGGGAGGCTGGATTCAAGGATCTCTTTCTAAAAGAGAAAAAGAGGGATATAGAAATGATAGGATAAAAGGGTAGATTATTGAATCTACTTTAAACTAAAAAAAAAAAAAAAAAAAAAACCAAAAAACTACCTCAAATATTTTAGATTGGTATGGATTTTTGTATACTGCTATAAACTTAAGGTTATTTTTGTTAGAACATACTCTATATATGTTTCTACTCTTGTTTAAGGTATTTTTTATATTGCTACAAATTAGAACATACTCTATATATGTTTCTATTCTGATATTTTTGTATATTGATACAAATTTAAGATTATTTTTGTTACAATGTACATATGCTACTATTCTTGTTTAAGGTATTGTACCTATGCAGCTCATTTAAAAATGTAATGTATAATTAAGAAATATAGGTTAGTAGTTAGTCACCTGTAATAATCAAACTTGTAGTCATGTCAGATATGTTTTCAAGGTTAAACAAAAATATTTTTAATAGTATTCAAACACTTCAGAGACCTATAGAATATGGCATTTAAGATGTTTTAATAATCTAAAGCCCTTCATGCAATGAGACATGTCTGTTTCTGGCAGCATCAATTTACTTCAGAGAAGATGATGGACATCAAAGAACCTCCATATGGAGTTTGCTTTCATTGTGTCAAAGTTAGCCATTGGGCAAAGAAACTGTTCTTACCCTGATTGCTGACAGTATTCGGGTAAAACTGCACAAGCAGGACACAAAGGAAAAAGATTATTGAACTTTGCCAATACAAGGTGGGATAGTCCTTCAGAATTCTTGCTTTACAGAAAAGTCTGTCAGATATTCTAGGCCTGTAGGCTAAAGATGGATGACCCAGTGTTACAGTGGAACCTTGGGTGACTGTCCAGGCAGACACATGTTTCTGTCATTTCTGTAGTTGTGGAAGCTATTTGATTCCTACTTCCTGTTTATTAAGGTAATATTATATTCTTCTGGTGTCTTTGATGGAGTTGAAGACTCCAGTTTTCCTAGTTACCAGATTCATAAAAGAAACTCACAAAAGAGGTATAAAGTGTATGCTATAAGGTTGAGAGACATAAAAGTGTAAATTGTTTGTCTAAGAAAATGTTTTTGAGATCTAAAAAGATAGTTTTAGGATAGTGATACAAGTTATGATAAAAAGTGGTTTAGGTGTAAAACTTTGGACTCATCAAGATAGGGCAGATAATAGCGTGTTTTCTCTGAAGTTACAAAATACAAATGAACTGGACCATGTAAATGATAATTGTTCTTATTGCATATAGTTTGGCTGTTTTAGAGTTAAAACCATTCCTTTTCCCTTAGACAAAAAGGGGAAAATGTTCCGAGATATATGAATAAACTCTGGACAGATGTGTCACTGTGACTGGTTTAATAAAAGCTAAATGACCAATAGCTAGGCAGGGAGAAGAGTGGAACTTCTAGGCAGAGAGTAACTGGGGACAAGTCTCAGCACACTGGAGATGCAGAACAAGTCACAGGTACAGAATAGAAGAAAGGTAAAAAGCCACATGGTAAAACAGATTAATAAAAGCAGGCTAATTTAAGTTACAAGAGCTAGTGGAACAAGCCTAAGCTATAAGCCAAGGTTTCATAGTTAATAATAAATCTCCAGGTCATTGTTTGCAAGCTGGCAGTCCAAAGAAAAATCCATCTCCAGCATTCCTCTGTGGCCTCTGTTTGTTTATGCCTCTGAGTTCCTGCCTAGAGCTCCTGTCCTGGCTTCTCCTGACGATGGACTGCAAACCATGAGTTAAATAACTTTCCTCCTGGAAATTGGTTTTGGCCACAGTGTTTATCACAGCAACAGAAGCAAACTAGAACAGCAATTCAGAGCTGACTGGTTAGACTTCCTCTCTAATGCAAACCAGGAACTTCCCAACTAAAATTCATTCCCACGTATAGTATTCGTACAAAATGAGAGCTCTGTGATTATCATACTTACCTTGTTTAATTTTTGAAGAGCATTTTTACTTTCATCTACTGCCTGTTTTAACTGGATGCATCTAAAATTTTTTAAAAGATAAAGTAGAAGTCAGTTGTGTACTGTCAGAACTAGGCAATTATTTTCATTAAATCATTCAGTCTCTGAGTGGCAAGGCACACTGTTCACCTAAAATGCAGTTTGTCACATGAAGACAGCGGAACTTACTATGCCGAGCAAAGACAAATGGCTTTTACAGATTTATGATCAGGTCACCAAATCTGGACTCTTCAGGGTAATTCTTCCTAGGCTGCTGAGATTCACTCTGAGCAGTTTCTACAGCTACTGTGAGGAGGACGTCAAGTCCATACTGTCAGGTCCTTCCAGATCTGTGCTACAATCTCATGCAAATTCTAGGCTCATCACCAAAGATGCAGCTATGCCTTCTCTCCCTTCACAGAACTCATGCCCTAAAACATTTGTATTGTCTTCCTACTTCAACGTCTAATTTGATTTTCTCATTCGTGTTAAGGCATCTCACAGTGTTATTGTGAAGATGAATGAAGAGTTTGCATCGTATCTAGTATGAGGCTTAGCAGTGCTATCCTTACCTTCTCCGTTAAAAATGAGACCCGTTGAAAGTGATTTTTTAACATGTTTTTGAAGTTTACCCACTGTTACTTCCACGTTATTCTCCTTATTATTTTATTAGGGGAAAGGAAAAGAGTAAGAGTTGGGGTGGGAGTGAGCTTCACTGTTAAG
Source organism: Phodopus roborovskii (assembly GCF_943737965.1). NCBI lineage: Eukaryota > Metazoa > Chordata > Mammalia > Rodentia > Cricetidae > Phodopus > Phodopus roborovskii. Next base: position 25,934,920 of record NW_026126416.1, on the reverse strand, counting down.
TCTCTAAGCAGCCAGCACCTCCGGCACAGAAGTGCAGCCCTGAAGCGCGTGAGCAGCACACCTTACCTTTGGTAAATGTCTCTCCTTTTACTCGGTTCCAGAGCACCTGTCAGTTGGCTTTCAGTAACCAAACTATCAACCTACGACAAATGGAGACAATTTCAGACATCATGTTAATTACTGTATAGTCTTAGAAAACAGAATTTTACTAGTCTTCCCCCCCCCAATATATAATGAACAGTTTTGAACACGGGCATACAATAAAGAAGAATTTTATAGCAAATACCACTACCTGGATCCTATTAACATCTTATTATACACGTTTGTTTTAATCTAGCCAGTTCTTTTTCCTTGCAAGTCACCAATACACTGTCCTCAAATGTTATACTATTGGCCTCACTAGCTGAAGTTCACTGCTTCATGTAAAATTTGCATGTGGAGAGGGAACATCTGAAGCACACATTTACTGCCCCTTAACAGATAGATGTGTACGCGGTACACATCAAACCTTATCAAGATAGAGTAAGATGCTCTGAAAAGTGACTTTATTTCCTTCCCAATAAATCTTCACTCCATTTCTCCTGAGATAAACCTCCCCATTCACTTTCCCAGCACAAATGAGTTTCCCACCCACGGACATTTCTGTAAAGGGGGTTGGCTAGCACAGTTCTGTGTAAATCTCCTGTACCCCATGTTTTTTGAGGAAGTTCACATATGTCTTGGTTTATTCCTTACTGCCAAGTAAGACTTGCGGTCTTGACTGTACTGGACTTTCTCCTGACAGCACTTTGCAAGCACCCTCTTTACCTTTGTTCTTTGGCTTTTCTGCAGGGTATGTGGAAACGGCAGTGTCGGGGAGGGGAGACATAAAATCACACTAGCTTCCTCTTCATTCTTGCTGTTAGGTGCCCAGAAGAGTGCAATTAAAAGTCACCCCCAGTGGCAGGGCCAGCCATCAGAGGCATGGCCCAAATGACAGGTGATTCCTTGTTCTGAGGACACTGAGATAGAAATCTATTCTGGGTTTTCCCTTCAGGTATCCCAGTGGGAACAGGCAAAAACTAACAACAGCCAACACTATCAACATGTCCTTTCCAGACATGTTAAAGGGCTCCTCACCCTGAACTTGTCATTACAACCCAAAGACCATTATAGAAACCCACAGAATGCAGAGTTGTGCAGCCCAGTTCCAGCTGATACATCTACAGCACAGCTCCCGCTCCTAAGGCTCAGGGAACATTTCAGAAAGTGGGGACGGAAAGATTTCAGAAACCAGAGGAACAGTAAGTTTGCTGTGAGACAGTGGCTCCTACACTGATGAAGTCTCACCAATATGGCTGCCAGAACAAGACCCAAACAACCAGAGGACACCAATACAAATGCTAATGTGAAAGGGATAAAGCTCAGAGGCCTCAACTACAGACAACTAAGGAATTCTGAGACTTGGAGAATTAGTTTGTCTCCAGAGAAGAGTAATACCAAATGGTCAGCTATGAAAATACATTCATGCAAGTAACATTATACAGACTGAGTAGGCTATATTTATATTTTTGGAACACACACACACAGACAACAATGATTAAAGAAAAAGATGTAAAGAAAGAATGGGGGTAGAGGAGATGGGTGATGGTGGTACATAGGAGGATGGGGGAAGGAAAGGGGAGGGGTAATTAAAATCTCAAATATATACATATATAATTTAAATAAAAAATATATAATTTAAATCATACAGATAGATAGATAGATAGATAGATAGATAGATAGATAGATAGATAGATAGATAATTTAAAAAGCAGGGCTCCTGAGCCCATCTGTCTCCAGATCAAATAACCCTGAAAATAGTAATTGATAGTTTCCTGCTGAAAGACTACATTACCCAGCTTTTCCTTCAGCCTGGGGAAGTCATTTCTACCTCAATAGGGACCCATGTCATCTACTGTACACATGGGTGACAAAGATGCCCCCCCCAGTTGTGAATAAACATGGTCTCACCTGAGAAATCCAAGCCTATCTTTCCAACTGCTTTGAATAACTTACATAATGGTGCCAAAACCCAGGTTAGGACATCAGAGCCTACCAGCTACTCAAGCCCACCCATGGCCAAGCCTCCCTGGCTCTCGTATGGTCCCTGGCCCCGGGCTTACATGGCCAGGCAGGGCTACCTGTTTCTCTCAAGCACTCTTTTCTTTCACTCTCTGTCTTTCCCCTTCTCTCTCACCTTACTGTCTCGCCCTGACACAGCCTGACTGGCCCTGTGGATTCTAACCCTGGGACCCTAATGGCTGGGGACAACCCTTTCCAGGCGTGCTTGGTCATTTCGAGACCTTAGAGGCTGCTCTAAGAGGCTGGATATTGACCCCTGTTCTTGCCTGTGTCCCTCATCCACCCCACATTTCCTGTAGAATAGAAACCAGCAATTCTCCTTTGGTGAATTTTAACTTCCTATGTTAGTAATTCTAAGTTCATTGACTGTGATTTTAAAAGGATGCTTAGACAATCTTGATTTGCTGTAGCATACCATGTATGTAACCTGGCTTCAACTTTTGTTTAGGAAAAGGGTAGTATTTTAGAAAAAAAAAGTTTTTTTCTAAACTCTTGTTTAGAAAAAGAGCCTAAGGGACTCACCTTTGAGTACCATGTGGCTTGCAGCCATCTTGGCTGGTGACCTCCTCAGGATGGGAACATGCCATGTAACTTCACCACCAACTTGGTTAAGGTGATCATGTGATATCCCTCTACTTATTATTGTATCCCCTTTTCTACTCTAAAGAGGTGACACTAGGCTTCTAAGATGCATTGTTTCAAAGCAGTGTCTTGAATATATATATATATATATATATATATATATATATATATATCAACCATTTGCACTTTGCCTTACACATTACCCTGCCCTGTTTCCTTCTACATATTTTATGTATAATATACAAAACAAATGGCATTGAAGTTGCGTGTATTCCATTTTACATTCTTTTTCCTATTTACATTTATTTAATTTATGTGTGGAGGAGTGTTTTGCTTGCATGTATGTGTATGCCTGAATCAGGCATCAGCTCCTCATGCGTTAGGCAGCTGTGAGTCAGCGTGCGGGTGCGTGCTGGGAGCTGCTAGGGGCCTCTTGAAGAGTAGCCAGTGTTCTCAGGCACTGGACTGGGCCATCCATCTCTCCAGATCCTTACATTCTTTGGCTAACTTGGTATCTTATCACAAATATTTACCCCCAAACACCAAAAGCTTTAGCAAAAATCTCCTCAGCACTATCAGATTCCATCAGACAATACTAGGTAGGTAAGGAATTGGAAATGACATCACTAAGGAAAACTGCAGCCCCATTTGGTAGCTGTGTCTCCTGACAGTCAGAATGCCCCTTTGTGGTTAAACATTCTTGAAGCTGAAGTTAGATTGTTCCTGTTATAACAGAACTATGGAGGCCAGAACACTATTTTAGTTGCCACACATGTACCACAGCAAAGTGCTGTGTCCTAGGAAGAACCAGACTTCATTATATTACCTACACTGTAATTCTGACACTCCCCTCCACCATACATGCACATTTCTAGAGGATCATCATCAGAAATACCCTAAAACGATAGCCCCGTCAACCATGATTTGGGAGAGAAAGAAGGCCATGGATATGCCACGCATGTCATCAATATCGACTAAAACTTCTTTAAAATCTACAACAGGAGGTCCCCTAGGCTTTTCTCTCCGGCTCCTGCAGCCCACTACAGTCTCTTCGGAGCAGATGCTTTGTTTTGCTATATAAACTTGTTTAAGCTTTATGTCCTGCCACTAAATCCTTTCCCTCAAGGCAAGAACTGAGAAGCCCTGTACAACAATAATCCATCTATGGAACAGCTAGCTATACACCCCTAATATCGATCATTTATTCATATCCAGTTTTTCTAATATAAGCAAAAAAAAAAATGTGAACACTTTTACATATCCATCTTTGTCCCAATTGTAAAGTATTATATATGGGAGATTCCTGAGAATGTAATCAACCAGCTAGGAGGATCAATGTTTGCTATAGCTTGTCAAACTGCTGTCCAGAAATGTAGGTTATACACAGCGCATCGCCTGTTTCATCGCGTCTTCCCCAGGACTGGGTGTTATGACTTAAAATCTTTACGATCTTAGTTAGCTCTTTTGTGGGTGCCTGATTACCTTTGAAATTAACTTTTCTTAAGTTACTAATCTTCAGTCCTTGGCTCGTTTATCGGATTTCAGGTATTAACACTATTCGTTGACACCTGTTACACTAGACTTTGAGAAAGCGATGACTTTCAAAGGAGAGTGATGCAGGACTGGGGTGGATCGGGCTAGTTTAGACATGGGTGAGAGGGGTAAAAAGGGGGTTGAGGACTGAGATGTTAGCTGACTCGCAAGGTTTTCTAGAGGTTTTGTCTACAGCGGAGGTCGGAGTTAGAACGCTGCCGCCGAGCGCTCGGGTCCTGGCGAGGGGCTGGGATGTGGGGTCCCCTCCTATGCACCTACCTGCAGCTTAAGCTCCTGCCCGCGGCGCCTGAGCGCCTGCAGCGGGTCCCGCGGCCGCCGGGCGAGCATTGGCCTAGCAGCCGCCGGCGGGACCGCGCCGGTTGCCAGGGAAACCAAAGCGGGAGCTCAGCAAGATGACGTTATCAGCAGGCGCCGCCACCCCGCGCTACAGGATTCGCTAAACGAACTAAGAATCGCTGCTCTGGATTCCTAAGTGTGGGGACTTACCACGGAGCCTCCAGACTGCGCATCTCCTCACTATCACGACCTCGTACCGTGCGGTGCTCTGTTCGATACAGCTTTCCGACGCCTGTCTTGCTAATCTAACCTTTAAAATTAAGCATGATAAACTCCCTAGCAACGAGAGCTTTCCTGTGGCATTGTGGGACTCTGTTTGGCTGCAGACTGTCATCCTATGGGCGGTTTTATTATTATCTTTGAAATAGTCTCACAGTTATAGCCCTGCACTCAGATATCCGCTTGCCTCTCTGCCTTCCTAGTGTTGGGATTAAAGGCATGTGTCATCATACGTGGGCCTAGAGGCATTTTTAAATTCTCGCCTTTTGGGGTATTGCTTAAGTGTCTCCAGAGATTTCATGTAATCCATCCTGAATTCTATGAAGGTGGCGATTCTATCGTGTGCGGCAAGCCTATGGGCAAATTGAGGTTTTTCAAAAGCACTCACATTTTTGTTCACTCTTGGGAAAGGTGGTAGTATTTCCCCTGAGTGAGACTCAATCCTCTAAATCCAATTCCCAAACTCCACCACAGCAACCCTGGATTTAGGAATGGTGATGACCCAAGTTCAACAGTTGATGTGATATGTCATTCCCAAGGTATCGATCGCTATCGTGACTCCTGGCTCTCTACTGATTCCAATTTGACTAAGATAGACGTACCATCTCCTTGGAAGACTGCTCTCCAGTGTGGGAGAGGAGGCGACTTCATACATTTAAGTAAGAGAAGGAAAAGAATGTTGACATAATGTCAAAGGGGGATGGTCCACTACAAGGCTAGGGACACAGGGCATACAACATGAACAGGTAGTAGTAGAAAACAAGAGTAGTATGGCATAGGACACCAACATGTTTTGAGAGGGATGCCCAGAGGTGACACAAAAAAGGACGAGTGTACCTGGATGCTGCACATAAGCAATAGCTCAGTGGTTAAAAGTATTGACTGCTCTTGCCTAGGACCCCGGTCCAATTCCCAGCACTCACAAGGCATTTGGATTCCCTGTACCCATGTAAGTGACAATAGGAGTTGCAATCCCTATGACAAACTTTGGGTCTACTCTTACATAATCATACATGCACTTTCATACATGTGAACATACAGGTATGTACTATACACACACAAGGAGAAAGAAAAGGTGGAGGGCAATCTAGATAGGCACCTGAAGCTGACCTCTGGTCCCCACACAGATGTACACCACAATCACCCACAGGCAAAAAAAAAAAAAAAACCCTACTTATTCTACCTCAAAGAGCATCAGTTAAGTTGAGGGATGTGGACAAGAAAGCTTCAGCTAACTAAACAGGATGGAGCTCTAGGAACTAACATTGCAGGGCTTGGTGGCTTCACCAAGTTAAAAATAAACTTGAATGAAGAATGCACTTTCTGAACTTTCTTATGTTAAAAGGTCTGAGACACAAAACTGATTTTCTTAAAAATGAGGACAAATGCATCAGAAAAACATCTTACAAATAGACAACCAGGGACTTGGTCACTTGATATGATTGGCATTTATCATTAAACTCTAGTCAAAGGTTTCTCTTTCACATGTACATTCCACATTAACACATGAGGAAGTTTTACACTCAACCCTCGCAGCAAACTTTCATTCTTCAAAGTGCAAATATCTTACATCTATAATGTTTACTTCAGCCATTTGCCACAGCTCCTATTTTTTCTGACCACATCAAGAAATATGACCCACAATGGTCCCCAGATGATATCTGCCTCGAGGTTGTCCCAAGGATGTGAACGATTTTTGTGAGAAGGCCTCTGCTTTCAGGGTCCAAATCTCTTGCTGCAGCAAACTAAACGGTAGGCAAAATACTCCTTTCCTTTGTGAGGAGCGAAAAGATTTAAAGATGTTTACATTCTTTATTTTAAAAATAGATTCATAAAGTGCAAGAAATGATTTCTTTCCAGTGCTTTATATCCATCTTCAATAAGCTGTTGAAAAACAGAAAGGAAAAAAAAAATCAGTAACACACAATCTTTAACTTCAAATTACTGTACTGTGACGACGGTAAAACACGAAAACTACAGCGTTGATGAATAGAGATGATGAATCGCAAGGCTCCTGACGCTCACTATCTCTATCTGGCTACCAACAACTTAAAGACTTTGCAAAAATATCAAAGCCACCCGTGGACCCATTAAAAATGAATTTGGGGGATGGGCGTGAAATGCTTCACAGTTCCATCTCTCTTCCCCCCCCCCATTTTTATTTCTGTCCAGTAGTCTCCATTTCGAAGTTAAATAGTAAGGTGCAACTGCATAGCACGTGGTAAAACATTCCCATTAAACACCCTCAGTAAACTGAGCTGTAACACTGCAAGAGTAATTAGAGAAGACAACTATTGTCTCTCTGAGGTCTAGGAGCAAGTCACGTTCCTGCAAGCCACGCTAGGGCAACCCGGGACTCCCGGGGCGAGTGATCGCGCGGCTCACCCAATCCTGGCCACTTGGGCTTGAGGAGTGGGGACCCGGCCGGCTCGGGGCTCGGGCCGCGGCGCGCGCTCAGGCCAGGTCCAGCTTCTTCTGAGTTGTCGCTAGCTTGTCCTGCAGCCTCCGCTTCCTCCAGTCCAGGTAACGCCTTCGCAGCCGATTCGCCTGCCAGCCCAGGACCACTCCAGAGGCGAAAGCCACTAGCACGGACACCTGCAGGGTCCTCTCAGACACGTCCGCCATTGCAGCCACCCGGTATGGCGAGTAGACTACGGAATGGCAAAGGGACCAAATAGGGCAGTGCTAGCTCAGGAACGCTAGGAGCATGCGTGAGGCAAGGGAGCAGCATCCTGCGGCTTTTGGGTCAGGGGAAACTGACCAGTACAGGGTCTCACCAAGCTGCAAGACTGTCTTGATGTCTGGATAGGCTCCGCATTTCTTCCACATTTCTTGTTTGACATTAGTCAGACATTGCCTTGCATCATAGATGAGCTGGTGTCATGTACTCCTGTTCGTTTTCTTCGCAGCTGAGTAAGTTTTTCTGGTAACTTGATTTTAAAGTAGTAAACAAGTAGAGAAAAATTTTAATGATATATTTATTTTAAATGAACATATGTAAGCGAATTGCAGTGCACGTTATCATGTCAATATGTACCCAGCTTCCAAGTTACTAATGCCAATGCAATAATCACAGCTTTCATCTTAAAGGAAGTAAGAGTTTGTTCTTGAGCCATTATGAGTGACCATGGCCTAGGAACACAGATTAAGTTACTCCAAACTCCATGTTCCAACGTGGAAGCAGTTTCATCAAGTTATATAGTTTTATAGAACAAAGAAAGTCATAAATCAAGGCAAGTTTAAAATACACTGGCAGTTACAGGGAATGGAGATGGCTTTTCTATAGGCCTAAGAAAGCACACGTTTGAATCAATGCCTTGACTAATACAATCAGAACAGATAATTTGTTTTGTTTTCAAAAATAAATACCTAATTGGGGTCTCCCCAGGTGCATATGCACTTACCTTTTTATAGCAAGGCGAGTGTGAAACCAATTATGTGTCACTGATAGAGGAGTTAGATAGAGGAGGTAGATAAATACGGATGTAAATTTGGGCAAGAAAACCAAGAGTGTCAATAGAAATTAACATAATTTAAAATAGCCATATCAAGAGAGCATCATGAAGTTTAACAGATAAACACTGGAAGGTTTTGCACTGAAGCAGAAGAATGTCCAGTAACACTCCACTGTGATTTAACATAAAAAACGGGAATGATACATACTGCTTTCATAAAGATAGTAATATAGTGGCAGGTGGTGACATACATTTTTAATCCCAGCACTTGGGCGGCAGAGGCAGATGATCTCTGAGTTCCAGGATAGCTAGGGCAACACAGAGAAATCCTGTTTTGAAAAAAAAAAAAATCAAAATAAAACCCAACAAAACCAATCCCCCCCCCCCCAAACAAAAAGATAGTAATAGGGAAACTTCAAAGAGTCAACTGAAATCAACAGGCTTCATAATATTCAAACTACCAGCTAAGAAAACACAGCATGGATAGGGGCTGGTTTAAAATAAACAACCAGGAAATATAGTTCTAAATATTTTAAGTTAGTACTAATTTTTGAAAAAAAAAAAAAATAGAGGAGCCAGGCAGTGGTGGCATACGCTTTTAATCCCAGCACTAGGGAGGCAGAGGCAGGTGGATCTCTCTGAGCTCAAGGCCAGCCTGGTCTACAAAGTGAGTTCCAGGATAACCCAGGCTACACAGAGAAACCCTGTTTAAAAACAACAGAAAAAGAAGGAAAAAAATATAGGGGCCTTTTCTTTTTCAATTGAGGATAACATTTTAAGACATAAAAGTCAAAGCCCATTTAAGACCATGTCAGTTTAGGAATCAGAATTCTAAGTTCTTCACAGAAGCAGAAATCTTTATACTAGTCAAAAGACAGATGCCAATTTGGGATAAAAAATTTGAAGTTATATACAAGTCTTATAAAACAAAAGGAAAAAGAACATATAGAAAATGGACGAATAGGCTTCACTAAAAAAGAACACATACCTAGCCCCCCACCCAAAAAAAAAGTGGATATATTTGGCCTAACCTGTAAGAGAAATGCAAATTAAGACTACAAGGAAATACAATTTAGCTGGCAAATCAACAAGTGAAAAGCCTGATGTATGTGGTAATGGCACAGGAACAAGGCGTTTTGGACCCTGTCAATAACCACCATGATAGCTAGTTACAGATATTCCCAGTATTTGGGAGGCAGAGGCAGGAGGATCTTCATGAGCTCCATGCCAGACAGGGCTACTTAAGGAGGCCCTACCTTAAACAAAAAGCAATGAGCTCCATGCCAGACAGGGCTACTTAAGGAGGCCCTACCTTAAACAAAAAGCAAAGTAAAGCAAAACCAAAAGAACAACAACAAAACACAGACATGGACAAAAAAACTTTCTGACTAGAACTCCATTAGCATAGAAAAGGAAACCAGCAGAGTGAAGAGAGAGCTTACACAGCGTGGGGAAAAACTTTCCCAGCTATGTTTCAGACAGGGATAAATATGTAAGATATTCAAAGGACCTAAAAACCAAATGCTCTCTCACACACAATCTGCCAGTCAATAAATGGGCTAAAGTAAATGTTCCTAGAAGAAACAATGGCCTTTAAGTACTCAAAAGAGAGCATCCAATATTCTTAGCTATGAGGGAAATGGCACCCAAAACTACTTTGAGTCCTTCTCCTCATCAGAACATCCATCACTAATAAGAGACAAAAATGCTAGTGAGGATGTGGGGAAAGTAGAACCCTTTATTCTTTGCTGGTTGAAATGTATCTTCATATGGCCATTGTGGGGGATCAGTGTGGCAGTCTTTCAAAAAAGTGACAACACAACTGATTATTGACCTAGCTATCCCATTCCTGGGTATACAAAGGAGTTTACCTTCTACCAGAGAACTCCAAACATCCATATTGATTGTCCCTCTGTTCACAATAGCAAGGAAATGGAACCAGACTAGATGTCTATCAACTGATGGATATGTAATGAGAATGTGGTATCAAACAGAAGGGAATTCTATTCAGATGTACATCATGAAATTTGTATGAAAACAGGTGGAGTTAGAAAGCCTAAATAACACAAAATATGCTCTCATATGCAGACCCTAACTTATAATGTTTATATGCATATAAGTGGGGTCAACAGTATCTGTAGGCTATGAAACTAAAAAGACCTTGAGAAGGAAATAAAGATGTTGAGGTAGGAGGAAGGGACACGGACAGATGAAACATGAAAGCAGAAAGTAAGCAATGGGGGAAGGTGTGTTATATACAAAGGGGTCAGAAGGATGGGGAAGAAAAACTAACAAAAACAAATTTTGTCTTACTGTGCCATAATGAATCCTAGTCCTACTTATGCTAATTAAAGATGAATTTTAAGTACTTGCCTACTTTGGACTTAAATAGCTCCATAATAAATGCTAGAAAGCATTTAAACTTAAATCATTCCTCAATGAAAACTTGTACACAAAGAGCAGCCCAACTGATTAGCATGCTTTACATGGGTCTCCTTACTTTGTCAATTTTGTTAGAATATTTATAACTAGGTCACACAGGTATAGCTTATGGACTTTATTTTTGAAATATATAAATAAAAGTGTGAAAAAAATAGGATTCAAAGTGGGAGGGAGTTTAAAATTACAAAATGTATTTTGGATAAGGTCCAAATCCATATTTTATTTTCTCATCCGCTTATATTCTGAGAGCAGCACAATTAGCCTATTACGAAGGGTCTTAATCTTGTTGGAATACTGTTGTTCAAATACTGTCTTCATCTTTTGTCTCAACAAATCCAAAGATGGAAGATGATGACAATCCGAGATATTCAACATGATGTGAAAGAATTCCTCCCACATATCCAAATGAGGAAGCCTGACAAGATAAAATATCACAATGAAAAACATGCAACCTTCAACATCCACAGCAATCTGTTTCTGCATCTATTTTCCACAGGTGTGGACATGTTAAAAGAACAGCTCTCACTTGCATCTTAGCAAACCAAGAATTCATCACAAACAGAAGGAATTAAAAAATCCAACCAAATGTCTAAATATACCTTGTTCTAAAAACACAATTTAAAATAGTCTTTTATCAATAGTTCTTCAGTAGAAGAATCACCTTTTAAAGAAAATATATTTTCTTTTGGCTTTCTGTGTACACCACACTGCCAGAATCTGATGATATAGTTACTTGATTCTGATAAGCCTAATTGCATATATGTCAAGATATCTGGATAGATAGGCTGCATTCTTTAGTATAGAGCTCACAATTAAGGGTCTTAGCCTCTTATAGTGGTTGAAGTTAACTTAAAAACAAAAAAACAAAACAAAACAACAACAACAACAAAAAAAAAAAAAAAAAAAAAAACACCCTCCAAAACAGGAAGAGAAGGCCCTGGACTGGAGATAGAGCAGAACAAACTAAAATGTCACTCTAGGCGGAAACTGAGTAGGAAGCTTTGGGCTTTTTTCTATGCTACTGGCAATAGATGGAACCCTTCTGAACCCTCTGGTCCTTTGATAATGAGCAAGGGAAACAATAAAGTAAATAAAGTACTTGCTGAATTTGACAGCTCTGTACAGAATAAAAAAACAACTGTTGTCAATTTTCTTTTGGGTTCCTAATCTAATGTACATGATGTGTATAAAATTTATGCAAACTCTTTCCCTTTTCTGCTTTGATAATGGGTGGGGAGAATGAGGGGAAACTCAGCCTAAATTTTCTCAAGAATGAATCAACATTTAAAATTCCATTAGGCTAACACATGAGTGATTTTTTTTTTAATGTAAACATTTTTATATCTTAGAAAAGTTAAAGATTTATGGAAACATGCATGCATAGAATAATCAGCTTCAATTCAATACCACCAGTGGTATGTTTACAGATTGTGACTTTAGGGACAATGTTGACATGATAAGCTCCAAACCAAATGTTAACCTTTAAGTATAAACTAAAGTCACATAGAGCTGGAGCTTGAAACCCTGTCTTGTAATAGAAGTTATCTTACAAGACAGCTTCACCTATATTATTTTCTTTGCTTATAAGATATGAGCAAAGCAGAATCATCATCATTCACATTTACATAAACAAGAGAACAAGCAAACAAACCCCAAAGCTCACCAACATTGACTTCACTTACAGTAAAGAGAAACTGTCAAGAACAGGATACTAACCCACATGGACAGGGGCTCTCAATGGTTTCATGAGGCACTGAATGCCAGATTTGTTCAGTAGTATACTATTACCACACTGCCCAAGCTCATTTTCTGGCTAGGTAAAATTTAGTATGTTGCTGTTATTATTTTTTTTTTTTAATTGTAGCAACAATACCAATAACCTACCTTCTAAAAAGACCTTCAGCTTTCCAGACTCCTCCTTCATTTTTTATTTTCATATAAGTCCCAAAGAGCATACAGTATATCGTTGCAGCAACTCCATAGTAATCAATCTATGAAGAAAACAAGTATGTGCAATGTAAACTTGTATGTGAGTATATCAAAATATATCTCAAACTTAGAAGCTCAATAATTGCAGAGTTTTACATTTACAGAACTGTGAAATCAAATGATTTGCTTCACTGAGTGCCTGTCCAAGTTTTCAGTGAAGCTTCTCTAAAACAAAACACCACTGCCTCTGAGCTGAGGTAACCCTTTGGGGAAGCTCTACCTTCATTTAAACAATGTCCTCCTCAGGTCCTCTATCCTTTCACTTGGTGAAAACACAGTAACTTCTCAGCTTGGCATTTATTCCAATTCCTCCCCCTGGGACTCTGGTGGTTATTGTATAACTGCACATCAATTCCTCTGTGTGATGTGTTCATTATAGAAAAGTACATTCTAGCATAGTCCAAATATGTAGGATAGCAAACTATCTACCATCCACTCCCAGATCAGCATTCATCTACCTGAAGCCTTATTGGGAGTAACTGACTAGATATAAGGCCCTCACCTGTGCCCTCTTTATCATTGATGGTCTTTTGGGAGCCACAGCTGTTAGCTGGATACTGGGCAGCTTAGGCTGAAAACGTTTACATGTATCCTAATCAGCAGTATCTTCTTGACTTGCTAACCAACATTCTACTTTGTTGAAAAGTCTGAAACTTTCTCACAGAATGTATTTGCTTTTCTGCTCTGTTGACAGAATCTGTCCTAAGGGAGGAAGACTCCTCAAAAGTAGAATTGCTTCTTCCTCTTCAGCCTTACATTCCACTTTTCCTTCAATGTCCAAAAGACCAGTTCAAACTACCCAGAGCTCTAACCTCATTTTGAAAGTCTGGTAAGTGTAATAAAGAAAATGTTTCAAACCTCTTGCTTTCTTTCCATACCTGGTAATTCCATGGCTTGTTACTGAGCATCTCAGGACACTGAAAACCAGATGTTTCACACTTTCCTGTAAATGCAGTTCCTTTAGGGAAAAGTTTCATATCTATACTCTGACCCAGGTCAATCAGTGCCAAGCCAGTAGCTAAATCTTCACCATCCTGTTCCAAAAACCTACATTAAATACAAACAAGGGCCAGAATCCATGAGCACAAATAACAAAAAGATACCAGTGAAATGTTAAGGAAGAACTCCACTCAAGTGTCATACTTACCTGTGGCCTAGTATGAAGTTATCTGGCTTAATGTCTCCATGAATGATTTCACAGCTGTGGATTTGTTCAATTATGTAAAGCATTCTGATAGCAAAAACGATGACGAGAGCCTGGGGCATCACTTTTTCAGGGGTATTTTTATAGAGGTTAATAGCATTCTAGAAGTAATGCAAATGGTATCTTAAGTTGGTTGTGGAGGATTAATGAGATTTCAAGTTTAGGGCCTTATACTTGCTTTCTATTCCAACAAAAGTTACAATTGTGAAAAACAGTGCAGGTTAAAAACCAGAAATGAGCATGCATTTCATGTTCATGTCATGACAATCAGACACTTACTAGTATTGTTCCATAGCTATAGAGCTCTCCTACTAATATGCTTCCATTCTGGAATAAATGAGCAGAATAAAACTTGATGATCATATGATGCACTGCTGGCTTTAGTCTCGCCATCAGCTGTGTCCCAATGTAGAATTCCCAGGAATTGGCAGGTCTCTGAACCTGCAAATCAAATACGGACATGTGACAGGCATATCCTTATCCATATTCTGTAAAATAGCAAGAAGTATCTCCTTCTAGTTAAGGATGTGGACAAAGAGTGAGGACAAGCTAAAACTAGTCAGCAGTATAGGATTTGCAGGATAATCTTAGTGGTAAGACAATTCTGTGTAGTTACAGGACACTGTGTGTTAGACTAAGGCCTCATTGACATCAGTTTAAGGCAAGGGGGTAGGGGAAGATAACTTTTAAAATTCACATCTATATTATACAAGAATATATACATATCACTCACCTTTAATATACATTTCTGTTTACTTTTGGTATCATTCACATCTCCGTGAATAGCTTCATAGACTTGGGCAAAAGCTCCTTCTCCAAGAAGGTGATTCACGTAGACCAACAAAGAACCTTGGAAGACAAGTATGTCAAATTGACAAAAAGCCATAAAGACTAGCAAAGTGAGGAATTCCTGGTGCCTGAACTACTTTAATACATTAAAATAGGTATAATCTGGGGAACTTTTCCCAGACTTAAAAGAAAGTAAAACATATACCTGCCATAAAAGAGCTTTCTTAATAAATTATTTATAACAGAGGGGTAAGGGCAACTCTGACAGCCCATATATGTATGGGTGGCCTTGGGTCCTGACCCTTCCATTACCTGTGGTGCCTGCTCTGCACAACTGTTAAGGTAGAAATCTATAAAGCTTTTTGGAAAATGTATATATTTTACAGGAGAAAAAGCCAAAACAAAAAAATTTTTTTCCCCAGGAGAAGAAAAAAAGCAAAGCATAACTGTATTAACATTTGTAATAGTTTAGAATGGTTAGGCCAATTTTCTATTTCAGGAGCTTTTGATTTAGGTGGTTGTTGTGAGCTGCCCATCATGGGCACTGCACCTAAACTGAGGTCTGAAAGGTGTGTTTTTTTTTTTTTTTTTTTTTTTGGGTAGTGGTGTTCAAGACAGGGTTTCTCTGTATAACAGTCCGGCTGTCCTGGAACTTGCTTTGTAGACCAGGTTGGTCTTGAAATAACAAACATTCACCTACTTTTGCTTCCTGAGTGCTGAGATTAAAGGCATGTGCCACCACCACATTGGCTCTGAAAGTGCTTTTAACCTTTGAGCCATCTCTCTAGCCCAAAATACATGTATTTTTAACTCTGATAGGTTACTGCCAAATTAAAGTTCCAACAGCAATCACAATTCTATTATCATAGCTTAATAAAATTTCTCAATAGTATAGATACTAAGTCTTTCTTGAAGGTGAAAATGGTAGGAGAATCTCAGTTATTGTCAATTTTTCACAAACAAGAATTCAAAGTTCTATTACCCATATAATTCTTACCCAGTTGAAATTCTGTCTTGGGTTTGATGGCTGGAAGTTTACACTGCCACTCAAAAGTATTTGAATAGGAACTCACTGGTTTAGGAAGCCCAGACAGAAGTTTAAGAATCAATTCATCATCCCATGGGTTCTCAATAGTAAAGTCTTAAATAGAAAAAAAGAAACAAATTCAGCATTCAAATATTTTAAAAGAAATTTTAGATAAACAAGTATTCATTAAATAAGCTTTCAAAATCTTACCCTATGTAGAGCATTGGTCCAATAATAATAGAAGCTAAAATTGGTAGTTCTGTCATTGTCATTTAAGGTCTACAAATTTGGGTGAATATCCAGTTGTAAAAAGGGAATCAATTAGCTGCTTCCTGACTCATCTGGAATTGCAGAATTTGTGCCTTCAAAAATTATAGCTGCATGTCTTGAAGTACACTTGGATATTATTAATTGGTTGGTTCTAGTGTGCTCAGACATACCCTTTCACTGTTTCCACCACTAAAACACACACATACATGACCTACAATGAGACTACTGTGTACACAAAAGGAAAACAAATCCTAAAGGAGAACAAAACCTTCTCTCCAATTTCATATTATAAAATATTCTATCAGTGGTTGTTTGAAAAGGCTACTCTCCAACATGGTTACCACATATACAGAACATAGTTCTGAGATTTATTAACTCATTTAGTTCTTATAGTAAGCCTCTAAGGTAGTTACTAGTATAACCATCACTTTAAGATACATTTATTTGTTTTTTTTTTTTTTTTTTTTTTTTGAGGGGTGGGGTGTTTCAAGATAGGGTTTCTCTGTATTAACAGTCCTAGCTGTCCTGGAACTTGCTTTGTAGACCAGGCTGGCCTCAAACTCACCGAGAGCTGCCTGTCTCTGCCTCCCAAGTGCTGGGATTAAAGGTGTGTACCACCATCGCCTGGCTATTTTAATTTGTGTACTGATTGTTTTACCTGATGTGTGTATGTGGGAAGGCATCAGATCCCCTAACAATTGTGAGACAGCATGTGAGTGCTGGCAATTGAACCTGGGTCCTCTGAAGAGCAGCCAGTGCTCTTAAACTGAGTTATCTCTCCAGCTGACCTCCACTTTAAAGAGAAGCACCATAAACTTGGTTGGTGAGCTCGGAATTGGAGCCTTGCCTTAGAACTTAGTCTATCTCCAGATTCTATGATCTTAATCACCATGCAAGTTTTTCTGTATAACAAAGGGACAGAGGAAGACATCTCGTAATATTTGGTCTTGACTGATATGTTACAGAGTGAGGGTAATATTAGATTATATGCTTGAAACATAGTAAACTCTCAACTTTGAACTCTTTTGAAAAAAATTTTTCAACAATTTTTTTGCTTTATGTGTATGTGTATGTGTGTTTGCCTGCATGTGTATATGTGTGCTATGTGTGAGCCTGGTGCCCAGAGAGTTTCAGTTTCACAAGAGAGTTTCAGATTCCCTGGAACTACAATTATAGATGGTGTGAGTCATCATGTGGGTGCTGAAAGCCAAACCTGGGTCTTCTTGAAGAGCAATCAATGGTTCTCTTAATCAAAGAGCTATCTCTCTAGGCCCCTAATTCTTTTTTTCTAACAATATCAATCTTAGTGTCTTTCAAGATTAAAATGGATTTCAAATATGTTAGTAGTGAACTATTTTCGGATGTAGTTACAAATTTGTCTAAGTCTATTTTCTATTCAGTGTAATGAAGTCCCACTCTGTTCTTTCATGGAATAGCTTTCGCATGCTATTGTTCTTATGACACAATTGAGATGAGCATGTGTGCATACTTGGAGCATTGACATTTCCAAGTGAACTAATCTGCATCCACTCCACTTGGAGCCCAGCGCTGGCATCTGGTAGGTCATCCATGGTCACAAGGTCATTTGTGCATTTATAAGCCTCAAAGCCGAACACTGCTTCCTGAGTGAGTACACCACCTGTGGCAGGCTGGCTAGGAGAATGTAAAGACGCTGAAAATTTCTCTTGAATTGGACTGGATGTGTGAAAAAGAGAAAACAAAAACTTTATGTGATTAGAAGCTTATTAAACTTGATCAAAATAAAATAGCTTCCTTTCATTCTAAGAACAGCATTTCAAAATTATCTCATAGGTTGAGTTGACCAAATAACTTTCATTGAAAAAATATGTGTAAATACTTAAGCTACTTAGATATGAATAGGAGCAGAAATAAAACCAAAGCCATTTAATGTATTAGGTAAACAGGTAAGGTAATATATTTTGTACTTAATAGGAACTGTGGAGAAGAATGGGTTTATTCTCTAAAGCTACATCTAAATAGCATTATTGTGATCAAGACTGAGTATTTTTCTTATTTATGTTTGTGCATTTCAGCTATGGGCTAAATTTGTAAAATCTAGATTAATTAATACTTATGTGATTTTTCCCCTGTCATTTGCAGGCTTATAGAACAATAAAAAATTGTCAGTCAAAACACATATTCCTGGGTCAGGTCAATAAGGTGATAGTCTACCTTATTACTTCAGCTCTCAGTTGTCTTTTTTTTGTGTGTGTATGTGTAGTATGGAATTCATGTGCTTTTTATCAGCAATTCCACAAATTAGAAGCTCTGCAATATGTCCCCAGGACCTGATTTCCTCATTTACAATAAGGGTTTAAACAGGGTTGAAGCATAAATATTGCATTTTCTCAGTTTTGCAACAGTTGACCCATCAAAAGAGGATTTACAGTTTGAATCCTGGAATGAATTTCAGAAAATATGAGCTCAGGGATCTGTTTCCCAAGCTGCTTTTCTGACTGCCCTGAAATACCAAGTGCTTAGGTTCATTACTATATTTACATTAACAAACAGTACCTTCTGACTCAAAGCTACCATTGAATAAAACCTTATTAGCTTTAGCACATTGGAATATAGTACACTGCTGTATCTTAAAGAGCAATGGAGGAGAGTGAAAAACACAATACCCAAGCTTTCTGTCTTTTGAGCGGTCCACCATGTTTTCTTTACAAGAATCCAAAGCCACATGAGTATACTGTGTGGCTACCACGTTTTCTGAAATATAAAAAAATTATAGACAGGCATATTACATATACATGTAGACAAAAACAGCATTTGATATGGTTACAAAGGCTGGAATTTCTTTTCATACTGACTTTCACTACAACTTTAAAATAGTGTCCCATAGTAAAAAGTGCTATGGTTGAAAAAAATAATTATTCAGGGTTCAAAGAATAAATAGCAGATCCACACTATAGGGCAGGATGATCAGATCACAGGAAGTCATTGGCATCGAGGCAAGGTATACCTAGTTTCAGGAGAATCTGCTATGACACAGAGGAAGAAAAAAAAGGCTGCAACCCTTCCAGAGGGTTTTATATAGAGATTTGTGTGACTTTAGTTTAACCAACTGGTGAGTCAGCATTTAGCTGACTGAATGGATTTAGATACCAGCAGTACTTAAATCACCGTCCCTTCTAAAAAAAAAAAACAAAAACAAAACAAAACAATTCACCTTTATTGACAGTAGATGGGGAAGAATTATAGACTAAACTTTACCAAGTAGTTTAGAACTGTGCAATACTATATAGCCAAGTGTTACACTGGATTAACTTTTATCTGATGGTTGCTTATAAACAAGTACAAATATTTATTAATACTAGAACATATAAAACAACAGTGGCAAATACTCTAAGAACAGAAACTATCGGCACTTTAAGGAACACTTCATTAATTCGTTTTTTTCAATTTGAAGAACTTAAAAAAATTGTGATAGCATTTAAAAATAGTTCAAGTGCGAGCTACTCTAAGATTTAGAAAAGGAATAAAATAAAACAAAACAAAGGAATAAAACATACTGGGTTAGTACTTCTTAGCCAAATTTTAGGCTTTTAGACTCATAATCCCATTAGAATATCTTCCTTCTAGTGAAGTAAAATTCTCTAATAGTTATTTAATTACTGGTTTTAAAGTTATGTTTATTTGTGTGTGGGCTCCAGTGAGTACATGCCATAGCATTGGTATGGAGGTCAGAGGACAACTTGCAGGAGTCAGTCTCTTCTTACCATGTGGTCTCTAAATAGAGCTCAAGCTCAAGTCATCAGACTGGACAGCAAGCACTTTTACCTGCTGAGCACCAAATCAATACCTTCAGCATTCTTTCTAAAAAGTCCTGACAGTAACAAAATTTAGTTAGTAAGCCGACAGTTATCCAAATGGCATAATGCTTCCAGATGTCACAATTTATAACTTTTATATTAGAAATTAGCACCTAATATCTGTGTTCAATGTAGTGACATTAGAGTTAAATTCAAATATATATCATTTACATAGTTTTAAAATTATGTGTATAGATGTTTTATTTGTACAGTATGGCTATGCATCTGAGCATGCAGTACCAGCAGAGGCCACAAGAGGCTACCAGATACCCTGGAATTGGAGTTACAGGCTGCTGGGAGCTTCCATGTGGACCATGGGAACCAAACCCTGAGCAGCTGAGCAGCCAGTGTTCTAACTGCTTAGCTAACTCTACAGCTCACACATATATATCTTTTACATAAAGGTTACACTAGGCATGAGGTTGAAAAGAGGACTATTAGGAGTTTTATAATTACTTTCTAAAAATCAGATAAAGATGTTAAAATGTGATTTTTCTTTTAATAGTATATTTGTCCGTGTGTGTGTGTGTATGTGTGTGTGAAGTGATAAAAATTGTAGATATATACATCATGGACAGAAACTGGCTATTCATTACTCATTATTATATATGTTCATTGTTTCTAATATTTAAATAACTTAAATCTTTTTGTAGTAGCCCTTTCTTTGCTATCACAATACAACATACCCCTGTTGGCTATAACCTTTAAGTGACTGTTCAGGTTTTTCCATTTTCTACATAGTTATTAATATTTAAAAGTACAGATTATGAAGACAGAATGTAAAAAAAAAAAAAAAAACCCAAAAAGCAAAAAACCCAGCAGAAACAAAAGCAAAACCGTGCATATACACACACATAAGATTTTAAGCTTTTTTACATTTTTTTAAACTTCCTCTTTAGAATTTTCAAGACACCATAATATTAAACAGTACATTTTTGTAGAAGATACTAAAATAATTGAACACACACCTTTTTCTTCTGGAATCTGCACCGAATCTGCTGGAAATTTATGGAATGGTGTAGATGAAAGCTGGGCAGCAGATGTAAAGTCTCCTGTATTTTTAGAACAGGGAGCTAGAGTTTTGTTGTAGTGAATACCACCTACTATTGATTCATCCACAAACTC
This sequence comes from Phodopus roborovskii, assembly GCF_943737965.1. Taxonomy (NCBI): domain Eukaryota; kingdom Metazoa; phylum Chordata; class Mammalia; order Rodentia; family Cricetidae; genus Phodopus; species Phodopus roborovskii. The sequence goes on along the minus strand of NW_026126416.1, from coordinate 25,913,989 downwards.
ATCGGTGTGAGGCGCTTCCTACACAACAGAATATGAATTGGAAAAAGCAATTTATTTGCCTGCTTTGTTGATGAAATTAAACAAATCAACATAGTCTTGGAGTATAATCAACTCAGGAAGGTGAGTATGTAAAGAGGTTCACTTGAGCTTAGGAGCTCAAAATCATCCTGAGCAACACAGCAAAACAAAACCCCAAACATTTTAAAATTGAAAAATGAGGATTTAAAGAAACACAGATCTAAACCTCTTGTTTTTAGCATATTTCAAAAAAGCCTCATAACAACTAAGCATTTATTTATTTATTTATTTATTATGCATATATTGTTTCTCTTGTATATCCCTGCAGGCCAGAAAAGGGCACTAGATTTCATTACAGGTGGTTGTGAGCCACCATGTGAGTTGTGAGAGCTAGAAATTGAATCAGGACCTCTAGAAGAGCAGCCAGTGCTCTTAACCTTTGAGAAATCTCTCCTACCCCTAAACATGTTTTTATCTTGTACATTGTTCTTTAAATTTGGAAAAAATTATAAAGATAATAAAGAGTTGTTCTCTTTCATTAAGTCCCCTCTAATGGTGATCTTGTTTAAAATGTAGTTTATTGAGAAAAATAAAAACAATGATACTAGTAACCGGAGCCCTTATTTGATTTCTCTATTTCCTCCCCAATTTCCAAAATAGGTCAGCACATTGCACATGGCTATCAGCTGCTTCTGAAGACAAACACCTGTGGATCCTTCCTACCCTTTCTTGCATTGATCCTTTTGAATAGAGATCAGGATCTGTGACTGTGCCCCTAGTTTAGGCTTTTATCCTAGGGCTATCTATTTTAGAGAGGACTCAGGGACTACCTCATTAAACTTTGGGACTATGTGTGACAAACACAAGTTATTTCTGGTGAAGTTAATCCAATCACTTAGTCAGGTATCCCTGAGATTTCCTTCATGAATTGCTTTTTCATGAAGGTCTCTTTTTGATGCACATCACCATGACCTTCCTATACTGCAAGGGAGCTAAAGTAGACACTATCTTCCAGAAGGTATCTTCAAATAATTAGTGGAGAAATATTACATTTACTTATTTGTGAGTGTGTGTATTTGGTACACACCTGTACCACCAGCTTGCATGTGGATGTCAGAGAACAACTGTGGGAGTCAATTCTTTTTCGAATATGTGGGTACCAGGGATCAAACTTTGGTCTTTCAGGCTGGTGGAAAATGCCTTTACCTGCTGAGCCATCTCATTGGCCCTCTTGGAGAAATGTTAAATCAGTATAGTAATTGGTAATTTTGAAAGGATGCTTGTGAGCATAATCATTTGGTAAAATTAAGAATAGATCCTAAGACCCTTTTCACTGATAAAGCAGAGATTTACTTACATTTGGTATTGAAGGAAATTTGCTGACAGAGCGTTCGCCAAAGGTTCTGGCTCCTGTGGGCTTATTTTTAGGCTGTGGTAAGCTAAAGAAAGATTTGTATAATTACAAATCATAGAACATACAGATGAGATAAATAAGCTTAAAGTGTTGGAAAAATTTGTCACTTCTACATAATGAGTTAATGAGTTTTACAGAGATTCCTTACTTTCACACCAACTATATAGCAAAACTGGGTCCAAACTGAATTAACTATAAACAGAAGATATTTTTATTACACTGGGTTCCAAATTTTAGAAGCAAATGAAAACAAGGACCTTGACCAGTATGAAGTTCTGGCTAGCTAACATTTTAAATCTTATTTATAGTGCCTGTTCTGGATATAGATATCACTTCTGCAAGCTGGTCAAGTTGTCTCCTTTCTATCTCAGCATGAAGTTCCTCCATGTCAAGATACCTGTAACTCACATAGCTTCATTTGTTTTAAATAACAGTGAAGATTCCTGAAAACACCTCATTCTATGCCCTGATGTCTCACTACTGGGTTGTTCTACCTTAAAATGTTTTCTCTGTAGTTATTATTCAACATAAGCCATTTTCTGTTCTACTTTATCTGCCCTGCACTTTATGAATGTACAGGCAGATTCATCCACCTCTAATATAATTTCAAATCCAGAGAATCCATCTGTTTTCTTGACAGCTTATAACGAAACTGGTGCTTCTGCTACAGGAGGTTGTTGTCTTGGAATTCATGCACAGCATGTAAACGGCTCACTGGTGACATCACTGGAATTCCAACCTGAACTACCCTATCTCCTTACTGCCACACAATGTTTAACTCTTAAAGGCCCCTCTGCAGCATCTTACAACACTTGCTGACATGTATTTCCCCCCCTCCATCCCACATTTACTTTAAATAGATCTTTCTTTACCCATAATTTTCTTTGTTTCCATCTTCAAAAATAGGAAAAGCAGATGACAAAGACATGATCTTATTAACTCCCCAAGCTCCAGAAGATACTGCATTTTCTGCAAGAAAATAAAAATAGCATCTCATTACCACCTTGTGAAAAGGCATTATCTTTTAGCAACTTCAGCTACATATAAGAAAAAGTACTGAAATCCTCAAAAATTACTAGGTACTAGGTAATGACATAAGCTAATTTGCGGTGAGGTGAAGTGACTGATTCATCGTCACTGGACCTAGAAGTCAGGGCCCAGTGGAGATCCTGTCACATACAGAACAGTGTCCGACCTCCTATAATGGTGCTACATAGCTCACTCAACAAAAGCACACAAAAGTTGTAGGGTTTTTGTTGTTGTTTATGTCATTTAAGAAAAAAAAAATTTAATCTTTGAGTGTTAGTTTTCAGTCTTCCCAATTCTAACTAGACTCACTTATCTTTGTCATCATTTTTGGCTTCTAGCATTGCTGGGCTCCAAACTCCACCTAGACGTCTTTTTCAGGAGTTGCTTAAGACTCATGTTGAAAATTTACTTACCTGACTGTTCCTACCCATGATACTTTTGTCCTTTAGCACACATTATTAAATAATAACAAAAAAATCCAACTTCATTAAAAAAAAAAAAAAAAAAGCCAAAGCAGTTTTATGCACACTGCAACCCTTTCAAAGCATCATATCATCATATGTGAAATTTATTCATTCCTTGTTCTTACATGGCACACTATTCAAAGGCAGGGCTACATCTAAATCTTGATAAAGCCTATAGCAACTTCCAATGATACTGTGTTCTTAATAGCTTTTAGATAACTCATTACTTTGAAACTGGGCTTCAAATGCATCCTCATTTTGATCTAGAGAAGGGCACTCATTGTTATCATCTGAAATGTCAGGAAGTGTTGGAGCCTGAAACATATTCATGATGAAACCTTATAAAATAGAAAAAAAATATGTCAACAGGTTGCAAATCAGTTTTTATTAATTTGTTAGAGGCAATACGCATTCAAACAAAGTATTTTACCTAATGCTTCCTTGGTGTGCACAGTTGGTGATGGCTGCACTTTGGATGGTGTTGCTTGAACAATTCCCAATGATGTGTTTGGAGTTGTATGAAAAGAATTAATGCTGGCAACCTTATTTGTTTCATACACTAGCAAAGGGAATAAATGTACCATTAGTATGCCATTCAGAACACATTAGAAGGCACAATAATTACAATTAAAGAGTTTACCAATGTCAATAATTATCATAATTTCCATTATCACTGATTGGGCTTTTAATAATGCCATGAAGGTCAAGAACTGCCCTTTTATAGAAAAATAAAATAAAATAAAGGTCACATCAACTTAGGAGTTTTGTCATGAAAGGAATCTTTAGCTCAAAATACACCAAATACTACCTGTGTTCACACTGTCAATCATTCCCTCCTACTATGTTGTGAATCTTAAGGATGTTTTTCCTTTACTCAGCTGGTGTTTGCTCAGACTTCATTTCTTTCTCTTTCTCTTTGTCATCCCCCTGCTCACCTGGAAGTACCAACATCTTTGATGCTTAGAATGTAACAGGAATGTTGCTGCCTGAAAACTCCACATTTGTCGTTCATTCTGCCTGAAACAGGCACACCAAGTTTGCTGCACGATTAGTTCCCTTTCCCAGCTTTTTACCTAAATCTTACTCTACCAGTTCTTCCTAGTCACCTTCTTTGAAACCTATCTCTCCACCCTAATATTAATACTTCTTTTCCTATGGAAAGTCTTACCTTTTTCATCATGACTACCTCACTAACTACTTACAACTGTGCATTGCATCTAGTGAGCATAAACCAAGTCTTTGTGCAATAAGTCTCTATTCCAAATAGCCCGGTTCCTACTGTTAGTGGAAAGGATGCCAGTCACATAAGGAGAGGAAGTGAATGACTAAACTGTGCCTTTATGATTTAATGAACAAAATTATCTTCTATGAAAATGCCTCCACTGTAGTACCAACCAGAATACTAACTAAACTTTGGACTGCCTTTCCCAACTAATGCATTAATTATGACTTTCAGATTAATACACTGATAAATTTAATAGAAAAATGCCAAAGGATTCTGATCTAGGAAGATGTGACTAATAGGTGAGTTTCTATTTTTGTCCAAAAAATTGTCTATGGCTTTGTGACATCATTCTTACCTTCTGAAGAGGAAAGCCTTCCTGCACCAGTCACAAGCAAACCAAGAGTCTACCCAAACAAGATGGATAAATTATTATAATGCAACACTACCTTCTTTTGTTTCTGGTCCACTCTGTGGCATGAATTCATGAATACTTTGACTCACACACCTGGAAGAAAAATCTCTTGAGACACACTGAAGAATAAACGTACTTTATACATTAGAATTTTTAACTAACTCTTAAGAAAGAATAAAAAATGCTAACAATGCAAAGTCTATTAAGGTGAAGATAAAATTGCTTAGGGCCATGGTGTAAGTAAATGAAATATTTATTTTCTTTGAGAATACTAACTCTTTCAAATAAAGATAAACATTTGAACATTTCTGTGCAACCCACATGATCTGCATTTCAGCACAATAACAACCATCCCTCCATGTGGCAGGACAAAATAACACACTTCATTTATGTTTCATGTTAACGGCCTAAGACCTAGTTGCAGGCATTGTATGTTAGTGGAACTAGTACCTTTCTTGTACTAGTTACCTGAAGCCACTAGTGATGTCCAGATTTTAAATGAACAGCAAGGAGGGTGAAGGGTAAAGGCAGCAAACCACTTATATAGCAGCTTGATTTTAAACATACTGGGGCACTCAACCTCATCTGCCTAATATTGCTAGAATTCTCTTAAGGAACTATATTAAAACGTTCAGCAAAGAAATGCAAATCACTTTTAGTTTTACAAATTCCTATCAAATTGCAAGTTAAGCAACGAATAACCAAAGACAAAAATATAAAATAGACAAGAAATTATTATTTCTGAAACCTAGAAAAATCCATCAAAACTGGGGGAATATTGGGAGATCGATCTTGGCACAAAGAACCATTGATACAGATCCTAAATAGCTTCTGAAGGAAGACAAACATCAGAACACATGTCAAGTAACTTTCTGTGCAGTAATAGTGCTAGTATTTTGAGAATCTTTTCAACATACTCACAAAATTTTAAAAAACAAGAACCATTCATCTTTTATACAACATGATTGTAGATCATGAAAAGAAATTATACATGCAATTCACATTACTAATACCTCCAAGACAATATTTAGCTTACCTAGAGTCTGTCTCTGAATGGCCACTTATAGGAAGAGATGGCTGTCTGGCAGTTGGGATTGTCAAAGCACCAGCAACAGCATTTACCACAAGAGGAACATAAGGTGGTTCCTGTGGTTTCTCTCCTGAGTTTTCTGAGGTCTGCTGATTGATGGAGGGAAGATTTGGGACCTTCTGTTCCTGCAGGGTGCATGTATTTGGTTCTATGCATACTGGATTAACCTTTCATGTTGAACAAAAGGATACAAAACAAGACAAAACTTGAATATTACTAATCAGTTATTACAGCTTTTCAAAGCACAACAACAACAAAAGATTAGCTTCTATTACAGCTTCTTAAACATGGTTATACAAAAGCTTATATTTAAATTTTCCTTATTATTATTTATGTGTGTGTGTAGGGACATACATATGTAACTCAGGACAATTTTTAGAGCTGGTTCCCTGCTTTTTGTGGCCAATGTTTCTTACAAGCATCCAGGCAACTTCTGTGTCTGCCTTTCATGGTATGAGAGTTGGGATTACAGATATGTGCCACTATATGTTTTTTTTTTTTTTTTTTTTTTTAACATGTGTTGCTGGGATCAAATTCAAGTCAAATGGCTTGTACAACAAATGCCTTTATTGGCTGAGATATCTCTCCAGTCCAGCATGTTATACTTTTAACCACTGAAAAACAAATTGGCTTCTATAATAATATCAGTATTTACGAAGTAGCTCATTGGATATAGCGGCTCATAGGAGTCCAAGACACAGAAGGATTACAGTGAGGCTTAGTCTAGTCTGGCTACCTAGCAAGTTCTAGGCCAGCCTAGGTGAGTGTGAAACCCTGTCTAATAAACCAAAAACAAGAACAGAGGAGTGAGAAACAATACATGTTAGATCAAAGTGGAAAAGAGACTACTACAAACAAAGGAGTACATGATAAAGGGAGGGCCAGAGAAAGGAAAAGGAGGATCAACAAAACAAAGTATGAGAATCTCATAATGTAACCCATTACTTCATATGTTAAAGTATAAAAAAAAAAGACAACTGAATCACAAAACAAACTCTTCACTTAATTTTGGGAAAAGGCTAAAGTTAATGTTATCAAATATTCCTCACAGTGCTCTACTCAAATCTTCTTAGTAGCCATTTTCTATTTAATGGATAGGATACATCTGTATTAATTTCCATAAAGTTACATGGTCCACAATAGTAAGAATAAACAAACTCTTAGAATATCAGCTTTTCTATTTACACAGAAACAGAATGTAATAAGACAGAAGCATTATCTTACAGAGCATTCTAAGAGTTAACTTTAGCTGGATATGGTGGCATATGCCATTAATCACAGCTCTTTAGAGGCAGAAGCAGGGGCATCTCTGTCAGTTCAATCCATCTGGTTCACATAGCAAGTTCCAGGTCAGCCAGGGCTACAACTAAGAATCTGTCTCAAAACCAAAACAAAAAAAATCCAAGAGCAGTAACTTAAATGACCTACATTAATTCCTTACCTAACAAGTTAGTAAAAACAGTGACAGCACAGATAAATTACCCCATTAGAAGTACCACAGATCTCAGGGTCTCTTGTACTTTGGGTGTCTTCACAGACTTGCTTGAGCCAAGCATTTCCACCCTGTCTCTATATTTCTTTGCTCATTCCATTTTTTGTTGTTGCTGTTTTGTTTTTTGAAAAGGCATAGTCTTGGCTGTCCCGGAACTTGCTCTGTAGACCAGGCTGGCCTCGAACCCACAGAAATATCTGCCTGTCTCTGCCTCCCAAGTGCTGAGATTAAAAGGGCACACCACCAGTCTGGCTCATTCCAAATTTCATACATCTTTCTGTATCAAATTATTTTAAAATTCAGTAAGAGTCTTAGCTAAATTAGAAAAACTTTAAAAACAGGGCAGAGAGCAACAGCTAGCAGTAGGGACAAGCTATAGCTGTGAAGAATGTGGACATACGTCAGGCCTGTTCTGGGAAGCAGGCAGGTTCTCCTTGTGAGACAACTCCACCACTTGATGCAATTTCTTGTGCAGTTCATCCATTTTCTGTTTTAAGAGTTGCTCTTCAAAGGCATTTGCTTCTTTTCTTTTCATATAGTGTCTGTCTTCACTAACTTTAAGAAATATTAAAAAAGCATGGTTTGCTCTCAAAATTTCATCAGAATATTGCATTCAAAATGAGCAAAAGCTCACAATTTAGGATACTTTTAAATCAAAAATTTCCATACTTTATCGATCTTAGAACTAAAACATATTATCTTTTAATTATACTCTTTACTTGTCCTCATCATGGTTACTATTAAATATAGGTCATATGTTATAATATGTTAAAAAAAACTGTATTATGTGATCAATAATATTCAGCAATGACAGCCTAACACTAAACACTTCTTACAAAACAATTATACTAGGTTGCAAATAACATGAATTCTCCATTTTTATTATTTTATCTTACATATGTGCTTGTGTTCAGGTGCACATGTATATATGTATATATGGCTACAAAGAGCCTTAGGGGCCATCCTCTTGGTCTTGTTCTCATTGGCCTGGAGATAACCAAGTATTCCAGGCCTCTGCTATCTGAGTGCTGTGCCATCACACTTGTCTTTTTAATGTGGTTCCTGGGAATCAAACACATATCCTTATTATTGCATAGTACGTACTTTACTAACTGAGCTATCCCCCTACCCCCAGAATCCCCCACTTCAGATTTAAAAAAATGTAATTCTAGGCACTTTTCAAAAAAATATTAAAAGTATTAAAGGGCACAAGTCCCAAGCAAGGTATATATGTGGAGGTCAGAGGACAACTTGCTGGTTTTCTCCTCCTACCACGTGGGTCTTAGGGTCAGAACTCAGGTAGCTTTTAATTTTTTAAAGTGTGTGTGTGTGTGTATGAGAGAGAGAGAGAGACGTGTACATGTACGTGATGGTGCCTACAGAGGCTAGAGGTGTTGGGTCAACATTGAGCTGGGTGTTACAGGGCGTTGTAAGTCACTGAACTCAAGTCCTTAGCAAAAAAGCACCACCAGCTCTTAATTGCTGAATCACCTTAACAACTCCAGCTCTTTAGAAAATAAAGTGTACTAGGGTCAGAGTTTCAAGTAAAACTTTGGTTAGTTCCATTTCCACTAAACATCAAATATGGGCACACTCCAAAATTAATAGTCTGTCTAGAGACTACAGTTTTGGCCCATGGACAATTCAACATGGTCGTCCACAAATATTGACTTTTCTCTATAGTTGGTTAAATAGAAAAATAATGAACACAGGGACTAGAGAGATGGCTCAGCAGTTAAGAAAAGTTGCTGTTCTTGCAAAGCTCAGTTTATTTTCAGGTACCTTTATCAGACAGCTCTCAACTACCTCTTCTGGCCTCTGAGGACACTGCACTCACATGCACAAACCCACACTCACATGTAACTTTAAATAATAAAATAAAAATTTTAAAAAGGTAATGAGCAAAAGGCTCACATAGTAGATCTTGTCCAAATAACCTAGAGGACATAAAACTCTGAGTGGAACAAAGGTTCATTTTCCTCTCTTCAAGGTGCACATTTCCTTATGAGGAACAAAAAGCATTTATTCCATAAACATAGATAACTTGGCATGCTGATCAGAAGACTACTTCTGCATGTTTTGTTTAAAGTAGAAGCAAACTTGGAAAATCTCTTCTGAACTTCAGTTCTCAATTATCCTTTCACAACACAAATAAATCCTCTACAAATTTAGGACTACTGTCTACAGAGGTTCAAATTCACATAGATGATATTGAAATACTATCCAATTCACTAATGCAAAGACAATGCCAGAAAGAATGTTTACTGTAGTGCTGTTTTAACTGTCAGCTGGGTTATCAGTTCATCAATGGAGCCTGTGGACAAGCATTGCTGTTAGGCTAGTGTCTAACAAAGACTTCTAGGCTTCTGATAGAAGGAGCTCAAGACATTCTCTTATCTTTCATTCAATTATGTGATTACTCATCATTAAAAAGACACCAAAATAAATAATATATAAGAGTGCAAATACCCCACTGTTCATGCTTCCTTCGTTGATTGTATTTCTGGGCTCTTAGTTCTTCAAAGGAAAATTCTGAATCCCCACGAATAAGCTTTTCCTTGCAGTACATAACAACCTGCTGGGAATCAGCCTTGGGTGCCACAGATGAGCTCACAGAGCACTCTGATTTGGAAATCATGATCACTCTTTGTTCTTGACTAGGGGGGAAAAAGACATCATTTACAACAGTGTATTAAAGTAATTTGAAGGAAACTTAATAATGTATTCATTGTACTTACATGTTAGACTCTTTATCACAAGCAGAAGGTGTCACATCAGAACTTTCTGAGCCCTAAAAGACAGAAAATAATCATGAGTATTCACTTACCTAAGAGAAACCTTCACACAAATTACTCCACAATCAATCGGAAAATGCTCCATGGGAAGAGGCCTCTTAATCTAAAGTAGATTTACATGTTTATATAAATTACGATTAATTGCTAGAGCTTTAGTTGACATTATTTTTACTTAACTTTTCAAACTGAGGTTCCCCCAAAAGAAAACAATTAATTTAAATTTAAAAAATTAAATTTTCCTTCTGTTATTGCTTTACTCACAGAAATTCCCAATAGTAGTAATAACCCACCAAACAAGTATTTACTGATATTTTGCAAATATCATACAATGAGTTAGGTCTGGGGAATATGACCAGAAATAACACCCATTTCATCCCTCTACAAATTTAGTGTAGTAGAAAGAATAAGATATAAATTGGAACAATCTATCAGTTAGACATGCATATTCTACTTCTAGGAATGTGTTGCATTAGTAAAACAGACATCTAAAGAATGATTGTCCAACGAAAGAGAAAGATGCTAAGAAACATGAAGTTGAAGAGGAGATTTGAGTACTTTTAATGTTCATAAGCAGGCAAAGGCAGAAGAGCTTTAGATGGATCAAAAATATTTATGGGGATAAAAACTAGGCACAAGTAGGAAGCTACCTTTTCCCCAAAACAGCAGAAAAAGTCATAGCTACCTATGTAATGGTTGGTAGCAAAAAATGAGAAGCTATCTTCTGCTATGTTGCAGAAATAGTATTTCTTTTTTATAGCTACGACAGTGAGATAGACACATCCCGAATTTTAGGACAATGAAGTTTAAAATCACAATAATTTGGTATTAAAGAATTAACTGGTAAATATAAGAGACATATAATATTAAGAATGATGTGGAACATGGGGAAGAAATGCCTGAAAATTGCTAGACCTCTGGTTGAGGTTATGTGCATAAATGCATAAATCCTTGAGGTTCTGGGTTTTTTCTAAAGCTGTGCTCAAAAAACAACAAATGTGATCCAAAATAGGCATTTCCTGGGTCCACAAAGATGCCAACAGAAAAAATAAAGCATATTAGAAGGATGGAAACCGAAGACAGGCAGGGTCCCTAGGTCTGACAAGTTATATTCGAGTTGAGCAGAGATAGAGGATGAAAAGGCTCAGAGCTTCCATGGAGTGGTAGCTGAAATGGAGACAGGGTTAATGGAATAAGATGCCAAGGCAGATATAAAAGACAGCCAGAACAGCTGTCTAATGACATCCAATACAACATACAAATAAATGTCCTTGTTACCAGACTCTTAGGAACATAGGCTGAGTTTTTTCCAGGACTTGACTTTGTTGTCATGATGTGGTTTGGAATCTGTGAATTACACAGAGCTTCTGCAGTTGCAGCTATGAGAGAAAAGGAAATGAGTAGTAAGTGAAAATTAACATTAAATTAAATTAGCACATAATACATCCTACTGTTCTTTCAGTATGTTGTGTTAAAAAAAAATCTATTTGGAACTGGAGAGATAGCTCAGAGTTAATGAGAAATTGTTCTTAAGAAGGACTGAGGTATAATTTCCAGCACCCACATGGTTGCTCACAGTCCTCCATAACTCTAGGTCTAGCGGATGTGATGCCCTCTTCTGACTTATGTGGGCACTAGGTATGTGTGCAGTACAGACACATGCAAGCAAAACACTCATACATATAAAATGTCTGACACATAAATACAAAAACTACTTTAGAAATCAACCCATTTTAAACACTCAGAAAATGGACTAATTTTCAGTTAAGAAAAATATTAGAGAAGCAATTTTATAAACAACTCAGGAAGTTAAGATAATACCTGGATGGACTATTAAGCCTAAGTGGTTATTTTAAACAAAATAACAGTGACTGTTGTTGAAATGGGTTCTTTATTTCTAAGTGAAAAAAAGAAAAGGCCACATTTTTAAAAACCACATTACATCTATTTAATTGTGAACAGATGGGAAGTCTAGCATATCCTCTCTTTGGGACAATCTTTTTTTTTTGTTTGTTTGCTTAAGACAGTATACTGTATGTAGCCATGGCTCAAAACTTATGTTCCTTTTGAGTACTGGGATTAAAGGGATTAAAGCTAATATCTAGATGTTAGCTTATTATTAAGCTATGCTTTCAGGTTTGCTCTATTACAGTGCTAAGACACAGCCCCGCTACTATTCAGAGATGTTTTATGAGATTACTTTCAGAGTGCTTTCCTATTACCCAAAACAGTAATTTGGTTTTTGGTTTTCATTAAATACTACATGAGGCCTTTTTTAACAAACAAAAACCACTAAATGGAAATTACATACTAAATTTTCAACAATCTAGACATTTAAAAAAAGTTATCATTTTACCTTGAGCTGGAAAATGGGTTCCAGTAAGACGTGCCTGGAATAGACTAAATGATAATAAAAGTACATAAATACAGTTTTTAATCTTATAGTTTAATATACATATATATTGAAATGGAAATTAAATATAACAGGCAATAAAGACAGAAAAAGAAAAATTGAATTTCAAAGTTGCTTTAAACTTTAGAAATAACATTCTGGGAATATTTATATTAGAAAAGTCCTCTTTCCATACACTTTATGTCAATATTTTTCAAATTCACTTAGCACATACATCGTCTTTCTCCATGAATCAAGTCTGCGGATGTTAAAATTAAAAAATGCTTCAACTAGTTTGTCACATATTTTATAATCTGAATCAAAATGATTATAGCATTACAAAGAAATCAAAATATAAAACAAACCACTGTTCCAAAGGGCATACATCATTTCATAGCACTTTTTCATACCAATTTGACCTTTTATAAACTGTGCAGCTCCCAAGCCTGACATTTGTGGGTAACGAAAGCAAATACCATAAAGAGAAGAAATACACAACTAAACACTAAATTTTGCTTGATTCATAAATTCAAGCAAACCAATGGTAACAAAACCATTTTACTTGGTTTGAAAAATCACAAAATTAGATAATATTAAAGAATTATTGTTAACTTTATTAGGTGACATACATTAAGCCTTTGTAACACTTTTAAAGAGCACTGCAGTGGTGTTTGAGAGAAAAGATTTTATTATCTTCAAAAATCTATCAGTATAGGGACAGTGAGGTGATGTAGCACAGTAACAGGCCTGACCACCAGAGTTCAATCTTCCCAGGAACCTCTGACCTCCACACACTTTAAGTAGTGTGCTTGCCCAAACAAGTTAAAAAGACAAACACATATTAATACAGACAAAAAAAAAAAAAAAAAAAAAAAAAAGACTAAGGGGCTGGAGAGAAGGTTAAGAGCGCTTGCTGTTCTTCCAAAGGGCTCAGGTTTGACTCTCAGCACCTACATAATGGTTCACAACTAGATCCAATGCCCTCTTCTGGCTTCTGTGGTTACCAGGCACACACCTACATACATATATTCAGACAAACAAACCTGTTAACAATTAAACATACTTATTTTTTATTCTCATAATAATTTTTTAAAGCACAAATACTATAATAAAACTGAAAAAAAACCAGGTAAGTATATTTAATGCTGGTAAGAGGTGTAATGCACAGTAGGTCTTCAATTCTTCTCATGAGAATGCAGAAGAAAACCTTTGAATAGATTGGTTTGGTTGTATGTTCCACATGCCTTGAAACTGTTTAACCATACTTTTATTCAATTATTTCAATTCTAGAAGCTATCAAAACATGATAAATGTAAGAAACACATTACCTTTAGGGGTAAGATCTTGACATACAGTGTGTTTATAGATTGACTTTGTAAAGCATGTTTGCAATTCTGTAATATGGCAAGAAAAATTTCTGCATTTCACGTTTTCCTAAGTGAGGCATTTTTAATTACAGAAAAGGAACAGAACAAAGCATGTATTGGGGGGGGGGATGAGATATTCATTGATATGCACTATTTACTATGGTTTGAATGGTCACAAAACTCATGTTGAAACTAAATCCCCATTGTGAGGATTTACAAAATGTTACCTCCAGCCTGGCAGTGGTGGCACACAGCTTTAAACCCAGTTCTTGGGAGGCAGAGAAAGGTGGATCTCTGTGAATTTAAGGCCAGCTTGGTCTACAAAGTAAGTTCCAGGACAGCTAGAGCTGTTACATGGAGAAACCCTGTCTTGAATACCCCCCCCACACACACACACAGAGGTTATCTCCAAAATGTGATTAGATAAAGAGAGCTCTCTCTTCATGGATGGACAATTCTATTCATGGCTTAATGGGTTATTCTGAGGGGACAATTTGTTCTGTCTCTATGTGTCCTTCTTGTGATGTGATATCTTGTGTTGCCTCAAAATTCTGCAGTCTAAAACATTATAAAACATCACACACCATCCTAAGTAGAGTATAAAGTTCCATATCTGCATTCAACCTACAATACACATATAGCATGACTTACAGTTAAAGTAGATAATACACAAAAATACACACAAAGGAAAAGATGAGTTATATTCTTTAACACTACCTGTATTGTTGCTGCAGTAGTTCTTTAGGTTCCGCCTGGTTTTGAATTCCTCTCCGAAAAACAGCACTGGCATGTTGTAACTCTCCCTGGGCTTCCAGATGACCCGCCCAAGTTATATATAGAGAAGATGACTTGGTTCCAATTCCCTGATTATACAGAAACTCAAAAAACTGATGAAGATCACTGTTGTACTCAGCCTACAGAAACCCAGAGCAGAATCACACAAAAACAATGAGGTACAAAGAAATAGTTAATGGATATAGGGGGCCACTAGATAGGAAGAATAACTTCTAATCTACACTAGGAAACTATGGTTGGTAATTTTATATTCCAAAATAGCTGAAACAGAGGGTTTTGATTTCCAGCACATAAAAAATGATAAATATTGGAGGCTATACAACAATTATTCAGATCACAAGGCTATACATTGTTTAGACATTACTCTATTCCATAATTATGAATAACTGTTATACACGAGACAACCAAACTGCTAGGCTAGGTCTGTCCCAGAACCCAGCAGCAGCCCTACATTGTTTACTCTTTATGAGAGTCTAGGAATGTACTATATAGGTAAAGACATATGTTGTTCTTAGATGGTGAATCTAAAATTCATCTCTTCCCTTGATATTTGAGGATTATGGTAGTATTTCATAAAATAGTAGGGCCTATGATTCATTACATGAAACATTACTTTGGTCTTAACCTAAGGTTACTCAATTTTCATAGGGCGCCTTTAGTTATAGTATTTTATAATTTAGGGAACAATTTCAATTTATTTCATATGATTTTATTACTAGAATTCAGTCAGATTAGACTGAAGAGTCCTGTCCCTTTTTTTTTTTTTTTTTTTTTTTTTTAACAGTTGGTAACTATGCAAGACAGGATTTCTCTGTGAAACAGTCCTGACTGTCCTGGCACTCATTCTATAGATCAGGCTGGCCTTGGACTCATCACAGAGATGTCTCTGCCTCCCAAGTGCTGGGATTAAAGGCATGCACCACCACCATTCGGCCTTGGTAACAATATTTTAATTAAAAACATGTTCCCACTAGGGGTTATTCTACCTGGACTGTATAATGTACAAACCTTAGCTGGGTCTCAACTTCTTTTTAAAACATGTTTTTGTTTATTATTATTATTTACAACAATTTT
This sequence comes from Phodopus roborovskii, assembly GCF_943737965.1. Lineage (NCBI taxonomy): Eukaryota > Metazoa > Chordata > Mammalia > Rodentia > Cricetidae > Phodopus > Phodopus roborovskii. The sequence goes on along the minus strand of NW_026126416.1, from coordinate 25,898,425 downwards.
TATTAATTTTTTGGTTTCTCTATATTGCTTTGGATCCTATCCTAGAACTAGATCTGTAGATCAGGCTGGCCTTGAACTCACAGAGATCACTCTGCCTGTCTCCCTAGTGCTCGGATTAAAGGTGTGTGCCACCAACATTCGGCTTATTTACAACAATTTTTAATTTTCAATGTATTTTGATCATATTGATCTACCCCAAGTCCTTCTAGATCTCTCCCCCTTCCCTACCCACCCAACTTTAAATTCTTTCTCAAAAAACAAAACAAAAACCCAATACAAAACAGCCAAACCTAGAAAATAAAATTCATCAATGCCCCTCCCTGCCACCCAAAAAAAAAAGGGGGGGGGGATCACAAAAAACAAAAAAACAAAAAAACAAAAAAAAAAAAAACCCCAAAAAAAAACAACCCAAACTATAACCAAATAAAAGCACACAAAAAACAGTGGAGTCCATTATTTGTTGGTCAGCTACTCCTGAACACAGGACCTGACACTTACATCGAAGTTGAACAAGACAAACCAAGAAAAGGTACAAGAGTCAGAGACCTACTTATTTGAACACTCAGGAACCCCATAAAAACACTAATACTGGAAGCTATAATATAGAGTCCCTCCCCTATTAAAGCCTCAGGCTACCTTCTCCTTCTCCTTTTAGTACTGTATGTGGTCTCTGAATTAAAATTTCCAGAGACCTTAGCATCTAAGAGTTTCTGCTTATTTCTCTCAAGCACATTTCTTCTTCCTTCCTTCCTTCCTTTTTTTTTTTTTTTGGGGGGGGGTAGGGACAGAGTCTAGATATATAGCATTGGCTGATCTAGAACTCACTATGTAGACCAGTCTGGCCTCAACTCAGACCTGCTTGCCTCTCTCTCCCAAGTGATGTGATTAAAGGTGTGAGCCACCACAACCTGCTTTAATCACATTTCATATCCAGCAATTAGTTTAACTTTTTGTTACTATCTCATGTTGAACATACATATATGAAAAAGAGGAGTTTTAAAATTAAATCACTGATTCCTCAATATTTCAGAAGCTAAGGCTCTAAAATACGTACCTTTGACTATTTAACTTCTAAAAAATTCATGACTATAAACATGAAATTGATATGAAAAGGCAGTCTAAAATGATCTTAACAAGGGAGGGGGACCAAAAATAAAACATTGTATTTAGTTATCTACCTGAAATTATACTCACAAAGTTTAAACAATAATGGATGAATCTTGAATCATTGTGGTACCTCTTCTTATCTAAAAATTCTTTTATTAAATGTTGTAATAATGTCATCATGCATTCTTTATTGTCAGGAAAATTCTCTTCTACCCACTTCATAAAGCTGGAAAAATATGGATATTAGTTTTTCACAGTGTAGCATATGGTTCCTTTGTTTAAAGGAAAATAAACAAACAGACACTAACCTTTCCCATTCCCCAAGCGGGTCATTACCCTGGTAGCTTTGCATATGTGCTTCAAACATGCTAGAAAGGAAAAGGACATACATGAGAGATTAGGAATAATTCCTAAAAGCCAAAGATACATTTGATTCTACATTGTGTCATCTACATGCTTGAAAATGGAAATCTTGAATAACAGCCCAAGCATCCCTGAAAAGAACAATCATTCAGAGGTATTCAGAAAAATCAGCAGCAGTATTTGTCCACAGGTCTATCTAGATTTGCTGGTCTCCAATGTCACTGCCACCTGGTGGGACTGAGATAGGTCTGCTCAGGTCCTCCCTTACTTCTCAGGAGCATAGATAATATATACAGGATTAGAGTTAAGGGCCAAAGAAAGCCTCTCCTTTGGTTTGACAACCCCAGAGATAGTTTGCTTGAGTCCAAATCTAATATTGTCCCAGAGGAAAAGCATATGACAGTGCTGGTAAATACCCACAGAATGCCTAAAGGACTTTGCTTTCCTTACTTCCATAACACCCAATCAGAGCTTAAGAAGTCAGGCAAGCAAATTAAATTCCAAGGACCTCAGGTGCTAGTGGGATAAACAATAAACATAAAAATAGGAGCATGTTACATGGAGTAATAGAAGGAAGGGGGGGCAAACTAAGGAGTAATCGTAGGGCAAAGGCTATCTTTAAGGGAGTGACATGTGATCAGTGCTACATAGCTAACAGTTATGTGAGGGAAATCATCAAGGCTAACAGCATGCTGAGTAGAAGAAGTGGCAATTTTAATCTGCATTTTACAACATCTTTATTTTTCACAGAAAGGAAACGCAAGTAGGAATCAGTCAGGAAACTATAGCTATAGCAGATCCTCATGGGTAGTACTCCGGACCAGGGAGAGAATAGTCCCTGTAAATTTCAGGGACAGGGAGGATGGGAATTAACTGTATTCTGAGTATGAATCAAGTTGAAAAACAACCATAGGTATTTAAACTGAGATATGATAAGATTATATTTTTTTCAGAAATGACCAGAAAAATCAACCTCAAAATATAATTCATTGGCATACTGAAATTCTATAGACAGCAATGGCTTTTTCATAATTTCGTGGACAGAAGTGGCAAAAATTTTAGCATTTTTTAAAAAAAATTAAATCAAGGAATTTCACTTTTTCACTTAAAAGAAACGCATTTCGGATTCTTTTCGGCATGTCTGAATTGGCAGCACACTACTTTTGTCTTTTGAAGTCCTTATTTAGCAAAATAAGAGTACAACTTTAATAGCCTCACACTAACCATACTCCCTGGGAAAATGGCTTACACAGTTACTTAATATGAAAACACCTAATCATTAAAACAAATTAGCCTTTTAAAAGTCAAAATACCTAGTTTCTTTTTTTTTAAATGGGGAGGGGCTTTCAAAGAGAATATTTAGTTGATCTGACTAAAAATTAAATTGCTTTAAGCCAATTCTTCGGATACCCAAAGAGCTGATAAAAATTTTATTTCCTATAACATGATTTAACAGTTTTAAATGGTTTTACATCACAGGCTAGAAAGTCACTTAAAGGAAAAAAAAAAAACCAACCAGTGTGGGAACATAAAAAAATATCTGCTTGTAGACAGAAACAAATGACAACAAGCATTTTTTTCCATTAGGTTCGGCTTCAGTTTTTTGTTTGTTTGTTTGTTTTTTAGCATAGCAAGTAAGCGAGAAATAGTAAAGTCTTACTCTGCTATTAAGAGACTGAAATTTTCTCCTAAATAGCAAGTAAGCGAGAAATAGTAAAGTCTTACTCTGCTATTAAGAGACTGAAATTTTCTCCTAAAACCTCTACCACACAAGGTTTGGGGATTTGAAGGCGGGGCGTCTGCAAGCTGCCCAAATCCCCGTCCACAAGACGGCCGCGGGGCAGCTCGCAGCTCCCACTCGAGCGATGTGGGGGCGGCCGCCTAGGCTGAGACGCGGTGGCCAACTCCCAAGGGAACCCGCTGAGGAGAAAGCCCGGCTGACGGACCGAGACTCAACCGTCCTGGCCCGCCCTCAGCTCGGCTCGCGCCCTCACTCCACCTGAGGGACACTTACCGAAAGACATTTTCTAGGCTGTCCATGACGAGAGAAAACGCACGGCGGCGAGACACGGAACTCAGCCGCCGACGCTAGTCACCAACTCCGATTCGAATGCCCCGCGCAGCCGCAGTCATACGCTGAACGTTGGCAGAACGCCTGATCATTGGTTTCGGCTAAGGGAGAGCCGACCAATCGCTGGAGCCGTTGCTAGGAGACGAAGTCCCGCCCCCCGGCACAGGCAGCTCCTCCCACTTCCACCTAGCCTTCTGGTGAGCCTTGCTCTGTGTGCTGTTTCCGTTCTAGTGAGACGCTGGCGATTTTAGTACAGGGATTTTTATTGTTAAAGACTGTATAAATTGAAACTGAACTACGAAATTACACTACTAGGCTGAACTTTACGACTCTGTGGCTCGAACTGCCTTGAGCCTTCTTGGATACTTGAGAGTCGCGAATCTTTGCTTAAATAACAGAAATTGCTTGGCTGGTGAGCTGTCTCAGCGGGCAAAGACTACGGTCGCCAAGGCTGACATTCCTGGAATCCACAAGGTAACAGGAAAGAAAACCGACTTCCTCAGGTTGTCCTCTGATCTCCACATGCATGCTGTGGCACATATGCAAATTAACAAATGAGGAGACGGTCGTCATGCACATAAACTCACACAGTCGTACCTACTCACATGCATAGAAATAAATAATTTTTATAGAGTCCACATATCCAAGAGTAAGTACATAGCATGTTCATGTGCGCCAAGAGTGAGTTGAGAAATAACTTAGTCTGCTCTGCATCTTGAGTTTTGACGACTTCCAACACTTAGCCTCTCAAGTAGAACATAAAAAGTTCATGGGATTACCTTTCTGTTTCTAGTAGTCCACCAGGTGTTACAGCTCCCTTAAGTTGCTAAGAATATATTGCAGCTCTGGACAGGTAGACGTTTCCAAATATAGAGGAAAAAAAATTTAAGAGTAACCTCCTATTTGATTTCTTAAAATCATCTAACTAGAGAACAAGTTCTGACACATTTTTATAACTTGGCACTAAAATATTGCCCGTAATCATGATATCAGGATATGGTAAGCATTACTATGGGGAGTTCCAGGTTCTTGTGGTCCATGTGGAAAGTAACAAGCAAAATAAAAGATTAAGAATACACTTCCCAATTCCAGCACTAGGGAAGCAGAGGCGGGGAGATCTCTGTGAGTTCAAGGCCAGACTGCTATACAGAGCAAGTTCCAGGACAGCCAAAGGCAGAAAGAAACCCAGGCTTGAAAAAACAAAACAAACAAAAAATACACTTCCAAAGGAGAGAGCAGGAGAAAGTTTAGAAGTTCAATGAAGGCTGTACTCAGGATTGGGGCTTTCATGTCACACTCTCTGGACTTTTGGGTCATTTTAATAGCATGAAATTTCATGTGCATGTTGCTATATGTAGTTGTCTTTATAAATCCATGTGTGACATGTGTCATTAGCATTTTAGTGTTATAATGTTACCTTCAGGCTCTGGGTGTGGTGGTGGGGGTGGGGTTCAGTTTCCAGCCAACCTTTTTGTCAACAGGTTGTTCTTATATACTACTTAGTAGCCTTTGTGTGAGACCTTCTGGACTTTACTCTTCACAGAACTCTTTTGCCTGAGTCAGAAGCTGAATAACCACTCTTTAGTTTGTCTTCTTGGAAACAAAGGAAAGGCTAGAAGAGAGATAAAGTGAACCCGAATTACCTATGGACACGTCTACTAGATGTTTAGTTTGGGCATACGTAGTGTCCATTTTCTTTTATATTACCCAAGCGTGATTTGTGTTGAACTGAGGATATCTCTGAACAAAAACTTCTAGTTAAGATAACAGTAGAAAGCTGTGATGGCCTTGGTTTTTCATAGAGTAGTCATTTGTGCTCTCCTATTCAGAATCTTGTTTTACATGTGCTGAGAGGTCCACAGCACTGTAAATAATAATAATAAAAAAATGTGGCTGAGTATGACTGCTCAGAATTAACCATGACCTGCCACCACGGAGTGGCTGCTCTTTAAACCATGCCTCCAATCAAACATCTACCAATCAAAACTGTCCTCGTGACATGGTAGGAATCCCGAAAGAGCAGATCTACATACAAACCGCCATGGGTAACACTGCTTCTTAGCCCATTGCTACCTTATAGTGTACTCAGTAAACTTGTCATTCCTGAAGATACTGTGGTGGCTGTTTCAGGAGTCTGTCCCTCTCCTCTCTGTGGATGTTTGTCTAAAATTTGGGGTAAGAGGTTTCAGTAAGTAAAACCTGCCTGAGGCTTCTCTCTGCCACCTTTGTTCTTGGTGGGCCTGACCCCAAAGCAATACCATAAAGGAAAGCTGTATTTTCTGTCTGTTCTAGTTTTCAGTGCCTCAATTTTCTGAATAATGGCCAGAGACTACTCCATTGGAGGACCCTCCCTGCAGTGTCCTCATCTGAAAAGAAGGGACTGTCTAGGCAAGCTCCAGGGTGTCTTTGAGCTCTTGGCTTTACTATGGTTCCATGATTTCTAAGATTCACACACCAAAATGCTGAGGACAGGCTGTACCTTGCTACAGAAACACAGCCCTGGGTTGCAATGTTCATGCCCTGGGGCTTCCTTAAAAGCAGCATTCATTCGTTAATGAGGCCCCCAAGTCAGTCCTATAGTGTGTAACTCAGTTATGTAAGACCTGGATAGGGTGTTCACAAGTGCCATGTGCCCTTGAGCTAGTCTTTAAACATTGCTGGTTATTCATTTGTAGAAGCAGCTTAAGGGAAAGCTGCCCACCAAATGCATATGGCTATACCATAACCCACCGTTAACCACTACATAAGAGAATGTCCTCTAAATGACCTTGCTGTGTTTAGGGGTGTCAGTTTGTTGCTCCTGCTAGGGTCAAGAGGCCATGTACAATGCACAGAGAAGCCAGAAACAGTTTTAGAGCCTTGCTCTTGTACTGAAGACCTGGACAGCTCTTGGGGACTAATCCAGATGCTATCTCTGGTCTACTATAGACCAGTCCATTCTTCTTCAAAGCCAATTACTGTTGGCTTCCTTCACTCCAGCTTTTCTCTTCAGGACTTCATCTGTTTTTTTATCATAGGAGAGATTTCTGGGCCTGGCCCATGGGTAGCTGTAATATCTGTTCTGCTGCCTCTGACCTGTCCTATCCTACTGATGGCAAGGAAGGACTCCCAGTCCCCAGCTGAGTACTTTTTGGGCACTCTTCAGTGTTCTGGAGAGGGCAGCATCTTGGTTCAACTGTGCTGCCTGTCGGTGGATGACTTTGGGGAAAAGGAGAGGACTGGGGAGGATCGTGGAAGGCAGGAGTGCTGGCTGTCAAAACCAACCCTTAGGAGGCTGCTGGATGGGGTGGCAGTATAGGCACCATCTCCACGTTAGACCCCTAGCAGCAGTATGTATCCTCATAGAGGGTCCTGTCACATACTTAACTGCATTTGGTTGGTCAGAAGTGGGTAGCTTACCCATACAAAGCCAATCAAAGTCCTACTAGAATTATTGCTGCAGCTAATAGTTCCTACTTAGGGATAGGCTTTGGTCTGCTCTGAGAATGGAGAAGAAGAAGAACCAGTGATAGAGGGATGGAGAAAAAGAGAGGAAAAAATTACAAATATAGACAAAGAGCAAGAGAGAGAGAGAGAGAGAGAGAGTTGAGGCAGCTAGTTCCAGTGATTTGTGACGTTCTTCACACTAATGACTTTCTCCAGTTATGCCCAAGTGTTCCTTGAGTTTTGTGAATCAAAGTATCTCCATTTTGCTGAGGAGAATTCAAACAGATTTTCTCAAGGTAGTCACCAGCCAGACATATAGGAAGCAGGACATGAACATGCTGTGCTGAAAAAGATACCACCACATGGTAGAGTGTAGATAAGAAATATGGGTTAATTTAAGATGTAAGAGCTAGTTAGTAACAAGCCTAAGCTATAGGCTGAGTGTTTGTAATTAATAGTAAGTCTTTGTGTGGTTATGTGGGAGCCCGTGGTCCTGATGAAAGACTTTACCTGCATGGGGTGAGGCCAAGTATATCCACATAAAACCTAGAAAAATCTTTTTAAAGGTTCCAAATACACAAAAACGGAGCCAAACACAGTTTCTTAGTTTCACAGTCAGTCATGCAGCTGCCTCAGGAGTTGAGACGACACTGTGGCAAGAGCCCCACTAGCATACCATGAAGTAAGCTGCATAGCAGGTTTAAGGTTTTGCTCATGCAAATAGAAAAGCTTTACACAGCAAAGACAGATCTAGATTGGGGGAAAAACTATAAATGTGTTACAGTGTGCTTAAAGATGTGCATAGGCTTGGGAAAGAAAAGAGAAAGGATATAGACAGTCATAGAACAAATAATTTAAAAATTATGAAGTCTTTAAAGAGAGAAGTAAAATTTAAAAAAATAAGCTATGTAGAGATGGAAAATACACAGGGAGTCTGTCTGGATCTTCTATTTTAGTGTACTGTCTTTAAATCCTTTGGTAACTACTAAGAGATATTGGATTATGGACACTAATGGATTAAACCATCCTAAATATATGCATACACAGATGAATACACAAACACACACACACACATTTTTCTGACTCATTTGGAAGTTGTGTCACTAAACACTTTAATTTGCTTTCAAACACAGAATAATCAATACTCACAGTGCTGTGATCAAAATCAAACTGACACAGACTATTTTATTTCTCTCTCAGCAATCCACTGTGCACCAGTATGGGACCACTCACCTAGGGTGAAGAGGAGGTTTCTGAAAGTTTCAGTGTCTATGTTCAATCTTTAGAACATGGGAGGAGTGCCACTGAGCTCCTCCACTGAGCTTTAAAAAAAATCCTAGGTTCTTTGGTACATAGTTAATGCAGAAATCAATTATCTAAACCCAAGATTAATTTGGGGGTGAGTGTGTAATAGTTTGAATAGTATTCCCAACACACCAAAAATATTTATTTATTTAATTTTAATTAAAAAAATATGTTCTTCTTCTTTGGAAATAGGGATTTTTGCAGGTGTAATCAAGTTGAGAAGAGGTCATACATATTGGATTAGGCTGAGCTTTTAACCCAGTAACTGGTGTCATTGTGCAAAGAGGGAAGTTTGAAAATAAACACAAGGGAAGGAGGCTCACATGATGAGTAAGACAGTTATTAGAATGGTCCGATGGAAGCAGTTACAAACCAAGGAATGCTAGAAATTGCTAGAAGCCACTGGAGTCTATGAAGAGGTAAGGAAGGATTCCTCCCTAAAGATCACAGAGACAAGGTACTGATACAGACATTTCAGCTTCAGACTGATAGACTCCATGTGAAAAAATAAGTTTCTGTTATTAACCTATCAGTCTATTGTATTTCTGTAGCAGGAAACTAAAACAGTGGCCATTGGACCTATTTGATTTAGCAAAAATGACTCAAAGGCAATTTTTCCTGAGTCATTTATTTCACAGCTTCTCCTTGTTAATATTAAAAGATTCGCAGGAAGTACCTTGGAGATGCTGGGGAACTTTTGATTCTCACTGGTCTGGGCACGGAAGAGGATTATGTTTCTCTGACCCTTGGAAGTAGTTGTGGCATGTGAAAGGATTCTTCTAGTATCCTCCAGGATAGTCCAGATTATGGGTGGCATTTAGTGTCCTTTGTCAGTTAGTACAGAAGTGAATTCATGTTTGTGCTCTGATACAGAAGCCTGCAAAGCTTCATATGGGTATTATTTGGAGCAGTGTGATCTGGGAGTGAGGCGGGGCCTGTTTGTCAGAGTGAAGTCTGTTTGTCACAAGCGTTCAAGCTGAACTTTTGATTCTGTCTTCATCACAGTGGAAAGTTTGGTGGTCTTGAGTCTTATATACCTTTGTTCTAAAATCAGCCCCTGTTCTCCCCGCCCCCCCAAACCTCTATACTATGCAGGTTTATCTTTTACTAGTAGAAAAGAAGTTATAAAGCAGTTACGTCCTCTATCCCTAAAGTTTCAAAGCTCTTTATCCCTTTTCCTACACTTGCAAAAATGATTGTGTTTTTCTTTTGCTTTGTTTGTTTGTTGAGAGAGGGTCTCATGTAGCCTCTGCTTACCTTGAATTTATGACCTTCTGCCTTCATCTCCCAAATGATAGGATTATTGGTGTGTGTCACCATGCCTGACCAACTATGTATTTTCTAAGCCCACTTCTTACTAATAAATGGCTGTCAAAATAGCAACAGCAGCCAATATACAATGTGCATTTGGTGTCTCCTGGAGTTGTGTGTTCATTAGGCATGCTGTAAACCAATGACAGTTTTGTCTAACTCCCACCATTTCTTTAAAAATTTAAAATATTTGCTTTATGTGTGTAGTATTTTGCCTGCATCTATGTATCCACCACATGTGCACCTGGTGCCTATGGAGATCAGGAAAAAGCATTGAATTCCCTGGAACTAGAACTACAGATGGTTGTGAGCTACCATGTGGGTGCTGGGTACTAAATCTGGGTCCTCTGAAAGAGCAATAAGTGCTCTGAACTTCTGAGTCATCTCTCTGTCCTCCTCATCTATCACTTCTTAGAATGAACTTCCTTCCAGTACCATATATGTGAATAAATATATGGGCATAATAATGGGTGATGGGAGATGTCATTCTGTAAATATGTTTCTCATACTGATTAATGAATAAAGCACTGTTGGCCAACATGGAGAGACCGGGGAGAGTACAACGCCAGCCCCTCTCCGGTAAGATGAGACCATGTAGAAATACTTACATTAAAAGAAATGGGTTAATACTTAAGACAGAGTTAGCCGATAAGAAACAAGTAACTGGCCAACAGCATTAATATCAAATACAGAGTCTCTTTGTGTTAATTGGGGCTGGCGCTGCCATGGGACCAGACTGGCGGCAGGGAAAAAACTTACTCTTAACAAATGGGCATATTATATGTGTGTGTGTGTGTGTGTGTGTGTGTGTGTGTATGTCTACATGTTTAATTTCACCAAGAACATTCTTCCATTATCTACCATAGATATGTAATGCACAATTTTCTAAAAACCTTGCATAACTTGTAAGAACAGAAGATTCCCCCACCTCTACTTGAGCTGCATGCAATGGAAGATAGCATAGTCCCTTGTCTTTCACTGTGCCTCCTGAAGGAACTTTGGACTTGATGCTGTGACAGTGTGGGACCTTGTTGCCTCCTTTTCACAGAGGGGAGTGCGCTTTACCTGTGAAAGGCCAAGAGTAGCAGGAGAGGTAGATTTTGTAGCACTAGCACTGTCACAGATTGATTTGGGTGTCGGCCTTCTGGTTGTGCCTAGGATGTTACTTTCCCAAAGTCAGCAGTGAAATGCTCTGCCTGACGAGTAAATCTGGACATTCCCTGTGTCCTTTCCAGCTGTAAAAGCTTGTGTGGCAACATGATGGTGATGGTTCTATCATCTGGGACCCGAAGTGAGAGGACAGGAGTAGAATTCCCAGATAGCACGAGTAAGAAATAAACTTTTGTCTTTAAAAACCCTAAGATTTGGGTGCTAATGGTGACCACACTATGCAGAGGCATGTGGTATCGCTTGCCATAAAAACTAGAAGATGCTTCCTCAGTTTGGCACAAGTGCTACTTGGCATCATTCATACTATGGACTGGAAGAGGCAAGTGTGAATGAAAAGAACATACAGAGACATGATTGCTAGATGAGTAGAGCAGAAAGAACAACCCTGAGCCAACCACTTTGTCTTCTGACGCTCCCACCTCCTGGATTCCTATTATATGAGATTAGGGATGTTACTCTTTGCCATCAGCTGGGTATCGCTACTTGAAGTTACACAGATGATAGACAAACAAATGGCCCACCAATAATGTTTATGTCCTTGTCTCTGAACCTAAGATCGTGGTCTTCTTTGGCATGGTAACATTGCTGATGTGACTTAAGGATGTTGAGATAGGAAGGCTTTTCTGTAATTACAGGTGGACTCGGTGTAAATGAGTCCATGTAAGAGGGAGTCAAAAAGGCTAGTCAAAAGAAGAAAAGAAAATGGAGTGCTGGGAGCAGAGGTCACAATGGCGGTCTTTGAGGACAGAGAAAGGAGGTGAGAGGCAAGAATATAAGCAGCCCCCCAAAGCTAGAAAAGCTATGGGAACAAATATTTACCTAGTAGCCTCCAAAGGGAACCTAGCCCTACCAACACCTTGATTTTATCCCTGGGAAATCCAGTTTGAACTTCTGAATTCTGGGACTATAAATAATTATATTTGTGCTGCCTGTGGTAACCTGTGAGTCAAAGGAAACTCCTTGGGGTGGCATCCCCTGCCCTAAAGACAGCACAAAGTAGCCTTCGGAAGGAAGGGAAAAGCTAACATTCCCTTATATGTGACCACAGCAATAATGGAGAGAGAGACTCCTGGTAGGTGAGTTGTAGAGGGGGGTCTGGGCAGAAAGTGAAGGTGGAAGATTCTTTATTTTATGTCTATAGTTCCCAGCTACCTTGTACTGCTTGTTATCTTGTAGGTTTGTACCTTCTCCAAATTGAATGTATGTGATGCCCATTTTGTGGTGGTGGGATCTGAGAGAGACCAGACCACTTCAGGCCTTGGGAGTCAGGCAAAGAGGCTGGCGGTGGTTCTACTGAGTGGATGAAATGGCTTAGTGCTGAGTATCCATCCATCTGTGGCCCAGAGAAATAATACCAGCATCCCTTTAAGGACCTGATACTGACCTCTAGTGACCCACTGATGGGGATATCCTTCTGTATGCTGTGAGTTGAAGACAGATAGTTATGGTTGTCCTTAGTTATGATAAAAGGTAAGTTACATATAAAACTTTAGACTCACAAAGATAGGATAGACTATAGAGTATTTTCTTTAGATTTTGCTAAATGTTTATGAACTAAATATTGTATCTGTAATTCTTGCTTGATAACTTTTGTTATATATAATTTTACTATGTTAAAGTTAAAACCTTCCTTTTTATTTAGACAGAAAAGAGAAGATGATAGGAATGTCCTTCTGTGTGCTGTGAATATATGTTTCTCTTATTGGTTAATGAATAAAACACTGATTGGCCAGTAGCCAGGCAAGAAATATAGATGGGGCTACTAGACTAGGAGAATGCTGGGAAAGAGGAAAGGCAGAGAGGAGTGAGCAGCCATGTATCCTCTGAAGGAGTAACAGGTCCAGGCATTCTCTGGTAAACCAAAAGCTACATGGAAATATACTGATTAATAGAAATGGGTTAATAATTAAGAATTGAGAGAGGGGGGTGAGAGAGAGAGAGAGAGAGAGAGAGAGAGAGAGAGAGAGAGAGAGAGAGAGAGAGAGAGCGCCAATAAGAAGCCTAACCCATTGACCAGGCAGTTTATAATTAATGTAAGACTCTGTGTGTTTATTTGGGATGATCAGCTGCGGAACCAGGTGGGACATAAACTCCGTCTAAAAAACCTATAAATCTAGAGGGACAGCTTACTGGTGGGCTAAGGGGTTAGAGTTAATGGGTGGTTCTTAGTAAGTATGGGAGAACTTTGGTGGAGCTCAAATGCTCTGGACAGCCCTTTGCCTCAAGCCTAGGAGGGAGGGCGTGTGACGGGTGAAGAGGGAGGAGGAGACAAGCCAGTGAACTGGGAGGAAACCAGTCTGGTGGAATGATAAGTAGGAGGGCCCATAAGCCTGGAGTTCTGAGGTGTGTAAAGAACAGCCTGCAGCTTCAAACACACAGATGGAGCGGGCTCCCTACCTGGGGCTTGGGGACTCATCCCTGCACCGCTACCTGGACGGAGAATTCTGGAGCCTCAAGAACGAGCTGCGCCGAGCCCTGGGGAGCTCTCCTCTCTTCCAGCCCAGGTACCATTGCAGTGGCAACTCCTGTCCCAGCCTGGGTTAGCCAGATTTGCACCTGGCGAGGCCTGGTGGAGTGTGAACTACTCCTTGAAGGCAGCTGGCCTCATCCTCACCTCTGGTGAGGAAGGGAATTATTAGAACTGTGGTCAACCGCCCCCCACACCCTCCATGCCTTCTTGAGCTCTTTCTGAAGATGCGGGGTTAAAGTGTGGGCTCTGCAGTGGTAGGTGCTAAGGCTTTTTTTGCTTTTAAATCTGTTTCTGAGTTTCGGCTTGGTCTGAGTCTCTGCAGAGTCACACCTGGGCGGGCAGACCCGACAGAAAACAGAGATGGGGTGTATTCAGCTTGATTAGGTGCCGATGCCGGCTGGGGAAGAGTGGGTACTGCAGTTTCCAGGGGTCTTTACTAGGAGTGCATTCCTGTGAGCCAGTCCTGAGGAATGGCAAACCGGACTGCACTGACTTGGGTAGGGAGGCACTAGGTTCTTGATAGTAATTGATGCCACTGCAGGTCAGACTGCGAGATCTAGGGATTGGTGCAGCTAAAGTTTATGGATGTAGAAAACCTCGAGTCATGAGGGTGAGGAGCTGACCCTAGCCCAGGGACTCTTTCTCCTAGTTTCTACTGGGTCACTGACCCTGTTTCCTGAATTCTGAAAAGCTTGACTAGACACTGTGTAGTTTTAGCATAGGAAAATCCTGATTTAGAATGTAGTATCACTCTTACAATCCTACTAGGTGGGAAATGGAGGCAGGAGGATCAGGAATTCAAGGTCTTTCTCAGCTACATAGGTCCAGGCCAGCTGAGGCCACAGAGACCAGCTCTCAAAAACAAGACATCCTCCCCCACGTTATCAAAAACACCCTAAAACAAACAGACAACTAAACAAAAGTATTGTGTGTTCTAGAGAGAATTAACCGACTCCTTCCTCCCCAGTTAGCTCGAGTTTAATTTGTCTCTTAAGAGTATGACAGTGGTGGCTCAACCTTTAATCCCAGCACTTCGGAGGCAGAGGGAGGCAAATCTCTGTGACTTTGAGGCCAGCCTGGTCTACAGAGTGAGTTCAAGGATAGCCAGGGCTACACAGAGAAACCCTGTTTGAAAAGAGGGGGAGGGCTCTGGGCAGAGAGTGACATGGATGGTGAGCTGGGGATGTGAGTGTCCCCCTCACTTCTCATCCCTTTTGCTCACTAATAGCTCTCTAGGTCATGGTACTCGAAGTGTGGGCCTCAAAGTGTGACCCTCAAAGTGTGGTCCAGGCATCTCTAGTCTCGAGAGGGTACCCAAGACTGCTTCCACCAGGGTCAAGATTATTTCTATAAATTCCCAAGGTGTCACTGGCTCTTCTCACGCTCACGTTCCCACCAATGCATAGGTTCCAGTGATGACATGGAATGCAGTGCCCCCAGACTCACTGGGAAAGCAGTTGTGAGACTCCACCTGTTTTCTATTAAAGCAGACATTAAAGAAATTTATGAAAATGTAGAACAGTTTTAGTTTTATTTTTAACTTTTTTTTTGAATTTTTTTATAAATACACTTAATGGATGTATTACATTTACTTTAAAATGATTTAAGGATTTGAAATCTTTTCTGTAATGGTATCTAGGAGGGTAAAGTTCAGGAAACAACTCTTTCCCTGAAGAAAATAGTTATGAAACTTCCTATATACTGGGATACTCCTCAGGGCAGGTTTTTGTCCTTAGACTGTTGGACCTCAGCAATGGAGGAGGAATGCTGCTTACTGGCTTGTACCGATGGCTTGCTCATCCTGCTTTCTTATAGAACAAAGAACCACCAGCCCAGTGATGGCACCATTCACAATGAGCTTGTACCCTCCCACATCAATAACTAATTTTAAAAATGCCCTACAGGCTTGCCTACAGTCCCATATCATGAAGACATTTTCTTAATTGATATTCACATCTCTCAGATAACTTCAGCTTGTGTCAAGTTGACATAAAACTACCAGCACAAATATCTCCTCCTCCTTCCCTTTTACCCACATGGGAAAAAAAGGACAAAACCTCACTATCCCAATGTTTTGCCATTCTTTCTTGCTAATTTCATAATCTTAGGATCATAATAGCATAGATAACATTTTTTACTGTTTTTCCCCCTGGGTGGTTCGAGATTCTGATACCTGTATGTAAGTTCACTTTGTGCCACCAGATTTAATCTTTATGGGGTTAGAAGGACAGGGCTCTTATTTCTGGGTGAATATTCATTCTGCTATTGCAAGATCTGCCTGGAAGATATAACTATGAAACCTGCCTACCCACCGAAGTGGTGTTAAGCCTCCTGTAGTCAATCCCTATCCCCATTCTCCCTCTTTGAAGTTTAAGTAGGTATAAGGGGTGGGTGGGGATTGTTGAAGCCCAGTTCTTTGAGTGCTCTGTACACAGTGGGAAGTTTGTGTAAGGTCAGACACTCTCAGAATAAGTTCAGGAAACAACTCTTTCCCTGAAGAAAATAGTTATGAAATTTCCTATATACTGGGATGCTCCTCAGGGCAGGTTTTTGTCCTTAGACTGTTGGACCTCAGCAATAAGGCACCCCCCCACTCCAAAGAAATGGTTCTTTCTCTTGTTTCCAAGGTAATTCCCTCTACTAGAGTCCTCCAGACTCTGGGAATTCCCTGATTTGCTGACATTTTTCTGCCATGAGTGTGATAATAGTAATATGTCTTTTCTGAGAACAGGATTCTAGGTGACTTAAGGCTTGCATTGGTTTTGCTCTGCAAGGATTCATGTGTTACAAGTTTAGTTCCCCAGTGTGGATATTAAATAGAGGAAGGACCTCTAAGAGGTAGAGCCTATTGGAAGGTCATAAGATTCTGCCCTGTGCATTGTCTGCCTTCCTGTTTTTCTATGTCTTTTGGTTATATTTCCTGAAAAAGGCAACTTAAGGAAGGTTTATTTTGGATAACAGTTTCAGGTTTCAGTCTATTACAGTGGAGGGGTCAAGGCAACAGGACCTGAAGAAGGCTGGTCATATCACATCCACCATTAAGAAGTAGAGAGTGACAGATAATCTGTGCTCAGCTTCCTTTCTCTTTTTTATATTCAGAATCCCAGCCTAGGGAATGGTGCCACCCACGGTGGGCCTGTCTTTGCACTCAATTTACCTAATCCAAAAAATCCTGCAGAAGCATTTCCAGGGGTTCATCTACTAGGTGATTCTGGATCCAGCTAAGTTGATAATTAAAACTATCACACCATGTGTGGTAGTTTAAATGAGATTGCTGCCATAGGTTCATACTAATTGCATGCTTAGTCTGAAGTTGTAACTATTTGAGAAAGTATTATAAAGGTTAGGAGGAGTGGTTTTGTTGGATTAGGTGTAGCGTTGTTGGAGGAAGTGGGTTGTTGGAGGTGTGGCCTTTAAAATTTCCCAGGCCCAGTCTTTTTCTCTCTCTCAGTGTGTGTGTGTGTGTGTGTGTGTGTGTGTGATATGTGTTCATGTGTGAGTCTAGGTGCATGTGTGCCAAAGTGCACATGTGGAGGTCAGGGGACGAACTTTAGGTGTTGGTACTCCCCTTTCTGCACTGCTTGAGTTTCTTGTCTCTAATTTCCACTTCCCATAGGCGTACTAGAATTACAGACGGTCATGCTACTGCGTCTGGTTTTCATGTAGGTTCCAGGGAGCTTTACTCAGGCTATTAGGCTTGCAAGCAAATTCTTTTACCCATTGAGCCATCTCCCCAGCTCAAAACCTCTTTTCTTTATAAACTATACAGATTCAGTTATTTCATTGTAGTCGCAGAAAATGACCCCATACAAGGCTTGTCACTGGGGTTTGAAGGGAATGGGAAAGCAGTGATGGAAAAGAGATATTCTTCTAAACACTTCAGTTTCTTTACTGGCAAACAGAGGCTCTATCACAGAAGACTGGCTAGTGAATAAGTGCTTTTACTTAGCAGTATGTCACACTCTTCAGCCAGACAGCTTCAAAGCCCCCTGTTAGTAGATGTCTCTGTTCTTCTAAAGCCTTGCCATATTCCAAGGCTCCCTTTGGTTCTTTCTGGATGCTTCTGTATCTTCTTTCTCTTCATTTCCTTCTTCTTTCTTCCTTGGACAAATTCATCTTTTTTTTCCTGACTTTTTCATGTTTAGTTTTTTCCCCCTCAGTCTTACTTAGCCGTGTGAGTATTTCATAATACTCAAATACACAGAGCCAAATAATATTGAAAATAAAGTCTTATTAATTGTTCCCTCTCAACCATATTTTTAAATTGTGCTAAATTACACATAACATAAATTTTTACTACTGCAAACTTGATATATGTTATGTATAATATATATGCTTTACTACTGCAAATTTTATATACATTATATATAACATGTTTTTGCTACTGCAAACTTTATATATATATGTATATATATGTATAATATATACTTTTTACTACTGCAAACTTTATATATATACAGTAGCATTGATCACATTTGCATTGTTGGGCTGCCATCTCCACCACCCATTTCCAGAACTCTTTTTTCTTTCTAAACTGAAACTCTACTAATTAAACACGAATTCCTCCTTTCCTCTTTTCCAGCTCCTGGAAGCCATCATTATAACTTTTCTCTACAACTATTGTAGATACCATGCACGAGAGGAAACACACAGCTCTGGTTCTTTGTGATTAGCTGGGACAGACATGATGCAAAGGAGATGTACGTGATCCAGAATTCTCCCTCTGCCCACTGGAAGTTCATCCCTTGAGGGCTATTGCTGCCTCCCAAGGCAAAGGGGAATGTGTGTCTGTATTTGTGTTTTAACTGGGGATAAGGATGCTACTGGCTTTGCCGTCCGTTGTGAAGTAGTCTCTTAGGAAAGATATTCCTCTCCCAAATATGTGTCCCTCTTTTAGGTAGCCTGTGTGTGTATGGAGGGGTGATAAACCTACAGCAAAGCTTTTGAAAGCAGCTTCTTCCCACCCCAGATCTCCTTCCTTTATTCCTCCTCTCTCTTTTCTGTCTTTTGGGGAAGAGATGAAATTTAGAGATCATACAATTATTGTTCATGTGTTTGCTTCAGGAACATTTAGTGTATTCAGTGTTGTGCACCCAAAACTTTGATTTCATTCCAAAGTTTAATCACTCCTGAAAACATTCTGTAACCATTAACTGATCACATTCTGTTTCTCCCTCAGTCTTCCCCCTGGCAACCAGTGATCTACTTTCTGTCTATGAATCTGCCTGTTCTGGACATGGCAGCCTTCTATATTTGCCTTTCTTCACTTAGCAGTGTTTTTGAGGTGTATTGATTCCATAGGGCTTTACAGCCATCAGCTGTGTAATAGTTTTTTGTTCCTTGTTTATGGTTTATGGTTTATTGATATGGTTTATTGATACCACGTTGTATGTATGTATCAGACAGATGATTCAAAGGTACTAGTATTCCATACACCCTATCCAAGTCAAGCAAAGACATCTAACTTGTCTTGTTTCAGGCATGGAGGAAGATATAGTAGGGTGTGCCTGTTTCTTCTAGATTCTAGAATTCGTTTTTATTAATCTATTTATTTCTAGAATTTTATTCATTTATCTATGGAATTTATTCTTCTGGAATATAGACTGAGTTCTCTTTCCTTAAATAAGCATTCACAGTGACTGTTGTGACCTATTCTACAAACATTTACTGACTTTCTACGAACTTACTATCTAAAATAAGAATGCAATAGTTTTACAAAAGAGTCTGAGTTCAAGCAATTGGTGAAGAAGGCTGAACGGTCACTGAGGTGTTTCCAGGCCATCAATGGTCACTAGGATAGAGCAGAGGTCACTCAGAACATTGTACCACTCTCTATAGGTCACCAACAGTCTCTGTGTCACTGCTCTGGTTTTAAGAATTTTGCTTCCCAGCTACAGACCTTAGAAGTCCACTCTCCTGCATTTTCTGATGGTTGCTTCAGCAGAAACCAGGTTACCAGGAAGCTGATTCATGTCCTTTTTTCAGATGTCTAGGGAAGCCTCCAGGCTTCCATATGCCCAATTAATTGGGAAAAAGTCATGCTCAGGCTCTGGACTTCTCCCTTTACAATTGTGAGTGTATATAGTACTTCCCTTTCTCTGCTCCACGGAGATCTTTAACAATTTAGTAACTGAAAGGGAGTGGGGTGTAGCCCAGCATGTTTGTTTAGCATGTTTAGTATGTACAAGGTCCTGGATTCAATCCCAGTACCACCATAATTGTAATGATACAATTGACATAAAAAGAATTATATTTGGCAAGTGACAATACGTTTGGTTACATCAGTTAAAAGAGAAATGTACATTGTTCCTTTAGTTCAGAGACTGTTGGGTAGCAATTCCCTCTGAGATGAGACATTCCATCTTTGTGGGAGGCTCGTTATGACTCAAGGATTCCTAACGAGAGGTTTTTAAAGATTTAGAAAGAAGCAGACAACTAACATGTCCAAGGAATCCCTGGAACTTACAGATTCCTAAAGGCCACTCTCTCCAAGGTTGTATAGGCAATAAGTACTGCCTGGGAGAGGAGACCTTGTGATCTGAGGAGCTGCTGGTAAGTCATGGGAGAGCTGCAGGGTCTCAACTACAGGGAGTCTTCACTCATGCAGAGGTGGACTCCAGTCTCCTGTAAGTGCTCCCTAACCTGTACCCCTGTAAGTAACTCCAACCAGCTCATTGGTTTAAGTTGGGCTTTGGTGATACAGTTACTGTGATTTGTCAATGGTTCCCTATCTGGGGTGAATAGATGTTTGTTCACATTTCCCCAAGAATAGTGTCACATAACACACATAAGGATATATATGTTGCTCAGCACCGAAAGCATCCTCCTTAGCATTAAGTAGTGACTCCCTTCAGTTACAGAGTTGGAAACTCAAGCTTCCAGTAGCTCCAGAAGCAGAAGCTGGAGTTCAGCACACGGGTAACAGCAACAGCAGTCCCTTTCACTTCCTTCCTATAATGTGTACAACCTGTATTATAAAACCCTCCTACTCCAGAGAAAAGTTCCACCGGGCATTCCTTAGAAAGCACACCTTCTGTTTGTTATTTAGGGCAGTAATAAACAAGATATCTGCTTTAATAGATAGAGCCTTCCTGACTGAGTCCAAGAGATTGGTGTTTGGATAAAGAGGTCATTGAGACCCTTTCCTCTGTACTTCTAGGGATGGTTGTAATTACCAGCATTTGGGGACTGTTTTTTAATTAAAGATAGCCCTATTCTGTTGAGATCATAAAACTTCAAGCCCCTTTTGGGTCCCTGCAAGGGGATGAGAGTCTCTTGCCACCACCAATTGGGATGTTTAATGTTCATTTGTTTTGTTGTTGCATGGAGGAATATATGTATGGTGTGGGTGGGTATATGTTTGTGTATGGGTTTGTATACAAATATACAGATGTGTATACATGAGTGCGCATGTATATATGCATGGGTGTGGAGACCAGAGGACAAACTCTGGTGTTGTTCATCAGACCTTGTTCACTGTTTTGTGTCAGGTGGGATATTGCTAAGAAGCTTGCCAAGTAGGCTAGAGTGGCTGCCCATTGAATCCCAAGTACAACCTATTTCCTCTCTTAGAGTATTTGACTTAGCCTCTTCATGGCCCTAAGTAAACTCAGGCCTTGAGTCCAGTGGCTCTTGAAATACCATGCCCATCTTCTCACTTCTGAAATAATGGGAAATGAAAAGGTAAATAGACACGTGACTCTCAAGGGTCAGTATGGACCCTGGCTCCTGAGTGAATTATCTGATTCATGAAGGGGATTCCTGTATGTATCTGTCAAGTGGATTTGTTGTTTAAGACAGTGGGCATCTGTCTTATGTTCTATAATGGAATGTCTGACATAAAGTAATTTATGTGTATTCCATTCACAGTTTTGGAGTCTAGGAACTTGAAGAGCATGGCACTAGCAATTGGTAAGGTCCTTTCTTCATCATCACACACTGGAAAGCATTAAATAGTGAAATGGAGCAAGTATGCCAGCTCAGAATTCACTTCCTCTTTTCATAAAGTCACTAATAGAATTGATTAAGTCTCCAGGCAACATAATGAACACATAGGACAGCCAAAACCACAGTGAGTTTTCATGGAGGACCACTGTAGATTTAGTGCAATGTTCTACTAAAAATATTCTCAGAGGAGCATAACTGTGTCAATTTGTATTATAGGAGCCCCACAGGTCAACAAACTCAATCACCCTACAGGCTGAGCAGCCACAAGACGGGTCTAAGAGCCTTGTGAGAGCCATAGCAGCTGTGCCTTATGGCATTCCCCACCGCTGCCTGATAATCACCTCTATTTTCACAACTGGTATTTGTGTGCCCTTCTCATCATTTTCACCCAAATGTACCCAAACAAGCATCTCCTTGTTCAAGCATCATCTTTTATATCCAAACCAATCACTGTCCTGGAGGTTGGGATCCTGGTTCCTGGTGACAACCTGGACTTTCTGTACCCCCCCCCCCCCGGTCGCTTGTGGGAGTGTGCTGCAAGCCAGGGTATGGTTATAGGAGCAGAGTTTCCTAGAAGACATACATAGCTTTTCTGCTTGCTGACTCTGGGATTTTTTTCTTCATGGCCACCTTAGATTTGTGTGAGTAGGTGGTTCACCAAATAGTGGAGAGGGGACATTCAAACAACAGTGGTGTATGTCGGAGTTAAATGCAGGATTTCATGAATGCTAAGTATATACATTACTGCTGGACTACACTCCCAGCCCTGGAGAAGGCTTCCATTCCTGCTGTTTTAAAGGAGAAGGGATTAGGGAAGGGAGTTGTAGTGGGATGGATCAGAGGTTTCAACAGCAGTAAAACTGTAGAAGGAGCTAGGCAAAGGTACAGATTAAGCAAGACCATGCTGTGAAATCAGGGTTTAAAGTTGATAGTAGTGCATCTGTTCTGACAAGAAACATATGAGTGGTCAAGGACTAGACACCAAAAATGTTTCTTATCATGAGAGCTTTTTAAAATTCATGTCTGAAGGTGTGTTTCCCCCCTAACCCAACATACGGGCCAGTGGGGGACTCTGAAACCACATCCAAACCATAACAGCCAGGTTCTTCTGTGAGACCTTGGAACTTGGAATTTTGAGACAATCATAGAACATTTACTTAAAAGTACTTATATTTTTGTTTGTTTGAATGCGTAGAGTTCTTTTGGTTGTTGCTGTTGACTTGACTCTTGTCCTTTTAATTTTCTATTTATTTTATTCTTAAAAACAATCTTATTTTGCATGCAATCCCAGTTCCCTCTCCCTCCTACCCTCCCACTCCCACCACCCCCACCAACCACTCCTCAGAGAAGGCAAGGCCTCCTATGAGGAATCAACGAAGTTTGCCACATCAGTTGAGGGAGGATCCCTCCCCTTCTTGTCTAGGCTGAGCAAGGTACCCCTCCACAGGGAATGGGCTCCAAAACAAAAACAAAACAAACAAACAAACAAACAAAACCAAAAACCAGTTCATGCAGTAGGGATAAATATTGATTCCACTGCTAGTGCCCCCACAAACTGCCCAAGCCACCTAACTGCCATCCACATTCAGAGGGCCTAGTCCTATGCAGGCTCCCCAGCTGTCAGTCCTGAATCATTGAGCTCCTACTTGCTCGGGGTCAGCTGTTTCTGTGGGTTTCCACACCATGGTCTTGATCCCTTTGCTCATATCATCGCTCCTCTGCTACAGACCATAGAATTATGCAGTGAGAACGCAGCTGACAAATCATGAAGTTAACCCACTGGCATCATTTTATGATGGAGGAGGCCCACACGCAGGGCGGTCAGAGTATTTGCTTTATGAATGGTCACTGTCCTTACTGTAAATTCCCTGTGAAGCCTTGGCACTCCTTTTCTGTGGTGAGATTCATCCCCCAAACTCTAGCAGTGTATTGATCATTTACTGTGCACAATTTCCCCTATGCATTGGTATACTGGATGACTCCCCCAGCAATGTGTGATTCTGGGGAAAAAAGTAATCACAGTCAATACCCTTACTCTCTCAACCCAGAAGTCTGCCCCCTGCAGTTATCTTCCTTGGCAAACAGTTGGACAGTGTTAGTGTCCAGGCTAATAGACCTCAACTGATACATTCATAGATGCCCAAGTACAAGAATTATGGCATGTCTAAAGTGTTGAGCCATAGCTCTCAGAGAGATAGAGAACAAGAGTGTTCAGGATTCTCTGTGCCAGCAGATAGGAAAGCGCTGTCCCACGCTAACCTCACATTAACCTTAAAGCATGTATATTCTTCACTTAAAGTTGTCATTGGGCCCTGGGCCCTCCTTTATCTGGTTGCAGTTTTGC
The DNA here is from genome assembly GCF_943737965.1 of Phodopus roborovskii. Taxonomy (NCBI): domain Eukaryota; kingdom Metazoa; phylum Chordata; class Mammalia; order Rodentia; family Cricetidae; genus Phodopus; species Phodopus roborovskii. Next base: position 25,874,911 of record NW_026126416.1, on the reverse strand, counting down.
TTCTATGGCCTTGAGACCTTATGTTGCCATGGCTATGAATCTGCCTTTATCGCTTAGCTTAGAAATGTGCTTCTGACCAATGAAAAACTAACGCTGTAGTTCTAATCCTTTGCTTCAAACCTCTGTGGACAGAGAGATTTAGGAAGAGAGGACTAGAGAGGTAACGGCTGGAGGAAGGAGCTGACAGAAATTAACAGAAATATAAAAGGATAAGAATGTAGGAAAAATAAATGTGTAATGAAATAAAGAAAGAGAAAAAGAAGAAAAAACATGGAGAAGTTAGAAGCAGGACAGGATTATTAAAGTAGAAACAACAATAAAGAGCATTTGAATAGAATGAATGGTGTGAGAAGATTCTTTTCTATAGCTCTCAGACTTAGATTCTACACTTATTGTGGCACATCTTTTTGGCCCAGTTCTTAGCTGTGGATCTCTACAACTGCTTCAGTCAGTTACTGGATGAAGTTTTTGTGATGACAATTAAGGTAGTCATCAGTCTGATTACAGGGGAAGGGTAGTTAAGGTGCCCTTTCTGCTACTGCTTAGATTCTTAGCTGGGGTCATCCTTGTGAATTCCTGGGAATATCCCTAGTGCCAGGTTTCTCAATAACCCCATAATGGCTTCCCTATCAAGGTGTCTCTTTCCTTGTTCTTCCTCGCTGTCCTTCCCCCAACTCGACATTCCCAATCCCACATGTTCTCCTCTCCTCTCCCCTTCTCCTCTCCTCACTCCCCTACTACATCCCCCATGCTCCAAATGTACTCAGGAGATCATATCTATTTCCATTCCCGAGGGGATCCATGTATGTCTCTCTTAAGGTCTTCCTTGTTTCCTGGCTTCTCTGAGGTTGTAGATTGTAGGTTGGTTATCCTTTTCCTTATGTCTAGTATCCACTTATGAGTGAGTACATACCCCTGTTTGCCTTTTTATGTTTGTGTTACCTCACTCAGAATAATTTTCCTAGTTCTATCCATTTGCCTGCAAATTTCATGAGGTCATCATTTTTTTTACAGCTGAGTAGTACTCCATTGTGTAAATGTACCACATTTTCCTCATCTATTCTTTGGTTGATAGGCATCTAGGTTGTTTCCAGGTTCTGGCTATTACAAATAATGCTGCTATGAACATAGTTGAGAAAATGTCTTTGTGACATGATTGAGTATCCTTTGGGTATATGCCCAAGAGTGGTATTGTGGGTCTTGAGGTAGATTGAGTCCCAATTTTCTGAGAAACCTCCATATTGACTTCCAAAGCAGCTGTACAAGTTTGCACTCTCACCAGCAATGTGGGAGTGTTACTTTTTCTCCATATCCTCTCCAGCATAAGCTTTCATTAGTGTTTTGATCTTAGCCATTCTGACAGGTATAAGATGGTATCTCAGAGTTGTTTTTATTTGCATTTCCCTGCCAGTTAAGGATGTTGAGCATTTCCTTAAATGCCTTTCAGCCACTTAAGATTCCTTTGTTGAGAATTCTGTTTAGATCTGTACCCCATTTTTTAATTGGATTATTTGGTATTTTGATGTCTAGTTTCTTGGGTTCTTTGTATATGTTGGATATCAACCCTCTATCAGATGTGGGGTTGGTGAAGATCTTTTCCCATTCTGTGGGATGTCATTTTTGTCTTGTTGACTGTGTCCTTTGCCTTACAGAAGCTTCTCAGTTTCAGGAGGTCTCATTTATTAATTTTCAATCTCAGTGTCTGTGATACTGGTGTTATATTTAGGAAGTGGCCTCCTGTGCCTTTGTGTTCAAGGCTACTTCCCACCTTCTCTTCTATGAGGTTCAGTGTGGCTGAATTTATGTTGAGGTCTTTGATCTATTTGGACTTAAGTTTTGTGCATTGGGATAGATATGGATCTATTTGCATTCTTCTACATGTTGACATCCAGTTATGCCAGCACCATTTGTTGAAGATGATTTCTTTTTTTCCATTGTATAATTTTAGCTTCTTTATCAAATATGAGGTGTTTATAGGTGTGTGGATTGGTATCAGGGTCTTCAGTTGGATTCCATTGATCCACCTGTCTGTTTTTATGACAATGTCTAGCTGTTTTCATTACTATAGCTCTATAGTACAGCTTGGAGTCAGGAATGGTGATGCCTCTGGACATTCCTTTATTGTACAGGATTGTTTTGGTGGTCCTAGGTTGTTTTTTTTTTTTTTTCTATATGAAGTTGAGTTTTCTTCTTTCGAGGTCTATGAAGAAGTGTGTTGCAATTTTGATGTGGATTGCATTAGATCTGTAAACTGCTTTTGATAAGATTGCCATTTTTACTATGTTGATCCTGCCTATCTAAGAGCATGGGAGATCTTTCCATTTTTTTGATATCTTCTTCAATTTCTTTCTTTAAAGACTGGAAGTTATTGTCATACAGGTCTTTCACTTGTTTTTTTTTTTTTTTTTTACTGTTACCACAAGATATTGTATGCTGTTTGTGGCTATTGTAAAGGGTGATGTTTCATTGATTTATTTCTCAGCCTGTTTATCATCTGTATATAGGAGGTCTACTGTTTTTTGTTTTTTGTTTTGTTTTTGTTAATCTTTTATCCTGCCACATTACTGAAAGTGTTTATCAGCTGTAGGAGTTTCCTGGTAGAATTTTGGGGGTCACTTATGTTTACTATCATAACATCTGAAAATAGAAAAAGTTTCACTTCTTCCTTTGCAATTTGTATCCCCTTAATATCTTTTTGTTGTCTTATTGCTCTAGCTAGAGTTTTAAGTTCTATGTTGAATAGATATGGGGAGAGTGAACAGCCTTGTCTTGTTCCTGATTTTAGTGGAATCACTTTGAGTTTCTCTCCATTTAATTTGATGTTGGCTGTTGGCTTGCTGTATATAGGTTCCAAGTGGTGCTGAGAAGAAGGTATATTCTTATTTGTTTGGAAGGAATGTTCTATAGATGTCTGTTATAACATCTAGGTCATATGTAATAGAGTCATAACATCTGTTAGGTCCCTTATTCCTCTGTTAAGTTTCTGTATGGCAGGCTTGTTTAGTGGTGAAATTGGGTATTGAAGTCTCCCGTTATTAATGTGTGGGGTTTGATGTGTTATTTAAGTTTTAATAATGTTTCTTTTTACAAATGTGGTTGCCCTTGGTGTTTGGGGCATACATGTTCAGAAGTGAGACTTCATCTTGATAGATTTTCCCTGTGATGGATATGAAATGTCCTTCTCTGTCTCTTTTGACTAATTGTAGTTTGAAGTACATTTTAGTAGATATTAGGATGGCTACGCCAGCTTGTCTTAGGTCCATTAGATTGGAAAATCTTTTCCTAATCCTTTTACTTTGAGGTAATGTCTGTCTTTGAGGTTGAGATGTGTTTCTCGTATGCACCAGAATGATGGGTCCTGTTTTCATATCCATTCTGATAGCCTGTGTCTATTTATAGGCGAACTGAGACTATTGATTGTTAATTCCTGTTATATTTGGTTTTGTGTTTGTGTGTTTCTCTTCTTTGGGGTTTACTGGTGTAAGATTATGTATTGCCTATATTTTTGTGGGTACAGCCTACTTCCTTAGGGTGGAATTTTCCTTCTGTAGAGCTGGATTTGTGGATAGGTACTGTTTAAATTTGGTTTTGTCATGAAATATTTTGTTTTTCTTCTTCTGTGGTGATTGAAAATCTTGGCTGGTATTCATGGTCTATCAGTGTCTGCAAAATGTCTGTCCAGTCCCTTTTAGAGTCTCCTTTGAGAAGGTGGGTGTAGTTCTGATAGGTCTGCCTTTATATGTTACTTGGCCTTTTTCCTTTCTAGCTCTCAATATTCTTTCTATATTCGGTATGTTTAGTGTTTTGATTATTATATTATATTATATTTTTTCAATGTACTATATTTGATGTTCTGTTATCTTCTTGTACCTTCATAGGTGTATCCATCCTTCTTTAGGTTGGGAAAGTTTTCTTCTTATTAAATATATTTCCTTCTATCCCCTATTATTCTTAGATTGGTCTTTTAATAGTGTCCCAGATTTCCTGGATATTTTGTATTAATAATTTGTTGGATTTAATATTTTTTGGACCAATGAATCTATTTCTTCTATTGTATCTTCAACAGCTAAGAGTCTCTCTTCCGTCTCTTGTATTTTGTTGGTTATGCTTGCATCTGTAGTTCCTGTTCATTTACCCCGATTTTCCATTTCCAGATTTCCCTTGGTTTGTGTTTTCTTTATTGTCTCTATTTCAATTTTAAAGTTTTGGACTTGTTTGATGTTTTTTCTTGGTTTTCTTTAAGGGATTTTTTTTTGATTTCTTCCAATTTTTTGTTTGTCTTCTCCTCCATTTCTTTAAAGGATTTTAAATTTCATCTTTAAGTTCTTTTTTTAGGTCATATTTTTAGGTCATTTCCTCTGCTTCATCTGTGTTGGGCTGTTCAGGTCTTGCTGATGTAGGACCACCAGTTTCTGGTGGTGGCATATTGCTTTTTGTGCTGTTGAATGTATTCTTTTTTTTAAATTTTTGTTGTAAAAAAGCTTTATTGAGATACAACTGATAGACATTTTATAAGAGGTATTATTTGGGAAGTGAGCATATCTGCCAGAAACTTAGGGAAAAGTATTGGAAAAGTTTACTGGTGAGTTTTTGGTTTTATTTATTTCTTTTAAAAATTATTATTATTTAATATTTTTCTTATTTTATATATCAAAACCAGTTCCCTCTCCGTCCTATCCTCCTATGTCCCCTACCCCCATTCCATCCCTCATCAACTCCCCAGGGAGGGTGCGGCCTTCCAAGGGATCATCAGAATCTGTCAAGTCATTTGGGGTAGGGCCTAGGCCCTCCCACATGTCTCTTGGGGAATGTGCTCCCGAAGTTCGTTCCTGCACCAGGGATACATCCTGGTTCCACTGCCAGAGGCCCCATAGACTGCCCAGTCCTCCTAGCTGACATCCACATTCAGGGAGTCTGGTTTGGTCCTATGTTGGTTCCCCAGCTGTCAGACTGGGGTCCATGAGTTCCTATTTGGTCTGGCCGGCTGTTTCTGTGGGTTTTCCCATCATGGTCTTGGTCCCTTTGTTCCTCACTCCTCCTTCTCTGCAACTGGATTCCAAGGATTCGGCTCAGTGCTTAGCTGTGGATCTCTGCTTCTGCTTCTGTCAGCTACTGGATGAATGCATTCTTCCACTGCTGTCTATCCATCTCTTCCTCCCATCGGTACAGGTGGGGTCTGTAGCTCTGGTGGTTGCTCTTTCTCCAGGTGCAGTTGGGGTCTCTTCTTGCAGGTGTAGTTGGGCTCGCTTTCTCTGGGTGCACTTAGGCCTGAGGCTCTGATATTTGCTGGTGGGGCAGTGGGGGATGTTTGGCAGGAGGAGGTAGTATGGGCGGGGGAGGGATGGGATCTAGGGCCCAGGCTCTCCAGTTGGGATCTCAGAGACTCACCTGTCCCTCAGAGTGGAAGAGGAGCCTGTTGGTCTGATATTTGCTGGTGCAGTGGTGGGGAATGTTTGGCACGAATGGGTGCTGCTGCCTGGTCACTGGGGGTGGCTTGGGTGGGGGAGGGGGAGGGACTAGGACTAGGGATGTTTGGCCGACTATTGTCCTTTTTAGACGTTTCTTTAAAAATATCTTATTTATATTGTTATTGTTGTGGTTTTTTTTTTTTTTTACAAGACAGGGTCTCTCTGTGTAGATATGGCCGTTCTGGGATACTCTCTGTAGATCTTGAACTCAGAGATCCACCTGCCTTTACTTCCCAAGTGCTGGGATTAAACAGAACTATTTTATTTTTAATTATACATGTATGTGTATGTTTGTGTGTGTTATGAACACATGAGTGTAGATACCTGTGGAGGCCAGATCTCTTGGAGCTGGAGCTATAGGTGGTTATGAACTGCCTCACATGGGTGCTGATGAGCTCTGGTCCTTTGCAAGAGCGGCAGAAGCTCCTAATTGCTGAGCCGTCTCTCCAGCTCCAAGAGTTATTTTATTATAGAACACTTTTCACTGCACAGTAAAGCTACAGAGATCCAAGACAGTTCCCATGTACCTCTCACCTCTTAACATCTTACACAACAGTTTATTTGACGAAACTAATGACAGCCCTGGCATGCTACCACCAATTAAACTCTAGATTCCATTGGTGCCGCCTTAGTTTCCCCGCAGGTGTTCTGGTCCCATCCCAGGGTTCCATCCAGGAAGTCAGGTTGTGTGTGTTGTCAGATTCCCTTAGTGTGCTCTTATCTGTGACATTTCCTCTCTCTCCAAGTACTTCATGATTTGTTACCCTTGGAGAAAATTTGTCAGGTATTGTATTAGTCAGGTTTATGTTGCTGTGATAAGCATCATAACCAATAGAAACTTGGTGAGGAAGGGTTTGTTTGATAATCACAATTTATCATGAAGTAAAGGCAGGGCATTCACTCCAGGCAGGAATATGGGGGCAAGAACTGAAGCAGAGGCCACGCAGAAATGGTGCTTTCTGGCTTGTTCTCCATGGCTTGCTGGGCATGCTTTTTTACCCAATCCAGGATTGTCTGCCCATGCACAGTGGACTTGTAAGAGCCTTCTTGCCAACAAGGACTCTTTGTAGGTAGAGCAATGCATCAAAGTAGTTGAGAATGTTTCCCTATCCCTTGTCTGGAAACCTCTACCCTACCTTCTAGGAGGTAACCACTGCTTTGTTATCCCTACTTCCTATTATACATTACTTTTGTCTGTTTTCAGAATTTAATATAACCAGAATCATGCAGTTTGTTCCCTCAACTTTTTATGATGGATTCTAATTTAATGATTCAATCCTATAGTACAATGGAGCGAAATGAATGAGCTATGGATACAACAGCCACTAAAGACAACTCTCATTTGCCATGCTGAATGGCAAAAGCCAGACACAAAACACATAGTATATAACTCAATTTCTTCAATATTCAAAAGAAGTAGGCAGTAGTTTATAGAGTTATAAGCTAGGACAGCAGCCAGCATTGGTCAGGAGAAAGGAAGTACAGGCTGACAGGGAAATTGAGATCATATTCTATATGCTGGATTGGGAACTCCTTTCCCACTCTTGACTTGGGTGGGGGTACACAGGTAAATCTACTTTGCACTGATTTCCTGAGACATAACTTAAAAGTCCATGTCTCTGTTCTTGATACATTATATATTATTAGAAAAATAAGATACTAGAAACGAAAACATTCAAGTTCTTGCCCACCAATTTTGTATGCATGTATGACAATAATGTATGCTCTTGTTATTTGTTGATAAGTAGGAAGTTACTCTAAAAGGTAGCAGGCTGCATATCATTACACACTGTCTCATACCATGTCTGGGCTTCAAAGCTTCTGACCTGGGTAGTTCTGGCTCAGTCTCCTGCAAGGCAACATTTCAGATGTTGACCAGAACTGAAAGATCCCCTTGTAAAACGGGCCACTGAACAATGGTCATGGCTAGGAAATCTCAGTTCTTCCCACTGTGGATCTCTTCAGAAGGCTGCCCACCGACCTTCGTACTGGGATAGCTGGCTTTCTCTAGAGCAAGTGACTTGAGAGAGCTCAATGTTTTCCTAATTAATACATATCTTTCATGTGTCTTAACATTATATTCTTTTTGTCTAATTTGCTATTCATGAAAAACCATATTTATTTATCTGTTCTCCTATTGATGGATACCTGGGCTGTCCCAGATCGGAGCTTTTCACATTAAGCTGGTATGAACAGCTTCCATATAAGGATTACTGTGAACATGTGACTCCATTTCTGTTGGGTGAAAACCCAGCACTGTGACCATTGGGTTGAAGAATGGGTATATATATATATATATATATATATATATATATATATATATATAATTAATATTATTTATTTATTTACTATATTAAATATATATTAATTTATATATATTTATATATAATTTATATATTATTTTATATACTATATATTATATAGTATATATAATTTATATATTAATTTAATATATATTAAAAATATATAAAATAATTTAATTAATTAATTAATAATATTAATATATATTAAATATATTATATATATTAAAACCTCCCAGATCATTTTAAAGGGATTATACTACTATATACTTCCATAGTAAGATAGGAGAGTTGTAAATCCGTTATGTCCTCATATCACTCACCAGCAGCTGATATCATCACTTAAAAAGTTGGCTGTTCAGATGGGCACACACTGGCATTGCTTTAGTTAGTTAGTTCGTTTATTTGTTTGTTTTTTGTGTGTTTGCTGGTCATTTGGATATCCCTCTATGTGAAACATCTGTTCAGATCTCTTGGAGTGTGTGTGTGTGTGTGTGTGTGTGTGTGTATGTGTGTGTGTGTGCGTGCGTGCGCGCTTCTGTGGAATTTTATTCCATGTGTATAACCAAAAGTATAACCAGGTGTATAACATCATAAATTGTGTTTTTCCTTGTGTTTTCCCCTTAGAGTCAATCTCTTTTCATAGCCCCAACATCTAGCAGCCGCTGAGGTGTTAATCCATTTCCATAATCTTTGTCATTTTGAGAATGTTATAAAATGGCACTTGTACAATATTGACCTCTTTGAGATGGGCTTTTTAACACTCACCTTTGAGAGCCATCCAAAGTGGTGTTCATTTTGTATCACTGTATGGATATAGCACAGTGGGCTTGTCCACGCCCCATGTGAGAGACATTTAGATTGTCTTCAGGGTTTTTCCCCATATGCAAAATGTTTTGTAATCAGCTTTTTTAGTTAGCATAGAAAATCATGGATTTTATTATGACATTTTCATAGATATATATGTTATTGTACCTTGCTAATATTTACCTCTTGCTACCCTACCCCACCCCCTCACTGGTTCACCTTTGCCCCAAGTGTCCCCAGCCTTCCACACAGAGTTAAACCTAGATTCTGCATTTGTGCCCAGTTTGATAGTTACAAATAAACTGTTATAAACATTGTTGTACAGTTTGGGATTTGTTGTTGTTTGATAAACGAAATGTTTCTTTTCTCTTAGGTGGATACTTGGGAGTGGAATCATGGGTTGTATGAGAAGTACATGTTTAACAGTATTAAGATACTGTCAAACTTTTCCAGGTGTCTGTACCATTTCACAGTCCTGACATCAGTAATGAGACATCCTTGCCAACACTTGACATGATCTCTATGTTAACACTCTTTTTCCTTTTTTTTAAATTTAAATTTGAAACAAAGTTATTTTACATATCAATCCCAGTTCCCTCACCCTCCCATTCTCCTCTATCAGCCCCACCAAACCCAAGCCCACCCCCTTTGAGCTCCCCAAGGAGGCTGAGGCCTTCCATGGAGAGTCTTCAAAGTCTTTCATATCATTTGGGGCAGGGCCTAAGCCATCCCCCATGTGTCTATGCTGAGAAAGTATCCCTCTATGTGGGATGGGCTCCCAAAGTCCATTTTTTTTTGGAGGTTTTAGGTATTTATTAATCTTTTTTCTTTCTTTTTCCTTTTTGTATGTAGCAGTTCTTTATTTTTATTTTTTTATTTTACATATCGGTTCCAGTTCCCTCTCCCTCCCTCCCTCTCTTCCTCCCTCCCTCCCTCCTTCTTCCCCTCTCTCCCCCCTCACATGTACCCAGACCACCCTCCCCTCCCACCCACCCCCCTACACTTCACATGTAGGGTGATGCCATCCAGGTGGGGTCATGTAGATCTGTCAGGTCATTTGAAGTAGGGACTAGGACTTCTCTCCTGTCTCTAGGTTAAGGGAGTATCCCTCCATGGGGGTTGTGTCCGCAAGGTCCTTTTGTGCACCAGGGATACATCCTGTTTCCACTGTCTGAGGTCCCTTAGACTGCTCAGCTGAGCCTTCTAGCCTTCTAGCTGAGATCCATGTTCAGGGGTTCTAAGTCAGTTCCATGCTGGATTCCCAGCTATCAGTCTGGGGGCCGTTAGCTCCTCCTTGTTCAGGTCAGCTGTCTCTATGTGTTTCTGCAACCTGGTCTTGTCCTCTCTCTCTGCATCTGGATTCTAGATTGACTCAGTGTTTAGTTGTGGGTGTTTGCTTCTGTTTACAACAGGTACTAGATGAGGGCTCCATGATGGTGGATAGGTTAGTTGTTGATCTCATTATCAGGGAAGGGCATTTAAGGTAGCCTTTCCATTGTTGCTCAAATTGTTAGCTGGAGTCAGTCTTGTAGGTCTCTAGACATTTCTTTAGGTTCAGTTTTCTCTTCAAACCAATAATGGCTCCCTCTTTTGTGTTCTCTCTCTCTGTGTCTGCCTCTCTCTTCTCTGTCTTTTATTCCTCCCCTGACTCAATCTTCCTAGTCCCACGTGCTTTCCTCTCCCCTTCTCTTTCTCCTAGTTCCCTTTCCCCTCACTGCCCCCCCTCACTTCCCGTGTGCTCTGGAGAACTTGTCCCTTCCCCCTTCTGTGAGGGACCCTATATGAATCTCTTAGACTACACCTTGTATCCTAGTTCCTCTGGTGGTGTGAATTATAGGCTGGTGATCCTTTGCTCTAGGTCTAAAATCCATATATGAGCAAATGCATACCATGTTCCTCTTTTTGTGACTGGGTTACCTCATTCAGAATGGTTTCTTCAAGTTCCATCCACTTGCCTGTGAATTTCAAGATTCCATTGTTTTTTTTTGCCCCCCCCCACCCCCCGAAGAGTAGTTTTCCATTGTGTAGATGGGTGCCACATCTTCTTTATCCATTCTTCAGTTTAGGGGCATTTAGGTTGCTTCCAGGTTCTTGCTATTACAAATAGTGCTGTTATGAACATAGTTGAACACATGTCTTTGTTGCATGGATGTGGATCATTTGGGTATATGTCTAAGAGGGGGATTGCCGGGTCCTGTGGTAAACTAATTCCCATTTTCCTGAGGAACTGCTATACTGATCTCCAAAATGGCTGTACAAGTTTGCACTCCCACCAGCAGTGGAGGAGTATTCCCCTTTCTCCACATCCTCTCCAGCATGAATTGTCATTGGTGTTTCTAATTTTAGCCATTCTGGCAGGAGTAAGGTGGTATCTCAAAGTTGTTTTGATTTGCATTTCCCTGATAGCTAAGGATGTTGACCACTTTCTTAAGTGTCTTTCAGCCTTTTTGATTTCCTCTATTGAAAATTCTCTCTTCAGTTCTGTACCCCATTGCTTAATAGGGTTATTTGGTGTTTTGTTGACTAGTTTCTTGAGTTCTTTGTATATTTTGGAGATTAGCCTTTTGTCAGATGTAGGATTGGTGAAAATCTTTTCCCAGTCTGTGGGCTGCCATTTGGTCTTGTCAACTGTGTCCTTTGCCTTACAGAAGCTTCTAAGTTTGAGGAGGTCCCATTTCTTATACTAGGGGTAAATACTGATCCATTACCACAGGCCCCATAGACTTCCCAGTCCTCCTAACTAACACCACATTCAGAGGGTCTGGGTCAGTCGTATGCTTGTTTCCCAGCTATCAGACTGGGGTGCATGAGCTCCCCCCTTGCTCAGGTCAGCTGATTCTGTGGTTTTCTTTAGCCTGGTCTTGATCCCTTTGTTCATCACTTCTCCTTCTCTGTAACTGGATTCCAAGAGTTCGGCTAGTGTTTAGCTGTGGGTATCTGCTTCTGTTTCCATCAACTACTAGATGAAGGCTCTAGGGTGGCATATAAGGTAGTCATCAATCTCATTATCATGGAAGGGCACTGCTTAGTTGGGTTCATCCTTGTAGATCTCTGGGCATTTCCCTAATGCCAGATTCCTCCTTGAATCTATAATGGCTCCCTCTATTATGGTATCTCTTTTCTTGTCCTCCTCTATTCTTTTCCCGTTTCATGCTTCCTGTTCTCTCATGCCCACCTCTCCCCTCCTCTTCTCCCCTTCTCTTTCTCCTAACTCCTTCTCCCTTCCCTCCATGCTCCCAATTTTCTCAGGAAATCTTGTCCCTTTCCCCTTCTCTAGAAGACCATGTATGTCTCTCTTAGGGTTCTTGTTTTCTGGCTTTTCTGGAGGTGTCAATTGTAGGCTGGTGATCCTTTGCTCTATGTCTAAAATCCATATATGAGTGAGTACATACTATGTTTGTCTTTTTGTGACTGGGCTATCTCATTTAGGATGGTTTCTTCTAGTTCCATCCATTTTCCTGCGAATTTCAGGATTCCATTGGGTTTCCCGCTGAGTAGTACTCCATTGTATAAATGTACCACATTTTCTCTATCCATTCTTCAGTTGAGGGGCATCTAGGTTGCTTCCAGGTTCTGGCTATTACAAATAATGCTGCTATGAACATAGCTGAACAGATATCCTTGTTGTATGAATGTGCATCTTTTGAATATATGTCTAAAAGTGGAATTCGTGGGTCTTGAGGTAGACTAATTCCCATTTTCCTGAGGAATTGTCATAGTGATTTCCGAAGTGACTGTATGAGTTTGCAATCCCACCAGCAGTGGAGGAATGTACCCTTTTCTCCATATCCTCTCCAGCATAAACTGTCTTTGGTGTTTTTGATTTTAGCCATTCTGACAGGAGTAAGATGATATCTCAGATTTGTTTTGATTTTCATTTCCCTGATGGCTAAGGATGTTGAGCACTTTAAGTGTCTTTCAGCCATTTTACATTCCTCCATTGAGAATTTCCCATTTAGTTCTGTACCCTACTTTTTAATTGGATTACTTGGTGTTTTGATAACTAGCTTCTTGAGTTCTTTGTATATTTTGGAGATTAGCCCTCTGTCAGATGTGGGGTTGGTGAATATCTTTTCCCATTCTGTGGGCTGTCATTTTTGTCTTGTTGACTGTGTCCTTTGTGTTACAGAATCTTCTCAGTTTCAGGAGGTTCCATTTATTATTTGTCAATCTTAGTGTCTGTGCTACTAGTTTTATGTTCAGGAAGCAGTCTCCTGTACCAATTTGTTCAAGGCTCCCTCCCACTTTTTCTTCTAAGAGGTTCAGTGTGGCTGGGTTTATGTTGAGGTCTTTGACCCATTTGTACTTAAGTTTTGTGCATGGCAATAGACATGGATCTATCTGCAGTCTTCACACAATTATCCAGTTATGCCAGCACCATTTGTTGAAGATGCTTTCTTTTTTCCATTGCATACATTTAGCTTCTTTGTCAAAAAATCAGGTGTTTATAGGTGTGTAGGTTAACATTAGGGTTTTCAATTAGTTTCCATTGGTCTACCTGTCTATTTTTTGTGCCAATGCCAAGCTGTTTTCAGGACTATAGCTCTATATTAGAATTTGAAGTCAGGGATGGTGATGCCCTTGGAAGTTCCTTTATTGTACAGGGTTGTTTCGATTATTCTGGGTCTTTTGTTTTTCATATAAAGTTGAGGATTGTTATTTCAAAGTCTGTGAAGAATTGTACCAAGAGTTTGGTGGGTATTGCATTGAATCTGTAGATTGCTTTTGGCAAAATTGCCATTTTTACTATGTTGATCTTACTTATCTGAGAGCATGGGAGATCTTTCCATTTTCTGGTATCTTCTTTAATTTCTTTCTTTAAAGACTAAAAGTCATTATTATTTAGGTCTTTCAGACCTCAGGACTCTCCTAGCAGGGTACTGGAAGGCAGGCTGGAAATGGCCCACACTTGCCCCCTCCCATGCTTGGAGGTGGGACCAGGATGCTGGCAGCCTCCTGATGGGCAGGACGGCTAGGGCAGGCTCCCCTGCATGAGCACCTCAGTCCTCAGGATACTCTGAGCAGGGCACTGTATCTTAGCACTCTTAACAGGCATGTGTGATTTGACTCTGTTCACTCTTAGAACCTTGTGCCTTTTTTTTTTTTTTTTTTAAATGAACCGTGTTTCCTGGAGAGATCTCTCATTCTGAGAGTTCATTACTGCCCCCTACAGTGCTCCCTTTCCAGTGACTCCTCTATCAGGACAGGTGGAACCTAGGGTCTTTGACTTTAGTTCCCGCTGATTACATGCTCTAATGCAGATAACTTTCAAGTCTGTTCTCAGTAATTGGTTATATTCTTTTTCAAGCAATCCCACACAGAATACCAGTAGCTAGCTGAGTCAGATGGTGAGGAGATTGCCTGGGTTACAGCTGGACCCTGTCTGCCATGTCACTACTTTGCATGGCTGACCCAAGATGGCCTTGAGCATGCCAGGCCTGGCTCTTAATTCTGGCATGAATGCCATTGACTCTTAGATTTAACAAGTCTCTTAGTTCTGTGGGGTCCCTGTATGTAGAGTGAGATGGAGGGCACAATATCTATCAAATATCTCCATATTCAACAAAATCGGGAAAACAGAATAGGAATTACAGCTATGAAAATACTAAGTAAACTGTTGGGTATGACTTCTACTCCATTTCTCTACAAACAGTATTTGAAGTAACCAACAAAGGTCTTTAAATAAGGAAATGAAGCTGTCAAGCTTGTGTGTGCCTAGAGTTAGTGTGCCCATGACTGACTACAACTCTGGTTTACCTGCTGCGTAGCTTCTCATTCCTCAGCTTTAAAGACTGTCACCTATTTAGGGGGACTGCTGTGGTGATGAGCAAATATTCGTGTTTCCCAATGCTTTTTTCATCCAGCTTTGACTTCTTTGAAAACTTTCAGTTGCGTTGACAGTTCACGTGAAGAACAAGTTCCATCTAGTGGTTGTTTTAAGTATTTGCTTTGAAGTGCATTTTATGGGCCAACTTGAGAGTGCTCACATTTACTGCTAGATCCAGTGACCTGGGTTGGATCCCCAGAACCCATGTGGTGAGTTCCAGGCCAGCAGCCTAGTCTACAGAGCCAGTATATAGCCAGGACTACATAGAAAAGAAAGGAAAGGGAGAGGACACACTCTTTGGACCTAGCACTTTCTCTTGGCGTTCACAGACTTGCTCTCTATCACCTACAGAGGTGCTATTTTCATCAAAGAGGTGTTTTTATTTTTAAGTTAATTTTGGCTACCATACTTTTCAGTTATATAACTTTTACATAATGCCCCCAACCCCTTAAAAACAATGTATTTCTTTGGTGAGAATTTTTCCTATTTGTTTTAAGAGAACTTGAATCTGCTTACCGTAATATTATTTTGATGCTTGTCTTAAAATCATGACTAAAATATCTCAGAGTCTGATTTGTCTTGGTATTGCCACCATACCATCAGAGTCAGAGGCTAATATCAACTCTGGATGAGGCTCTTCTAGGCTCCCACTGTGATTTGCATGGAAACAGATGACACGGAGGAACCTCTCCTCCTAGGTTTAGGCTTGTTGGGAAATAAATGTCATGTCAAGATGGACTAGACATGCCAGAGACTTAATGGAGAAAATTCCTGTGAAGGACAAAAGTATTGGGGGATTGGTGAAAGATACCTCCAAAATACAGGTGGGCAGGAAGGACCCTGTGATAGGAGACAGGAAGGAAGAGTGCTTCTTGGATAGTCTCAGATACAGCATAGCCTAAGCCTTGCCATAGCTAGGACAGAATGTGGGTGGGATAGGGGAAGGGCAGAAGTTTCTTACTGAGCAAGGGTAGTTTCGACACTACTAGGACCTTGTCAAGCTCAATCATCTGCTTGGACAGCCAAATGGGAGAGTAACTTCCCAGCGACTCTGAACTTCATTCAAAAGCATCGCAGTAGAGCCAGAGAGTCACTAATTTGACCCTGAATAATCGTCCTCACACTGTCACAGTCCACTCCTTACACCACCCAAGTTCTACCCTCTGGAACAGATTCTGCCCTTGGGCCTTTCAGTCTATGAAAGTGTCTGCAATCTTTTAAGCTCTGTAGAGGAGATGGAGGGCAGCAGCTTTATTTTAATAACACCTGAGGTACTTCCAGCTGACCCCAGATGTTGTTACACACACAGGACCAAAACATCTGTTCTCTCAGAGCTCTGGGTTCTATTCTGGCAGCTGACAGACTCATGTGGTATGTGTTGTGTGCAGGTATGATTTAAGTTTGGATGAAATGAGAGCTTTGACCAATCAGCGGGTGAAGTTTGTCCTGAGTCTCCCTCTGCTAAAGCATATACTCCAGGAACAGGTAAGTAACATTACTTTTTGTAGGAATGTGCATGTGAATATGTGTAATTTGTCTCTGTGTGTGTGTGCCTGTAAGAAAGTAAGGCATGCTTTATCTGCTTTTGTGAGTTGTGTGAGCTCATTAATCATGACCTGAAGCACTAACAAAGTCATTACAGCATGAAGTGTGTTTTGCAGCCCCCTTTCTGCCTCAAGCCCCAGGCTGGGTCAGTTTTCCTGGACCACATACTGATTCCTCCCAGACTAGAGAAGAAAAGAATCACAGAAGTAACAAAATGCTCATTCATAAAACTGATGTAACTCGGGACATCAAATAAAAATTTCTGACAAATGAGGAACAACTCGTTAAGAAAAAAAAAAAAGTCTGAAACATTTTAGATTCGTCCAAAGTTTATGAGTCTTGGTCATCTAAAATTGCCATTTTTATTTCACTGATACTGTTTTAGTCAGCTTCACCTTACAATAAAGAGGAAAGGGAGAGAGACTATAATATGGGAGGTTTCCTCTGTCATGCTAGTGTTAGAAACTGTATATTTCAGTAGTTCTAAACCCACTTCCCTTTCATTCAGCTCAGTGGCTTCCTTAAGACTTGACCCAGGGAAGAGGAATTTTCCTTCAGGAGCGAGCTACAGGCAAGGGTCCAGAAGAGAAGCAGACCAGTGTGGGAGATGCTGAGAGCTGAGAGTCCCTAGAAGGAAGCTCAGCCTTTTTCTGCCCAGGGAGAGACTGAAGATTGAGAGGCGGGGTTATCCTCTCCTTATCTCTCATGGTTTGTTAGTCCGAGCTGGAGTAGGGCTCAGATCCAAATGAGAATAGATCCCCAACCCCCACCAACATTTTAGGAGGAGATTTCAGTGCTTAAACACAACTTCCCCTTAAAGTAGTCAGCAACCTTGAAGCTGAAAACACTGCCCTGCAGTGGAGAACATGTGGAAAGATGTTTACTTGGAAAAGACAACCTCCTACATAACATGGCTGGAAAAAGCAAAACAAAATCTTGTTTCATTACAGCCATTGCTCAAGATTTTAAAGCTAATAACTAGCCAATCCAGATACACTTAGAGCTGCGAGTATACCTAAACTCCCTATTGTAGTTATTTTTCAATTGGAAACTTATAAATGGAAACATTCAGTTTGGGGTTCACTGTTGCAGAGAGTTAGAGTCCATGGCCGTCATGGTGGGGATCATGGCCGCAGGCAGGCAGGCAGGCAGGCCTAGTGCAAGAGCTGAGAGCTTACACCTTGATTCACAAGCAAAGGCAGAGAGAACTAACTGGGTATGGCTTTTGAAACCTCAAAGCCCCCCCCCCCCCCTGTGACACATCTCCTACAACATGGCCATTCCTTCTAATCCTTCCCAGAGAGTTCCACCAGCTGGGAACTAAGCCTACAGGGGGCAGCCCCTTTTGCTTGAAACCCTGTCATCAGAGACCAGAATTCATTCATTCACTGGGGGGGCTCACGGGATGGTACACACTCCTGGCATGAAACCAGCCCTTTTAGCCAACCCATTATATCTGGGGCTTAAACTGATGCCAATACTCAAGACATTGATGTGGAAGTTGATCCTGTAATGAGGCTTGATAATTGCTTTCCTGCCTGCTGAACTGGAGGATTAACCTTGTAATCAAATTCTTAATGAAGTAGGTTAAATCCTGGATTCAGTTATCTTCCTGTTTGGGTAATTCCCCTGGTGGCTTTGGGCAGTCTGGATCACTTTCTGTCCTGGGTGATTGGATCTAATTTCTCCACGAGGCACAGGATTAGTACTGGAGTATCCTTCTGGTTCATCTTCTGTTCGCTATTTTGACACATTTGGCTCCTCTCTGTGTGTGTGAATCTACAAAAACCAATGAAACCAAAGGAAAGCAAACTAGTTGTCAGTACAGCAGGCTCGTCTCATTGGGCAGATGTCATGAGACTTGGCAGAACACCTGCATTTGAAGGTTCTCAGATCCCACCCTTAGACAGCTGGACACACTGTCTACATCCCAGAATCCTAGAAGTGTTATATGATTCATTCTGCCTCTTAATAAAAATATATTGAGTCATGGCTGTCCTGCCCAGTCAGAAAGCATACCAGGCCTTTCCGTCTTTCACTGGCCCCTGTGCCATATTGCTGTTAACTTTCATGGGTGAGCCAGTGAGCTCAGAGGCAGAGGCAAGTGTAATGATGATGTTTGTAGGCACACATGAGTAGGGAGTCTCACTTGTTCCAGGTCTTCACGGACCGTTCACAAGCCAAGAAAAAGCCATTAAAAATATTTCCATTCTGTGTCTTCTCTGTGAGACGAAATGTTTCAATCATCTTGAAGGGAAAAGCATTATCTGAGACCAATTAAAGTGTGTGTTTTTTCTCTCTCTCCCTCCCTCCCTCCCTTCCTCCTCTCTGTCTCTCCCTCCCTCCTTCGTTCCCTCGCTCCTTCCATGTCTCTCACTCTGTATCTTTCTGTTTCTCTCTGTGTGTCTTTCCATATGTTTCTCTTTCTGTGCCCCCTCCCTCTCTTTCTCTCTGTGTATACATAGAAACACACAGGATGCACAGTGTGAACACCATCATTGAATACTGTACTGGCACCTCCTATACTGGTTTCTAGTAACATCAGCTTTGTGCACCTCAGCCAAGAACTTTCTTGTCCCCTGGCAATTTCAGGGTCTTGTCCTAGCTAGAGGAACTGCTGACTGTATCCCGATGAAGAGATTAAAACTTGGGGTGATGGTCTTTGTGGCAGGACTGTGAGGGGAGCTTTCATTCTTTCCTAAGGAGCTGTTAATAGTTTGAATGTGAAATGCAAGGACTCATGTACTGACATCCTAGCCCCCAACTTAGTTTTATTTTGGGATGTTATGAAACCTTTGGAACACAGACTCTAGGTGGTGGACAGAGGCCACTGGGGGCAAGTCTTGAGGGTTTCCAGTCCTGCTCTTTTTTTTTTAAGTTCTTGCTCCACTCAAGCTCTTGCACCATGAACTCGGCCATGCTTTCTTTGCCTACCATGATGGGCTGAAACCATGAGCCCAATAACACCTCTTCTTCAAGTTGTTTCTGTCAGGTGTTTGTTACAGTGGGAGAAAAACAACTAATACAGGAGCCTGGCCATGGGTGTGGTAGCATCTTTAGACACCCTTGTCCCTGAAAGCTGATAGTGACTGCTGGTTTACATCGTCATTATAACAAAGAATGACAGCACAAACTTAAAACTTACCTAATTTGCAGCAACAGCATTAAGAACTTTAAATTGGTAATTGTGCTAAATATCCCTAACTTTGTTCATGGTGTACCCTAGTACAGGTTAAAAAAAAGAAAAGAAAAGAAAAGAAAAACTGAAACTAGTAATTGCCTTGAAGTGAGTTATATGGGGAACTAATAGACTGTAGATTCAAGCTCAGGCCATTGACTTACTTACTAGGCTCTTCAGTGTGATGCTGTTGTACACTACAACCAGCTGGGAGCATTAAAAATTCTTCTAACAAGTCCCCATCCCTGACCCAGAAACTATCTCCAATTAGTAACTTCTTTCAAAGTAGAATTAATTTTCTGCAATGGAACCTCACTGGGTATACAAGCAACATTTAAGGGTAGGCCCCATGGCCAACAGCAAATGGTCAACACAAACTCAGTAGTATTTTTTTTTTAATTCTTTGTATGGGCACTTAAAAAAAAACAAACCTCTTTTGCTTATAGATTATAGTGTGGTGACATATCATTTATGATCTAATAAAGCCACTGAAGATCAGAAGACAAAGCCAGCCACAGTAGCCATAGCCATAGAAGCTTGACAGTGGTGGCACATACAATCCTAGGAGTCAGGAGGCAGAGACAGGTGGATCTCTGTGAATTCAAGGCCACTCAGGGCTACATGACAGTGAATCAGACTAAAGGAGATACAGAGCTCACACCTTTAATCCCAGCACTAGAGTGGTATATAAGATAGGAGCAGGGTATTCAGTAGTCATATCCTGGCAAGTAGTCTCTAGCCCCATTGAGGACAGGTTCGCCTTGGCCTTGGTAGAGGTAAGAACTCTCTGGTAACTTGGCTGCGTTGCTTTTCTGATCTTCAGCTTGAACCTCAATATCTGTCTCTTGGCTTTTATTATTTGTGCTACAAATAGGCTTTCTGTCTCCAGCCACATTAAGGATTCGTGGAGTCAGGATCACCCTTTCAGTCTGAGGTAGAGGTAAGAGCGTGGCTGGATGTTTTGCTTCTCTGATCTTCAGTGGCTTTATTATAGGATTAGCAATATATCATCACTTTATTTATTTACTTATTTATTTGTTTCACATGTGTACGTGTGTACACATTGTACCACAGGGTGCATGTAGAGGTCAAAGGCAACTTGGGAGAGTAAGTTCTTTTCTTCCACGTGTGTGTCCTGAGGATCAAAGTCTGGTCATCAGGTTTGGTGGTAAGCTCCTTTACCCACTGAGCCGTCTAACTGGCCCCTCAGTAGCTTTTAAGTGTAAAGGGGTTCAGGGACCTTGAAGTTTGAAAAGCACTAATTTAAATCTTCTGCAGTTTCCAGGAAGCCCTCCCTCAGGAGCTTGGAGGGAACCTGGAGAAGACCGATAGCCTGATACCTGTGTTTCTTCTAACTACATATTACTTTGATGGCAAAACTTTTGGCTGTTTTATATTTATTGAGGAGCAGGGTGATGACTAAGATGGAGTGACATTCTGAGGTCAGGTTGCCTCACCTCAGAAGGTGTTTGAGAATGAGGTGCACTGTTACTTTCCTGATAACCTCTGAGAAATAAGACTTTCCAAAGAAGTCATGAGAATGTTTCAAAACTCTAGCTGAGCAGGGGATATGTGAAGAAGCCAAGGAGGTCAGTCTGTCATTGGTCCTTCACGACATCCCACCCTGTTTAGGCTCCAAACACCAACCTTGGTCCCTAATGGTCATCTGGCTCCTCACAGAGAAGCCTTCTCCCACTGTCCCTGACTGGCTGGCTCCTGACTTGCTCTCTCTGAGATCTTTCCTCTTCAGCCTTGGCCTTGGCTTCATTTTTGGCCCTCTGGCTTCTGTTTGTCCTGGAACCTTGGCTTCTCCTAGCAGGCTGTGACAGCCTGCCCTGGATCTTGGTCCTCTGTGCTGCTTTTGGCAGGAGTCTTTGTCCCAGCTCCAGCTCCACAGACTTGGATGCAGTCCATTTGGCCAGCACTCTGGCCAGGCCAGCCCTGGCCCCGTGGGATGCTGTGGAAGAGTTGAGAGGGGATGACAGGATGGAGTGGACTGTTTATAGAAGTCCCTCTGTATAGATTGGCATTCGAAGTGTGTTGTCATCTGTGAAGACCACAGGGATTTCTTCAAAGAGCCTGCCAGGGAGGGAGTTGCCTGCCAAGGGACTCCAGAGCAGCTGGGATCATGGTGCAGTTTATTTCTTGATACTGTGACCATACTTCATAAATAAATCTTCTTATTTGAAAGTTTAATTACTACTTTTGCAGTAAAGTATTGTGTAAAACGTAACAATAATTATTACTTGCTACCATTAGTTAGGTTCCTTTTGTGTGCCAGGTGAGATAATTCACTCATTTTACAGTTATTTACTAGTGTCTACTGTGAGCCAAACACCAAAGGAGAGGAAGTAAAACAGGTATTTGTGGAGCTTATATTTTAGTATAGGAGAAGACAATACGAAGTAATAAACATACGTTTATGGCACATTAGACAGTGACAGACCCATGACTAAAATGGAGAGAAAAAGGTAAAATTGTCTTCATTGGCAGGTGACATAATCTTACAGTAGAAAATCATAATAATTCCACAAAACATGTTAAAACTAGTAAATTCAGCGAAGTCGCAGGATAAGATCAATACACAGAAATATTTTGCATTTCTGTATGTTAAAATGTATGATAAAAAGAAAATTGATAATTTTATTTACACGAGCTTGAAAATAAAACTCTGAGGGATAAAATGAACTAAAGAGGCAGAACACTTACATATTGAGAACTATTTAGAGTACATCAAATTTAAAAACTTTCCTTTCTTGTTTTTGAGACACAGCTTCATTGTGTAGCCTGACTGACCTGAAGCTCTCTATACAGACCAGGTTGGCTTTGAACTCACAGAGACCCACCTCTTTCCTCTTCCTGCAGAGTTGTGGGCATGCACTATCATGCCTGGCTTACAATTTAAAGCTTTTGTACATCAGGATGACATGGATTGAATGTATCCTTCCAAACTTGTGTGCTGAAAACTGTAGCAGTGTTAAGGGGTGGGACTTCAAGGATGTGGTCCATCATAGCAGTGTTGAGAGGCGGGGCGTCGAGGATGTGGTTAGAATATGAAGACTTTGCTCCTGTATTAGTCAGGGTTCTCTCTGGAGGAACAGAACTAATAGAATGAATATCTATATAAGAGGGGGATTCATTGCTGCAACTTTCAGGCTGTGGTTCTGCTAGTCTAACAAAGTTCAATAATCCGGTAGTTATTCAGTCCACCAGGCTGGATGTCTCAGCTGGTTTCAGTATATGCCAGGATCCTGAAGAAGGCTCTAATGCCCATGAAGGAATGGACTTGCCAATGAGAGCAAACAGATGAAGAGCAAAAGCTTCCTTCTTCTCCCAGATGTAGTCGCCAACCAAGAATAGCCATCATAGCTTCCATCAAAGGGTTAATGCCATTGTCTCAGGAGTGGATTGATTGTGGGAGCTGGTTCCTTATAAAGTGTACATTTTTGTCCTGCCTTCCACCATGGGATGGTACAACAGGATGCTTGTAAGATGCAAGACCTTCAGCCTTGAGCTTTCCGGGCCCCATAACTATAAGAAATAAATTTCCCAGGCTCAGGTATTCTGTGATAGCACAGGATGGACTAAAGGAATATTGGCATCAACATGAAGAGACAGTCCACGGGACTGGAGAAAATACTCGGAAATCACATTTCTAAGGCAGATGGCCATAAAAACGTAAAGAATTCCTGCAATTTAACTACAAACAGCTGTATTAAATAACAGGTGACATGATCTTAATCTAGAAAACAATGACAACAATTTGCTTTAAAATGGCCAAAGGACTTGAAAAGATTTTCCTCTAGTGAAAATACAGAAATGATTTTTCTCTAATGAAAACATGCAAATGACCAATAAATACACAGAATGATGCCTGATATCATTAATCATTAGGGAATTGAAGATCAAACCTGTAATGAGATACATATTTCTTTACACCAGTGGTTCTCAACCTCCCTAATGCTGTGACCCCTTTAATACAACCTTGTGTTGTGGTGACCCTAACCATGAAATTATTTTCATTGTTACTTCATAACTGTAATTTTTCTACTGGTATGAGTTGTAAATACCTGTTATGCATCTGATATTTGACCCCTCTAAAATGATCGTTTGACCCCCAAAGGGGTTGTGATCTGTAGGTTGAGAACCATTGCTTTACACCCTTTAATATAGCTGACTGTAAAAAAATGAGACAATCCCTCAAGGATGGGAAAATATGAACCCTGATGTGTTGTTGGTGTTGGGTAAAACCATGTAGCTTCTGTTAAAGACAGAATGGTATGTCCTTAAAAATTAAACATTCCATTAAAAATTAAATCTCATGATGCAGAAGCCACATTTCTTAGTGTATGCCATAAGAAGTGAAAATAGAGTGGGTAAATATTTGTTTATATCTGTTTTGGTCATAGTTATATCCAGAGGAAAGGGGCTTTCTTTGGGACTTATGTCAAGGCTGCTTGGAAAGTACTGTTATTCAGTTAATCCTTCTGGGAAACACCCTTGGAAGCTTGGTTCTTAGTTGATTCCAGATCCAATGAAGTTGATAACCAAGTTGTGCACAAGAACTAATGTCTGTCAGCAGAGGGAAAAATGAACAAAACAAGGCATGTATGGCAAAAAAAAAAATGTATTTGGTTTTTTAAAAGGGAAATTTGACACCTGTTATGCGGATAACTCCTGCAGACATTACATCTAAAGAGACTGAGGCTGTCAGAGGGGGTTACTGTGTGCGACTCTGTGTGTGGTGTATGTAGTAATCAGATTCAGGGAGACAAAAGACTAGAACAGTGGTTACCCTGGGCTGGGGAAAGGAGGGGCAGGAGTTTTTAATCAGATTGGTTTTCCTTGGAGCAGATAAAATGGGAAACTTCTAGAAGGATTGAGTGGAGCAGGACGTGATCTGATGTTTCACCAGGAGCCTTCCTAGCTGGAAGGGGCAGGGCTTCCTGCCAGGAAATGGCAAGAGTTGAGGGGTTTTTCAGTCCCCTAAGACAGCTGGTGCTGGCTAAGACAGACTGGCTATAGTCAAAGGGACTGAATTAGAGATTATTCTGAAATCCCATTGAAAAAGCAGTAGGATGGCTAGACACAGAGGAGAGAGAAGCATAAAGACTATTCTGTGCTTGGCTCGACTCTGAGTCAGGAGTTAGTCATTAATTATGATCAGAAATTTGAGATGGATATGGATGCGATGCAGAAAACATGAGTACAGGGAAGCGGTAAGAGCTGCGAAGCTGGATGGAGCCCCACATGTGTTGACATGAGCCTCCTACGAGAGGCTCAAGGACGGAGTCTGGAGGATTCTGGAAACGGATCAGAGTGGAGACTGGGTGAGTGGGGGGAACTGGCCAGAGAAATAGGTCACAAACAGAAGAGAGTTGCAAGTATTTTTCATATGTGATACGATATGCTGTACAAACTGGAAAGGGTGGCACAGTAGAAAGCTGAGGCAGGAGGATAGAAAACGAATGGCTGCTTTGGGCTGCATGACAAGGCCTTGTCTCAAAAACAAACAAACTCCTCCTAGGAAAATCATGAAGTAAATTTGATTCCCTATTTTACAGGCCTCAGGCTGTGGGGCTAATGGCTAGGGACAAAGGTTAACTTACATAAAGTTAAATGCTAGAAGTAACAGAGGCAGAGATCAAACTATATCTGCTTGATTTCCTAGCCTAAATGTGGTAAAGCTCTGTTGTGATGAGGTAGAAACAAAGGCTGGGAGAACAGAACTGTGTAACTCAAGAGGAGTAGGAGGCATTCTCTGTCTTTCAAGTGTCCCTGATTTATCGGGCCAGGGTTAGAGTGGAAATGCCTAAATGAGGGACTGTGCAAAATCAGCCCACCTGGCAAGCCAGGATGGATGCTGGCCATAGGAAGCTGCAAAAGCTTTGACCTGTAACTTTATGTAGTTACAAGAGGTTCCTGGGTAGGAGTCATCCTGACTTTTGGGTATGGGGGCAAGCTGTTGTGATTTGGGACAATCTCAACATGGGTATGGATAACACTAGTGGCATCCTTCTTGCCATGTGGCAAAAGCAGTCTTGAATACAGGACCCAAGGCCAACCATCAGAATCTATCATCAGGACCAGTGAGCAGGCAAGAGATGTCACACAGGTGGAGAAATCAGGTTTCAGATTCATTCTGGCCATGTCTAGCTGAGGTCATGAGTTTTGGGCCATATTGGGTTTATCGCTAACTACAATGTTAATTTCTCTGGTTCCTCTACTGGAGCAATTTTTTCTTAACTCATGTTTCAAGTTCCCTTATTCACCTTCTAGTCATACTGTGAGGCTTGAAGAAGTCAAATAATTACAGATAGAGATTATAGAAAAATACACAAAACTCACTGGAAGAAATGTTGAAAATTTACATTATCAAGGTAAGACATGTCCATCAGAAAAATTAAAAATATACGTATGCACAGACTCATAATACTGAATATGGCTTATGTATGCCAGTGTTGTCTTTTTAAGTATAATTCATATGCATTTGTATATTGCTTTTAAAATTAATTGGGGTGGTCAAAACGTATTTTCTGTCCCATTTTGGAATCAGATAGACTAGGGTTCACATGTGCCTTCTTCATTGAGAAGCCACGTATAAGCCCTTGGGTGACTTTCTTCTCTGAGCCTTGGTTTCCTTCACTCACCTTAAAGTGTTCATGGGAAGATCAGATGATATCCCATGTATTAGATTCTTCAGACAGTATTAGGAAATATTATGTGCTGAATGATCACTCAATGATATTATGATTTACTATCCAATTTTTAAGAAGCAGTCTTTTCATATTTCAAAATGTGAAGGGACTTGAGCAATATTTGTCCAAGAACAAAAATGGATAAGCAATTATTAATTTCCATTAAGACTGCTGCCATATGCATATGCTATGGTTTGCATTCCCAGGGAAGAAACCTCATGCATTGAGCTGGTAGGAGAAATTCATTATTGCATGCTGTCAGTCTCGGCTAATTCTGTGATTACTCTTTAACTGGAAAATTTCCAAATGTAGGAACATGGGTAGGGGTAGTTGGCATTTGTTGCCAAGAGAATCATATTTGAGGCAAGAATTTGGAAGAATATTATTTTGTCAGAATGCTGAAATAGTGTTTTCATGAAATGAAAACTACCCATAGATAAGGCCATGGGATTGTCACTTTTATCAGTCCTGTACTGGGTTTTCTGGAGTAGTCGAAAGTTCCTGGGAGGAAAAGTACATGAAGTACAGGGCTAGTCTTTGTTACCAAATGTTTCCAGCATTCTGTTCAGACACTACTCTGTGATCCCAGTAACCATCACAGGACATGCGAGCCAGACACAAAGGCTGCACTGGAATGATTAGATTTTCTTGAGATGATGACGGAATCACCGGAGGCTTCCATCATTGGGAAGGCACAGCATGGGACTGAATCTGGAGGTGCTCTGGTGCCATCATCACAGTTTACTGGTTGATTCCGAACACATATGGATATGCAAAGTACCTAGAATGGTTAACATAATTCTGTAACAGAGCCAAGCTGGTGGGCTCTCATTCATGAGTTCAAGACTCATCCGAAAGCTTCTAAGATGATGTGACTCTGACAAAAAGACAGACATATCAAGGGAACAGAATAGAGAGCCCTGACTGAAATACACATTTGATCAGTTGATTTATTCTTCATAGTGTTGCTGAGGAACTCAACAAGAAAAGGAACATCTTTGTAATAAATGATGCTGAAGCAAATTTAAAAAAATGTAAACCTAGATCCCTACTTCAGACTACATGCAAAAATAATTATACAGCTTTTTAGAACACAGATTTTAAAATCAGCTCACAAAAAGAGCAAAGAATATCCTTCTGACTTTAGGGTAAGCAAAAGTTCCTTAACGAGAGCGAGGGGAGGGGAGCGCTCTCCCTAGGACCCCCTGACCATGCATAAACAAAAAGTGTAAATTGGTCTTCATTAAAAATGGAAAACTGGTGATGACCTTCTATGAGGACAAGCCTCTCACAAATGATCTCCGTCATCCCTCTCTAGAAAAGAAGAAACACAAGAAAAGGTGCCTGTTGCGGGCCCTGATTTGTACTTCATGGATGTGACATGCCCAAAATGCTAAAAAATAACAACGGTCTCGAGCTGTTGGAAACCAGCAGTCTTGTGTATATATAGGCTGCTCCACTGTCCTCCATCAGGCCTCAGGTGGAAAAGCAAGGCTGACAGAAGGCTGCACCTTCATGAGGAAACAGTCCTAAAAGAACACTGCACTAATTTACAACTGGTGGAAACGT
This sequence comes from Phodopus roborovskii, assembly GCF_943737965.1. Classification (NCBI taxonomy): domain Eukaryota; kingdom Metazoa; phylum Chordata; class Mammalia; order Rodentia; family Cricetidae; genus Phodopus; species Phodopus roborovskii. The sequence goes on along the minus strand of NW_026126416.1, from coordinate 25,847,519 downwards.
ACTGCAGGCTGCCTGCCTGTGGGTGCAGAGAGGTCCTTGTGGACACGCTGACATCGGAGGGAAAGCAATGCTTTCCACACTTCCAATAGTTCTGAACTTTGTTGATTTTCATTGAGGTAATATGTGTGTGTTTCAGACATATTAATCTCTGGATTAATATGTGTGTGTATCAGACATCTCTAGATTAATAAGACTTTTTTTTTCTCCCCAGAATTTGTAGCAGAATATCACAGCATAGAGATCTGCTACATAAATACCTTGAAAGAGAGTAATTTAGGACAGACTGTCTTCCTTCTGTTTGAAGCTTAACTTGCTACTCAGATGTTTTTGATAGATGGGCTGTAATTTCAGATATAATAAAAGTCTGAATTTTTATCTGTACAGCTAAATTTACATGATTATATAATCATTAGGTTTGGTTTGAATATATCCAATGTACATGAATGTAGCTGTTGACATAGCAGAGATATTAAAAAAGATGCAAAAATGCATTGACTAATGATTGATCCCAATCAATATAGTTGCTAGTGTTGCCCATTAATGATATGATAAATTTACTAATAATAAATATTAATTACACAACTAGCTAATCAAAGACAAAAAAAGAATTCATGTGTGTAGATGATGTTCGAACTATATGCCAGCAATACAGTCAATTAAATCAAACCCAGTCCAGGTTTCAGTACTTGATCTGACTTCTCGAAAATGAACCAGCTGAAGTGCATACTTGAGTTAACACCAGGGAATGGCAAACTCCTACTGACGTTTCCCATCAGGTCTAATAATAAACATGGCTGTCTCCTGTGGAGACAAGGGAAGGGAAGTCATCATAATAAACAATTTCAAATGCTCCAAGATGGATGAATTCAACACATGTGCTTGCAGTTAGTTTCAAACTTGTGAGTAAAAATGGCTGCAATTGGATGTTACTATTAACAAAATTATATTCCTTTATCAATAGTGTGAATTTTCAGAATGAAGAAAACTATCTACACTTGATATTTCTATCTATCTATCTATCTATCTATCTATCTATCTATCTATCCATCCTCCCATCTACCTGCCTGCCTGTTTAATAGTTATTTAGAGACAATATATATATATATATATATATATATATATATATATATATATATATATATATATTCTGACTGATGTGGACCTTCTATGCAGACCAGGCCAACCTGGATCTTTCCTCTGCCTCCCATGTGCTGGGAGTTCAGGCTTGTGCCACTATGCCCAGGAGAGTTGCATGGTTTTGATGGTTTGGGCTTAGAAAAAGCAAAGCTAGTGATTGAAGGCAAAGGGATGTTTGTTCAGGTGACTATAGATAGCAGGACTCAGAATGATGGCATGGGGACACCTTGGCAGGATGATGCTGAACACTGGTGGTACAAAATAAAATGGATCAGTGATGAAGATTGGGCTACCAGAGTCCTCAATAATGAAGGCAGTGAGTATAGCAAGACATCCTCATAAGAGCTCTGAAGTTCTTGTTTCTGACCCTTGTTTTGACACTCACCAGGTAATTCTGGTTGGGTAACTCACTTGATTTCCCTGAGCATAAGCTTTTCCATCTTTCATGTGGCATCTGGGTTGTTCTAAGGATCAGTAAAACAGAGGACACTGGGCCCTTCAAAAAAGTCTCTGCTACAGTTGTTTTTCATTATCTGCTTGTAACTGACTCTTTGGTGCAATCCCAGGCTAGAGCCATGCAATAATTTCTGTGAGAGCCTGGAGGTATTTTAGGAAATAATCAATACAAGATGTGTTGGGTTGCAGCCATGTTGAGAAGCATAAATCTTGACAGGATGGTGTTTGATGGAATTAATAATGCTTGAGAGAAACATTATGAAAACCTGTGGGAGAGAAAAATATGGAGGATGTCTAGGGAAAGAGTTGAAGCCACAGTGGGAACAGTCATCCAAAGAAGGTTGGTATTCTGCTGCTGATGGGGCAATGCACACACACAAGCATTACATGTGACTGTGTAAAGAAACACACACTAAGACATGCACGAGTGTACATGTCTATATATGTGTATATAGGATCATGAACACACTCTAACATAGAGGTTCATACACACAATATATACAAGATAGATGTGTCCACACCTGGCTACAAAAATACATGTGTGTACATTCATACTCACATGAGCAACCCATACCCGTTTTGTTGGTGGGGGTCAGAAGAAACTTACCCATGAGAAGACAACAAGCATGAATTCCAATAATGAGTAATTGCAAATTGTCCACTCAGGGTCTACCACCTTTCAGAAAATGCTGCTTCTGGCTCTTTCTGAATCAGAAAGTGTGTGTGTGTGTGTGTGTGTGTGTGTGTGTGTGTGTGTGTGTGTGTGCAAGCACATGCACAAATGCCTATATCTGTGTCTGTGTGTCTTGTGTGTCTGTGTGTAGGTCAATGTTGGTGCCTTTCTCTGTCACTTCCCACTGTATTTTTTGAGACAGGTTCTCTCACTGAATGTGGAGCTCAGTGATTTTGTTAGACTGGCTGGTTAAGAGCCCCTGGAATCCTTCTGTCTTTGTTAGAATCTCTGGTGCTAGAATTACAGACACCCACTTGTCACTGCACCTGGCTTTTTACAGGGGTGCTAGACTCCACACTCGGGCCCCCATGTTCGTGCAGCACACACTTTGACCCACTGAACCCTCTCTTAAGCCCTGCTCTAGTACTTTGTAATTAAACAGTGAAGAACTGTGAGCTCACTGCGCTTTGGAAGTTGCTGATGTTATGACAGGGAGAGAATCATCAAGGATGAGAGACCAGGATGTCATGGTTTTAAAATCATAAATCAAGCCCAGGGGTGGTGTTACAAACATTTTCCCCATTGGCCTAGTCTGAGAGCCGTGCCAGCCCCAAATAACACACAGAGACTGTATTAGATAGAAAGCTGTTGGCCTGTTACTAGTGTTTCTTATTGGCTAGCTCTGTCTTAAATATTAACCCATTTCTATTAATCTAAGTATTTCCACGTGGCCTTATCTTACCAGAGAGAGGGTCCAGACCTTCAAGTCCCTACATCGTGAATCTCCTACTACATCTCTCAGAATCCTCCTTGTCTCCTAACCCCACCTATCTTGCTTTCCTATTTGCCATCAGTATTTTATTCATTAACCAATAAGAGAAACATATTTACAGAATGACATCTCCCATCAGGATGGCCTATGCTTAGAAAGGGAAGATTATGGCTTTTCCTTTATCTAAGGGATTTTCTTCACATCTGTGTTGCTATATGCACATGTAGAGAAGCTAGGCAGGATGTCTTGGCTGCCTATATTGCAGGGGAAATATACTGGGAGGCCAGGGATAAGCTTGGTTAAGGTTAAGTAAAGCCTGTGGAGGATGGGACAAAGCATCTGTTCCCAGGCTGACTTCCAGTCAGGAGCAGTTGACTACCTGTTGTGTCAGAAAAGAGACTGTGGGGCTTCTAGGTGGTGAAATAGCAGGTAAAGGCACTTGTTGTCCATGATAATCTGATTTAGATCCTTAGGACCCATTTACAGTGGGAGAGAATTGACTCTTACAAGTTGGCCTGTGACCTCTACACATGCACTGTATCAATAAATAATTTTTTCTTAAACAAACAAAAACAAAAAACAAAAGGAAAAAAGTCCTTGAATACCACACCCAAATGGCCAGAGACCAAAGGCCACACTGACCCAAGATGAAAACATTTGCTTTCAGAAGAGCGTTGAAACTATTTCCTGACTTGACTTAAAACTGCTTTGTGTTATTCTATTGTGAACATATTACATAAATCACATGTTATTTAAAATGCATATTTCAAGGTCAGAAGATCAGGAGTAAATCTTGACATTGGTCTATTATATTTTCAGGAAGAAAAAAGGAAGAATTTCATCAGCCGAAGCCTTGTCCTGGGAGAGGTGCTCTGCATGGCGGATGTGGCCACATGTGTGAAGGTGCGAGCACTGGCAGCTCACCCTTTAGGAGCTGAGGGGCAGTGAAGTGATGAGCTCTCAGTGTAGTTATCGAGTGGGTGTCTGTAGAGCACCCACATCACGACTCATCTTCCTGCTTTTTCACTAGCATCGTCCATCCTCTTGTCTTTGCTTTTTGTTGTTTGTTTGCTTTTGAGATAGCCTCCTATGGCCTAGGCTAGCCTTGAACTCCTGCCTCTGTCTCCCAAGTGCTGGGATCACTAGTGCATAGATGACATTTTTTGCTTGGTTTTCATAAATACATATATCATGTATTAATGGATTAGTCTCATTTGTCTTAATTTCTTTCCCTCCCTTCCTTCCTGTCTTCCTCTTCCCCTTCCTTCCTTCCTTCCTTTTTTCCTTCCTTTCTTTCTCTTTCTCTCTCTTCCTCCCTCCCTTCTTTCCTCCCTCTCTCCCTCCCTCCCTCCCTCCCTCCCTCATTTCTTCCTTCTTTCCTTTCTCTCTCTCTCTCTCTCTCTCTTTCTTTCTTTCTTTCTTTCTTTCCAGAGACACAACTTCCCTGTATAGCCCTGGCTGTCCTGGAACTCACTCTGTAGACCAGGTTGGCTTAAAACTCACAGAGATCAGTCTGCCTCTGTTTTCTGAGTGCTAGGATTAAAGGCGTTCACCACTACTACCCTGGCTTCCTTTGTCTTTGTTTCATAAAAACAGTACCATAAGTGTCTGTGACTTGCTTTCTTCACTTAGCTATCACTGCTAAGATCAATCTATATTGTCACAATATTTGGTTTTGAACTTGTATTTAGTTATTTATTTTTTACATATGTGTGTGACATCATGGGGAGCACTACTGCTTCCTCATCCTACATGGAACTTGAATAATATTTGTTACTTTTGCATTACCATGACCCAAATACCTCTGAAACCAACACAAGGAAGAATGATTTGTTTTGGTTCATGGTTTCAGCTCGTTATGAGTGAGAAGGCATGTTGAAACAGGTGGTGCCTTAGTGGCAAGATTGTATAGCAGATAATCAACATCACAGCAGACCAGGAGGCAAAGAGCAAGACAGGAAGTGGGCAGGGATAATACCTCCCCAGGCACTGATCCTCTTGTTACAACCTTCTGAAATGTGACTAAGGTGTGTGTATGTGTGTGTGCTCTTGTTTACATATGGCAGCCACAGGACAACTGTGGTGTCATTCCTTAGCTATATATTTTTTATAATTAGATTGTTTATGTATTGAAAGAGAGAGAAGAGGGGTTGGGGAAGAGAAAGAGAAAGGGAGAGGGAGATAGAGAAGAAGAGAGAGACAAACAGACAGAGGCACAGAGACAGAGGGCAGAGAGAATAAGAATGCATCATGGTATGCCTGTGGAGTTCAGAGGACAATTTTCTGGGATCAGTTCTTTCCTTCTACCATCTAGATTCTGAAGTCTGAACTCAGGTTATCAGGCTTGGCAACAATACCCCTGGAACCATTTTGCTAGCTCCTGGATACTTTATTTTCAAAAAATAATTTTTTGAGATGGAGCTTTTACTGGCCTGGAACTCACTAAGTAGGTTAGGTCAACTGGCCAGTGAGCCCTGGAGATCCTCCTGTTTGCTTTCCCAGCACCGAGACTACAAAAGCATGCCATGGAGATTCTGGGGATCAAACTCGGGTCCCTGAGGTTACAAAGCAAGCACTTTGCTAACTAGGCTCTTTTACCAACTTACCCATGCCCCTGCCTTAATTATCTACCACGTGGTGGCTTCATTGGTGGATTAGGGTGAGGTCAACCAGCACTCTGCTCTGATGACCAGAATCACCTTCTCATCCCCAAGTGTGAGGTGAGGCTCTGCCAAGGATCACCATTTGTCTTTTCATACTGTCCTGACTTCAGATGCCAGCCTTCAGGCGTCTCCAGTGGTAGACTGTGGTGCGCTACCAGCCCTTTCTGGCATGCTGTGGTTATTGCTTCATACTCCTGATGGTGTAACCATCCTTTTTCTTCTCTAAATTATGGAGAAAGGAGAGAGACACACACTCCAAAACAGTAAATGTTGAGTACATGTGGGCAGTTAGGGTTTTCACAAGGGGTCTTTATTGCTTCCCTCAGTTTGTCCGCACATGAGAAAGGGGTTTCTAGTGCTCTATCCCCTGAAGTTTACAGGGACAAGGTAATGGATGGTTTTGACAGCAGTGAACACAGCGTCTTCTGGGACAACAGTTTGGATAGATGTCCATCTCTTGTCAGTTGCATTATCTCTGTCGCAGTATTTTCCTTTAAGCACCCCCTCCCTGGTTTGTGACATGTTTTGTAAGCATCACAGTTAATGGGATTTCATACACATGGTCATTCAGCTAAAGGCTAGGTATCTCCCAGAGTGCCTTCTTCTCTTTCCAAATCCACTCATCAGCTTGTCTCCAGAATACATACTGAATCTCTCCACTTCTTTCCTCACTGACCAGTGTATCCTGCCATCACCGCTACCTGCCTGCCTGACTCATTTTTCTGGCTAGAAAAATGTTCGCTTCCTAGGAGGCACTGCTGTAAACATGTCAGGCTAGAGGTCACCTGCTCAGGAACCCACCCCCAAACCCTCTCCCTGCACTTGGTTGCCTTCTGCCGTTTGGAGACTGTGGTTTTGTGAGGGGAAGTCCCCACACCGTTCTTGGTTGTGTGAGTGGAAGTGACACGGATGCTATCTATGAGCTGGCTACTTTCCTTCAAAGGTACAGGCCACCCTGGCCTAACTGCTTACGAATGTAGCCAGTGAATGGAAACTTCCTAAGCATGTACAAAAATAAATAAATAAATAAATAAATAAATAAATAAATAAATAAAATCCAGTTTTTCCCATTCCCAAGGAAGAGGAAAAGAAAGCCTAGAAAAGAAATATACGACAGCATTGACATTCGACATCAGCCAAAGAGATTTAAGACAAGAAAATTCAACTTGTTTTAGTTTGAATAAAATAAATTTAGTTGAGAAAAAAAAGAAAAGAAAAAAAGAAAAGAAAATTAGTTGTCTTTTAAACTAGACAGAGAAAAAAGTAAACCATTTTGTATTGATTCCATTTTCCAGATGTGTGAATACAGGTGACTCATTCAGTTACCAGTGACCACCCCCCCCCCTTGATTGAGCAAGATAGGCTTAATTTCTATAATTAAAGAATTCCATAGGTGAGTGAAACCTGAGTTCCCAAACCTCTCAGCTGTTATCTTTCTTCAACCCCATCAGGGTACGTTGGCTTTATTCGCTAGCTCGTGGTGAGATGGTAGTCAGCTGACCCAAGTCTCCATCTCTCTGGATTCCATTGTGTCTTGGTGACCACTTGGGATGGTCCCATTGAGATCCTTTGGATCCCATGAAATCCTGAAGTCATGTCCTCCTAAAGCCATTTATAAGACATTCAGACTCATTCTAGGGAAGGATGGTCGGGGGGGTGGGGGGCGGCGGGGGATTCAGAGTGTGTGGCTAGGAGAGGGAGAGCTCAGCACCAGAAAATGTCTACATACCTCCATCCTTTTTTCCCCCCCTGTCAATTGTCTTGATCCTTCCATGTGGTTTTGTTCTAGACATCTCTTTTTCTTCTTTGTGTTGGCGAGTTTTTGCCAACTTGACATTAACTAGTCATCTGAGAAGAGGGAACCTCAACTGACAACCCTCTCTATCATATTGGCCTATGTGGCATGCCTTGTGGGTAGTGCCACTCTAGGCAGGTGGGGGTGTATAAGAGCTAGATGAGAAAACCATGGGGATCAAGCTAGTCAGCAACATTCCTCAGTGGTCTCTGCTTCAGTTCCTGCCTTCAGGTTCCTGCCTTGGCTTTCCTTGATGAAAGCTGTAACCGGGAAGCTGAAAGAAACCCTTGACTCCCCCAAGTTGCTTTTGATCCTTATGTGTATCATAGCAGCATAGATCAAACTAGAACACTTCTCTTCCTCTTTCTTAAACCCCTGCTTCCTCTTCCCCTCCCCTTCCCCTGACTTATAAAAGGGCAGATAAAGACCTGTGTAGAATGAAGGATCCCTAGAGATACCCCCGAGTAGATTTTGACCAGTGTGTCTAGTTGTTGCTAAGCTGTTGATTGTGGTTAGTTATTGTTTATATTGTCCTTGTTTCTAGTGTGGAATCATTTCCTTGTTATTTGGTGGTGCCATCAACAATCTTGGAAGTCCTGAACATGTTAGCAAGTGGTTTCAACAACTCAAGGTATGATTCTTGCCTTAATAGATAGATATAATTTTCCATAGTATTTTTGTGTGAATGTGTGTCTGATTTAAAAAAAATTGTTTCAAATGAGAATTTCAAGACCATGTTTTAAAATATTATGCTACATCTGTCATATTCATTTTTTAAGATTAAAAAGTTTATGTGTATGGATGTTTTGCTTGGAAGTATGTCTGTGCACCATATGAGTGTCTTGTGCCTTCAGAGACAAGAAGAGGGTGTTGGATCCTCTGGAACTAGAGTTATTGGGTGGCAGTAAGCCATTATGTGAGTGCTGGCTACTGAACCTAGGTCCCCTGCAAAAGCAAGATGTGCTCTAAACCACTAAGCCAACTTTCCCAGCTTTCTGCTCCTTTTCTCGCTAATATTGTTAATTGTCTCAGGTCTTCAGCTAGAGATCACCTGACCATCTACCTCTCTTTTAATATCTCCTGAACTTCAGGAGCAGAAGTATACCGGGATGTTTGCAATGACTGAGAAGGGCCACGGGAGCAACGTGAGAGGCATCCAGACTGAGGCCACCTTTGACCTTGACAATCAGGTGAAGAGTCTGTTTCCTGTTTCATAGTTCACTGCAATAGGAGGCCTGTACAGACCACTCCATCTTCCTGAGTATGTGCTGCTGGGCTTCACACCCCTGCATGTGCTGTCAGGCTTCACACCCTCTGCATGTGCTGCTGGACTTCATACCTTGAGCTGGTTGAGAAGCTTAGGCTCAGAACAGCAGCTGGTTGTTTTAGAGAAGGACATGAGCTCAGCCTATGTGAGCAATACCAGCCTACACTTACAGTTCAGTACATGAATTCTTTAGTTATTCCCTAAAATGTTTCCATGGGAACAACAATAGCCACACTGTTGTTCTTTCCAACAGTAGTATATGAAGAAAGGAGGAGATGCCTTTGCTGTTGCTGTCTGTTGCACATGGCAGCACACCCAGAACTGAGGTTTCCTGATCAGGAGATAAGTCCTCTATGCCGTCGCAGTTGTCCCTCAATATTCATGGGGTATTATAGCTTCTAGGAATCTCTGATAATTCTAAATACACAGATGTTCAATTTCCTTATATACACAGCATAGTATTTGTGTAGGACCTGCCACATCTTCCCATATACTTTACATCATTTTTGATGACTCCTAATGCCTAATATAATGTGATGCTATGTGTCTGTATCATTTAGGGAATGATAAGAATGTATCTCAATACATAGTTGGTTGAATCCAGTGATGTGGGATTCACTCAGATAAAGGGCCAATTAATTCTATTAGGCAGTGTTTTGTGTGTGTGTGTGTGTGTGTGTGTGTGTGTGTGTTAGTTTGACTGTAACTGGCTCTCAATAGCTCATGGAGAGTGGCACTATTAGGAGGTATGGCTTTGTTGGAGTGGATATGACCTTGTTGGAGGAATATGTCACTGCGGGGTCAGACTTTGAGGTCTCCTATGCTCAAGCTATGTCCAGTGTCTCAGTTCACTTCCTGTTGCCTTTGGATCATGATGTAGAATTCTCAGCTCCTTCTCCAGCATCATGTCTGCCTGCATGCCACCATGTCCCACCATAATGATAATGGATTAAACTTCTGATTAAACTTCATGGTCATGGTGTCCTTCACAACAATAAAAACCCTAACTAAGATACTGTGTGCATGGTGTATGTGTACACATGTGCTCCCATGCAATGCATATAGAGGCCAGAAGAAGACATAGAGCTTCCTGCTGTACCACTCTCTTCCTTATTCCCATGAGACAGAGTCTCCCACTGAATCTGGATGGAGACAGACTAGCAGCCAGCCTGCCCCAGCGATACTCCTGTTTCTGCCCAGCACAGGATGGGGTGACAGAGAAGTAGAACCACACCTGGCTTTTTACCTGAGTCCTGGGGATTTAAACTTAGGTCCTCATCCTCAAGCAGCAAGTGTTCTTCCCCACTGAGTCATTTCCTAGCCCCTATGTGTTGTTCTTAACCACAACTCACATGGATTTTACTTGACAACCTGAAGGCACCTCAGCATCATTTTTTCTCCGTCATGTGATGACTCTGATCTTTCCCTTTTCATTTGGGCCTTTTGCTTCTCTTTTCTTTGCTATTCTTCCTTTCCCTTCCCTTTAAAATATTTATTTATTTATGTGTGTGTGTGTGTGCGCGCGCGCGCGCGTGCGAATGCGCGTGCCTGTGCGTGTGCATGTGTGTGTGTGTGTGTGTGTGTTGCACACACAGAGGTCAGAGGACAACTTGTTGGATTCAGTTCTCTCCTTTCACCATATGGGTTCTAGGGATTGAATTTAGGTCCTCAGGTTTGGTGGCAAGTGCTTCTACCCACTGAGCTATCTCACTGGCCCTCTTTTCCATTCTTATTAAATAAAGATGTTGGCCAAGACCTTCTAATTTGGTGTCTTTCTCCATGATGGACTACAACCAAAGCAGTGTGGAAGCTCTCCTTGGTGGCTCTCCACTGCTGGACTCACCCTGCCCCCACAGCCGGATATAGAAAGACACACAGTATCTTATTTGCTACTGGATATTCCTAAGGACTATGAGGTGTAACTGAATTCTTATGTGTGTACCCATGTTTGTGAGTAGGGTGGGGAGGAGACATCACACTAGTACTAGTGTCTGTGTGTCCAGTTCTAGTCTTCCATTTCCTCGAGTTTATCTTCTGAATCGGGACATCTTTAAAGCAAGTTTTGTTTGTTTGTTTGTTTCTTTCTTTGGGGGGTATAGAATCCTCATTGGATGAGTGGCCAGTGTTTAGAATGTCATATGCAGGGTTTCCTCTGCCCCGATGTTCATTCTCTACAGCAGTCAATGATATCCCACATCACATTATCCTTCATCACAAGGGTTGTGCCCTGCCATGCTGTTCCAGTGTCTTCTCTCTGTGTTATGTATTCTTTAGCATCGACACTCCCTTTATTTTGGGTAAGCAGTTTCTGCTAGTTGAGGATTCAAGTGGTAGTGGGCACTAAGCTAAGCACTGAGATAACCAGCCAACGGAACATTGTTGTTGCTGATTTACAGATGGAAAGGCTGAGGCTTACAGAGGTGAGGGACCTGACTCTAGTGATAGTTAATGAGGAGTCTTAGGCTGAACTGGAGCTGTGTTTCAGAGTGTGGCTTCCCCGCCAAGGGATGCTTTATTGACCTGATATCTTGTGGGTTTTGGCTGGCCTTTTTTTTTTTTTTTTTTTTTTTTTTTTTTTTTTCTTTTCCCAAGCTGTGATATTGAGATGACCTTGCAGTCATTATTTCTTCTTACAATTTTTTTTTTGACAAAAAATAATTTCTTGCATTGGTCCCATTTTCCCCAAACAGTGTAAGTGATTTTGTCACCTGCTAGGCCTCTGCAGCTGCCTCTTTCTGACAGGGGAGTTGCTGATGCGGAGATGGCAAGCACTGTCTCTCTAGTGGGTGGGAGAGAGGACCAGTCAGTCATACACTTCTGCAGGAGGGAAGCAGGGTAGTGGGGAGGGGGAGGGGACTAACACAGCAGGGGGTGACTTTCTCCCTTGGATTCATGTTTCTCCTTCATTTCCCTTTGAAAGTTGTGTAGCATATCAAATGAACCTTCCTTCCTTCACTTACTTTTTTGGGTTTTGGGTTCTTTTGTTTTCATTTGTATGGGAATAGCTTAGCCAGTGGGTATGGTTTGCTGTGAGATAAGAGTGTTATTTTCATACTCCATGCTAACTGGCAAAAATAAATCAGGTTATGACCAAAGCTTTTTAACTTTATTATTTTCCATCTACTTATTTATTTGTATTGTATGTTTGTGCACACACATGTGTACACATGTATGTACCACAGAACCCTTTGGGCAGTCAGAGAACAATTTGCCAGAGTCTGTTCTCTCCTTTCTACCATATAGGTTCCAGGAATTAAATTTGTCTCACTGGCCCCGTTTTACTTAAAAAAAGGTTTACTTTCTATTTTATATTATGTATGTGCGTGTGGAGGGAGTATATGTACAGTGTGTGTGCAGGTATCCTCAGAGCCCAGGAACGTGGGCTCTCCTGGAGCTGCCTGACGGGGTGCTGCGAACCAAAGTCAGATCCTTTGTAAGGACAAGAGTGGCACATGCTCTTGACCCCTGAGCCACCTCTCCAGCCCTCTATTTATTTTATCTTTGTTCCTATTTATTTTATCTTATTCTTTTACATTTCTTAGTGTTTGCATCTTTTACTATTGCTGGTCTTCCACAAGTAATCATAATTGTAACCAGCACACATGCTGGGCATTGTTTAGATTACAGTTTCAACTCCAGCATTTTGGCTGATACAAACTTTCCACGTCAAACCTCTTGCCAGAAGTGACAAAGCTCTTCCCGGGGTGGATTAGATGAGTACAGGACTGGTGGCCTCCCACCTTCTCCCCAGGCAGCCCCATGTTTCCAGGGCTCTTTTCTCCCTCCCCATCATGCTCTCGGGTTGTTTTGTCATTCTTGCCCATTGCATGTAGCCTGGAGTTACTCCTGCTTTCAGATTTCAGAGGCCATGGCTAGCCAGATAAGCTAAGGGCAATCTCCAGGGACTTCTCTTAAAGCGATTCAACTCGTCCATGTATTTTTCTGAAAAGCCCCTGCACATGTTAAAGGTTTTCCTGTACAAACTGATGTCAAAGATTGTTTTCTTAGGCTTCAAGACTGTGTTTCTTGGCCCGGTGGGAAAGCACAGTCTATACACTTTATAATCTGAAATCTGAGATAATCCTTGTGTGACCAAGAGCATGTTGGTTTAGCTGAATCGTATCTTCTACATTGTCAGCTCTAATTAAATGGCCAGTTCAGCTTTCTTCCATTTCCTCTGGGTCCTTGATCTGTCATAGGTACCCTGTACTCAGAGCTAGCGGTGTGGTCAGTACCTCCTTGGTAAGAGGTGTAAGGGGAACCCATGTGGTGAGCAAGACTGGGTGAGATGAGCCTCAAAGGCAATATTTCCACATGGATTGACTTCCAGACAGTAGGAAAGAGAAGCCTGGACTTGAGCAGAGACTGGAAACCAACCCTGCACACTGTCCCCATTTCTTCAGGCTGGGGATTAGTTTCAGGGTGTTTGGAGCTGGAATCTTTGGCTGTTACTGAGACAAACTGCCTAGGGTATTCTAAGACCCCCCTTGGAAGACTGAGGTTTCTTTATAGGTGTTTCTGTTCCAAGGGCTTGGTCACATGACTCTAGTCTGGGACCTTGGGGGCTTTATTATAGTCACTGACTAGTAAGATGTTCACAGAAGATTCTGAGACAACCAACCAAAGGCTTTGAAAGGTGTTTTCTTTTCCTTTAAAAAAAATCAAAATTAAAATTATTTTGGAGTGATATGCTAAGCAATGATGGGGTAGCTCACAGGTACCTGTTTTGCTCACAGCCAAGCCTGTGATTTTGGCATCTTGTTGAGTTAGTTGGTTGTCATTTAAACAAAGTTCTTATCATAGTTGCAGGATGACCAGGCCTGTGCAATAGCGGAAGACTTGAGAAGTTAGAGATTTACCCAGAAGGGAAAGACAAAATGGAATACATTTGTGTAGTCGGGAACAAACCATCCAGGACCCTGGATCATTGGATTGTTCCCTTTTCTCATGGGCATCCCATAGGTGAGGTGTTTGAAGGTCGGGAAAACTTAATGTATTCTACCAGTACCCGTGTGTGCTTCTGTGCCTCTCTCTCTCTCTCTCTCTCTGTGTGTATGTGTGTATGTGTGTGATGGTGATTAAATCCATTACCTTGAAACAAGAAAGTATTGAATCACTGAGCTATAACACCATCCTTTTGAGAAAGGGCCGTGCTAAGTTGCCTAGGCTGCCCTTAAACTCACTGTGAAGTCCAGGCAGTCCTTGACTTTAGTGTTCATCAGCCTCCAAAATAGCTGGGGTTAGGGCCTGTGCCATCACATCTAGCTCTTGTAGAGGTTTTGGTGTTGGATTCTTCAAAAGTGGAAATCTCAGTATGAAGTAATTGGATGATAGAAATTGAAAATTGAAGAAATAGCTAACACATTGAAACCTGATGGACGAACAGGATAGCACACATCGGCCTGGCACTATCAAAGACAGAAATGGGGAATGAATGAAAGCATAAAAATTGTCCACTTAGTTTTCTGATTGAATTATGCATCAAAAAATCCCCCATTTTAGTCTCAACTCCCCTTCAAAGCAAAAATGGAGATAAAGTACGTTCGTAGAGTGACAGACGAGCACAAAGTTGAGACAGTGACTTTCCAGGAGCCTCTGAGCCTTTCTTACCCTGCAGATCTGTTTTGTGGTATTCATTGTGTTGAGCTAGGGGTTGAAATGAGCCACATGGAGGCAAATACTCTGTGGCTTACTCTTCTGTGCAGGAGTTTGTGATTGACACGCCATGTGAAGATGCCCAGAAAATGTACATCGGCAATGCCATGCACGGGAACTATGCTGCTGTCTTCGCTCAGCTCATCATTGAGGGAAGGTCTCAAGGTTTGTTACCAGCATGAAAGAATTCTCTTTGCTATTGCTGTTTTCTCATTAGTTCATTACACTGAAAATGTGCTTCACAGGGCCAATTTTCTTCTACATAAAATTGATGGTCAAGTTTGTTGACATTAGTTCCTATTGTATGCAGTGCCTAGATCTCAATGAATTTGGAGAGTAAAATAATGTCATACTGCTCCAGAGAAAACATGAAGTTTTAATCTTATAATTTTGGTTGTGAGCCTTGCCTTTAATATCTGAGCCATCTCTCCAGCTTGAAGTTTTATTCTTTTATTTTTATTCTTTGAGGCGTGGTTTCATTGGGTATCCCTGACTATCCTAGAACTCTCTATGTAGACCAGACTGGCCTTGAACTTACAGAGATCCACCTGCCTCTGCATCCCAAACATTGGAATTAAAGATAAATAGCACCACACCCAGCTTGAAGGTTTATTCTTTACAAGGATGAGACTAGGGCCAGGTATGGTAGCTTACTCTTGGAATTCTAACACTGGGAAGGCAGAGGCAAGGGGACTAACTAGAATTAGAGGCCACCGTGGCCTATAAGGTGAGTTCTAGGCCATCTAGGGTTACACATCAAGACTCTGTCTCAACAGCAGTGAAAAGGGGAGCCCTAACAGAGGCCTGTCTCTGCGCCTCCCCTAGGGCTCCACTGTTTCATCGTTCCTATCAGGGATGAAAACGGGAACTTGTATCCAGGAGTGACAGCTATTGATATGATGCACAAAGAAGGTGAGTCCTCAGGTGACCCCCCCCCCCTGTGTTGATTCCCGACTCCTGTGGGTTCTCCAGCCCCCACCACAGCCAAGGAGAATCTAAGCACTTACATCTCCAGGAAATCATGGCAGTGAACTAAAGTGCCAGGGAACCATTCACTAATAGCTTCCAAATTTCTTAGTGACAAAGATGCTGTGTCATCAATGGGTGCTTCAACTTCTCTCTTCTTAGATGCAGGGCAGGCTGCAGCTCTCTGGTGACTCTTCACCTTCATATAATGTTTGTGTCCATGTAGCCCTTGGTGAGCCTTGAAGACGACTCAGGACATTTGTAACACAGCTGGGTCCTCGCAGCTTTGGAGGCCAGAGGCCTAAGATGAGAAAGCTTCCAGCACTGACTCCTCTTATGGGGGCAATGGAAGGATCTGACCCAGGACTCTTGCCTCAGCTTGTGACTACATGAGCACGCAGTCTCCCTGTGCACACATCTGTCCCCAGGTTTCTCCTTCTTACATGAACTTCTATCATTTATATTAGGGCCCACCTGAATGACCCTGTTTTAACTTGGTTGCCTCTGTAATGCTATTGTTTCCAAACAAGGTAGCATTATAGATATGGGTCTATATAGATATAGATATAGATTAGGGCTTCAATCCACAGGTGGGGTAGGGAGAGGACACAATTCATCCCATAGCGCCCAGTGAGACCAGGTTTCCAAGGTGATGCCAGCTAAAGAAAGGGTGGTAGGAGTTAAGGATAAAAGAGGGAAGACAGAGCAGAGGATGGGGTAGGGGAGACACATTGGACAGTGGAGGAGTAACCTCATCCTACCCTTAGTATAGGAAATCACTGCTGCTAGGCCTGGCCCTTGGAAGCACATGGAGTGTCAAGTGCTGCTGAGAGCAGGGGGACAGGCCAATGCTTATGAAGTCATGCCACATGTAGAAAACACTGGCAACTGTTGCTGGGTTTCCCACCCAGTTCGCAGCTGCCTTTCAGCCCCAAAGAACACACGGATGCTATATCATTTATAAAACTGTTGGCTGGTGGCTAGGGCTTCTTATTGGCTAGCTCTGTCTTAAATATCATCCCATTACTATTAATCTATGTATTTCCACATGGTCACTGGAGAACACCTGGTGCGTCCTCTCTTCCTGGGCTCACATCACGACTCCTCCCTGCCTACACTTCCCAGAATTCTTCTTTTCTGGTAGCCCTGCCTTTCCTTCCTGCCTGGCCACTAGCCACAGTGTTTTATTCATCAACCGATAAGAGAAACATATATACAGTAGGACTTCCCCAGCAGGCAACGACAGAAAGACTGCTCTGGTTTTCCCATCTCTTCTGTCATTTACTTTCACTACTTCATTTTGTGTCTGAGGAGGAAGCTCCAAAGCAAGTAAGCATGAGCTGTGTGTGGGACTGTGTCTTCAGTGCCCCATGGTCCTCTTACCTGGAACACCCCCTTTTAACTTTATTTACTTATTTGGCTCTAACTATTATTTTGTGTATATGAGTGTTTTGCCTGCATGTTCATGCAGTACTTGTATACATGTGCTCGTGTGTACTTGGTGCTGAGGGAGGTCAGAAGGAAGCACTGGTCCCTTGAAACTGGAATTGCCGATGGTTGTGAGCCACCATGTGGGTTCTCAGAACTGAACCTGGGTCTTCTGCAGGAGCAGAAGGTTGTTCTAACCACCGAGATATCTCCCCAGGCCCTGAACTCTTTCCTTCTTTTTAATAACATTTGCTGCTGGGTAGGAAAATGCCCTATTAGACCCTGAACCTGAGTCCCTAGCACACTGTTGGGGAGGTGGTGGTGATGGCTGCAAATAAGGAAAACCACATTTGTTCTCCTTCAGGGTCGGGGTTGGGGATAGGCCAGGTGTGTCTGAGACAGCATCCTTATTATGTCTCTAACAAAAGAGCTCCTGCAGTTATGGAAATGTTTAATGTTTATGTTGTTAGGCCAAGGAATGGCTGAGACCATCTTTGGAATGTTGCATAGCTTTCTCTTGCATCTGCATTTGAAATTTGTTCCCCCAGGTCTGAATGGTGTGGATAACGGAATTTTGATATTTGACAAGGTTCGGATTCCAAGAGAGAACCTGCTGGATAGGTGAGTAGTTTTCTCCTTAAGGTCTGGATAGATGATCTACTTGTTCCCTCAAATGAGGCCTTTAGTTTTGGGGTCTTGCAGACTGCATGACCAAGTGGTCTTTCCCCAAGTGTTTCCACACTAATTGGAAAAGGCAGATAAGCAAATAGAGAAAAATCTAAATGGTCCAACATGACATTGGCCAGATATAATAATTGTTATGGCAGACTTTCTCTATGCCAAAATGTCTAAAGCAAGAGACCTACATTAGAATTTTAACATAGAAAATCCATCTAGAGACTCTGTTCTTTTTTAATAACTTGTAATTTCCATCTAACATTGCATATCAAATGGACCATAGCACTATGCTGAATAATCGATGAATTATGTATTCAATTCCTTGTTGTTGGGTATTTAACTTCTTTTTATTTTGACAATTTATGAAGAAACTGATGTGTGCTACTTGCTTCCCTTGTGGATATGAAAGGTGAAGATACCACCTTTTGATCATAATCAAAATATACTGTATGCATGCATGAAATTCTCAAAGAAGAAATAAAAAAAAAAAAGGGGGGGGGTGTTAAAAGCAGCATCACCTGGAAGGAAAATGCCCAGGCAACCACAAGGCAGTCAAGGTGAATCAAACAGTGAGGTGGAGGTTTCTTTCTCTGATGTGACCCATGGGGGAAAGTCAGGGTGAAAGATGCTTTTTGCAGATTCTAGGGAACACCAGCTACCTCAGTGCCTCAGCCATGTTTCCTGTGACCTGTAAATTCTGAGCCACTGCTCTACTTAAATAAACTGTCTTTTTGCCTTGCAGTGGATTTGCTCCTTTACTTACAAGTTTTTGTCAATAAGTAAATGTAGTCAATTACAAAAGTCAAAGAAAATTGTGTGGGAAACAAACTTAGAATGGACCAAATTCTCTGTCTCCCACCCCATGTGAACTGGTGGTAAACAGAGCAGAAACAACGAAGACATCTTTACAGACACATTCTGGGAAATCTCAGCAGCCACCAGTGCTGTGAAAGTGGGTATGGGGCCCATTAGCCTTCCCTAGAGGTGCCTGTCCACTTCCTAGGCTCTAGTCAGCATCCCCCGCTTTGGAGGATAGAAGAGGATAGGGAAGTCACAATGGGCAGCTCCCATATTCCATTACTCTAATCAGATCCTAGTGGCTGGTCTAGCCTTAGACCACCACTGGTCAATGGGAAGGGCTCAGCAAATGCGCTAGAGATTAGAAAGTCAGATTCAGTAAGAAAGCAGAAAAACAATGGGTTTGTGTTGTTTGTAGCTAATATATCACTTGAATGAGCAAGATTTGATTTATAACATTATTTCATTTCCATTTAAGTTGCCCCCCATACTACAGAACAGCAGTGGCCACATAAAGTTTTGAAGGGGTAGTCTTTTGGGGCCTTGGTTCATCACTTGTTTAGAAAGTGGAGCCAGTTAACAGAAGTAAATAAATTATTCAATACAATCTCTCTTAAAAAAAAATCTCAGCTGACATTTTTGAAGAAACTCATAAGCTCACACTAAAATTTATATGCAAGTATAGGAAACCTAGAATAAAGAAATTCATCTTTGTAAAGAACAAAGTGGGAGGAGTCATAGTTGGAATCTAAAAGCTTATGACCAACTGTGCTAATCTAGATTGTATGACATTAGCATAAGAATAGTTATATGGACAATGGAATAGAATAGTCTACAAACAAGTCTTCATGTTTATTGATAATTACTAGACTTCTGGAGCACCAAGACAAAGAGGAAATAATAGTCTTTTCAACATATGGTTCCAGGACATGTTGCTGTCTATATTAAAAAAGGTTAGGCTGAACTCACACTGAAGATGTAGCAAGGGAGCCCTTGAATAAAGGGAAGTCAGGTATTAATAGGGGAATCACTCACACAAAGATAAAACTGCCATTGTGGTCTTCTGCTCCTGAAGGTTCAGGAAGCTGTGTCCTGATCTGTGACCACCACCCAAGAGAGCAGGGCTTGCTGCCAGCCCATACATAGCTTCTGAGCCCCGCCCTGAAGGGGCTGGTACCTCAAAGACTGTTATTGGCTGAAAGAATCCCTGCAACACACACTACCCAACATACATGCACGCAGTTCTTAGAAGAGACCTGGGGTGTACAGTTAGTGGCCTTGGTCTCATCACTGAGTTATTAAACATGACACCAAAGAAAAAGTAGGGCAATTGATGTTTATAAGAAAAATTTAAAATTTAGTGAAAATAGTCTTTCGAGTTAAGAAAGGCTGGTAAATCAAATGCATCCTAAGGGCCTAGCATTTAGAATGGAAAAACTATCCCAGTTGATCAAGACAGACAACCATTAAAAAATAAACAGAATATGAATAGACATTTTCCCAAAGAAGATATTCAACTCTCTAATAGAACATGAAAGAAAAATCACCAGCACCACTGTCATTGAGAGACAGCTGTCAAATCACAGTTGAAATATCCATTCTGTAACCCTTGGGATGACTTTTGTAAAACATGCAGAGAATACCAAGTGCAGTTGAAGATGAGGAGACATTAGAACCATCACACATCCCTGACAGTGTTCTAGTATGCCTTCATAGATTTGGAAACTCACTTAGAATTCCTCAAAAGTTTTAAGTTTAGACTGGAGAGATGGCTTGGCAGTTGAGAGTGTTTGTTACTCTTGTATAGGAACCAGATTTAGTTCCCAGCACCCACATAATGGCTGTCTAACTCCAGAGGATCTAATGTCAATCAGATGATAATTGCATCTCATCTCATCTCATCTTCTGGCCTCAGTGAGCTCCTGTACTCAAGTGGTGTGCATTAAACTCATGCTCACACACATGCACGCACACACACACACACACACACACACACACACACACACACACAAATAATGCACAAATCTTTTTTAAAAAAATGTTTGAAGTTAGATGATATAACAGTTCTATTTCCAGGTGCATTTGTATATCTGTATACATGTGTTTGTGCATACATGAACATATGTGTATCATATATATGTATGTATATATATATATATATATAGTGCATATGCTCATTGACATGTAAGTATCAATTTGTCCCAAATAAACTTGAGCACCAATGTTTATAGCATAATTATTTATAATATCCCCAAAGTGGAAATGACTCTAACATCTGTTAGCTGATAAATGCTAACAACGATTGAGTGCAATATTCACTCATAAAAGAATAAGAAGTACTGATATAATCTAGAGCATAGTTGAAACTTGCAAACCTTGTGCCAAGTGAAAGAAGCCAGACACAAAATCACATTATACATTTTGTTCCCATTGGCGCAAAGAGTAGGCTGATCCATAAAGACAAAGTTGGTTGCTAAGGACTGGAGGGTGGAGAATATAACGTGACAGCAAATGGAGTCATTGGATGATTTTGGAATTGAAGAGTAATAATGGTTGTAGAATTTTGTGAATATCCTAAAACCCACCAAATCCAAATGCTGTAAACAGGTGAATTTTATGGGATGTTAAATACACTACATTGTTTTAAAAAGGCAAGCCAGTGTGTGTTTGCACATTCAGGCACAGGTTTTGGTCTGATGGTGGTGGTCTTCCTTTCCGGGAGCTGCTACCGCACTGTGGGCTGGCAGTGGTAGAAAACCTGCCATTATCCTCCACAAGTCAGGACCTTCTCAGCATTTCCATTGAGAAACTTCCAGGATTCCTATTTCTGTGTTTACATGGGAGCCACACAATTTCATTTCTAGTAGTGCCATACTTTCTTCTGTCTTAAACTTCACATTTTGTTTCCATCCTGCTCTTCTACATCCTCACAGGTTTGGTTCTGTGGCTCCAGATGGACAGTACCATTCACCTATTCAAAGCAAGAGTGCAAGATTCAATGCGATGCTGGCAACACTGACCCTTTCAAGATTAGCAGTGGCTTTCAAAGCCATGGGCACCATGAAGGTAGTAGGCTTTGATTCTTATGAACTTTACTACTTGTTGTTTCCAGGATGAGTAACAGCATCAGATGCTTAGATCCTCAAGCCACAGTTACATGGGGCCAGAGATATCCATCATATGCTGAGGGGGGCAGATTGACCCTGAATACAGAGCATTTTTCTGCATCCTCTGAACTATATTCCATCTATCTGATGTGTGTTGCTAGGCATAGTTGGAGAAGTAGCAGAATCACAAAAGATGACCAGAGAGACTGTCTTATTTAAAGTAAGTGTTTCTGCTAAAAAGCAATTAAGCATTACTGCACATGGGAAGGTAGTCATTTCTTTGCTTAGTTCATTGATGCTCATTATTCTGCACATGCTATTTGGGTGTGACATTCACCATTACAGGTTAGAGTCCACAAGGCTAGATTTTTAAAAGCCATCTGTGTTCCCTGTCCCCATCCCTCCCATGCATTGTTTTGGGTGGAGCCTAGAGAGTGGAAAGCTCTAGAAGTGTCTATCTCCTTTCCCTGTGGCTTCATACTGTTTTGTTCTCTGGGTTTTAGTCTCTGCATGAGGGAAAATTCTACCTGAAGCTCCACTGAGTGTGGTGAAGCTGGAAGAAAAAATGCAGACTCCCCAGTAGTATGCATTTGTGGTTTAAATCCAGTTTTCCATCAAGAAGGAAGAAATTTTCATTTGCCTGATTCCAGTCCTGACTTTGGCCTGTGCATGACTGAACAACATAAAACTTTTTCTCACTCACTTCTGCAGGGTCTGCATGTTCCCTGTCTCCCTGCCCTGGCCCCAGCTTCTCTGAATTGTGCTCCCTTTATGGGTAGATGCAGCTGTCACTCTGTGAATCCAAGTGCTCAGAACTGAGGCTGTGACCTGATATCCTGTGCACATGCTTGTTCTGTGGTGGCTCTTACCTGAGACTAGGTGGCTGTTCTGAAGTCTCCTGTTACCAGTGTCTTATCAGCACCATCTGATAGGGAGATCCCAGGAAAATCTTGTGATGAAGCACTGGCTGGGCAGCATTCAGGTATTGAGGAAAATGGATGAGCAGGAATGGAAAGCTGATTCAGGGTTGTCTGGGGTATTAGGGGAGTGTCTGAACACTATGGCTCCTATTCTGGAAGTCTTTCAACAATCACTTCTCAGTGATCTTCTGGCAGGACTCCTGAATGCATAATTATATGCTGGTTGGCTAATGGCATCACAGGCCTCTGGGAAATCCTGCACTGTAGTCAGATTTTTTTGGGGGGCCACCAGCTCACAAATAATGACATGAGACTTATTATATTAATTATGAAAGCTTGGAATTTTAGCTTAGACTTATTTTCAACTAGCTCTTATAATTTAAATTAACCCATATTTTTATTAATCTACATTCTACCACGTGGCTTTTACCTCTGTCCCATTCTGTGTGTTCAACTCTTCCTTCCGAGTCTTTCTGGCCTCTCTCTGGTATAATCTGGTCACCTAGACTCCTCCTCCTTTAACTCTCTCTCCCAGGAGATCACACCTATCTCTTCTGCCTAGCTATTGGCCACTTAACTCTTTATTAAACTAATCGCAGCAGTATGTCATCATACAGTGTACAAATATGTACACTAGACAAATCCATGTGGGAGATGGCATGAAGACATCCTCACTGCTGGAAGTTCTTTTCAGTGTAGATATATGATGGTGAGTGTGGGCCCCATACTGAGGGGACCTGAACTCTACTCTTATCTCATATGTGTTCCAAAGTGGGGCTGTAGGGAAGCCTTTAGTCCCCTCTGCCTCAATTTTCTCATTAATAAAACAGGACTAATGATGATGGTGAGATACGAGTGAAGGACCAAGTGTGCCAAGCTCATGGCATAGAATAGCAATTCTGTAATTCAGAGCTATTGATAGTGTGCTGCTATTGTTGTTACTGCAAGGCAGAAGTTGGCTTTGGCAAAGGAATAAATGATCTTACTCATGCCTAGAAAACATGATCTCTTATAGGGCAATCTGAAATGTCTAGAGTTCCTAGAATAAACAACAGAGCTAGATAGAATCTTCCATTGGTATGCCCAACTAGACTTCTTCAGCCAGTGGGATTACCCAGTTTGCTAGTCAACTTCATGTTACTGTATGTTGGGTTCTGAGACAATTAATTTTTAAAAAGAAAAAGGCTATGGAGTTTCAATCCATGGTCAAACATCCCACTGCTTTAGGGCATTGTGGTTTGAGTGAATGCTCCTCATGTCAAAGCATCTGGGAAGCAAAGAGAGACCCAAAGGGTCTATACCAGTTACTTGTTTCTTACTGTGGCAAAAGAGCTGATAAGAAGCAAATTAGATGAAGGAAGGGTTTCTTTTGGCTCTACACTTCATGCATACATGGTCTAGCATGGGAATGTCATGGTGGCAGGAACTTGAGATAGTAGGCCACATTGTGTCTGCAGTCAAGAAGCAGAGAGTAAGAAAGGCTTATGCTCATTCTCTTTTTTATTTATCCCAGGACTCTAATCCATGGAATATTATTAATATTTAGAATAGGTTCACACCTCTGTTAATCTAGATAATCCCTACAGACATGCACAGAGAGTCGTCTGCATGGTGTTTCTAAATCTCATCATGTTGGCAATCAAGATTAACCATTACTAGGGTTGAGCTCATGGTACATTCTTCAAGGCCACAACCCTAGTGATCCTACTTCCTTCTGTCAGACCCCAGATTCTAAAGGCTCCACAGTTTCCCATTTGGCTAGATACCAAACTGTCAACATGTAAGTTTGGAGGGCAGCATTCAAGATCCCAACTGTAGTATCTAGGCCATAAGGGGTGCTTCACAGAGCCTAGATGGGAGCACACCTTGTGTATACTGCCATGTTGCCCACTGAACTTCCAGAGCATTTCCAGTGGCTGTGTTGCATAGTGAGTGATTCAAAGTGGCCCTCTTGGCAGCTCTTCTTCCCCTGCAGCTCAGACATGTGACGGGTGTTTCCTCGGCTGAAATCTAAGATGCTTCTGTTCCCTCTGCTGTCACTGATGAATGGAAAATGGATCCTACTCTCCTGCATGCATTCTTAATGTATTAGGGAACTGTCACCCAGGGCTGCTCACAATGATATTAGCTCAAGGCTGGGCATGCCCATTTCTTTTAAACTTTGCCCAGATGTCTGACTTTTCATGACTATCTCTCATTTCTATGACATTCCTCAGCACACTGAGCTTTCTCTCAAAGGTTTGCCGCAATAGTCATCCTCTGCTTGGTGCCCAAAATGCCATGCTCAATTAAATGATCAACAAGAACAGAAGGAAAAAGAAACTGAGATGTTTGGGGTGGGGTGAGGAGGGAGGCTTAAACGGCCTTTGAAGCCTCCTTGGGGTAGCTGGGAAGTCTTTCCCAGCAAGGAAGGGAGATAAGGACAATACTGTGAGCTTGGAGGGTGGAAGCAGAGGTGGGTGAGAATGTAAATAGCCAACTTATCTTTTTGGATTGATTCTGTATGAAAGTAAACGTTTCAGCATAAGATACGTTGGTACCACTTGTAAAGGCATCTCCCCAAAGGAGATTCTTGGGAGCTGTGCCTCATCCAGCAGTGTCTTGTCTGGGGTGATGCTACAGGCAAGGGGTTTCTCCAGCTACTTTGAATCCCCCTGTGGCCTTTTAATGCTCAAGGATCAAGGGTCAAGTTCTTGTCTCATCTCTCAAGGATCCCATATGACTCCCTATTCCTTAACCCCTTCTTCCCATTCATCCCTCTCTCCTGATGGCCTCATTGCAAATTGCATCTTGTGTTTCCTTACTGTTGGTGGGGTACTCACAAATGATGCTCTGCCTATGATGCCCACCTACCTCATCTGTACATATGATTATTTTTCACATACATTTCAAAGCTCCTGAAATTGTGTCTTCTTCAGAAGTGCCAGGCCTGCACATGATCCCGATGCTGTCTATCTCCAAGACATGGCAGCTTGCCATGTGATGTTTCTTTTGGTTATAACCAATAAAAAGGTTGCAAAAGTGACACCAGAATTTAGGGATTCACATGAATTTTGAGAGATGGGTCACATTTCCATTCAGAAGACATGGCCAACCCCAATGTGACTGTGCTTAGGCATTACATGTACAAAAAGACATCTCAAAGGAAATGGGGCTCAGAGGGGTAGGGACCAAATTTGCTAAGACTAATGTCTGCCAGGGGTCTCAATGTTTCTGCATACAGGGCAAAGTCCATGCAAGCACAAAGTGGCAGTGGCTTTCAGTAAGCTGATGGCACCTCCATCTCAGGCTTCTATACTCCAGACTGTGAGATGAAAATGTCTGTTATTGAAGTTATTTGGTCAGTTTCACTACCTACGCAGACTGATATATGTGCCAAAAGGTCCCAAGTGTCAATGTAGGACCTCCTTGACAGGCTGTCAGTCATGACTGCAGCTGATAGGAACCACCTCTGCCTCCTCCCCTCACCCTAGGGCCCAACCATGAACTAGGCAAGAAGAATTGGCCTTATATAATGTTGTCAGGTGAGGTGACTGAGTGGAATTGACATGAATGGAAACAGCTGGAATGTCGTGTCTGCTCCATATGCCGTAGCCTCTCTGGGTTTTCATTCTGTCCACATGACCTCGAAAATAACAGCCCCCCCCCCATTTCTTTAAAAACAGATGTGCTGTAAAACCTGGAGGAGTCAGTACATGGAACGGGCTTGCAGGAGTACCTGTCCACATGAGTCACACATATCCTGTTAGTCTGACAGGGATGTGGAAACTTGCAAGTCAAGGACACTGGTTATTGAAGGTGTATCTGAGATTGTAAGAGTGACAAGCAAGGGTGGTAACACAAGCTCACCCTTGGCAGAGGCTGCTCTGAGCTTCGTTGAATGGTGAACCAAATCTGGGTGATGGGAGGAATTTGTAAATGAGCAGTGCTGGCTGTGTGGGGGCTGCAGAGAGCATTATCCATGCCACTTGGGCAGCTTCCCGGAGCCAGTGAAGTACCCGATTTAGAGCGCAGAATAGAGGCTGAACGAGCCTCTTCAAGCCATAAAAAATGGTGTGATAGGAAAGATGGTGGCAGCTTCTTTAGTCTCCCAGACCTGCAAGGATAGTGGTCAGGGTGCGTGGTGGGAATACTTTAGGAGGGCTCCCACGGCTTCCCATAGGCTGAGAGCATCTGCAGCAAACACTAGGGTAGGGCCTGAGAAAGGGCTTAACTCCACTTTCTCCACACTGCTTCTGGCACCCATGGTAGGCATCATCCTTGAATGACTTTGCTAAGACCTGATTGTAAGAAGAGCTCAAGGGTATGGGAGTTTCCCGAATCTACAGTGACTCACCAGAGGTCAGCGAGGTCCCTTCATCTTCCAAGCAGGCTGGGGATGGAGTGGTCCCTTGGGTTCAACGCAAACAGATTTTATGTTATTGACGGAATATTTAGTGGGGCAGGGACTATGCCTTTTTGTTCAGTCTCAGTGCAAGGCTTAATAAGTACTAAATGCCATGGACTTTCTTTTAGCCTCTCTCCTCCCTTCTTACTGTCCTTCCATCTGTTTAGCCACTTACCAATTTCAGAATCTACCCACAAGCATTCATCTCTCCATTTACCTCCCACCCATCAATTTTTGCATTATCCTATCTCTTTAGTCATTTATTGATATACCTATACATCCTTGCATACATATACCCATTTGCCCATTCATCCTTCCTCTTCCCCTCTTTCCTTCCCTCCATCTATCTATTCCCCCACCCTACTGTATGCTTTAGTGATTAATGTGAATCTATGAAATAATGCAAAGAAAATAAATCACCTATTAATGATACCACATTTTAGAACCTATACCCTAGTTGGGAAAATGGAAGGGAGCTGGAGGTAGCAGCACCTCTGTGAGATCTTACATACTTGAGGGCTTATGATGGGAACTCCACTGAATGGGCTTGGTTAGAGTTGAAAGCCTTTGATAATGTGCCTGTAGCATGACCTAAAGGAGGGCAGGGCAAAGAGATGTAGTGGGTTCCTGTGCCCAAGCCCTAAATACACATGGTGTGTGTTCTGCTAAAACTGGAGGGGAATACAATTGATGCTTATTCTCTTTAACACATGTACATGGAGAGCTGTCACTCATCTGTTTTCACAGAGAAAAGTGTTAGAGCATTGAAATTGGTGCCTCTTCTATCACTAGTCATCTCTTTTAGAGGAAGTATGGTCTCAGTGTTCATTTAGCAGCTTGGACTGTGTTATTCTTTCTCCAGTTCATACACAAACACATGCTCACGTACAGCCACACATGTGCACACAGGCACACTCACAGGTACACACGAGCACATAGAGACACACACACAGAGGCACACACACACACACACACACACACACACACAGGTGCATGCATTTGCGCATGAACACATGCACACATGCATTCATACAGAGGCACACACACAGGTGCACACACTTATAGGCACACAGAGGCACACAGAAGCTCTCAGAGGCACGCAGGCGTACACACACACACACACACACACACACACACACACACACACACGCACGCACGCACGCACATGCACACGCAATGCACCTACGTGAAGAGCAGAGGACCATGACCTGCTCTGTTGCTGAGAAGTTGCTAGTGGAATGATGTGGGGTGAAGGTGGGCGCACATCTATGAAGAATGCACTTTCCAGGTCTCCGATGTTGACACTTCCCAGGAGAGACCACCAGAGGGCAGCAAATACCAATTTGCAGATTGTTTCCTTGCCATTGCATGTTTGCTCTTCAGTGGGTGTCAGTGGCTGGGGTTTTGCTGCCATCAGTTTATTTGGTTTCTTATTGTGACTGTGAGCATGGAGGTGCATCAGCTGTGTGGTTACCAGGCTCAAGACGAAGCTTGTAAATAGTCTATAGAGTTATTTTGATGACTTTAAGGTATTATTTGACTCATAAATGTCTCTTAGGAGAAAAACCAAACAAAAACAAAGCCCTTTGTATCACTTTAGATGGATATGAAAACAATTACACATTGCTGTGCTGTTTCTGTGGCAATTGTTTACATTTTTCACAACAGAAACTTAAATATTTGTCTTTTCTGTTTGAGACAGGGTCTCACTATGTAGCCCTGGCTGGCTTGGAACTCCCTTTATAGACCAGGCTGCCTCCGAGTCACAGAGCTCCTCCTGCCTCTGCCTTCCAGTTTCTGGGAGTGTAGGTGTGTACTCAGCAACATTGGCCTTTTAAAAGGTTTAACTACTGTACTTTCCCCCAAAGTCCAAGGTGCTGGAGGTAAATACAGCTAGAGATAAGCATGTGTATATGAGGTGGTGTTTGCAAGAATTTCTGTTTTGTATTTAGTTCCATGCATATATGCGCGATAACTTCCTTTCCAGCATGGGAGTGGTGGCTTCCTTTTCAGCACGGCATCAGAGGTAGAAATGACCTGGAACAGGCACATACCCCACAGAGACCCAGAGTGCGCCAAAGGAACTGTAGACCATTGAGAGGGGCCTTCCAGGGTTACCCTGGGAGGCAGATAGAGGAGGTGGTGATGGAGACCTGGGGCTAACACATCATAAAGGGGAAACCTTAGGGTATTGTGAATTGAAAAGGACCTCAGAGAACATGGTCTAATCGAAGCCCCACACCCCTCCATGTTTTGGACTGAATCTAGGCCTTCATACACAAAGAACACAACTTGGCCACCCCTACCCCCACTGCATGCCTTTTATAGAAACATTTCTGAGTGAGGCCTCTTGATCCCTGGAAGAATAACCTAGAGTTGGCATGCAGCCCATCCCTCCTGAGTCACAAATCCAGGTCATGTTTACAGATGAACACCCTCAGAGCATGTGGCAGGGTTGGAGTTTTCAGCGCTGAAGGAGAGGGAAGTCCTGGGGTGTTGCTACTTGTTTGATGTGGCACAGGGACGTTAGATGCTGAGACTGTGCCAGCAGTTCAGGGATCAGGGTTCTTGTCAGTGAGTCATCAGAGGCTGAGTAGGCCTTTGGGAACCCAGCTTTCTGAGGCCCTGGGTACACACACAGCAGCTTTAACAGCGACTGTGACACTGCCATGGCTGTGGACTGTTTACAATGCTCCTTGTCTGGGTCCTGCTAGGAAGCGAGCTGGCCTTCCCTAGCTTGGCAGCCTACTTACCCCGGCCAGAGAGTACCTGAGCTGCAAGCTGTGGGGAGCTTCATTGCTTCATAGAAACTCTGGCACCCGTTGTTAGGCATTATTGTCTGGAAGGTTGGATAATGGCAACTGATGGCTGGCAGGTTTTTCTTAGTGTTTCTGCCTGAACCCATTTCCATGTAGGACAAGCGTCTGTGAAGGCTGTGGTGCCTTTTCTTCACGTTTCACTATTTCATGCTTCTGTTCATTGCTTTAGTAGGTTCACAGAGAAAGGGGCCCAAAGAGAAAAGCCACAGTCAGACCGTCACTGGCTCTGTTGAGAGCCTCCTCTCAACCCATTTTATCATCTCAGCTGTCCTGTGAGGTGGATGTTTTCATGATTCTTCTATGTTATATAGTTGAGAAATAATGCTATCCAAAACAATGCTTTCCTCAGAGTTTGTCAGGGCTAGTCAGGGCTAGTTTGTCAGGGGTCCAGTTCCTAGTCAAAAGCAGTACCATTCTCAAGTGATAGGTCTCTGAGTGTCTTGTGCAAGCTCTACCTATAGCTGCTCCTGGATCACTATGGTACACAGTTGTATTTCCTTGTAGTAATTGAACTCAACCAAAGATTTAAAAACTGTCCACACTGAAAATAATGAAGATTTTTGGAATTTGTCAGATGTCAAATTATTAGTGGCTGGATTAGAATCCAGGCTTCTACCCACCTAATTGATGCTGGCTTTTTTTTTTTTTTTTTTTTTTTTTTTTTTTTAGGAGTGGTGCCTTTCCTGGTCCCCAGAATCTGTGCACTATTGGTGAAAGTTTCTGCCCCACCAGCCTGGTCCTATAGCTTCAGCCTCCCCAAACACACAGATGCTGTATTAGTTATAAAACTATTGGCTGGTGGCTAGGGCTTCTTATTGGCTAGCTCTGTCTTAATTATTAACCCATTTCTATCAATCTGTGTATTGCCACGATGCTGTGGTTTACCTGGTAATGCCTGGCATGGTGTTACTCTTCTGGCAGTATCATGACTCTTGTCTTCCGAGTTCACTCTTCCTACCTTTCCCAGAATTCTCTTTGTCTCCTAGTCCTGCCAATCTTCCTGTCTCATTGACTGAACAGTGTTTTATTCATTAACCAATAAGAGAAACATATATAGGAGGACAACCCCATCCATACACCAAGGGGCTTAAGGGAGAGACAAGGCTGAGGTAGTCGGTATACTGGTATTCTTTTATGGGGAAAGGAGCCATTTATGAAGGGCATGTATTCCAGAGGAATTAAAAAGAAAACAACTCAATCCATTATAATGATTTTGAATTTCTCTGCTTATTCTACAATAAAATTTAATAGGTCATATAGTTTGTTTTTCATTAGATAAACTTTAAAATATCCTGGGCCATTTAAATTAGATACCACAAAGGTCTGCTAAGAGAGGCAAAGAGATGTGAGGAGAACTTGTGGATTATTTGTATTTCTGAGTTTCTTGATTTATTAATTTTAGGCATTTCTACATCTCTGCTGTGTTCAGTTATGCAAAACCCCACTCTTATTTCCTATTTCACCCTTTCCTTTTAGTTTCTGACTTTTAATTTTTATGAAGACTACCAGATCACCTACGTGTATCTTGCAACCTCCTATTTCTTATCCTGATAACTCTATGTCAGGATTTTATCTACTCCCCACTTTGGTAGGCAGAAATGTTAGTCATTTTTACATCATGAAAACTAAAACATTAATTTTTTTTCCTTCCATACTTATCACCTAGCCTTTGATTGAATTATTAAGGCCAAGGCTATGCACAATAGAACTATATAGAATATAAGCACGTATTTTCTCTCTCTATTTCCAATGTCAAAACACTTTTGCAATTTGAAGAACAATATCTTAGCATTAAAGTCAATGCTAGGATATTGATTAATATCTATAATAATTAATATATTAAAATATATCTGTTAATATTTATTAGTTACTCAAATCACAAATGCTTGTTATTTACATAATTATATTTTTGTAAGGCTTTGTTTTCTTATGTAGTTTTCAGTTGCCTTTTTTTTCCTTATTGAGAGAGAAAAATTAAGCAATTATATCTTCTAGTTCATTTTATCTATTTAGCTTGTTTTTTTTTTTTTTTTTTTTTTTTGGTAGACTTCTGGTAGTAGCTAAACTTTTTTTAAAAGTCTCCTCTTATATTTTGGTTAGATTTCCTGTGTTTTGTTAAAAAGCATATTAAATATCTGGAAGGGTATGAAAATGACAATATTTTGACTCCTTATATGTCTTTCATGGTCTTTATTTTGCCCTTGCTTATGAGTGATAGTTTAACAGAGACTTGTAAATTGAAAATAACTCCCCCACAAACTTTAAAAGCCTTTCTCCATTACTATTTTGCATCAAGTCTGTTCGTGGGAAACCCTGTGTTTCCCTGAAGTCTATCTGCCCTGTTTCTCTGTGAACTGTTTGTCTTAAGTCTTGAGTGTGGGGATTTCTTAATCAGGTGTCTAGGTTTGGATTCTCTTTCATCCTATGTGGCACCTGGCAGGCCCTTTCAATTTTAAAGCTTATGTCTCCTTTCATCCTGGGAACTTCCCTCTTAACTTAGGAGTCTCTTGTTTGGAGGTTAGGACAATCACCTGACCATCTCTATTGTTCATCCCTGTCATATCCCTACAGATTTGTTCTGTATGAACATTTCCCTGGTTTTAGTTTGATTTGTATGATTTTTTTTACTTCATAATACTACTTCCTGTTGTTCTTTTTTGTTTGTTTTGGTCTGTTGTTTTCTAGATGTAACTGCTGGCTGAAGATTAGAGTTCTGCTCTCTGAATTTTTTTCTTCTAACACCAGTGGGGTTGACCATGGAAATAAAAAGACTGAGGAACAGAGAGGACACCAACAGTTTCGGTCACTAGGTTATAAATGCTACCATGAGCAGGATCAGAGGGAGTTGACATCAAGGGTAGCTTTGATCACTCAGGGAATCCCCCAAAGATCTTACACTGAGTTTTGAAATCCAGGTACAAGTTAGTTGTCTAACAAAGTAATGGAGAGATAATCCAGGCATGGAAAAATGCACAAAGTCACAGAGTAGGTGATCAGTGTGCTCCAGTTGTGGTGCCATACAGGAATTAACATGGCCTAAATTTCCACGAGACACTTGAGAGGAAATGGATGGTGGGGAGGCTGCAAATGAGGCTTGTATTCAGAAGAAAGACGTGAGGAGATTTACACTTTTTCTGTTGTTGTTTGTTGTTTTGATTTTTGAGGCAGGGTTCCTCTGTGTAGCCCTGGCTCTCCTGGAACTTATTTTGTAAATTATTTTGGCCTCGATCTGCCTGCTCTGTCTCCTAAGTGCTGGGATTAAAGGCATGCACCACTCAGCCTGGCTGAGACTTACATGTTTAGACGGACTATCCTAACAGGTGGCTAATGGATGAGAGAACAAAGAGTTGACAGTTGGTACTACCATAGGATCTGAAGAAGACACAGTACATCATGAACGTAGAAGGAGTAGAGAAAGGGAAAGAACATCACACACATATGTGAAGGGGTCAGATTAGAGAGGGTCTGGGGTCATTGAGTGACCGACGAGGATGGGCAGGTCTGGGTTTGATGACTGTGTGACTTGAACTTATCTGGGGAGTTAAGAAGAAGGTATCTTTTTACCTCCATAAGCAGAGATATTTTCTTAAATGTTCAACTGGCCCTTCTTCATCCTTTACTCAATCTGTCATGTAGCCATTGAGTGACTTACCTCACCAAAGGCTTTAAGAAGAAGAGGAAAAATCCTGTCTTTTCTTAGTTACCATTGCCCCTTCTGAACTTAGAACAAGGCTTGGTACTTAGTGTCTAGTAAATAAAGCAGATGATGAATGGATGGATGACCTACTGTGGTAATGAAGGGAAGATCTGCTTGCTAGATCCGTTCAGATCATAATGCTATGAGGATTTTGTGTGGGCCATTTGGTGGCTTTCTATTTATTTATTATTAATATTATTTATAATTTCAGTGTGGGCATTTGGTGACCTTCTATTTATTATTTATTGATATTATTTATCTTTTATTTATTTCAGGGATGAAACCCAGGGCCTCATGGCATTTTAGGCATGAAAAATAACACTGAGCTACATTCTCAACACTTATGCAGGGGCATTTGAAATGTCTTAAGAGCCCTAGGATCCTGAATTATATTTTTAGAAAAACAAATAAAATGCTTCCATTGTTTTGTGTGCCAATCCAGAGCTGTGTTATAATCTTGGGTCTAGCCTACCCCAGGGCATTACAGTCTGGGCAGTGTATACATGGGCAGAGACATTTGTGTTTATTTCCTGCGGTGCTCACTTATTCCTTGGCTACCCTTGCAGACTGCTCGTGGTTAAGCCTCCTGGGCCTGACGACACTGTCAGTGTGACTGAATCGCTATTCTGGGCAGATGACACATAGCCCAGGGACAGTCTCTTGTTCTCTAAAGACTCTGTGTAATAGGATTACAGCTTCATAATGCAGCTCAGGCCAAACTTTGGAGCAGCTGGGCTAAGGGGAGTTATACCTGAGTGAGAGAAATTGATCCCAAACCCCAGCAACACAGACCTTGTTTCAGTTACTCAAACTGGCCACACTCTGTTACCTCTGGGCTCGGCACAGGCTGGTCCTTCTGCCTGTGACTCTAATGTTTCCTTTCTTAGTCACTGGTTCTCTGTAAGTGGGTGTTGTGTCTCCAGGAAACCTCTCTATCCTGTAGAGAACCTTCCTTTACAGAAATCTCAAAATGCTTTGTTTATTCCAGTCCCTGATCTCAGCTCTGTATTTGCTGCCGGAAGGTGTGCAGGTGGGTTGGGGCATCACACAATACCAGACACATAGGAGCCCTTCAGGAGATGTCTGTGACCTGAATGCAGCCACATCACAGCATGTCTATGCTAAGGAAGTCCAGGAGGATGGAAGGGAGCTATGCATACAGGCATCTACAGTGGGCTGGACTTCTCCGTACAGATGTTCTTACTCAGTTACCACTGCAGTCCCACCCTGGAGCCTCCTTACAGATGGAAGACAAGGGGCTCTGGTAGGTGAGGCAGCTTGGCAGTGGAATGCTGTGCCCAGTCCTGACCTTCAGTGACTTCAGTCTCTACAAACTTCACATTATAGTTGGGTATGGTGGTTCATGACTAACCCCAGCACTCAGGAGGCAGAGAGAGGTAGGAGGATCTCCGTGGGTTTGAGGCCAGCCTGGTCTGCATAGTGAGTTCTAGGATAGTTAGGACCACATAGAGAGACTCTCTCTCTCTCTCTCTCTCTCTCTCTCTCTCTCTCTCTCTCTCTCTCTCTGTCTTAAAAACCAAAACAAAAACTGACCAATCAACAAACAAACATCCCTCCCCCCCCCAGCCCACACACAAAACAAAACAAAATAACCTTCCATTAACCCTTTGTATTAAGGCTTCACTTGAGACAGAATTATGGGCCTTTGGGCTCTGAAAGAGCAGTGGCTTTGGTTTCTAGAAATACATATACTTCTTGCTTGGATAACAGCTTCTCTGACTTTTGGGCTGAGCTGACCCACACAATGTTTTAAAATTTTCATCCTGCCCATCTCCGTGATTGTGTGGCCTGACCCTTGGACTTTTGTTTTCAAGGATCTTCCTGGTTAGGTAGGCCAAGTAAAGGACATTAGCTCCTTACTCAGCCTGTTGAGTCATGTTTTCTTTGTGAACTTTCATCTGGTAACAATGTTGAAGTGAGTAGACTTTTAAAAAATATTTGCATATCTCATTTCCTTGTCTAATCAGTGTTGTGAGAATAATGGCCCACTTTCCATGCTCGAATGAACAGCTGTGGTAGTGTGAGGCACTCGGGGGCTGGCTCACAGCAGCAGTTTCTCTTTCTTACATTTCCCATCTCATTCCAGCTTTGCTGTAACCCACACGCCGGACTTTCTTAAAAAGAACCCATCTCTTTAGCAAAACTGTACTTATGTATGACATTTGCCCATGATTTAAAGGGCACCTTTGTCACAGCTGAAGCATAGTTCCCAGCATCATCCTTGGACGTGCTTAGTGAAAGGTGTACTGTGCCTAGCGTTCACTTTAAATGTCCTTTAGAGAAACAAGGGGAGCAATTAGGTTTAAGGATGGTTTTTCCTTTGGCATGCCTCCATGGTTACCCATGGCCTTCAAATTGTCTCATTTATAGGTGACAACTAGGCTAAAGATTTCAGGTGTCTCTTTTCAAAAGTAAATATAACATCCCCTTCTCCTGAAGGTGTTGATGGGGGTTGATGAGCGTTTGTGGTATATAGAGCCATTTACTTAAGCCTTGCACAGGAGTCTCTCTCTAGATTTTATCACACTCTTACTTAATTCCTGACAATATCTACTGGAGGGGTGGACTTGAGGCTTGAACCCAAGGGTATATTCTGTGACTTAAGCTAAGAGAGTTTCTAAGATGGAATTAGAATGCTTGCTGAGGACAGCCATTTTAAAGCGTATGCAGAGGGAAAAGAAGAGATAGAGGAATCATTGCTGCTAGGGAGAAGAAGGAAGGTTGACTGCAAGGAGAAACATTGCTTTAGTTTGTTTTCCTGTTGTGGTGACAAAATATCTGACAAGAAACAACTTACAGGAGGAAGGATGAATCTAGATGGTCCCTGATAGGAATGCCAGAGGAATTTCTCTTGGGTGATTTTAGGTCCTGTCACATTGAAACCATTCATCATAGTCACAGAGACACAGGAGGCCTGACTTTAAACACAAGTGGACACTTGACCTTGATATGAAAGTGGATGTTTCTTCCTCAGAGATGGAGAGGAGGATCGGTCTAGAAAGAGAGGAGCTATTGAGAAACTTTCAAGGTGGGGTAACAAAGTTGAAGATGGGTCATATGACTTCTGTACTCAAGGTCTAAGGAAAAGAAGTTGGGATGAAATTTGGGGGTTGCTTGGTTTAGTCAGCTCTCTGTTGCTAAAAGCAAAGTCCACGAGAAAGCCAACTTAGAAGAAGAAAAGTTTGGTTAGCTGGTTCTGTTGTTTGGGGTCTATGGTGATGTAGTACATTATGGTGAGGAGTGTTTAGTGGAGCCAAGCTGCTCACATGGAGTAAAGGAAGTGAGAGGTGGGGATGTATGGGAAGGGACCACATTCCCAACGTTCCCTTCAGAGTGTATCTCCAGTGACTTAATTCCCTTCTGCTCGGTTCCACACCCTAGGGGTTCTACCATCTCCCAAGAACATCACAAATTGGCGATCAAGCCCTTAACATAAGGCCTTTGGGGAATAGTCCAGATCCGAAGCATATTTATCAAGGCTTAGCTGTTTAAAGGGACAGAAAATGGGCTGAGAGGCAAAGAACAGAGAGGTATGGGATCATTGAACAAGGAGTCTGGAGAGGCATTAATTAGGCTAATCTGTGTCCGTGGCAGTCCTACACAGTATGAAGATGTGATTTTTCCTGCAGATAGAATTGCGAAATGGGACTGTTGGGTTGGCTCAGATTTGGAAATTTATCTGTGAGTTTACAGTAGAAGTGCTGCCTGTTGAGAAAATTTGACTATGTGAAGCCAGGGAGAGGCACGTAGAGGGGATGGAAAAAAGAAAGACTGGCCAGAGAAAAAGATCCACCTTCTCACTACTGTTGGGTACCCAGAATATGATCAGAAATGTTAATGAAGGACATTGAAGATCTACCTTGAAGTCTCACCAACCAGCCAACCTAAGGACAGCAACTGGAATCACAGTCTGGATAAAATCCAGACGTTCCTGTCATACCATTTTCCATACTGTGATTCGGTTGCTGTCCATTAACACCGTATTCTCAACACCCCTGCCTTGGTGGTGAGGGGAGGTACATTAGTGACTTTCTGTCACAGGGAAAAAATGCCTGACAAAAGCAGCTTGAGGTAAAAGAGGTTTATTTTGGATCATGAGTTTAGAGAATAGTGTCCATCATGGCAGAAAAGACATTGGTGAAGGCTTGGTCCATGGTGACAGGAATTTACGGAGCTTGTTCCTGACTGTTGCCAGCCTGGAGCCAGTGGGTCTTAGCTATGACCCTCAAAGGTCTGCCCTTACCTAGTGACTTCCCTCCACCAGCCACATTTTCCTCTCTAAAGGCTCACAATTTCCAGCACCATGAGCTTGGTACTAAGTGTTCAAACGTATCTGTGGGGGACATTTCATAAACCCTAGCAGGAAGCTTTGGCTTTTCTTAGCTGTCTGCCCTTCTGTCTTGAATGTTGAAGGGATTCAAGTGAAATATTTGTAAGGAGGAGATTTCTCTTGAGGAGCTTTTCAGGGTATTTCCCCCTCCCTCCCTCCTTCCCTCCCTCCCTTCCTTTCTTCCTTAGTTTCTATTCATCATTGGAGGTGGTAGGAGATCAGACGATTTGGCTGAGTTGCAGATGGAACCTTCAAGCAGGCTGGTCTGGGACTTATGGAGAGTCTGGGCCACTATATGCTGCCTAGGCTCTTTAGCTATAATCTGCATTCCTTCTGGATTCTCTTCACCTCATAATGTTTTATTTACTTGTTTTGGATCTTTCATTTTCAATGCATACATTTCGTTTTCTCTCTATGCTGTAAGTTTTTTTTTTTTGTGTGTGTGTGTGGATCTTCTGATGTAGTGTCTCCTGATGTTGGAGGACAGTGACAGGCCCAGCCATTCTCTTAGAGCAGGGTGGTTTTACTTAATTACCAATTTCCAGTTTTTTTTTAATCAGAAATAATGAAAGGCCTCTTTGGAAAAATAAAAATATCTCCCCTTGACTTTTTCTCCATCTTATGTAGGGTCAGAACCTTTCCAAAGCTATCGTTGACTGTTCCTTCTTTGTTCGCACATCTTCATCTCTTTCATAATTTCTCTAGTACCAAATTCCCAGCCCTTGAAGGAAGTCTGTAAGGGAAGGGACAGACTCCTCTGTCAGAATGGGAAAATGGAGACATGGAGAACCTGAATATTTGTTTACATGGGTAGGAAACCCTGGACTGGGGCTGGGGGATACTCTGGACACGGGCCATCACCAATGCATACTGACTTGTGGCTCAATGTTCATTTTTGTTTTTTATTTGGGGAGTATGTGTTGGGGGAGGATAGTGATTATTTCCCTACATACTTGATATCCATATTTCTTTGTTTAGTGACTTTCCCTTTCATACCATTTGGGATTTTTATTTGCTAAGTGTTTCTTAGTTACCTTTCCAGTTGTGGTAATAAAATACCTCAACAAAAGCAAGCCAAAGGAAAAGACATGTTTGGACTAACACTTTGAAGGTGTAGTTCACCATGGCAGGGAAGTACAAGCTTGGGACATTGAGGCACCTGGTCCCATTGCACCCATATTTAGGAAACAGAGTATGATGGATGCTTGTGCTCAGCTAGCTTCTACCTTTTATGCAGCCCAAGCCCCATCCCATGGAACCATGATGACCTTTATAGCGATTCTTCCCATCTTAGTCAACTAAAACAAGATGATCCCTAACAGGTACCCCTAATCGAAATAACCCAGGTGCTATCAAGTTGACAGTCAAGGCTACCACACTAAGCTCTTTGCACCCCATCCCCACCCCAAAATGGAGTGTTAGTACATCCCTCTGCCACTATCATACATGGGGGTGGTGATCCTCAGGCCTTTGCCAAGCCAGAGTGGCTGTGAGAACTGCTCTCATGCTTCAGAGAAAAGCTGCAGCTTTTAATTCAGAAGGTAAAGCTTGATTCTGGTCTAGGGTTAGAGCAGGACAGTGAGGAATAGAGGTGTATGTATTCCTACATTTTCAGTTGTTTGGGGCCTGAGGACTTACAACAGCCTGTTTTCTCAGGTTAACTGAATGGCCACTCTTTGTGTCTCAGTGTCATTTCTATGAACAACCATCATTTTTTTTTTTTTTTGCTTGCTTTTTGACTTGCTTTTCACACCTGCCTTTCAAAGTTTCAGATATGAGCGACTAGGTTTTTCAAAAGTTGAGTAAACGTTTACTTATTGCACACACATACATACATACACGTACATACATACACACACCCTGTGTACACATACACAAACACACACGCATACCCAGACACATATATGCCCTTGTTTTCCTAAGCACAGTTGTGTTATTTTCTCCCACTCTCTAAGATGCTGATTTCCAGGAATCGAAGGGTAACATCATGAAGTAGACTCAGTAATGACAAATGCATTGCTACTTTCCTTCCATGTCCTGCCTTGCTGTCTGTTGTCTCCTGTTGGTAGGAATAACAAAAAAAGAGGTGGGGGCTACAGTCCTGCCCTTGGCCTTGATGAAGCTGGCTCATCCTTACTTGATAACTGGGTGGGAACACCTCTCCCTGCTGAATGGCTGGTTCCCTGCCAGCCAGCACTACAAGGCCTGAGTTCACAGTGACTTCAGTCTTGAAGTTGAATTTAGGACACTGAAATGCCATTTAAAGGGCACAGATGGGAGATGTTTCACTCAGAGCTGTTAGATCATTTCCATCACCAGCACCTGGCACTCAGTGCCAACTCATCAGTGCTAAGCGCATGGCTGAGATCTTTCCATACGTCATCACGTCATCAAACTTGACCCCCGGAGGACCAGAGAGAACACTAGAGTTCCTGATTCACTGGGCTGGGGCTTGAGTTCCTCGGGCAGGCTAATACTTTGCCTTTAAATTAATCTGAGTCAATGATCCCTGTGAAGCAGGGAATGTGGTACACATTTCACAGTAAGGAGTCTGCAGGACTTGGCCCCAAAGCTCTTGCCTGTTCACCATAAGCAACTCCTATCTCAGCAAGTTAGCCTATCAGAGGAAGTAGGGAGAGCCTAAGGAAGCCAGAGGAAGTAGGGAGGGCCTAAGGAAGCCTGAGGAAGTAGGGAGGGCCTAAGGAAGTCAGAGGAAGTAGGGAGGGCCTAAGGAAGCCTGAGGAAGTAGGGAGGGCCTAAGGAAGCCTGAGGAAGTAGGGAGGGCCTAAGGAAGCCTGAGGAAGTAGGGAGGGCCTAAGGAAGCCAGAGGAAGCAGGGAGGGCCTAAGGAAGCCAGAGGAAGTAGGGAGGGCCTAAGGAAGCCAGAGGAAGTAGGGAGGGCCTAAGGAAGCCAGAGGAAGCAGGGAGGGCCTAAGGAAGTCAGAGGAAGTAGGGAGGGCCTAAGGAAGCCTGAGCAGAGGTGTGGTGAGCTATGGAGGGCTGATGGAGAGTTAGCAGAGGCTCGGAAAAGCTGTGAAGGACCTATCTGAGGGTGCTGGGGGTGGCACGGAGGCCCTGGCTTCTCAGGAGGAAGCACCCAGGAAAGCAGGGGAGGGGTTAGAGGAATTTGTTCTGTGGATTTTTTTCCATACCCAGCCATCTTTGCTATTAACATGTCATGGCTCTATGTGGAAAGTTGTCTACACTAAAGCTGTTTATGGGAGAGCCTGTCTCCACCACAGCTGTTTGTGTGATCTCTTCATGCCATGGCACCGCTTATAAGAGTCTTTCTATGCCGTGACTGTGTGACACTACCCTGACCATGATGTAGCCCTCTGTGGGTGGCACTGTCTCTTTCTGCTGTGACTCTGTGTGAGTAGCACGCTCTCTATGTTGTGACTATATTAGTGGCTTTCTCTGTGCTATGACTCTGAGTGGCTCTCTTTCTCTCTCATTGGCAGTGTAGAGATGTGTTCGATGAGGTTGTATATGGGTGGTCGGATCCATTGGCCAAATTTTACTGACATTTTTATGGCTCATATAGTATTTGAAAAATGTTCGAATTATTTTAAAACACAGGCATTTTCATAATAAACCCCCTAGTGTTAACTTTTCTGGAGAAATTGGGAGCTCTGATTTAGAGGTGGTAGCTGTCCCTGCAGAAGAGTCAAGCCCCTGCTCATGGCACCTTCAGCACAGGCCTTGGAGCCCTGGAATGTACTGTCATTGGTTTAGAAAGTTCTAGACTTGGAACACCTCCCACTAGGTTGAGTGACTCT
The DNA here is from genome assembly GCF_943737965.1 of Phodopus roborovskii. Classification (NCBI taxonomy): domain Eukaryota; kingdom Metazoa; phylum Chordata; class Mammalia; order Rodentia; family Cricetidae; genus Phodopus; species Phodopus roborovskii. The sequence continues at coordinate 25,806,172 of NW_026126416.1, read as the reverse complement.
GGGGTTTGCTGGAGTTTCCGTTCCCACCTGTCAGCCATGTGTATGTGTGTACCAGGAATACACTACGGTGGGGTGGGTTTTTGGAACAAGCACTTCCTGGTAATCTATGGACTTGGAAGAAACTCTCCCCAGCACCTTTGGTGATAATTTAAACCATTTCTTTCCTTCTCTCTTTCTCAAAATTATAATGTGTTTTAAAATGTGATTTTATAAATTATTATTTTACAAGGGCCACGTTGTCCGCATGGTGCTTTATAGGGTCTATCTGGCCACAGCTGGAGCAGCACTTCTGGGTGTTTTATGGCAAATTATTCTCAGATTACCCTTTAATGCAGGAAAGGCTGCCTGTTGTCTGAGCTCCCCCAGTCATACAGAAACCCCAGCCTTGATACAAAACAGCTGTCTGTGTTCCAAGGAGGGGCATTTCAGGCAAAGACAGAAGGGCAAAGTTTTTCATAGCTGGTAGGGGTTTTGAAAAATGTTTAAGTTACTCTTTCCTTGCCATTAAAATGTGATTTAATTTTGTTACCAACAAATTGTGTAAATCTAAGAGAAAGTAACGTGAAAGGAGTTTGTTAAGAGTGTTCTGGCAATACTTACACCGTGTCCTGAGGGGGTGCTCCCCAGGGAGGCCAGCATAAAACTCCTGCTGACCTCTGTGTCCCTGGGCCTCAGTCTGGCTTGGCCAGGGTCACGGGGGCAGCTCACAGACCTCCCTCCCCTTTCTCCTCTGGGCCCCTGCTGAGACCAGCAACAAAGGGGCCAATTGTCTGAAGCATCCCCCTTGTCTGTAGGGCTCCAGGAGCCTTTCTGAATGCCAAAGTGTATCCATGCATGTTGGTGTGTATATACATATGTATATGTATATGCATGGGATGGTTCTTGCCCACATGTGCATGTAGCATCTGTACAAACACATGCATTCATACATATACACATTTGAGCAAGCATGTGGATATATATGTACATATGTATATATACTGTGAAGATATGTGTGAGTATATATGCATGTATTTACATGTATATGAACAGATGTATCCATGTGCACACTAAAGCATTTTGTGTGGATGTGTGTATGCATGCATGTGCATGTGAGTGCATAAGATACATGCAACTCACTTAAAAGAAATTTTGCGTCACTGGTGCATCTAAGCAGAGCTGGAGTAGTCAGTGGGGCTCCTAAGGCTGAGGGAATAAAAGGTCTAGCTCCCTTCCCAGCAGGTCCCACAGATTCCTTTATGTGGCATTCTCTCTGGTGTGGAAAGTTAGATCTGTTTCTCCTTACTTGCTTTCCCTGGAGGAAGCCCGAGAACAGGCATAGGGAGAGCAGGTATAAAGAGTCTCCTCACTTTGCCTCATTGGCCTGTCCTGACCTGGGCTTCCAAGCTAGACCCCCCCCCCCCAAGATTGTCTGTTCCCTTCCTGTCCCTTCCCAAGGCTGCCTGATTGGATCCATAGTTAGAACAACTATGGGATGACCCGTCCTCATCAACACTGTGAATTAGTCCCCACTGCACCACAGGGCTCGTCGCTGTGTCCCATCATTTTGGTCCCTAACACAGACTGTTCATAGAGATCTGTAGGGATCAGTGGCTGCACTGGACTTGGGTATATGCCAGCCTGGTCTTTTGGAGTCTTCAAGGCTCAAGTTTTCTTATTTAATGAAATTGTCTTCCGAAAAAAGACAACAAAACACATTTTGCTCTGAAGCTGGGGAGAGAGAAGGAAAATGCTTGAACTTTCTGGTCTACCTCTACAGTAGTTCTTCCCAGCCCCTTTCACCAGCACAGCTGCCGTGGAATAGCTTTCTGCTTGCTTTTCCTTCTTGTTCCTCCCTCCTTGTTTCCTCTCTGCTCCCAGCGTGGGCTTATCATTCAACTGTGGAAAAGCCACAAATTAAACTTTACTCCAAAGCTTATCAAAATATTCAGTTGGTAAAATTATCTTATAATTAGCTGAACTGTAAGCCAGAAGTCTTTAACCACAGGAAATGTAATGTGACCCAGTGTGTGTGGAGTCTATATGTTGCTCATCCCAACCTTGGCTGCAGTCTCTGCTTTTCATTATTTTCCCAGTCATTTTCTCCTTGTTCTGTGTGCTCTTAATGGTCCCTGAGGCCTCAAAGAAAATACACTACAAGGTTAGCTGAGATAGATCATGGAATAAATTCAGTTAAGTGTAATATGAGATCAACTTGATTTTTTTTAATATCTTAGGCATGCAAATTTATATACTCTGTGTGGGCATGCATGTTCATGTATGTGTGTGTATATATTTATTGGGGGATGTGCATGTGTGTTGAGGCCAGGAGACAGGTGCTGTTCACCTGATTTATTTATTTATTTATTTATTTATTTATTTATTTATTTATTTATTAGGTAGGGGTCTTTCTCAGGCCTGGAACTCACCATGTAGGTTAGGCAGGCTAACCATAAGAATCTGCCTGTCTGCCCCTTCCTGATGTGGGGGTTACAAGTGCCTATCATATCCAGTTTTTTTTTTTTTTTTAGTGTGATTTCAGATGTGGTATTGAACTCAATTCCTTCTCTTGCAAAGGCAAGCATTTTTTCAACTGAGCCATCTTCCTAGTCCTTGCATGCATTTTTTTTTCCCTGTAAATTTATGCCTACTTTCCTGGGTTTACTGATGTCTTGCCATGACTGGGTCTGTATTTTGGATGATTGCAGTATTCCTTTGAATTATTATGGATATGTGCTGTTTCAGCGATATTCAGGGGATTCTGCAGTGTGGCCACCTGAAAGGCAGTTGGGCTTTCTTGTCTCAATTTCGTCAGTTTTCTCTCTTTCTCCACCTTTGTTCTCCACTCTTTCTGTGATCCCATGACTTGGAGTCCCATCTGCCATCTTGCACCAAATGTGGCAGAATCAGACATGTCATCTGCCACCCTCACCCCCAACTCTCCTGGGGTATAGCAAGGAAACATGGGTGGCGTTTGGGGATCTTAAGGTATGACTTAGGTTTTCATATAGAAACAATATTGCAAAGGTGATACTTAGGTTCTTGGTTGCTGTGAGTTTCTTAAACTGTTAATGCCTGGGCTGGGCATTAGAGGGCTCAGGAGGCTTATATAGGTTCACTGTACAATGATTACTACCTTTTCTATAATGAAGTACTTCCAAAGTTCTAAATTAAGTTTTGGGATGCAGTAACATTTTCATAGATGGGTATTACAGATAATGCTAGTACAGCAGCTAATATTGATGTTTTTTTTTTTTTTTTGCATTTGTTATGGAGTAGGCACACAATTTAACACAGCTATAAACACAAATGTAGAAATATTCATCCTCACATTATTCTGGAGAGGAAACAATAGTTCTGCTCATTTTAAAATTAGGAAACTGGCATCAAGAGCCTCGGTAACTTGCTGTTGCAACTTAACTTAGCCTGCTAACCTGACTGTTTTGCCATCCACTGTTTGCCTTGTGTGAACTGGCCAAGGGTTGTGCCTTATGACTTTGACCGTGTGTACTTGAGATGTTTCTGTGACACCTCTGTAGAGTAAGGTGGAAGTCGCGGTTCCATCTCAACCCCCTGTGGCTGCTGTGCCCAGCAGTCACATGTACCATCTCTTGAAGTTACATTTGCATTTTGGGTTTGATTTCTCTGCTGTCTTTCTAACGAGGCTTGGCTGGCCTTGAGCTGATGAGATCCCTGCAAAAGCTAAGCTAATCCCTAGGAAAGCGCTGGCCCAGGTGTCCAGTCCCTCAGTGGTCTGGTGTCCCCCTGACGCTTGTGTGGAAGAGGTAATGAGAGAACCCACTCTTGGCTTGGCTACCCTAATACAAACCTTGTATTAGCTGCATGCTGACACCCTATCCTTCGGATGCTACCCTGAAAGTTGCTCCCAGCTATGATGCTTTCTGTCTGATCCACAGTGAACTGTTCTTGGCCTTCTAGAGGCCTTTTCAAAATAGGATGGTCCCTTTAAAGGCAAAGTTGAAATCAAGGAGGTATCATTAAAGGTATTATTTGTGAAACAACAAGGGCCATTAGGAAGCTTTCAAAGGTTACTTTTATTATGTGTGTTATGTGTATGAATGTATATATGTGTATATCATGTATGTGTCTACTGTCCACAGAGGCCAGAAAAAGACACCAAATGCCCTGGAAATGGAGTTACTGCTGGTTGTGAGTCACCATGTTGGTACTGGGAACTCTGCAACAACAGCCAGTGCTCTTAACCACTGAGCCATCTGTCCAGCCCCAGACATTAAATAATTGACCGTAATGAAGAATTTTCTTGTGAATCCAGCATGTTCTTTATATTATTTAATTTGTATTTTTCTTCTTTTTTCTTAATTACAGCTTGGACTGACAATAGCCATCCGCTATAGTCACAGGTAAAGCTTTAAATTTTTTTTTTAATTAAAGAAATGTGCTTGTGGTTTAGAGGTTTTGGTTTTCTTAGGTCCTGAAGAATTTTGAGGTTTGTGTTTTGTTTTGGTTTCTCTTTTGGTGGCTGCTTTTCCACGATGTGGATGGCCCAACTGAAATTGCTCTTTGGAGGAATGTGTGGCTGTGGTGGCTTGGTTTTGGTTTTGGAGTACGTGTTGGAAGCTGGCCTCAACCTTGCTGTCCTGTCTCAGCCTCCTTAAGGCTGGGATCACAGGGTGGTGCCACAGTACTCCGTTCTGCCCCCAGGGTTGTTTACAGGCAGTCTTGCTTGTGGCTCAGCTTGACTGGTTGACTTACATCCTCCTGCCTCAGTTTTCAAAGTGCCAAGGTCACAGGTGTGACCCCTGTGTCCAGCAACATGGGAAGCTCTGTGTCAGGGCACAGATAGATGTGAGTTCTGTGTAGCATGCTGAGCCCGAGTCTGACAACCAGAGTTAGGGAATTTTTGCCTGTGAGGCCATGCCAGGCCTGGTTGAGGAGCCCTTTCCTCACCCACCTCTGTTTTGTCTTGCTTCGTGATATCTCCCTTGGTGCTAATCGCATCATGTCAATGGAAAAAAAAAAAAAAAAAACCATCATTTTCTATTGCCATCATTGCAGTCTTGTCCTATGAATGTGTTTCCAGCATCATCTTTCCTATTTGTATGCATCAATACATAGTGTGCTGAATGATTGAAAATGAAGGGTTGGTGAGCAGCACCTTCCTGTTTTCATGCACACTTTGTTCACAGCTCACAGCTTCCCCAAGGTGCCACCCTTGGGTCAAAGGCTTGCAGCTCAGGTTTATTTGGCCATCGCTCCGCAAACAACGCAAAGGTTATCAGGCTGCCCCAGACAGTTTCATGGCTGTGAGGGTGTAAAGAAATATCTTTCCCCTGTCTGTCACATAGACTTATGGCTGAGGCCCCATAACAAAAGGCAGATAATGAGAGGACAATATATTTGTTTATTCAATATGTTTTATATGAATAGAAGCTTTCATAAGGAAACTGTAGTTGGAAGTTTTTCTCTTTCTCACCTGGTTCCACTGAACCAGTTTCTCTCCTAGCCCCCCCCCCCCAGGGTCCCTGCTGCTGCTTACAAAATAATCACTCAGAGGCTAATATTGTAATTATAATTACTGACTAGATCTACCTGTAAATTATCAATTTCTATTAATCTATGTATTGTCACGAGGCTGTGGCTTACTGGTGATTCTCCAGCATGTTACTCCTTTGGTGACTCTGCTGTCCTCTCTGCCTCTTTGTTTGGATTTTACACCTCATTACATTCAGCTGGCCATTGGCTGAAACAGCTTTATTCATCAACCAATAAAAACAATGCATATTTGCAGCATACAGAAGGACATCCCACATCAGAAACAAAGACCTAAACTGAAGAAGTATGATTAGATAGGAGTAGGACCTAGAGCAGTGGTTCTCAACCCAGGGGTGGCATATCAGACATTCTGCATATCAAATATTTAAAATATGATTCATAAAAGCAGCAAACGAAATAATTTTATGGTTGCGGTCACTATAACATGAGGAACTGTATTAGAGGGTTGATGCATTAGAAAGGTTGAGATCCATTGCTCTAGTGGGAATAAACTGACAGACCATTTTTGCTCAGATCTTTGCTGTGCTCTGGTGTCTTTAGAGGTCAGGATGCTCCTTTAGGAATTAGAAGGGTGCCTCCAAAGAGTCTTACAATCTGTTTTATCAATCTTCTCTTCTGTGATTTTCTAATGCCAAGAGGACATATTTCAGAGCAACAAGTCCCAAAACCCTGTTTTTTGCCAGTGCATTTCTGAGTCAGGTGTGTGATGGTGTTTGGATGGTGTGTGCATACATAGAAACACTATCCTGAAGAAGTATAGCATTTTGTCATCAGCATGCTGCAGCTGATAGGATGCATGTCACTGGGCCCTTAAGACACATGGCATGTACTACACTGAGCTCTAGGCCATAAAGTCAGTGGGATGCTGGATGGATTGTATGGGGGAGGGGCATTGGAAATATTGAGTGGTGGTGCACACTTTAGTCCCAGCAGTTCGGAGGCAAAAGCAGATGGATATTTGTGAGTTTGAGGCCAGTTTGGCTTACAAGAAGAATCCCAGGACACCGGGTCTATTAAACAGAGAAAGCCTGTCTCAAAAAAGCAAAACAACATAAAAAAACCAAGAATGGTCTAAATGTAGACTGCTTTAGAATGAGGTGTGTGTGTGTGTGTGTGTGTGTGTGTGTGTGTGTGTGAGAGAGAGAGAGAGAGAGAGAAGCAGACAGACAGACAGAGAGACACAGATGAAGACACCAGACAGAAAAACAAAACAAAACAAAACAAAAAACGTGTCTTATATTTCTTCTCTCAAGCACTTACCACACTCACTTAGACTCTGTGGCAGATGGAATTCTCCAAAGATGGTGTTCTAGTGTCGTTTCTGTTGCTGTGATGATATATCCCAACAAAACCCAACTTAAGGGAAAAGGATTTGTTTTGGTCTCAGGTCCAGGTCACAGTCTGTTATCATAGGGAAGTTGAGGTGGCAGGGGTTAAAGCATTTAGTCACATCACATCCACAGTCAGAAGCAGAGAGGAATGAGTCTGTGTGTGCTTAGTGTTCAGCCAGCTCTCTCTTACACAGTCCAGAACCTCAGACCAAGGCTGGGTTTTCCCACATCAGGGTGAAGGCAATTGAGAAACTATGGTCTTGCTCAACCTGTGGCCACACTTACGGAGTATATTCCAGTTCTCATGGCTGTCTGCCGTCACTTATCTCCCATTTATCTAACTGGTATATTCTGTAAGTCTACAGTTTGGGGTGAGCAGTGGCAATGGCTTCTCTCTGCTTCACAGTGTCTGGAGTTTTGTGGGAAGACTTGAGGGCTGGGAGTCCTGTTATCTGAAAGCTGGGATTTGCGTCTCCAGAGGGAGGTCCCCTCTCCAGAGGGAGGTCCCCGCTGAGGTTTTTGTCATGATATTTTGTCACAGCAGCATAGGTGAAGCTAGGACACACTCTTTGGAAAGTACAGCCTGCCATAGAGTCTTAGTAAGTGAGGGATTGCTTGAGGGAGAAATGTAAGATTGCATCTTTTCTACAAAGCTCTTGCAAGAGGATGTCCAGAGGTGTGTGTGAGGTTTAAGAACAGATGCAAATGGTAGAGGAGTGAAAGGGGCTAAAGGAGGCTTTGCAGAGGAAGCAACTCTCAAACCGTTCTTATGCCCCTAAAGTGAGAAAGCAAGACAGAAGCCTAGCTGGCTCAGGAGACAACCCTGGCCCGCTGGTCGCATGGATCCTGTAGAATGCCTGTGTTTTGTTTTTGTTTTTAATTATTGTTTAGCATTTATTTGGAAGAGAGTGTGGGGTTGAAGTTATCATGTGAATTCTGGTTGTTTCCAATTGCTTCTAGGGTTTTAGTGATTCCATCTTGAACCCAAACCCAGATTCCTTTCTCTCTCCTTCCTTCCTTCCTTCCTTCCTTCCTTCCTTCCTTCCTTCCTTCTTCCCTCCCTTCTTCCCTCCTCCCTTCCTCCCTTTCTTCCTCTCTCCTTCCCTCCCTCCCTCCCTCCCCCTCTCCTTCTCCCTCCTTCCCTCCCTTCCTTCCCCTTTCCTTCTCCCTCCCTCTCTCCCTCCCTCCCTTCCTTCCCCCTCTTCCTCCCTCTTTCCCTCCCTCCCTCCCTCCCTCCCTTCCTTCCTCTCTGTCTCTCTTTCTGTGTCTTCCTTCCTTTATTTTTTACATCCCTACTACACTTTCCCTTCCCCCTCTCCTCCCAGTTCCCCACCCCATCATGCACTTCTCCCTTTCTCTTCAGAAAAGGGCAGCCTCCCATGGTATATCAAGTTGCAGTGAGACTAGGTACCTCCTCTCTTATTAAGGCTGGATGAGGCAGCAGTGGAGGAAAGATTCCCAAAAGCAGGCAACAGAACCAGAGACAGCTCCGATTTCCACCGTCAGGAGTCCCACAAGCAGACCAAGCTACACAACTGTAACATGTATGTAGAGGGCATAGGTCGGTCCCATGCGGGATCCCTGCTTGCCAGTTCAGTATCTGTGAGCTCCTATGAGCCTAGGTTAGTTGGTTCTGTGGATTATGTTGTGGTGTCCTTGACCTCTCGTCTACCTTGGCCAGCAAGGAAACACGACCACGACTCTTCTTCAAGCAGTTTATTCAGCTCCTGCTTCCCTGAGCCCCAGCAAGCCCTTAAATGTGCACTCACTGCCCAATCAGCTCATGCCACCTGGCGATCCGGGATAGGCCACAGAAGGAGGAAGCCCACCAGATCCATCAAGCACTTCCAAATAAGGCTTATTTACAGCTAAGCTGGACTACCTGGCATCCAGCCAGGCGCCATCTTGGGGCTGTGGCTTCCCACACTTGACCTCACTGGCTCCTACTGTCCTTCCTCTCCCTCTTCAACAGGGTTCTCTGAGCTCCACCTAAGGTTTAGCTGTGGGTCTCTGCATGTTTCCATCAGATCCTGCATGAAGCCTCTCTGATGACAATTGGGCTAGGCATCAATCTATGAGTATAGCAGAATGTTCTTAGGAATAATTTCAGTGACTTTTTTGCCATTTGTGTTTGGCTCTATTATAGGTCTCTGGGCTATCCCGCCTCTGGGGCCCGATCCTCAGGGATGGGCTCCCTCTCAAGGTCTGGGTCTCAAGATGGACCAGTCATTAGTTTCCGTGCCACCTTTATCTTAACACATCTTGCAGGCAGGACAAATTGTAGGTCCAGTGTTTTGTGGCTGGGTTGGTGTTCCAGTCCCTCCACTGGGTATGTATGATATGCTATATAGGGTCGGTGCTGAGGTGTGGGGAGTGAAGGATAATGCAGCCATATTCAGATAGTATAAATGTATAAACCAAGAACACCTGTCCTGACTGATGGACATTTAACAACAGTCCATTTATTATCATGGAGCCTTAATTTATTTGTATAAAGTCAAGTCATTTTTTTTTTCAGAGTGGAAAATCGTCTCTTTGATGCTCATTTCCCATTGTTTAGCTTGAGGTTTTGGGTGGAATCCACACAGTGTGACAACTGGGTAACCCCGAGAAGTGCCCTTTGCAGATAACAGCTTTTGGGGCCCCACCACCCACGCAGCAGGGAACAATTTCCCCAGTGTGTGGGTGTTCCGTTTTGTTCTTTCTCTGTAAGGTTGAAAGAATTGTACTCTTCCTCCTTTCTGACCCAGTGCAACAGCCTGAAGTAGCATGTTCCCTCCTGGTGGATACCCTGGGGTAACCATGAAAGAAGAAACAGGTTTAGAAATGGCACCTACCTCACCTTTAGCTCTCACCCTCTGACACAGGAACAACCACATGAGCCAGCGCTGTGGCATTTTTGCATGAGTTACTGTACTCATGTTTCAAAAGCAGGAGATAACAGCAGGGAAGAAGCCTGCGGTAGAATGATTTGTTTGCTTGTTTTTGTTGGTTTTCTTTCTTAAATAGGTAGGAAAGGAAGCTAATTTTCTATCTGATACAGTTACAGGAAAGACGACAGGAACATGAGTTTCAGATAAAACTGAAACAATGATTCTTCTCCATAACAGACTTACATCTCCTGGCTTCCTATTGACCCTGAGAAAGGCCATTGAGGCCAGTGCTACATCAAGACATTGGGGTTATAGGTGACACTTCTTCCAAAGGGTTTGACATCTCCCAAAATGTTCTGGATAGTTTTATTTCAACTTTAGACAGGCTAAAGTAATCTAAGAAGATAGAACCTCAATTAAGAAAAATACCTCCAAAATATTCATCTCTAGGGAATTTTCTTAACTGGTTATTGATGTGGGAAGGCACAGCCCATTGTGGTTGGTGTCATACCTGGGCTGTTGGTTAAACAGGCCGAGCAAGTCATGTTGAGCAGGCCAGTAAGTAGCACCCCTTCATGGCTTCTGCCTCAGCTTCTGCCATCACCCTGTTTGAGTTCCTATCCTGACTTCTTTCAGTGATGGACCATGGATGTGGAAGCAAAAGCCAAATAAACCCTTTCCTCCCCAACTTGCTTTTGGTTACAGGGTTTCATCATAGCAATAGTAACCCAAACTCAGACACAAGGGTTTGGATCAGGGATGGAGAAGGAAGAACTGGAGAGCCTGTGTATAATCCATCCCAGAGAGGTGAGGAATATTTGTGACCAGCATGGCCACTCTTAGATGAACATGCAGAGCTGTGGCTGAACACTTACCCCAAGGCTGTTCTTGCTTTTGTTTTGAATGGCTTGGCAAGAAGTGAAGGGGTCATGTACTCTTGTGTATGACTTGGATTAGAATCAGAGTCTAAAGTTGGTAGATGAATCAGAAAGCTTATTGAATGGACAGGTGACATCAAGTAAGTAATGAAATTGTCATCTTGGAATACAAAAGTAAAGAAAAGACAAGAAACAGGGTCATCAGGGCCAGGATTTTGATTTCATATGCTGGCAAATACCTAGTGACTCCCATTTGGAACTGGTTTGATGTTGTGGGGTCAGCTCAGGGAGAATGTTATTCTCCAAACTTTGTAAAAAAAAAAAATGCCTTTCTACCCCTTTTTCCCATTTTCGAGAAATAGTTGTTTCTGTCACCAGGGCTCTGGCCAACTGCTTTATCTGTCTCTTTCTCAAACTTCACAGTAAGGCCCTGACTAGATTTATATACAAGAGTTGCCAAGAATTATTCATCTCTGATGGTAGAATCTTAAAAGTCAAGCTATCTTTAGAAGGTTACATTTTTTTAATAACCTTCACACAAAATATTACTAAGGGGCAGACTCTGCATCTTCATGGAGTGTTCAAATCATGTGTTTTTACTTAGTGTTTTGAGGGTGGTGGGTTATGTTGTTGTTATGTCACGACAGAACTCAGCACAGGCCTGGAGGTGGGTGTAGAGTATGACAGATGCTCTTCATGCTGTATCTTCTGGTGCCTCTTCTATCCACCCCTACCCATAATCCCTTGTCTCTTCTCAAGTTAATGACCTTATCTTTTAGGGACCTTTCCTGCTCATTGCATGCCATCACAACACTCACAGGGTTGTCTCTGAGGAGTCTTTTGCCCACAAACAAGGCTATCTTCTTCAAACACAGATCTGACCATACTTTTCTACTCGGAAACCTCTGTGGGCTTCCAGGCCTAAGGCATGAAATCCAGATCCTTAGCATGGGATTCTGGATTCATGCCCTCATGCCCTTGATCCTGTTGTTGCCTTTGATGGATTGGCTTTCCTCCTCTCTTCTTCATTGAACTCCCTCACTTCAGGCAGCCCCTTAGGATGCTGTAGTCTTTTGAAGACTTGTCAAGAACCCATTCATTCTCCTTTTGATTAGGTCTCAAGGTGTTTCTCAAGACAGATTCTAATCCTGTGTCTACTTTCTGACTTTACCCGGAGATGTGAAGGACAGATTATACTCTTGTCACTCCACATTGGACCTGTCCTAAACTGTCCCCTCCCCAGTTAGCACTTGACCTAGAGCTAAGAACATGGACAACTGTGTTGTGTTGGTGGGTCTGAGAAAACTTAGATTTTCTTTTATAGTCACTCCCTGAAAAAAGTGACCTTTCCCTTTTTTCAAAAGACTAAGATAGCTGTATTATTTTTCTCATCACTATGATAAACATATTCAAATGAAGCAACTAAAAGATTCGTTTTGGCTTACTATTTGAGGGCGCAGTCATTACAGGAAGAAATGAAGCTAAAGGAAGGAATGGTGGCAGGGGTATGAGGCAGGGAAAAGATGGCCTTTTCTTTTCCCAATTTTAATATATATATATATATATATGTGTAATATATATAAATATATTTATTATTTTTCCTTATTTTACATATCGGTCCCAGTTACCTCTCCCATCCTCCCATGTCCCCCAACCCCCCTCTCACTCCATAGGGAGGGTGGTGCCTTCCAGGAGGGATCATCAAAATCTGTCAAGTCATTTGGAGTAGGATCTAGGCACTCCCTCCTGCACCTCAGCTAAGGGAGTATTCCTCCATGGGGAATGTGCCCCCAAAGTCCTTTTGTGCACCAAGGACATCCTGGTTCCACTGTCAGAGGTCCCTTAGACTGCCCAGGCCTTCTAACTGAGACCCATGTTCAGGGGGACTGAGTCGGTCCAATGCTGGTTTCCCAGCTATCAGTCTGGGGGCCCATTAGCTCCTCCTTGTTAGGTCAGTTGTCTCTGTGGATTTCTGTAGCCTGGTCTTGACCCCATTTTTTTGCAACTGGATTCCAGGAGTTTGGCTCAGTGTTTAGCTGTGGGTGTCTGCTTCTGTTTCCATCAGCTACCAGCTGAGGGCTCTATGATGGCTTACAAGTTAGTTGCCAATCTCGTTATCAAGGAAGGACATTTAAGGTAGCCTCTCCACTGTTGCTCAGATTGTTAGTTGGGGTCATCCTTGTAGGTCTCTGGACATTTCTCTAGAGTCAGTTTTCTCTTCAAACCTATAATGGCTCCTTTTATCATGGTATCCCTTGTTTTACTCTTGTCTATTGGTCCCCCAACTTAATCTTCCTGGTCCCACATGTTGTCCTCTCCTCCTCTTCTCTTTCCCCTAACTCTCTCTCCACTCACTGCCACCTCCCCTCTCCCAATATGCTCAGGAAATGTAATCAGGGTAGCCTCTGGAAATGCCCTCACAGACATGTGAGTCTCCTAGGTGGTTCTAAATCCCATCCAGTTAACAGTCAAGATCAATTATAGCCAAATCAAACTAATCGAAATTCAACATAACCAATTAAAATCCCAATTTCCTCTCATGTAGAAATCAGCTATGAAAATCAATTACTAAACTCTTTTGTAAAGACAAAGGTCTAGAATAACTTTATCAATCAGATCCAAAATGTCACTATGGCCAGATATCTGACAGAGAGAATTTAAAGGAAGGAAAGATTTGCTCTGGCTCAGAGCTGCAGTTCATCATAGCCGAAGGGTACCTCGAGGTACCTCAGGGCAGAAGGAGTCTACACTCTCAGGCTTTCTTCTTTCCCCTTTGCTTCATGCCTATGTGATGGTGCCTTCCACAGCTTGAGGAATGTCTGATGCAAGGTTAATTCCCTTTGGAAATCACCACAGATTCTCTCAGAGGACATATGCTTTATTAATCTCCTCCTTAACCCAGTCAAGAGGGAAACCAGTATTAGCCCATTATTACAGCCATCTTAAAAATAAAACAAAACAGAATCATAAAGAGCTTAATTTCAAGACAGGAATCAGTACAGTGTAGGGCTGGTGAAAGGGCAGACATGTAATGTATATACATGTATCATACATATATGTATATATATACACACATGCATACACACCTTCACACACACACATATACAGATAACACATACACATATGCATATACACACACATGCATACATGCACACACACACACACACACACACACACACACACTCACACACACAATACACATCTTACCACATATCATCCGGAAATGTAAAACCTAAAGCCACACACCTGGGAAAAAATTAAAGACAAAATCTCTGTGAGCCTGTGCAAGGCACAGTTTTTTTTCAGTCTTAAAAGTATGCAGTATAACTGAAAAGATTGGAAAAGTAGATTTTATTAATTAAATACAAGTGCTGCCTAAAAAACCAGGGCTAAAAGATGAAAAGATGATCCACAAATTGGGAGAAAAATATTTGTGCAATGCACATCTGACAAGAGACTTGGATCAAGAATGTATAAAAACTGCCATGGCATCCCTTGACAAGAAAACAAAGGCGCCCAGCTTAATTTATGAACAGAAATCTTTGAACCATGAGGAGATGTTTGACACCATCAATTACTAAGGAAATGAAAATATACCGAATGTACTTTAGGATAACTTGAAAGAGTCAGGATCCTCCAACCCACACAAAGCAGCTGATGAGATGTGGGCTCTTCTGTTAGGGGAGAGCACAAAATAGTGCAGCCACTTTGGGGAAAGATTTTGGTAGTTTCTTATGATGTTATTTACTTAATGATTCCACAATTCCACTTCTGGGTAGCTACACAAGAGAGATGAAATGGTCCTGTGTGCAGATGTTTATGGCACATCTATGTAGAACAGCTTCAAACAGAAAACGGTCTGCAGCATCCTGAGGAATGATGAAGGCTAGCACAGCCATGTAATGAAACCCACTTAGAAACAGAAGGCACTGTAGTATGCGAAAGGATGCAGGTTCAAGGGTGCACATACCATGCAATTCCAGTTCTGTGACACATTAGTGGTGTCCCAGGAGGGCGAAGGGATTGGCTGGAAATACATCTGGGGGAGTTGAGGGTAGAGTGAGAGGTATTTTGAATCTTGATCATGATGGTCATACTGGTTTAAAGGAGTTTTACTGTAATGGGATTTTGGTCAGTGAATGTGAGTTAAAGAGCTATGGCAGGGAATCTTTGCACCAATTTTGCTGGGGGGCTTCCAAGGTTCCTGTGTGGGGCCAAGGGGCTCCTTCATTTGGAGGCCTGGTTCATGTTTTGGCTCACCTTATCACTTTCCAGGAAGCTGTTAGATGTACAAATGCACCCAGTTCTCTGTCTTTCTGAGACTTGCCACATAAACACAGGTGCAGCCAGGTCTTTGTCAGCTGTGGACATTCCAGATGGAACAGAGCTTGAGTGAGGCCTTCTTACTGGGGGCACTTCAGCCTGAGGTAATTGAATTTGACCTTGTCCTTCACCCAGGCAAGAGTCTTAGGGTCTCCTAAGCCTTCAGGGCAACAGGGCCAATGTGCTGGGCTTGGCTTAACTTCCCTCCTTGGAGCGGGTGCAGATCCTCAGGTCACATTCCAGGAGGCGCAGCTCATCTTGTCCATCTGGAAAACTCACCCTTAGTCGACCTCTCCCTGGAGACTGAGGAATGGGGTGCGGCTGTTTGCAACTCTCACCAAGGAGAAAACAGCTCCACATTCTGCTCCGGTGAAAGTGGCAGGTGTCACTTCAGTTTCCACTTGCTTGACTGCCACTGAGTAGGTAGGTAGAGGCAGACTGAGAAATGGCCCAAGAAGTCCAACAGCATGCTCAGCACGTCACCAAAAGAGGGTACAGTTCTTCCAGGCCCAGACAGGGAAAACATGGCGGTATGAGTACAGCATGGAAAGGGCTGGCACATAGTCTGGTGTACTATGGCCTTACCTTCGAGCCTGGTTCTGTTTCTAGATTCTTCAAGCATTTTTTAAAAAAATTTTATTGCACGATGAGACCAGCATCGCAATTTGAAGACTCTGCAAAGCTAGCTGCAGAAAGTTTTACATTTATCACCTTCTAGTCATTTGCATGCCTTTGTTTGTTTTTTTTTTTTTTTTTTTTTTTTTTCTTGTATGAATCGTACTTTGGTCTCTCATGTTCCTAAAAATCCTGAAAGTCATCTTAAATCACATGGAGGTTTACCGTTGGAGGGTGCTGGGCACCCCTTGGGGGGGGGGAGTGTTTATGCTGTGGACCAGTGTGAAGGAGTGTGCTGAGGTAGCTCTTTCTCTTCTTCCTGGGGTGTCTTATCACACAGCCTTTGTTTCCTGTTGAGGTTGATAGAGTCTCAAATGCCATGCAGAGAAGCCACTGCAGAGATCTATACTCCCTGCACTTCCTACAGCGGGTATGCCTGCTTTTGCCAGTGTCTGCCTCTGACATTCTAGCTCATATCTGTCCTCTGTAGGGTCCATGGTGGGGGTGGATCATGAGTGGGTACTTGAGGATGTTGAAGGGGCCCCATCTGTGTACTCCATGCCAGCCTCCACAGATTGCCCTCTAGGGGTCAAGTGTGTCTTCCTTCTCAGTCACATGATTGTGGACATATACTGGGCTAGTGTGCTTGGCTTCTTAGTGGTATATGGTGTGGTTATTTATTCATTTATAGTGTGTGTGTGTGTGTGTGTGTGTGTGTGTGTGTGTACAGGTGAGTGCTTACATGTGTTTATGTGCTTGCAGAGGTCAGACGTTGATGCTAGTTGTCTTTCTTTAAGTCTCTTTGTCTTAGTTTTTGAGACCAGGTCTCACTGACCCTGTAGTCCACTTACTTGGCAAGAATAAATGATTAGCAAGACCTAGAGATCCTCCTGCTTTTTCCATGACACCATGATTACAGGTATTTACTACCATGCCTGGCTTTTTACACAGGTCCTGGGATCCAAACTCGTGTCCTCATTCCTGCACAGCAAACATTTTACCAACCAAGCCATCTCTCTAGCTTTAGTATGATTATTTGTTGATGTCCCTCCTGGGTGTTTGCTTCTAAAACCCCAAGGGATATTTGTTGATATCTTTTTGCAATCCAAGGTCAGAGAGGTTACTTCACATGTTTAATGGGTAGAGGCTAGGGATGTGGTTACATTCTATAATATACAAATGTGGAACAGCCCCTAGAACAAAGAATCATTTGACCCAAAAAAAAAATGAATACAGCCCAAGTAGAAACCCACTATAGAAGAGATTCCCTCAGGGTCCAGCCCAGTGAACATTTTTCTTCTATCTTTAGGACTCAGAAGGTATCATGTACTCAATTAGCACAGGTCTGTTACTCAGTGGCTCATGAGCTGTGTTGGCTTTTGTATTAATAAAAATATCCTCCAATAGTCACTGAAATATTTTATTTCTTGAATTTGTGTTGTTTAAACATAAAGATTAAATTAGCTTTCAATTAATTATGGCAATGAATGGGCCAGAACGGTTGTTTCTTCAACATGGTAGATAACTCTGAACCCACCTATGGCTGCCTGATAATGATTCAGAAGCAGATGGCAGCAGCCTTCCTGCCTCCCTGGTTTAGTTTTCAGTGGAGGCTCATGGGAAGGCACTATTGTGTTAGCTAGCTTTCTTGTCCATAAAACAGAAGGCTTTGCATAAGCTACTTAAAAAGAGGAATGGTTATTTTTGCTCGTGGTTTCAGAAAGTTTGGCTCATGAGCATCCCCATGCCTCCAGGCAGGGGACAGGTGCTCCTCCCCTGATCCAGATAGCTTTCTATTGCTGTCTATTTCTATGACCATCAGCAACTTGGAGATGAAAGGGTTTCCTTCATCTTACAACTCACAGGTCATGCTTCATCACTGAGGGGAGTGAGGGCCATGGAGGATGGTTGTTTATTGGCTTGCTCTCCATGGCTCTATTAGCCTGCTTTCTTCTATAATACAGAACTCGCTGCCTAGGGGTAGCACTGCCTAGAGTGGCCTGGCCTCTCCCACATCAATTATCAATCATGACAATGTTCCACAGGTCTACCCACAATTGATGTTCTCTCTTTCCAGAATATCTTAGCTTGTCTCAAAACAACAAAAAGAAATGTAATCAGCATGCCTCCCTATTTGTATTATTGTAATAATTGCAGATTCCATTCTAATTCCAAACAAACACTCATCTGATGTTTAAAATGCAGTCTAAGTCAGCCACTTAAATAGCAGTTTTTAAAATCAAATGTTCTAACTCATTGCAATCTAAAGAGCTACTTACTGATTTGGTGCTTACATATGTAGAAATGGTGGTAAGCAAATGGTTAAAAAAATCTTTGCTTTCTGTAATTAAACCATTATGTTTCTGCAAGAGCAAAATAACCACTACATGTTAAACAAAAACAAAACAAAAAACCACTGCAATTAATAACACACAATGGTCTTGAATCTGAATCTGAGCGGAGGTATTTCAGGCAGTGGTCCTTGTCTTTGGATGAGGTATTCTGAACCAAGGCTGTGGTCCTGCAATGCAAGGTGGATGGGCAGGAATGCCACTAATTCATTTGATGTTTGATTCTGAGTTGGTGTTTGATTGTTCACTGCTGCCATATTTTTTTTTTCAAACTACATCTTCAGTTATGTGGCCCACAGCTTCAGAAGCTGGTTAAGTAACGTTCAGTTGCTTAAATCCTGTCCCCATAACTACTACAGCTCCCAAGGCAGTATAATCAATTCTGCTTTGAAGTTAAGGGCATCTGTTCTCAGAGGTCAAAGAACCTGTCCAAGACCACATGGACACTTAATGAAGGTCGCTGTCTTCCAATAATGCTAGCAATCTCTGCTTACCTTGGAATACTGGTGACTGTAAAATCCATTTGAGAAAATGTTCTTAGAAAAATCAAAGGGCTATTTCATGAGAGAAAATACAGGGATGTGTCTTTATAAAGATAAAATGTACAACTTAAGCTATGGTGGAAAGACTAGTATAAGGCCAACGAGGGGCCATGAAATGGAATCTAGCTCTTGTTCAGGGTCACGATGGCTATGGCTGTGTTGTGACTCATGATGCCGCTAAGAGAACCTGCTGGACTTCAGAGTCTGCTCTCATTGATTCTTTGTTTCTTTCACAATTACTTTTTGTCAGGTAGTGTACACTTACATGTGAGTAAGGAGAAACCCAGCCCACTGCTGTAAGCAGGAACTGTATATTTTCTCACTTAATGATTCTTGAAGTGGAGCAGTTTCAGGGTGGCTATTTTGTGGTTCAGTGACATCCTGAAGGACCAGGGTTGCTTTGATCTTTCTTCTCTGCAGCCCTCAGCCCGTCAGTTTTGTCTTGACTGACTCCCTTGTGGTCACAAAATGGCTGCTGGGGTTCTTGCTGTCACATGCATATGTAATGGGATTTAGCAGCAGAGGAGGACCTTCCTCTATGCTTCTTTTTAATAGATGGAAACCTTTTCCAGAAACCCTTCAAGAGATTTCCTCTCATTTCACATTGTCCAGATGGACCCATGTGGTCATTTCTAAGGCTGGCCCTGGTGAGGAATCGGGATGCCTATGGCTGGATTAGTTAAGCACAGCAGATCCACAGAGGATAGGTTCTGAATACAAAATGACAGTTCTGTTACAAAGGAGGGAGGGAAGAGGGGTGGGGCCAACAACTGGAAATTCTGATACATATTTAAAAACTATTTTTATTAAAGACGATCTCAAACATGAGAGAAAACAACAGCAGGTCTTCAATTTCTTTTCCCCCCTGAGTTTCTGCAGTTATCACACTTTTGACAATGTTTATTCATCAGCATTCTTCCTTTCATCCCCTGGAGTATCTTCAAACATCCCAGACACACATTGATGTTTAATGAGCTACATATGCTGAAGACCTCCCTTATACCTGGGCCCGGATTCAAGGGACAAAGCTACTCCATGGGCTAGAGATTAGGAAGGACTAGCTGGCATCAACTACTTTTTGCTAGAGAAAAAACAGCATACTAACTAGCTGTAGTGACCTTCTCCTGGGAGGTTGAGGTAAGAAGATCTTGAATTTGAGGCCTTCCAGGGCTGCATCACAGAAAAACAACAAAACAAATGACAAAATTTCTCAAGGGAAAAAAACAGCACTTAGAGGAGAGGGTTCTCTCTGCTTTTGTCCTGGCTGCTTCTGGAGTCACAGGAAGCAGCTGACCTAGGAAGTCTGAGTTGGGGATAGGGCTCCTCCCTGCAGGTCAGTGCAGGTTTAGCCTCAAGCATATAGTTTGCACTCTCTGACTGATGAGGCCAATGCTTTCTAAGAGTGGGTTTGGGTTTGCTGACACCTGTTTCTGCATGTTAATAGATTTCTGGGGTGAGAGAGCCAGCGATGTCATCTGCAGGTGTGTGAGCCTGTGGTGGCGGTCTGCTGTTTGGCATTTGTCTCAGGAGGAATTTGTAGCCACATCTGTCCTCAGTTGCAGCAGGCTGCCGGGTCAGCTGTTTCCCTGCAGAGTGAAAGCCACTGTGGCTGCAAACGTGTACTTTCCCCAAAGCTTTGACTGATTTCACTTAGTTGTGGAACAAAATACAAATGTTGTTTCTTTAAAATGCCACAGTAGCGGGCAGGGTGTATTTCCATATACCCTTTTCTGAGTGTCCTGAGGCCACCTGCCTTATTGCACACTTGAAAGCTTCCCCTTCCTCTCCCGGAAACAGGAAGCTCGCCTTCTTATTTCCCTTCAGTTTTAAAGCATGTCCCTCTTTGAAGAGAGTTCACACACTCCCTGTGGGGTTGTGCCTTTGTTTATAACATTAAAAAAATTCTCCATTTCTCTACATGTGCTGTTTCTTCTCTATAAAGGTCACACAGCACAGAGCTCCCTGCTCAGCATATATCAGCCTGGGTTGATTTTATCCCTGTGTGCTTTGTAAAATGTTTGTATTTGCATAGGTCGTTTAGATGCAGAAGCACTTTGCATTACTATATTTGAAAACTAAGAGAGAGACAGAGACAGAGAGAGAGAGAGAGAGAGAGAGAGAGAGAGAGAGAGAGAGAGAGAGAGAGAGAGAGACTTCTGACAGTCTACGGCCAGTCTGGGTGGCTACTGTAGTAATTACACCAGTCCCTTAGTGTAGGTTTGTAGAGTACGTGTACTGCACTGAAGTGTCCTTTGTTTGCAGGATGTGCAGTTCAGTGTGGTGTGAGAATCCATCTGACCCCAATACATTTTGTTTGACATGCACAGCTGGGGTGCTGGAGGATAGTCCCAGCCATTAAAAAGAATGCAAAAACAAAACACACAATCTATTTGTCAGGACACAATGAAAGGGAGACTTATTGGGCCTGGATGATATGCAGAGGATGGAGAAGAGGAAAACCAGCCTGGCACCCAGGGAGCAGACAGGGAAGCACAGCTGTTATTGACTGCTACAGCTCTCCCAGCAATGCAAACTGATGCATGCCCTTTCCAAATTGTGGGACCTTCCCCAAGGCTAAGGGGACATAAGACTCACTTGGCATCTAGGAGCAGCTTCTAAGATTTCTGACCTGTGAAGACCTTCTATGCCTCCCTAGGTACCCCTGGGTTTCCCTTAGAGGCAGAAGAGGAGGTAGTGATGCATTCTTAGGAAGTTGATTCCTCATCCTCCTCTAGTACAGGGATGCTGCCCTGAGCCCAGCTCCAGTTTCCTCCTGCCTGAATCTCTGCATCTTCTGTTTGTTCCCATTTGTGACCTGACAGTGTTCTAGGAGGAACTGGAAACAATAAGTTGATGTTATAAAGGGTCTACTAAAGTTGTTCAGGAAATATTAAGATATATAAAATAAAATTTTGTTCAAGGATTACTCAAGGATCAGTAGCATATGGGCCAGATTTGTTTAAAAACTAGGGAAAGATTTGTACATTTAACATAATAAAAGTCTAGATTACTGGGAAAATGTTTCTGCTAATGTTTGGCAATTAATTTGCCACCAATATAAATCCCATTCTCATTACACAAAGAAACACCCCTGGCCCACAACTGGACATTAGGCCCTTTCCCACACCAAAGAGCACACCTAAAATGTTATAACTGAATTGCTGCAGAAGCCTCAAACAACTTCTCTGCGGGCTGGTTTCTTCTGGGGTGCTAGCCAAAACTGGACATACACTCTATATTCTTGAGAGGATTTTTCCTCCTTGCCCCCCCCCCCTACTGAGTGTGGACATATTTCTCTGCTACAACAGTATCAGTTTCACACTTTGTTCTCTGAGCACGTGTGTGCACATCCATATGTACATACATGTGGTTGCACCTGAACATCCATGCTGCATACCTACAACCAAGTAGACCTTGAGAAAGGTACCTGGCAACCTCAGTTGCATTTAGAAGCCACAGCATCTGTGTATTACCTTAGTCATCTGAGCCATTTCTGAGTGTCAGCTCTGAGCCTTGCCTTGCCTCAGACATGGTCCACTGTTGCTAGTTTCCTCACTAGCCATGGAGAAGAGCAGCAATATGCACTTACTTCCCACGATGGATCTTGGTGAAAAAAGATGCCCAAGAACCTCCCTCTCTGTCCAGAGCTCTACTTGGATCTGTAGTGCAGAGGTTAGGGGCTCTAGTAACCAAGTAACTTCTAGGTGAGTTTGTGGACATCAAGAACTTTACAGACAGCCTGGGAAGAGCACCCAGGAAGTGGAAGCTGGCTTGGCTGCATCTTAAGCATCAAAGACAGCCGGTTAAAATGACCCCCTTTATTAGCAGGTCTCTGTCCTCCCATGGAAGAATCCTGCAAACAGGGCCCACAGTGAATCCTAAAAGATTCCAGCCCTATGAAGTTATTCTGGTTTGTTCATTCACTTGTTTGTTTGTTTAATGTGTATGGGTGTTTTGCCTACAGGCATGTCTATGCACTTAGTGCATGCAATTTGCACAGGAGCCAGAAGAGGGCATCAGATCACCTAGAAGTGGAGTTATGGAGTATTGTCAGCCACCATATGAGTACTGGGAATTGAACCCTGGCCAGTGCTTTTAACTGCTGAGCCATCTCTCTGGCCCTGAACTTTGCTTTTTTTGTTTGTTTGTTTGTTTGTTTTTGTTTTTGTTTTGTTTTGTTCTTCTTCTTTTTTTTTTTAATATGGCTTTAGTTCAAGATTGACCTTTGCACACTGTTCAGTACCTCCCAAATCAAACTGGGTATCAGACTCAGCACAGACTTTCAGAGAAATGACTTTTAATTGCTTGTAAAATTCACCAGAAATTTGATAGCATATTAACAAAACAAAAGCAAAACAAAAATACCTTGACCTAATGGTTTGCAAGAATAACTTAAAAATGAACTTTCTTGAAAGACCCACCAATTAATGGGAAATGCATGCATCATTTCCCTTTGGGGAAAACGTTTAAGGTGCCAGTTTGGTTAGCTGAGCTCTTGATGGAACAGAAGAGGTCCCCTCTGGCTGCATCATGGCTGCATTTGTTGCAAGCTCCCCACTCTTCCCCCACGTAATTCTACTTCTTGACCCGAGCGGAGACTCTCAAAAACCTAACTCTGGCTACATTCATAAATGATAAACTTTTCAATTCACACTGAGTAGTTTATATGGATTTCAAAACACAGTTGAATCCATTCTTCTGAAGACAACACAAATTCTTTATCTTTCTGATGTCACTAATCCAGTGTTTGCACCAGATTGTCACTAATGTCTGAGCAACTTGGAAGGATTTCCACCTAGTACGTTTGAGCACATCTCGCTCTCCCAGCCATTCACCAATGGTGTTTAATCAGCAGGATTTTCTCAACCAACCTTCACTTTGTTTTCTGTCAGGATGTCTGAACCATTCTGTGTGACCCCCACAGAAATGTTCCTGTCATGAGACTCAGGGAGCTCTTGTGAATTTTGTGATGACAGATGGCCAAGGCATAAAACTACCTCACTACCTCCATGGGCTTTGGGCTTTGCAAGAGGGATTTGTGCTCTCTCTCTCTCTCTCTCTCTCTCTCTCTCTCTCTCTCTCTCTCTCTCTCTCTCTCTCTCCCTCTCTCTCTCAGATCTGCAATGGGACTATTCATCATGGGGAGGACACTGAGTGTCAGAACACACTCCTGACATAGTCCCTCCTGGTACCCACAAGCTTGACATAATCCAGAGGTCTCAGCCTCTTGTTTTCTGCCTGACACAGTGACCACTATATACTGTGCCTACAGGTGTACTTGAGTTCCCTCCATCACAGAACTCAGGGGGGACCCAGTGGGTAAACACAGGAGAATAAGAGAAAGGAAGAATAAGTGGGTTTGGTGTTTTCTTCAGAGGGACCCTCCTTCTTTGTCATGGCCAGCAGTAGTGGATAAGACCCTTTGTGTCCCTGCCCTCTCCACGGTGTGGCATCAAACACACAGAGGCACAAACTGGCTGTGTAGGGAACTTCCCGAGACTCTGCCTCATTGCCAGAACTCAGGTCCTGTAGATAGCTGCTTTTCTCTTCATCTTGGATGAGCTACCCTTGATTTCTCAGCAGGTCTGGCATTGCTAGTATCATGCCAGGCTTCTTCTGGAGACCATGTGCTTATTTCCCAGATATTTCTAGAATATTTATAAATTATATATAGTTGGTGTAATAAGTAAACACTATTCCAGAGAGTTGTTGTTTTTTGACCACTAATAGTGGAAATGTGTAGAAAGTAACTCTTTAAGGTAACTACAAGCCTGGCATGTCTCATAAACATACAGAATTTCCTTTTCCTGTAGGCTCATACACCACTTGGCCACCACAGAGACCAGACATGATTAAGGTCCCCTCTCTTTTTGGAAGGTCATTCCCTATAGCATACCCAATTGATGCTACATGTAGTTCTCATAAAAAATATTTGAGGCCAGAAAGGTTCCACTGAGATGTTCCTGGGTGGGTAAACTTTGGTATAAAAGCAAAACTGTTGAATTTGTGAGTGACATCTGAATTTTCAGACCACCCTATTGTGAGGCTGGACATTGGCTTCCTTTAATATAGTTTGAACAGGACCTGTCCCTACTGTACACATCTTTAGTTCATCTGCATCCTTCTACTAGGTTCTCATGTCCACGAATAACAGCCAGCATCCCAGTTCTGGACACAGGCTTGCACTCAGATCCCAGGACAAGCCTGTGACCCAGAGGCACTAAACACTGTCTGTTCAGCTGAGGCTGCTTCTCCTTTCCAGCTCACAGAGACTAATTCATTCAGTTTAAAAGGATTTCTGATTTGGTAGGAAATCTTGTTTTCTTTTCAGATAGTGTTGAGTTTCATTTTTTCCTCTCATAGCACAGACTTTCTGCCAACAGGGCCTCTGTTTGCCTCTCCTCACAGTCACACACAATTCCCAACATTCATTTAGAGAGAGAAATATCTGAATAATTTGAATATCTTAAACAATTCCTAAAACATGTTACTTGTTGATAAGTATTTAATATACTTCTTAATAATTATGTGTATCTGTTCTCTCTCTTTCATTGTCTGGGCATTTAAGGTCAGTACAGTAATAGGCGTTTATTTCCTTTCAGTAAAGCTCACCCACCCTCAAACCTGATTGCTGGATGTGAGCATCCATTTCACCACAAAACCATCCCAGTATAGGGATATGGAAGATGGGATGAGAAGTGTTGAGGGTCACGTTCTAGCACTTGAAACAAGAGGTGTGTGTGTGTGTGTGATATATGTGTGTATGTATCTGTGTATGTGTACATGTAGTTATCATTTCTTTTGTTGTTTGTTTCAAACTCTTGCTCTATAGTGAAGGCTGGCTTAGAATTCACTTGCATCCCAGGCTGTCCTTGAACTCATAGCAGTCCACCTGCCTCAGCCTCCCAAACGCAGAGATTAAAGCATGAGCCACCATGCCCTGTTAAGCAAATGATTTAGTTGTACTGAAATTTAGTTTCTTCTTGAAATTTAGCTTTACTGACTGTGGTGGTCTGAGTGAGAAGGCCCGCATGGGGCTCCTATGTTTGAATGCTCGGTCCCCAGCTAGTAGAACTGTTTGGAAAGGATTAGGAGGTGTGGCCTTGTTGGAGGAGGTGTGTTACTGGGGGCAGGCTTTGAGCTTGCAAAAACCATTCCCAGTTAGCTTTCTGCATGGTGCTTATGGATCAAGATCTCAGCTACTGCTCCTTACCATGCTCCTCATCATCATGTCACAGACTCTCTGGAACTGTGAGTCCCAAATTAAATGCTTCCTTTTATAAGTTGCCTTGGTAATGGTGTCTCATCACAGCAGTATAAAAATAGCAAAAACATGAGTACATCTATCTGTCAAAGGATTA
Source organism: Phodopus roborovskii (assembly GCF_943737965.1). Classification (NCBI taxonomy): domain Eukaryota; kingdom Metazoa; phylum Chordata; class Mammalia; order Rodentia; family Cricetidae; genus Phodopus; species Phodopus roborovskii. Next base: position 25,780,384 of record NW_026126416.1, on the reverse strand, counting down.
CTCCATGGACTAATTTCTGTAACTTACAGAGTGTCATAGAGTGGTCACATGGACAGTCTGGGCTCTTGTTCCACAATCTTTACTTCCTGTCTTTATCCGAAGTATGGTTATACACAGCAGCCCTACAAGAACCAAACCCTTCCCACCCTCTCCTTTCCTAGTCCCCCCAAAATGTCGGTGGACCACAGAGTCATGGGCCAAGATTCTCATGGCCTCCATTAAGAGTTCCCCAATGTACTTGGCTGTGTTTGTCTTGACAGTAGTGACAGAAGTTATTCACAAGAACTGTAGCTTGTACAAGAGCCGTGGGCCCTCCTACTTTCCAGTATCTAGCTTGGTGACTCTCTCAAATCTTGGCTATGTCAACAGGACAGCAGAGCAATGATCTCATTTGAACTTAAGTTCCTTTTGTGGTTTGCTTATGGGAAAGAAATTACATATTCAAATTGTAATGGAACTTGGAGGAAGTTTTTAGTATCTGGGGGGAAACCGTGACAGAAGGTGCCATTTAAAATGTATGAATAATGTACAAGCAAACAGGAATTCATAGTTACAGGAACAAACCTGTCTATTGGAGAGAATTACCATGGGAACCAAAGATGCCAGCCCCGTAGCTTTCCTTCAACAAATGAACTTAATGCTGCGTCTAAATTTAGAATGCCTTTTGCATGGAGTGCTCCTGAACTGGGTCCTGTCTTCTATTTCAGAAGCCTTCTATTTTGTCATCAAAATGAACATCTGGGGACATTTTAATTGCTGTTTTGCATTTCACTCTATAGAATCTTCAAGCACCCTGTGCATTTACCAGCCGGCTGCACACACTGCCTCATGGATGATGCATGTCTAGGATGAGATGCAGTCAGTGCTAGTGGTAGCAGAGGGTTTCTGGTTGTCTGGATTTAAAAGGTCAAGTGCTCACAATGAAGTAAAATTTACAGCCTCGACTTTTGTAAAAATAAAAGTCTTATTTTTTTTGAGATATAATGCACATACATGAAATGTACCTACTTAGCATATACAGTGGCTGTTGGTATCTCCACCAAGTTGTGCAAGCAGCTTTTGTCAATTCTCCACCCATTAGTCGTCGCTCCCAATCACCTCCCCTCAACTTAGGCAGGAATTAATCTTTCTCACTGTATATGTTCACCTGTTTTGTTCTTCTCATTTTGATAAAAACCACATGAGTGTGTCACAGTCTTTTGAACTGGTGTTATTCACCTAGCACACCTGCTTTCCAGACATGGTGTTGTATGCATGGGTTGTAACTTACTCCTTTTCATGTTCCTGTGCATGGATATGCCACATTTTATTGATCCACTCATTAACTAATGAGCACTGGTTACCACTACTTTGCATCTCTGGTCTGTCATCATGTTCCTAGCAGCAGACATGTACATGTTTTCACGTGGGTGTGCTTTTATCCTTCCTTACAACAATGTTACTAGGCTGTATGGTAACCATATGTTTACATTTTTGAGTTACTACCAAGTTGTTTCTCAACATGTCAATTCATACAGATTCCAATTTTCCACATCCCACCTCATTGCCATCTAGGTGTCTCTGATTAGGGTTTTGATTTCCATTTCGCTGTGACAAATTTTAGTAAACATTCTCATGTGTGCATTGGCCATTTGTATGTCTCTTGTAAGGACTAACTCAAACAATTGGCCCCGTTTGAACCCCGGGTTACTGACTCATTCATTAGTGAGCTGCCAGGATCCTGTCTTCGCCTGCATGCTGCTTCCTTTTCAGACATATGTGCTCTGAAATGTATAGTTATCAATTTTGATGAGTTCATTCTTTTCTTTTGGCACCGTATGTAAGAGACCACTGCTTCCTCCCAAGGCCCGGCACGCTTTACTTTCTGTTTTCTCCTGTGGGATAATTTTAGTATCTGGGTTTGGGCAAGTGACTGACCCGTTTTGAGTTAACTTTTGTTGAAGGTGTGAGAAAAGTACTGGGTTTCATTCTTTTGCATGTGGATATTCACCGGGAACCAATGCATGGATGAAACTAGATCTTTAACTCTCACTGTGGACAGAAGTCAAGTCCAAATGGACGCAAGACCTTTAATGTCAGGACTGGCACTACTGGAAGGGAATGTGAGGAAAATACACCACAGTATAAGTTCATCTGTTCCGCAGCGCTGTCACTTTGTTCTTTCAATATTGGGTTATTTTGGCACCACTTCTGAATGCTCAGTAGTTCATAATGTACATAAATGTAAAGACTGGCTTTGGTGGGGCTAGATAGATGAGTAAGCAGGTAAGGCTGTTTTCCGCTCTTATCGAGGACCTGAGTTCAGTTTCTAGCACCCATGTCAGACAGCTCACAAATGCCTGTAACTCCAACTCCAGTGAATCCAGCACCCTCTTCTGGCCTTCAAGGGCACTGCACCCAACATGTCCCTACAGAGATGTTTAGAAGTCTTTTTTAAAAGAGTGACTTTTGGAATCTCGTATCCACTCAGCTGTGTCAATTACAGCGCACCTTCTCCTGATTACATTAACTATGTAACAAGCATCTGGATTGGGAAATGTGAGCTTTGAAGACCATTTTTTTTTCTTTTCTTTCAGTATTGGCTGGGCTCTTCTGGGTCTCTTCAGTGTGGACTTTAGGAGTGATTTGTTAAGTTTGGAAAATATGGTGACTTACACACAAGATATCTTTTACCTGTTTTCTTCCATTTGTGGGTGTTAGATTTGAATTCCAGAACTGATACACAAACCCACGAAGAAGATGAATAAGCCTCATTAAGTCCTACACCTCTGATATTAGTTACTCTCTTTGGTCTTGTCAATTGATAATGCCTATCTGATATGTTTTCATTTACTAGTTGACTTATTCAGTTAGTTCTTTCTTAGCCTCTCATTTCCCTTTAGCGAGTGTGCTGACACCTTACCCAGTACTGCTGACTTTTCCACCGGCTGTGTTAGTGTTCTTGTCTCCCGATTTTCTGACTCACTCAGCTGCTCATTTGAGCCCTTTAGCTGGTTGTCAGTCTTGTTGGAAATGGGACATTGAACTCTTCCTATTGTCCCAGTCATTTCACTGGGTTTGGCTTCTGGTATAGAATTGTGAGGTCCTGCATGTGTTATAGTACCGTGTTTTTATAATATTTCTGTGTTGCTTTGTTGTGTTTTGTGTATCTACTGAGGCAGATATAACTCTGGTTTTTATTGTTCCTTTCCCTAGTCCTTTTGCTTGTCTGTCCTGTTTTATTTGCTTAGGTTTTGATCCCCAGTGTTATTTAAGGGGAAATCTGACCACTGCAATAGAAATAGTGGTTTGACAGCAATTGTGGCCTGTGGGTTCCTCTTTGGCCATGCCTACTTCCACTCTAGGGCTGAGACATCAGAGGCTTGACAACTAAGCTTATACTTCCACCTGTCCCCCCAAATTATTACTCTAAATGCCATTTTAAATGTATAAACCACATCCCCAGTTCATCCCTCACAAGAAAAATCAGCAATAGCTTCATTTGGGGGGGGGGGTTATCATTGCAAACAAAGTTTTAACTTGAAATCTTTATCTTGAGCAGGTTTTTTGGGGGCTTTTGTTTTTGCTTTTCACTGAATTTTTAGTGGAAAAATTAACACATCTATAGAGTTTAAAATTAAATTCTGGGTTTTCTGAAGACTTTAAAATGCTATTGAATATTTCATAATAAATTAGACATCATTTTAAAAAAATGTTTCTCTTTTCTTTTTGGTATATGTTCATTGTTAATAGTGATTGGTTTTATAAGACAATTTCTTCAATCACATCTTAACTTTGACCATATTCTCCCCACATGCCTTTCCCTCTCCCCCAATTCCTCCTTTCTACAGCTTTCTCTGGCCTCCTTTGTGTTTTCACACATCATGCATGCACACACATGTACACATGCATGCATGCATGCACACACACACACACACACACACACACACACACACACACACACACACCCTAGGATCCACAAGTAAGAGGGCATGTGTGATGTGGAAGTCTAGCATATTTCAATTAATATATGATAACCTCTAGTTGTGTTCATCTTCTAGTGAATGGGACTCTTTCATTTTTCTTTGTGGCTGAGTAAAACTACACTGTGGGTGCATACCTCATTTTCTCTGTTGATTCATCTGCTGATGGATATCTACAGTGGTTCCACAAGTGAGTTAATGCAGATATTGCTGCAATAGGCATGGGTTTGCAAGCCTCTGTGATATATTGACCCAGGGCATTGTTGGTTTATAACATGTAGTACAGCTGGGTCACATGATAATTCCAGTTTTACTGTTTTAAGGATCCATGATACTTATTTCTGTGGTGGTTTCAGATGTCCCTCCCCCCTGAATCCTTGCCAGTATTTATTGTTGTTAATTCTCTTTAAAAGCATGTGTGTGTGTGTGTGTGTGTGTGTGTGTGTGTGTGTGTGTGTTTATCTGTATGTGTATCACATGTAGGCCTCCAGAAGAGGGCATCGAATCCTCTGGAACTGGAGTTACATGTGGCTGTGAACTGCCTGATGTGGGTGTTGGGAACAGAACCTGGCTCCTCTGCAGGAGCAGCAAGTACTCTCAGCCATCTCTCCAACCCTAGTTGTTCATCTTCTTAATGACTCATTCTGACTGAGATGAGATGGAATCTCAAGATAGTTTTAATTTGCATTTCCTCAATGGCTAAGGATGTTGAATGTCTTCCTGTTTTGCCATTTATACTTTACCATTTGAGAACTGTCTTTTATTTCATGAACCCATATACTTATTTGGTTGTCTGCTTTTTTCATATTTCGTTTTCTGAGTTCCTTATATAGTCCAGGTATTACTCCCATGCCAGATGTACAGCTAGCTAGCACTTTTTCTCCGTTGTGTAAGCTGTCTTGGATCTGATTACTGTTTCCCCCTTTTTTTTGTGCAGAAGTTTTAAAAATGAATGTGCTACGACTTGTTAATTCTTGATCTTTTTTCCGGAACCATAGAAGTACATTTTATTATTTATTAAAATGTATTCTAATTTTTTTATGTGTATGGTTATTTTGCCTGTAGATGTGTATCTGGGCGCACATGCATGTCATGCCTGTGAAGGCCAGAAGGGGGCACTGGAGTCTTTGGAACTAGAGTTATACGCAGCTTTATCCACATGGGTGCTGGGAAATGAATTCCAGTCCTCTGGAAGAGCAGCCGCCTCTCTAGCCCCTCATCCTGACACCTTGAAGTGTTTTGTCATGTTGGTCTCTGACAGTCTCAGAGCTTGAGATCTTTTGGATGAGGGAAGGACATGGTTTCCTTCTTCTCAGTGTTGACATCCAGTTGACTCAGCATCATTTGTTTGAGGTTTTCTTTTTTCTGATGTACATTTTTTTTTTAGTATGTTTGTCTAAATTATGTGACTATATTGTGAGTGTAGCTATGACTATTCTATTCTATTCATCTATGCATGTGTCTTGTGTTTGTTTGTTTGTTTGTTTTGAGCCAGTACCATGCTGGTTTTGTGACTATCACTCTGTAGTATAGTTTGGAAACAGATGTTTTAACAGGCAGAGTTTGGTTCATCCAGCATTGTTCTTTTTTGCTCAATATTACATTTTCTATGAATATCTTTAATTGTGAATGAGATGCTTGCCTGGCTTTCTCAGCATGTTCCTGCTTGGTATAAAGGGAATGCCTGACCCCAGTATGCTGATTTTCGTATCTTCTTTCCTCATTGGGCCTTGGACAGCTATGATTAGGTCATTGGCTTGATTTTTTTTTTAGCCACAATTTTTTTTTTCAAATCAAACATTTCGAATGTTCAAGTGGGCTAGGTGAGAGTTGGGGTAGAGTTTCATTCCTCCTCACTGAGAGAGTGTACTCAATGGTTAGACCATCAGTTCACACCCTCAGAACACCAGATTAGCATTCCAAAAGCAAAATGCTAACTAATGGGCCTGCTATGAAAGAAAAGTCATAGCCAGTTAAAAATCACAGCCCCTCCACTCCAATTGTTCTGTTGGTCTGAAGGAACAAAGATAGCATGGCTGTATGCTAAGTTACTAGATACTAAAGTTAAGGATGGAAACTGACTAATATTATGAAACCTACAGAAAAAATAGAAAAAGATGAAGAAAATATAAGGGGGTGTAATAAGGTGGGGGTGGAGTGGGGGACGAGGTAGTGCCAGTTAAAGGTATGATGATGAAAGAAATACCAATCCCCAGTCCTTAGGAAGTTAAGGCTAGGTGAGCCCAATCCCAGGCCATCCTTTCTTTGGAGAACAGGACAGAGCTCACAACAAAATCAGACGTAGATCTCTCTTCTGTGTCAGTGCAGTTGCTCACCTGAAGGCGGGCCCAGGCTGTGTGTGTCTGTATGCAGTCACTCATACCTGCCCTGGTACAGGTGCCTCTATGCAGTCACTTCTTGTGGGCAGGTGCAAACTGTCATTGTGTGGCTTCATGCCTCGGCACAGGTGCAGTCCCTGTGCCAGCCCTTGCCTGAGCGCAGGTGCTGGTTATGTCTCCAGGCCATCTTACCTTTCCCTCTCTGGATATTTGGGCTGGTGTCCTCCAAAGAGAGCAGAGCCTTAGTGGCATTAAGTGGCTCTCTGTGTTGATATTTGTGTGTTGTTTACCCTATTACCTTGTGGGTTAGGTAGTGGGCACTGTAACAGGGTCTCTTAATCTCCAGGCACCAGAAAGGGCTATTGGCAAGCTTCCCACTGGCATGTGCCCTAGCACCTTTAAGCTCTTGTCACTCACCCCTCTTCTGGGGAACTACAGAGTCCCACTGCAGTCTAAGACTGCACCCTGTGGAACAGGGCACCATTCTAACTCAAAGGTTCTCCTTCCTAGCTAGAAGTAACATACACACACACACACCAGCAATACCCTTCTTCCTCAAGTCCTCCAGAGGGCTGTCCACTTAGCTGGGGTTGTTTCAAAGTGGCTTCTTGCAACTGCTCTGGTGAAATCCTAGAAAAAGAGAATTTTCCTGGCCCTGCTGTGGCATGCAGACCCCAAGTCCGGTTGGACTGCAGAGTTGATCATGAGGCCAGCATTGGTTGTGCTTTTAGATTCTCTGATCTGTTTTGTTGCTTTTCCTTTGGATTTTGCCCCTCCTTCTGCTTGCTGCTGTGCAGAGCCATCCCTCCCTCCTGCCTTCCCTCCCTCTTCCCCACTCCTGTGTAAATTCTCTGTCTGTATTGATTGGGGTGTGGGTCGTCTGAGCTTCCTCTCTTAGGAAAGCCCCCTCCCCCTGCTGTTGCCCTCTGCTACTTTAGTTGTGGAGCCTGGGAAGGGCTGAGCCCTCCAGGAGGGAAGCTCTACTCTTTCTCCTGTTCTAACTAACACAGTTTCTTTCTACTGAAACTGGTTAGTTTGCCATCAGCTGTGTCACCGTGAGAAATCTGTTTACGAATCATCCCTTGCTTGTTCCCTAGAGACTGAGTGCATGGGTGCAGGAATGGGTGTCATTACAATCTTCTGGTCCATTAAATTTATTTTCATGTATTTTATCCTGTCTGATGACAAATATTTTCTTAGCCTAATTTCCATAGAATACATATGATTTCTATGTGTAGATATCATATTGTACAGCTTTGCTGAATATTATTACTTCTAATAGACTCTCAATGGCATCCACTTCTAATAGACTCTCAATGGCATCCTCAAGACTTTCTATCAGTAAGAATGCATCATATGCAAGTAAGGACAATGTTCTGAATATCTAAGTGCTCTTTATGGGTATTGCTTCCTATCTCTAGCAACATTTTGTCTTGAATTCTGTTGTGTCTGCTACTAGTATAGCCCCACTCCAGGTCCACTTTTGCTTTGAGTTGGCTGCTATGATTAGAAAGAGTGTCTCTTCAATAGGGTGTGTAGTTACACCTTCCCTTTAAATACAGTATAATGGCCCTTGCTTTGTTTCGTGGATGTTTATTACATTAAAGTTAAAATGGTGGTTGCATTTTTATTCTTTCTTATTCTGCAGCTCGTGGATCCTTTTGTTTGTAGGTATGGGCAGATGTGTGTGTGAGAGCTTGTGAAAGTGTGTACATGAACTGGAGACCAGAGATCACCATGAGCTATCTTCCATCTTTATTCTTGGATACAAAGGGTCTCTCTGAACCTAAAGCTCACCAACTGGATAGATAATGGCCAGCATGCCCCAGGGCTCCTCATGTCTCTGCCTCTCCTGGGCTGGGATTACAGGGTACACCACTGTATCAGGCTCAAAAAAAAACCTTTCTATTTCCTTTTGATACTTTTTTTTTTTTTTTGGTTAAGTAAATATTTTCTAGTATAGCATTTATTCCTTTAAATAACTTAAAATTGCATTTTATAAATATATTGTGTGTACCTGTACATGTCATGTACATGCTGGGGTACACATGTGGGGATCAGAGGATAACTTGGGGGAGTAAGTTCTCTCCCTCTACCACATGAGTTCCAAAGACAGAACTCAGCTCTGGCTGTCAGAGTAGACTAATCCACTGAGCCATCTCACTGACCATCTTTTAATTAGTTTTTATATAGATTTTTGCTTACATCCCCCTTTAGGTCTTTTCTTTTATTGAAAATAGATTTTTTTATATCATATACTGTGATTATAGTTCCCCTCCCCCACCATTTCCCATTTCTGTTACATTATTTTGCATATGCCTTGGTCTAGATAATAAAAGGCAAGAGTCAGATATAGGGAAAATGCTGAGAGATCAGAGAGAAGGAGCAAACCACAGCACACCTTACCTCCTCAGCGTCTCTGTAGAGAAGAGAGATTTTCTGTTTTTCCCCGTTTATATCCTGTTACTGCCTAGCTACATCACTTCCTTCCTGCCAGACTTCTATGGTTAGCTAGTGGCAAGCTCCATTCTCTGACTCCCAGATAGGCTTTATTTGTACAGGGAAGATATCACCACATATCCCCCTTTTTTGTCTAAAAACTGAAAAAAAGTTATAACCAACATGAGAAAAACAATGTACAATAAGAACAATAACTATATACAATATATACATGGCAATAAGTACAATATCTAGTCCAGAAGCATAGGACAAATTCCAAGAAAATACTCCAACATCTATTCTTTCTTGATGAGTCCAAAGTCTTGTACCTAATTTACTTTCTGTTCTAACATGCATTTCAAATTATCTTTTAATGTCTTTTAAACCTATGACACTTAATATATCTATAGTGAGTTTCTTACTGATTCTGGTAAACAGAAAACTGTAACTATACTATTTAGTCTTCAATTCCCTCAGAGACCCAAGAAGGAAATAATATTAATTGAGTAAACAGGAAGTGCAAGCAAGCAACTTCCAAAAAATATGAGTAATGACAGAAACAGCTGGCTGCCTGGGCAGTCACCCAAGATTGTTCTGCAATGCTGGGCCATCCATCTTTGGCCTACAGGCCTAGTGTATCTGATAGACTTTCATGTGAAGCAGGACTGGACTGCCTTGTCTTGGCAAGGTTTGCAGTCACTCTTTCTGGTGTCCTGTTTGTTCAATTTGGACAGCATACTGTCAGCAGTTGAGGCAAGGGCACTTTCTTGCCCAATGACTTACTTTTACCACAAAGAATTCAAACTCCATGTGGAGTTTCTTCATCATCTTCTTTGATGTGGATTGGTGCTACCAGGAGCAGACATGTCTCATTGTCATAACAAAAGAACCTATGCTATTAAAACATGTTAAATGCCATATTCTATAGATCTTGTGTTTGAAGATGACCCATCTTTCTAGTATATCAGTTTGGTGTTGAAAACATACCTAAAGTGACTACAAGTTCAGTTGTTATAGTTGACTAATTACTAATTAGTCTTATGTAGTTGATAATAACTTTCAAGGACTAGAAATTTGTATTACACAGTTAAATGAGCTGTATGGATACAATACCTAGAATATTAGAAACATAGCAAAAGTAATCTCAAGTTTGTATCAATATACAATATTTTTATTCAATAGATAGAAGTCTAATCCAATGTAAAATATTTAAAGGAAGTAGTTTCTTTTTAAGGGTAGATTCAACAATCTCCCTTTTCATCTCAACATCTCTATATCCTCCCTTTATTCTTTTCAATTTACCCTTTTTATCCTATCATATCTGGATTCCTCTTTCTTTTCTTCCCCAAACAAAAACTTGAATATAATCCCCTTTGTTCAACTTTCTTCCTGATCATAAGCAACATTTTGTAACCAATCCCCCATACATGACAAATAGCCTTAACCCAAAGAGTGACAAAACCCACCCTCTCCATCACTTGGGAATGTGGGTGTTGTGTTCTTAAAGTTACTTCCTGCTGTCTGTGGGCGATGACATCTTTAGGGGATCCTGAAAAGAAAATTTTGATTAATTGTCAAGCTGTATCATTTGTTGTCCAGTCTCTGTATAATGGGCAAATACAAGGCTTGTTTTAAATGCTGGCTTAAGTAGCTAGCTACCTCAAAACTGTTGCAACCAGTGTCTGTGAGGCTGCATCATCTCAGCAAGTCACCTCAAAATTGTTATGAGTAGTTTTTAGTTCAAAGCTGATCTTTAATTGGTGTTGTTCAGCATAATGGTGTTGTGATAGGCCTGGTAAAATTGTCATTGTGGGGCCCCATCCTCCTTTTGGAGGCTTCAAAGGTTGCTGTTAGTCATGGTCATGGTTCAAGGCTGAAAACTGGTAGAGTCTCAAACAAGAAATCATGTACATGAAGATAGACAAAACCTTTTCTAGAATTAATACTCTATATGACCATTAATATCACACTCATCTACAGAAATTATACATTATAGTATGTAGTATAATATTACTTTATATAATTTTCATGACTTGTGAAAAAGAAGAGATAACAAGCCTGTATTTATATGGTTTGTTACAGCATCCTTCTTTTTTATTACTTTTTTCAATTTTTGAGATTATAATATAATTACATAATCCCCCCTCCCTTGTCTCCTACCAAACTCTCCTCTATATCCCTCCTTGCTCGCTTTCAAATCTATGACCTCCTTTCTTCATTAATTGCTGTTGCATTAATATATGTACATACATTTATATTCCTAAACACAAAAATACAACATTCTCGGTCATAATGTTACTGTATGTATATTTTCAGGGCTGGTTACTTGGTTTTTGGATAACCAGTTGGTGTGCTCCTCCCTGGGGAAGACTATTTCTCCCACTCAGCATTCCTTAGTTACCCATAGTTCCTTGAATAGGGTTGAGGCCTTGTCCCCTTCATGTTAACATGTCTATTGTTGTTACCTTTGTTCAGCTCATGTTTAGGCAGTCACAGTGAAACTTTACAGGTAAGCTTCTGATATTCCTAGGAGACACACTCTCATAGCAAACTCCCTGACCCTTTGGCTCTTACAATATTTCTGCCCCCTTTTCTGCAGTATTCCCTTGAGCCTTAGGTGGGAGCACAATATGCTTCCTATTTAGCATGCCTGATTCTTCTGATTTGTTCTATGGGTTTGCATTGCAATCTGGTGCATTTCTCTACTCCAGAAAAGCATTCTTCCCAGTTTACTCTTTGGCACCATTATTGTGAAATATATTACATTTGTATATGTTATAGCATCTTTGATAAAATTATTTTCATATTACTCTATTTGACTGTTTTCTCCCCCATTGGTTAAAAGAGGAAGCAGAGGGCTGCAGAGTTGGCTCAGATGTTATTGGTACATGTTGCTTTTGCAGAGAACCCAGGTTCAATTCCCAGCACTGACATGACAGGTCATAACTGTCTACAACTCCAGTTCCAGGGGTTCCAACACCCTCTTTTAGCTCCTGCAGGCACCAGCATACACATACAGACATGGTGGTGTATACATACATTCATTTAACATACATGCATACAGTGCACATACATGCATGCAGGCAAAACACTTCTACACATAAAATAAATGTAAAATGTTTTTAAAAAGAAGTGTACAGTTATCTTGTGTAACTGCCAACATAAGTCACCGTTACATGTGTTCCTCTTCTATTTCAACTCAAGGAACTTCATGTTTTTTTTATGCTGTTCCTTCTGAATAGCTACTCTTTTTGTTTAACTTTGAAAGTCATTATTTCATTTTAATTTCTAAAAGATCACTTTGTTGGCTGTAACATTGTTGTTTGATCCACCCACCCACAACACTTTGAGCTGTGTGAGGCATCCATTGCTTCTCATGGGTTTGTTAATCTTATTGGTATTCCCTTATATCAGTGGGGGCCAACCTAGGGGTTGTGACCCCTTTGGGGTTGAACAACTCTTTCATAGAGGTTGCACATTAAATATCCTGCTTACCAGATGTTTATATTATGATTCATAACAGTAGCAAAATTATAGTTATGAAATAGCAGTGGAATAATTTTATGGCAGGGGGAGGGGGTCACAGCGGGGGGAAGGTTGAGAGCCACTGCCTGACACAATTTTGCTTTCTTTCTGGGTTAAGATTTTTACTTTGTCATTAGTGTCAGTATTTTTACTGTTTCCATCGGGTGTGCTTGTTGTATTTGAGTTCACTGAGTCTCAGGTGTGGTGATTCGTTTTCAAAAGATCTGGTAGATTTTTTAGCTGTTAGTTTTTTAACTTTAAAATAATTTTACCTATTCATATTGTGTGTGTGCCCCATGGAGCTCCTTTTGGGGTCATGTGGAGAGTCAGTTCTCTTCCTGGGGATGGAGCTGCAGGGGTCAGCTTGGCAGCAAGTGTGGCTACTCTGGAAGCCATCGCCAGTCCTTCCTTTCCTTGTTTCTTCCATTGTGTGCCTGGGGATGTGCTCCCAGGCCTCACTCTGCTTCCAGTCTTTGCATACTTCTAACCATTATTTCTTCTGTTTGAGACTTTCAGTTTCTCCCAGCAACTCAAATTTACTATTGAGCTACTATCATGAAAATTTTTTATTTTAGTTGTTTTCAACTTCAGAATCTCATTTTAAAAAATAATTCTGTGTCTTTACTGACACCAAACATTGTTATCGGAAATATTTAAAATTTTGAACATGAATTGTTATTTTAAAAGTATGCTTGTAATAATTGATTGGGATGTTTGTTTCCTACGTACAATTGTACCTCCTCAAAGGCAAATTGGAGGCCTTGCTTTGTTCTTTACCTTGTGTGGCTCACACTTGAATGTATTATAATCAGCTTTCTACAAAAACTGGGTGTTTGGGGTAATATGCTGTAGACACTTCTTTTCTCCCCTGGAACTTCCTGTTTATTTACTTAGTTCCTCCACCCCCATAGAGCCTGTGATATCACTTGTGAGCTATCCAGTCTTGAGCATGGGACTGTCTCCCTGACTGCCAGGGAAGACTGCCTTTTACCTGTCTGTCCTCATCTCTTCATGAGCTTTTAGGTGGTTTGCTTCCTTCCATCTGTGGCACGATGGTTGGTTAGTTAGTAAGTTTTAGTTAGTTAGTTAGTTAGTTAGTTAGTTAGTTAGTTAGTTAGTTAGTTAGTTTCCATTATCATAAGCCAGTTAGTTGCTGCAGGATTTTCAGCACCCCTTGGACCTATGCCCTGCCCCAGTCTGCTTCACTTAGAGAAACCCTTTGGAAGGGCTAGGGTGTTTTCCATCTCAGAGGGTGCTCAGGCCACAGGCACTTTTCTTAGATCTCTCCACAATTCCTTCTGTAAAGCTTCTGCCAGACATACTGTTTAGTTTCAATACATTCTTTTCTTTGCCACTAAAAGGATTGTGAAGTTATCAGGAACTCTTAATTGCTCACTTAAAAAAAAAATCTGCTTGTGACAACACTGGTCTGCATGGTCTTTCACTTGCTTTGTTCCAGGTGGAGTCCCTCCCCCGAGCCAGAAGCCCCAGCTGCTGTGGCTTGCCTCTCTCTTCATGGTTCTAGCTTGGTACCATTGTAACAGAGCTGGGGTGAGGCGATGGCTTTCTTCCCCTGAAGTGACACCCTTTACAAGCAAGAGTAGCATGAGATCATAGCTCCTGGTCTTCCCAGTTGTCTTTCGTATTGTGAGACCTTGACCCTAGAAGCAAGTTTGGGCAGGGTGCTCTGGGCTAAGGTCTACAATGAAGCTTCTGCCCTGGGAGCGAGGAATTGCTGAAGGAGGAGAGTCCCAGGCTCTCTTGTTTGTTGCTCTCTGGCACTATTGGGACTGAAGTGGGGAAAATAAGAGAGGAGACCAGTGTCTTGCTTCTACCTGTAAAGTCATGTTCTCAGGCCAGGATGAGCGAGAGAGTCCTACTTGACCACACCTTCCTAGAGTAGACCTTCCATCACACTGAACTCTGGCGGGGAAAGAGCAGATAAAAGTGTATCATTTCTCCAACATCAGACTGTCATCTTCCTTCCCTCACCCTAAAGTTTACATATTATTGAATTGCTGTCACTTCATATATGTGCCCTAAAATTTTTCCCCAAAGATTTTATGTATTATTGAACGGGTCCTTTTTCAACAATTAAATGGTAAGTGCTTTGGTATTAGCACTACTGAATGTAGGCCAGCAGAAGTGGAGTCCATCCAGAGGTGAAAATCATATTTTCCTCTGAGAAAAGTCTAGAAGCACAGTGCTGTCTCAGGTCCAGTCAGTGACCTAGGTGAGTAAGGACTTGCTAGTTCTTGGCAGGAATTCTGTGCTCCAGCCTTCATTAGCCTTCCAGAACCTTCTGAAATGCATCTACCCAGGCTGTCATCTTGAGTTGCATTCTTTGGCATCCCATGACTTAGATAATTTCCAGCACCTTAAGATCTTACACATAAACTCAAATGACCTTGCAGAAGTTTATTTCCACGTTGTATCCTTGTGAAGCAGATGGATTGATTTTGTCACAGGCATACTACATTGTTAATTTTGGAAATGGTTTTTCTAAAGAAAACAAGCTGGGTTATTTTCTTTTTAATTTTCAATTATGCACAAGGCTGTATCAGTATAAAGAAATAAAATGGGCTTTGCTCAACTCAGAAGACAGCATTGTCCACTGGGATGGCCCAGGAGGTAACTGGAGTCAGAAAAGGGGTAGGTGGACAAAGCATGGTTATGAAATGTGGGAGGATATGGAAGATCATCTCATAGTGCAATACTGGGACACACTCATCTGTATCTTTCACTGTAGATATCCTGCTGTGTTGGAGGGTAGGAAAACAGTGATGGGCCCTTAAGCCAAGTCCAGCAGAGGATACTTTTTGTTGCTACATTCTAGACCTTGACACCAGACTTGGTAAGTCAACACCTGATGTCCACATCTGGAGCATTATCGAGGCCAACAACAGGGTAGCTCACAAGTTTTAAGTCAAAGACGAAGTATGTGGTTTTGTTAAGAGGGGTGGTTATTACAGCAGAGTTAAAGAGAAAGTTAAAGAATTAAAAAGAAATTCCCTGGAGAGAAGTGTTCCCTGAAGCTTTATATTCTGTTGCCAATAGAACAGTAAAGTTGCTTTTACTTAGTATTTCAACTGTAGAATCAAAGATGAAAAGAGATGCCTGGAAGACATTGTGTTGGTAGAGGCCAGGACTTGTATTAACTCTCTGATAGACTAGTGAATAAAGAGGGGTTAAAGCAAGGGCTTGTCCGTTGAGGTGATCGGAACGAAGGCCAGGAACTTGTCAGAACTAGTGAATGGCTATTTAAGCATCAGAAGCAAGAATCCATTCTCCTTCACAGACCCTTCTTGGGTCAGCCAGTGGTACTTGCTGGCCACAACTAGGCTGGTTGATTTAATGTATCCTGCTGGGGTAAACCTGTTATCTCTCACCTCTGTTCATTTATAAAAGTTAAACCAACCTATAAAATAGCACAGATGAAGGAAAAACTTGATCCACACTCTTACAAACTTGAAAGTTGTCATGACAGGAAAAAAAAAAACAGATTAAATTGGGTATATAAAAGTGCAGATTTGGGCTGCGGAGATAGCTCAGTGGTTAAGAGCACTAGCTGGTGTTCTAGAGGTCCTGAGTTCAATTTCCAGCAACCACATGGTGGCTCACAATCATCTGTAGTGGGATCTGATGCCCTTCTGGCATAATGTTACTCATGCAGATAGGGTACTCATACATTAAATAAATAAATATTTAGAAGTAAAAGTATAGACTTTTAAAACCCTAATTTTAATATATAAAAGTTCCAATAAATAATTAATAAATGATGCTAAAGCAATGCCATATATATAGAGAAATGGTATTTAAATTTAGAGACATTTAAATTTAAAGAAGATTCATACATTGCTAATACATATTCTTTTTGTTACTTTTCTATTACTGTAACAAAACCATGACCAAGGCAACTTACCAAAGGAAGCATTTAATTGGGCTTATGGTTTCATGGGGTGAAAGTCCATGATGGCCGAGCAAAGGCATGGTGGTAGGAACATCTGAGCAATCATATCTTGATCCAAAACAGAAAGCAAAGAGAACATACTTTTGAAACCTTAAAGCCCACCCCAGTGACACACCTCCCATAAGGCCACATCTCCTAATTCTCCCCAACAATCCCACTGAGACCTCAATATTCAAACATATATGTATGTGTGTATGGATGTAACTATATTCTGTTAAAGGAAAACATAAATGATAGAACATTTTATTTTGATAGCAAAGACAATAATACTCAGATCTGAAGGAATGTTATAAGATAGGCTGACTTACATATCGGGGGAAGGAATTAAAACTGGTAGAATTGTTCTAGAAAGTAGAGCTGGTGATATATCTCAGGAGTTTTAAGGAGAGCTTGAAATTTTTTTATGTAGCATTTTTTTTCCCTTGGAAATTTACCATAAGAAAATAATCACTAAAGGTATAGCTTCAAATACAATGGCATAGGGAATTCATTTGTGATAACGCTTTAGGTGAAAAGAAAAGCACAATAGAACTCTCATAACATATCCATAACTGATTATATTAGTATGTGCTGAATATTTAATCACTCTAATTATAACACATACACTTGTCTCCTTTTCTTTTTCAGACATTCATAGTTTTACACAGATTTCCATGGATTTTGGGGGGCAGTTAAATAGTAATATACTCCTAGGAAGATGCCTTTTTTTCTTTCTTTCTTTAAAATTGAAACAAGGTTGTTTTATGTGTCAATCCCACTTTCCTCATCGCCCATCCTCCCCTATCACCCCCACCAAACCCCATTCCATCCCCTTTCTGCTCCCCAGGGAGGATGAGGCCTTCCATGGAGAGTCTTCAAAGTCTGTCATATTATTTGGGGCAGGGCCTAGGCCCTCTCCCGTGTGTCTAAGCTGAGAAAGTATCCCTTTATGTGGAATGGGCTCCCAAAGTCCATTTGTATACTAGGGGATAAATACTGATTCATTACTAGAGGTCCCATAGACTACCCAGTCCTCTTAACTGACACCCACATTCAAGGTGTCTGGGTCAGTCCTATGCTGGTTTCCCAGCTGTCAGACTTGGGTGCATGAGCACCACCTTGTTCAAATCAGCTGATTCTGTGGGTTTCTCCAGCCTGGTCTTGACCTTTTTGCTCATCATTCCTCCCTCTCTGTAACTGGATTCCAGGAGTTTGGCTCACAGTTTAGCTGTGGGTGTCTGCTTCTGCTCCCATCAGCTACTGGATGAAGGCTCTAGGATGGCATATAAGATAGTCTTTAATCTCATTATCGTGGAAGGGCATTAAAGGTAGCCTCTCTACTATTGCTTAGATTGTTAGTTTGGTTCATCCTTGTAGATCTCTGGGCATTTCCCTAGTGCCAGATTTCTCCTTAAATCTATAATGGCTCCCTCTATTATGGTATCTCTTGTTCTCCTCTATTCTTTCCCTGTCTTAATCTTCCCATTCCCTCATGTCCACTTATCCCCTCCTCTTCTCCACTATCCCCTCTTCTCTTTCTCCTAGCTCCCTCTCCCCTGCCTCCATGCTCTCAATTTGCTCAGGAGATCTTGTCCCCTTCTCCAGAGGACCATGTATGTCTGTCTCTCTTAGGGTCCTCCTTGCTCTATGTCTAAAATCCATATATGAGTGAGTACATACCATGTTTGTC
The DNA here is from genome assembly GCF_943737965.1 of Phodopus roborovskii. Taxonomy (NCBI): domain Eukaryota; kingdom Metazoa; phylum Chordata; class Mammalia; order Rodentia; family Cricetidae; genus Phodopus; species Phodopus roborovskii. The sequence goes on along the minus strand of NW_026126416.1, from coordinate 25,762,480 downwards.
TTTTTGTGACTGGGTTACCTCACTCAGGATGGTTTCTTCTAGTTCCATCCATTTTCCTGCAAATTTCAGGATTCCATTGTTTTTTTTCTGCTGAGTGATATTCCATTGCATAAATGTACCTCATTTTCTCCATCCATTCTTCAATTGAGGGGCTATTACAAATAATGCTGCTATGAACGTAGTTGAACAGATGTCCTTATTGTATGAATGTGCATCTTTTGGGTATATATCTAAGAGTAGAATTCCTGGGTCTTGAGGTAGACTAGTTCCCATTTTTCTGAGGAACTGCCATTCTAATTTCCAAAGTGGTTGTACAAGTTTGCACTCCCACCAGCAGTGGAAGAGTGTGCCCCTTTCTACACATCCTCTCCAGCATAAACTGTCTTTGGTGTTTTTGATTTAGCCATTCTGACTGGAATAAGATGGTATCTCAGGTATCTCAGAGTTGTATTAATTTGCTTTCCATGATGGCTAAGGATGTTGAGCACTTTCTTAAGTGTCTTTCAGCCATTTTAGATTCCTCCATTGAGAATTCTCTATTTAGTTCTGTACCCCACTTTTTAATTGGATTACTCGGTGTTTTGGTAACTAGCTTCTTGAGTTCTTTGTATATTTTGGAAATCAGCCCTCTGTCAGATGTGGGGTTGGTGAATATCTTTTCTTATTCTGTGGGCTTGTTGATTGTGTCCTCTGCCTTACAGAAGCTTCTCAGTTTCAGGAGGTCCCATTCATTTATTAATTGTCAATCTCAGTGTCTGTGCTACTGGTGTTATATTCAGGAAGCGGCCTCTTGTACCAATTTGTTCGAGGGTACCTCCTACTTTCTCTTCTAAGAGGCTCAGTGTGGCTGGATTTATGTTGAGGTCTTTGATCCATTTGAACTTAAGTTTTGTGCATGGCGGTAGATATGAATCTATCTGCATTATGCCAGCACCATTTGTTGAAGATGCTTTCTTTTTTCCATTGTATAAATTTATCCATGTATTATTTTTATTACTGATGTGTCATATTAAATCGCTGTGACACATCTTTTATTAAGAGGAGAGGATATATGCCACATCACTTCTGTTTAGCGCCAATGCAGTCTCCTTTCTTCTTCTGTGTCTGCCCGTCCCTATTCACAGGAAAGGCAAACAAATCTAATGTCGCCACTGTCCATGCTCCCAGCAGCTGAAGAAAGACTTGCTAAGATTTTAATCTTGACATGTCATGTGTAGAGTCTTGAAGTAAGGCTTATACTTTCAGGAAGATAGAATAAGTGTGCATTTCTCTGCTCCTCCCACTAAAGAAGTGGTGAAATTTGGGTGTTACATAGGAAAGCTAACAAGAAGGCAAGCGGTTGGAACCTCAAAGGGATGACTCTGTGGGGGAGTTACTGCTTTTTTCCCTTTCTTATATGTCTCAGGTAGTTATTGGGGGAGCTGATGACCCAGTAACACCAGTGGGCACTCACATCTACATGTGTACACACATATACAGACACATACCTCACAGACACGCACGTGTGCGCGCGTGCGCGCACACACACACACACACATACACCCTGAGCCTGTTTTCCTTAATTAAAGGGCAAGTCAAGAGACACTTACCCAGACAGAAAAGTTTTAGATAATACGGTCTGTGAAATCTCATACTGAACAAACAACTGTGACACCATCCCAACCCCATGCCAACAAAGGCCTAGGGCTTTGCCTTTCATGTCTATAATGGGTTTTCTAAAGTCTGTCACCAGGCAAAGTCTACCTCTTGTATACTCAGGGTACTGTGGGAGACCTAGACATCTACTCCACCTAGCAGTTTCTTCTCCTCCTGCTATGGTGCCAGTGGCCTGGTGGATTTATACTTTCATTCTCCCCTGCAGAGGTGACACTGTACCTACCCACTGCTGGGCTGGTGGTGATCAAATGAGGGGCTTGAACTCTTGCCTTTGCCTAAAAAGAAGATGGCATCTGACCCCTGTGTGACTTGAGAATCAATGGAGGCCAAGAAGGAGATTAGGGTTTTTACCTCTGCTTCTTAATAATGATGCATTTCTTGGCCACAACAGGCCAGAGAAATCCAGAATTTTAGATAGGACCCGGGAAATACAATGTAGAGTTAAAATGTATGATTTCCAGTTGAAAATTTCTCATTGTCCTGTGAATCAGGAAACTCTCAAACAGAAAGGAAAAAAAGAAACCAGCACATACCAACACCAGGGTCACAGGCATGCTGGAACAATTTGAAAAATCATTTTATTTTTTTTATTATTTGTGTGTGTGTGTGTGTGTGTGTGTGTGTGTGTGTGTGTGTGTATGAGAGGGAGAGAGCACTGTTTATGTATGTATGTGAGAGAGTGTGCATATGTATGTGGGGCCAGTCATTGATTCTTCACCTTATTTTTGAGACAAGATCTCTCACTGAACAAAGACCTTAGAGTTTTGGTTATACTGGCTTACCACAAGCCCCTAGGGTCTGCTTGTCTCTGACCTCATCCTCCAGTACTTGGGCTATAGATACTTCGAGCAGGTTTTATCTAGGTGTGGGGATCCAAACTCAAGTTCCTATGCTTGCATAGGAATCACTTTTCCCACTGAGTTATCTTCCTGCCCGAGATGCCTCAATGAGTAAAGGTGCTTCATGGCAAGCCTGATAGATAACATGAGTTCAATCCCTGGACCCACATAGTGGAAGGAGACAAACTGAATTCCCACAAGTTATCCTCCGGCACCCATGCACGTGCACAGTAGCACCTCCTCTTACACACACAACAAAGCAATAAAAGCCATTTGATATTAAAATGTTAAAACCCATGGATGTCCTTGAAAGCACAATGGGGAGGACAGAGGAAACAATCAGTGCTCTGGAAAAGAACAGACTAGCAAGTGAGAACAAAGCTTCAGCAGTGAGCAGAACTTCAACGAAAGACCCAACGTGTGGGGCCTTAAAATTCCAGACAGAAACCAGGATTGGGGCAGTGGTGAAAATGTAGTTGGAATAAAGGAAAACAGTCCCAAACTTCTCAAAAAGACATAAGTTACAGATTCAAAACATTGAGTAGACTCACAAGGGGTGCACTCAGAGAACGTCACATATACACACATCGTGGAAAAAATGGAAAACTAAAAACAAAGGGAAATTCTTGAAAGGAGCAGAGAAAAACAATCACAGCAGATTTCTCATCCGAAGCCCTTGAAGGTCACAGGAAGTGGCTTGCCATTTCTCAGCCATTAAAGAACCATTAAACCAGAATTCTGTATGACATTTCAATACATTCTCGGGTGAAATAAAACTGAACGTAGTTTTCACTCACAGACTAAAATAAGAGCTGAGTAAATTTCCTGCTGGCATGGTTGTGCACATCTGTAATCTGGGATTCATCACAAGTTCAAGGCTACCCTCATCTGTACAGTGAAACAGTGTCTCAAAAACATCAAAACAAACAAAGAAAATAACTATAAAAGGAGAGGAAGAAGAAGGGAGGGAGGAAGGAAAGGAATGAACAAGAAAAGAGGGAGTTGAGAGATGAGTCAGTGGCTAAAATCTCTTGAAGAGAGCCTCAATTTGTTTTCCAGAACCTTCCCTTGGAGACTCACAACTGCTTCTAAGTCCAGCTTCTGGGATCTAACATCGGCTTCTAGCTAGTTAGGGCATAGGTCTGGCATGCACGCCCAGCTCACACATATACATATTAAAATAAAATCTGAAAAAAAAGAGGAAACGTCCCTTAAACAGAAAAGGAACAATAAAAGAAGACATTCTGGAATATCAGCAGAGGAGAAACAACATTAACATAGACAATGGACTCCCCTTCCTTTGAGTTTTCTAAGTCATGCCTGACAGCTGGGGCAAGTGTTCTGACACAGTTACATGTGGCTTTAGATGAACTTGTGGGACTTACTCAGGACAGTCAGCACAACAGAGGATAATGAGCTGTAAGAGAGGCCAGGTTTCTGTACTGCACTTGAATTCAGTTAAAAAGTAGAGCTTGACAGGAACCAAAACCCACCAAACCCTACACTGTCTGCTCACTTCAAATACGACAGTTATTATTTTACAGAGATTAATCAAGGAGAGTAGAATTGGTTGTACTAATCTCATATGAAGTGCGCTTTAGAACAAAGATGTTCACCACAGAGGAGAGACATTCAGTCACAGGAGGTGCCCATCCATGAGGGAAACACAGGGATCCTGTATATGTGTATGAAACACAAGATGCTGGGATGTGAGCATCCCTTCCTAACAAGCGATAGCCCCACAGCATAGAGTGCCAGGGAAGGTGCGGAAGAGGAGTAGTGCTGCTGACCAGCAAGAGCCGACCTCATCTACAGAGGACCCTGCTCGGCCAGCACAGGCACATGTCTTTTTCAGGCACCACCTACACTGGTCAAAATAGACACTCTCTTGTGCCAAGAAGAAATTGCAGCAGTTTCTAAATCAAAGCCATGCCAGGCATGGTGGCTGATGTCTGTCATCCCAGCATTCAGGAGTCTGACTACACATATTCAGACTAGTAATCGATAGGAGGGAAATTTATAAACACTTGCAAACTAGATAACCCACTTCTTAATTACCCACAATAAGCAAGGAACTCAGAAGCAAAATTTTAAAAATATGAAAATATCATATCAAATTTTGTGCAGAGTAACTACAGAGCGCTAAAAGAGAAATTAATGACATCAAATGCATATGTTAATATATCTAATATATTATCTGGATATTAATATATCTAATATAATATACTGACATATCTGATATATATTAGCAAGATCTAAGGTACTATCTCAAGAACCTAGAAAAAGAACAAAATAGACTGAAAAGAAGCAGAGAATAAAATAATAAGGATAAGAGCAGAAATCACAGGGATTGAGAAAACAGACCTATAGAAAATACCGAAGAGCAACGAGCTGGTTATTTGACATAATAAAACCCATAAGTTTCTAACAAACTGTTAAGCAAAAAGAAAGAAAACATATATTACTGACATCAGAAACAGTCTGGGGCTATATCTATTCACAGTGAAATGGGCCAGTTCCTCAAGAGCCTCAAAATACTATAGCTTACCAGTGCGTATGAAACTGGGAATAACCCTAGAACCAGTAATGAGTTGAATTCATCATTTAAAGACTCCTGAGCAGGTCATGTGTGATGGTGCGTGCCTGGATCCTGTGCTGAGGCAGATGGATCATAAGTTCAAGGCTTATTTAGGCTACAAAATGGGTTGAAGGCTCAGCTAGAATTGTGGCTCCCTCTGAGTCACCGGGCAACATAAGGAGACCCTGACTCATACCTAAGAATCTGCTGGAAACATAATCAGGAGTCAGGCCACCTGAAGATGTGATTTCAGCATGCTCAGGCAACACAAAAGCCACACATGAAACTTCCTCACCCTTACTACTGCTTGCTTGTAGTGAACGTGACGATCTTGGGGCTAAAAAGATGAGCTATGCATATTAGTCATACACTGCTTAATTATGGGCACACTCTGAGAATTGTGTGACCAGGTGGTTTTATCACTGTTTAATATTGACTCGGGGATTGCTGTCATAGACAGAGGTAGTCGCTGATCAATGTGTCATTATGTGCCATAGGACTGCACAATTTCAGGGAACTGTAAGTACTAGGAACACATTTAAGGAAGCATCCATGAGACCTGTGTTCTGAAGACACTGATGACATGAGACAAAGCTCTAGCTCAGTAGAGAGCTAGCACATGCTTATGCATTGAGAGGCTGTCGTGTTTTAAGAGTCTAAGGACACCTTTCACCTTGAGGTTTTGATTAAGAGCAAAGATGGAGATACCAGCTATGCTTTAATTTTCTCAGGCAAATACTCTCATTGCCAGGAGTAGTTTGAGGCCACTCTGAGGCATTGAGATCTGGATGCTCATTGTAAAGAGGTCTTCATGCTGTCTGTCATCCAGTGTTCAGCTTCGGCGATGGGTGCTGAGTGCTGGGCTCCATGTTTGTCTCTGTCCGTTCACTGCTTACCCATGGTCAGGTTCACTGCCTTGGGAGACCAAAGTTTTTGGCTGGCTGTTTACATTACTGAGGCACATAGTCACTGCTGCACCTGCCTCCAATGGAGAAGAAAGAGAAAGATGGCCCCACTCCCAATGGGAATCTATTCCTCACCAGAACAGCTCAGATGAGACAATATCCCTGAGACAGCGAGGGCGAGTGTCTCTTTGTAGACATGTTCACACATATAAACTGCCTCAACAGTGAAGTCGCTGGCCCACCCCAGACTATCGTCTCTGCTCTAATCCAGCTCAGCTCACCACATTTCACACCACATTTTGTAGATTTGTTTTGCATTCCTCAGGGAAGCCCAGTCCTGATGCCTGGCATTAACCAAATTTTGTCACTCAGAGATATTGCTAAGGCTGTAGTTCTGAAGAAGTAAATTGATGTCCCGTGTGTGGCAGCTAACTGAGTATCACTCAGGGTCCTCACTGAGGCTGACTGATTGACTCTGGGAAGAATCTGCTGCTTTCATGGCTTTGCCCATACCACCCTCAGGCTATGTTTTGTACACTTTGTTTCAACCTGGAATTCAAGAAACAAAATCACTGGTGTTCCTTTTTACATAAAGGGAACATTAGTTTTCCACCACACGGACACACGAACACACACACTCACAGCACATACCACACATACGATACATACAACACACACACACATGCATTACAAACCTGTCACCCACATACACATACATACAGAACACAGCACACACATCATACACACACACACCACATATCACAAATACATAAAACTACACACTTATACTACACATAAAACACAACACATTACAAACACATCACACACATACATATACACACAACACAACACATACACAGCATACACATCATACACAATACAACATACACATACACACACAGCACATTCCACACATACTATACATACAACACACACATGCATTACAAACCCGTCACCCACATACACATACACACAGCACACACATCTTACACACATACACCACATACCACACATACATAAACCACACACATACACCACACATACAACACAACATATTACAAACACCTCACACACATACAACACAACATATTACAAACACCTCACACACATACACACAACACACACAACACATACACAGCACACAATCACACACACACACACACACACACAGAGCACATACCACACATACCACACACACCTTATTTGATGTTAGTAGTCTTAGCATGCCTTCTTTCTCAAAAATTTTATTATTTTTAATTTAATGTTGGAAGCAGACTTTCTCCTTTGCCTACAGAAGCTTTGGTGAGACAGAATAAAGAAAGAGTAACTTTTGGGGAGATTTTATAATCACTTTCTTAGTCAGAGATGAGTAGACTGACAGATTATCTTGAAGACTATAAGTTGAATGGTAATGAGTATGATGGTGGCCCTGGCTGTTCCTTGGACACCTGCTATGCCAGGCATATAGCTACATCTTATTTGTTTCTGGCTATCATTCTAAGCCCATTTACAGTTGAGGAACCCAAGGCTCACATACTTCCTGAACAAGATGACCCACTCACAGGTGGTAGCATTTGCCTCTCCATGCAAGCCAGGTGTGTGCAGGCTCCCAAGTCTGGTGTGTATGGTCCCAGGCCAGGTATGCATGGCTCCAAGCCTGGGCATTCACCATCATGTCTTTTGCCTCCCTCCTGCCCCCAGTAATATAAATTGGAATGTGGTAGCTCCATCCTGGGATGGCCTCCCACAGGCAACAAGGGGTGCCAGAACAGAATGAGAATACATTGAGCAGAGCAAAATTGTGTTCCTTGGTGTTCGCTTGTCTTAAAGAGGTTTCTTTGAACCATAATATGGTAGGTCAGATCTACTCTTATTTAAATAGTTAAACCCTCAAAGAAGAACTTGGACTTGGCCAGTCTCTGATGCAAAGAGAGCCTACTTTTGGCCCCTTCCATCAGAAGATGATGCTGGTCAGATTAAAAAACAAACAAACAAACAAACAAAAAACTATTCTGTAGAAATACGGGGACAGTGCTGTGGGTCCACTTATTGTGCCTTATCTCTGGTCAGAAGTTCATGTGCATTCTCCAAGTCACCCTTTGGCTCATAGGAAAGAGTGGCTTGTTTCTAATCACTACAGACTCTTGCAGGATGCTTCATTCTGTGCTGCTGCCACAGTGCTGATGATGAAAATGGTCTCCACCATCTCAGAGAGCAGGGTCTTGGGCTTTGCTAGATACTGACCACAATGTCAGATCCATGTGCTTCGTGTTGGGTAGAGCCTTCACGTTCCTCAGTCTTTGATCTGGCATGACCCGTGAGAAAGGGAGATGGAGAGAGCAGTGGCGATAGCTCTTTCCCAAAGAGCTGTATGCTGGCAGTGGTGTGTAGGCTTCCGCATCTGTGCTTGTAGGCTTGGGCCACTGTCCTCATTTGCCATGTAGCCTTTCTAACACTGACATCAAAGCAATAAACTAACATTTCTTTCTGTATATTCTCACCAAATATCCCATGTTTAAAACTTGTCATTGTCATTAATCTCACATTGGAAGAAGAGCTGTGTGCCTAGCATCTGCCCTTGACCTTGAGATGTCTTGGGGTGCAAGGTCAGTATGCAAGCGGGTTCACAGGCATCCCTGGAAACAGAAAGGAGGTCAAAACCCTCCTCTGTCACTATCAAGATGTTTGGAGACATAAGTGTTATTTCTAGAGTGTTTACAAGATTAGTATTTTGGAAGCTTTCTTGGGAGCAGTTTCCATACTTAATTACAGTCAAGGTTTTTTTTTTCCTTGTGTGTGTGTGTGTACGTGTGTGTATTTGCATTTGTGTGAGTTTGTATGTGTGTGTGATTTGTGTGAGTTTGTATGTATATGTGTGTATGTGTGTTTGTGTGTACATGTGCATGTGCAGCACCCATGCATGTACATGTATAGGTCAGAGGCCATCACCAAGTATCATCACATTGTTGTTGTTGTTGTTGTTGTTATTATTATTACTATTACTATTATTTGAACCAAGATCTCTCACTGAACCTGGAACTTACCATTTTGGCTAAAGATCTGCATGTGTCTCTCCAACCCCCCAGAGGTTATATTTGTCCAACTTTTACTTAGATAAAATCCAAACTCAGGTGCTCATGCTTACAAAGCAAAAGCCAGTGCTTTATCTAGTGAGCCATCTCCCCAGCCCTAGCCAACTGTGAAAGCAATGTTTATCTATGGCATACACAGGCCTGTAGACATATACTCCAGTCTGCTGTATAGACAGATGGAAAGTTGTCTAGTAGAAGAGTGACAGCTAAAACATGGTAGATCTAACATGTTGAGTATGATGTTTATAGTGCAGGACTGCTCAGAGTCCAAACAGAAAACCATTAGACATTCAGCTTCTAAAAAAAAAAAAAAAAAAAAAAAAAAAAGAATGTTATGCGAAGCCAGTCCCCATTTTGATGCGAAGCCTGATTCCACAGGGAATCAGATGGGGTTGAGTGTGGTGAAGTTTGAAGCTGGGTGTTGGAGTGTTAATGCCCACATATTATTTGAAATTAAGAAGCCAGGTTTTCCATTGTTGGACTCCCCCCACCCCACTAATCTTCTGGGTCCAAAATATGCTTGTGTTAGTGTAGCTATGACCAAAATACTCCACACAAACAACTAAGGAAATATAAGTGTGGGTGATTAGTTAGACTTAAGATTTCAGTCCATCATGTCAAGGAAGGCACAAAGGCCTTTATTGTGGAATGTGTAGTAGTTTCCTCCCATTTACAAAGGAGACAATGCTGGAACCAGAAGACTCTGTAATCTTCAGGTGTCTACCCTTAGGAACCTTCTGCCAGCTAGTCTCTAACTCTAAAGAACCCATGGCCTCCTAAAATAATGCTACTAGCTGGAGGGCAAATGTTGAAACATGAGCTCATGGGGACATTTTAGATTCACACTGTGTTGTGATGGTGGCCTTAAAATATTCTGCTTTGATTCAGGAGAGATGGCTCAGCAGGTAAAGTATCTGGTATGTAAGCATGAGGAGCTGAGGTCAGATTCCCAGAAGTCACTTAAAAGCCACACATGGGTGGCATGTATCCGAACCTCCAGTTCTGGGGGCACAGGATTAGGCAGAGCCCAGGGGCTCGATTGCTGTGCAGTGTGAGCATGGCATCGACCTACCATTAAGTAAGAGAACTCCCTCAAAATGTAAGTGTGGGAAACCCTGCACAAAGCATAAGCAGAAAACAGTAGAAGACAGACACCTCTAGCTTCCACATACATACACATAGGCAAGCATGCCCATACATATATGTGTCCTGCACATATGCACACGCTGCACACAACTTTGTACACCACACACACATACACACACACACACACTCGCGTGCAAATACACACTAATTTTTACAACAGTTGCATTCTAAGTTCTGTATTTAGGAGTGTCCCCCAAAAGAGGAGAAACAGAAATGGTTTGGCTGAGGGTTCTCTGAGAGGTTGAGATAGCTCTGTGAAGTATTATGGGAATGGGATGTAGGTGTCCCACTGAGGGCACTAACTGGTTCCCTTAACTGTAGCCTGAAATTGAATTAATAAATCCCAGTGGCCACGGATACATGTCTGGGGCCCAACTTCTGTCTGCAGAGGTCAGCACCTTGACACTTGGAGGTGAGGTTTTCTCTCCTTCCTTCTGGCTGAAGAGATGCCTGTGAACTAGCTTGCACCCTTAGCTTGTACCTCAGGACATCTCAGGGTCAAGGACAGAGGCTCAGCCACACAGCTTTTCTCCTTCCAGGGTGACTGGATGTCATCCACAGCAGACTGATGCAATGATGCTTCGGAGCAGGAAACATGGAAAGCAATTATCTTTTTAGTAGGTCACTGGCCTCCTTTGGGAGAAGAGACCAGAGGGAAAGCAGGGAAGGCAGGCAGCACGGTCCCCCCAGGGGCTGTGCCTGCAGTAGCTGCCTTGGTGATTAATAGCCGTGTCACTTTCCACGAATGTTGCTTTAAGCAGCCATGTTCAAAATTGAGTGGGGATGAAATACAACAACCCAAAATAAATGTTTCCTCTATTCCTTAGTTGTTGCTAGAGTCCAGAAATAGCTTTTCAGATCTGTAATTTTAAAACATCACTTGCAGTGTGCTCTGAGCCCTGGATTGATTTTCACTTGGATATCATTGTGTATATATACACTGCTCTTAGTTTTATAACGATCATGAGAAAGCTAAATGATTTGGGTTCTTTTCCTTTGGAGGGAGTGCTGAAGTAAAAAAAAAAAAAAAGTGTATATACAGAGAAAAATATACCCTTTACATGTGTTTTTAACAACAACAACAACAAAAAAAAAATAGTAACCCAGTAGAGGAAAAGACAGGAAGAATATTGTGTCCATATAGATCATATTTTGGAACAATAAAAGTGTCTGGCAGGCAGTAATTGCTGCCCAGCTGCAGGGATTATAGCCCAGTGAGCTGCATTCAGGGCAGCATGCCAGGATACTGGCAACCAGGGAAAGAGCCCTCAGTATGCCCAGCTAGGTTCTGAGAGCATAAACAAGAGGGTGACTTCAGAAAGGCCGAGCAAGGTCGCCGTGTGGGTTGTGCCTTCTGTGGCGCAGTCTTGATATTCCTTCTCTCTGCAGCTTCTCTTGCAGCCAGGCAGTCAGCTTGGGGCTAAAAGTGGCAGTCCTAGGGCTGACCTCTAGTGGCATCTCTGAGCAGAAGAGCCATTAATGTTTAGTGTTACATTGCCACCTCTAAAGCCAGAAAGAACATCAGGTAGATAAGAAGTCAATAGAAACTCCTATTCAATGCTTTGGAGACTGCCAGTGGGAAGGAGTAGGTGTGCCCCACTTTCTGCTCATCCACTGATCTTTTTCTGCTCTCCCATAAGAAAGCCAGGGTAGGGCTGTTGGCATTACAGGGACTTGCTTCCTCTCTCCTGTTTTCTCATTCTCATTAATTTCTGTCCTAACTGTCTACTGCCTCTATCAGTGCTCCACTGTCAAAGTTATTTCTTTGTTCATAACAACTACAAATAAGCAAACATTTCAGGAAAAAGTGAGGTGACATATGGGAAGCTGGAGTTCCGTTGCTGTGATGGTGGGGTATTCAGTGTACCCTCCTCCCTCTCTCTCTCTCTCTCTCTCTCTCTCTCTCTCTCTCGCTCACTCGCTCTCACTCTCTCTGACAGGGAGTTCTTGTTCCAGGCCAGGCTGGGGCACAAGAAAATGAGCAGGTGTGAGCTATGAGACTGATGGCAGAGACCGTGAACATGCAGGTTATTCTGGTATCCAGATATGTGGAGCCATCTTTAGGTGGTTCATTGTTAACAGTGCTCTAGAAAAAAGGGGTGTCCACCCACCAGGGCCACACAGGGAAACACTAGTGTCACTGAGGAGGTGGAGGATACCAAAGGAAAGGATGGACCATGCAGGCTATGCAGACTGAGCAGGCTAAGCAGATAAGGAGACTAGGATTGACTAGTTGGATACTAGGGCTCTGGTAGCTTGATGCTGTCCTCAGTTGTCTGACACCTGGCCCTGGGTGTCACCTAGGATGACTCGTGCTGGACTCCAGTGGCCTACATTATGTTAGCCTTATGAAGGAGGTATTGGGGCTTCTGGATTGTTAGCTTATATTTGGATGATGCATTCATGGGAACATCATTTGCTATCTTTAGGAATGAGCTCACCCTGAGAGGTGGGGCTCACACTCCAGGATCAGCAAGACTCTGAGTGGAGAAGCATCAGCCCCCTTCAGTACAGACTGAAAGAGACAGCAGCATGGGGCACCACAGAGGCAGCTCTTAAGGCATTCTAAGGAGAAGTAATTTTGCTTTGATTGGTTTGTTTCTGTTTGGGCTTTTGGAGGAACAGGTTAGAGAGAGGGAGACAAATCAGACAAGTCTCCATGTTAGGAGAGATTGTGTGGCTGAGCCACAGGTGAGTCCAGTTATGTATATGACAGTTGGGCTTGAGGCTTGTGGAGGCAGTGAGCCCTACATGGACAGAGGCCCTAGATGAGGAGAGTGTGAAACATTCTTGAAGGTTCAAGCAAAGCCCAAGTGGGCTCCTAGATGTCAGGAAGAGGCATTTGGATTAGATTCCCAACCATCTGGCTACTATATTTTTAATGCCTGTATAATGCCTGTGTGGAGCTATGTGTCTCAACTAATCAATAGGTTAGGAGGTGATGATAAATTATTGTGGCTGAAGAAAAGAACCCCACCATGATGGGTGTGGTGGTTTGAATGAAAATGGCTCCTATAGGCTCTTAGGGAGTGGCATTATTTGAGAGGATTAGGATATGCGGCTTTATTGGAGTAGGTGTGGCCTTGTTGGAGGAAGTGTGTCACTAGAGGCAGACTTAGACGTTTCAGAAGCTCAAGCCAAGCCAAGTGGCTTACTCTCTTCCTGCTGCCTGCTGAGATGTAGAAACTCTCAGCTACTTCCAGCACCATGTCTGTGGCCATGTTTCCTGTCATGATGATGATAGACTAAACCTCTGAATGTAAGATAGCCCTAATTAAATGCTATCTTTTATAAGCGTTGCCATGGTCATGGTATCTCTTCACAGCTGTAGATCTTTGACTAAGACAATGGGGCTTGAAAATCAGTGCCTTCTGAGCCATCAGCTAAACTCAATGAGTGGATTGAGTTCTGGAGGCTCAAAGAGCAGAGATAACTATGCCCTAAGCAAGCAGTTTGGTGGCCCTAAGGTCCAGCGTAACTCATCATAAGAGTAGACTCAACAGTTGCTGGATCATCCTAGTTTACAAGGAAGGTTGGAAATGCATATATTCTTGTGAAACCTCTCAAGTTTGTGAAATCACCTAGAATCCTGCAGTGGATTGGCTGATCTCCTGGTCACATGATGAGATATACTCTGAGGCCTGCTGTGTGAACTACTAGTGGTCTCTCAGGCCTGCACCTATTACCATAATTGAACTATGAGGATCAAAGAGGAAATGGGACCATCACAAATTATGCCTACACTGGGGAACTGATTGTATTAGCTTTGTTTTCTGTTGCTGTGATAGAACACCCTGGGGTGTGGGGGAAGCAGCTGAAGGAAGAAAGGGTTCATCTTAGGTTACAGTTTAAGCGTTGGTCCATCATGGTGGGGAAGGCGTGGCAGCAGGAGTGTGAGGAAGCTGGTCATATTGTTTCTGTAGTACAGAAGAAGGGAGTGATAAAGGACCCCAGCCCATGGAATGGTGCCCACATTCATGGTGGGACTCCCCACCTCAGTAAACCTAACCAGAGAATCCTCACATGCTTGCCCAGAGGCTGGTCTCCTAGATCTGTCAGGTTGACAACCACCACTAACCACACTGATCTAGCATCCAAAAACCTTCCCTGAGGCCTCGATCAGGCCATTCTTCCATGTTTGTCTGCATTTTTTCATTTGAAAAACCCATTCATTCATTATCATCTGCTGTGTGCTGTGCCAAAAAACAAAGACTTGCATGAAGAAACAGAAACTTTGATAGAATGCCGTTTAAAATTGTGTGGATATCATGACTTTTCAGCAAGTCAAGATCTAATAGATGTTGTTATTGATTATTTCCTTTGCCATCTCTGAATAAAGTATCCTGAAATGATATTTTGGAAATGCATGATGAAACACTGTTGATTGACAGGGATGGAAGGCTGGGTCACCTATCTGGGTCTTCTCTGTGATCTGGGCTGTGAGCCCCATGTTTGGGACTTGACCTCAAACATGGTAGACACCCATAACCTAATCTGCTTTTGGCACAGGTCAGGCACAGCTGTCTCCCAGAGGAGTAGGTTGTATATGGCTTTAACAATTAGAAATAAAGCTATAGAATAAATTATAAAACCTAAAATTAAAAACTCAAAAGAGTGGGGACAAATAGAACATTTTAAGTAACTGCATGAAACCATTTATGCTGCTATGACAAAAACACAATGCACTTGGTGACTTAAACAAGGGACATTCATGTCTTGTGGTTCTGGAAGCTGGAATGCCAAGGTCCAAGAACTGGCAGATTCGGTGTCTGTGTGGTTTGCCTTCCTGATCTGCCTTCCTGTGTGTCCTCACCTGACCTTCCTTCAACACATGGAGTTGAAGGAGGGCTTGCTGGGTAAATCAGATTAGCACCCCACCCTTATGACTTCATTTAACCTTAATTACTTCCTAAAAGCCCTATCTCCACATAGTCACTTGAGAATTAGGGCTTCAACATATGAATTTTGTGGGGACACAATCCAGTCCATAGCAATAACCTAACATTACGATGACACCATTATTGAAAATGTAATTTCTTTTTCTTTCTGTTTTTGGTCTCATCATGATCCAGTTGAAGCAAAGAGGTTGCCCTGCATGCTGCTCAACCTCTCATTTGAGACCATGCCCTGCTGTGGTTGGGTGGAGACAGTGTGGAAGAAAGGGCGTGGACCAAGGGCAAGGAATAAGATTGTTCCTGGTACAACCATCTGGAGTGGTCAGACCATGCCCAGGGCTGTCTGCTCTCTCTGCTTGTAGTATCTGCCCCTCTGTATGCCTGTTTTTGTTTGCCTCATCCCCTCCCAACCTCCGTGGGACAGCCGGGTTGTGACTTCTGAATGCCTTATGCCAAGGTCCTCAAGCTTCCTAATGCTGAGACCCTTTAACACAGTTCCTCATGTGGTGTTGACAACCATAAAATTATTTTTGTTGCTGCTTCCTAACTGTAATTTTTCTACTGCTATGAATCATAATGTAAAAATCTGATGTGGAGGATATCTGATATGAGCCCCCCAAAGGTGTTGTGACCCTCACACAGGTGGAGAACTGCTGTCTTAGGTACTAAAATGATCAGGGTACCTTTTTGTTTTTTATCACAAATGAAAATATACTGAAATATAAAATTATGTTGAAGAAAGTATGTGTCAAACATGAAAACTGAAAACTTTGCCCTTAAGTGTGTGGATATCCTTGGCTCAGTAGTGTCTATAACACAGTCTTGCTTTGGGTATTTGATAATGGTCGCGCGCGCACATGTGTGCGTGCGTGCGTGCGTGCGTGCGTGCGTGCGTGTGTGTGTGTGTGTATACACATGTAAAGTGTTGCTTTTTAAAAATTAAAACTAAGCCCATGGCTATTTAAAAATTGAATGTCACCAACCCCAGAGTCAGAGAGTATTGGCCAGCACCAGGGTTTGCCCATGGGCATCGCAGCAGGGACAGTCCCAGGAATTGTGGTGAGGAAGAACGTGAGAGGTCTCTGCCCCCAAGTGCCCAGCAGCACTGTAATAAGACACAGGGACTTCAGGATGTGTGGAATACTGTTCCATGCAGAACTGCAATGGGGCGTAGGAGGGCTGAGCATGCTCAGCCTGTGACTCCCACAGGAGCATGGAGGCCACCGCCACCCTCCTTGTTGAGAGTGTCCATTTGAAATATGTCCTAGGCTCCAGCTCCCATCCTATTAATTATGTCACAAACCTAGTAAAGCTGAATAATTAATGATCACGGGGCACTTGGAGCTCTAAGATGTCATGTAAATGTTAAGGAGTACAAATTACTCCATGTAGTAGATAGATCCGTTGCCTTATGCGGATCCCATGGTGGGAAGGTTCATTTCTAGGAAAGTGAAAAAGCTTTCTTTGGGCTTGCCTCAGAAGCCTGGACTGTCTTAATCACATTTTAGGAGTCTTGTGTTTCTGCATCCTGCAGCAGTTGAAACACCAATGGCTGGCTGCCACTTGCAGCTGTGAAAATGAAGTCACCTACTTACTGCATTGTGGAAAATGTTGTGTTTGTTCATTCTCTCCAGCCGAAGGCAGTTTGGGCCCAAGGGCAAAGAAGAGGTGAAGGTCATCGAGCACCAAGTGCAGACTCTCAGGCTGATGCCTCACCTGGCCACGGCGCTTGCCCTGACCTTTACCAGCAGGTAAGAAAGCTCTGGAAATGTTCATTCCCAAGAAGCCATTATGGGGGTAGGGCACAAAGCTTATTTTCTAACTGTGATCAGGAAAGGGCCTGTGGGGAAAAACTGATGCCCAGGTTCAAGGTGAAACCCCAAATGTGACTGAGTGTCCAGAAGAATGGAACCTGCCAAGAAATCAAGAAGATTTCACTCGGTGCTTGTCTGCAGATACTAAAACTAACAGATGGAGGCTATAGAGATGGCTGATCTTCCAGAGGAGCGGGGTTTGATTCCCAGCACTCACGTGGTGGCTCATAACCATCTCTACTCTGGGGATCTAATGACATCTTCCAGCCTCTGTGGCCACAAGACACTTGTGTGGTGCATAGACATGAATGCAGGCAAAATACTCAGTCACATAAGACAAAATAAAAATTATTTTAAAAAATCAGAAAAAGTAACAGATTTGAACAGTTTAAATACCTACAACTTCTGGTAAAGTTTCTAAATGGACAATAAAGCTTTGAAAACTAGATTAAGGGGTGTGTGTGCTGAGTGTGTGTTGAGGGAAGAGAAGGCACTGAATGAAATAGATGAGATGGTACTGTAACTGCACATGCATGAGCAACCTCACCACAGGCTTTTAAATTTTTTGTTTTAGATTTATTTATGTGTGAGCATATGTGTATGTGCATCTGAACTGCTGAGCCATCTTCCAACGCTCACCAGAGGCTTCACCGATAGATGCATCAGACACTCTGTCTCTCAGCACTTGGGCAGGGCCTGGGTTGTGTGTCTTGTGTTATTGTTACCCCTACATCCTAAAGACAAGAAACTGAGGTTTGCCTAAAATCACAGGACCCAGGAAGATGTAGACTAGGAAAAGAATGTCAAACTTTAGACCTTCTCTTGTGTTCTTTTTTTTTTTTTTTTTCTCTCTCTAACATGCTAATTCTGCTTCTCAGTGGGATTGCTGCAGTGGGCTTCTGGATAACTTCCAGCCACACACTTGTTGAGAAGTTTACACACTGAGGATGAGTGTGTGCTGGGACTTGTAAGGCGAGGGTCATCAGAGAAACCCTGTCATGTCTGATGTACTGCTGACCTGTGGAGTGCCACAGTCCTTGGACCTGCCTCGAGGGGCTTCTCATAACACAAGGCAGGGAGTGGAGCCCAGGATTCCAGGGAGTGCCCAGGAATGAATACCGTGGACGGAAAAATAAGCTACCTGAGAAAGTATACATTCAACATCTGTTACTTAAAATTTTTCTGAAATTTTCTCTCCAGTTCCAAGGTGTCCTAGTGTGCTACTCTGTTACTGTGATAAAACACTAACCAAAAGCACAATGGAAAGAAAGAGTTAATTTGGCTCACAATTCTGTATACTAATCCATCACTGAGGGATTCAGGGCAGGAAGTATAGAGGAACTCGGCTTACTAGCTTGCTTTCCCCTGTCTTGCTCAGCTTGCTTTCTCATGCAGTGCTGGACCATCTGCCTAGGAGTGGCGTCACCCACAGTGGGCTGGGCCTTCCCATGTCAACCATCAGTCCAAAAAAAAAAAAAAAAAAAAAAAAAAAAAAAAGTCACAGGCTTGTTTGTTTACAGGCCAGTCTGATGAAGGTAACCCCTTTTCCCGCCAACTCTACTTGTGTCAAGTTGACGAAAACTGATGAGGTTGCCACACCTCCTGAGCCTGTGCTGCATCACTAAGCTACTTTCTGGGCTCTGTCCCTGGTGTTTCTGAGGCTCAGCTTACATCGAGTAAAATACACAAGTTGTAGTGTATCGTTTAGTGAGTTTGCGAAAATATGAACAGCTGTGTATCAAACACATTTTCATCACCGTGGGAAGCTTTCTGTGTTCCTTAGAGTTGAACCCCACGTCACTACAGCTGAGATGGTACACATTCCAGTTTCTATTCCTGTAGCTTGGTTTGGTTTGCCACTTGGGTTTCAAGGTGAGAAATGACAAGTGATTGACACTAATTAATACCAAATAATAGAGCCATTATTGTGTGACATGCGTAGTGCTGTGTTGTTGAACACATCACTGATCTGATTGCTCCATGGCACTCTAAATTCTTGACTGTTTGCTATGTGTATAAAGAGGTCAGAGGCCAACCTCAGAGGCTCCCCCGACCTTCAGCTTCTAAGGAAGCAGCCAGTCCAATTTGTTGCAGCATGGCCAGAATTTGTGCTGACATCTCCCCCTCCCCCTCTGCTTGTTTTACTTCTCCGTACAGGTTATTAAACCTGGCCATGGGATTTGTCTTCCAACTTCTTTGGATGCATGCTGCTGCTAGCTGGCTTCTGGCCTTAGGGGCTGGGTAACCTGAGGCCTGACTGGTGAAATACTCAGGGCCTTGGGTTCTACTCAAACAGGGGGTGGACTAGACTTTTAGGTATACAAACCTGGAGTTAGTAAGCAGAGAAAACAGCTCTGCAGCCAGAGTCAGCTGTCCCTGCCTGTCCCCTGTGTCTTGTGATGAAATCACAAGCCACCGGCAGAAAGGCAACAGCAGAAGCGAGATGGGATGGGCTTCCTCTGGGTTATGTAACTTGATCCCACCATTTGCTACTTGTGTAACTTGGAATTTCTCCACATACAAAATAGTTATAACAAAACCTGACTCGGGCTTTTTGTAAGGATCAAATGTATGAAGATTTGGATGTGCTCAAAGTACTGGATGCTCAATAACGTTGGTTGCTGTGGCCATTACGCGCAAAATTCCTCCAAATGTTCCTTTTGTTTTGTTTTTTGTTGTTGTTGTTGTTTGTTTTATCTGAGTATCTAAGTTTATGCCAGCATTAGTAATGGAGTCAACCTTATTGTATATCAAATGGAGAATAGATGGAGAAAATGTGGTACATGGTCTGCAAACCTTCGATTTCCCCGCCCTGCAAGTTCTCACCTCCTGACACTTAGATTTCCTTCTATCATCTCACCTGACCCTCTTTGGTTCCACTCCCTTACGATCGTCTCCAACCTGGAGTTCTTCAGATTCACCACCTCTTGCCTGAAACATAGCCTGAGTTCTCACTGGGAACCTCAAGTATCTTCTACTCTGGGGAAGTTCCAGCTCCTTTGTGTGGCCTTGGAGGGCCTTGTCCATCTGACCATGTCTCTCCCAAGTTAGGCTCTACCTCTGGAGCCCAAGCTCAGTCCTGAGCTCACACTCCTCCCATCAGATTCCTGATGTACCTGCAGCACCTGTCCCTCACATTCTTGCTTTCCTTCTCTAGGACAGTCTTCTTAGACAAGGCTCTTTCAAGCCACTTCCTGGAATAAGGAATGACCTAGTCCACTTCATCATTCCACCATTACTCTTGGTTGAAGTTGAGGGTCCATAATTTGGCATCTTCCTATCTCATGGTTCCTGACTCTGCATAGGTAAATTCAACTAAGGGGATGAAAATACCTTGTTCAATGACATCATATTTGGCTAAGGAGTTGCTTAGAGTTTTGCATTTAAACCATCCTGATAGTGTGTAGAGCCTGGATTTCATGTTGTGAAGTTCAGAAGTTACTGCCCAGGGAAGCTTGTGACTGACACTTCCCTTTGGAACCATCTAGAGAGCTTTGCTATAGAAAGAAATCTAGCTGAGAAAGTAACTAACAACTTTTATAAAAAACGCTATTCATAATTCCCAGCTCAGAGCATTGTTTGAGTCTACCTCTTATTTACTCATGGCTTATGGGCATCTCAAGCAGTCAGTGCTGGCTACAAGACCTGGGTGGAGGGAAGGGTGTAGAGATGCTCATGTATCTGTCTTTCGGCTGGACTTAATCGTTCTTTAGAGAATTGTTTTCCACTTAGCACCTGGGAGGATAAATTTCAGATAACTGCTATGCATATTCAAGTGTGTATAATGTAGGAAGCCTTTACGATTTCACATGTGTTAACTCATTCAGCATCTCAAGATAACTCAACAGAGCAGAGGATTGGTGTGTGTGTGTGTGTGTGTGTGTGTGTGTGTGTGTGTGTGTGTTCAAATACAGAGGCCAGAGGAGCACATTGGATGACTTCTTCCATCTCTGTCTACTTTATTTACTTGAAACAAAGTCTCCCACTGCATGGGAAGCTCCCTGTTTGGACTAGACAGGTTTCCCAGGGATCAGCAATCCCCAGGGATCTGCTTGCCTCTGCCCCCAACACTACCAACCATTTCATTGCTACATATTTACCTCAGAGAAAAGGAGCCATGTGCCTCCTTTAAGATGAACACATACATTTTCATAGCAAGTTTATGTATTATAGTTCCAAACAGGAAATAAATGAAATGTTCATTAAACAATCAAATATACAGCTCAAGTACAGTATATGTACTCCATAAAATGAAGAAAATAACAGTGACTAATACATGCTGTAGCAGGATGAATCTCAACATAACACAATAACTGAAATAAGGAAGGCACAGCACATACTGTACAGTCCTACTGTAAGGACAAAGAGCATGTTTGTCCTGACCTAGGGATGAGACTGGAGGAGGGAGGGATGCACTATAAAAGCATGAGGGGTCATTTTGGTGTGCTATTAAAGCTGCTTCTCTCTGTATGCTCATTCCTACTCCTCCTCCCTCATTTATAAACATATGGGTAACACAATGGATGGGGAAATGAAATGGAAGCACATGGTATGGGAAAACATTCCTGTATCCCCTACACAGTGACACAACACCACTGAAGGAGTTATATAGCCACAGTACATATTTTAAGCCCTAGTATGTAGTATGTGTTGGTTAATTGCCCAGGTGAGAGTGTCTTCTGGGGGCTCTGTGATGCCTATTGTGGAAGGGCCCAGCCCTCTGTGGGTGGTCCTGTGTTGTATAAGAAAGCTGGCTGACATGGGCAGGAGAAAGCCAATGTGCAGCTTCCTCCATGGTTTTTCTGCTCTGGATTCCTGCTGTGAGTTCCTGCTCTGACTCACTTGGTGATGGACTGTTATCTGGAAGTGTGCTCCAAATAAAACATTTATCTCTAAGTTACTTTTTTGGTCATGGTGTTTATCTCAGCAAACCAGAACATAGTTTAAAAGTTAACTGTGGCTCTATGTTTTCTCTTCAGAGCATATAAATATTTTCTCTTTTAAAAGTTAATGGTTGGAGCTGAGCACATGTCATTAATCCCAGCACCCAGGAAGCAGAGGCAGGTGGAGCTCTGTGAGTTCAAAGCGAACCTGGTCTACAGAGCTAGTTCCAGGACAGCCAGGGCTGTTACACGGAGAAACCCTGTCTCAAAAAACAAACAAACAAACAAACAAACAAACAAACAGAAACCCAACAAACAACAAAAAACAAAAACAAATAAAAAACTAAAACAAAAAATCAAACAAAAATTTAAAAAAGTTAATGGTGGGCTATGATGGGTGGCATTGAATAAGACAGGAATGGAGGGAGGGGAGGAACAAAGATGTAGGAATAAACTGTTGTAATTTAAGAAAAGCAGTGCCTGAGAGAAAGATGCCATGGTTCAAGCAGACGGTTTTTGTTTGTTTGTTTGTTTTTGTTTTTAAATTAGAGAAAGGAGTGGGGGGGGGGAGACTGGCCTCCAGAGATAGGAGCAGCAGGAGAGAGGAGAAAGGAAAGAGGGGGAGAAAGAAGGGAGAGGGGGAGAGAGAGCAGATCAGAGAGAGGGAGAGAAAAAGGGAGAGGGGAATAGGAGGTGGGCAGGGCCCTTTTAAAAGGGAACATAGTGAATATGCATGGGTGGTGCTCTTAGTGGCTGCAGCTGAGGGTGTATCCTGTCAGAACCCCAAGGTCAGGCCAGTACAGATGCCTGAATATTAATATGAATAGCAAATAATTTCAAGGTAAGAATTTTAAACTCATTTTGTTGAGAGTTCCAAAACGGCTGCCTAAACAAGACCTGAATAACTACAACACCAGTTAATTTCCCAAAGTGGATATGGGAACATCACAGCAGGCAATGTGACCATTCTTTAGTATACCAGTCTGGACATTTCCAGTAAGTCTTAGTTCCTGAGAAGAGGGTCAATACTTGGTGTTGGCTACCCTTGACCTTAATGCCCGCGCTTAGGGCCTTTTCTGTGTCCTAGAGTTGATTGAATATAGAGAGAAGTCTGGAAAACTTTTACATTGAACAACATTAGTTACTTGGTAACCTGTTGGAAGAAGCTGAAGATGGGACCATAGTGAAGAGATCCAAAGGAGAGAAAGAGAGAGAGAGAGAGAGAGAGAGAGAGAGAGAGAGAGAGAGAGAGAGCCTGCCCTCTTCAAATATGGCATTTTGAAATACAGAAAGAGCAGAAGAAGGAGGTGAAAGGACGCATAGAAGACATTGTATAGAAGTCATGCCCACAGATGGCTAAAAACAAAGGAGCATGGTGAAAACATTTTGAAGAAGGAACTAATCATAATCTGCATTAGCTTTCAGCTACTGCTGCAAGTCTAGCAGTTCCCATCTCTGGGAAATCATTCCAATACCCAATGGCTGCCTAGAACCAAGGATGATATCAAACCCAACATATACTGTTTTCCCATACATACATATAATAAATCTATATCATCTATAAAATTAGGCAATGTAAGAAATTTGGCACATTCATAACAGAATTGTACAATTGTAACTAACTATATATTGTGAAGATGTTCCGTGGGTGTGATCTACCTCTCTTTCCAAACGCCTGATTGTTCTGCATCCACCGCTTTTATTATGTGAGTTACTGCAGTGCCTGTGAGGTGAGCAAAGTGAGAGGAGTCATACAGGCATCCATGTAAAGGCTACCCGGGCACAGGCACCTCGACAGGACAACAGTCAGTCAGAGAACTAAGACTCGTACAAGTCACTAGCGAGTGGCTAGAATGGATATAATGTGGATATGTGTGAAATAATTTGTGTTACAGGAAAAGGTACAATGAGAAGCTGTGAAGTTTTAGCATGCTGTCCAGAACAGTGTGAGGCTTAAAACTTAGGACCTGTTTATTTTTGGACTCCTCCATTGAGTATTTTCAGATCCTAGTTGCCCACACTTAAGTCAAACTGTGGAAGGCACAGCTGCAATCCACAGCCCTGGTGACACAAAACAGCACAGCGTTGTAATCTTACAGTTCTGGGAGTTGGAAATCAAAATGGGTCTTGTTGGCTGAAAATCAGGGAATTAGCAAGTCTGCCTCTTTTGGAAAGTTCTAAGTAAGGTACTTTTTTCCCATCCTTGACCTTTTAAAAGCTTCTTGGAGCTGGCCCCTCCTTCCCTCTGCAAACTCAGCAATGTCTGCTCCTAGTTCTGCCTTACATTTGTTCGCTCCCTTCCCTTCCTTTCCCTTCCCTTCCCTATCCCCTTCCCTTTTACACACACACTTGTGATTATGTTGGCCCAGCTGTATTTCCCCAGGACCCTAATTTAGTCACATCTCCCAAGTCCCTTTTGATGTATGAGGTAACATAGGTTCCAGAAGTATGAATATGCCCTTCTTTGGAGACTACTATTCTTCTTACTATACATCTAGTGCAGAATTTTCAGTAGAGGGGGAATTTTAAAAATGATAAATTCACAATGTGAGGTAAGCATGGTGCAGAGACAAGGGCCAGCATTCGCAAAGGGCTTAGGATTCAGCCAAAGAAAGAAAGGCAAACTTGGGCAGAAAGTGAAGGAGACCCTTTCTATGCAAGGAGAGTGGTGGTTGTAAATTTAGCAGCAGTGATGCCTGACAGTTTTGAAGGGGATCTTGGGTAGCAACTGGGGCTCATGCATGCTTTTTCCCCATGTGTTTGACCTACCACTCATCTCCATCTCTGCTTTGTTTCACAGGCATGCAGCCTTTGTCCTGGATGAAGACATTTTCCAGGGGAGGGAGCTCATCACCAGTCGCTCCCTACAGGCTCTGATGGCTGGGCTGAAAGCCTACAGTACCTGGGAGACTGTCAGCTGCCTACAGAACTGTCGCGAATGCACCGGAGGCATGGTGAGCTCCTAAACTGAGCAGGCCCGTGGGCCCCAGGGTCACCAGATCTTCGTGGCTCTGCACAGTACAGTATGCATGGGGGAGCAGGATGTGTGGGCAAAACAAGTCTTTGAATCTGAAGGAAACTGTCACTGTCCCAGATTCTGGGTACTTAATATTAGCTTGTGACCTGTGCTTGTCCCTTATATGCTGTTGTAAGAACTTATGTGGACCATGTTGGTGAAATGCTTGGCATGCAGTGGCTGGCCATGAAGACCACTGGTGAATGTCATTGAACTTGAAGGTTGTGGTGGACAGGATAGGAAATGGCCACCAAAGATTCAGATGATCAAAGCTCTGCTCCATTAGTCCCATGGGGAGAACACAGGAAGTGACTCCAAGAGTTTCCAACTGGGAAGGAAAGAGCATTTACAGACTACAGCAATGTTTCTGGGTCTAGGTTCGCCTGGGATGTGCAGTGAGGGAAATTAGGAGGGAGAAAGTGCAATGTGAGTTAATGGGAGCTGAGGGGGCTCAGAGGATAGCTGGATTGTGTTGCTTTTCCTGGGGATACATCTGTTCATCCCAGATAGGGCATGGATGGCAGACCAAAGAAATGATGCTACCAAAGTCCAGCTTGGTGAACCAGTGACTGAGTTCACTAGGGTTACTTATAGGAACATTGGGTGATACAAAGGCATACACATCACTGAGGAGCTCACTACTCAATTATAGATGCATGCTAACATGTCTGGCTTCTACGTGGCTTCTGGGATTTGAACTCAAATCTTCATGCCTTCACAGCAAGCACTTTTGCCCAGTGTTTCATCTCCCTAGCCCTACAATGATGTCTATTCTTCACAAAATTCTTCCTAATTGTACAACCCTTATTTATGTCATGGTGTATTCCCCCTGCCTTTACTCCCCAGGCATGGGTGACAACTCATGAAAATTGCATCCCTGGGGTTCCCCGTACAACTTTGATGCAGCTCTCTCAGAACAAGTCTTCTCTCCCCAGCAACTGCTTTTTACTTTTATTGCTTTGGGGTAGGATCTTGTAAATTGTGTGACTTTTGTCAGATTTTTGGGCCTTCTGAATCTATGATCCTCCTCTTTGCAGGAAGGAGTGCTTCAGCTTAGAGAAGCATTTACATAACAGGAAGGGATCTGTACCAGGCTCTCCCATGATCCTGAGAGCTGAGTAGGATTCAAGAAAACTTCACCCTGTGTTGGACAATACCAGTGAGAGAAAGTGGGCACAAAATACTCTCTCTCTCTCTCTCTCTCTCTCTCTCTCTCTCTCTCTCTCTCTCTGTGTGTGTGTGTGTGTCGGTGAACAGGGCATGTGGATGTGGCATTGTAGATCTGTGACTCAGTGGTCACACATTGGCTGTGGCAGTAATTTGGGTTCAATCACAAAGGAAAAACAGTATTGGTAACTCCAAGAAATGACCCACTTCAGCCATTCACAGTCTGAACTCAGTAGCTTCCACAGTTTCCAGAGGATACCTTCCAGGGAAGATGGAAGGAATGAGCCCCCCCATTGGGCCTTTGCTCTGAATTTGGCTGAAGATCACTTAAAACAAGTATGTCTAAAAAGGAAGAAGAAACATTTTAGCTTTAGTTGAGAAACATCAAGAGAAAGCCAAGGAAAGTTCTAGAAAAATCAAAAGGGAATGTTTTGGAAAGTGTTCCTCAGAGTTGGGGAACTGTGTGGAGAGGTAAGTGGAAGGGAACGGAGCTACCGGCGTGCTGGAGGGCTTCTCCTATGGGCTATTGTTCTGGCTCACCAGAAAGCCAGCATGGCTGAGCAAAGCTATAACCAAGATGGCAGGGGTGCTAGAGGACACACGTGCATCTTCCCTGCAGGATGTTTTGAGAGAGACCCCTGGGCAGGGAAGAATGAAAAATAGTGACCCTGACACTGCAGCACGCTTGTGCCAGGTCCTCCAAGGTAGCCAGGGCAGTGGCTCGTTATGGTCTTAAGGAAGAATGGGGGCTCTTAATTATCTCCTGAGATCCAATACAAAACAGTAACCATTTTTTCCTAACTCCCTGGATGAGAGTTCCATCTCAAGTTGGCTGCTCTTGAGTATCCCTGTGGGAGTTTTGAGATCCCAAGACTCCTTTTGTCTACGAATGGATTTCTCATAACATGCAATGGCTGACTTTAATGTCATAACCACGTTGTGCTTGGAAATATTGAGAAGATCTTAGGCTGTTGTTTTTATAGTGTTTTGTAAGTTCTTGCTTTTTTGGGGGGGGTGAAAGGCTACATCTTGGGAGAGTAATATTTTGCTGCTTATAGAATCTTCTCAATGAGTTGATAGATGCAGGATGCAAGCAGAAGGGAGGCTCTCAAATAAAGGCACTTCTAATTCTTTGCTTCCAGGCTCTCATTCCTCTAATTGGTTCTGTCTTTGCATTATTGTTGGTCAGTCTTTGAGTGCAAAGCCTAGGATGCATGGCTTTCATATAAAGAAGTGTTTCCCTATAGGTCAGTTCATGTGAGCACATCGTACCCCTAATGGCTAAGGATGACTGTGTGAAGTGTTAATGTAACTAATCTTACCTATAAAAACCCAGAGTCAGATATGAGGATAATAGCCTGGAAGATCAGAGAAACAGAGGAGCAGCCACAGTGACCTCTGACCTCTCCGGATCCTCCACCAAAAGCTGAGATCCTGTCTCCATCCCAGCTTATTACTTGCTTCCTGTCTCTACCTCCCAAGGAGACCAAAGCCCGTGAATTCACAGGACAGAATAGCAGACCAAGCAGGAACTCATATCTGCAGCAGGTTCCTATAAAGAATCCAACTCTTAATGCTGGTGTGTGTGTGTGTGTGTGTGTGTGTGTGTGTGTGTGTGTGTGTGTAAAATCCCCATGGATATGAGCCACATCTGCCACTCCTCCTAAGACCCTAACAACAAACCAAGGTATGATTTTTCCACAGTTCACCCTGGGGACAAGTGAGTTTTTTGGGTTACTTATAGAAGGTGAGTGTGAGGTTACTGACAGGAGCATAACTAACTCTAAAGCATTAAATGAGCAAAGTCCATGGTGGAGGCATAAGTGAAGAACCTCATATACATGTTCTAGTCTAGACCCCAGACCACATCCAATTAGGACAAGATTGCATGCAAATGACTGGGAGAAGTGGCTGAGATACCCTTCAAGGGTCCAGTGCTCTTTCCCACCCCCTCCTTCTCTGGGGGGATGCCAATAGCCCACTGGCCCACTAACGATGGGCTCTCAGCTGATCTCAGGAAGATGGCAGCAGCTGGGCTCAGAGGATAGCTCCTTACAAGTGTGAGGGCACTCCTCAAAGCTGAGTAAGACATCACTCAGAAGGATTGAGGAACAGTGTTCTGCTGAAATGATTGCTTTCACCACATTTAAAAAGAAATGCTCCGTGTGAAAGGATTGCCTGTAAAACCAGCAGCAGATTTCTCATTGGGAGCCAGCAAGTCAGAGGATGTAGAAGAGCATTTTTTTTTTAAAGTTATGAATGGTACTAAAGCAACCTAAATCTGTATATCCAACAGAATGATGTTTCAAAAGCAGAGGTAAAATAAAGATACATCACACACTTGCAAAAGTTGAAAGGCTTTTGCTGCAGGAAATAATAAGAACATTCTTTGGGTAAAATGAAAAGGATCCCAGCATGAAAAATATAAGGTTAGTAAGTGCATGAGTAAACAAATAAGGTGTTTGCTCAGTATTTGAATCACACACACAGGCATTCTGGTAACAGGGTCCCACTGTGTAGCCCAGATGGGTCTCTTGCTCCTCAAGTATTGAGATTACAGGTGTGTACCACTCTGCCCAGCTTAAATGTCATTAATGAGCAGACTACTTAACCAAAAGTGATAACCTTGTAGCCTGAGGTCAATCCGCTGACTTCTGTCTGAAATCAAGTGTAATGTAAGATGCATGACAGTAGTACAAAGGGCAGGGGGAGGGTCTCAGGCCACACACATGGCTGTAACAGCACTTGAAAGTATATCAGGAAGAATCAAAGGTGAAGTCAGGCTGAGTTTTCCTTGTTTGGGGTGTTTAGGGCCAGATGTGTTTCAGGTTTGGGGATTTTCTGGATTTTAGAATATTTTCGAAGACTTTACTGCATTGGGATACTGAAACATGTAAGGAGTAAGGTTTTCCCCCCACCGCTGGTCTTATCCCGCTGCTGCTCCAGCCCCAAATAACACACTGAGACTCTGTATTTGATATAATGCTTTTGGCCAGTTACTTGTTTCTTATCGGCTAGCTCTGTCTTAAGTATTAACCCATTTCTATTAATCTCCACGTGGTCTTATCTTACCGGAGAGAGAGCCCGCCGGCATTCTGCTCTCTCCGTCTACTCCTTCCTCTCTCCTCCTTGCTTCCTAGTCCCTCCTATCTTCCTTTCCTATTGGCCAACAATGCTTTATTCATTAACCAGTATGAGAAACATATTTACAGAATGACATCTCCCATCTGAAATCTGGAGCCTTCCACATTTTAGAGTATTTGGGATTTCCAAGTTTTATACCATAAAACTCTGCCAGAATAATACAACAAGATGTATAACTAGCATGCGATTAAGATGGAATTTGAACAATATTGAAGTAATCAGAAAGAAGGCAGAAGCAGTAAGAATAATGTTTAATAGAATGCTCTTTAAGCCTTAAGTATTGTCCCAGCCTGGTGTTAGAAGCAAAGCATCCCCCTCCCTTTTATATCCCTAGTTCATATGCAAATTGGCTTGCAATGGCTCACCCTCTACTCAATAAAGAATTCCAGCTGAGAGACAAGGAGATAGATGTAAGGACTCACAAAATAGCTGGGTCCTCCCTAATGGGTGATCGATTTGAATCTGACCTGTGACTGCAGTTTGTGAACTCAGGCTCAGGCGGGCCCCTCACCTGCCTGAGCCTATTTCCAGGAGTCTGTAGACCATAGTGGTGGAAGTCCACCCACTGGCCTAGACCCTTCTTTTTCTTCTACCCCCTTTGAGACAGCTCCCTGATGTTTCCTTCAGAGGAAGATAAGATGGGTGTGGTTAAATTATACACCCCAATCCTCTTCTGGGAGTTGGGGTGGGGTGGGAGTGGGACAGTGTTGGAACTGGAGTTGGTGAAGCCAAGGCTGCTTTTGATGTGCTGTGATTCAGCTTCTAATCTTGGCATGTGAGTGAAAAACCAAGCGGCATTGTTCAGATGTGATGAAAACCCTTCACCTTGCCTTGTGGGGAGTGCCTCTGGCTGGTCACATGGCCAGAGCTCCTGTCACCCACATTCTTTCTTGAAGGACTGAACCTGCTCAATCAGGTTCTCGGGACTGCTGTGTTGCACCTTGCCTCTTTACCCAGTTTGAGCACCTAGATTCAATTCTCGAAGTTCATCCAGTAGTGGAGAAGTGGCCTTGGTTTTACACTTCTGCCTCTGTGGACATATGGGGGGGTATCTTGCCATGCAGAGGCACCACTGTGTTTGGAACTTCATGGTCAAGGCTCTGACCCTAGTTCTTCCCACTGAGGGTTCAGTTTCTCTTGAATCCCAGGACCTGAGTAAGCATCCAGTAAATACAGCCAGTCCTCTGCACCCATGTATCCCATCCCTGGCTTTCACCAATTGCAGATTGAAAATATTCAGAAAATAGTTGTGCCTGAACTAGACATGTTCAGACTTTCCTCCTTCTTATAATGACTCCCTAATCAATATCATATAGCAAACACTTACATAACATTTACATAGCACTAAGTCTGAAAAGCAATCTGGAAATGATTTAACATATATAGGAGGCTGTGCAAAGGTTAAATGTAAACACTATGCCATTTTATATAAAGGATTTGAACATCCAAGATTAGGATACCTGCAGTAGGTTTCTGGAGCTAATCCTCCACAGACACCAAGGGACAACTGTACTTGATTCTTCTTCCTTTCTCTTTTCTGGGAAGACATAACAGATCACACTGATGAATCCCAACTCTTTCTGTCGCTTCTGTTGTCCATCGCAACTTCTTGAACATAAGTGCAAGCCATCTGGTTGAAGCCCTCAGGACTCCTGAGGCTGAGTCCAAAGCCCCAGAGCCTACAGAAAAGGACTTGGAGTCCTGACAGACTTGGGGGGTCTTGCTGTCTCCTTAAAAGGGTAGAGCCCCTGGGTAACAACTGTACCTCAATACCCACAGCCACATCTGTGCCCTCTGTCTTGGCCATGGAAGGTACCAGTCCTGTGTTCACTGTGTTCCTGAGACCAGTTTTGCCTGCTTCCACTCATAAAGCCTGCTTATTCTGCCTCTCAGAGCACCATTGCTCCTCTGCGTGTTCCCGAGTCCCACACAGAAGAACAGAATTGGCAGAAACAGTAAAGAAATAATGGAACAAACCGAGCAAGACAAAGCCTCTGAGGAGATGTGAGATCCAGCATAAGGATAAGGTTATCAGCAAACATGCCTTGACCCCGCCTTTTATGTTTTGCATGGAGCTGCTGTTTGCTGTTTGGGGATAAAATGCAGCTGGATGAAGCCCGAGTGATTACATTCAGTGATTGCATAAGAAAACATTGAGCCGATGCTTGTAAACTCAAAAATGTGAGGAGTGTGATACATGGCCCCTGCTCATTCAGTAGACTTCATCCTAAGGCTAATTCCTCAGAGAGACTCAACACCACCTCATTTATCTGGCATCAGCCAATCTTGGAACAGATCCAAGGCCTGATATAAACAGAACAGATATCTCCAGGGAGCCTAGAGATGTCTAGAAGCCTGGGCTTTGGAGTATGAGTCCTACTCCACTCCTGAGGGAGCCTGGGCAGTCTCTGCCGTGAGCAGTGCTGGTGCTCACACTTGGCTCGGCTTCAGGTAATCTGCAGAGGGAGAATGGAGGCTCTTTGAGGACAGGTGGCTAAGAACATCCAGGAGTACCTGCTGGTGGCTCAGAAAATTCCAAAGAACCAGACTTTTTTTTCCTTCCTTCTTTCCTTCCTTCCTTCCATCCTTCCTTCCTTCCGTTCTTTTTTTTTTTTTTTTTTTTTCTAGACATGGTTTCTCTGTATTGCTTTGGAGACTGTTCTGGAACTAGCTATGTAGACCAGGCTGGCCTCGAACTCACAGAGATCTGCCTGCCTCTGTTCTCTTGAGTGTTGGAAGCAGGTGTGTGCTGCCATGCCTGGATGATAACTGTACTTATAAAAATGGCTTAAAAACCCAAGAGCACAGAGAATCCCTGACTGACTGAGAAGGCATATAATGTCACCAGGAACAAGGAGGTCACCCTGTTAGCCAGCAGTGCAGGCTCTGTGTGGGCACTAGAAGGAACAATTGCTTGATGGTCACCCATGCTTTCTGGTCCTAAAGATGTATTATCTCAACCTGTGGGTCATATCAGAAATTTACATCACTGTTCATAACAGAAGAAAAATAATAGTTATGAAATTGCAATGAAATAACTTTATGGTTGCAGCGTTAGGAAGGTTGAGAACCCCTGGCCTAGAGTTAAAAACCATAGCATTTATTTAAATCCTTAGTTGTCACACAATCCGAAGGATATGTACCTTTCAAAGCAGACAAGTAGGTCAGCCTGACTCAGATCTGTAATGACAGAGACCATTTGGCTGCCTGTCTGAATTGTGGAGAAGAAACAGAGCCAAGAACAACAACCCTGGCTGATGCCTGCTCATGTGTTGTGAGTGGTGCTGAGGGATTCTGGCTCTGAAAGCCGTGCTGGCTGCAGCTGCATTTGTGTGTAGGGTGAGAACATGCTACAGGTAAATATCTGCTGCAGTGTGAGGGTCTGCTGCAGGTTAGAAACTGCTGGGTTTCACCGTGAGTAACTGGGGGCAGGTGGATGAATTCTTACTCAGTACTCAATGCAGGAAATGTCAAACCATCAGAGAAGGGTATTTCTAGGGTCCAAGTGGTGATTTTGTTGTGGTCGACACTTGCAACTTTGTCAGCCACAGTCTGCTCTGTCTTATCCCCACTCTTCTGGACTTCATCACAATTGCTGACCAACTCTTTGTCTCTCCAGCCCTATCTATCAGAAACCCATTTCCATTACTGAGGTTCCTCCAGAAGAATCCATTACTCTAGAGCTCTGAACTGAAACCTAGGCCTCTTTTTAGACTCTGCACTGTAGCTCTCTACATTAGATTGACAATAACTAGTTTGCTTGCAGCGATAGCTAAAGACAACACAATAATCACCCTATGGTTTAAATGATTTCTCAGCATTATTCCAAGAATAAAAAATAAAGAAGCTTTCATTTTGAAGTGAAATTACTGATAATATATGTATGTGCATACACTGTGTGCATGCAGGCACAGGCACCGTGTGTGGAGGCCTGAGGACAGCTTTCAGGACTCTGTTCTCGTTTTCACTCGGGGATGGGGGATGGAACTCAGGTCCTTAAGTTTGCTACAGGCTCTTTTATGTGCTGAGCCATCTCACTGGCCCAGAAGTTTTCACTTTTGCCTGCCTTATTCTGAGCCATGAGATGTCACGTACCTGGGGCTGTGTCAGTGTCCAAGGAGCAGGGACTGTTGTTTATCCTGTAGCTGGAATGACAGGGGGTAAGACGCCATCTCCTCAGATCTAGTGAAAGGAGTCAGGTGTTCTAACCCTGACCTTCACATGGCACCAGATGTGTGATACAAACTTGCAATCCTGGTTCGAGAAACAGGCAGGCAGGAAGATCCAGGAGTCCAAGGCCAATAACCTGGACTGCACAGTGAAATTATCTCACATACATGCATACATACATACATACATACATACATACATTACATACATACACACACACACACACACACATACACACACATACATGGCAGAGTGGCTCATACGTGGGGCTAATTTCTCAGGATGGGCCCT
Source organism: Phodopus roborovskii (assembly GCF_943737965.1). Taxonomy (NCBI): domain Eukaryota; kingdom Metazoa; phylum Chordata; class Mammalia; order Rodentia; family Cricetidae; genus Phodopus; species Phodopus roborovskii. The sequence continues at coordinate 25,728,884 of NW_026126416.1, read as the reverse complement.
TCCTTGCCCATGGGCAGATGAGTTCCCAGGGAGGAGGGCTCCATGCAGGGGTAGGCTCAGTAGGGAAATAAAATACATGTTTTAAAATTTAAGAACAAACACCAAACCTTTCAAATCCAAGGATCCTGTCCCTGATTGAGGATTTTACTCTTTTGAGTGTGTATGTTAGGAGACTATGGAACTTCGTTCCTTGGCTCTCTGTGTTAGTGATTCACATTTACTTCTTATTTAGCATAATGCAATTTTTTACATGTTTTTTAAAAACAAGCCTCTTTGCATTTTGTTGTAACTTTCCAGTCTCTGGGTGTGTATGTGTGTGCGTGCGTGCGTGTGTGTGTGTGTGCGTGTGCGTGTGCGTGTGTGTTGTGTGTGTGTGCGCGTGCGTGCGTGCATGTGTGTGTGTGCATGTGTGTGTGTGTACGTGTGTGTGCATGCGTGCGTACGTGTGTGTGCATGCGTGCGTGCATGTGTGTGTGTGTGTGCATGTGTGTGTGTGTGTGTGTGTGTGATCCCTGTACATGAAAGTGCCTGTGTTATCACTGTGACAGTCTTGTGTTAGGCAAATTAGAGTGTACATGTAACAGGCAGTAAAACTGGCCTTTGTTACTGATAAAGGAAAGAGAAATTGCTACAATGACCCAAGGATAATTAATTTTATTGGCAACATTCCTCAGAAAATCTCAGCCCAAACTTCTTAGGGGCAAAAATAAGGTGATTATAAATTTTATTCAGAGTGGAGAGCATCCAGATGCATGGACGAATAACGGACGTGGCTGGCATGGAACCTGAGCTGTTTTGCCAATTTGGAATCTGTTGTGTGGTTCTTTCTCCTCTCTGAGATAATGCATAACTCTCCAATGGATCCACCCTGTATCAGGTTGGGACCAAATGGGATGGAGACAATAAAGCTTTGAGAAGTGACTTCAGAGAGGTGATCCTATCAGCTAAGACCCTGCTGGGTGAACGCAAGAGAGACTCATCACTACTTACTCAAGCCAGAAGAAGAATCCATCTTAGGAGGGGAGGGAAAAAGAGAGTAGGAGAGCAAGGGGGAAGGGGAGAGCGAGGGCAGGAATCCAGGTCTCATGGGAGCTAAGGAAGGTTGGGAGCTGTCACATCCCTCCTGATTCCCACGTTCATCCCTTGTGTGTCTCCTGATCTGCCTGTGCTTGTTCTTTCCTGCATCTGTGGCCTCCCTTAGGCTGTGGAATACTTAGACCGAGCAGTGTAATGCAAAACCTCAAAAGCCTGAAATGCCACACAACAGAAAACTTTGAATATCAACATAACACAAGGTGAAAAACATCTCATACCCAACGTTCCTGATAAGTGGAAGCTAGAAGGCAGGCACACTGAACACTGTATAAAATGACCGGGAGACTATGTGTGCGAGGTACATATTACATGTACATTTTGTGTTTCGAATTGGATTTCACCCCGGGGTGTCCTAGCTTGCTTTCTGTGATGTCATTTACCCATCCCAATGAGTCTATCATTGAGGGACCAGGGCAGGAACATTGAAAACTATCTAGTAGACTCTACAACAGATTCTTGGATATATGTAGCTAACCTTTGTCACTGATGCACAGACATGTTGATCTTGTGTCTGGTGACCACATTAAATTGTCACAATTGTCCTAATCACTGATTTATAGTTTTCTGGCTTTTTCTAGCATGAAGTTTGTATCCCCTGTGAAAAATGATAGCTTTGCTGCTTCCTTTTCAATTTTGGCTTTTATTTCTTTGTCTCTTACTGTGGAAGTGGTGAGGATTTCCTGTGGAGATAGCTGCTTAAATGTTACATTCACATTTTACTCTTGACTTTCAGGTGGGTGTGTTTAATGCGTTGGTGTGGAAACTTGACACAAACTATTTATTCTCTTAAGAAATGCTGCCGTTTGATTATGGAAGGTTCCTCTATAGGTCATATGCTTCAACACTTTCTTCCTAGCTGTTGGCGCTGGTAGGGAAGATATGGAACCCTTAGGAGGTAGACTTACTGGAGGAACTGTGTCAGCGGGTGTGGGCTCTGAGGTGCCACTTGCTCTTCTCTCTGCCTCCTGTGTACAGATGCGATGTTTAGTCCGCTCCTGGCACCTGCCACCGTGTTTCACCCCATGATGGGCTCTATCCCTGTGGAACTATAAGCTGAAACAAACCCTTTCTCCCTTGAGCTGCTTTCTGTTAGGGCATTTTATCACAGCAATAGAAAATAAATTAATATAGTCTGTTTTACTCCTGGTTTAGGAACAGGTGTGTGTATATATGCATGTATATTATTGGTTAGGTTTTAAATCTGGATGTATGGAATTATTTATCTGCATTTTTATACTGATGATAATATCTTTTTCTCTTGAAATCTGTAACTTGGCAGATTTATGTTAATAGAATTTATGTTATTAGAATATTTATGTTAATAACAAACTTTGAGCTTGTGGGTGTAAGACCGCTTAGCTATCCTATTCACTTGTAATAAGCATGCTGTTGACTTGCTAACACAAGTTTAGGGTTTTCCATCAGCAGCATAAGGTTATCTTGTGTTAGTCTTTTCTGGTAGTGCCCTTATCTTGATTGGATATCAAAATGTATATTGCTCTCAGGGATAGGGAGATGGCTAAGAGGGTAAATGATTTTCTGAACAAGCATGAGGTCAAATCCTTAGAACCTACATAAAAGCTGGGTAGGTATGAGGCCAGCTGTAATCCCAGATCTCAGGAGGCAGACATGGGGGACCCCACAGAATGCAGAATCAGTGATCTCTGGGCTTGAGTGAGAGACCCTGTTTCCTGAGGAAGACACCTGGCATCAACTTTGAACATCTATATGTGTACATACATGCATACATCCCTTCCCCCCAAAAGATGCATCAACACACATGCATGTGTACAAACATGTGCACATACAAAAATACCATATCATCCTCACTAAATTACTTCTAAGTGTTGCTCTTTTTCTCATGTTATCTGGAAAACTTCGCATGGAAATTAGTACTGAGTGGTCTGTTCCTTGAATATCTGGGACAGGCAGTTATGGATTGTTGCGCCTTGTGGGTTTCTTTCTAAGAACAGATGAAATGAATGACTTTGCTTCTTCCGTGGCTATAATCTACTTACATTTCTTCTTTGTTCTTGGGTGTGTTTTGATAATTTTCATTTTTCTGTAACTTTTCCATTTCTTCTTAGTTTTAAACTTTCCTGGCAGAAGGTTCATAACCGCCTGCTATCTTTTTAATTCCTGATGTATCTATAATTATGGCTCCTTTGCCATTTCTGCTGTCATTGTTGTTCTTGTTACCTTATCTCCAAATCTATTTCATACTTATTATTTAAGTCACAAGTATCTCTGTGTTCATTTTATTGCATCTGGTTCTTCTGTTCTGCATACTTTTTATTATTGTTTTTCCTTCCATCTTCTTTGAGTTTGTTTTCCTACTTATAGTATCTTTTAAAAACTTTTTGTAATTACGTTGTTTTTGCATATGTATGTGTGGTTTGTATGAGCATGTCTGTGTGTGTTCTCATGTGTGTGGATGTGCATGTGTACACAGGTGCACAGGCATGTGGAGGCTCAAGACTCTTGCTAGCCACCTTACATGTTGAGGCAGGCTCTTTTGCCGAACCCAGGGCTCACTGTTTTAGCTAGTCTCGCTAGTCAGTTTGTTTTGGGGCTCCTCATCTCTTTGGGATTCCCAGAACCCACATAAAAGCATGTCGGCTCCCCTGTAATCTAAGAATTGGATTACACCTGGATGATAGGTGGGCTGGCATGCTTTTATGTGGCTCTGGGGATCTGGTTCTCATCACAGTTGAGCCACTTCCCCAGCCCTCTTCTGGTGTATTTGTTTTTTTCTTCTCTTCTGTTTTTTTTTTTTTTTTTTTTTTTTTTTTTTTAAGGCAGGGTTTCTCTGGGTAGCTTTGGAGCCTGTCCTGGAACTCACCCTGTAGACCAGACTGACCTCAAAATCACAGCGATTTGTCTGCCTCTGCCTCCCAAGTGCTGGGATTAAGTATTATTAATTTTCTTAATTTCTCACTTGTTAGAAACATTTAATGCTATAACCCTTCTTCTGAAATACTGCTTTGACATTATCAATTGTGGTTTAATGTTAAAATAAAAAACTTTATTGATTCTACTGGAATTAATTCTAAGTATATTTCCACAACACTTACTGACCTTGAGTGTTTTTCAATTTCCTGATGTCTGATACTTCAAGATGGCAAGAAATGTTTAACTGTTACTAAAATTTTAATTTAGGTCAAGAACCCATCTTTGTACCTGGCATTACTTAACATAAATTCTGACAACAGCCATACAACAGCTAATATGATCCCAGCATTGTGCATGTGAAACATAGGGCACGGGGCATTTTAGCCATTTTCCCAAGACTGCAGAGCAGCTGAGCAAACAGGTCTCATGTTCAAACCCAGGCTATACAGCTCAGGGCTAACCACTCACAAACATCCATTGTCTCCGTTACTGTTCTTGTTGATGTAACAATTATTCTTCATTTTTTTTCTGCTTAATTCCACCACAGTAAGAGAACATGGCCAATATAGCACAGATTTTCAAAACTTTGTCATGACCTACACATCAGGTGTGTGGCATCGAGTGAGGTCAGGTTCCAGGTCCATCTTAAGGGCATGTATGCAGTTGTCTGGGACAATGTCCAAGGTGACCAGTAGATCAAGCATGTTGGATAGTGGCTCCTTGTTGACCTCAGATTTTAATCATATTTAAATTATGTTACTAGATGATCACACAGTCAGTCTTGACTTATCTTCCTGGTGAATTTAATCTTTGATTTTAGATAGTGATTCTTTCCAGCCCTAAAAATGTCTTAAGGTTAGAATATGGTTCAGGCCCTTGAGCTGTGATTTGGAATTCCAGAGAGTATACTCCCTTCCACCTGTGCTGGTGCTGTACTAATGAATTCCCCATCTTCTTGGTTGTGCCTTCCATCTTTTTGAGTGATCACAGGTCTCATCATCCTCTGTGGTAGTCATCACCTTTAGAAGCCTATGCCACCACCTGCCCTCAGCACCCGTTGTTCTCTTTAAATCATGTAGGTTCTTTCTTTACTCTGGGTCCTGACAGCCCCTACTTAAAAAAAAAAATAGGTCTCTCTGTGCTGCTTAGGTTGGTCTTGAATTCCTAGACTCAAGCTATCCTCCTGCTTCCATCTCCTGAGAGTAGTTAATCTAGGCACATGTCACTTTGGTTGGTTTTCTCTTACTCTTCCCCCAGTCCTCTTGGAACTTCCATTTTTTTCTTTTCTAGAGCTTGCTGTGTGTGTGTGTGTGTGTGTGTGTGTGTGTGTGTATGTGTGCATGTGTGTGTGTGTGTGTGTGTGTGTGTGTGTGTGTGTTTACATGTGCCTATGTGTGTAACGGAAGCCAGAGAGCATTCTTGCCTGCTGTTCCTCAGGCATTGTCTATCTTTGTTCAATTGACCTAGAATCTCTCACTTGCCTGGCATTTGCCAACTAAGCTAGATTCACTGGCTACAGAGTCCCAAGGACCAACCCATCTCTGCTTCCACAGCAGAGGGGTCACAAGTGTACCATGCTGCTTTGTTTTGTTTCTGTGGGTTCTGGGTTCTGGGGAACTCACTTGGGTCCTCATGCTTGCAAAGCAAGCATTTACTGACTGAGCTGTCTCCCCAGTCCTATGACTACTGACTATTAATGACTAATATTATTTGACTGGTCTACATGACTGGTGTCTATCTCTCTTGAGGGCAAGATTATCTAATTCATTACAGATGTCCTAGTGTACATTACACAGGGAATAGAGCTGGTGACAGAGTTCAAGAAGGGATGTCCTCTCACCTTTACCAGACCCTAAGTGCTGAGAATGCAATGCAACATCAGAGGGATCAAAGCATGGAGGGCAGAGTGGAGCAGCTCATCATCAGCTCCGTTTGACCCAGAGCTCTGGATTTAGAGGACTCAGCCCAGATCTGCCGGCAGGGATGATAAAGTTGCTGTCCACAGGCCTCTTGCCTCTTGCCTATAGGATTGAGTGATGCATGTATGCAAGGGCAATGTTAATACAGCTCGAAGATAGTCTCCTGGCTGGGAGCATCTATTCCTATGCAATTTTTATTGGCCCTCCCCTAACAAATAAGATTGGTTGCATCTGTTTCTTCTTTAAATTAATAAAATTTACCCTGTTTGTTTAAAAAGAGGGAATAAAAGCCTGTTTCTAATTTGTTCTGATATATTTATTAAATGTAATCATCCAGAAAAAACTTCAAAGATGTTGAAAACAGCAGGAAAATATTAAGCTTTCAAAATGTGAGCTTGAGTCATGAAATATGTTTCATGGGGCTCTCTCTGAAATGGGATGCAACCTCAGTGACATTTGCAACTAGCTTGATGCAACCCTGCAGACAGTGTAATGCATCTATCCAATATGGCCCCCCTCTTCTCAGAGATGAGATTCTGGGCTGTGTCACCCCCGAAGGACTCTGTTGGCTTTGGGAGCATGGGTTTAGAGTTCCCTCTGTCTTGTCCACATTTCTTCCTTTCTTTCTCTGTTGTTTTATTAAGAGTGAAGTCAGCAAATGGAAAATATTACTCACTTTTGGAGGATGATGACTTTTTCTTTCCCCCACTCCCTTCTTCTTTCCCATTCCCCCTATAAACCCTACCAAGAATATATAAATGAATGTCCCACTTGGGAAGCCCAAATAGAATGAAGACAAATTTCACTCTATATAAAAGCCCCAAATGGGCTGTTGAAAAGCTGAGAGGATTCTCTCAGACTCCAAAGGATTTACTCACATTCCTATTATTGATATATAGATATATCATAAACACCAATATGAATTTTGGAGATGTGTGTGTAGACATGTGTGTAGACACATGGGGTATGTATGATATAACTATATGGATAAAAATAATTCTCAACAAGATGCTAATAAGCTGAATTGAACAGCACACTAAAAGACCATTCACTGTCACCAAGAGGAATTCATTATAAGGATGCAAGGATAGTTTAATGTATTCAAATCAATAAATGTGATACCATATTATTAGAGTGCACAGTGATAACATACGGTCATTGTCATAGATACAGAAGACAGTGCTTGACAAAATTTGACTTTCCTTCATGATCAAAACAAACCAGGCAGAGAAGGAAAAGTACTTCAACTCAATGAAGACAGCATGGCAGACATACAGTTAATGTACTGAAAGGAGGAAGGTTAAAATATTTTTGTCTAAAATCTGGAATAAAACAAAGAAGCCCATTTTCACCCCTTTTAGTCAACACAGCATAGAAGCCTTCGCTTAAGTAACTGAACAAGAGGGAGAAATAAAGGGACATACAGATTAGAAGGTGGGGGGAGTTAAACTGACCCTGTTTGCAAATGACAGGCTTATGTGGGAAAACTGCAACAAAATATCTAATAAACATTTCACAAAGTGCTAAATGAATTTAATAGAGTCTCGGGAAGCAAAATCAATGCACAAAATTTGCAGCATTTCTGCATGTTCATGCAAAGCTATCTGAAAATTAAAGAAATCCATTTCATCTATAGCTACCAAAAATGACTAAGGATAACTTTAACTAAAGTGGTGAAAAACCTCTATCAAAAACAAACAAAAACCAAACAAGACAATAAAACATTGGTGAAAGCTGTTGAAGAAGACCCAAAGCTGGAAACGAAGCCCAAGCTCTTGAACTGGAATAATCATCAATAGAATGTCCACAGGCCCCAGAGTGATTTCCATGTTCAGTGTGATGCTTATCCAAATTCCAGTGAAGGTCATCACAGAAATGCAGTGAACACCAACAAAATTTAATGGAGAAAAAAAAATGTGAATAACCAAAGTAAACTTGACCAAAATTACTAAAAGCTCAATCAGTACATGACTCCAGATCCATGCAAACCAAACAGCAAGATGCTTACATCAAAACAGACAGAGACAATGAAACAGAGTTGAGAGCTGGACCCATGCACTTATAGCCAAGCGATTTTGGACAAATGTATGAGAAACACACATGGGAGAGAGGACAGTCTCCCAAACCAGTGGGAAAATCACACACACACACACACACACACACACACACACACACACACACACACACACACACCAATTGCATTAGATCCTTATCTTTAACCATATACAAAATAGGTCAAAACTGTGAGGGCTTAAAAGTGAGACTCCAAACTATAAAACCATCTATAAGAAAACACTCCTAACTTTCTTTCTGTCGGGATGTTGTATCACAGTCACAGCAAAGTGACAGATTCACTGGACTAGGCAGAGAGGGACATCTGTAGTCAAGGAAAGACTCTACCTCAATAAAGTGGAGAGCAAGTGAGGAAGACACTCAACGAACGTCAACACTGGGCCCTGTCTTAGGGCTTTTATTGATGTGAGGGGATTCCATGACCACAGCAACTCCTGTAAAGGATATGTAACCGGGGCTGGCTTACAGTTCAGAGGTTCACTGTCATCATGGCAGGGAGCATGGTGGCACACAGGCAGACATGATGCTGGAGAAAGAGCTGAGAGCTCTACATCTGGATCCAAGGGCAGCAGGAAGAGACAGTGAGTCCCCAGGCCTGGCTTGAGCTGCTGAGATTTCAAAGTCCACCCCCCACCCAGTGACACACTTCCTCCAGTAAGGTCACACCTACTCTAACAAGGCCACTTCCTAAAAGTGCCACTCACAATAGGCCTATGGAGGCAATTTTTATTTAAACCACCATAAGCCTCTACAGGCTTATACATGTGCACCTGCACATACATGTATGTCCACATACGTACAAATATACATACACATAGTACACTGGACACATACATACACATGCAGAAAATAATTAGACAAAAGACTTTAGTTGTTTTGCAAGAAATGAGGTAAATAAGTAGCTACTAAGCACATGAAAAAATTCACAGCATCATTAATCATCAGGCAAATATAAATCGAAACAACACTAAGATATCACCTTCTCCAAGTGAAAATGGCTATTGTAGAAATGATGTATGCTAACAAGTGTTGGTTAGGAAGTGGGAGAGTGGGACCTTTGTATGTTGTTGCTAGGAAAGTAAATTTGTGTAGTCATTATAGAAAACAGTATGGAGATTTGCCCCCCAAACTAAAAGTGGTGCTATAATATCCTATAGAAATCCCACTACTGTATATGTGGCCAAAATAAATAAAATAACCATGTTTAGGTATGATTTCATTCCATTTTCATTATGGCACTATTTGTGATAGTCAAGGTGTACAATCAATCTATTGTTCATCAATGAATGAATGGATAAAATATGTATATATGTGTTCACATACAACATTACACATATATTACTCAGTCTCAGATATTCTGCTGTAGTAGCAGAAAAGGGACCAAGAAATGTTCTGTGGTCAGATTTAATGATATGTATCTCCGCATGCGTGTGTGAGTATACATTTATATACACACGTGCTGCATTTTCTTTGTTTACATGGCCATAAAAAGGATGAAAACCTGATATTTTATGACACTATAGACAAAACTGGAGGACATTATGTTAAGTAGGAATGATTTAGGTACAGAAAGACAAATTCTGCATGATCTGACTCATGTAGAACTTCATAAGTTGGTATTTCAGAAGTGGAATGTAGAGTGGTACCTACTGGAGCTGGGGGTGGTTAATGGGGATGTGGTAGGGAGACATTGGTCAAAGGCACAAAATACAGCCAGAAAAGGAAAATGGACTTTAAAGAGGTTAATTGATGATGAGGTAGTGTATTCTTCAAAATGTAAAGAGTGGGTGTTACATGGTTTTACCACAAAAGTTTAACTGTGTGAGGGGATGTGCTTTTTTAGCTAGCATTACTGTTTCACCATGTGTATATTCTTAAGAATATCTTGTTTATGATAAAATCATATGCTATCTGTCCACTTAAAAAGTGTATTTAAGGGCTGGAGAGATGGCTCAGAGGTTAAGAGCACTGACTGCTCTTCTGGAGGTCTTGAGTTCAATACCCAACAACCATATGGTGGCTTACAACCATCTGTGATGAGGTCTGGCTCCCTCTTCTGGCCTGCAGACATATACACAGGCAGAACACTGTATACATAATAAATAAATCAATCTTTTTAAAAGTGTGTTTAAGGGGCTGGAGAGATGGCTTAGTACTTAAGAGCATTTGCTGCTCTTATAGCGGGCTGAAGTATGGTTCCCAACACTCACATGGTGGCTCATAGCCTATCTGTAACTCCAGTTCAGGGGAATCCGATGCTGTCTTCTGGCATCCTGGGTGCCAGGCATGCCCATGATGCACATACAGACATGCAGGCAAGACAGTCACATACACAAAATATTTAAAAAATTAAAAACAGAAAGGATGAATTGAAATACCATTGTGGGTGGAGAGTTGCTGTTTGGTGTGGTTAATGGTTTTAGAGCTGGGAAGATGGCTCAGCAGTTAAACAAACTCAGTAGTCTCACATCACAGGGGACACAAATCAGTTCTCATTTTGGGTGCCTCACAACTCCCTGCAGCTCTAGCTCCATGGAATTCAATGACTTCTGGTCACTGTGGGTACCTGCACACATGTAAAACACACACGCACGCACACACACCTCACTGCAGCTCTAGCTCCATGGAATTCAATGATTTCTGGTCACTGTGGGTACCTGCACATATGTAAAACACACACACACATGCATGCATGCACGCATGTATGCACACATGCACACACGTACAATAAACAAAATAAATAAAAACAAATATATTAAAAGGAAAGCAAAAAGTAAGAAAGGAAAAGGAGAAGTGAGAAAAGGGGAAGAAAAGCAGGAAGTGAGACTCTTGAAATAAATGGAAAGGGGAAACAAAGAGGGGGCAATGTGTGCAGGGGGCATGGGAAGTAAATGAACAGATAGGTAGGGCATTTTCCTTAAACATAACTGGGGGAAATAAATAAAGGAAGTGAGAACTGAGAAGTATATGGGGGTAGAAAGGAAACCAGATGTAAGACATGGGGAAAAGGAAGTGAGAACTGAGAAGTTATAATTAGAAAGGAAACCAGATGTGAGGCATGGGGAAAGGGAAGTGAGAACTGAGAAGTTATAATTAGAAAGGAAACCAGATGTGAGGCATGGGAAAGGGAAGTGAGAACTGAGAATACATAGGGTTAGAAAGAAACTTCCAGATGTGAGGCATGGGAAAGGGAAGTGAGAACTGAGAATACATAGGGTTAGAAAGAAACTTCCAGATGTAAGACATGGGGAAAGGGAAGTGAGAACTGAGAAGTTATAATTAGAAAGGAAACCAGATGTAAGACATGGGGAAAGGGAAGTGAGAACTGAGAATACATAGGGAAGGGGAACATTGTGTAGTAAAAAGGGAAGTGAGAATGTAAGAAGGGGGGTTAAGATAAGTCAGAAATCTGAAATAAACAGAAATGGGGAAATCAGACAAGGAAATGAGAATGAGGAATAAATGTAGAGGAGTCAGAAATCTGAAATAAAAGTGGGGAAACCAATGAGGAAGCGAGAAGTGTGTGAGAAGAAAGGGAGGCAAGGCAGAGGAACTGAGAGAGGAGACTTGAGAAATAAGAGAGGCTTGAGCAGGGGATAAAGGACACGAGGAGTGGGAAGTAAGAAAACTGGAGAAGCTGAGAAAGGGGCGAGGGAACTGTGCCATTCTGAGAAATGAGAAGACAAGCATAAGCGAGAAAGGGATAGACAAGGAAGCCGAGAAATGAGGAGGAAAGGAAACTCCTCACCCAAAGCCCTCACACACCCCCTGCAAGGAGGGGCTGGAGGCTGGGCGGCCACCTGCATGTGTAGGTGGAGAAGAAGGCGAGCATCATGGGCCATCTAGATCCCAGCACCAGTGCTGCCCTGGGTGGTTAGTTACTCAGGGCAGGGAGCTGTGGGGGCAGAGACTGAGGCTGGTGGCACTCTGGTAGAAATACAGGATCTACATGCAGTGAACACAGACTAAAACAAGGAGCCCAGGGACAGTGACAGAGGAGCTGACCAGAGGACATGCAAGGATCCCCTCACACGTCTCAGGAGATGGAGGGATCCTACTCCAAAATGCCAGGCAAACGGGCAAAGCCATTGTGGTCAGAACAGAGTGGTAAACCTCATTGAATTTTAGCTTTCTCATCCCTCAAGGGGACTGGTGAGAAATGCCGACCACAGGGCACATAGAAGAGTTGATGCTTGGGAATCGTCTCTGGGAACATCTCTGGTGCTAGGTGTCCTCTGATTGTTCCTGCATGGTACGCCATATCCCTCCTTCTTCTGGAGCACTCCAGGGCTCACTTTAATCTGTTCTGTTGGTTTCCTATCTCTTTCCTCTCTGCCATCCTCACCAACTCCTTCCTTCAGCCGTGTGATCCGAGGTTTCCATCTGAAGCCATGCCTCTGGATTTTTCTCTCCTAGGTACTCATTTATGTCTGGTACTATAGATTGTTATTTTTCATTCCTCTCATTTATTTATTTATCTATATGTTTATTTTGATGGGGCCTTGCTGTATATGAGGATGGCTACACATTCTGGGGGAGTCTACACCACCATGCCTCCTTTGTGGTGATCTATTATGTATGATTTAATAAAGACTGCCTGAAGGATCAGAATGCAAAGCCAGCCACCCTAGTCAGCTATAGGAGCTAGACAGCAGTGGCACATACCTTTAATCCCAGGACTCAGGATGACTCTCTGTGAGGTCAAGGCTACCCAGGCTACAGGAGAGTGAATCAGTCTAAAAAATAAACAGAGCTCATGCATTTAATCCCAGCCTTAGAGAGGTATACAAAAGACAGGAGCCCAGTGTCTGAGATTTAGTCTCCAGCCATGCTAAGAATAGGTTACAGTCTGAGGCTTGGTGAGAGCTTATGGAGACAGGATCAACCCTTTTGGTCTGAGGTAGAGGTAAGAGCTAGTGGCCAACAACTGCTTTGCTCCTCTGATCTTCAGCTTGAAGCTTGAACTCTAATATCAGTCTCTGGGTCTTCATTGTTCGTATTACAGTCCTTTCCCCTTCTGATTTTTCTTATTATTTTCTGTCTTTTTATGGTGATTATTTATTGCTTTTAGCAAATAATAAAAAAGTAAAATTTTCATTTTTAATAAAATAAAAGCAAGCAAACAATTACTGGGAAACCGAGATTCTTTTGCTGAGTCTTTAGTTTCATTAATAAAAGAATTTGAAAATCAACTCAAGGAAATTCAAGGATAATTTTCCTATAATTTGAGAAAAAAAAAAAAAAAAGAAAAAAGATCAAAAAACCCAAAAAGCAGCTGTATAGGCAAGTTGTGAATTTGAGCAACTTCCAGGAGGGAAAGTAGAGAAAAAGTCATGACTTTTTTTTCAGCCATTTGTTTATTTTAATTTTAAAACATCTTATTTTATATATCAATCCCAGTTCCCTCGCTCTCCCATCCTCCCACCCTTCCCTCATCCACTCCTTACAGAGGGTGAGGCCTCCCATGGGGAATCAGCAAAATCTGTCACATAGTTTGGGGGAGGACCAAGGCCCTCCCCCTGTACCTAGGCTAAGCAAGGGATCCCTCCAAAAGGAAGGAGCTCCAAAAACCAAATTCAAGCACTAGGGATAATGACTTGTTCCACTGCCAGTGGCCCCATAGACTGTCCAACTGTCACCTGCATTCAGGAGGCCTAATTTGATCTTATGCAGGTTTCACAGCTGTCAGTCTGGAGTCAGTAAGGACCCCTTGCTCGGGTCAGCTGTTTCATGCCTTTTGAGTTGGCCACAGAGGTCAGAGAAACACCGAGAAAGCACTGAACTTGCGCAGGAGTACCTAGCTCACCCTGAACTTGTGCAGGAAGGGTGCCTAGCCGCAGATCTAAGTTCAGAGGACAGTGGATCCAGGCTCTGTGACACTGACATGTGAAGGAGAATGGGGTTCTGGAGAGTTGGCTCAGCAGTTAAAAGCAGCTCTTGTAGATTTGGTTTCCAGTACCCACATGGTGACTCAGAACTCTCCCTAACTCCAGTTCCAGAGGGTCCAGTGCTCCCTTCTGGCCTCTGTAGACACTGCATGCAGGTGGTGCACATACATATAAGCAGATAACAGTCATATGCATAAATCAAAGAAAGTATTTTTGAAGAAATGAAGGGTGCGGCTGAGAATGAGAGTGGGCTAGTTAGCTGAGGAGAGAGTCCCCGAAGCATGGCTCCTTTAAGAACCCTGCCTCTACTGTGCGTGGTGCCCAAGCTTCTTGTACTCATGTGCACACTCCGCTCTACTCCTTAGAGGACGCTGATAAGAAAGGGCTTCCAGCCTTCCTCTGCAAACTGGCTTTTTAAAAACAGGCTAATCTTGAGGCATCCTGTTCTTCTTCTTCTGCCACAAAACCCTTTATAATCATTTGTTCCCAAAGGATTTTAGACCTTGAATTTAGAATTTAAGCCATTCAATAATATGGCTGCAAAATCCCTTTTAGGAAATCCAGTGCACAGTGGGGCTTTAAGCTCACACACACTTTATGTTAGGTCCTTCTCAACATGGTAAACTTCTAAACAGGTCACCTCAGATGGCCCAAGGAGTCAGACTTCAGTGAGGCCAAGCTTTCCTACCCTATTCTGAGGAAATTAGATGGTATACAGGGGATTAGTGTGATTTTGGAAGAGAGGAAGGACCAAAGCTCAAACATGGTGGGCGTTGTATTCTTTTTGCTCTTTCATTTCCGGTTGTCTGGAAGCCCTTGGAGGGCTTCTGGACATGTTCTTTATAAATCCTCAGGTCTGAAGGTGCCCCAGGACACCTGCAACCATCACATACTTTTATTCCCCTTTCAAACCAAATGGGGAACTCAAAGCAGGGACTCTGAGATAGGAGATAAATAAATGATACTGCATTTGAAGACCCAATAGAAGAGGGACCCTCTCATGTTCACAGGATGCTGTGGCCTGCCCACTGAGAGACTGCTGCTGTCTGTGTGAGTGAGTCTCATTACAGCCTCCATTGATCGCCCGGCTTCCAGGGCTCTAAAGAGCCCATTTCTTCTCTTTCACTCTGGGAAAGCAGAGCAAAATGCTTAGGAGAAAACAAAAAAACAACCCACATTTGTTTCTTCAGCATTGTTTGTCCTGGATGTTGTTAGCGGCTGTACTTCTTAGGTGTAGCAACTTATCTTCAACACGCAGGTGTTGAACTATTTCATGTTTATCTCTTTTTCCATAGTAGAACATGTGAGATACTTCTAGACCACTAAAACAGTCCCCAAACTTTCTGTCTTCATCTGTAAATTGGGGTAATGTCCGTGCCACAGGGTTCTAATTGTGAGGACAAGATGAACGCAGTGAGGTAGACTTATGTGGTGTGATGTGGTGTGTCAGCAGGGGCTGCGGTGTGGCGGAATCAAAACAATGAAACTGAGTCAGCTCAGGGTGGGAAGGCCAAGGGACGCGAGGCAGACATCTCGTGTTTGCCAGCAGGGTAGCTCAGTGCACGCGCATGCCGTGCGTGTGTATGTTTGTGTGTAGAAGGGAGATAAAACTTCTCCAGGTTGGAAATGTTACTCATTTATTTATCCATGAATAGGATTGGTTTAATTTCATGGAAGTTGTTAAGGATTCTAACAGGTTTCTGAAGATCCCTTTGCTTCTGTTAACTCAAGTGGCAATATCCCAAAGTGTGACACTGAGGAGGAGAGTGAGCTATGTGCCCAGCCTTAAGGGTCACCCTTCTTGCGGGAAGCAGGGCTGGAGTGCACAGACTTTCACAGCTTCATGGACAGCAGGGTCCCAGGTGTCCAGGCTTCCAGGGCTCCTGTAGCCACTTCCAGAAATGAAGCAGGTCCCCCAGGTATTGAGGGTCTTTGAAGATTCATGGGTGTTGTTGACATGTTACTGCTTGCTCTTCTGTGAATGTGTGTATTTCATGTTGCTTAAACATTCTAACAGAGGTGGAAGGAAGCCTGTCTTTCCCTATTCAAAGCTGATATGCAAACTGCAAATACTATGACAAGTAACAGGACAGTAGCCTCTGACATGACAGGTAGGCTGGAGTGACAGAGGGCCAGAGTAGACATTCTGTGGGGAGAACCCTGAACTGAAGGAGATGGAGACGTCTTGGCAGAGGAAGAGCTCTTAGACCAGACACGAGCCATGCTTCCCTCAAATTTGCCTGGACACACAACAACATTTCCCCAAGGGACCAGTTCTGTATGTGAGAAGACAGCCAGCACTCGGATAACTGAGTTAATACCTTTGAAACAGAATTTCAGGAAATGAAAAGGAGGAAGAGGAGGAGAAAGGGGGAGTGATGGAGGGGAGGAGGAAAAAGGGAAGGAGAGGGGGAGGGAGAGAAGATGGAAGAGGGGGAGGGAGGAGAAAGAGAGAAGGGAGAGGAGAGAAAAGAGGAGAGGGAGGAAGAAGAGGTTGTAAAGGAGGAAGAGGAGGAAGCTAAATAAAGAGCAAATTTACAGTGCAAAATAGTTAATAATAGTAAGCCTTGGAATGTGAGTGTGAGGTTAACCCTCACAGTCTAGTGGTCAGCTTACAGAAGGACCTTTTAGGGTGAAGGGAGGCATCGTTCCGTTCCCTTGAACACATTGCTGTAAGTCACCAGTAGAGTTCAGAAGAGTTAGAAAACAGAAAGAATATTGGTATAATTAAAATCTTCTGGTTAAATAGGAAATGACCATTTGAAGGTGCTTTGCTACCAATAAAGATAATACTGAAAATAGTATTTGTGACCTCAAAGTTAATGTGATAGATCAAAATTATTCTGAGTAAGAGATACATGGTTATTTTATTCTTTCCAGTGTCTGTCCTTTTAAATTCAAATGAACAATTCTTCCTACATAGTGGTGAGATTGAACATTTAAAATGTTTTTAATTCTTCTTCTTCTCCTTCTCCTTCTCCTTCTCCTTCTCCTCCTCCTCCTCCTTCTCCTTCTCCTTCTTCATCTTTGTCTTCGTCTTCATCTTCCTCCTCTCTCTTCTCCCCTCCTCTTCTTCTGCAACAGGGTTACCTGATGGAAAACCAAATCTCGGGCCTGAAATGTGACGCCGATGTGTTTGTGACCTTTGAAGGTGACAATGTAGTCATGCTTCAGGTAAGATTATGGCATGTTTATTCATTTTAAACAGCATGGTTTTCAAGACCAAGCATTATCCAAAGAATCTGAAGTGTTCTGTACGTTTTATCTTTATCTGATATCTGCATTTAATCAGCAGGTGTTTCCCTGTTAGGCAGTTGAACAGGAGACTGGGTTATTTCTCTTTTAGGTCATCTTTGATGTTGAAAAATGTCTTTGTAGTTTCAGAAAACTTCTTGCACGTACTAAGTCAGATTTTTCTACTAGCAAGGCTATTCCAATAGAGTGTGTAGGCCCTGGAGATAAAAAAGTGAAAGACAGAATACTAAGTTACAAAAGGATGGGCATTCAGCCTCACTAGGACAAACTGGGGCACTGTTCTCCTTTCAAGTTAGTGAATGTCTGAAAGCTCATGGAAGTCTCATTGTTGGTGAAAGTACAAGAGGGTTTGCCTGTTGCCATAGGAGACAGAGATAGGGCCTCCATGGGACAAGAAGGCTAGCTAAACTAGACAAAATGGTAGGGAACTGATGTGTCTCCCATGGTCCAAGGAAGTAGGCAGCATAAAATAGTAGCATCCATGCATCTACCAGTGGCACACAGGGAGCTATTCTCTATTCCTCCCTCTGGAAGCAGAGAATTCTCTAGATCTCACTCCAGGTAGTGTCACTGAAGCCTATTCTAAGTGGAGTCACTATATCTACCCATCAGGTGATGAAAGTAATGTCCACCCTAGTGTCAGCTGTGGGAATGAGGGTAGGAAACACCATGGTCATGTCTCAGCTTTCTGTAACCATGACAAAATGCTCAAGAAGATAATGTAAAGTAGGAAGGATTTATGTTGATTCAGTGTCACAGGTGTCAGTTCACAGTTTCTTGGCTTCATTGTTTCCGGGCTATGAGACATAACATCATGTTGGGAACCATGTAACAGAACAAAGCTGCTTACCTCATAGTGACTGGGAAGCAGCGAGTGAGGGGAGGAGGAGCATGATAGATCCAAGCACATACTTTCAAGGATTCACTCCCTTCTACTAGGTTCAACTTTATCTCCAAAAGCCTACCAAATCATGAATCCATCAATGAACTAATTAATTAGCTCAAAGTCCTCATGATCCAGCCACTTGCAAAGCCATCTAGTGGCAAGCAAGCCTTTAGCATGGTATTCAGTAGTAGTTTTAGGTTCAACCCACAACTGTCAGCACTCGCAGCTAGGTGGGGAACTGAGCCCCAGCATCACTTGGTCTCAAAAGAGTGACATGAGCTAATACACGTTTTCCCAGGAGATAACAAAGAAGACCTAAGTAAATGTAGGTGATAAAAACAGAAGACCTTTAGGAGGAAAATAATGACTAATAACTGGACATGCAGCTTAACTGGCAGAGTGCTTTGCCTGGTGTGTCTGAAGCTCTAGACTTAATGCCCAACATGGAGGCAGGAGGGTCAGAAGCTCAAGGTCATCCTTAGCTTATATAATAAGTTAGCAGCTAACCTGAGCTACAAGAAACTTGTCTCAACACAAAACAAAAAGTGGGAAAATTTATGAGACTTATAACAAAGGAAAAAGTCATAGATTTGGCATCAAAAGCATAATTCATAAAAGAATTGATAGAACAAGTCTACGTTCACCCCATCTGTTGCTTACCACCAATTGATTTCTGGGAGTGGAGAGTGATTTCTGTTCCCCAGTTTCCTTAAACTTCTCTATTTCAGTTAGGAACATCAAAGTAGGATCCAGTGCAGATAGGAGCATCCGCCTCACAACTGACCCACCCTCAACGGGCCCCTGGCTTCTCAGAGGAAGGGTGCTCTGGCTAGTGCAGTCATCCAACACCGTCCCCACAGTCCTCATCTGGGGATTGCCTCTGGAGACCATGCAGCTTGGAAACTCTGGGCACACAGCCGGGCATGCTGCAAGTGTCTTTCTGGGGTGTGACTGATGGCAAGCTGGCAGGCTGACCCTCTCCCCAGCATCTGTACTGTTAGCACTTTCACAACTCTGCTGCCCAGCACAGTGCTTCCAGCTTACTTACTGAAGGTGAAACTCCCAATTCTACTGATGCTGGGTGGCTGTCCCAGAGCACAGATATGCCTTAGAATTTCAGCAGCCTTTTCTTATTTCCCTTTCAGAAAAAATGGTAGATTTTTTTGACCCTTCCATTATTGTCTAGGGCAGAGGTTTTAGGTTCTTAAAGAAATTTAATTACACCCTCCACCAAATCCAATTATGATCTGAATCCATGAAATCCCATCAGAACTTCCTTTTGCCTCATTAGGTATACACCAAGACAGATCCCTGCCAAATCCATCCTGGCAGATTTCCTAAATAATGGCATCCGGAGACTTTGCATATATTGTTTATTACCCTGAAGTGAAAATATGCAAAACATGCTGGTGAGCCACAGGGAACTTGCTTAAAGATCAAATAGTGGCATTTTGTTCCTACCTGGCTGGAGTGACTTCTGTTCCAGACAGTCTGCTTAGGAATGCTGAGAGAGTTGTCTGTTCATAGGCAAAAAGCCTGCAGTGACCCTATGTATGAGTCCTGTGATCTACAAGAAGAAACATTTTTTTTCAAGCAAGTGAGAAGTGGCTGCTATAACCCTGGACTGCTGTGGGCAGCCATGAGCACAAAAATTTCCTTTTGTG
Source organism: Phodopus roborovskii (assembly GCF_943737965.1). NCBI lineage: Eukaryota > Metazoa > Chordata > Mammalia > Rodentia > Cricetidae > Phodopus > Phodopus roborovskii. The sequence goes on along the minus strand of NW_026126416.1, from coordinate 25,709,212 downwards.
TTTTTGTTAAAATACTAGATTTTAGGGCTGGAGAGATGGCTCAGCAGTTAAGACACTGACTGTTCTTCCAGAGGACCTGAGTTCAATTCCCAGCACCCACGTGGCAGCTCACAACTTAACTCCAGTTCTAGGATACCTGACACCCTCATGCAGGCAAAATACCAATGGGGCCAGGCTTTTCTTGCACAGGCTGGGTCAGCAATATTTCTTCCTGGCCAAAGTGGTCCATGCTGCAGATGACAGGGCTTCATTTCTTCTGTAGCCAAACATTATCCCATTTTATCTATAAACCTCATTTTCTCTGTCTGCTGTCTATTGATGGGCACAGAAGTTGATTCCATATTTAATTATTATGAACGATGCTGCAGTAAATAGTGTGCTGGTGTTCCTTTGCTATGCTGGCTTCATTATTGGATATCCCAGAAGAGGGATGGTTAGATTAAGTGGTCATTTCATTGACTTTTTGAACAGCTGTGATGGTCACTTTAGTGGCTGTGTGAAAATTTACTTTTTTCTTCAGCCTCCACCAGCATTTCCTCTGTTTTGTTTTACTGTTAACTACTCTGAATAGTGAACTGATATCACTGTAGTTTGATTTGTCTATCCTGCTAGCTAAAACTATTGAGTGTTTTCATGTATTTATTAGCCATTAGAATCTCTCCTAAGGAGTGTCTATTTTAAAGTTGAATTATTTGGTTTGTTGCTCTGTGAGTTCCTTCTATATTCTAGATGCTAATCCTTTGTCAGATGAACAGTTGGAGAGTACTCTCTCCCATTCTGTAGGCTGTCTGCTCACTCTGGTCTTATTCCTTTAGTGATGTAGGTGGCTCTTAGTTTAATATAATCCCTCTTTTATAATTTCCCTATGCTTTTGAGGTCATATCTTCAAAATCATCACTTATACCACTAACTTAGAGGGTTCCCTTCATATTTTATTCTTGTGGCTTTGTAGTTCAGAGGCTTAAATTTAAATCTTTGATCCATTTTGTGTTGATTTTTGTATGGGAGGGAGACGGGCCAAACTATCCTGGTTTGCAGATGACATTATTCCCTGTATAGAAAAGCCTAAATACACTACCCAAGATGCAATGGGGCTGATAAACAAACTCAGGAAAACTGTAAGCTATAAAGCCAATACACATAACTCAAGCATTTTACATATCCAACGACAAGATTCCTAAGGAATAAATCATGAAAGCAGGCCTATTAAAAAATATCCAAAGATATTAAAATAAAGTTCACAAAGTTCGCAGGAAAACTTTAACCAAAAAAGGCCTTTACTGTACAAATTACCAAACACCAATGAATGAAAACAAAGGAGACATTAGGAACTAGAAAAAACAACCTGTTGGTACAGTGGAATAATTAGTACTGGTAAGATGTCCAGAGAACTCAAAGAGATTTACAGATTCATAGTAATCTCCATCAATGTAGTCCACAGAGCTATAAAGCAAAACTGAACAAGACCACACACACACACAAACACACACACACACACACACACACACACACACACACACACTTAATTCATGTGCAAGAAATCTTGACCACAAAGAATACATCTCTCCACCAGATTTCATAGGACCACAAACAGCATGGCACAGGCATAAAGCCAGAGTAAGAAAGCAGATTCCCACAGCTGACAGAAACACCACAAGGCGACAGAAAATGCAATGGAGAGAATAGCCTCTTTAGTAAATGAGAAGCCTAGGTAGCTACGCACACAGAAATCAAGAACTGAAAATAAAATGGCTTTCTGGAACTTTCCCAAAAGGAGTCTGTGCAAAGAAATACCTGGCTGGTAGTAACATGCAAGACCAGGAGACATTTAATCCAAGTGAGGACAGGAAAGCCACGGGGTCAAAGGATGGCTTCGAACAGGAAGTGGTTTCTGTTCTACAAAGAGCAACGTAAAAAGCAGGAAGGGCTTAGCCATGCGATGTGGAAGTGAGTGATGAGTGAGAAGAAGAAAAGCCCACAAAGACAGCAGAACAAAGAGGCCGCACTGAGTGAGGTGCACTCAAGAGCACACGAGACTCTTTGACCTTGGCACCTTCTGCTGGTTTGACCAAAACTACCAAGGAAGAAGTGTCATTTCTGGAATGAGTGAAAGCATCAAGTAGGAGCCTTTTACTTTTTACATAAGGTTTTTAGGTTTAAATTTATGTGATTTTGAGTTTTTAAGAATCAAGTATACTTGAACTATAATCCCTTTCTGGACATGACATGAGAATCACAGTCATGAACTCACAGGAGCTGTGGTTACTACACAAGGCTTACACAAGAGCAAGCCCGGTACAATTCAGCATAGATGATCTCTGTCCCCACCCCTTTGGGGGGAGCTATCTTTGGCAGTGGATAGTGTCTGCAGGAGCAAGTGTCATTATTTTTGAGGGTGTGACTACAGGTAGGTTTCCCATACTCCAGTGGATAACCCCTCATCCAGGCATATATGGGCAGCACTAACTGGACTTACTGGATTAAAAAAAAAAAAAGAAAACACACACACACACAAAACAAAGACATGAAATATATAAGGCACATGTTTGGTAAAATGTAGAGGAATTAGAGAGGGAAATGAAGGGAGAATATATATATATATATTTTCTCAAAAATAAAGAAAAATTATAAAAATATATGGAAATATATAGGTCCTTCTTGAAATATAAAAAGTAGATAAGGAAAGAGAAGGATGAAGAGTTGCAGACAAAAAGTTTTTTTCCAAGGGATCATCTACCATCTATGTATGTATGTATGTATGTATGTATGTATGTATGTATGTGTGTATGTATTTATCCACACATACCTCCATCTGTCTGTCTGTCTGTCCACCAATCTATTCACCCATCTATCTTTTAGCCTATTTGTATCCTTCCTCCATAGCAGAAAGAGTTAGAAATTTTCACCCAGGTAAGTAAGATATTGTGAACTGGAATGAGATCCTTGAGGCCAACCTGGATTGACAATAAAAGCTGTATCTTGGTCTGAAGTTTTGGAGTTCCTTTCTATTCTAGTGGAGCACTGTAGTGAACCAGAAAACAATTTCACAGATGCCAGTCCTCTGACTTTGGGTGAGTCCAGTGGCTAGCAGGGAATATTAAGGGACCCAATATGGGGACAGTCACACCTCATCTAAAGGGCTGAGATCTGGTTGTCAACAGGATCTGGGCTGGCAGCCACTGCTGTGGATCATAGCTCCTGTTTTCCTGGAAGATCAGCTTTCTACCCCCTGGAAGGCTAGGCGTAGGATGGAAAAATAGTTCAAGAGCCTTCCCTCGGACCTACAGATGAGAGACATCATAGAATTATCTGTAATGTAACAACAGCAAAAATATTAGGAGTAGACAAGAGGTGTGAAGTAAGGGTGTATAAGATGAGGCCAGAGGGACCTCAGAAACCTGGTTAACACTTGCTGTGAGGGGCATGGTATAGTAGGGCAGCCAGAACTGTGCCTAGGACTAAGCTACAAACTTCAGTAAGGTGGTGAACTCAGAGCTGGGGTGATGGCATGGGCACATAGAAGGATATCTCCAAGATATTTTTATGGCTAGGATTGATCCCCAGCAATTTCAAATGTGATCATTCTCCCTGGGAATTAGAGGGACTTTGGAACAGTTTTAAAAAATAAAATAAAAAGGCTGACCAAGGTAATTTGAATAGGCATTGTTTTTCTCTTCCCAAGTCCATTGACCCATACACAAAGCTGGTACCCAGTTTTCAAAACCAGATGTTACATCGTCTAAATATTTAAAGCTCCCTTGAAGGACTCCATGTGTTCACTTTTGGAGAAAGGGAACCTTTCAAATGCAAGCCGCCCTTTTATCTTTGTTTCTCTGCTCTCCAGAGAAATGCCTTCATTTTCTACACACACTGTAACCATTCTGCAGTGAAGTTGATTTTAGCATTGCTGCACAATTGATGCCTGTGGGTCCTTGACAAGAATGTGTTAATTGTGTATTTTAATTTTGATGATAATATAAACAGAAATAGTCTAAGTAGGGTATGTCAACTGTTAGAATAACAGCCATCCAAATAGGGACTCACAAGAGTTTCTAGCCTTTGTTTTTGTATGTGGTTCCCTGCCATCCACCAGACAGCCACTGATCCACGGAGTGAGCATCCTGAGATACTTATCTGATGCCTAAAGCCACTAGTTAGAGCTACCAAACCCTGGCTATGCTGTTTGTTCCTGAACACACATACCTATGGTAAATTTTTATTTATATGTTATGTCCAGTGAAATTAGCTAAAAAATAATGACAGCATAATGATAATAATATACTGTAATAGTTATTATCAAAGCTTAAGACTGCCTCTGGAATTTTCCACCTAATATTTTCTGCAGACATAACCATGAGTAACTGAAATCTTGGAAAGTCACTGTGAATAAGGAAGGATTGTGGGATTTGTAAACTCTCTGTACCAAACCCCTACACCTTGTTCACTAGTAACAATGAGGAGAGAAAAGGCATCGGTTCAATTTAAGTGGAAAGAAAAATGTGTGCCTGCCAAGGAAAAGCCAAAGGACAAGGGGCAGCATGGCGTACTGCTATAGGGACAGCGTCACCGAGAGGGTGAGGAGGTAGACATCTTCCCCAGCCCACAGAGCCAAGAGCACACTGGAGTTCTGCCACAGTCTAGGAGGGCCAAGTTCCTACCACCAGACATTCTACCCCTTGCACCTTTGCTGTTTCCTGTTAGAATTTCTTATGTGCTCTATGGGTGTAACATGGCAGTTATGGTTTGACACTTCTGCGTGTGCAGGTCTGTGGACAGTGCCCTTCCCTGCTTCCATTCTCCACATACATGGGTCATACTGTCAGGGTCCTGCAGTACATAGCTCATTCCTTCCACTACTGCATCAGAACCATATAGCTTTCCTTCATGGGATTTGTTCAGACTCTGCCTTGCCAGAGAAGGGCCGGTGCACTGATGTCTGGAGACCAACCCAGCTCACTGTATAAAACCAAAGCCGTCTTTCGTGTCTCCACAGACAGACAGAGTGCTTATATGCACAAGATGGCCACAATACAAAACGATTGCACTCATGCTGTGCACCCAGCAGTCTTTGGCAATACAGAAAATGATATACATGCAATCCTATGTATATTGTAGGTTATGCCTCCTTTTTCTAGGAAAAGGTAAACTAGAGATTTCACAGCATGAATAATACAGAGCCAGGCTGTCTATCATAAGTGAGCATTGTCCCTCCAGTACCTCCTGCTCTGTAGTTCCTATAGTCACTGCCAATTCAAGGGACTTATGGTCATGTGACGCTGTTCCCCAGGAATGTCCTGGATCTAAGGAGAGGAACCTGTGAGGCTCAATCCTGGTCCTTTGCCCTCCCCAAAGAGCCACTAACCTCTTCCAGCAGCACTCATAGTGTTCAAAGTAAAAACTTCCAGGAAAGTTGTCAGTTTGGGAGCCAAGGGCCTATGCCTACTATGTGGGTGGCTCTCACTGCTCCTGGTAGATAGGTTCGGTTTGATCCCACCATGCCAGCCATTCCACATTAAAAATACTGCACTTACCATTTGAAACTGGAAATTCTGGAAAGCCTGAACCCACGTTCCCCAGGACAGCTATCAGAGAGAGCTAAGCAGCAGCTGTGGGCCCCTGGGAAGAAGAAAAAGGACCTCAGATTACCTGACGCCCCATCCCACTCTGAACCACCTGGCCTGCTGCACTATTAAAGGATCCACCTGGCCCTGAAGGTAGAGACCACCACTCAGTTATCCTCAGGACCCATAGCCGCTGGTCTGAGGAGCAGGGAGTGTGGCCATGTCCCCCAGCCCTGCCAGTTCTGTCACCACCCTAAAGGAGTCACTTTATGTCGCTGGCCAGTTCACCCTGTACCATGGAGGCTAGCTCAGGAACCGGTCTGCTTTGCCATCAGCTGGTGCAGTGCCTCCACACCCCACACTCAGTTTAGGTCCAAACCCTGTCCCACTGAGAGACAGAGCATGTTTATCCTCATGCCTAGCCTTCTGCACAGCCAAAGCTAAAAGCTGCCCCCCCCATATACTGTGACATCCAAACAGACCAGAGAGGAACCCAGCTGGAGGATTCTTGAGGCAGGAGTCTTCCTGAGGCTCTGTCCTCCTCCAGATTTGAGGTGGCTGCTTTGAGACCCAGGAAATGACCCAGGAACTACCATGTCACTTCAGTGAAGCTGACCTCTGGGAAGAGGATTGGGCCTCAAGGACAGATGGGCTACAGGGCTGGCCCTGGGGTCCCCATGGAGAATGATAGGTGTTTGCATGGTTTTAGCCACATTACTGAATGTACTGATTGATAGACCCATTAGTAACTGTTTCAGAATAAACTCTCCAAAGCAAATGAGAGCCCCTCCCAGACTGCAGTTTCCTCATTCCCACCCCACCCTGTCTCAAGCTCCCCCTTGTAGGCTTGTCCCTCACTTCCATCAGGTTCCTGTGTTCATGCAAGTGTCAGCCTGCGCCCCCCCCCCCAATCCTGGCCATGATAACAACTTCAACACTACATGTGCATAATTTCTATTACTCAAAATAAAAGCAAGTGAAGTTTAACATTTGTGACAAAATAAATAAATAAACAGCAAGGAGACTGCTAAAAACAAATCCTTTCAAGTTTTCTTGAACTTGAGTAATGTGGAAACCTTCCTGGGGAAAAAAATAAATTCCCCTGTATTGTTGACTTTACCCTTTCAAATCATGTTACTTAAACATGCTCAAGTGTAAAACTAGATATAAATATACTTATGTTTATAGATCTGTCCAACTATAAACAATAAAATTAAATACAAAGCACACTACAAACACCAACAAATCTCAGGTCAGCTGCCCCATAGCAAGGGGTAGAATGTCTGGTGGTAGGAACTTGGCCCTCCTAGACTGTGGCAGAACTCCAGTGTGCTTGCTCTTGGCTCTGTGGGCTGGGGAAGATGTCTACCTCCTCACCCTCTCGGTGACGCTGTCCCTACAGCAGCACGCCAAGCTGCCCCTTGTCCTTTGGCTTTTCCTTGGCCCACACACATTTTTTTTTCCACTTAAATTGAACCTATGCCTTTTTTGTTACTAGTGAACAAGGTGTAGGGGTTTGTACAGAGAGTTTACAAATCCCACAGTCCTTCCTTATTCACAGTGACTTTCCAAGATGATGGCAGTGTGAATGGGTGGTGCCTCCCTATGGCCTGTATTGTTGTGACCTGTTGTTACCTGTCACCTCCATGCCAACTGTGGAGCTACATCTCTCCTATCTGTTGTTCCTGGATTCCATATGAACCCTGTCACATAGCAGGTGCAGTGAGGGTATAGAATTGTTGAAAACGTGAGCTATGGTTTAGGTTCCAACCCTTGCACTTCCAAGTTCTGTGACTGCTTGAGTTGTCTTAACTAGACAATCGGTGCCCAAAGATGCCCAAGCACAAAATGAGCTTTCTGTCTAAAGAACTTAGAGCAGAGCCCAGGTAGACACTCCGAGGAAAAGGCTGTTGTCATTGTAACTGTACCATAAAGAATTAAGGAAGGAAGGAAGGAGGATGGGAGGGGGAGAGGGAAGGAAAGAAGGAGAGAGGGAATGTATAGCACAAATAAATAAAAAAAAGAGAGACAGATATTGGGGTTCAAGCTTCAAGATGAAGATCTGAGAAGCAACGTAGTCAAGCCACTAGCTCTTACCTCTTCCTCAGGCTGAAAGGGCTGTCCTGTCTCCATGAGCTCTCACCAAGCCTCGGACTGCTGCCTGGCCTCAGTGTGGCTGGAGAATCCTGAGACTGACGACTGAGGACCCTGCTCCTAGCTTTTATATCTCTCTAGTGCTGGGATTAAAGGCATGAAATCCCAGGTTCTGAGATCACCTTTGTGTGAGCTGTTTCTTTCAGGAGTGTGACTGTCTACCACTTACTTCTGAGTTCTAGGATTAAAGGTGTGTACCACCACTGCCTAGCTTCTATAGCTAACTAGTGTGGCTGCTTTGCTGTTTTGATCTCCAGTGGCTTTAATAATCATAAACAATATATCACCACAGGAAGGAAGGAGAGAGCGAGAAAAGGTGGGAGGGAAGGAAAGAAGGAAGGAAGGAAGGTAGAAGGGAGGGAGAGAACGAAAGAAGGGAGGGAGGGGGGTTTGTCCTCTGCCCTTTAAAGTTCATATCAACTCTCCCTCCTCCCTGAAGTGCTCTGTGCTCTCACAGTGGGCGGATCTGCTCTCCACTCCTTGAGCCTCTGGGTCTGTCACACCCTTGCTGGAGCGACCCGTCCGGTGTGCACATGCTGACCTCTCAAGTTCACACACAGCTCTCGAGAGCCAGAAGTCTGCACTAAACTTAACATGAGCAGTAGACACTGTGCACACAGTAGGTACTTCATAACTGTGGTAGACTGCAGGAAGGACACTGTTAACCTGAAGTTCATTTAATCAGGAAGTCAGGAAGAAACAGAGACTAGAAGGTAAATTGGGTCCAGACTTTTTTTTTTTTTTTTTTTTTTTTTTTTTTGGCTGAACCCAAACAACCACTTCCCTCTGCTGAAAAAGTCAAGTAAATGTTTAAGGCCAGGAATTACTCAGAATCACACCAGTTGGGTTACATATTAACTTAAATTCTTCTCTCCTTCCTCCCCTCCCTTCCCTCCTCCTCTCCCTCTTGCCTCCTCTCCACCCTGAGGGTTCTGAATGTTCTTCTTGAAGAAGTCTTGCCTGGGTGGGTGGGCCAGCCCCCTAGAGAAGTGGGTGAGATGGTATCTGGTGAAGAATCATGCCTACTTGCCCTTCTCTGATCTTCACCCACGGAGGTGGCCCCTGAACTGCACCTTAGGAGCCCAATGTTGCTGCTACCACAGAGAAAATGTTAGGACATTCAGTTCCATGTGCATTTTGAGGAAGGATAAATGTCTTAGCACACATGCCAGGCCATATTGGGTGTCTGAATGTTAACAAGGAATCCTACATTTTCCACGACAGTCCTAACGCTTTGTGGCTTGAGGTCTAGGCAGTAGCACAGGACCCATGGCAGAAGGACCCCGTTTGGTTTTCTGTTCTCCTGTCACTGTTTGGACCTCTGAATCCATAAATACTACTGCTTCATACGACTCCATCACCATACCCAGTGCAGACCTGTGCAGACCCAGGGTGGACCCATGTAGACCACTGTGCCTTTATGTCCTTCTAGGGTGATTACCGACAAGTTTCACCTTACAGTCATACTTTTCTATTCTAATTGGCTCAAATGTTTCTGCCTTGGCAGCAAACCCTCCCTGTTAGACTTTTTAAATCCAAGCTCATTGTACCTGGCAGGAATCAGGGAAATCCTTAGCATGTGGAAATTCAAGTTGCTTCACAGATGCCTTGAAAAACAATTTGACCTAAAAAAAAAATTATTGGTGTTATACAATCAGTGTTCTAGGATGTGTGTGATGTTTTTTTTTTATAAATGTGTGTTTCTGATGTCATAGTCTTGAATATTGGCTAAAGATTAGCTTAGTTTTTTCCTGTAGATGGGCTTTTTTTCTTTTAAAGAAAAAAAGTATGTCTTTTCTGACTGTTCAGCCATTCCCAAGTTCTAAGAAAGGACTCTTGGGCAGTGTGTAAGAAAATAGGGTATTCATGCTTAGAACCAGAGAGCTGTGTAAGTAGTCAGAGACATAACTCCAGACAGAAACTGTATCACCTTCCTTAAGGAGATTTGATATAAGGACAACATCAGACCTGGAGAAAGATGTAACCATTTGTATTATTTTTTTTTCAATTTATAACAGGATGTATTTTCAGCCAGGGTTAAAATGATGGTACATGCCTTTAATCTCAGCACTCAGGAGGCAGAGGCAGAGGCAGGCGGATCTCTGAGTTCCTGAACAGCCTGGTCTGCAGAATGAGTTCCAGGGCAGCCAGAGCCACACAGGAAGACTGTGTCTTGATAAATAAACAAACAAAAAAGCAAAACACAAAACAAACAAAAAACAAAAAGAGAGAAGCAGGATATACTTTTTAAATAATGAAAGGTCTACTATAAATAAGATCCTGGAGAATTGATATGTTACAGAATCTCCTGGTTTTCAGAAGCACTGTTGTTGTATGTGAGGTCACTTTCCTCATATGGATCTCTCTGTGCTGCTGTGCTTTGTAACTTCTGTGGATCTGTGATGGTTTTAAAGTGGAAAGCTGAAAAATAGTGTAAATATGATAAAATATAGAACATTCTATTATAGTCTATTGAGGGATATATCTGGCTGGGGGGAACGCTTGTCTCAGCTGGTGTTCAGCCCAGGCCTCTGACCTGTCTTGACCTTGTCTGTTACTTTGTTTGATAAGGTATTGGATATAGAACCCTTGAATCTCAATGGCTAAGGGCTTTTATCACTAATATTCGGGTCAACCTTGACTTCCTACTAAGTTGGATTTGAGAAGCATCTGGAAGATTAACAAAACACACCTGGGTATGCCTATGAGGATTATCTAAGAAGGAAGACCCTTGATTGTACCATCCCATCAGCCAGGGGCCTAGACAGAATGATCAGGGGAAAGGAAAAAGCCAGGCAGTGAGCCTCTGCCTCCTGGCTACCATGATGCCTGCAGCTCTGCTCTACCATGCCCTCTGTGCTATTAAACTGCTAGCTCCCCCCCCCCACACACACTACATTGCTTTTTTGGATATTTGCCACAGTGACAAGAAAGTCTAGTAACACCTGGACTCTCACTGGGAGCCATCAACAGCACAAAATAACCCATTTGAAAAGCATATTGATTTGTCTCGTGACCTAGAAAAGGAGCAGAGACCCCCCAAGTGGGTTACCTGCTTCTGTGGTGCTAGCCACAGGGCAGTTTTTCTTGGCACTCTTAAATTTAGCAGGAAGAAGTGATTATTATATCATTCTAATTTTATTCTAATTAGGGTGACTTAATATTCCCAGTTTAAGTCGCTTAAATCAGCAGTGACAAAGTTAGAGGGTGTTGCTGAGGGACTGGAGAGAGGAAGTGAAGGCCAGAAGGGAACTTGAATCCAGTGGCTTTGTGTCCGCTGGTGAAGGACAAACACGTCTGCCCTCCTGGTAACTATGTTCCAGGCATCAGGGAGACAGCAGCATCCACCATGTGCTCTGTCCTAGGGTGGCAGTAAATCCAGGGAAAACTGCAATGGGCAGGAATCAGAAACAGCCATTGTTTAATAGCTGGAATGATGTCGCTTTTGGAACTAGAGGGAAATCAAGTTGGAACAGTCATAAATTAAACAGAACGAACCTGTAAGTGTTCATCTTGATGATACAGTGGTGGAGCCTGAGCTTGGTTGGCTACTGGGTCATTTTAGTTCTGTTTCCTCTTACAGTTAGTTGTTCCCTTCACTGGTGGCCATGTTTGATTTTCACACTTAGTTTATATAGCTGTAGCTGTCGTAAAAATGGTACTTGACCCTGTAATACAGTGATCCCCAAGCCCATTAGACTTAATACATTGTGCTCTATATTTCCTTCCACCCCCTTTATCCCAAGATAAAAATCTTTGGCCATGTAATCCTTCTAAGATATAACTTATTTTTTAAAATATTTATTTATTTTTATTTTATGTGTATGAGTGTTTTGCCCGCATGTCTGTTTGTGCACCCATGGAAGCCAAAAGAGGGTGTCAAGTCCCCTGGAACTGGAGTTACAGAAGGTTGTAGCCTGCCATGTGGATCCTGGGAATCAAACCTCTGTCCTCTGGAAGCCAGTACTCTTAACCTCTGAGCCATCTCTCTGGCCCCTAAAGTTATAAATTTGAAGTTTCAAGATAGTACTTCAAGGAACCAAACAAAAATGGCATGTCCTTGCACAGTTCAAGGGGCTCAACCTGATGAGGAGATGTGAGCAAATAAAGAATTAACAGATACACAAACAGAAATCCTGGTTTGGGGTGGACTGAACTCCCTGCTGGAAAAACTGCCCCCAGGAAACTCAGTGTTTATTGTATAGCATTGAACAGGGAGGCAGGGTTATTGCAAACAAAGCAGGTTTAATGTACACTGCTGGATTACGGAGGTAGATTTGGCTAGTCTTATAGAACCTGTCTCTAAAAGAGAGCAATGTTCTGTCCATAAACATGGTGGTGCCAGGAGGAAGGGGGTGGCAGGGGAAACCTATGGTGGCCATTTTCTGCCCACACCATCAACACTTACACTCACTTCCCAAGGGAAGGCTTTTGTATTTTGCTGAGCTCTGCCCTGGTGGGGAAGTTTTTATCATTTTCCCATGGATCTGAGGCTTTGTGGTCCTTGACATGGCTGTCAACAGCACATTTATTCAGGACTTCACTCACTCAGGGTTTCTTCTGCTTCCTGCAAGAAGATTTGTAGGTAGAGGGGAACTTGTAACAACTGATTCTCTCTTTCCACCATGCTGAGAACGAAACTGAGGTCATCAGGGTTGGCAGTGAGTGCCTTTACCCACTGAGCCATTGTGATGCCCTGAAATGAGTTATAATAAATCAAAATAAAAATCTCAGTAAGACATAGCAATGTCTGCATCTCTACACGGAGTTGCCTTGGCAGCCTCAAATGCAGACTTTATGGTCCAGGCTCAAGCAGCAGTTAGAGTTGGGAATATTGCAGAGTCCCATCAGAAGGGAAGGAGAGAGCAGCTGAGTTACTGTGTGCTGATTTAAAGTGCCTCTCCCTTCAACTCCTTCACCAGGCAGCTCAATCTTCCCAGAGTATTGCTCCATGGCACCAGAGAACCCAACAGCTTTGATGTAATTGAATTCTGGGCTCTCAACAGCTTACCAGCAGTGAACGTGTCCTGTGGTAGAGCGATGCAGTGTTGTGGCCCTCAGCTGGCTTAGGTTGTCTCATGCACTGCACACCTGATTATATACCAGTGCTAACAAAGTTCCCTCTGACAAGGAAAAAAGACAAGAAAATGTTTTGAGAGATCTCCAGCATCCATGTAAAAGTTGAGGGTGGTGGTGTGCAGCTTTAACTCTAGCACTTGGGGAGTGGAGACAAGGGCTCCCTGCCAGCCAGCCTAGCCAAAACGGCAAGTTCCAGGTTCAATGAAGAAACCTGTCACTCACACACACACACACACACACACACACACACACACACACAGAGAGAGAGAGAGAGAGAGAAAGGTCATGTGTGCTATTGTGAAATAGCAAAATAAATAAATAAATAAATAAATAAAAGTTCTAAAATTGAAAGCTGAGAAAAGATGAGTTAGCACCCTTGGCTTAGTGCCTTGACAACCATGTGTTAGTGTGTGACTGTGGTCACCCTGCAGCCTGAGCTTAGGCAACATGGTTCATGGTTCAGCAGGTTCTTGCTTGGGTTCATTCTTCCTATAGGGGCTTGGTCAGTGGCAAGCTGAGCCAAGTTATGTCACTCATATATCTAGTGCTGGCTGTGCCCTGTTGGCTGAGCCTCTTTTGTGGTTGATCCACAGATATTTTTGAACAGGTCTCCAACAGTATTCAATGTTTTGAAATAAAATTCTAACTTTAAGTCACAGTGGGGGGTGGATATTGGTAAACTGGTAGACATTGATAGATGGCTTTGTTTGCAGGTTTTTGGGGGGGTGGTTGAGATATGGTTTCTCGGTGTATCCTTGACTCTCCTGGAGCTAGCTCTGTAGACTAGGCCAGCCTTGAACTCATAGAGATCCACCTTCATCTGCTTCCTGAGTACTGGGATTAAAGGCATGTGCAATCACTACCCAGTGTATTTTAATAATAATAATATCCAAAGGCTTAATTAACCAGAAAATGTCAAAAGCAGAAAGAGATATCTGGGCCATTGGAAGCAAGCAGCTTTCATGTGATGCATTGACTAAGATGGTTGGCCCCAGGGCTAGTGTGGAAGGCAGTCAGAAGCCAGGGGAGAGAGAGCATTTCCTCAGAATTAGGACTCAGCCATGAGGAGGGATCAGAGTGGTCTGCTAATACTGCATATCTGCCAGAGGATATGGAGGCCCCCAGAAGGATGGGGTCTTGGATGTCTTTCTCCCCAAGGAGTTTGCTAATGACAAGTGGCCTTAACCTGGCTGCACCCTTTGAGGGTACTGATAGGTTCTACACTTGTGAGAATGGTTGATTCAGGATAAACTCTGCGCAGGTGGTGGCCCGGGAACTGCTGGCCCAGTACAACAAGCAGCATAAGAAGAATCCAGTCTTGGGGCTGATCCAGAACTGGACTGCAACTGCTGGTGACAAGCTGAGAACCAGGTACACACTGCCCAAGAAGGCATCCTTACCCCCTTCGGGGCTTTGTTCTGGGTCTGTTTATAGAGCCTTGACACAGGCCATCTTGCTCTTGCTTGACGAATTTATATCTGATGTTTGCAAAGGCAGTAGGAAATATGTAAAATCAGTGCTTCTGTGCCAACTTAAGACCTAAAATGTTTCTGGCTCTGCCCTTTCTCCCATGTTCCTTCTTCATTATTTATTCTGTGAGCTTAAAATCTTAAAACTTCATTCAAGTCTCCACCTTTGATTGTTATTTGAGTTCTGTTCAATATTTTCACATTTTGTACAAATTGGTAAAACACTTTGCTCATGTTTTCCGATGATCATGGGGAAAGTTTTGTTGTTGTTGTTGTTGTTTTCCCTGGGAAACATGGGGAGAGTCTTTGTAGAGCTTGTCAACTTAGAGCAAAATGTAGATTCTACAAAGCCACAGATATCCATAGTGAGCCCAGCACCTCAGATGCAACTGAAACCAACTCCATACCTGTCCAGCACTCAGGATGTTCTCTGGTATTTAAGAAAAAAAGAAGGGATATTGACCTCAGTCTTCGAAACTGATTTCATGGCTCATTGCTGACTTAAAACATGTTGTTAGAAAGCACTCCTCTAGGGTCTGTGACCCAGGAATGGAATTGCTCTGGGTGGTGTGCCAATGTCAACTTTACTAGACAGCTCCAAGTAGTTTTCATGCTACAATTGCTACCACCAGCATGCAGGAGTCTTCAAATTTGGCCTTCTCTGGACCACAGTGTCATCTACAATGTTCACACTTGACAACTATGTTGTCAAGTAAAACATTTCACAAAAACCTCATCATGTTTTGAGTAAGTTTGTGATTTAATATCAGGCTCACAAACATCTTAACTCTAGCCCCAGAGATTCTGACACCCTCTTCTGGCCTTGTTCGTCACTGCACTCACATGTGTATACCTGCACATAGACACACACACATATATGTGTAGTTAAAAATAAGAATAAATCTTTAAATATTAATAATGAGTGTGCTGAAGGCCACTAAACTCTATATGTAAAGTAGTAAAATCAACAAATGTTGTTTAGAACACAAGTTGTCTTCTCACCTCCAATGTGTAGACACATGCACACACACATAAGTACACACATGTAGACACAGGCACACATGTACAAAGACACACACACACACACACATAAACACAAGCACACATGCATGCACTCATGCATATGCATACAAACAAACAAAAGTATGATGAAATTTAAGAAAAGAATGTTGTTTTCTGAGAGATACAACTTAGACTCTCCCTTTATTATTTTACTGCACATTTGTTATTACCACATTATAAACATTATCAAAATGTTTTGCAGCTATGGAAATTATGTGACATTTATCCTTTATTCTCTTTATTTGATATGCCTTTGGAAATGTTTTACATTTATTTAGTGTGTGTGTGTGTGTGTGTGTGTGTAGGTACATGTGTGCCCAGAACATGTGTGGAGGTCAGAGAACAACTTGCAGGAGTCAGTTCTTGACTTCTACCATATGGTTTCTGGGGATTGAACCCAGACTTTGGACTTGGCAGCGGGCACCTTTACCCACTGAACCATCTGTTGCTTCCCATTTTTACATGTCTTTGCTTTAGACTTATGTCATAGTTTTATTGTTGAAGCATTTGGGGAGAACTTTTTATTTGGTTGGAAGAAGTCAATAAGTGATTTAAAATGATCTGGGCTTAGAAGAATATTTAACCCAGTGGTTTTAGGACTGTTAAAGCTTTTTCCTTCATGGGTCACTTGGTACGTTCCGCCATTGCCTATGTCCTCTCTGTCATTCCATGCTCGATTGTGGTGTCTCTTTGTTTTATTGCCATGGTTCTTCTGTCTTACCAGAGCTTAATCCAGTTTGGTAGTAATTTTCAGATAACCACTGTTCTCTCTGTTGCTCCTCAAATGTACCTCTCTGTGATAGTTTCTTCACCAACTTGACACAATGTAGAAGGAATCTCAATCAGGAATTGTCCAGATTAGGGTCACTGTGAGAAGCCTGTGCATCTGATTGGGTTAACTGAAGTGGGAAAACCCACCTGAGGGTGGGCAGCTCCATTTCATCCACCCCGAGTGTAAGCAGCACTATTTTATCTACCCCAAATGGGCAGCTCCATGTCACAGGATGGGTGTTGGACAGAGAGGAGGGCAGGCTGTGTATTGGAGCATGCATCGTGTCATGGCTCTCTGCTTTTAATTGGACATGTGATGTGACTGGCTACAGACGCTGGTTCCTGACACCTATACCCTGACGTGATAGACTATAACCCGGGATTGTGAACCACATAAACCCTTTCTCCCTAGAGCTGCTTTATCAGGGTGACTTTATCACAGCCACAGGAAATGAAATTAAGGCATCTCTTTCCTGCTTTATGGCTTTATGGCCATAAATATTTTTTTCCTTTATTCTACTTTGGGAGAGCTCACAGTATTTTTTAAAATTATCACTTTTATTTAGAAACTAAGCCTTGTTCTCTATAACCCAAATATATTGAACTAATTTTTAAAAAATGGTTAGAAAATGTGATCTTAGGCCCTTGACTGAAAACATGGAAAAGGAAGCTGGAGAAATGGCTCAGTGATTAAGAGCACTTGCTTCTCTTGCAGAGGACTTGGATTTAGTTCTCAGCACCTACATGGTATTATCACAGCTATCTGTAATTCCAGTTACTGGGGATCCAGTGTCCTCCTCTGGACATGGTACACATACATACATGTAGGCAAGACATTATACAAATAAAATAAATAACCCTAATTTAAAAACACAGAATATACATTAATAATGTCCTGTACTTCTTATAGCCATTGGGATGAAGCAAAAGAGACCTGTAGCCAGTCTCTTTTCATCCTTGCTCCTTAACTTTTTGTTTATTCAAACCGTAGTTTATTTTAGAGCTTGAATTGCTTTAATGAAGTCTCTCTTACTTTTTATGACTCAGTTTGTCCTCACACACTTGAGGAAGTCATGACTCTGTTTTAGCATTTCGAACCCCACTGAGGATTTCATAGTGCCCTTAACTTTCCAGTCTGACTATTTTCCAAGGCAGGGTTGAATGGGGAGTGCAGTTTCCAAGCAGCATCACTTTTGCCCTTTCAGGAACCTTGTTCCCAGCTTGCTGAAAATTGTCTGCACTTCTGTTCCTTTTCCAGATAGCAGAGCACAACTGGCTTCTGTTGTTGGATCATAGCAGTCTCTCAACATATGTAAATCAATACCCCTCTGCAAATCTTCAAGGATAGATTTGAGATGTGCCAAGGCAGTATTCCAATTGTAAATATTTGAAAAATGCTAGCCTTACTTACTATTTATTTATTTCTAGTTATTAACATCTGGTGGTTTGAGTGAGAATGGTCCCCATAGGCTCCTGTGTTTGAATGCTTGGTTCTCGGTGGAACTGCTTGGGAAGAATTGGGGGATATGGCCTTGTTGGAAGAAGTGTCACCGGGGTTGGACTTTGAGGTTTCAAAAGCTCACACCATTCTTAGTTAGCTTTCTCTGCCTGGTAGCTGTGTCTCAATTCATAAGCTTTCAGAGACTGCTCCAGCACCATGCCTGCCTCTGTGCTGCCGTGGTCCCAGCCATGATGGTCCTGGACTATAAACCCCTGAAACTGTAAGCCTTAAATAAACTCTTTTTTCTATAAGTTGTTTTGGTCATGGTGTCTCTTCACAGCAATAAGAATGGAACTAGAACAACCTCTAGTTCTCTCTCCCACACAGCCAGGATGCTCTCAATCCACGTGTCAGTGCTTCTTCACTGGGCTTTTTCTGTTAAGGAGAGCTATTGCCAACAACATGTTTCCACATTTCCCTGTGCGCCAGACATGGCTCTGCATATTGCTGAGACACAGTAGTAGCTAGACTCTGCTGCCACGGGACTCACACTCCAGTGGAGCAGGATGAATCCACTTTTAATGACAATGTTCAGGGGAAGTACCCTGGAGCAGAGGGAACATGCAGAAAGAAGGGCCGGGAACTCCCTGATCCTATAGTTCTCTAAGCAGGCAGCCATTGTGGGGTCACCCAAGGCTCTCCTTTTGACTGTTGAGGTACCAGACTTGATCCAGAAAGGCTTCATGAGCCTGGGGTGGGGAGTACATATATGGCTTGAGAGGGAGGAGAGTCCTGGAAGGGGGTTGCTCTGAGAGGGAATTGTACCTGGGTTGTCCCAGGAAGTCCTGCCTCTTGGCCTCCTGCAGGCGAGCCTGCCACTGTTACCCTCACTGCTTGTATCAGTCTAGGAAGCTCGACAGAGGCCTCTGGGTGTTGGGGAGAGTCAAGAGTGCATCTCACAGTGAAGCACTGCTCATATCAGATTATGAAACTTTTCAGATATGCAACAAGATTGGAAAGATTTGAGGGCGAACATTCGTGCATTCACTTCCCATGGAGAAGCTTCCATGGGAATTCTCCCATGAACTTGCTACTTAATTGTTCATGCTAAATCTCTATCATGTGAACAGAGTCACGTGTCACATGACAACAGGGAAACGTTCTGAGAAGTGAATCCTCAGGCTGTTTTGTAGTGGGAACATCATGGAGTGTATGTCCCAAATCTGGACAGTATAGATCAGTGTTCAGCTTGGACACTTGGTGAAATCACAGGGCATGGTATGAGCACGTGTGGACTAGGCCATCACTGATGGAACGTGGAACATTGTGTAACAATAAATATTTTAACAACTTCTTTTTCCATTATGTGCTAAAATAATGATAAACTATGGCATAGTGAATACATAAAAGTCTAATATTGATCATTATATAGAGTTAATTGTATACCTATTTGCTGATGTACTTTTATGTGACTTTGCCAGGCAGCACAGTAAAGCTGTTTGCAGCAGCATCTGCATAAACAGACAGGTCCCGTGGTGTGCTGTGATCTTTTCTCCTTTCTTTCTCTTTTATTTTAAGATAGGGTTTCCTCTGTGTAGCCCTGGTTATTCTGGAATGTGCTCTGCAGCCCAGACTAGCCTCAAACCAGAGATCCACCTTCCTCTGTCTCCTGAGTGCTGGGACCAAAGTCATGCACCACCACACCTGACTCTTGTGCTGTGGTTTTGTGATGGCCATGGTACCAATGGCAATGGCAAGTTTTCAGCTCCATTGTGAGCTTGTGGATCATTATCATATAGTCAGAACTTCACTGACTGGAATTCACGGATGACGTCACTCATTAGTCATCTCCTTCCCATGCATTTTAAAGTAAACTGCAGACATTAGCACACTTTGAAATAGCATTGTTTATTCAAGTTCAATCTGAGGGGACAATTCCCTTTTCCCTTATGTAGAATTTTCTTATGATACCCCTCGCATGCTTTAAATGTACACTTGTGGAGTTTGGGCAAATGCATATGCATTATTCTGTATTTTTCCACCAAAGACTAGAGTTTCCCATTCTAGGATTTCATATAAATGGAACATACCATCTATACTCTTTTGTAGCTGCTTCAATAATTCAATATAATGCTTTCTGAGATTTACTCATGGTGTCATATGTATTACTTCTTCCCTTTTTATTACTGAGAGGTATTTTATGGATATACTATGATTTGTTTTCCATTCTCTTATAATGGATAGACACCTGGGATGTTTCTAGTTTTTCATTCAAATGATTAGGCCTGCTATGAATATTCTTATATAAGTCTTTTTATGAACGTTCCTCTTGGGCATGTAGGAGACATGGAATTGCTAGGTCATAGCACATGTGCTTATTTTATGAGAAACTGAGATTTCCAGAGTGGCTTTGACCATTTGACATTTTCATGAGTAGGTATAAGAATCCTGGCTTCTCTGTGTCCTTGGCAACATTTGACACAGTGTATTTAATTTTGGACAGACGGCTGGATGCAGTGTGCTGTTTCACTCCAGTTTTTATTTGCATTTCTCTGACGAGCAATGGTACACATTTGCATTTAATCTAGTTTTACTTTCTATAGTCATTCTGACTTCCTGTAAAATAGGCAGTTATCCAAGATATCCCCTTTAGCAGTGGTCCAGGTTTCAAGGCTTTCTACTTCAGATGACTTCCTTGGGTCCACAGGGGACACAGATGTGTAGGTGAGGTCTTACACACACAGTGCAGAGCCTCAAGGAAATAGACATTGACCTATGGTAAACAGCCCAAGATACAAAGGCAGTTTCCAACACAAACATTCACAGCTCTAGGTTTCATAGAATAGCCCCCGTTATGACTAAGATATGTTTTAAAGAATAAACCATGTACGTTCTTTATACCTTTTATGAACTAGACTGAGTTGGGAACTCTGCTTTCTAAAGCTAGGTTCAGAATGAGCATTAATATACAATTGAAATTTCCTGGGATCCGGGGTATAAACATCCCCTTTTGCCTTCTCTCTCCATGAAAGGCAACTGCTTGCTCAGCACCTTGAAGGATGTCCTCCTGCTTAAAATAAATAGCACCTGCTTAAGGTTTTAAGGTTTAATTAGTGGGAATCTGACTTATATGGGTCTTATAATCATTCACTTTCCCAGGATGTAGGGAGAGGGGAGTTGAGCTATGGGAAACCTTAGTATGAATTAACTTCATACATACTGGTTAGTTTGTAGTCAACTTGACATAGCCTAGGGATCATCTGAGAAGAGTGAAACTCAATTGAGAAGTGTCCCCATTAGTTTGGCCCATGGGCAAGTCTATGGGTGATTTGCATGACTAATGACTGATGTGTGAGGGCCTGTCCCTCCAGGGATGGTGCCATCCCTGGACACGTGGTCTTGGGTTGTATGAAAAAGCAGGCTGAACAAGCTATGAGGAACAAGCCTGTAAGCAATGCTTCTTCGTGGCCTCTGCTTCCGTTCCTGCCTCCAGGTCCCAGCCTTGAGTTCTTGCCCTGACTTCCATCAGTGATGGAGTGAGACCAAGGCATATAAGCCAAATAAATCCCCCCACGAAAGTTGGTTTTGGTCAGTGTTTTATCACAGCAATAGAGGGGCAAGCTAGTAGTTAAATACTTGGGTGGGTGTGTGTGCACATGTCACAACATGTGAGTGGAGGTCAGAGGACACTTACAGGAGTCTGATCTCTCATCCCAACATGTGGGTCCCAGGGATTGAACTCAGGTCCTCAGGTTTGATGGTCAGCGCCTTTACTTGCAGAACCACGCCTGTACCTTGTGATCTAGGTTATTGAGAGGTTCATGGGGAAGAAACACAAAATCAGCTCCAAGCCAGACTTGTGTGAGAAAAACCCCAAGGTAGGGGCCATTTTGACTATTGGCTGTTAAATCTACTGATGCCCATCCTTCAGTTTCCCCATAAGTCAAATGGGGAGGCATAAATGCTACCCCATGAGGGAAAGTATAATCTATTTACCCTGCACTTGCCTACAGCCCTGTGGGACACTTACTCCCTCTAGCACTGGAATATCCCAAAATGAAATCCGCCAAGTCCAGGTGTTCTCTCTGTGTGACATCCAGCAGGTGACTGCATCCTTCTGAGCTTCAGTTTCCTGAACAATACGTTAATTATGACAGTATGTGCATGCTAGATAATAATAACTCAATATAGATAATTCTCAGTGAGATCTCAGTACTGTATAATAACTCAAAAATACTGAATGTTGTTAAAAGCTTCACTTGATGGAAGTTATAAATAATGGAAGTTAATAAAGAAAAGCTGCAGAGAAAATGTGGACCCTTGCTTAAGCTGCCATAGTCGGTAGGAAAAGCAGGATGCCATATTACTTCTATATCACAAGGGTAAATATGTAGAATAAACCAGAGCCACGTGCTCACCAGGAAGTACTGAGAAGAAGCACGTATGTGCAATGCGATGTGCGGTGGGGTGCATTTCATAATGCTTTCCTATAGGAAGAAAGTGCTTTTGGGTTCTTAAATATATATTGCTATTGTTAGTATTCAGGCATCTGTACTGGCCTGCCTTTGGAGTTCTGACAGGAAACACCCTCAGCTGCAGCCACTAAGAGCACCACCTGTGCCTATTCACTATTTCCCTTTTAAAAGGGCCCTGCCCACCTCCCGTCCCTCTTTTTTCTCTCCCTCTCTCTGTCTGCCCCCTTTCCTCTCTACCGCTGTTCCTGTTCCAGACTTGTCTCTCTCATCCCTTTCCCCCTTTTTATCCAATCCCTTAATCCCAGCAGGATATAACATAAGATTGTTTTTTATTTGAAAAGTGTAAATAATAATAAAAAAGAAAAAAGGAAAAAAATTCCTCTGCTTGAACTGTGTCACATGGTGTCTTTCTTTCCTGAGCTGCTTTTGTAAAATTATAACAGTTATAATAGTAATAATTATTATCATCATCACTAGTATGTTTGTGTATGTATGTATGTGTGTTTGTATGTATGTATTATGTACATGTGCCAACTATATATGTGTGGAGGAGTGAACAACTTTTGGGAGTTCGTCTTCCACTACAGAATTCAAGGATTGAATTCAAGTCATTAGGTTCGTGTGGTAAGTGTTTTACTCACTGAGACATGCCTGGCTCTTTTATTTTCTTTTAATGTTTTAAAAAATTATCTATATATGCATGTGTGTCCGTGTGTGAATGTGGACACCTGCAGGGGCAGAGGCATTGGCCATTTGGAGCTGGAGGTACAGGTAGTGTGAGCCACCTGATGATATAAGTGCTGGGAACTGAACTCAGGTCCTCTGTAGCAGAGCAGCAGTGTGGGCTCATAACCACTGCTGAGCCATCTCCCCAGCTCTCATTAGCCCTTATAAATCACCCCTACAGTGGGTGGCGGGTGGGGGGACTCTTTAAAGGGAATTTTTATTTGAAAAGCCAAACTAACAACACTGGTCTCTGTTTTCTCTCCAGTTTCCTGGCATTTAACACTGACACGGTGGGCCACCTCACCTTTCTCCTGAAAGCAGTGAATTTCCGAGAAAGGGTCCTTCAGCGGAGTCTGGTGTCCAGACTTTACTATAAGGTAAAGATACTCTTAGATTTTTTTTCCCTTATGATTAATGTGCATGGCATAGTTGAACTCTATGGTAAATTTAGTAGGGGATGAATGTGTATACTCAGAAGCTTGGGAAGTGGTCAGAGCTCTACAGGTTGTCTTATAGGACATCCTTGCTGCTCCAGAAGCATGATACTACTGTTTAACCCTTTGTGTCTGTTAGCATCATTTGATAACATGACTGGTGCAGAGTATAGTGATTTTCTTTGGAAATAAAATTTTAAAAAAAAGACACTGTTCACATGTAGAACAAATACATTGTCCACTGGAGAAAATATGTACATGGAACATATGGAAATTCATCATTGTGCTAGTCTGAGGTGCATTGTATTTCCTGTTAAGAAATCTATAGATTTCGGTGGAAACATAATACAGGATGTGGGGGAATGGCTCAGTTATTACAGTGGTTACTACACAAGCATGAGGACCTAAGTTTGTATGTCCAGTATCATCCCCACTCATGCACACACACAAGATTGAGTGTAGTAGCACATGCCTGTAATCCCTGGGGTTTGCTGGCCAACCTGTATAGTCAGTAGGTAAACTCCATGTTCAGTGAGATACTCTATCTCAAAAGTAAGAGAATGGAAGCATCTCATGTTAATTTCTGGCTGTATACATGTTTTCCTGGGCATCTACTCACCAACACAGTCTACATAGAGGTACCCACATACAAATATACAAATGCAAAAAATATATACCATCATTGATAGGTATCAAGAAGGGATAGCCATCCTAAACAGTGCCAGTGGGGTTGGTTTGATGAAACACTTCTGCTATGCATGTTTCATCATTTGGTCCAAAGCAATTGGTCAACAAGAACCCAGAAAGTTTCTTTCATCCACTCTTGATCTTGAGTCAGTGCTCAGGGCTAAAGAAGCAGGATACAGAGAGTGGCTCTTCTGCTCTAATGGAACTAGGTGATAAAGGGACCAGAACCCAGTCCCTGGAGCTCTCTTTCAATCCACCTCTTTTCACATCAATTACATGGTGGTGGTGTTGCCTAGTCCAACACAAAGGATACAGGAACAAAGAGAGTGCAATGCATACAGAGACAGGCGTTGTCTCAGGAAATATGCAGAAGGTAGAAGAGTCCTGGAAGCACAGTTAAGACTCACACTTAGGGAACAGAGCCACACTGGGTAAAAACTTGTGGGCTTGGGGGTGAGAACAGTCAGTCTCTCTGGCAGAGATGAGAGGTGACACTCTGCCAGACCACAATGGCACAACCACGTGGTTTTACATCACTCCACACACCAGGGGCCTTTTCATAATGGAAACAGCTGCAGAGAGGGAAGTCTATAACCCAGGGCAAAAATGCAGCACAAAGAATGGAGACAATGCAACCTGATAACTGTCTTTTGGACACTATAGAAGAGAAGGCTGAAGATGAAATTACAAGAGAGGAAAAAAAAATGATAAAAATCCAACCAGTGGGAAATCCCAAAATGCCAGAACAAAGGGAGCCACAGTAACGATGGCAGACACAATGGAACAATGCTTCTTTTGCATTTAAAAAACGTGTTTGTGGGTGGAAAGCCCGTGCCTACAGCCTGTATGTTAGTTGCTTTTCTAACCTCTGTGGCAAATGACAAAAATAGCGTAAAGAAGGGTTTGTTTTGGCTCTCAGTTTGAGGGTGCTTATCCGTCATAGCAGTACAGGCATGGCTGCCAGAGTTTGAGGCAGTAGTCACCCTGTGGCCACAGTGAGTGTTTGGCTCTACATTCAGCCCAGGACTCAGCCCTTGTGATCCCGCTGCCAGCGCTCAGGGTAGACCTTTCCTTCTCAGTGAGCCCTTCCTAAAAATGCCCTCCTGGACACACAAGCAGGTGTGTTTTCATGGTGCTTCTGCCGCTCTTGAGTCTATTCCCCACATAGTTAGTATAGGTGCTAAATATTCAGAAATGTCTTCTGTTTACAATT
This sequence comes from Phodopus roborovskii, assembly GCF_943737965.1. Lineage (NCBI taxonomy): Eukaryota > Metazoa > Chordata > Mammalia > Rodentia > Cricetidae > Phodopus > Phodopus roborovskii. The sequence goes on along the minus strand of NW_026126416.1, from coordinate 25,684,140 downwards.
GTTCTCTGCTGGAGGAGTAATCATTTTCATTAGTGTCTGCTCTGATTTTGGGAGAAGAAAACTTTCACACACGCGAGGGTGTTTTCTAAACATCAAATAAACATTAGGCAAAGGATGTGCTGAAAAAAATTGGAAAGGGCTTTAGAACGTGACAGTTACCATTCGCTGCTGCCAAACTTCAGGGTCCTCTTCTGTAATTTGGAATAATAAGGCTGAGTGCAACGCAAATGGGCTGCATGGCTAGCATACCACTGGATATGTAATGTAGCTGCTGAAGCTCTAACTCTTGCATTCATGTTAATTACCTAAGTTTCTAACATCCAAGTAACCTGTTTATAGACAATATGATTAAATATTCATAGCACACAGACAGTTTCAAGGGCTAGTCAGAAAAAAAAAAAAAAAAAACCATGAAGATTATCAAGCAGGCTCCTGCCTTGGGGAAGAGTCCACATCTAGTTTTAGCCTAAGGCAAAATTAAGACAAAACTTAAAAGGTTAGTAGAAAGAATATGAACATCTCTTATTTTAGTTTGTATTTTTCACTCCTCAGCTGACTACAGGTAGGCTTGTGTTTGCTTCCATAAATGAATTGTATATTGTAATAAAATGATTCTTAACAGCAGTTTGACCATCCAGCCTAAGCAGAGGTTGGTCAATAGTCTTTGACTAGTGATTAAAATAAGGGAAAGTTCATCTAGCATCCATAATTATCCTGAAAACAACTCTAATGTTTGGCTCAGAGCTTTCAGATGAAACGGCAAAGCCACGAGGGCTTTAGGACCTATGTATCTTCCTAGTTCTTTGATAAAACTTTGGCTGTTTTTTTTTTTTTTTTCCAAAATCACATTCCATTACAGACACAGTTAGCCAAGCTTCTCAATGCATTGGATAGCCACTCTGCCCCGGACCCTGCAGTGACCCAGGGGGCCCCACAACAGAACCAGCCTTTGCAATCATTGGATAATGTGTTTCTCTGCCCAAAGTAGTCAGGTTTTCACTAAAAAGGAGTCCCAGGGAAGCCTTTGCTTTACTGGTAGCCTTGGAGAGCTCTTAGCCCCTGAGTGAGGCTTATTTTTCCAGTTTTCCAAACTTGTGTTACAAGAGCCGTTCATATTTGCTGCCTCCGTCCCCACTGGTGGGAGAAAATACAAGCCAATGAGCAATAGCTTGTCACATTGTGAATACTGCATCACGAAAAGCTGCCATTCTGCAGGGAAACTCTAACAATATGCTTAGTGTTTAGTGTTAATCACTTGGGGCCAGATAACCTATCAGATGACACATGCTGGAGAGAACCAATTCTCTCTATTGAGAGCTATTGAAAGCCTGGAGCTCTTCCTCCAGGGGGTGAGAATCTCTCCTGCTCCTGTTGTCATTAGGCAGGGCGTGTGGAGATTTTGTGGGCACAGCATCCTATCAAGTCTAGAACACACCATCTTTTAGCAGTCCTTGTCCTCTGGGTCTGATAATCTTTGTGTGCCCTCTGCCACTATGTTCCCCAAACCTCAGATGTAGAGGTTGTGTTGTAAGTGTACCGAGTGGGGCTGAATATCCCTGGACACTCACTGTCCCCATTTTGACTAGTTGCGGATCTCTGTAATTGCCTCCATTTGAGGCAAAAAGAAGCTTCTTTGGTGAAGGCTGTCTTAGTTACTTCTTCTACTGCTGTGATAAATCACCATGACCAAGGCAACTTATAAATGTTTTGTTTGGGGCTAATAATTGCAGAGGGCCTCATGGTGGGGAGCACAGCAGCAGTGAGGAGCACTGCAAATAAGAAACACTAGTAACTGACCAACAGCTTTATATCTAATACAGCGTCTCTATGTGTTATTTGGGGCTGACGTGGCTGTGGGACCAGGCTGGCGGGAAAACTGCCAGTAACAAAAGAGAACCCTGACTAAAGCATGTGTCTTGAAAAATATCCCTTTTGTGTGTTCTTTTTCTCTCTATCTTGCTTCCTTCCCTACCCACAACAGTCTAGAAACTGGTTAACATTAGGAGTTACAATTTTCTCCCTCACTTCCAACTCTCTGTGCATGACCTTTCCTGGAAATACATTAGCAAGTGTCTGTTCACTCCAGACAGGACATCATGACAGAACAAAGAGATGATTCCACCCAAGTCTAGCCTAGTGAATGAGTGGGCTACTTACAGCCCAGTGAGGCCTGACACAGGCAGGACATCACTGAAAAGCCTATCAGAACAGGTCATGAATCGGAGTTCCCTGCACAGCTCCACTGGAAAGCACACCCGCTGTAGCAATTGTTCTGGCTTGTATAATCTATGGAGAGACCTTGTGAACTCTAAGTTTTAGGAGCTTCCTGCACCTTGTAAGTTGTGTTTGCTTTCTGGGTCTTATCCTCACTCCAGGGAGGAGTGTTTCTGTTTAGAGGTAATAGTCACATAATATCCTCTTTTTCTCATACACAGATCCTGAAATTATCTTTCTGAGAAGGGACTAGAAAGATAAAGAGGAAATCAAAATAAAGAAGAGGGAAGGAAAGGGAAATTACATGACAATCACATGGGAGGTGTGGCCATTTCCATGGGAGTACGGGAGCTTGGAAGGGATCCTTGAGATCATATATCCCAGCCCATTCATTACAGGCAGTCAGTGTGGGACCAAGAGGCCATGGCTTCTTCATGTGTCTGTCACCAGTGGCAAGAATGGGACTGAGGAAAGTCCAGAGATGGGACTCAGAAGACAGCCCACTTTTCCCGTTAGTGACTCTTCCTTACAGCTGTTGGTACTGGCTGACTTCTTGTCTAGGAAGGAGTTTCTGTTTCCCCCATTCTTGCGTGTATCATGTATTTCTGATCATTTTCTTACTTCCTGGTTTATTTTGCTTCATTACTGCCAACTGTGTATCAGTCACTTTTCCAAGGAGCCCAGGCTACTTTGTGGATAACTGTATTGAAAATCCAGTGTCTTGTCCTCTGGTTCCCTCCTCTTCCTATTCAAAGCCATAGAATAAATTTAAGTATGAACATATATCAAGCTCTGTATATTAGAAATCACAGGTGTTAACAATAGCACCAACTTCAATATAAACAAAAGGGACAACAGTCCCATTTGTTGTTTCTTGCTCGTTTGCGAATTCCCAGGATATATGCTAAGAACTTAACAGAACTGCTCTTGGTGACTAACCAAAATGCAGCACTTTTCTCTGTAACTTTAGCCCTGCATCACAGCATCAAAACAGTGTTTCTAACATTTAACTAGTTACTTCTACTCTCTACATGGCTGTCTAGTCATATATAACAGACCCTTTCCTATTTGTAGTGTTCTTTCAATTCCCCCAATATCCTGGCTGACATATCTCCTCTTTCTCTTTCCATTTAAAATTATTATTATTGTTAGGGTCTCTGTGAAAACCTGTGACGTTCCCTAGCCTCACTGCTCTAAAGGAAGCTATATTCAGGGAGCCATTACCCCTTTCTCACCTGAATATCCCAACTCTTTGGCTTTTTTTTCACCATTAACGTTTGAAGACGAAATGCCCACTATGCATTCTGAAGTGTTGAAGGCTTAACTCCTATCATACAGTTCTTGAGAGGTGGTCCACAGAGTAATCCATCGATGGAACAATAGTTTGGTGTTATTATTGATCAGGGGTAGATACTAGGAGGTAGGTCTTGGAGGACCTGTGTCACTGGGGCTGTGCACTTGAGGAGACTCCCCCCCTCTGTCTTTCTTCTTCCCTTCCTCCTTCCCTCCCTCTATCCTCCTCCCCATTCCCCCCTTCTTTCCAGTCACCACGAAGTGAGCATGCTCTGATGTTCTGTTTCATCATGACCCAGGAACAATAGACCCCTTGTGTACCTCGGTATTGTGTCCTGATGAGGAAGAGTGTGGACACTCACCTTTCCTGTCATCACTATCCGTTCCCATCTCTTCCTTTCTTCCTTTGCTCACCTTTTAATAGTATTTCTACCCCACAAGTGAATGTATTGTGTGTGCATGCCTGCTCATAGTGCCTTTTTCTTCTATGAGGGGTAGCCTACCATAGACTTGTGTTGTGCCCCCCTTAACAGCATGCCCCAAATTTTCCACGAGTGCCTATCGATCTGCCATTCATACTCCTGTGCTGCAGAGTCATCTACTTTGTGGTTGTACCTCAGCTCACTGAGCCTCCCTCACGTGTTTGAATTCACCGCACAGTATTTTGTGATTACTGAAATCCACGCAGAGGGAGAGGATGACGTCAGCCATGTCGACTTCCTCATCATCTCATCCACAGGACAGACTCTGTTCTCACGCTTTTTCTTCTCGATGGTTTGATGGGTGGTGGGTGTTATCTCCATGTTGCATGTACATGTGAGCAGCTTTTGTCTGTGTGAGGGCCACTTCAACTTTTCTTGTGTTTTCTGCCCATGCCATTTTTCCTCCTTCTGCATAAAATTTTGTTACTTTGTTCATTGATTTTTTTTTTCTGTGTTGAGGATTGGACTAAGATATCCTCTTTCTCTGGGCAAAAGCAAAAACAAAACAAAACTTTCAAATATTTGGATACTAAGCAACACATCAAGAAATACCCTGTGGGGTGGAAAATGAAAAAAAATAATATTTTTTAAAAAAGAATTGCTAAGGGAGAAAGCATGAATCAGAATGATAATGAAAATACAGTATGCCAAATTCTGTGGAGAAAATTTTTACAGGAGAATGTATAGATTGAAGTTGGAAATATATGATGTAAAAATGGCACATTAAAGGACAGAAATAGAGTAACAGATAAGTAGAGATAGCAAAACAGAGAGAGAGAGAGAGAGAGAGAGAGAAAATAAAAAACTTAAAAGTTTGTTCTATGAAATAATTGACAAAATGTATTAACCCATAGCAACACTGATCAAGAAACAGAGGGGCAAAATGCAAACAAATGACATCCAGAATAAAGGGGGGGTTCTCTGGCATCTTAACACACTCCAGGCTCTGCAGTGTGGCACAGCAGAGATGAGCATGAACAATGTGGTCCAGAGAGTGTTAGGAGAAAGTCCCGGAGAAACAACTGCAGCCACGAACATGTCTTTAATCACAACACCGTGGAGCCAGAGACAGGTGGGTCTCTGTGAATTCAAGGCCAGCCTTGTCTGCAGAGCGAGTTCCAGGACAGCCAGGGCTACACAGTGAGACCCTCTTAAAACAAAACTAACATGGCTGGGTGGTGACATCGAACAACTTAAATCCCAGCACTCAGAAGGCAGAGGCAGGCAGATCTCTGAGAGTTTGAGGCCAGCCTGGTCTACTGAGTGAGTTCCAGGCTCATAGAACTACACATAGAAACCCTGTCTCATAAAACAAACAAATGTTAACAAAAAATAAAAGATCTCAAAGTATTTCTTCAATGAATTTTATTTTTAAGAAAACACTACTGTAAATGGAAAACTCCAGGGCTGTGTCATTTTACGATTTTACGAATCCTGTCGTTCATTTCAAACACAACAATGCTTTCTCTGCTAGTCAGTGTTTTGACACTGTCACACAAAGACACACAACATACAAGGAAAAGGTTGGTCTTGGCCCACCATTTCGGGGAACTCAGACCATGCTGACTGGCATTCTCTTCCAAGGTCTGATGAGTCAGAGCATTGTGGCACAGGGTGTGGCTGCTCATCCTTAGCAGCCAGGAAGCAGAAGGAAGAGGAAGGAGAGGCTGCAGACAATACCCCACTCAAAGTGCACTCCAGTGACCTGCTTCTTCCAAATACCCCGTCTAAAAGTTGCCAACACCTCCCCAGAATTACACCCTGAGTTCAGGATCATGCCTTCAACAGGAAGCTGGGGGGGGGGCGGGTCTTCACATCCTAACCACAATATCAGCCTGCTTTTAAACACAATGCAGGACTGATAGTACTTGTAGAACAAAGAAAAACATGACAAGTGAGTGTTCTTTATAAATAAAATAGGTGAAAATATATCAGCATCGTAATGACAGGCACCAGGATTATATTTTAAAAACAAATCACACTATAGCCGAGAAGTGTTTATTCCAGGGCTGTAAGATAGGTTTAATGTTAAATATTTGCCAACGATATAAATATCAGTTAGTGAAAGCTATAATATTAACAAAATGAAGGTGATGATGTATATGATAATTGATTGTGAAAACTTTTTTTGAGACAGGGAGCTCACTGTGTAAACCAGGCTGGCCTAGAACTCATGGAGAGCCCCATGCCTCTGCCCCTTGAATGCTTGGACTAAAGGTGAGCACTACCATGCCCAGCCATAAATTGATTAAAAAACAAAATCTTAATAGAAATATAAAAGAATTTCCCTCAATTTGAAAAGGGCATATCTATAGAAAATGTAAAGCTCACATCATGTCTAATGGTAGAAAAGTACAAGTTCTCCTAAAGGAGAAGCCAAAGCAAGTGTCTAGCTTTGCCAACTCTATTTGGCATTGTACTTGAGAGCCTTGTTGGTGTAACACAGGAGAGAGGGAGGGAGTCAGGGACGGAGAGAAGGGGGGGATAATTGGGAGAAGAGGGAGAAAGAGGGAAAGAAGGGGGATGTAAAGTTTGTAACAGAAGAAATAAAGCTGTCTTAATTCAATTCATGGGCAAAATAAACATTTGGGTTTATGGTTTTTTTTTTTTTTTTTTTTTTTTTTTTTTTGGTAGAAGACTTAAAAGGTGGGCCAGCACTGTGCCTCAGTGGGTCAATGGGTAAATAAGTTTGTCATACAAACAAAACTTGGAGAACTGAGTTCACTTCCCAGGACTCTGTAAAGGTAGACAGGGGCTGAGCCATGGTAGCACACACCTTTAATCCCAGCACTTGGGAGGTAGAGGTAGGTGGATCTCTGTGAGTTCAAGGCCAGCCTGGTCTACAAAGTGAGTTCCAGGACAGATTCCAAAACTACACAGAGAAACCCTGTCTCAAAAAACAAAAACAAAAGGTAGACTGAGAACCAATTCCACAAAGGTGTTTTTGGATCACTAGATGCATGCCGTGGCACACCCCTGCATACACACACAATACAATAATAAACTAAACAGTGAAAAGAACCTAAAAGAACTTAACAAGAAGAACTCTACAGAATTGAAAGCAGTGCATGGCAGCAAGATGCAAAATTCAATGTTCAGAACAAAGCTTGTTTGTGCACGTTCTCAGTGAACAACTGGAAAATAAAAGTCAAGTTATAGTATACTAACAAATATGAGCTTCTTATACATTATACTGAACAGTAAAAATTCCATGAAAGAACTGCACACAGAACACTATATGCACAGAGTAATTCAAGAAATATTCTAAATAACACAGAGGCACACCACATTAATGTCCAAACTCCTCCCACAAAGTCAGCTCCACTTCAGTCAAAAGCTTGGGAACAGTGTTTGTAAACTCACAAGCTCACTTGACATTTATATGGAAATGCGAACGATGTAAGACAGCCCATAGTGCTTTGAAAAAGTGGAAGTCGTCCGTCGCTGGCCTTCCCTCTTTCTTTCTGTGCCGATATCGCTCCCGCCAACATGGTGAATGTTCCTAAGAACATTTCTGCAAGAAATGTGGCAAGCACCAGCCCCATAAAATGACGCAGTACAAGAAGGGCAAGGACTCTTTGTATGCCCAGGGAAAGCGGCGTTATGACAGGAAACAGAGTGGATATGGTGGGCAGACTAAGCCCATTTTCCGAAAAAAGGCTAAAACTACAAAGAAGATTGTGCTGAGGCTTGAGTGTGGTGAGCCTAACTGCAGATCTAAGCGGATGCTGGCTATTAAGAGATGCAAGCATTTTGAACTGGGAGGTGATAAGAAGAGAAAGGGCCAAGTGATCCAGTTCTAAGCTGATCTTGTTATGAAGACAATAAAAGAAACTCACCTCAAAAAAAAAAAAAAAAAAAAAAAAAAAAAAAAAAAAAAAGAAAGAAAGAAAAAGTGGAAGTCACGGGGGTGGGGGTGGGGGGGAGTCTGGAGCCAACTGATTCCAAAGCCTGTGGGAGGCTGGCCTGGTCCAGTCATGGGAATGCTGGCACCAAGTCACACAGACCAGCAGGGTGCTACCAAGTTCACTTCGCCATACAGCTTTGTTCACTCTGTTTCTCGCAAGCATGCAATAAATTCACTGATGAAGAATTCTTGAAATAGTGAGGTAAAGTAGATTCTGAATAGAAAAGAAATGAACGGTGACCTGTTTCCTACTCAATAAACAAATGCTCATTAAATGCCCATCATAGATTTGAACAGGAGCAGGGAAACTAAAACTTCCAAAGAACACAGAGAGGTGTCATCAGCAAACACTGGAAGCCAGAGTAAACAAAGATTTCTTAGAAAAACAGAAAGCACCAATCATTTACATTAGCTGTTGCTAAACTGTTACTGTATGAAAGCTGCCCATCAGAACAGAGGCAAACTCTAAATTCTGGAGAAATTCCTCGCACTGTCTGTGTCTGGCTCATGATTTTATCCAGAAAGTATGGAGAACTCTTACGAACTCTTACGATACAATAGTGGAACGATACAATATAAGAAAAATTTGCACACACACACACACACACAAACTTGAAAAGACACCTCATAAAAGAAGATGAAAGAATAGTTAATGGGCACGTGAAGCTTTGCCTAATCTTATTAGTCAGAGAGAGCTAGAAATCAAAACCACAACCAAGTACCAACACCCACCCACTGACGCATTTCAGCTGAAGTGCTTGATGGCGCACAGCCCCAGCTGTGATGCAGGGCAACTCTGGGTCTCGTAACTGAAACATTCGAAGATGGAAACACAGGAGCTGGGCCTGCAGCTCAGTGGGAGGGCATTCATTCACTTTCCATGCACAAGGCCCCTGTGTGTGTGTGTCTCTGTCTGTCTGTGTCTGTGTCTCTCTCTCTTTCTCTCTCTCTCTCTCACACACACACACACAGAGAGAGAGAGAGAGAGAGAGAGAGAGAGAGAGAGAGAGAGGATAGTTTGGGAGTCTCTCACAATTTGAATGTATGCTTATTCTGTGACCCAGAAATTCTGTCCCTAGAGATATGGCCAAGAAGTGAAGCCATGTAGTTCATAAATAGCCTTATACTGGATCATTCACACAGTTTTATTAATAACCCCAAGTTGGAAACTGGAAACCAAGAGTTTATAGATATGAAAACTAGACAAGTAAATTGTGGTTGATTTCACATGGTGAATCATCTGAAACAGCATGTGTGAATTTTACAGCCGTGCTTCGTGATATGACAGAGTTGATACTAGATGGTCCCCTTTATGTGGCAGTCAAGGGGGGGGGCAAAACTAACTGAGGGTGATATCACGGTCATCATCAGAGAGGGAGAGGCTCAGAAGGATCTGGGAAATGCCATCTCTTGATTGGCATGGTTCCAGTGAGTGTGTACACATACAAAAAAAAAAATCACTGATGGACATTGGAGAAATGACGCAGTCATTACAGTGCGTGCTGAACAGGCAGGAGGACCCGAGTTCAGTTCTTAGCATCCACTCACGGTATTACACACCTGTAGTCATAGCACTGGGGGTGGGGAGAGCAAGGATCTTTGACTTCGGGCCAGCTAGTCTTTCCAAACTGAGGAGCTCTAGGCTAAGCAAGAGAATCTGTCTTTAAAAAAAAAAACAAAAAACAAAAAACAAAGTGGGTTGGGGTGCTGGAGAGATGGCTCATAGGTGAAGAGCACTGGCTGCTCTCCCAGAGGACCTGCTGGCTTCAATTCCCAGCAACCACATGGCGGCTCACAACCATCAATCATGAGACCTCACATGCAGGCATACATGCAGGCAGAACAATATATAAATAATAATAATAAATAAATCTCTGTTTTAAAGAGAAGGGCCATTAGGAAGATACTGACATTGACCCCTGCCCCCCCCCACACACATGAACATGTACACATGTGTGTGCCTTCCCCAAACACTTTGAAAAGCATTGAGCTGCAAACTTAAGGTAGATACATGTTACACATCTCACTGTGCATGTGTTATATCCCAATGACGGATTCAAATGTCTAACTCAAACTGAGCATCCTGGAAGTTAGGCCATGTGTACACGGTGAGCATGGGGCCAGTCCTGCTAGACCTATAGATCCTTGGAGATCTCCCTGACCAGGGTTGGCATTGGGATAGATAAATTAGTTCATGCAAAAATGCACTTGTCAGCTGGTCTATGGTAGTGCAAGCCTTTAGTCCCAGCACTCAGGAGGCAGAGTCAGAGGCAGATGGATCTCTGTAAGTTTTAGGCCAGCCTTGTCTACAAAGTGAATTTCAGGACAGTCAGAGCTCTTACACAGAGAAACCCTGTCTCAGAAAAAAAAATGTATGCACCTGTCACTTCACTTCAGACCACTGTCTCCAAAGGCAGTAGGCGGATCCTTGTGTTCAGCTGAGGTCGCAGTGCTCAGTGGAGTTCTTGTCACTGTGATCCTGGACTAGATGAAGGGAACCAATAAAGTGATCCTGGCACATGACCTCATTGGTTTGATGCCAGCTCAGTGGGGCAGCAGCCCTCCAGCCTGCAGGGCTGTCAGTTAGACCTCAGGCAGGCACAGAGCGTCTGCTTCTAGCAGCCAAGCTGAACAGCACTGCTTGGTGGACTGCTTGCTGCCTTCTGTATCCTGCATACGGCACTGGAGACCTTCTGTGTCCCCTTCAAGTGACTGCTGGGATCTGGTCACACAGGTGTCCTGTGAAGATCCTCTAATCAGTGCTTCCAGGGTGACCTGTGTGCTGGCCACAGTCACCAATAGCCCAGGGGTGTGAACCTCAGCTGAGATGGCCGCAGAGAACCCAGAGTGCTGGTTGATGGAGCTTTGGGTCATTTGATAGAGAGTGGATGTGCACTGGGGCCCCAGCTTGCATCCTGGGGACACAGGTTGTCATTACCAAAGAAGAAATACCCCTAAGAAGTCCCAGATTACAGCAAGATTGGTGCTTTCCATTCCAGATGCCTCCACTCCAGTTTTCTGCACACACTACCCATCTCTTCTTTCTCACCTTATGTCTCCCAGGCCCCACACCAGCAGAACAGCTGCAAGTTCAGAAAAAGATCTCAAGGTACAATTTCTTTCCCATATTAAATGTACCTTTTCCTGCCTTCTGTGGACTTGAAGCAATCACTAAAGGCAATCAGGTCCGATAACACAGTCTTCATCTGAATGGGAAGTATATGCTGTTGAAACAAGATCTAGTTGACCAGATTCCAGATGCATGTGTTGGTGCCTGTACAATGTATTTAAGGCCGTGTGATTGTTTCCTTCCCCTTCTCTCTATAAAAAAGCAGCTAAGGAGGAACTTTGAAAATGAGGATGTTGTTAGGCAAGGGAGCAGGCAGCAAACATTTATTTACAATTCTGTTACTGGAAATTATCAAGATCCACTTAAGGAGTTGAGCTTTCAAAAATACTCTAAGTGACCAAAGAGAATGCATCACCCATAATCATTTTCTATCCCCAATGGCTCGGTAATGAAAAGCAGACTCTTCATTGGACATGAAGCAGGGGAAATTAGGAAATAATATATTCAATTGTAGAAGCCCTTTGCCAAGACTGTATTGATTTCATGTTCTGACAACTTCAGTTAAACCTCCACAGGGAAACACTGTTGAAGCCAGTCACATCTAAGACATGCATGCTCCCACTGCTTGGGGGTGGGTGGGAGTGGTTATGTTTCCACTGGGGATGAGCTCTGTCTTCTCTTTGAGAATGACCTGTTCACACTGTTTGTGGGAGAGTGTGGGCTGCAAAAGCCCTAGCAGGATCATCACAGCCACATTGGGAGAGACTGCCTCTCTCTGATGAACCTACTTTTCCCAGTGTCTTCCTCTAATTCCAGCACCCATTTGCAATGGCCATTTTTTTCATGTAGCCATTAGTTCTGGTCATGTACTCAGATTGCGCTAGGTGCTGGGGTCTCACAGTTATCCAGAGAAGTGATCACACTCCAGCACTAAGGACTTTCCAGGATGGATGTGCCAGCTGGCTGGGAATGTAGAGGAGAATGCCTACAACACTGAGGAGACCACATTTAGGGAGAGAAGATGGTGGAGGACTTCCAGGAGGAGGTAGAATCCTTGAAGCCGGGAGGAGGGAGCAGAGGAAGAAGACATTCTGGTAGCAAGAATTACATGTGTAAATATCTGGACCAAGGGTTGACATTTAAAGCTCATTTGGTAGAGAGCTTGTCTAGCATTTGTAAGGCACCGAGCCATCCCCCAGCACTGCACCAACCAAACACGGTGACACAGGCTTATAATCCCAGCACTCTACAGGCAGAGGAAGGATCAGAAATTCAGGACCATCTTGTGTTACATAGCAACTTTGAGGTTGACCTTAGAGACACGAGACCCTGTCTCAAAATACACACATACATACATACATACGTGTGTGTGTGTGTGTGTGTGTGTGTGTGTGTGTGTGTGTGTGTGTATATATATATATATATATATATATATATATATATATATATAGATGGAAGTATGTAGCATAGAACAGGAACAGATCTGATAGAGGGAGACCATGCACACAGACATAGGTATGTGTGTGCACTTATGTGTGTGCATGTAAGGTCACCTTTTTTGTTGCTGTTTCACTCTGTAGTCAGGGTGGCCTGGAGCTCATTGTGTGGTCAAGGCTGTCCTCAAACTGTAGCGATCTCCCTGCTGCTTCATCTGAGATTACAGGTGTGAGACAGCAGATTTGAGTCCACATTTATGGAGTTCACTGTAACATGAATAATAAAACCCAGAGACCTTGTCTAGGCACTTCTGCAGCCTTGTAGGGGAAGCCATTGTAAGAGCCTTAAACTGGGTTGCTGGGGAGAAGGAAGGCAGAGGGGACCCTGTGACTTTTGGAGATATGGAGAAAAAGCCTAGAATTGAGATGGTAAAGGGGAATGTTTGGGTCAGGAGGAAGCCAGCACTTGCTCATCCAATCCACTGTTCCCTTGGGCCAGGTACAGTGCTAGAGTCGAGGCACCCACATTCCCACTGGTCGGGCCAGGAGGGACCAGAATGACCCTTAAACACTCAGAAGAAGGAGAGCATCAGCCACAATGCTGGCCCACAGTGGTTTATCTAAATGCGGTCTTGCTCTGTCATAACAGGAAAACAGAGGCAGGCAGCCAGGGCCCTACTGTGGCTCTGTGGCCAAACCCTGATTGGGCTCTTGCTGTGGCTCTGAGGCCCTTGCTATTTTCCTCTCTGCTCCAGTGTTGTGAGTTACACTGTTTCCAGCAGGAGGGAACGTTCAAGTCCTGATCCTCAGGACCCATGAATGCCACCTTAATTGGGAAAAGGGTCTGTGTAGCTATAACCAAGTTATAACCGAGGAAGTCATCTTGGAGGGTGGTGGATTTACATCAGTAGGCCTGGTGTCCTCGTAAGAGGGGAGAGACACAGAGCCAGACACAGGCAAGGAGACTTGTAGCAATGGCCACCAAGAGTTGAGCCATGCAGGAAGATCAGAGATGACCACTGCCCAAGGTTGAGCAAGGCAAGGCAGCCTGCTTGGACAGAGCAGTGCTGCTGGCTTTGAAGCAGCCCTCTAGAGCTGTGAGAATATCTACCTCTGTGGTCTCAGGCCCTGAGACTGTGGTCGTTTTGTACAGGAGCCTCCAGGAGCCAGCATAGCTCTGTAGCAGTTTCCACCATTCTCTCAGCTGAAAGCATGAACTGCCTGGCTGGCTGGGGCCTTTTTATTTGGGAAGTGGTGGCTTTCACAGAAGCAATGTCTACCCTCGCTGGCCTCGGAGGCTGCGTGCCCACAGTGACAGAAGTACCTTGTAGAAAATTATCTTCTATCTACAAATGTGCATATGCATATACATATGGAATTAATATAATTTATAATATTTTTTAAACTTACTAATCTCAGGTATTTGATCACTAGGTTTGAACAAATGCATGTGCTCAAATAGCTCTCATCAAATCTAGATGTGGGGTACACCCATCACCCTAGAAGGTCCCTTCAAGCCACTTTCTCATCTGTCAATCTCTCCTCCCAAACAATTCCTGAAAAGCTTTGATCTGTTTGACTCATGGAACCCTCACTTGCCTCTTCATTTCACATAATTTATTGTAAACAGAGCAATAAGCCCTTCGACCCTGACTTCTGTCCCTTTGCAAAATGCTTCTGAGGTCATGCAGCTGTGGCCGTGTATGTGTGGTTGTTCTTTTCACTTCAGAAGTAATATTTCTTCAGAAGGCTCTATATGCAGTCCGTTTGCCCCAGTAGCTGATTGCTGGATGTGTGGATTGGTACATGTTTGGTGATTATGAATAAAGCATCAATAAACATTTTCTTACAACTCTTTACACAGATAACTCACCTGTGGAATGAATAACCTTTCTGATGGGTACATGCTAAACTTTTTAAGGAACTACCAGACTGTTTCCAAAGTGGCCACAGCATCTTGTATCCCTCCCCGCAATGACCACCAGCTGCTGCGCATCCTCGCTTACCCTCAGATTGCCAGTCTTACTCATTGTTGCCATAGTGGGTGTGAAGTGGCATCCCACTGTGGTCTTGATTTGCATTTCTCAAACCATCTTTGTGTGTTTATTTTCCATTTCAGACACAGATGGGTGAAGATTGGCAAAGGTTTTGCCAATGTGTTTAAGTGGGTTTTTCTTTTCATGGTGTGCTTTTTATATCTGTGCTGCCTTTCCCAATCGTTTAAATTTATATATATATATATATATATATATATATATATATATATATGCCATTATACTAACAATAGCTTTGTAAAAGTTCATCTTAAGTATGCTTTGCAAACATTTCTACTAATCCGTTACCTGACCTTTTATAACAGTGTGATATGAGAGAAAAGGATGTATTAATTAAAGCTTTTCATAAAGCTCGTGGGCTTTTTGTCTAACCCAGTGTGGCTAAGATTTTCCTCCTATGGTTTCTAAATTCATATGAGTCTAACCCTAATACTTACATCTGCACCTCACTACTGAAGAGTGCAAGGTAAGGGATGAGGTTTGTTTGAGTGTGCAGGGGGTGTGCACTTATCCTGGAAATATTTGTTCAGAACGTTACTTTCTGTGTTCAATTACCTTGATGACTGTAGGTGTCTGGCTGTTTTCCTGGAGTCCCTGCCTTCTCCCTCTCCTCCATGTCTCTATCCTCATCCCATGGCTGTGTTCCCTGTCACTTTATCAAGGTCTATAAGTCAGATCACGTGATTCTTCCAAGGTTTTTCTTTCTCAAAATTGTCTCTGACTATTCTAGGTCTTCTGTTGTCTTTATAGCTTCTGTAGCCATCTCACAATTTCTACCAAGGCTGAGAAGTGACATAAAGGGTTCCCATCTGTGAACACAATAGCTCCTCCTTGCATTTAGGAGTCTTTGTAAATTTCTCCATGCAATGTTTTTTGGTTTTGTGTATAGGTTGTACATGTTTTATAAGTAGTTCATGCTTCTGATGTTACCATGATATTTTTAAAAGATTTATTTTATTTTTATTTATGTTCATGTGCCTGTGTGTATAACCATGCATGCATAGAGACCAGAGATGGTGATGGATCTCTCAGAGCTGGGGTTACAGACAGTTATAAGCTTCCCAGTATGGGTACTGAGATTTGAATTCAGATCCCCGAGGGAGCAAGTCCTCTTAACCGCTGAGCCTTCTCTCCAGTCCCATCATGGGACTTGTACTTCACATTTTTGATTGCTCATTGCTGGAATATAGACATATGATTGACTTTTAAAGTATTACCCTTATGCCTTGTGACTTTGCTGAATTCACTTCTGAGGTCTATAACTTTTATTATATATTCCTTGGCATTTTCTTCATAGACAAGCATGTCTATATTAAAAAAATATAAAGGACTTTGCTCATTCCTCTCATCCCTTTTCTTGCCTTATTTCCCTGGCTAGCTCCTCCAGCACCATGGGAAGGAGAGTGGTGATGGCAGATAACTTGGTCATCCTTTTCCAAGAGAAAAATGATTTATTCTTTCACCATTAAGTATGATATTAACTGCAGGTATTTCTTCTTTTAAATTTCATATTCATTTTACATACCTACCACAGTTCCCCTTTCCTCCCCTTCTCCTGCTTTCCCCAACCTACCCCTGTCCACTCCTCAGAAAGGGTAAGGCCTCCCATGGGGAGTCAACAAAGCCTGGGACATAAAGTTGAGGCAGGACCAACATCCCCCCCCCCCCGCATCTAGGCTGATTAAGGCATCTCTTCATATGGAATGGGCTCCTAAAAACCAGCTCATGCACCAGGGATAGATCCTGCTGCCAGGGGTCCCATAAACAGAGTAGGCTACACGGCTGTCACCCACATGCAGAGGGCCTAGATTATGGGTCATCTATAGGGAATTGTTTCCCTATAGTTTGGCTATATTGCCGCTGAAATCCATTTGAGGACATTTTCTAGAAATGAAAGGGGAATGGGTATCACTTACCTTGTGATAGTCTACTGCAAGGAAGGCGTTTCTCCGTGGCTTCAGCTCTGTGTTTTGATCTTGCTATGGGTGTGTCTTTTCATTAGATGAGCTGCTGTTTACAGGCATGTGGTCACCTGTGGTCACATGAGCAGTACAAGTGGGAAGGGTGGAGGTTCAGGTACTTTCCCTAGGACCATTGGGAGGCAGTGCAGTCCCTAGATAGGAACCATTGAAGTCTGTGTGCCCGGTTCCTATGCCACTCTGCAACATTAGGCAAATTGTTCAGCTTCCCAGGGTCACCATCTTCTTTCTGTGCATGAAATGAAAATCTCAGCAAATGCCTGAAGGCTTCTGAAGATTAAATAAGTGAACAAATAAAATGAAATGCTTACCACAGTGCCTACTGCCTAGTGCATTTTAAGGACGCTGTTTGGATGCACCTGATTTAAACTCAGTTTTCAGTAGCTGCTCACTGTCTCACATGAAGGACAACTGTCCCTTTAAAAAGTCTTTTTACCTGAAACCTCCCACACAGGTGCTTTGGCAGGAGGGTTGATTTCCTTTGTTTTGCAACATTGCTAGTGTGGTAAAGACTCTTCAAAATTCCCTGCATCTCCAGACAAACTGTTACACCTGTGGGCAGTGACATTCTCAGAGCTGATGCTGGCATAGAGAGAAGAGGTCTCAGGAACCCACTGGGTGCTGTGGAGGACCTACTGTTCCTTTGGATTGTCTTTTCTCTCTTTCTTTCTTCCTTGTGCTGTTTGAGGAGGCAAAGGAGCCTCTGGCAGCTTTTCAGTCAGTTATCTGTGCCTGTTTTTCTGTTGCTCAGGCCAGTGTGAAACTTACTCTCCATGTGGTACTACTTTTAAATAGTGCCCTCAACTCTGCACAGTGAGTTTTTCTTCCCACTGCCTCCCGTGGGCTCTCCAGAAGAGCCTAGCCCCGGCATTATCCTGTAAGATGATGGATACGTGTTGTTTACAGACTTTCTTTGGGAATTTCCAGAAATCCCATGAATGGGCTCAAGGGAATCACCAGTCTCTGCCCTGCCTTGACAGTTAGAATACTGACACCAGCTCAGGACAATACTGACTCAGGAAGCATCCACGCTGACACAGCTGACACCTTCTGTTCTTTCCCTTGACTGTCACATGATGCCCTGTTAGATGTGGAGCCGGAGAGTCACGTGACCTGACCCTCCTGACTGCACCCACCGCCCCGGGTCTTCATATTGAATTATACATGAATTATACAGAGGCTTTCTGCCAAGCTGTTTTTCCACTACCGTACAAAGCACCGTTAGAGGAGTCATCAGACAGGGAGAGCACCAGGCCCCACAGAGGCGAAGCCACCACAAGCTGGTTACTTTCCAACTGAGAGGCCTGTCAGTTTGGGGGTGATACAAATGGGAAGTCGACACATCAGGTGTGACTCTCTGTTTGAGTCTTAGTTCCTTGAGAACACACACAAGATCACTAAAAGTTCAATATCAAATCCGTCTGTTTTGAAGGGAAGAAAGAGAAGGAGAAACAAAGAAACGGTCAGCAGTGCCAAATTTAACCCTCCTCTCTGGCTAGATAAGGCGTGCCTCAGGCATCATGCGCAGGAGGCCCACACAAGGTGGCTCATTTGAGTGATGCCACTTGGTAGGTAGCAGAGAAGTAATGCACGCAGACAGGCTGTGGCTACTGTTCCCATGGTGCTGTTCATCTCTCACGAGGATCAGACACGGAGACCACTAGACACCAATTTGTGAGACAAGACGTTACAGGTCTGCAGGAAGCCACTGAAAGCAAAAGGGGGCGCCTGGTGACAGTGGAAGCAAAGAGGGAGGGGGCAGCTCACATTGAACAGTCATTTTGTCACCAGTGGCTGAACCTATGCTATGACTTTGCTAAACGGACAGTGTTAAACTGTCCCCTAAGTTCGTATCTGTACCTGTAGACTAGTGTGCCTATCCTACCTCATGAGCGCAGTTTCTTCAGACAGTGGCTGGTGTTTAACACAGACACTCACAACTGGCCAGGGTGCAGAGGATATATGTCTGTGGTGTGCTCGGCCACAAATGGAACATCTGTATCACTGCCAACATCCCCACAAAGTTTCGGGAATGGTGGCTGAGGAGGGGAGAGATGGGGAGGGCCGGAGTGACGTGGCAGAGTCACTGCATGGGCCCCCAGCAGCTGACCTTCTCACGATCAAGCCACTCGGTATTCCAGCCTGGAGGGGAGAAGGGCTCAGGAACCCCACACCTGACCAGGGAGCTGCAGACAGTTAATGGCTTCCCTGGAAGACAGAGTCAATTCCCTTTAAGGATAATGGTTCCAGGTAGGTGTACCGCACTATAGTGAGCAGCCCCACACCCATGAGTCTATGGACAACACAAATCGGACCTGGTAGCTGTTTAAAAAGGGGGGACATCAAGTTGGGGTGGGGAGGTGTCAGTCAATCTGAGAGGGCTAGAGTCAGGACTCGAGGAGGGTCAAAATACGTATGAAAACCCCCAAAGATTAAATAAAAATATTAAATATAAAAAGAATTGTCAGCTTCAAGTGGGACATCTCTATTACACCCCCTTCCCAAATCTCTGGGGTCAGTGCAGGAGAGGGGACAAGATTGTAAGAGGCAGAAATGCTGGGTGATTGCAAGGAGACAATATTTTCTATACACACCCAGGTACTTAGGAACTCAAGGTGGTTGTGACAGCACGCACAAGACCCGTGCAAGCTCAAGCCAGGCAAGATCCACCGTGGAGAGGGGGGCTGAGTGTGAAGTCCTGCCCCTAGCTGAGGGCTATGGCAGGAGCTGGCAGATGGAGTGAGAGTTTGAGCAGCGCAAATTTGACTGGATGGGTTTTTAAGAAGAGACATAAAGTAGGGCAGTTAGGAAAGTGGGGGTGAACTGGAGAGGAGCTGGGAGGTTGGGGTTGAATGTGAACCAAAATACACTGTATAAATTTTTCAAACAATTAATTAAAATATTATTTTAAAGCATTCCTCAAGAAGTGACTAATCCTATGCAGTTTCACTGTGTTTGGGTGTGTGCTGGGGTCACTCACATTATTCTCTGTTTTTGTTTTGTGGTGCTGAGGTTGACCATCACACATGCACCAATTAAGTACTCCACCACTAGACCACACTACCTGTCCTCTTTCTATTTATTTATTTATTTGTAGACAGGGTCTTCTCACTAAGTTGCCAAGGCTGGCCATGAACTTTCAGTATCCCTGTCTCAGCCTCCTGAGCAACTGAGATTACAAGCCTGTATCACAAGAAACCTAAAATTGTTCCTTGAACATGTGCTGCCTCCTAAGTATCAGCTATAACTAGACACCATGCCTGATGTGTGAGAACTTCACACATACACACACACACACACACACTAGACTCCCTGAACACCATCAGGACATTCATTCTGCTCACAAGTTGCTGTCACAGGTCATGCAGTGAGCCTCTCGGTGACTTTACAATGCCCACACTTACGTTGTATTGACAGTTTGGATATTTACTGGTTGGTAAAGGCCTTTAAGCCTAGGTACTTGGGGGGCTGGGCCAGGAGGACCACCAGTTTCAGCCCACCATAGACAACTCAGTGAGGTTCTATCTCGGGATATAAAGTAAGAAGAGGATACTGTTGGGTGGTGACATGGTAGAGTGCTTGGTGAGTATGCAAGAGGCCCTGGTTTCAATTCCCAGCACCCTTCCCCCCTCCTCAAACACACATAGACCCAAAAGGCAAGAAAACAAAAGAAAAAGGAAATTTTCAAGTTCACTTTTCTCTAAATGGTACTTATGGACGTTTTCTCCCATCATTTGGCAGGTGGTAACCAAGAAGGGGGATTTCTTCAGTGCCTGGAACTCCTGTATGCACCATGTTACCTCACTGTCTCTGGCACACATTCACAGAGGTGAGTTGGTTCTTGGTGAATGTTCATGGTTGAGTGGCTCGGGGCCCTGAAGGCCACAGGGGAACACAGTCTGTAGAAGGGAAGTTTTGCCACCATTCTGAGCCTCTTGCTAGATGTAGGGCCCCAAGTACCTTCAAGAGACTTAAAGCCTGTTGTAACTGAACTCCCTGTTTATGAGAAAACTAACCAGAGAGACAGCCCACAGGACCCACTTACTGAAGAGGAGCTGGTTTGTACACATCAGTCCCCCCAGGCCCTTATCCAACAACATCTGGAATTCCTGAATAAATAAACAGGGGACTACATACACTAAATAAAAGCAACTGTCTGAAGAGGTCCTAGCCCTGTTCCAGCTGCTTAGACCTTGTCCTCAAATTTAGCAGTGGTGTCAATCCACAGTCCCTGATTCTCATCCAAGGACAGTTTTACCCTCAAAGGAGTGTTTGAGCATGTTTGAAGATGTTTGGATTGTTTGATGCAGACACTGTTATTGGCAGGTGCAGTGAAAGCTAAAGTACCATTAAATGTCCTCTATGTTGCACACCAGTCCCCAGTAGTCCAGTATGTAAATAACACTGAGAGTAAGAATATTCATTTTGGTCTAAAGATATCAAAATAACACAAGAAAATGAAACATTAAGTGTTTTGATCCACAATTTCCTATCATTGAAATTATTTAATATCTGGAATAATTTCATTCACATCATGTCACTGTGTGAGGGCAAGGTATTAAAAGAGAAAGGCAAGGCCCTCACCGAGCATGCTGGCTGTGTGGGACTTAATCACATGGGGCTACCGTTGGTCACGTAGAACAGGGTCAGCCAGGTTGGTTCCCTAGCAACTGTGCCTGGGTGTTTCTCATCTCATAGGAGGGAATTCCTCAGTGGATCTGTTAAGAGTCAGGACAGTTATTGTGGTCATCCACCCAGGAAAGAATATGCTTGACCAAACTTCCCAGCCTACCCACCATACTCTCTCTTTCCAACCAGCATGCTCCAAAAAGAACAGGGTGTGCTGTGGGATTTTGCTCCAGTAGCTTCAGGGATGCCCAGCATCTCACTCAGAGATGAACTAGAGAGAATGCCTTCATCTCAAATGAAGCCTGGCTTCTTCCCTCTGAAGTCCAGCTCTGGGGACCTTGTGTGTTAGAGTGGGTGTCATAATTCAGGCCTAGTGAGCTCAGGATGGAATGAAGATGTGACAGGAACACAGGTTCTTCACAGAGACAGGAAGCAAGTGGTCCATAGGAGGGCCACCTCAGGATGGCCTTTGCACACAGAGACCCAACCCTGGAATAGCCAGTGCCACATCAGCATCCCTGATTCTGATTGGATTCTACCTTCCGCTCCTTGGGAGAAGAAAGGGGAGCGAGGAAGGGACAGTGAGGATGGGGAATGGGGAAAACATTCACATCTCTATGAGTTACTAAGAGACAAGATTGGGTACCCTCATTTGGAGATCCAGAAATTTTGTTTGTATACCCTAAAGTGTGTTGGCTGTGGGGAAACTGATTCATAGTAACTGAACTTAGAAAAGATCAGTGTAATTTGGGTGGTGGTGGAGAACATCTTTCCCAGCACTTGAGAGGCGAAGGCAGGCAGATCTCTATGAGTTCAAGGCCAACATGGTCTACAGAGCGAGTTCCAGGACAGGCTCCAAGAAAACAAGACAAACACTGTCTAGAAAAAAGAAAAGAAATGACTGTTATAAACTCCAGAATGCCTGTTTATTTGTTCAAGTCAAAACCCAACTGCCGGGGTCATCTGCAAGTCATACACAGATAGTAACTGAGGGCGCAGCAGGTCATGCCATCTGCATAGCTCATGCCTTCATGGACATCCATCTGAGAATCCAGCTACCAGGGATCCTGTGGTCACAGGCTGTCTACGTCTCTGCACTGTCTTGATACTTTGGTTCCTGGCTCATTTACTTAAAAAAGTTGTGTAAACCAGCTTTATCTATTGGAGGTTTATTTTTTTCCCCTGTATTTGTTGATTTGGCTAAAATACACTGGAACACAAGCAACACCCCCCCCAACACACACACACCCTAGCTGAAGGCAGTTATGTCTCATACCTCTTCACCCACAGCATGCAGCTTGCATTGGACTCATTATGGGACATACAAAGGCCCAGGTGCTGGAGATCTTCCTCTGGGCCCCTGTGTACTGACCACAGATGCCACCCATCCCAAAACCTGGGTCTAAGGTGAAGGCATGGAGAGTCTTTGGCCGTCACCAGCTTTTCATCTAGAGCTGGATGGATGGTTCACGTTAGACGCAGGACTGTGGGTCTTCCAATAACTCTGTACACTGCAAGTGTAGCTGAGCTTGGTGTGAGGACTGAGGACATGGGCTCTGGGAGATGGCTATCTGAGTTCATGTTCTTCCATCTGCTCTGTGGCTACAAGCGAGTCACCCAATGTCTCATTTACAGAGACTGTGAGACTATGGCCAGTATTAATCCAGATGATCCCCTGAAGTCCTTGTCATCATGTCTGACTCATTCTACGTAATGAAAGGAAAATGTTGTTAATCACAATCCTAAAAAAAAAAAAAAAAAAAAAAAAACCTGTTTCTGTAAGTGAAGTAGATCTTGTCCCTCAAGAGGAAGTTAAACAAGTTGAGTGGTAATGTTTGAGGTTGAATACCAGGAAGAAGCATTGAAGCTTTGCTGTCACCTCAGCACTAAAGTAATCCAATCCATTTTGAACTGTCAACTGGCTAATAACAACAACAACAAAAAAGTGATTTTCAGGAAATTACCTCCATGTTTAAGACCAGATACAAAGTTCTTAGGTGTATAAGACAGAAAATTAATTCAATGACAGTGTTTGGGGAACTCAGAGTAATCTGAAATAGAAAACTCTATCTGTAGTGCAAAAGTCTAGGAGCGGAGTAGATGGCTTCATGGTTAAGAATGCCAGGGCACACATGAGGATCTATGCAGCTGGGTGTGGCTGCATGTCCCTGACTCCCAGTGCCTTGGTGGACAGTGACAGGAGGATCCCTGGGGCTCACAGTCTGCTTGCCTATTTTCCTGTTCATTGAGAGGCCCGTCTTAAGGGAATAAAGTGGGGGATGATGAAGCAGGACTCCCAACATCCTCCTCTGGCCTCTTCATGTACAAGTGTGTTCATGTGCACACACTCCTGTGCCTACAGCACACACAATACCAAAACAGTGCGTGCAATGGAAAGCTTTGAACAGATAGACATGTAGCAGGTCCTAAAGACAGAAGAGCACTGAGCCTGTGGTAGCCAGGAAAATCTAGCCCAAACGTTGCCACATTCACATCCTGTTGCTCTCTAGCAGAGTTCTCCAGGGGAAGGGACAAGAGCTCAAAGAGCCCAGCTTTGCTGACCTGCACCGATGTTGGCTGTGGACACTTTTGAAGGAAGAGCCTGAAGAAGGGGAGAGGGGAATCAGTCTATTAAAGCTCAAACCTTAACATCTTAACAGGCAGAAAATGAACTCAGAATTGAGCCAGTTTTATTAGGAACAAATGGGGGAGAAAAAGACTTCTGGCACCAGTACAGTTTGTCACCTGAAGACAAGGGAAAACTAGGCTTGAGATGAAAATGTTAAGCAGTCTCCGGTGACTTCTGGAGTGGGATGTAACCATTACAGTGATGAATTGGTATTTTTCTGTGATGCACATATTTATCTTGCCCCAGAAAGAACAGTTCTGAAACCTCCTGGTATCTAAGCCCCTAAGGGTGTAGCCATTCCAGGCAAAAAGAGAAAGCAAGCATTCATTAAAGAAATGGCATCATCCATGCTTCCCAGCTCTGTGCAGAGCTGTCTGTGACGTCTCTCAAAGCTGGCGAGCTTCGTGTAGCAGGAAATCCCTTTCTACTTCTTAATAAAGCGCCTGACAATTTTGAATGTCCGTGTTAAGGGCAGGTTGTAATTATAATTAGAACACAGAATGCCGTGGGGTTCTGCCTACTGAGAATTAATTTCAGATTCTTTTCAAGGACGTGTGTGTTTTGAAATGAGGCTTTCTTTGTTAATAAAAACATGATTGCATGCATTATTTAAAACAGTGTGTCGTGTTTTGCCTATTAGTGCTGATTCCAATATTCTTCATGGGGTTAGCACTTTCCTCCCAGTTGGGAATGGGGTTAGTCTTTGGACAAATTGCATTTGCTATGTTTAGCTTAAGCTTGCATCCACTTCTGTGAAAATATGAAAATAAAATTTCTACCTCCTTGAATGCCTTTTAACATTATCGAAGCACTGAACGCCACCTCTTCAACTGGAAATCCTGTGTGGGTTTAGGAACTTGTCACCCTTTACAACTACCAAAGTGTCACCCCATGCCACTGTCAGCCTTTCAACTGAAAGACAAGGTTGCCCTTTGTGAGAACCAGAGGTTTCATCTTACTGTTTGAATAACAGGGTTTGTGCAATGTTTTGTTGTTTGTGCCAGAGTCTGAAAGATGGAGGAGTGTGTCAGAGAGGAGAACTCAAGGCCCTGTGCCATCTGGGACAGTGAGTTCTTTCTCTTGCCACTAGTCCTATCAACTTGGTAGCACAAACACTACCACAGTGGCCTGTGTAGATTCAATGTGTCTTGTTTTCTTTACATCTTGCTGTTGATAAAATACCCGTCAAAGGAGAAAGATTTGTTCTGGCTCGCAGTTCAAGAGCACAGTCCAACAGTCCATCATGGTGTCGAAGTCAAGGCAGCAGGAGCTGGAAGCAGCTGCCTGCATCACACCCACAATAGAGAATCAGGGGGAATGAGCACAACTCATCTCTGCCATAAAGATAATTCTGCAGAGGGACTCCCTAAAGCCCATCTCCCAGAGGACAGCAGACATTTGTCTAGTTGATTCAAGTCACTCCAGGGAGGGGGTCCTCGGTATGGCTGTACCTGAGCATGGCTTCTCTGTGTCTATGCCCATTAAATACACAGATGGTGAGGCTGGCCAGGGGGTCTAGGCAGCTGAGAAAGGGCAGGTGTAATTGGCTGATGGGTCTCTGCAATACAGCCTCTTAGAGGCCCCAGGAAGGGAAGGAATGCACTAGCTTTGACTCCTCTCTCCCAGTCAGGCATTCAGCTCAGACCCATCATTGTATTCTATGAGCAAAATGTACTTCTGAGGATGGAGGGTTCACATTTTACAGATTCTACAATGGCTGGCTGGAAGAATAGTTACATACTTTACAAGAGCCCAGGGGGTCTTAGGCCCTTGGCTCTCTCCCACTCAAAATCAGAAAAAAACCCAGAAGGTGACAATGTGGTAGAAAAGAGCAAGAACCCACTGTCTCACAAAGATGTTCAGCAGGGAGAGCCATGAAGGTGCAGGCCCAGGGCAAGCCCCCTTCATGGAATCCATCCTAAATGGGAGCATGAGGTACTTTGTACTCTTCAAAAAGAACATGATAAGGGACTGGAGAGATGGCTCCGCAGTTAAAGGCACTTGCTGCTCTCCCAGAGGGCCTGGATTCAGCCCCCAGCACCCATGTGGCAGCTCACAACTACCTATAACTCCAGTCCTATCCAATGTCCTTTTTGAGCCTCCAAAGGCTCCTCCATACAGGACGGACACACACACACACACACACACACACACACACACACACACACACACACCTTTTAAAAGGAACTCACATTTTGATTGCTTGTTGTTTTTTGTAATGGTCCCGTCTGCAAAGAGAAGTTTCCTTGATGAGGGTGAAGAATCTGTGGGAATAAGGACAAATATTTGCAATGAAGTTAACAAGTGTGCTCTCAGGAAAGTGGTGGTCGTCTCATGACTTCACTAGGCCTGGGTAGTTACCTGGTTTCCAATACCAGACTTGATTTTCCTCCTGTTGAATAGGTCTTAAGTCCATTTAGAGAGCTGTTGGTAACTGCCAAAGTGTGTGTGTCATTTCCGCACCCTTGGAGGTATCGTGCTATGCTGATTATTGTTTTGGTTCATAGGTGTTAAAGCTGGATAGGACCCTTGGTTGCTTCCTTTCTTTGGGGAATTTTGAGGTGCCTTCTGGTACTGTGAAAGCTGGTCCTCAAGGAAGAGGATTTCAGGTCGTTTCCAGCTCAGGGACTTCTGGGCCCTGTGTCTGGAGTGCATGGCATCCACAGCATTAACCTCCCACCTCTGGGGAGCAACCAAGGACAATAGTTTGCAATTTTTTAGACAACGGCTCAAAAGATGGTTTCTCATGCTTGATGTGGGGGCTTCTGTTAGATGGTCTTTGGCTCTTGGAAGGAGCATTGCCAGCCTAGATGGGAAATTTTCATTGAAAATATATATGTTTATTTATACAATGATTCTGCATTTTAGGTAGTTAGGAATATTATGATTCCTTTTAACTTTTGTTCCAAACATCTTTATTGCTATTTTACTTTCTTATCCCTCCCCAACTAGAAACCTCCTTTTTCCCATTCTCATGCTCGGATCACTTGTACTCCTCTTTATTGCTCCCCCAACCCCCGGCATGTCAATGGTTCCTTATGATATTTCTGGGGTTTTTTTTTCCAGTTACTCCAGGCTATTAATGTACATCTGAAGATTTGGAACTAGGAGCTCTAGATGAGAGGGAACATGCACATTTGTTTTTCTTGGTCTGGGTTACCTCACTCAATATGTTCTTTCCTAGTTCCAGCCATGGAGCTACGAAGCTCGTGATTTCATTTTTCTTTACTGCTGAATAGTACTCCATAATGTGTATGGAATTTTCATTATCCAGTCATCTGTTGAAGGACATTTAAGTTGCTTCCATTTCCTAGCTAACATGAATAGAGCAGCAATGTATAAGGCTGAGCAAGTGTCTGTGGAGTCCTCTGTGCACAAGCTGAAGGGTGGCACATCTGGCACATCTGGGACACGTGGTGTCTGGCTGCTCAAATCTTCCCTTCCTGGTTTTGAAATATGCTCCTGCCCCTTTGTTTCCCACCCTGTGATTTAAAAATTATACCTTGTACAGTAAACTGCAAAGATCCATGTCAGCATTCTGGGCTGAATATAAGTAAATAAATGGGTGGGGGAGGGTGCACCAAGTCATCTCAAAATAATTAGTATCCATTACCATCCATGTTGATGGAGGGAAATGTAAAGGAGCAGAACAAAATAGATGGTTTTGTTTCCATTAGCATCAGGTTTAAGAATAAGACCTTCAGGGGACAGATAGAACTCCTGGAGTCCTTTGGCCAGCCAGTCTAGCCCAGTCAGTGAGCTTTAAGTTTAAGGACCAAAAAAAAAAAAAAAAAAAAAAAAAAAAAACAAGAAAAGAAAAAAAAAAAGTTACAGCAATAGAAGACACCTGACATCAGCCTCTGGCTGCAACATGCATGAACACCTGCATGCCTGTACAAATACATATATAGTACATTTGAAATCTTTTTTAAAAAAATTAAGACTTCTACACCAGCAATAAAAATAGATGTGCAGACACTTTTGTCCTGCCATGGCAATTCTGGATATGATGGTATATTCAAAAACCATTACCCTATAGTGCACTGTAAAGTTAGACATATTTTCAAGAAGCACGCACTTAAACATGAGTTTTAAAGGGCAGCATATTCTAGTCTCCAAAACACTTAGCAAATAACCTTTGAGTTCACATGAGCCACCCACACAAAAACCAAAATGAACTAGACAGAAAAAAAATTGCAAAAGCAACTGTCTGTTGACAACCAGATTTTCTTTCAGCCCTTGAGTTTTTGTCTATAAATAATCTGTGTGTTTCGAGTCTGACCATTGTCTTCGGTGGCCCCTCCTGACATGTTCTCGGTTCAGTGTGTCTTAAAACAAATATTAAATGTGTAAATCATGGGAACTATTATGTTTTTAGAGGGGAACCGTTGGAGATAGGTGCTTTATAGATACCCAGGGTGTCAAAATGAAACATTAAGATGATGTATTCTTTCTTTGGAGCATCTGTTTATCTTTTGTGAGATCTTGAGCTTGATAAATCACCAGAGATAAAAACTTCATTTTTAACTTATTGTAGATCCCAAGTGCGGACAGGAAAAATAGCGCTGTGTCTTCTCTACATGAATTTACCTCTCTCCCTGCTGATGACTTACAGGGTTTTATTTGTAGAGAAAACATAATGCTCTGTTGACTGGAAAATGGTGGCTTTCGCTCAGAAACCTGAGAACTGAAGGGAAAAAAAGAGAAACTTACATTGACAGATATGATTTAACATGTTTTAATGTTTGCCTAGAATGGCATAGAGTGTTAAATAGGGAAAAAGACCACAAGATCATTTAAAGCAAAGTTTTAAGAATGTTTTAGTTTTATTTTTCAATATGTGCATACTTGGATATTCTGTGTGAGTAAGAACCACATGTGTGTGGAACCTGAGGAGTCCAGAGATGTCAGATCCCAGGAGCTGGAGCTGCGGGTGGTTGTGAATCACCAGATATGCATGCTAGGATCTGAAGTTGGGTCATGTACAGTAACAGCAAGGGCTTTCATCTAATGATCTCTCTCTATAATGTAAAATGAGGTTTTTGCCAGAATTTTATCTTCAGCTGAACAGATGTAGCAGAATGGATATCGGATACTTGGTGGGGATATAATTTTTTGATTAATCCAAATAACTGATGAAGGTATCTTTGGAGATATATAAATAAAATATATTCATCACACACACACAAAGAGAGAGAGGGCGTAGAAGGAGGAAGGGAGGGAGGGAGGGAGGGAGAGAGAGAGAGAGAGAGAGAGGAGAGTTTTGTATTCCCCCCCCAAAAAAAATCCAAATTTCTCTTATTTGGCAGTCTGGCGAATCAATAAATCCACAGACTTTCTATGTATATATGAATATTCATCTGTATCCAGGAGGACCACACAGAAATGTAGAGATGACTACTCAGCAGTTCTTACTGTGAACTAGAGGGTCAAAGGACATGACTCATGAATGAGTCAATCAAAATGGCATAGCATGAATGTTCCAGATGACCATGGCTCCATGTGTGGAGAATTTCCCTGCTACAGTGAATACCCCCAATGTCTTACCTGGCCCTTAGTTTATTGCTCTCCACCCTGAGCAGGTTGGGACACATTTAAATGCATGCCAACTCATTCTAGGCCTCAGGAACACAGTGAAATTTTCGAATAACTATCACAAAGAGCTATTTCAGGAGATAGCTTCTGTCTTAGGCTTCAGAGTTCCTAAAGTCCCCATAGCACCTGACTGATGGCATCTGTGAGCAGGTGACTTTACTTCATCCTTCTCTCTCCTCTCAAGAGAAGCATGCAAGTTGTGAGAAGGAGCCAAATCGAGGCATTGCCTCCACCATGGCCAATGTTCTAATGTTTCAAGCCCCCTATTTGTTCACTGCGACAGCTACACAAAGAACTGGCCTTTAGACCAGGAAGTATTCCACCTGAATGAAGAATCTACTTCCTGTATCAAAGGGTCGCAGTCCATCATGGCAAGGAAGGGATGGCAGGGCAGAAGTGTGTGGCAGAAGCTGTCCTCATCAC
The DNA here is from genome assembly GCF_943737965.1 of Phodopus roborovskii. NCBI lineage: Eukaryota > Metazoa > Chordata > Mammalia > Rodentia > Cricetidae > Phodopus > Phodopus roborovskii. The sequence continues at coordinate 25,654,429 of NW_026126416.1, read as the reverse complement.
AACAGACCAACAATCAGAGAGTAGTGTGGGGAAGCAGGGCCAGGAATCACCCCTAATGGTCTGATTCCTCCAGCTAGACACAACTCCAAAATTTTCTAGAATCTTCCAAGATAGCACCTGGGGACCAAGTATTTAAGCCAAGGTCTCTGTGCAACATTTCAGATTTAAAACATAAACCTTTGGCCACCCATGCAGGGTTTGTGCAGGTCATGGTAGAACCTGGGATAGTCTATCGCTTTGCCCAGTTGGATGGGCCAGCCTAGAATGTTCATATGCAAGGCTCACCTGGGATGTCTGCCAGCAGAGACGCAGTGAAGGGAAGGCAGTGTGAAGCCAGCCCTCAGTCCAGCAGGAAGAGGACGTTCTAGATGGGTTAGACAGTAAAAGTCTTAGTCCTTGTCACAAGAGGAGGACTAGAATCCAGAGATGCTGGGGGATTATGCATACATCTTAAAAGTGAAATAATGTAGTCAAAACCACATGCAAGGAAGAAAGTCTGTGTTCCAGTGCTTATTTAGATTAAAAAAAAAAGTGTTGCTCACACAGCACACCTTTGATGAGAGACTGGCCATGGGTACAAAGCAGAGGGGGGTACTTTACAGAAACATGGGTAGCATGCTCAGAAACATTAATACCAATTAAAGCGTTCTTTTGTAAACCAACTTGTAGCTTCCCTTAACCATTCCATCGGAGAAGGGTGGTTGAGGAAAGATGACTAAATACATCTGGGGAGTCTGGTGCTTGCTTGGGTCAGCATTTGGGGTCATGTTATGTTTCCACCACGCGGTGAACTAATGCATGGAGATCACTGTGGAAGAGAGTGGTTGAAAGCTGACTCCAAAGGTACCTCAGCAGTTGGGAGTCTCTTCATGGAGAATGGGGATAGAGTGCAGTCTCTCAGGGTGGCTCACCAAGTGGCTGAGCCTGGGACTTTCTGGTAGTCCCCATGGAGGCTAGCTGACTCCAGTGGTCCTATGATATCTCCAGCTCACTTTGGGGAAGTCACTGCTCACAGATCCCAGCCCATGCAGTGGACGGGCAGGAAAAGCTACATGTCCCCAAGCAAGCATGGCTAGCATGCCATTGGTTTTGGCCATAACTACGAGGTTCCACATGGATGTGCTGGCAGTCACCAGGGAGGCCATTCACCTTTCTCCCTCTTCCCTTCTAGTTGCACTAGAGCAGTTCTCGCTGGCAGTGAGGCGCTGTCCCAACGGGGAGGACCAGGCTTTGCTAATGAAGGTAAGTTATCAGATAACTCTTTATTTCCTTAAAGCCTCCTAGCATTCTGATTGCCCAGAGGAGAGAGTTCTGGTTTGGGTTTTTTTTTTTTTTTTTTTTTAAGAGGGAGTAAATTTATCATCTCTGAATTTTGTGCTCCATGGGGATATGCTTGTCAGTGGCTGGCAGGAGGGTGGCTGGTTAATGAGCACAACCACTGTCTGTGGAACACAGAAGTGACAGGGAAGTGGGTGTCAACGACTAGCAGGGAGCCTACATGAATCTCGGTGGATTTGGTTGGTTTTATTTAAACTTATCTGACAGTCTCGATTCCTTTAGCAGATTTATGAGACTTGGCTAAATTCCACATCTCCAACTATATTTTTTAATTAAGACAAAAGATCCTACACCTTCCCAGCTGGCCCTGTCTTCCCTTTCGCCACCAAAGGGAATGCCACACAAATTAGACCAGTGTCAACCTCTGAGACAGTTAACTCATGCTATAGGTTCTTTATCCTGGAGTTGGAAACAAACTGTTCCTTTTCAGGAACAATCATTTTATTTCTTCCCAGATGGCATGGACAGAGGTGTAGTATAACCTATATTTAGATTGTGCATTTGCGAGAGCCCAAAGAGGTCAAGTAAGCAGCCTGTGCGATTTTAATAAAATCTGACTGGAGGCAGAAAGCGGCTCACTAGAGTAGACACATACACACCCCATACACACACACACCCACACAACATACACACATACACACACACACACCATACACACACACACATCATACACACACACCATATACACACATACACACACACCATACACACACTCACACATCATGCACATACACACAACACACACACCATACATACACACCATACACACACACACCATGCACACACACACAACACACACACACAACACACACCATACACACACACCATGCACACACACACACCATGCACACACACACCATGCACACACACACACACCATGCACACACACACACACCATACACACACACCATGCACACACACACACCATACACACACAACACACACCATACACACACACACACACACACACTGATGACTAAGCCTCCTGTTGTCACCTAGCAGTGTACAGACTGATCTTGAACACCAGTGTTTCCATGATGTCATTTCCATTCTGTGCCATCAGGAAGCCGTATGTACCAGGAGTTGCATTTCTTTACCTAAATGCAGTCTCTCTACCAGGTGTCTTCGGACTTGAGAAATAGGTGGGAAAAAAATAGGATGGCCCTCTAAGGGATTTTCAACTCATTTGCCTAAGGTGTGATATTTTTGGTCTGTCTAGTTTTTTTTTTTTTTTTTTTAACTTTCAGTGATGTTTATTTCATAATAAGAAAGGGGCTGTTGATTCCAAGTGTTGGGTTGGTCTGGGAGACCTGGTTCATCTGAGACCAGGGCGTGTAAAGTGCTGACTTGGCATGACATATCCAAGCATCTGAGCTCGCTTGCTAGTCTGAGGTCTCCGGCACTGGTTTCATTACCTGCTCTGAACTTCAGTCCTCAGCCAGTCTGTTCAAGTACAGGTTGGCTTCCTGTGACCTTGAAGCAGCCTTGGGTCACAGACACTCACCTTTTAACCGGCATTCATTCACTGTTCAAGACCCAGAGGCTTTGCCCTCTTCCTTCGCATCCTGTCCAGCATCTTCTCCCATCTGTTGTCTCATAGCCCTCACCCTGACCCTTCTTCAGGGGAAGAAACTCCTGGGCCCCGCTCCATACCACTAGTGAGCCTCACCTGAAGCTTATGTGGACATCTCAGAGGCAGTGTGGTTTAGAGAACAGAACCACTGAGCTCAGGAGCCCACACCGCCAGGCCGACTTCCAATTGCCCTTGTGGTTACAACGTCCATGTCCCTTTCTAGATTTCTTCTAGCCTAAGGCAGGTAGGTAAAAACAGAAGCAAGCTGAAGGCCCCTCCTCCCAAGCTGCCTCCTGTTGCCTCTCATGCTGGCCTGGCTTCTCTAGTCCACTTAGAACCAAACATTTGGATGTGCGAGAAAAATCAAGCTTTCCCAAGATGTTCTGGAATGTGTGTGCCTCTGTGTATTTTGTGTTTTCCCTGGTGTTTCTTTCGTCTGTATGACCACAGTAACAGAGAGATGTCTGTGGTGTTTTTACAGTATCTTCGAGATAATTGAGCAGGCCTCATCAAAGGAGGTTTACTGAACAAAACTGTGTGCTCAGCCCATATCTACCAAAACTACTTTGTGATTTTTTTTTTCAAGAGATTGAGGTTTCTTTCATGTCACCTATGAGAGGCCACCATGTGGGTGTGACAGGAATGTGTAGGATTCTTTGTGGATATGTGTAAAAAAGCTGTAGGTCGTTTTGAACACACTTGATCAGCTGTCCATTGTATGTTGACACTAGTGAACTTTGGAGTTTATCTGTAGTAAAGTGTGTGTGTGTGTGTGTGTAGCTGAGAATTTCAATGATGTATTTTGACTGTATTCATCTCCCTCCAACTCCTTCCAAGTCCATCCCCCTCCTTTAACCACCCTACTTTATGCTCTGTAGTGAGATAGTCCTTCTGTGGCACTGACCACGCCCATTGGGGGGTGGAGCCATGGGCGGAAGTGACCTGTGGAAGGAGGTCGGAGGGGGCCAGGAAAGGCTCTCTCTTTCTAGCGTGACTCGGACAGGAGAGGATCGGGTTGAATTTCCTGGTGTTCATCTGTCTAGGTTGTAAGTTATTTCTCCCTGAATAAACATCTATTCGGCCTATTTGTTTATCCTGATCCTTATTAACAGCAATAATGCTCCCTACTAAAATCCATCAAGTCAAATTTGTGCTGCCCAAATATTCCTGCAAGTGAGGCCTTGCACTGAAGTGTGGGCAACTGCCTTAGAAAAACAGCTGACTTTTCCTCTCCCAGTAGCTATCCGTTGCCAGTAGCTCCTTGGCTAGGGATTAGGGCTTTGAGCCTGACTCCCCTCTCCATGTCCGGATTCAGTTTGGGTTTGCACAGGTCTTGTGCATGATGTTATGACCACCGTGAGGTCATATGTGCAGCTGCCCTGCTATGTTCAGAAGACACTGTTTACTGTAGTCACCCACTCTCTGGTCCTTACAGTCTCTCTGTAGCCTCTGCTACAATGATCTCTGAGCCTTGAAAGGAGGAAGTGTAGACATGCTCCATTCAGGGCTGACCACTCCAAAGTCTCTCATTCTCTGCACCTTTATCAGTTGTGGGTCTGTTAATCACCATCTATTGTGAAATAGAAGCCTCTCTGATGAAGTTTGAGGATGCATTGATCTATATGTTTAGTGATAAGTCATTAGAAATCAAATTAATACTATGTCCCTTTAGCAGAATAATAGTAGAATCTCACCTAGTACCCGTGACCTGTGTAGCCACAGGCTCTTGGCCCATTATCAGGACTAGTATAGGCTTCAACTTAAGGAGCAAGACTTAAATCCTGCTTGGTTGGTTACTTCCATGATGTTCCTGCCACTGTTGTACCATCAGGCGTTGTCTTTCCAAGATAATCATTAGTGTAGCTCACAAGATTCAGAGCTAAATAACATTAGTGATTGCTTTTCTCCTCCAATAGTATATATAGAACCTTTGAGAATGATAAAAATCTAGACAGTATGGATGAACCTTCCGTGTTAGTACCAGCTTGATTCCTCCATATTCATCATCATAGGTGTGGTTAGTGTCTTTAACAATGGAGTCTTTTTGTTGAGTTCTGGAGTTTGACCAAGAGGATTGAAAATAACTTGTAATATTTAAGGTCTGTGGGACCTCACTGGCCAACAACTCATTTAAGTACCCCATTCCTAGCACTGGGCTTTTTATTTGTAAGACAGTATGTCTAGTAGGGACATCATCACTCTGTTTTAGAGTAACTCTATTTTAATTCATCTTATGAATGTTTGTGTGTATATATATGTGTGTGTGTGTGTGTATTTATGAATGTATGTCTGTATATGCCACTTCTAGAGTAGTAGGTTTCTATATGAGTTATTTGAAAGGTCCCTGGAGTTATATCAATCCCCACAATCCCTCCTCTACTCTGCCCTCTATTCTCCCACACCAGTTTAACATTTCCTTTTATAAATTTCAAAATTCAATTTCACCTCATGAAAATTTGTTGGAGGCCAAAAGCAACAATAATAAAGGCACAAATATTTGCCTGTTAGGGGAGGGGAGACTGTGGCCAAGACGGTGATGTTCCCGGGATAGCACTCATTCTCTGCACTTGGGATTTACTGCTCCTTGCAATTTCTCCAAATTTGGGAAACTTGACTGTATAAATTGTGGCAGTGGAGGAGTGTACTTTCAACACACACACACACACACACACACACACACACACACACACACACACACAGGGGTTGAACCTAAGACACTACATTTCTGTGCATGCTGTTGATTTCCACCTTGTTCAACATTACTGTAACCAGAGGACAGGGGCTTTAGTGTAACCTGAGAAGGTGTTCCATACATGGACCTCCAAGAAGATAGAAGAGATGAGCACAGAAAAGCATATAGCTACACCACATTCAAATTCCCCTGGAAGAGGCAGAAGTGGTGGGCATAAGATGGTCAAAGCCAGAGCTTTTGCCCTTGATCAGAATAAGCAAGAGGGGCAGGAAAGTCAAGACCTCTGGATGCTTTAGCTGCTCCCTGTGCAGCCACTATGGTAAGAGACCTACAGATAAGCCCTGCTCCCATCGCCCTCACCCAGCTCCTTAAGAGCACATACAGGAAGCCAGGCTTTGATGGACACAAGACACAGTTATGACTGGCTTGGGGTTCTGTCCTCTGGTTTGTCAGTTCATTCTCCTCTGTCCTATCAGATGTATGAGAAGCCCTACCCGGTGCCAGAACAAGGAGAAAGGGCAGCTGTTCAGATGAGGACATGATGTCCAAATGCAGACTGTCCCGTGAGGTCAATCAGACCTGTTCTAGCTGTGCCTGCTGTCTAGCTGTGCCTCAGTCATGAGCCATAGCATCCTCCTCCTCCTGCTATTCCTGATCAAGGACAAGCCGGGAATGGGGCACTGAGTGGAGAGACTGGAGTGGAAGGCTTGACACCTTTCCCACTACTATCAGAACAGAGAATACTTAGATTCCATAAATCACTTACTTGTCATAGCTCCTATTTTATTGTCCCCGCTTGCTCACCTGTCTCTTCATCAGTTTGGGGTCTTGACTATGTTAGTCCTTCCAGGCCATGATGGTCACCATCCTAGAAAGCCTGTCTACTGCTGGCTCCACCTACCACTCCCTGGAGCTCCACGTCTCACTCAGGCTCCCAGCCTCATGTCTGTCTCATCCCAGTACCTTCTTTAGTCTCCCACCACACTCTTCCCCTCGAGTGGCCTCAAAGTGATGTGATGATAAATGGCTTTCCTCTGTCCTGAAGCTGCCATTGACCCCATGCATACCCTGCCAATGTGTGACTGGACATGGTTATAGCCTGGGATGCCAAATGTGCTTCAGAGAGAATCCAAATGACCCTCCCCACTGCTGCCTGGCCTTCAGGCTCCAGCAACTGAACACAGGTGTCCTACATCTCATTTTCTAAATTCATCTCTGTATCGAATTCCACCCTGTCTTTGGGATAGGACAATTGCAGAATCTGTCATCCAAACCTGGCATTTTTCCAAGTAAAAGGGACCACCATTAGAAATTTAACTTGGATGGCAAGCATAAGCCATGACTGACCTAGACAAGCCAGGGCATCTGTGCCCTTGGTCTTTCTCAGTCAAGCTCAAAATCCCTCCCTGCTATGGTTTAAACCTAAAGGGTCACCTACAGACTCATGTCGGAAGCGCCTGTTCCCCAGGTAAAGGCACTATTTATGGAAGCTATGGCTCCTTCAGGAGGTTAGACTTAGTTAGAGGCTGTAATAGTTATATGGTTTAATAACTTCTGGTTCTGCCCACTCTCTGCTTCCTATGGTGTAAACAGGCACCACCACACTCCGCCACTGCCATAAATGCTGCCATGCTTTCCCTACCAGGATGAACTGAAACCCTTGAAATCCACGAGGCATAAGCCTTTCCTCTCTTAGATTACCTGTATTGGGTGTTTCAGTCACAGCACCATGTAAGTAACTTCTCTCAATTAAACAGTTCTTCTTTGCCTCCCCTGCCTTTCTCTCAGTGCCTGTGAAGACTCTTCTGTCCCCATTCCCACCAGGTTCGTCCTGACACCAGGCTGTAGAATGGTTAGTCTCCCAGTGACATCTGTGTTTGGACCATCATGTTCTAGTCTGACAGTTACCCCTCCTCACTTTGTTCTTGCCCCTCACGGAGTTGTTTTCCTTCTGGGAAAACAGGAGCCTCCCTGGGACTAAAACCTCTCAAGGCTACCACCTTCTAGACCTCCCTTGGATACATAGGATGCTTATGGGACAGTGGCCCTTCCAGGAGTTGCCACTGCTCCCCAGTTCACGAGACAAGAGCCAGTGCTAGGGAACACTTGGCTTATAGGATTCTTGAAGCAAAGCAGTAGAGTTTCCCCAGCAGGTGAGGTGGAGTGGAGACCCAGAATGTTCCCCATGCTAAAGCTCCCTACTTGGACCTGGCTTAGTTTCCCTGCGTAAGACCCTGGTTAGAATGGTGACCATAGGCCTTTCTGTAAGTAGAACCTGACATCACAACACCTAGCCCATAGAAAAGAGCAAGAAACCAAGCTGCCCATGAAAATAAGTAAATAAACCAGCAGGCAGTCAGCTGAGCCTGCTTATCACAGAATTTTGTGCTTCTGCTCCCAAACTGCAGACCTTTGGAAGAACTGTGCATGGAGTAGCAAGCCCAGCATGCTGGCTGGGAGGAGAGCTGTCTCCTGGTGGGATGGTGAGCCTTTGCCTTAAGGAGGCATGCTGAACATCTCTCCTGTTTCTCATGCACCTGGCACTATATGCAGGGCCCAGTGAGGATGATGGGCACAGCAGCCAGGTGTGAGATCCAGGCTGAGCAAATGCAGAGATCATGGTGAGTTAGCAGGCCCAAATGCTTCTGGAAGCTTCCTTAGCATCACACCCCCCCCCCCAAGCATTAGTGCTGCCCCAGGTGCAGAGGAACCTGTGGCAGAGGGCCTCCCTCTCACACATTCTCTCGCCACTAAGTCTGGCCAGATGCAACTGTTTTTTCCATCATCGATGTTCTAAGAAACCAGAGACACCAAAGCCTTTCTTCAAGCTACAAATCTCCTAGCAGCAGACACCACCTGGCCCTTCAGCCTTCCTCATTCGCCAAGTCAGCTTCTTCCAGAAGCAGGCACTTTCCCCTGGCCCTGATGCAACCCTGTCAGGAATGAGGGCTTTCACCAGGAACACAATGCCAGCGCCTTTGCTTGGAAAGGGTTGTGCTGAAGAGAAAGGACATTTTCCACATGACGGCTTCACTGCTCTCCTCCCCACCCCCCGAAAGTTCAGAATCACCCAACAAGCCGGTTGTTTCTTAAATTGTCATTGTCACAAAGATTCTTTCTGCTTCACTTCTCTCCAAGTTGCCCATCCCCCACACTGCCTGGCCAAAGAGGGGTGACGAGCCATTCAGCATCCAGTGTGGGGGCACAGTGCTGAACCTCCACACAGGTGCTCTTTGTGTCCCTTTGTGCTTGGTGGGGACCTTTGGTTCCCAAAGGGTATTCACCACGGCAACCGAACCTCTGAGCAGAGCATTCGGAGGGGACTGCCCCACCCTTGTAGGCTTCTGGCAAGCAGCAATTTGCGCCTGTCAAGTGGGCGAGGTGGGTTTTTCCCTCTTTCCTGCAGTCTAATGCTCTCTCTTCCTTTTCTCAATGTGTGTAGGAGGCAGCCAGTGTAAGCACCGACCTAGCAACCAGTGGTTCATGGCAAACACCTCTTCTTGGGCACATGTTCTTTCTTCTGCAGGTGGCCCCCTTCCAGCCCCCCAAGACCCCACCTCAGCTCTGTGTCTTTCAGAGTGCCTCTAGTCTCTGGCTGACAAAGGCTCCCCTCCACCTCTCAAGCCTGGGTCCTTTAGGGGCTGTCACACAGGATGCATGCCCCACACATGCCCAAGGCATCAGTCAGTCACCTGGGGTTGGTCATAGGATTGAGCCTCCCACACAGGAAGGAAAGGGCTCTCATCTGGGGCTTGACTGAGTTTCCAAATCCAGTCCAGGATGAATAGTACCAGTCCATATTCTGACTTCCATCAGTGCCAATGACTAGTGTCAGGGACTATGGTGGTGGAATCCAGCCTTCAGACACTGTTCTGTGCCCATGATCATCTGCACTCCTTGCAATCAAGGTCCATGTAGATAGGACAAGCGTGATGGCAGCAATCCTAAGGAAGGTTATCCAACAAAGGTTGGCTGAGTTCCTATTATGGGACTAGTAAGGTTTAGTGTCTGGCTCCTTTGCAAAATTTTGTCTGCAGGCTATGCATTTCAGAAGGGAAATAGATACCGGTGATGTGGAAATCAGTGTCAGACCTTGGCTCCCAGAAACAAATGGTTTTCTCTCCTTCCTGTATCTCTATGCCACTGGAAGGTCCCTGCTCATCTCAAAAGGGATTGTGACAAAGCTCTTCAGGGCTCTGCTTAAATCACAGCTGCAATCTAAGTGGCAGTTATTTATCCTAGTGACATTTTAATTTTGCAAGTGATCTCTGGTACAGAGAACTAAACTTTCAGCCCACAGGACATTTCAATTCAAGAGATAATGGTGGAATACTGGGTTCCATGATGAGAAGACGGAAGAGTTGTTTTCCTGGCTGTTGCAAATATTTGCTACAATCTACTTTTTGTTTGTTTGCTTTTTCAAGACCGGGTTTCTCTATATAACAGTCCTGGCTGTCATGAAACTTGCTCTGTAAGCTAGGCTGGCCTCAAACTCATAGATCTCCACTTGCTTCTGCTTCCTGAGTGCTGAGACTAAAGAGGTGCACCACCATTGCCTGGCAACAATCCCACTTTTAAAGCCTTTGTGAGTACCTGTTATGTGTCAGGCTCTGTCACCTATGATATCAGCTACTTTTATATAGCCCTAGGAATAGTTAGAGATATCACTGCACCCCAAATATGCAAAACCCCTGGAGTAAGCCAATCCATGAAGAGGATATTTGACAATAGGGGAGCACTCAGCTAGTCCCCCAAATCAACATGGATTTAGGGAGGACTCCCCAGAGGAGGTGGCATTGGAGTTAAGTCTCTACCTCTCTGCAGTAAATTAAATTTAAATAACTGTGGATTCCACAGCACTTACCAGTGTTGTTGACATGACAAGGTATGTTCTGAGTTTTCCATCTACAGAGTGCTTTAAGTGCACTGAGGTGTACCCTGGAAGCTGATGCCAGATCCTGAACCCTGACACCCTGACAATTGCCTCGGCAAAAGAGGGTGTCTTCTATTCCATCGCCATGCGCACATCTCCCTAACCCACCCACAGGTGCCTTGAGATAGCAGTTAGTACTTTTTTGTCTGGGAAGACCTCATTTTTTTTCAAGTGGATATCAAGACAGGTGTTCTAGGAGAGAATAACAGAGCTGCCATGATTAGTCACCCTAGAACTGTTCTGAGAATGTAGCCTGCACACCCGAAGCCAGGGGAAGAGGAGGGGGGATTCTCTTGTCTTACTCTGCTGTGGGATTCTGCACTCCCACTAACTCCTGGCAAAACTCTTTGCTTAGGAGAAAGGGGCCAATGTCATTCTGGTACGAATAGCATGAGGATCAGGCTGTCTGTGTGCTTCATCAGCCAGGGGACACATGCATGCAGATGACAGCAGTTGTGGGGACATCTCGCCAGTTCTTTCCCTTGACACTTTATTGTCAAACATCTAAATCAATAGCTAAGCGGAAAAGCAGCTAGGTGGCAGAAATCCTCATGTTTGGAAATTCATCGAGCTGCCCCTTCAAGCATGGAAGACCCAGCTCTCTGGGGACCCGCCCATGCATGTCAGGCACAGGGCCTGTGATGAGGTAGGACTCCTGGCATACTCATCCCCCATTTCCTCTGTGCACAGCTGTACAGAGAAGATTTCATTTTAAGCAAGGGCAAGATGGGCAGGTGATCACTTCGGACAAAAAATGAGAAATATTTGGTGGGAATCACATACAGGAAGCTGAGAGTAGCATTTGGAGCTAAGAGGCAGGTCAGTGTAGTCAGGGAAGAGAGCCTGGCTGACATTTGCCATTGCACCAATAAAATGGGGAACAAGATCTGGAGTGCGCAGGGAGCTCCCTTCTGCACCCGCTCCGAGGGTGGGTGGAGAAATTCATCAGCCGGTTTCTGTGCTGCGGCTGCAGCCTAGCAGTCACACAGTTGCCCTGTGTCTAGAAGAACATGCATTTCCCAGAAGACAGCTAAGGGGACATCAGTGCTACCGTTATGGGAAAAGTCACACTGTGTGGCTGACGAGGCGGCAAACCCCAGCACCTGCAGGAGGCAGCTCACCAGCTGTCACATCAGCACCCTGAGTAATAACGGGAATTGCTTGAGAGTTCATGACTTCTGCTCTCTACACCTGATAAACGCTTCCTTTTGTCCTTACTAAATTTTAATGTCTTTTGGTTAAATGTCCATTAAAGAAAAAAAAAACTACCCACTAGTATATTAATTATATTATGCGGTGGGAAGAACAAAGGTCTTATCCTTCCTTCTTCCAGAATCTAGGCAGGTGGGGAGAAGGAAAAGGGGGGAGGAAGAGGGACAGAGGAAGGAAAGTGGATTGCTTTTAAACTGAAATATCAAGGAAAAAAGTGGTCCACATGAAGGCACCAACTAAGCAATTTCTGTCTCTCCTGATGCACCAACTTTCCAACTTTGAGGAAGTCTTGCTACTCTTTTTTGACCCTTCTGGACTGTCAAGGATTGGATGGGGACAAGGTAGGTAACTTGTATTCTGAAGCCTTAGCCAAATGGGATGGACAGCTAGGCACAGCCCACCCACAGCTGTCTGATTAGTAGATTACATCCTGAAAGGGCTTCCACAGAGCAGAAAGCAGTAAATGCCAAGACTAGGAGCAATTATGGGAACTAGCCTGCCTTTCAAAGTAAAAAACCCAGATTGAATGGAAAGTCAGACTTTCTCACACCCATTATTTCTATTAATGAACTAGACATTAAAAGACAGACAAGGCATGGTGTGCATAGAGTCCTCTGGGCTCTCATGAAGCTTCATATCCCAGAGTTGTTGAAAACAGAATAGAAAGAAAAAGAACTCGAAATCTGGACAAGGCTACTATACACTGCAACAGCAGGGTGAGGAAGGGGGCTGGGAGAAAGAGGAAGTGCTTACTGAAAGGTCCAAAAAGGAGGCAGCCTATAAAGACAGTGACTTTTACTTTGTTTCTGGGAACCAGTGCAATAAGGTAAGAAGCAGAAAAATATAAACTGGACCCTTTTAGACAAGAGAGAAGAAAAACAAATGTTGGCTTACATGTGACATGCTGGCTTATCTGTTTAAAAAATACTAGCAGGTGTGTCCAGCTGCAGTCACATACCACGTATGCCTGGGATAGCCGTGAGTATACCCAACACAGAACATTAAACTTACTTAAAAGTTCATGGTTTTTGTTTGGCTTGGTTTTTGGTTTTTTGGTTTTTATAAACAGATTGTACTCTTCTTAAGTAAAAGACAATGTTGTGTTACTATGACAAACGATTAGACACACCTGTAAGGTGTTTCAAAACAAGAAACAAGGGGGGGTGGGAGAAGAAAGAAAAAAAATTCCTGAGACTGGAAATGGAAGCTAAGTCCACCAAAGTTACAGGCCCAAGCTTTCAACATGAAATTATTGATATTTTTGAATACTAATAATGAACACCTGGACACTGAATTTTTTAAATACATTTTTCAAACACACACACACACACCACACATACCTAGTGATAAATAAATCTACCAAAACATGTGTGGGGCTTGAATGTGTGGGACTGATTTGAAATGCTGATGAATTAAACCAAATTAGATCTATATAAATCAGAGAGAAGTTTCTACACAGTAAATATATAAGTTCTTTTTGTTGTGATATATGGGTTTAATAGAATTCATATTAAGAAATCTCTTATTGCTTGGCACAAAACCATCCTGAAATTTTAAGTAATGTCAAATACCTAGAAGAGCCTAACAGATCTTGAAAAGAATATGAAGTGGGAGGCATCAGTCAAAACAGTTTCAACCATTGTAACTAGAGTAATCAAGGCTACATTGTTTGTAGATGCGTGTGCACACATCTCAACAGATCGTGACAGAGGAATACAGACACACCGAACACATAGGGCCACCTGGCTTGTTGAAATGGCAACAGCAAACCCAACAGAAGAAAGGCAGCCTCTTCAACAAATAGTGCTGTGGAAGCTGGGCACTCACAGACGAAATAAGATAAGGGAGAAGCCAAAGATGGTGGAGCATCAGGGATGGCAGTAGGTTAAGTTGGAACCAGTCTGTTTCTGGATTAAGACATGTCCTGGAGAAGAGCCTGACTGAACTGAGTGCTTACCCACAAGTCTCCAGCTTCAATGCATGCTTCTTAGCCAATGTGAGTCAGCTTTCTGTGACTATAACAAATACCTAACTAAGCAACTTATAGAGAGAGAAGGTTAGTGGCTGTAGTGGTGCAGGCCTGTCATCCTGAGAGCTGGGCATGTAGCTCAGTGGTGGGATACTTGCCTGTGTGCATGAGGCCCTCAATTGATCCCCGATACCATAAAATGGACAGGGGTGCGGGGGGAGAGGCTAAAGCTCTGTTTTAGCTTATGGTTCCAAAGATTTTGGTCCAAGACTGGGTGGATGCCCTGCTTTGAGGTGCCTGGTTTGGAAAGCTGTGTAATAGAGAAAAACCATTCATCTGTGTGCCAAGATGCTAGGATGGACAGAAGAATGCTGCTCCCCTGTAGCATGAATAATAAAAGCCCAGAGTCAGATATTGGGGTTCAAGCTGAAGATTAGAGAGGCAAACTGACCAGCCACTAGCCCATACCTCTACCTCAGACTAAAGGGGTGATCCTGTCCTCAGATGGCATTTCCAGACCCCACTGCTCCTCAGACTGCCTCAGGTTGCCATGCATTCCTGTCTCCTCCACCCAGCCAATCAGTTCTGTCTCCACCTTCCTAGTGCTGGGATCAAAGATATGAGCTCTGTTTCTCTTTTAGACTGATTCACTCTCATGCAACCGAGGGTGACTTTGAACTCAAAGAGATCCATCTGCTTTTGTCTCCTGAGCACTGGGATATAAGTTGTGTGCCACCACTACCTGGCTTCTGTGGCTAGCTAGTGTGGCTGCTGGGAGGAAAAGTTTATTGAATCTACTTTTACTCCCCAGTATGCCTTCAAGGATGCATGCCAACGACTAGAAGATGTGTCTCCATGCCCTGCCTCCTAAAGGGTTCAAGCTGGAGATGAAGCCTCTAAGATGTAGGCCTTTGGGGGATATTTAAGATCTAGTCAGCCTGCTACACCCTGGAGGTGTAGCTTAGCCTGCATGGCTAGCTTGCTAAACCTGCCCAGTCCTGTAGAGTATGGTAAACTCTACAAGGTGGAGAGTGGGTTTGTCAGAGTATGGCATCTTTCCCTGCCATCCTTACTTGCTGCTCAGACACAGCAGGTCCCAGGGCTCCAGCTGTCCAGACCATTGAGTAGATCATAAAAACATGACCTCAGTCTCCTTCTCTGAAGCTTTCTCTCATCTCCCTTTGTGTTTGTTGATTTCGCTTTCTGTGCTTTTGATTTTCTGTCATCTGGAGAGCAGGATGCATCTGTGTCCAGGCCAATCACTAAGGCAGACAGCAGGCTGCTCTGGGGGCTGTCCCTGCCTTTTGTCAACTCCTGTGTGTTTGATTAACCATGACACCAGCATGTGGTCCATCCTGAGGAGAAGTCATCTCTACCTCAGAGCATGATACCTAAGAGAGAACCAACCAAAGAGATACATGAAACTCCTTCCCCCACCTTCCACTCCTAGAATAAATAGGCTGAGTTTTTGTTTGTTTGTTTTTTAAGTGAAGACACATCTCCAGATAGTTTGGAAAACAAATTTAGTTATGAGCAACTGCCTCAGATGGTCAAATAAAATGACACTAAAGTTGACCTAACACTGCCTTCCCACTTGGGTTAAATATGATTAAGGCTGCCTTACCTGAGCTCACAGCTTGGACCTGGAGGGGACTGAATGGGAACTAAGTGGCTCAGAGGTAGGCATTGCTCCAGTCCGGTCCTATTTAAGTCACTTTCCTGCTGTAAGGAATGCCCTGAGAAATCGCAAACCTGGTACTTTCTTGCTAATGCTGACAGAAATACCTTAAACCAGGAGAGCGCACCATTGCCCATCAATTTTACAAGGCAGTAGTGGGGATCCCAAGTGGCTAAAGGCTGAGGCCAGAGGCAGACCACTTCATCACAGTGAGAGAACTGGGTTGCTGCTGGGGGAAGCTGCTCTGCGCTCACACGGCTCTTCCCATGTGTTAATAAGCTTTGTTCATCTTCTCTGACAACATAGGCCAGCTTGGTCCATTCGCCTCATCTCTTAGCTTATTATGCAGCTCAGACTATGTATGTAGGCCACCGGCTTGTCATAAATTTCAGGCATTCCCCACTCCCACCCTGACCCCCCACCCACTTTCTTTCTGTTGTGAGTCCCAGTGGACCTAGGCTCCTGGGAAGCTCCTTGGTCTTACTGATACACATGGGACCCAGATACTGGCCTGGGCACAGTGGGGCATTCCAAGATGCATGAGCTATATCTTTTTGATCATGTTGTAGTCAAGGAGTAAGTCACATGACCAGATAATTACACCAGCAGGCAGATTGTGTAATAGAGGGGAAAAACACATAGCTGTGAGAACCCAAGAGGGAAGAAGACAAGGTTTCAATACAGAGACCTTCTGAGAGCATGAACATTTTAACTTGGAGTTTGCTATTTCAAAAAAAAAAAAAAAAAAAAACAAAACAAAACAAAACAAAAGACGCTTTGGGGGGTGGGCTTGAACATAAAATGAGATACAGAAGCTGTGTGATAGTTATCCACGTCAAGTTGTTGAATGAAAGGGTATGGTCTGAGAAGCCCTCCAGACCCTGACACACTCAGGAGATAGAACAAATAGGAGATGCCTGCAGCTGTGGCTGGCATAAGGGTTTTGCTGCCAACCGCTTTTGTAAGAGGGAAGCCAGCACACAATGGTGATATGCAGTCTAGTGAGTGCTCAGGTCAGTACCACACACAGCACATGTATGAAACACACATAATGCATCGTTAAACTTTCCAACAGTAGGTAGCACCATGGATGTGTTCACAGTAGTGTCAAACAGGTGAGTGACGCTTTGTTCTTCTATGTCAGAATGTCTGTGTCTCTGAGGGGAAGTCTTCAAATCACTGCATCATTTTGTTTTGTTTTGAGATGAGGTCTTGAACTATACCCAGGTTAGTTTGGAACTTGCTATACAGCTCAGGTGGAACTAGAGCTAATGGCAATCCTCCTGTCTCAGCTCCCCAGCTTCCATTATAATCTTATGGGCTCATGGGTGATCTGTTGGAGCCTGGAAATCAGACTGGAGTGTTTTTGTTTGTTTGTTTTTTGATAATTTTTTATTTAAATTTGAAACATGCTTGTTTTTCATGTCAATCCCAGTAACCACACCCTCCCATCCTCCCCTGTCCCCTTCCCCAATCTAGAGTTTTTAAAAATACATATTTTTATGTTACTGTTAAGCCACATGATTTTGTTCAGAAACTTATAGGAATGTGAGTTTTGACACACATAGATTTGTGTTAACTCTCAGAACTAGGATTCAACACAATTTAGCCTTTCTTAAAAATAGTCTGCTATGGTTTTGTAATTCTTGTTTCTAATGAGTCCTAGAAACAAATGGTCTGTCACTATAGTTTTCTCTTTTTGGGACTATATAAATGGAATTCCACAATCTTTTAATTTTTATATTCACACCATTCTCTTGACATGATGACTTGGAGATTCGGCTGAGTCATAGTTTATTGTATGGACCTACCACAGTTTATCTGTTCACCCACTGCAAGATGTTTAGTTGCTAAGAATATTTGTGTGTAGGCTGTTATATGAACATAGGCCTTTATTTCTCTAAGACAGAATTTCTAAGCTTTGATGCATTTTGGATCGTAAGTGTCTCACATATGTTAAAGGTTTAATGCCCATGCTGATGATGTAAAAATAGGTTGAGATAGATAAGAGAGATGATGTTGAGAGGTTTTATGAGCATGTTCTGGAAAAGGGAGGTGTGGTCCCAGTCTCTTTGTTCCTCTAATGTCTCAGAAAATTCTGCTATGTCACATACTCCCCACCAGAGGCCTAAGAGTAACATCTCTGCCTGCTCACGGACTAAAAAGTTCAAAGCTGTGCCCAAATTAACTTTGTCTCCTTATCAGTTGATAACATTGGGTATTTGTTACAGTAGCAGACAACTGTTGTACTCACATGTGTACACATACTCAGTGCATCCAGCCTCAGTATATGGGGAGGGAAGTGTCCCTGCCCACTGCGGGATGTTTGGTGGTATCTCCTGCTTCTATCACTAGATGCTAATAAAAATCCCTCAATTTGATGAACAAAACATCTACAGAAATTGCCAAGAGCAAAACCCATGCATGGCTGAGAGCCACTCCAACTAAGTGCACTGGGGTAAACTTGAGAGTTGTAAGAAGAAATAAACCATGTCGGCCCTGTGTTGATTTGGGTCATGGTCTTTAACACAGAAATAGAAATCATAATAATGAAGGCATCAGGGTTCCCTGCTCTTCCATTTTCTGGAAGACACTATATACATTTGGTGTTATTAGATACAAGTATAATTCACCAACAAGACCATTGTGTTTCATGACTGTTTTTCAAACACTTTTAAATGATGGATTCAACTTCTTTTATCTTTGTAAGACTGTTCTAGTCTGATTCTTAGTAACATTCAACTTTCTATAAATTGCCCTATTTCTTCTAAATTGGGAGATTTGCATGAGTGATAACCGTGGTTTCTCATTCTTCCTTTTTGTTTTTGTGGGGCTATATAGCTTTCTGCTACTTCATACCTGATTTTTTTAAGCACATGAATGCACATCCTACTTCAGGCCCTGAGTGACTATAATTTTTTTAATTATTCTCTCATATATTACATCCTGACCTCAGATTCTCCTCCTTCCCATCCCAGTCTCTCCCCCTTCCTCCCCACTCTGTATTCACTGCTCTGTTTCTCTTCAGAAAAAAAAAAAAAACAGGCCTCCCAAGGACATCAACCAAATATGGCATATCAAATTGCAGTAAGACTAGGCACCTCGACTCATATTAAGGCTGGATGAGGCAACCCAGTAAGAGGAAAAGGATCCCTAAAGTAATCTAAGAGTCAGAGGCAGCCCCTGCTCCAACTGTTAGGTGTCCCACAAGAAGACCAAAGTATACAAGGTTCCTTGATTGTCATTTCAGTCTCTGATCCCTATGAGCCCGGGTTAGTTGATTCTGTGGGTTTTATTGTGATGTTCGTGACCCTACTGAGTCCTACAATCCTTCCTTCTCCACTTTCTCAGGATTCCCAGAGCTCTGCCCAATGTTTTGCTGTGGGTCTTTCCATCTGTCAACATCAGTTGCTGGATGTAGCCTCTCTGATGACAATATGCTAGACTCCTGTCTGGGTATAGTATAATATCCTTAGGAATCATTTCCTTGACTTTTTGTTTCTAATTTTGTTAACTTGGATTTTCTCTCTTAGCCTTTAGTTAGTTTGGATAAGGGTTTGTCTATCTTGTTGATTTTCTCCAAGAACCAACTCCTATTTCATTGTTTGTGTTGTTCCCTTTGTTTCTATTTTATTGACTTCAGCCCTCAGTTTGATTATTTCCTGCCATGTATTCCTCTTGGGTGAGTTTGCTTGTTTTAGTGTTAGAGCTTTCAGGTGAGCTATTAACTTGCTAGTGTGGGATTTCTCTAATTTCTTTGTGAAAGCACTCAGTGCTGTGGATTTTCCTCTTAGCTCTGCTTTTATTTTGGGGTATTTTGTACCTTCATTTTCATTGAATTTTAGGAAGTCTTTAATTTCTTTCTTATTTCTTCCTTGATACAGTGATCATTCAGTAGAATTTTTCAGTTTCCATGAGTTTGTATGTTGTTTCTGTTGTTGGTGGTCTGATAAGATGCATGGAGTTATTTCAGTTTTCTTGCATCTGTTGAAACTTGCTTTGTGACCAAGTATATGGTCAATTTTGAAGAAAGTTCGATGAGCTGCTGAGAAGAAGATAGAGTGTTTTGTGTTTGGATAAAATGTTCTGTAGATAATTGTTAGGTCCATTTGAGTCTTAATGTCTATTAGTTCCATTATTTCTGTGTTTAGCTTTTGTCTGGATGACCTGTCCATTGGTGAGAGTAGGGTGTTGAAGTACCCCACTATTAATGTGTGGGGTTCAATGTGTGATTTAAGTTTTAGTAATGTTTCTTTTGCAAATGTGGGATATTCAGAATTGAGATGTCATCTTGGTGAATTTTTTTTCCTTTGAAGGGTATGAATTGTCTTTCCCCATCTCTTTTAAGTAATTCTGGTTGGAAATCTATTTTACACTTATTAGAATGGCCACAGCAGCTTGCTTCTTGGGTCCATTTGCTTGGAAAATTCTTTTCCAATCCTTTAATGTAATGTCTGTCTTTGATGATGAGGTATGTTTCAGTAGGGTGTCTCCAGTATGGTTTTGGCAACCTGCCTGACCTCTGGGCACTTGGGTGCCACTACTGTCTTTGGGATTCTAGCAGCTAGCATGGCCTCTGGGGTTCTGGGAGTTGGTATGGTCTCTGGGGTTATGGGAGCTGGAATGGCTTCTGGAGTTCTGGGAGCTGGTGTGGTCTCTGGTAGAGCAGTGGGCTTCTGCTGGAGTTGTGGGCTTGAATCTTCATATCAGATTGTATTAATTGTTATCTCTATTCCATGTTCTTAAGCTCATTAGAATTTTGTTAATTGTATTGACCATATAAAATAACAAGTGTGGTTTTCATTTATTTTTCTCAATTGCTTTTCCATTGTCATTTTTACTGTTGTCTTTTTTTATTGCCTACATTCACTTTTTGTCAGGTTACTCTGGATTTGTTTTAGTCTTGGTTTTTTAAGGCTCTTGAGGTGAAATTTCACATTAGACTTTTCTTCTTTAAGCTAAAAATTTGGTATAGATTTGCCTATATGAACTGCTTTCTCTACATCCCATAATGTTTGCATATTTTATTTTAATTTTCTTTACTTCCTTTGAGAGTTATTTCTCTACTTATGAATTGTTAAGAAGGGTACAGTTTAGTCTCCAAGTGTCAAAAGATTGTCTTGGTTTCTGTTGTTATTGGTTAGTTGGCCAGCCCAGCCTTACAATAATTACAGGATATACATGTTTTAATATAAGGAAAATCAGGCTTCAGAGCAAAGAAAACATCTGGAAATTACATCACAATATGAGACATGGTGTAGCTGAGTGGTAGTGGCACACACCTTTAATCCCAGCACTAGGGAGGTAGAGGCAGGCAGAGTTTGAGGCCAGCCTGGTCTACAGAGTGAGTTCCAGGACAGCCAGGGCTACACAGAGAAACCCTGTCTTGAAAAACAAAACAAAAGCAAGCAAGCAAACAAAAAAACAACAAAAAGGCATGAAGAAACAAAAGACATAGTAATACTATTATGAATTCCTTCTCAGGTATTTAAAATACATGGTGTGGAGGCTGGGGAAAAGTCTCAGGGGATGAGGAAGCTTGCTTTATAAACATGAGGAATTACTTCAAACTCACAAAGCCCACATGAAAGGATGAGAGTGGCTATTGGAACCTGAAATCTCAGTATTGAGGGCTAGAGATGGGCAGGTCCTGAGAGCTCACTCACTGACACTGCCCCATGGCAGTAAGGTCAAGGTTGATAGAGGAAGTCACCCAGCATCCTCTCTGGTCTCCATACCTGTGCATGTGCATGCCTGTACACTCAGGTGCAATATACATACAAACACACTACAACATATGGAAACAAATGTATATATTTGAGAGAGAGTACATATGTGATGCAAAGCCCAGATAGAACTAAAGAGATAAGTAATATTTACATTTTAATTGTTAAAACTACTTTTATTATCCAGGATATGGTCTGTCTTTCTGACTGGTTCATATATCCTTGAAAAATAGTGTGTGAAAAACACTAACATGAGGTAGAACCTTATTCCAGTAAGATCCAATCGACTAATAAAAGGGATTTAGTTCTGTGCTCTTGCTGATCTGTCCATCAACAGTCTCTTGGCTAGCACTCTGATCTCTATCATTCTCATTGCTGGAAGTCCAGTGTTGACACCTCCAGGGTCTGCTCCCTTGTCCCTTTGGTTCTGTCTGAAGAATTTATCTTGAATGCCTGTCATTCACCACCCTCCTGTTCAGCAGCACATCTGTCTACTGCCTCCTCAGTCCTCCTTGTTATTATGTGATTTCCTCCGCATTCTTGGATATTTCTGTGCTCTCAAGTCTAATTTGGCTGATGATCACAGAGCCACTGAGGTGTCTTTGGATTTGTTTTTGCGTGGGTTACCTCATTGCATCACCTTGGTTTCAGTTTACCTCTATCATGTCGGAGGTGATTTGTACACAAAGTCGATTCTTAGTTTTGAGGGAGCTGGAGAGATGGCTTGGTGTTAAGCTCATACACTTTCCTTACAGAGGACCCCAGTCCAGTTCCCAGCATCTACATCAGACAGCTCATAACCATCTGTCACTTCAACTCCCCCAGTGGCCTCCTCAGACACTGCACTCATGTGTGCATCACACACACACACACACACACACACACACACACACACACACAAGAAAAGAAAACTAAGTGTGTAGTAAGAGTATAGGAGCAGTTAAGACTGATTCTACTACAAACAAAAAGGCCAGGGAGGTGCACTTGGGAGGCAGAAGTGGGTGAATTTATATGAATTTGAGGCTAGCCTGATCTATGTAACAAGTTCCAGGCCAGTCAGGGACACATAATGAAACCTTGCTTCAAATAGAAAAGTAAACAAAAGACAAAAAAGGAGGGCCTAGAGAAACATTCAGTGCGAAAGAGTGTTTACAGTGCACGCTTGAGGGTCTGAGGTTAAGTCCCCACATTAAAAACCACCAGGGGATGGACAGGTGGGTCACTGGGGACTGCTGGCCACCAGCCTCACTTCTGGTTCAGTGAGAAACTCAGTCAAGACAGTAAGATGGAGAGTGATAGAGCAGGATACCCTTCAGTCTCTGTGTGCACATCCATGGGCAATATAACACACACACAGGCACATAGAAATGTACATAAGAACACATGCACCACAGAGGTGGGGGGACATAATGAATAGAAATATGAAAGCGTGTGTGTTATTTAGGCTTGGTATTTAGAAGTTGTTACAGATTCCTGATTTGTTTTTTAGGAAGCAGAAATTACAAGGTCAGTAGTAAACAGTATAAACCACTAAGACTGAATCCCTTTATTGTACCCAAGACAGAACCAAGCAGGAAGTCTCCATACCTCTTGGAGCTCATCCAAGCTCATTCATAGCCTCACACCCAGAATAAGGAAAAGCTTAATATAAATTATCCTTCCAGCACTGAGTGCCTGAAGAACTGGACACAAAAGGGACTGAAGCTGGGCCCTTGGTACCTCGACCTAGATGTGTTTCTGATAACCACAGAGGACCAGTATCACTCCTATTTACTAGGACAAGCTGAAAGGGCAGCCTCTGCAGAGTCTAAACTATATTCATGACACAAGGCAAAAATTGAAAGCCAGCTCCCAGAGTGTCAGCAGGAAAGCAATTCAAGAACCTAAAGAAGGGAAGAGCAGACACAGTAAACTCTGTGTTGAGTCTGGTATAGCTGGCAGTGTGGAACTAAGCCTGGGTTGTGTAGACAGATGTGGGCTTGCCGGGAGATTTCTGTAATTCAGTGGAGTTTGACTTGAATTGGTAGGACTGGATGAGAGGCTGATATTCACTGTTGAAGCTGGGACTTGGGATGAATATCTTGTCTTCTCTCCAGTTCTGCTCCCTTCTCTATCCTGTTATATCCCTGAGAAGTTGACCTACTTGGCTTGCGTGGCTACAATCTATCTTTGTTTCTCTTCTGTTGCTGTAACAAAATATCTCAAATGGATACTTTATGAAGATTAGCAATTTATTTGGCTCACAGCTGTGTTGGAGGCTGGAAAGTCCAAGAGCATGGTGCAGCCATCTGCTCAGCATTGATGAGGGGCTTCTTGTTGCATCCTAATATGGCCAAGACCATCATAGGACAAAGGTTCTAGCTCCGTTTTCTCCTCCTATAAAAGCTGTCATGTTGCTCTCATCCTCAGGACCTCATGTCACCCCATTTCCTTTCAAGGCTCCGCCTCTAAGTACCATTTACATGTGAACTTCAGGATTATATCTCCAACAGGGGGACTTCTGGGAAACATGGTTAAGCCTTGCCCTCTCAGCGCTATTGAGTTCAGATAATAGCTGGAGATTCAAGAGAAATAGAGCACTGTTAGAATTTCCTGGTGCCATTCTTACCTCCCTGAGGAGAGTCACCTCTGCTGACATCCAAGACTATTTTCACACTGTTCTTTTAGACTCTAGTAGCTTCCCTTTGCATTCATCTTCCCACCTCTTCTAACCAGAGTTGCCAGCTATAAGGAGCCCACTGTTCCTTATGCTTTTCCTACAGTTGGATAGGCTGGCCAGTGAACCCCCTGCTTACCAGCTCTGGGATTACAAGCATTCTCCACTAAACTCAGCTTTTAGTTATTTATTTTTAATGGGTGGTGGGGATCCAAAATGAGCTTCTTGTCATTGAGCTGTGACCACAACCCAAGACCATCTTTGAAAAAGTCATTATCTTTTAGAGATACAAAGGTGAGGTGTGTTTGTGGATGAAGTGGCAGGGCTGGGACTTGAGTGGGAATGAGATGAAGCAAAAGGCCAGAGGTCTGATAACTGAAGCTGGGGCTGGAGACACAGAGGTCCTTGCACAGTCCTCCCCCCACTCTCTGTGTGATTTGAGATTATGGAACATTAAGTGGCGAGTGGATGAATGGTTTAATGAATAGTCACCCTGCCTCTGGAAAACTGGTTTATTTTTGCTCGGTGGCTGCCTGTGATGTCATTCAGGGTGCTCAGTTTCAGAAATGTAACAGAAAAAAACATACTGAGGCAAGATGTAAATGAGGAATGCTATTTTTGTGAAAGTTAATCAAATGTTGCTCAGTGGAAAATATCAAGATGACATTGCTGAGTATTTTTCATGAATGAGAAGGAAAGCAAACAGAACTAGGTATGTATTTCAAAATCTATTCTGGGTGGACTTCTAAGTCACCTGAGTGAAGAGGATACAGGGAGTTACTTGTAAACCAAGGTTGACTGTGTATTAATATTTCTTGAATGAAATTGATAGAGGGACTTCATCAAACTGTCTATTCTTTTAGATTTGTTTTCAAGGTTTATTGGAAAGTTAAAAAATAAATAAAACCTATACTTTGTACAGTCCAAAATGTGGCCATTTTAATTAAGACTTTCTGGCTTTAGATATTGTGATGTGAGGTTACCTCTGATTTTTTTTTTCAGCCCCCATTTTTCTAACATTTGCTCCCTTTCTGTCTCTTACTCTTCAGTTTTGTCTGTTGTATGGCACAAAGCTGGTGTTCCAGGAGCGGGGCTGGTACTTAGAACATCATTACTTGACTCCCAAGGCCAGCATGCAGATCAGGGCTCAGGTAAGAGTCCCCAGTGCAGGGGAGGTACTTAGTGTGCCAGCCTTTGGCTCTTTGCTTTCTTAGAAAACAGTCCTGAGCACTGACTGTTGGGTCCTAGGACCTTGTGTTTCATAGTCTGTTACAATTTTATTAAGTGGCAAGGACAGACTTGCTGTCCATGAACTTCCTGACATTGATCGCAGGGACGGGAATGTATGTTTTTCTTGTCATGTATGTGTGTGTGGGGGGGTTCTACTCTTTCCAAAGTATATTGGCTCATTCTTCATATTCAAAATATCCTGTGGGTTTTTTTTTTTTTTTGGTATTTTTATGTTAATAGCGACAATGGAAGTGAAGAGCTGTTAACGCCTGAACATGAGGGAGGGCCATGAACCCACCCCAAAATGATACTCTAGGCATAGGGAACACAGACAGCAGAGGCATGAGTGAAGCCTGTTCCTAGCACATCTCCTCTGAGAAGCACAAAGAGGAAGAAGACTCAGTTTGAGCAGTGTTTGAGAGTCCCAACGCAGACTTTGAAAAACACAAATAGTGGAGTTGAATATGCTCAGTGACAGTCAACTGGAGTGAACTGATCCTCCCTTTGCCAGCAGTTATCAGCTGCAAATAGCTTGGTTAGGAGTGGGACCACTTCTCCCTCTCAGTGCTGGGACCCCATCTGGCTTGAACCCATATGGGTCTTGTGCAAAATAGCTCAGGCTTATTACTAACTAACTCTCACATTTTCAATGAACCCATATTCCTTTATTTATGCTGTGCCATGTGCCAGTAACATAGCACATTCATCTTCTGCTCCCTCTGTTCCTCTCACTACCCCCTTCTTCTCCCCATCATTCTCAGTTTGGCTTGCCCACCTAACTTTCTGCCTGGCTACCAGCCTTTCAGCTTTTCATTAACCAGTGAGGGTAAGATATATTCACAATGTGCAGAAGGGTCATTCCACAGCAGATCGCAGTCTCTGTGAGTTGATATATGTATATATCCGTTCTGTTGTGTCAGGAGGATGTTGTTCCTTAGAGTTCTCCATCACCTCTGACTCTTACAACCTTTCCACCTCCTCTTCCATAGATCCCTGAGCCTCAAGGGGAGTGATTTGGTAAAGGCATCCTACACCAGACTTGAGTGTTTCAAGACTTTCATTCTCTATATATTCTCATGTTGTGGGGCTCTGTTAATTCCCATCTACTACAAGAAGAAGGTTCTATGATGGGTCTCTTAAGGAAAGGGAAATGTTATAGAGAAACAGAGGGGAAACCAAAACAGGAGGATGCAGTAGGGAGGGAAATGGGAGAGCAGGGTAAATTTGGGGAATTTGAAGAAGGACAGCTAAAGGCCATTTGAAAATGATATGGAAACCTGCTGCTGTAGAGGCTTCCTAACGTATATACATATAGGAAAGGGATCTAAGTGGAATCACCATAGATGGGGAGGGCTGTGTCCCAACTAGACTTCTTATGCCACCAAGGAAAACCTTGTGCCAGGAAAGAGTTACCTCTTGTTGAGTTGTTGGCCAAAGGGGTCTCATGGAATCCCCAAACAGTACAGGCTATCAACAAGGCTATAAATTGTACTTCACACCCTGATGGTAGAGTCCTATTGCTAAAGGCAACATGTATATCATTCATTTTTATCTTATATGCATGAGTGTTTGCATGAATAATATGTCTATGCACCATGTGTTACAATGCCCTCAGTGGCCATAAAATGGCCTTGAAGCTCTTAGGACTGGGATTTCAGTCAGTTATGAACAACTATGTGGGTACTGAGAATTGAACACACATCCTCTAGAAGAGAAGCCAGTGCCTTAGCAGCTGAGCCATCTCTCTAGTGCCCCTGATACAGAAACTCGGAAGGTATGGTTGAACATAAAAGAAGCCATGAATACATGGCATCTGTCTTTGGTGGAGACATTTCACAAGGACAGTGCTCGCTTTGGGGATAAGCAAGTAAACCACATTTTTTGTTGTTGTTTTGTTTTGTTTTTTGAGCCAAGGATTCTCTGTGTAGACCTGGCTGTCATGGAATATGCTCTGTAGAACAAGCTGGCCTCAAACTCAGGTATCACCTGCCTCTGACTCCTGAGTGTTGGGACTAAAGGTGTGCACCACCACTGCCTGGCTAAGGAAACCACTTTTTAGTTAAAAAAAAAATATTACACAAGGGAGAGAGGCTAGAAATATGGTAAGAGCCAGAGAACCAGGATACTACTTAATGGTGTCTTCTAGACAGGATGGGAAAGCTGCATCCATAAAATCCCAACAGTGTGGTCACCTGAAAAAGACCTGTATAATGGCAATAGTCAGCATGGCAATAGCAATGGGAATCTCACCAGACCCCACCCCGGGAGAAGAGATATAGGCAGTCAATGGCTGCTATGTCATGGAGAATCAGTTTTCTCCAGGGACAAGCTCATGATTGGTTATCTAATCCTGAGCAATCACTCCTAAACATACGAACATAGAAGAAACACTGAATTAACTCGGATGTTTTACATATGTGTGTGTGTGTGTGTGTGTGTGTGTGTGTGTGTATGCATGAAGTAAATAACAATGATAATTAAAGAAGTAATCATGAATTTTAGAGGGAATCAGGGGGCCATGGGAAGAGTTAGGTTGGGGGAGACAGAGGGATTGAATGATGTAAATATAGTATTCATGAAGTTCTTTGAAGTTTTTTTAATTAAAAAATTATACAAGGGACTATTTTAATCTATGCCACCAGTATTGCAAAATTAGAAGGAAAAATACAGCAGAGGGAAGCTGAATTAAAAACCACCTTTTATGTAAGACACGAAAGTGCTTTAGCATTCTTGTACATGATTTCTACACTTGTCAACCATAGGACCCGCACAGCATCCTGGGAGGTAAGAGGAAGGAGCCAGACTCCTCAGGACTAGCTTTCCCTGGAAGGTAAAATAGGGTTACTCAAAGGCTTCCTTGTCAGATTTCTAGGATGCCAACTTGGAGCATGCAAGTGTTCTCAAAGGGGAGAGAACAGGGAAGCTGGCACACTTCCACCATCTCCCACCTCCATCAAACCCTTTACAGGAACCTCAAGTCATTCATAAAATCATGAGCTTTGCTTCAAAAGTAGGTTTGGGATCTTCGGTCAATTGAAGATGCCCAGGAGAAGGATTCTGATAAATCTATGAGATGCACTGGGGTTCCCTTTGTTCCTGAAAGTGGCCTAGGTGTCTCCCTCAGTATTTGAAGTTTCCTGTCTCCTCGGGTGTGATTCTCTTTTGGGCTAACCCATCCCCCTCCCCTGGGTTTTAACCCAGGTATTAGAATTTTTATCTGAATAGGTCCCTTCTTTCTTTGTCCTGTTACCTGTGACATGTTTTAGTCTTTAGTCCCCAAATATATTTCACATTCTCCTTTCTTTCTCTATCCATTAAAATGCTGTCACTTTATAGCCTTTAGTTAACAATTTCACGTTCAGTCTTTAAGCTTTTATTTCCTTTTCCTGCTATGTCACAGGTCTAGTTATCTTCTGTTTGCACTGTTCATTATTTTTGACCTCCTACCCCCTACTCAGTCACTGTCCTACTGTCTCATTGAAAGTTGAAATCTACTGGAAATGACATATTTGGGGGAAATGCAATTTCTTTTCTATTCTGCAGATTCCCTTTTTATTAAAATTGCCTTTATTGTTTCATCAAATCATTGATGCTTTGAAGATGTTTCCCATAATTTCCCCAAATATTTTGACAATATTCATCAGAAAAGTTGGTGTGGGAAAACAACATCTACTCTCAGAAGCAACTAACCTATCTGTGCCATTCCTCACAATTTTACCACCCTGTGAATGGTTTTTGTTTTTCTACACTCACTGATGAAGAAACTGGGGCTTAGAGTGAAAAAGTCCCAGCCCGAAGTCGGAGAAACCTGTACCCTCCCAACTCCTAGCCTTTATTAGTATGCTGTCTAGAAAATGGTGCCAGCAAGCACCAGCAGACATACTCAAGTCCATGATTGGCTCCTAACCACTTGTTGATAAAAGGAGCAAGAAGTCTTGGGAAATGGCTAATTCTAGGGTTAGGATAAAAAAAAAAAAGTCAAAATAATTGGGGCTGGAGAGATGGCTCAGTCATGAAGAACACGTACCTGTGTGAGGAGGCTCACAAAGGTGTGTGATCTGGTTCCAGGGAAATCTGACGCACGCTTATGGCCTCTTAAGACAGGGCTGTCAGTACAAATACTCACACGGACACACTCATATACACAACACTAAAAATAAATCTTCCTTTAAAAACATAGAGCATGCAGAAGATACACCTGACAGATTTCACCATAAGGAAGTGTGTAATGTTAGTCTCACCTACAGCAGCATGTGTTCATAGCATGTGGCTCTGGTACCGGATGCTAAGAAAACACTTCCTTCTTCCCTAAAAGCCATAACTCTAATAGCGAGAAAACGAACAGCAGACAAAGCCAAAGTGAAAGGTGGTCTACACAACATGACCAGTGTGCCCGGAAATGGGGAGTGGGTCAAAGACCAGGGAAGACAGAAACCCTCTAAGGACCGACTGCCATGTGGGAGCAGAAAAGGACTTCAGTAGAAGAAAGGGTGACATTGAGTGACAGCTGTAGTTTAATTAATAGTGATGCTCAAATGGTGCTTTTTAGTGTTTACAATGGGCTAGAGCTTTGTCAGACATTAACATTAGGAGAACCGTGTAAAGGGCATATGAGAACTTTCTGGATGTCTTTGACACTTTTCAAGAAATATAAAAGCTTCTCAAATTACAAAGTTTACCAAAACAACAAACGGCAATGCACAATGAGCCTAGACTCAATCCAGATGTTACGTCCTCCCAGAACACCCAGGAGTTAAAATGAAACTATGGTCTACTGATTACTAGAAATACACATACTTGTACTAAAAGAAAAGTTTTGTTCATTCTCACAAAGTCCTTCAAGGTATGTAGCACTGATAGAATCCCCATTTAATAAGTGAGTGAAAGTAACAGAGAAGTTAAAAGAAAAAAATACATCCAAGACTCTAGCTCAACACACAGGGCTAGGGAAATTCAGTCAGGAGGGGGACCTGAGTTAAGATCACATGTGGAAACTTGGGCACCATAGCACAAGATACCTATGATTGTCATGCTAGAGGAGGGATAGAGGCAAGTAGAAACCCTGGAACATGCTGGCCAGCCAGTCTAGCTGGTCAGAGAATTGAGAGAGAGAGACCCTGTCTCAAAATGCAGGGTAGGGAGCAATTGAGAAAGGTAGTCAATGACACTGGCCTCCACATGTGTGCACATACATACTTAGGGTTTGGTTAGGCAAAGTTAGTGCATACACTGAACCATCTTTGCAGCCCCAAACTTCATTGATCAAAAGCATAAAATTCTGACCTCGGCTTCTAAAATCAGCAAATTTGAATAATACACATTATTCTAGTTTAGCCCCAGTTCATGGCACCCTTTGAGGTACTCAAGATGTGAATGGAATGGTCTCATTTTGCTCTCTGACCTGGGCACAGCCATCCTGCTCGATCTATCAGTTCTGCAACTGTGACCCTCCCCTCAAGGTCCAAGCAACTATGTGGTCAGATCACACTGCTAAATCAACACCCAAGGGAGCTTTCCAGTTGGTGTGTGTTGAGAGAACCACAGTCTAGCTGTGGGGTGCTGGTTAAAAGAGGACCCTCTTCAGTGTGGTGGAGTTAGTACTTAATAAAGTGCTTGAATAGGGGTCTGTGTAGACAGAAGTTTCTGTCCCACCCAGTCCCACAGCCGTTTATTCCCAAATAAGCACACAGAGGCTTATACTAATTATAAACTATTTGGCCAATGGCTCAGGCATATTACTAACAAACTCTTACAACTTAAATTTACCCATAATTCTTATCTATGTTTAGCCACGTGGCTTGGAACCTTTTCTCAGTAAGGCATTCTTGTCTTGCTTCCTCTTGTCTGGCTGGCGACTGTGTCTCTGCCTCCCCTCTTCTCAGAATTCTCCTAGTCTGGTAGCCCCGCCTAAACTTCCTGCCAGGCTTACCAGCCAATCAGTGTTTTATTAAACCAACATTGAGTGGCAAATCTTACAGTATACAAGAGCATTATCCCACATCAGTTCCGTTTCCCGCTGAACTTGAAATGTAGATATCAGTGAGTATCAAGGATTTGCCAGGCATGCAGGGAGGCTCAGGAAACCCAGGCCCAGTAAGAGGAGGATTAAACCTCTCCCTTTCAGCAGGAAATCACCCATGAGAGTCACAGTGCTGAAACACCAAAAGAAATACCAGCCAGGACTATGTCCAAGAAGTTTTGACACTCCTACCCCTACATTCAAGCACATTGCACTACTTCGCCCAAACATTGTTCTATTTTGAGTTAAGGCATGTCTCTGCTGGAGCTCAGCCCACCTGAGTCTTTCTCCCATGACTCTTGGGCTGTTTTCTTCAATGCATCCACAGATGTGACCAGCAGAGCCCAGGTCTTGCTTTGCTTCACTAGCAAGAGGAAGCAGAGCAGACCTGGCAGCCTCTGTCTGCCCCACAGGAAGGGATGATTCATCTCTCCCAGAGTGGATAGAGCCGCCTGGAGTCTGCTGATGGTGTGTGATCTGGGCCCTTGACTGTGGCTGCTCCTACTAGAGTGACCCTAGGGCTAGAGTTTCAGTTTCAGTTCAGTCAATCAAATAGCTGAACTGCTGAGGAGGAAAAGCATTCAAGGCTGATGATTGATGGGCCCTTCCATTAGTTCTCAGTACCATTGGCGCAGGGCTTTATTCTTAAATCTGGCTTGGAGTAAGGATGTGAAATAGTGTGGCCAACCCTATGTCCCTAAAGCAAAGATCCCCGCTATTTGAATTCAGGAGATGAATGATGGTCATTTATTGCATGTATACTTTATATTGTTTTTATTTACATGTGGTGTATTTATTCATTTAAACTACTCTTTTTTAACTAAGCATAGACTATAAATACAAATACTGTCCAGTGGCTAAAGGGTTTGGCACAAAAAGAAAAAAATCAAAACAAAACAAAAA